>NC_073646.1:3750000-5000000 GCF_029407905.1 Bubalus kerabau
TGCTCCTCAGAGCGGCGGTTAGACGCTTGGCGGCTTGCGGTTGAACCCCGGGAAGAGGGAACGGCTTCCACGAAGCCAGGCTGTCTGAGGTAACCTGGAAGCGGCTTCCCCTTCAGCGCCGGCTCCGGAGACGCCGAGAGACGCCTGTCACTGCTCGCGGCCGCTGCAAGGCAGCTGGTCGGAGCCGGTCGGCCAGACTACCCCGGGCGAGGCCCGACGTCATGTTCCTGAGGCCGCTCTGCACCCTTTGCGCGGGTGGCGCCCGTGCCCGCGCGGCTGAAACCCGCTCGGACACTGCCTGCAGGCCCAGTGCTCGCGGACGCGCCCCGAGTCGTGTCCACTTTCCCGCCTCCGCCGGCGTTTCTTTTACTGGCTGATGTGACCGCGGGAGAAACGAGAGTCCTCGCCTCAGAGATCAGCCTCTGTGATGCAAAAGTTTGTTAAGTGTCCCCCGTGCCCCCTGAGCCTAGTGGGCATAGGGAGCCGGCCTTTTGTAGATACCGCGGCTTCCTGGGCAGAATTTCTGTGCCATTTCTGCTGGGTAACCTCAGGGAAAGTGAGATTCACGAGGCCTTGCTCAGAGGTCTAAATGACCCTTGGAAAAGCTTAAAGTAATCATCACCAACTCACATGCTCTCCTTTTTTATCTGCTTGACATTTGGATAAACATTTTGTGAACAAGGGTCACCTGTAATTTTTCCTAGATCAAATTCAAAATACACGTATAAATCTTCTGCATAGTTTTCTTTACACATCTTGCAAAGAAATGTCAAGGATGTTTTCAGTTAGTTGATTTCTTGTGGGGAGCCTTTTTTTTTTTTTTTTTTGCTGTACTTTGGGAAATATGAAATCTGAATTCTCTGACCAGGGATCAAACCCTTGCCCCCTGCACTGGAAGTGTGGATTCTTAATCACTGGACCCCCAGGAGACTCCCTTGGGAGATGCTTTTTTTCAAGAAAATAAGGCTCCAGTTTTCCTAATTACTTTCCTTCTACTCTGGTCTCATAGTTTCAGCTCTCCTGGCAGTAATCACAATGGAAAGTAGCACCTCAAATGGTCCAGGAAGCGAAGGTTTCCATCTCAAGAGGATAAGGGTAATACAAGTGTACCCACTTACCAAAGACAGAAGATTAGGATGATATGTTGACATTTTAAGAGAAACTCAGAATATTCTCCTAATCTTTCTTTGACATGGAGAGGATGGCATAAGAAGTGCATGAGTTAAATATTTGGATAATCCCAAAACTCGTGGGAGCCAGTGGGTACTAGGTTTTTCACCTGCTAACCTTTCCTGATTTTTTTTTTCTTTTGAGAAGAAGAAGTGACTTATTGGAATTTGTCTTTAATAAGCTGTGCTGTATTCAGTTGGTTAATAGAAAAGGAGCAAAACACAGGCCTGGCAGTTGATTTTTAAAGTTCATTTTTCTCATAATAAGTAGCAAGTAATAAAGTTCATGTGACAATATCTTACTGACGTGAGCTTGTTTCTGCTCTCCGTGCTTTAGGAAGAAGATCCTTTTATTGATTTTATTCAAAACCAGATCGGGCTTCAGTTGTCAGAGGTAGCCGCTGGTGGGGTGTCTAATACAGGAGCAGAATTGTTCCTGGAGAAGAATGATGACAGTAGATCTGAAGGTGGCTGAGTTCTTGAACCCTCAGATCAGAGCTCTTTGGGAGACCAAAGGACCTGTGGCAGAGAATGCCAGTCAGCATAAGAAACATGCTCCACAGACGGACAGTCTCAGTCCTGAGAGGTCTCACCAGCACTTCCGGAACTTCCTCTATCATGAAGCAGCTGGACCCCGGGAGGTAGTTGACCAGCTTCAAGAATTATGCCGTCGGTGGCTGAGGCCAGAGATTCTTTCAAAAGAGCAGATCTTGGAACTTGTGGTGCTAGAGCAGTTCCTGACCATTCTGCCCGGGGACACACAGACTCTCATAAAGAAGCAACATCCACAGAGCATCGAGGAGGCTGTGGTCCTGGTAGAACACTTGCAAAGGGAAACTGGCCAAACAAGGAATGGGGTGAGGAGAAAGATTCTTGATGTGCAGTGAAATAGAGTGAAGGTGGATATATTGGGGCAATTAATTGGGAGAAAAAATGGATTAGGTCACTATTGTATTGCTCCTTTAACACTTGTGAAACAGGACCTGAAAGCACAGACCCGCAGCCTTAGTCAGCCCATAGGATTCAGAGATCCTGGCAGAGACTTCCCTGGCCTTAGGGACAGAGTTGAGTTTTGCTCTCTTTGGAGCCAGGGTATGTTGAGGGTAATGAGCCTAGTCTGGCTTGGCCAAGGAGATGGACCTCAAATCTTAGAAACATACAAAAAGCACTAAGGAGCTGGAGAGTTCAGGGCAGATCAGAAAAGAAAGGACTCTGAGAGACCAAAAGAGAGTGAAGATACGACAGAGAAGGAACAAACCAAACGACTAGGGGACAACTGCCCAGGAAGGGGAAAAAGTAGAAAGAACACAGGGCAAGAAAGATTTGAAACCCCAGCAGAGTAGCTGAGAGAAGAAAGACCCTGAGGGATAGTGTCCTCTGTACCACAGGCGAGAGCCTCCACTGCCCTCTCTCAGTGGTTGGTCCTGACTCTGCTCTGAGTGGGGATCCAGGACATGCCCTTGGGCAGGTGACAGCTCACCAGCTGGCCTCAGGCCCGCTGTGAATACCGGGAGGGCACATGTTTTGTATCAGAATCATTTGGGGATAGGACAGAGCCATTACTCTTACCCGCTTTTTTCTCCATTTCATCCCCATTGTCTGTGAGAATCTTCCCTGACTATGTGGAAAATGTGGCTGACAGGACAACTTTTAAATTCAATTCCTTAATCTTCTGAGAGAAGACAGGAAACCACTAAGGCAAGGATCTAAGTTGGGAGAGAAAGCCTGTCAAGGCAGCATGAGAACAGGTGGCCTGTGCAACCCTGTTAGTGGGCCGAACTGGGCTGAATTCAGAGGGTGGGACTGCTGTCTTGGAGAGCTTGAAGTAACCACACCCTTTACTGGTTTCTCCCAGTTTTCCCATGTTGTGTATGGATCGTTCTTGTGGAAAATTGGTGGCTGGTATCTCTAGGTCTTTGTGTCATTTCCTTCAGCGTCTCCCTCTTTCCCCGCAGTCTGCACTCTGCTTTTTCCTCCCTCTCCCATCAAGCCCAAACCAAAAGTCAGTTCTGTGGTAACAAGTATGGGGGTTATTTCTAGGTTGCAGTCCAGGAGCTGGGAAAGGAGGCAGTGCTCTTGGGAGAAGCAGCAGAGGCCCCAGGCTTCCAGCTGAAGCCAGCAGAGTCCCAGCCAGTGGGCATGTCCCTGGAGGAAGAAGTTTGGAACATACACCAGGGTCTACAAGAGCCACTGAGCAGGAATACCCACAAAGAACCTGAGCCCGTATGTGAGAGGGGTAAGGATCTTCATGTTACTTTTCTTCTGGGAGGTGGGATATAATTTAAGCCAAAATGTGTGAGCACTTCTGGTTACCCTGCCCTGTGGATCTACTAATGCAGCTACATTAGCAATTAGGATGCCCCCCAGGTGGCGGTAGAATAGGTCATGTGGGGTTGAGGGTGGGGGTTGGTCTAAGATACAGAAATCTCCCAACTGCAGAACCCTGGTAATAACACCGGCAATTGTTTTTAGAAAAGTAAAGATGGTCTGGCTCACCTCATCTTGAAAATACAGAAGAAATCTGGATCAGAATGGGTGGTTAGTGACAGAATGATAGTAATAGAATGTTAGTAATAGAATGTGTATACTACTGTGTACCAAGGAAAAAGTAATAAATGATTTAAAAACTATCTCCTACTGTACACTGGAGTCCTTGAGTACTTCATTTGCAAATATGTTTAAACTTTGCCAAGGTGACCAATTTATGTCATCAGAGGAAAATAATAAAAAGAGTTTTCTTTTGTTAATTTTGCTTGTGGAAACTGGGGCCCCTGTTGTAGAGGCTGGTAGATACTTGGTTCTCATTAACAAGGAGAAAGCCATTTCTGTGCACCACATGCTTATAAAACATCTCATCAATCCTGAAAAAATCAGGGTCTTCTATTTTTTAGAACTGACCATAGCATATTAGAAACATAAGCAAGAAATATTTACTATGGCTCCGTTTCACCCACAGTGGTGCCTGCTCACCGGATCCTAACCTTTCCTGAGCAGACAGACACCAAAGACTGGACAGTGGCACCTGAGCTTGTCTTGCCTGAGTCCCAGGTGAGCTGTGCTTTCCAGAATCTTGGGCTACCTCTCCCTGCTGCCCATGACCCACCCTGCCCAGCAGATGCTCAGAGGACTTAACCCAGATTTTCTCAGGACTTTGGGCACCTGTTTGCTGATCCCTTGCCTACTTCCTTTCTACTATCTCACTTAAAATTAATTCATGTGCTGTTAGTTCCTTTAGTGACTGGCTTACCATGCAGTTCATGGCTCAGAAGATTGGGCCGCTTTTGAAGTGGCAAGTACTTGGCTGAAGCCCATTCTCTTCTTTAGAGCTTGTTGACATTTGAAGAAGTGGCCATGTATTTTTCCCAGGAAGAATGGGAGTTACTGGATCCCACTCAGAAGGCCCTCTACAATGATGTAATGCAAGAAAACTATGAGACTGTCATCTCTCTAGGTAAAGTTTCTTTTTCCCCTTCCCTTTGCGCAGCAGTGGACTAATCTGTCCTGTTTTGGGGGGTACTGAAAATGCACCCTTGTGAGAGTCTGTTCTAGTAGCTGACTGGTTCTCAACTAGATGGTGTGGGCAGGGAAAAGGTATACCAGATCACCAGCAAGCTTTTAACATGTGTACATACTCATTCCTTATCCTAAAACTTGATCCTTCTCTTTTTCCCTCAAAATCGCTCTTCTCTTCTCTTTCCTTCACCCAGTATTTTAGGCTAGAAAACTTGTGGTCATCCTTTGCACCAATCTATTCCAACCCTGGTAGTACTAATGCATCACTAGTTCTCTTGGCTCCACCTTCCTGTGTGGCCTGAGTCCAACCAAGTCTCAGCCTCCTGTGCTTTAGCATTGTGGTGTAAGCAGCGGCAATCTCTAATAATGTCCACCTCCATACTTGGCACCCCCTGCCAGCATTCCTCCCTGCCTGCATTCCTCCCTGCCTGCAGTCTGTTCTCCACACAGCAGCCAGAATCCTTTAAAAAACCAGTTTATATCAGAACATGGCTCAACATCAAAGCCTTACTGTGATTTTTCACACATTCAAAATAAATCCAAACTCCTTATAGAGGCACCCAGGAACCCCCAAGTTCTGGCCCCTCTTCACTTTCCTCCCCTAGTCTGCCACTCCTGCCCTGCTCAGTCCTCTTTAGCCACACTGGTCTTGCTGTTTCTTGAACTCACCAAACTCATTCCGACCTTTGGATTTTCTGTACCTGGCACATTGGACTCAGTACTGCATTGTACAACACCTCTAATTTTTGTCTAACTCTGAAGAATTCATGTCATGTAAAGAAAAAAACAAGATTTCCTTTTCTTAACTTCACTCGTGAAAACTGAAGAGTCAACTGGGAAACCTGTTGACAAGCTAGTAGATGCTTGTTTAAAATGATGCTTGTTTAACTTCTCGGTACCATGTAACACTTTTAAAGTTGTTCTATCTCAACTGAAAGAATCAGGATCTTCTATACTTTTGAATAGGATGTTCAAAGATGGGAGGGAGAGAAATTTTCTTGTTCTTCCACAGCTGTGCCTGCTCACCAGCTCCTAGCCTTTCCTAAGCAGACAAATACCAGTGAGTGGACAGTGGCACCTGAGCTCATTCTGCCTGAGTCCCAGGTGAGCTGTACTTTTCAGCTTCTTGGGGCTGCCTCTCCCTGCTGCCCATGACATGCCCTGCCCAGCAGGTGCTCAGAGGTGTCCCAGATGTTCCCCCTGGGGAACTGAGTACCTCCTGGGCTGTTTGCTGATCCCTTGCCTACTTTCTACCATCTTGCTTTAAAATAATTCATGTGCTATTAGTTCCTTTAGTGACTGGCTTACTTTGTAGTTCATGGCTTAGAAGATTGGGCTGCTTCTGTAGTGGCAAGTACTGAGCTGAAGCCCATTCTCTTCTTTAGAGCTTGTTGACATTTGAAGAAGTGGCCATGTATTTTTCCCAGGAAGAATGGGAGTTACTGGATCCCACTCAGAAGGCCCTCTACAATGACGTAATGCAAGAAAACTATGAGACTGTCATCTCTCTAGGTAAAGTTTCTCCCCTTCACGTTGCCTAGGAGTGGACTAAACTGTCCTGTTGTTGGCATACTGAGAATGCACCCTTGTGCGAGAGTCTCTGTTCTAGTAGCTGACTGGTTCTCAATAAAATGGTGTGGGCAGGGATCACCAGATCACCAGGGAGCTTTTCCCCAGTACACATTCTTTATACTGTTGGAATTCTTGATCTCTTCTTCCATCTAAACTTGCCCTTACATCTTTCTCATTTCTGTAAAAGGCATCCCCATTCATCCACTTGCTCAGAACAAGCAATGTCCAGTCATCCTTTACCTTGATCTTGCCATAATACCCCACTAAGTCTAGCACTCTTGGTTCCACCTCACAGTGTAGCCTGAGTGTCACATCTCAGCTCCTTGGGCTCGTAGCATCCTGGTCTTAGGTAGCAGCATCTCTATTGAGGTTTACCTCAGTACGTTCTTCCTGGCACCCACTGCCTGCCCTCTCACAGTCTGTTTCCTATGTGGCAGCCAGAGTCTTTTAAAAACCTGACCAGATCATGACATTTTCTGCTTCAAACCTTACAATAACTTCTCATAACGTTCAGAATAAATCCAGGTTCCTTACCAAGACCCAGGACCCTCCAAGGTCTGGCCCTTCCTCACCAACCTGCTGTTGTCTCCTGCCACTTGTGCCCTTGCTCTGGACCCTCTAGTCACACTACTCATCTTGTTTCATGGACTTGATGTGCTCATTTCTTCCTCCTTCCCTCTGCCTGGCCCACATTTCTGCCTCATGACAAAACCCTCATTTTAGGGTTCTGCTCAGATGTTACTTTCTTAAGGAGACTTTTTATACAACTTTATATCTCAAGTAGCTTCACAGAAGCAGAATCTTAAAATGTTCTCTTACCCTCCCTTAGTTTTCTTCAAAACATGTATCACTTCCTGACATTTTATTTGCTTGTCTGTTGATGTTAGATTGTTTCACTCTGCACAAGAATATAAGCTTTGTGAGATCAGTGGACTTGATTTATTTAGCACTATGTCCCTGGCACATAGAGGGAGCCTGGTGCTTGGCATATTTATGGAATATTTATGGAAAATTTATGGAATGACTGAGTGATGAATACTTTCCATACTTGGCAGTAAGATTTTGAGAAAGTCCACTAAGTAATTCTTGTCTGTTTCTTCCACCTGGATGTGAACCAGTGAGCTATAGGAGTGGTAGAAATCTTTTCTAGTCCAGTGTTTGGTGCTTGAGGACTAAATAAAAAGTTAGTTTTATTTAGTTATTTTGTTTAACTTTTACTAAATAAAAGTAATGATGGCATGTATCATTTATGCCTGATACCCCACCCACGGACCTTTGCATTGACTCCCCTGAACCTGGACTTACCTAGTTTAAGTCTTCCTGTTTTTCAACTGTGGTGTTGGAGAAGACTCTTGAGAGTCCCCTGGACTGCAAGGAGATCCAACCAGTCCATCCTAAAGGAGATCAGTCCTGGGTGTTCATTGGAAGGACTGATGCTGAAGCTGAAACTACAGTACTTTGGCCACCTCATGCGAAGAGTTGACTCATTGGAAAAGACCCTGATGCTGGGAGGGATTGGGGGCAGGAGGAGAAGGGGATGACAGAGGATGAGATGGCTGGATGGCATCACCGACTCGATGGACATGAGTTTGGGTGAACTCTGGGAGTTGGTGATGGACAGGGAGGCCTGGTGTGCTGTGATTCACGGGGTCGCAAAGAGTTGGACACAACTGAGTGACTGAACTGAATTGAATAGTTAATAGGACTAGTGTGTGTATTTCTTGGCAGCCTTTGCAGTTTGATTCTACCTTAGTAGAATGTGGGATATTCTTGGTAGCAGAAGATGGGGATCATGCACTATGTTTCTGTAACCTATATCTTTTTCACTGGTCCAGCTCAGGTTTATTTCTCAGTCTCCACTTTGCATATCCATCCACCAATGAAGTATGTTATAAACCTGATATGAGATTTGGTGTTGTAAACTATTCAAGCATCCTTTGCTGTTCCTGAAATAGTTTGAAATTAGTGAACTGTTGTTAAGTTACCAGTCTTTGACCTTAGTTTTTCTGTTTCACAGCATTATTTGTGCTCCCCAAACCTAAAGTGATCTCCTGTCTAGAGCAAGGAGAAGAGCCATGGGTTCAAAGACCCCTGGAGTTCAAGGACAGTTCTGAAGAGCTGCCTACAGGTAAGTAGACCATGGGAAGAAGGGAAATGTGCCATGATAGGAATCTTTGCAAGGATTTCACATTTTACAGTTCTGCTTATCTATTTTTTTAAAAATTAGTGTTTGTCCAGTTTTTCTTTTCATTTACTATGGCTTACTTGCTCTGACATATAGTAAGCTGTTTCTCACGTTTATTCCAGCAGGGCTGAAGCTTAAAAATGACACTGAAAATATTCAGTCTCTATGTCTTTCTGACTTAGAAATACAAGCACCAGTAGCTATAGCATCAAGAAAGGCCAGATTGAAAGTTCCCCAGAAAACAATTGGCAAGGAAAATCATGGTGATGTGCATAGGGTGGGGAAATTGCACCGAGATTTTCCAGTGAAGAAAAAAAAGAAACTTTCAACCTGGAAACAAGAGCTGCTGAAACTTATGGAACTTCAGAAGAAAGAACGTGCAGCAGAGAGGCCTTTTAAATGCCAGGAATGTGGGAAAAGCTTCAGAGTTAGCTCTGACCTCATTAAACACCAGAGAGTTCACACGGAAGAGAAACCATATAAATGTCAACAATGTGATAAGAGGTTTAGGTGGAGCTCCGATCTTAATAAGCACTTAACAACACACCAAGGAATAAAACCATATAAATGCTCATGGTGTGGGAAAGGCTTCAGTCAAAAGACAAATCTCCACACACACCAAAGAACTCACACTGGAGAGAAGCCCTTTACTTGTCATGAATGTGGGAAAAAATTCAATCAAAATTGCCACCTTATTAAACATCGGAGAACTCACACAGGTGAGCAGCCTTACACCTGTACCACGTGCAGGAGAAACTTCAGCAGACGCTCAAGCCTTCTTAGACACCAGAAACTCCACCAGTAAAGGGACGTTTGTTCAGTGTCCTCAGTCTAAAGAAATTTATCAAGTGGAACTTGACTTTAAGGTGAAGAAAAATACAAAATTATGAAGCATGAAGAATTTTTCATCAGGAAACTTTGGGATATAAACATGTTTCATAGAAGGAATCAAGGTTGACTCTTCAAAGGATTTGTTAGTAGTTGCACTACTTGCTATTTTTACTAAAAGCTTCCAGGGAATTCCTTAGCAGGAGAGGTGTTCTAAGAACATTCTGAGTAAAGCAAAAAGCTGTTTGGGGATGTATATGGCAAAACAGCAAATTCAGCTTTGCAGAGCAGATGCAGCTATGAAATAATCTTCTTTGGCCACAGAGGTAAATATTGTTGGTTTGCATTGATTTCCCAAGGCACTCAAACTTAATATGATGGACACATTTGTATTATAGCATGGTCTTCCAAAACAAAAAGCAATAATATGCATGTTTAGTTGCATACCATTGTCTTCCAGTTTTGCCAGTTTCAATAATCTCATGGGCAGAAATGAATTCTAATGTAAAACTTTTGAAGAGCCAAATTGGATTTTCTTAACTGTCCCATCATTGGGCGTTGTTCACCAATTTGGACATTGAGTTCCTTGGTTAACTTTTTAGCAAATGCAGCTCTTGAATCCTATTAGTACAATTTTTACTCTGATGAAATATTTTCTTCAGCAATATCGATTCTATCCAGATGAACACATATAATCACTATTTTATGCCTCTCTGCTGGTGAATAATCACTATTTTATGCCTCTTGAAAAGGGAGAGCACCTCTAAGAAGGAGATAGAATGGAAACAGGTTGGAATCTTTAGCCATGTAAAGAAGAACTTTCTGCAGTAAAAGAAACTAGACTCTTTATATCACAATATCAATAGGATAAAACAGCCATGAAAATGAGCACTTTTTTTCAAGGTCTAAATGGAAATTAATGGGAATTCAGGATCATCTTCTCAGGTTTTTATCTGTTTGCATTTTAATTTGGTTTTTGTTTGTTGTTAAGAACAAGGAGAGAGTTACATTTGTCTGGGAACTAGAGTGTTTTCTGCACCAGGATCTTGTGGCTCCCTGGGCATGTTATTCTGGGAATCCAGTGAGCTGGAGACCAAGTTCCCAAAAGGGGAGCTAATGCTGGGTGGCAGGCAAGGATGGACAAATGCACCTCTACATTGGTTAACTTACACTGTAACTGTTAAGCAGGCAAGGACATCCTACTTCTGTTTTCTTCATCCTTTCAGGTAACAGCCTTAGGTTACGAATTTGATAGATTGCTAGAAATCTCCTTAGGTTGTGAGTTTTCTTGTAACTCCCCCTTTTATCTGCTCAGTGATGCAGATATGTTCCTGGTAGAGCATCTAGGTGTAATCAGGAAAGGAGTTAAATTATCTCTCCCAAATCTCTGACTTTATAAAGTAAGGAAGTTAGGCTTAAAGAGATCCAGAGGCTTGTTACAACCGCATAGTTAGTGGGTCTGTTGGCTGTCACTTAGCTGCATCAGTCAGGCCTGAAGGCAGGATCAGCAGAACTGATCTATATGTTGTTCCGGTCCAGCCAGCCTGGATGATACGTTGTTTCTAGCTAGTAAAACATGCCTGTTTCTTGATTGGTTACTGAAACATTCTTAAATCTCCATTTTCTTTATGAAATAGAGATAATGCTTAACTCAGGGTTCTCTGAGGATTAGAGGGATTGATGAAGGAAAAGCACCTGATGATCTGACTGATAGTGGGGTCTCAGACACTGTACACACCTTTCTCTTTCCTCTGAGCCACAGTGGTGTGTTGGGTAGACTGACCACACTGAAGGAGCAGATCCATTTGTGGCTGTTGCAGCTTCTTCCAGGAGCTGAGCACTTGTTGTGGTGGTTTGCTCAGTTGATTTGTTCCTTGGCTTCAGTGCTTTATGGTGTAAGTCACCTGACCAGTTGGTGTGTCTCTCTCAGCAGGATTTCATTATCTTCCCTAAGATGAACTCCAGCAAGTATTATTTCCTAAGCGCAGGTAGCTTTGCAGCTCTGGTCTGTATGGATCTTACTGAACATCCTTGGTCTTAAACCCCGGGGATTCTTGTCTCTTCTCCCAATATATACAGGTTTGGATTTCTTGCTGGTGCTACATTCATTCATTCAAGTTAATGAGATCTTGTTATGTGCCCAGGTACTCTTCTAAAGTAAGGATACAGTAGTGGACAAGGATACAAAATGTTTATCCTCATGGACCTTGTATCCTAGTGAACAGTAAGAAGGGAATGGTTAGATGTTTTTGCTTCTTGCAGTTGGGGTCCAGAGATAATTTTGAGCAGTGGGTTGTGTGCAGAGGTCTCACTTCTTGGCTGAAACATTTATTTGTTGGTGCAGGACCCTAATGCTGTTTTTTCCTGCCTCAGCCATGTAAGCATATAGAAGAGGAGACGAAATTCAGAACAGTCTGGAATGCCAAGCACCCAACAATGGGGAGCAGTACCTGTTCTGGAGAGTTCCCTAGACCTGTAATGGACTTTGTAGGAAGGATTAATAAACTTTTGTTGTGTTAAAACACTGGGATGTTGGTGCTGTGTGTTTCTGCAGCATAACCTGGCCTGTCTTGTTGGAAACATTAGAACAGATCCAGCACTTGCTGGATGGCACATGTAACCCAGTAGAGGTTGACAGTCTTCTTGAAACAGGAGAAATGTGAGCCTTAGAATGAAGCCAACACCACAGCAGACAGAGCAGGGTGATACTCAGGTTTTAGAGACACCATTGAGCTGTAGGATCAAGCATCACCTGATACCTAGAATTGCACTGGACTTTTCAGCTACATAAATCTATACATTTCTTATTATTTAAGCCAGTGTGATTGGCATTTCTGTTCATTGTAACTGAAATAATTCTAATATAGAGAGCAATAACTGATTTAAGATAATATATGTAGGAGAGGAACAGTGTTCTTATATATATATATATATATATATATATTTATTTATTTAATTCTTTCATTATGGAAATTATCAAAATATCTAAAGTAGAGAAAATAATATGACCCTTATATAGGCTTTAAAATTTTTGCCAGTTTTTACATTTACCCACTCCATTGTTTTGTTTTTATTTTGTTTGGGGTGGGTGGGTTTTGGAATATTTGGAATATTTTGTTTTGGAATATTTGAAGCCAATCTCAGACATTATGACATTTCATGCATAAATAGTTTCTTCGTTAGACATAAAAAATCCTTGATAGTCTCTGCGCTAATCTGTCTATGAAAAAGAATTCATTCAGTCAATAGAGGCTGTCTCCACATGGCGCAAGCTTAATTGAGAACATGGGAGCTGTCTTTTCCTCCCTCAGAGGGCTACCAGAACTTGACCAACAGCTTCTCAATATGACTCTATAAGAGGACCCTCTTGGTCTCCTCCGCACCCCACGGTATTCATTTGTGAGAACCAACAGGCAGCCTTGATGCCTCATAATAAGGGTGGTCCACAAGGAATACTAGATGCCTGTCGTGATCACTTGAGCAACTTATTAAAAGTTGAAACTTCATGATCAACTGCTAACTTTTAACAAGCCCCAGTGTGATTTACTCATTAAGAGTTCAGTAGTAATAGTTAATTGTTGGTTTCCTAGAAGCCATCAAAGAACAAAATAATAGTAATTACTCTTTAACATTTTCATATGGAACATTTACATTGAAGCTCAAAAAGTGCCCTCATTTACCTACTTTTCATTGGTGTTCCTTCTTTTTTTCTTGAAATAATGTGTAAATGAATGCTAAAAATACTATAGTAAAAATGCTTTTTACTATAATTTATAATCCACTTCCTTCTAAGCATTCCTGTTTGATTGTATTTTTTACAATTAGCATTTAACCATCACATTTCAGTAACTGCTAAGATGAAAAATGAAGTGGATATTTAATATTCCTATTCTAGTTTTTTCCTTATTTAGTACCATACATTCTCTTAATGAAGTTTCTCTCCTTTTCCCTGGTTGGTGTCTACTTGTTCCCTTGATCCTCTTTCTGTTGTTCTAAGGTTATTATTCTGTGCTTCAGCAGTCAGTGTTCTAATAGTCAAGAAGTGTGGTGCAAACTACTTTGACAGATGCCTTCATGGCCAGTTCAGCTTACCTTACTTTATAACTATTGACTTAATTAACAAAATGTTTTTTGCAACCAGTCCTGGTGCCATAAGTTAGGATTTATCACCTTTAATTCCCAAATTGATGTATTAACTGTGCTGCCAAAAACTGGTTCTGTCTTTATCTCTGCCTGTGGATGTTTGCTCCCTAAAACTGTTGGAGAGATATGTACTGTGAATGTTCATTTATTCATTCAACATCGGATATTGATATAGAGCACTTATGTGTCAGGAGCATTGTTTTAGGTGCTGAGATTTTATGTTTATGAACATTTTTGGTTTTGCATTTTTGCTTCTAAAGTATGCTGGATTGGGGATAAAGTGGGCATTCTTTAGGCTCCTTCTCCATGGTTTAAACAATTTGTATAATATTTGTTGTATTCATTTGTTTGGCACTTTGGCTTTTCATGGTCAGTTTCCCACTCTGCCTTACCTTTAAGACCAACCACAGCTTCCCAAAAACAGAATAGGAAAAACACAACTCTACTGTCTTACATACCTTAATGTTTTGTTGGTTTTTTTTTTTAATGTGGTTGGGTTGATTTAAACTCTTTACATTTTGAGAGTGGATTTGCACAATTTGGAGAGCATCTCCAATAATTTTTAAGAAAATATTAAAAGTAGAGACATAATTAGAGCATTAGAGCTGAAATAAGAAATCTAGCTACATTCTCAGTAAGTCATGAAGACAGAAAGCCAACTCTTAGGAAAAGTTGGGCACTTTAGTATATCAGCAATTATATCCTACTTGCCAAAAGAGTATTTTTAAAGCTTGTGTCAAGTTTTTATAACTACAAACCCCCAAATGATGAGAAACATCATCTCAGGAAGCATTACTTGACACTAAAGAAACTCAGTAGTAGAGAGATTATTATTGAAGAATTTGAGTAGACGTTTCTCACAATAAGATATACAACTGGCCAGTCAGCATATAAACAGGCATTCAACATCATTAGCTGTCAGGGAAATTCAAATCAAAATCACACTGAGTTCCCTGGCAGTTCAGTGGTTAAGGCTCTGTCACTACCAAGGGCCCAGGTTTGATCCCTAATTGGGAAAATAAAATCTCACAATTCGCCAAAGAAACAAAAAAACATTGAGATACCACTTAACCTCCCCTAATGTGGTTATAATCAAGATTAATACATGTTATCAAGGATGTGAAGAAATTAGAACCCTCATACACTGCTTGTGGAAATTTAAATTGTACAGCCATTGAAGAAAACATTTGATCAGTAACTTCCAAAGTTAAACATAGAATTTCCATTTGTCCCAGCAATTCGACTGCTAAGCATTGTATATACCCAAGAGAAATGAAATCTTATGTCCACAAAAAACCTTATATATGAATATACATAGCAGCATTATTCACAGTAGCCCTGAAGTAGAAAGGACCCCAAAATCTACCAACTGATAAATGGATACAAAATGTTATAGTTGTACAATGGGATATTATTAGCAATATAAAAATAAAGGAAATTATGATACATGCTATGACATGGATGAATGTTGAAAACATGCTAAGTGAAAGTAGTTAGACATAAAAGGTCACATATATTACATATCAAGAATAGACAAATCTTTAGACAGCAAAAGTGAATTAGTATTTTCCAGGAACTGAAAGCTGCAGGGGGTCGAGTTTGCTAAAGATACGGGGCTTTTTCAGGGAATGATGAAAATGTTCTGAAATTAGTGATGATGAAATGTAAATATACTAATAAACTGCTGAATTAAATACTTTAAATTGTGAATTTTATTATGTATCTTATATCACAATTTAAAAAGTGACAAGGGATGTAAGTATGTATCATAATGCTGTTTTTATCTGCATTTCCTTAATGACAAGTATACTTCAGTATTAATACTAGCAGGTGGGACAGGGAAGAAGATTGTGGACAACAAAAAAAGGAAGATAAAGTATAGGCTTTGAAAAGAAGTAAACTAATTTATGAAGATTTGCAGAGGCAGGGATTAGGTGTCAGAGTGGAGAACCAGTAATACACGAAAGAAAGAATATCGTATAAAGATTGGAAAAGCACTAGAAAAACTAATAGTATTAGGGTTCCAGCTCTGGCTAAGTTAAAATAAGCATGCTTCACCTTTTTTCTCACATAGACAACAACCTTAAAAATTTGGGTAAAATGCATAGAGCAGCTATTTGAGAACTTTATTAATCGCAGGTGAATTGGAGAACAACAGTAGAATTCAAAGCATCACAGAACTGATAGTGAATTTACAATTTATGTTCTCTGATATTCCTTTACCTCAGATTAGCACAACTAGCAACCTGGAAATGAACACTGTAGTAACATGCAGACAAAAATACAACATTTGTTTATGACAAACTCAGGGAACTAGGAAAAGAATGGAACTTCTTCAACCTATAAAAGAGCATCTATTTTTATAATTAATTTTCCCACAGCTTGTGGGATCCCAGTTTCCTGACCAGGGATTGGACCCAGGCCATGGCACTGAAAGCAGCAAATCCTAAGCACTAGGTCACCAGGGAACTCCCAAAGAGCATCTATTTTTAAAAAACCCATTGTAAGCACCCCGCCCTGCACTCTGCAAATGGCGAGCGAGACAGCGGAGATGCGCTGAGGAGCGGAGGCGAGCGTGCAAAGCCGCTTCGCCCCTCAGTCCGGAGCCCGGCCGGGCCCTGCTGCAGGGAATATGTACTCTTCCATTCCTGAAACCGAGTCACACAGCGAGGAGAGCGGCGGCTCAGCCAACGTGGTTTATAACATTCACGTGATTGGAGTCCTGCACTGTTGGGTGGGCAACAGGCAGCTCCTGGGGTTGCACGAGCAGCTTCGGAAGGAATATGGGGCCAATGTGCTTCCTGCATTTCCCGCCAAAAAGCTTTTGGCTTTGACACCGGCAGAGTGAAACAGGAGAGAGCAGTTAGAGAAATACATGGAAGCTTTTCGGGAAGACCCATTGCTTGGGAGCAGTGAGACCTTCAATAGTTTCCTTCGTCGGGCACAGCAGGAGGTCCTCACAGAAGAGGTCTCTTTGGAAATGCTGCTCAGCAACGGGCAGAGGGTTCTGGTCAACGTGCTAACTTCAGATCAGACTGAATATGTCCTGGAGGGTGTGGCTGCAAAGCTGGATATTCCAGATGACTTGATCGGCTACTTCAGTCTCTTTCTAGTTCGAGAAAAATAGGATGGAGCCCTTTCGTTTGTACGGAAGTTGCAAGAGTTTGAGTTGCCTTATGTGTCTATTACCAGTCTTCAGAGTCAAGAGTGTAAGATTGTGCTAAGGAAGAGTTATTTGGACTCTACCTAAGACGACAATGTCATGGAGAACCGGGTTGGCCTGAACCTGCTTTATGCTCAGATGGTAGCAGACATTAAGCGTGTGTGGATCCTGGTCGCCAAGGAACAGTAGCAGCTCAAATCACTGCAGGAGGAGGTCTCCAAGAAGGAGTTCCTGCGGCTGGCCCAGACACTGTGGCACTATGGCTACTTGCGCTTCGATGCCTGTATGGCTGACTTCCCAGAGAAGGACTATCTGTCTGGTGGTGGTGAGCGCAGGCAACAGTGAGCTCAGCCTCCAGCTCTGCCTGCCTGGCCAGCAACTCCGTGAAGTCTCCTTCCGGGTCACCTGCATGCGATGCTGGTGGGTCACCTCCTCTGTGCCATTGCCCAGCTGAGGCACAAGCAGCCTCTCCCGGGGTGAGGTGCACCTGGAATTGGCTTTTGAATACCTCATGAGCAAGGACCAGCTACAGTGGGTCACCATCACCAGCCCCCAGGCTATCATGATGAGTATCTGCTTGCAGTCCAAGGTAGATGAACTGATGGTGAAACAATCTGGCGGCAGTATCAGGAAGATGGTGCACCGGCGGGTGGGGGGCACCCTGAGATGCTCAGACAGCCAGCAAGCCGTGAAGTCACCACCGCTGCTTGAGTCACCAGATGCCACCCGGGAGTCCATGGTCAAACTCTCAAACAAGCTGAGTGCTGTGAACCTGCGGGTGATTGGCACTCCCGGTACAGATGCCAGTGCCAGTGATGTCCACAGCAGTTTCACCTTCAAGGGCATTGGAGACAAGTACCTGTGATCTCCAGCACTCGGATATCTGCCCTTTGCCCTGGGGGAATGTTCAGAAACTAGCCCTGTGCCTATATCCCCCCTGCCTCCCAAACAGGGGTCATTTTCCTTTCTCTTGTCCCCTTTTCTCCTCTCGGCCAGGGGCCTCCTAACCCACCTCTTTTTCCGCCACCCTCCCCCATCCTGGGGCTGGCTACACAAAGGATCACCTAGAGCTGGCCCTCAATGCCAAATTAGCATTTAGTATTTTGCACAAAGTCCACCGGACCATGGCTACCTGCCTGGGGAGGAACTACAGTTCCCTCCAGGCTGCTTCTGGCTTCTAGAGGCCATGAGTCAAGGGGATGGGCAGAGGTCTGTGTATGTTCTGGCCCAGCTCTCCATCATTAAATTCAGCCTGATTGCTGCCTAAAACAAACAAACCCTATTGTACATATCACACTTAATTGTCAGAGACTGAATGCTTTCCCTCTGAGCTAAGGAACAAAAGAAGAATACCCACTCCTGTCACTCCTGTTTAGCATTGTACTGGAAGGCTTGGCCAGTCCATTCAAGAAAGAAAAGGAAATACAAAACATCCAGATTGGAAAGGAAAAACAAAACGTTCTTATTCACAGGTGACATGATTGTCAATGTAGAAAATCCTAAGACCCTACCAGAGTTTCTGGAGTAAGTACATTTAGTAAGATCACATGATGCAAAGTCAACAAACAAATTCTGTTTCTATACACTGGAATTAATATAGTTTACAATAGCTTCAAAAAATTAAATAGTTATAAATCTAGTGAAACATGAAGTCAAACAAGTCCTAAATAAATGGGAGGACTTAACCATGTTCATCTGTTTTGATCTTTACAGTGTTCCTGTTTACTGTGTTCATTTTATAGATGATGAAACAAAGTGCGAGAGAGATCCACTGGCTACCACAGCTAATTATTTGCAGACTACAACAAGGTTCCCAAGTCTCTAGGTTCCTAACGTTCTAGGATATCTTCCTGCATTTATTTATTTGTTTAACTAGCTGAGCAGGGTCTTAGTTGCTGCACGTGAACTCTAAGTTTCAGCACGTGGGATCTTTTAGTTGCGGCATGTGGGATCTAGCTCCCCTGCCAAGGGTCGAACCCCACACTCCCTGCATTGGGAGCGCAGAGTCTTTAGCCACTGGACCACCAGGGAATTCCCTGCCTCCCTATTTAGACAGCAGGGTAATTGGATGGCTATATTGACAGGAAAGAGAAGTGGGTGGGGGAGAGAGGGACAGAATTGTGTTTGATTATGGGAAGAAGTGAAGGAAGAGCAGTGATTCTCGGTAGTACTACTGTGGCTGTCTCGTCTGTAAACGGAGGGAGAACAGGTGCCACAAGGACCCTTCAAAATAAGAGAAACAGAAGCGCCCAAACTGAAACGCCTGGCGATTCATGGGGTCGCAAAGAGTCGGACACGCTTCAGCGACTGAACTGAACTGAAGGATTAACAAATAAGCGGTTTAAATAGGTTATGACGCAACGAGGATCCCATCTTCTCATTGGGTAAGACTGCTGTCGATTAGCGAAGGGGCGGGACCAGTCGGGGAGGGCTATGCATGCTCCTCGCCGCTGTTTTCCGGCTTAGCCTTTGCGCATGCGCCAGACTTTTTGTAAGTCATGGCTTGCACAATGGCAGCTCCCGCGCTCTGGGAAAGACGGCCTGGTGGTTAACTGACTGCGTTGAGGGCGGTTTTCCCGGTGGGCGGACCCGAGCCCTGCAGCTCCCTCCTCTCTGAGGCTGTAGTCGTGTCTCGGATCCTTGAACGGGAAGACACTCAGTGACCATGAGCTGCAACCTCCTCTGTTTGGAGAGGCCTGGGAACTCGGAAGCCTGGTGTGTGGGCCCTGTCGCTCTTCGCCCTGTCCCTCCCTTTCCCCGTGAAGTCGCCTTTGAAAGGCCCTGAGCCTCTTGTTCTTGTGATGTACGCGAATAAAGCACTGGTTCACCAAGGCCTTATGGCACTCGTGCTGGGCAGTGGGGACACGAAGACAGCTCAGAACTCCTTGTCTTCAGAGAGCGCCTAGACTGTGGAGTAGATTACCCCGCAGAAACAAATTCTGGTGTTTAGGTGGATAATGTAGCTGAGCAAGGGCCGTGTACCTCTGGTGCAGAAAGCCAAACTCTGACCGCAGGTGTTTGCAGTGTAATAGAGGCGGGGCACGCAAGACAACAAATACCTGTCCGGCCCCCAATATTAGTAGTGCTGAAGTTCAGAAATCCCACCTTAGAGCCATGGGAGTGAAAACGAAGGGGAGACCGATCTCAGGGACATCTCAGCCGAAACCAATTTTCAACTTAGTTTGTACTCTTTATAATGCTTGAGTATTGGACACCCGGTCAGTAAAACAGGTGTGAAGACCCTAGTCGTCTTTGTCTTTTTTCACCCATTTACTCATTTGCCAAATGTTTATTTTAGGACTGAGCGACTTCACTTTCACTTTTCCCTTTCATGCATTGGAGAAGGAAATGGCAACCCACTCCAGTGTTCTTGCCTGGAGAATCCCAGGGATGGCGGAGCCTGGTGGACTGCTGTCTATGGGGTCGCACAGAGTCAGACACGACTGAAGTGACTTAGCAGCGGCAGACACTTCTTGAGGTGCTGCGATTCACCAATGAAACAAATTACCCACTCTCCAAGAACCTTACATTCTGTGGGGATGACATACGTTAAACCTATTAATATATGTCAAATAGTGAGATATGCTTAAAATTCCTATAAGATGGTACTTCTCTTACACCAACCCAGACCATTTACTCTGCACCTTCTAAGTGCCAAGCACTGGGCCAGATGCTATACAAATAGCATTTCTAATCTTTTCCTCTGTGCTGCATGGTATTGTTATGCTCAGATGAGAAATAGAGGCATAGAGAAGTTCAGTATTTTCCCCAACATCATTAGTATGGGTTGAGCTGGGACTGGAAACTGTATCTAGTTGATGGTCAAGGCCTGTTTGATTTCCATTAGGTAACTCGTCTGTCAGCCTGATTATATCCACATTGTGGGGATTGAATTTGGCAACTTGGAGAGCTCCCACCAGCTCTTCGGACTCTCCCATTTCAGCAACTGCTGGGCCTCACAAGCTTTGAGCCAGCTCTGGGAACCTTGGTCATGATGGTTGGACCCCAAGCTGCATTCAGGTATAGGATCCTGGAGCTGAAAGTAATTTTTGATGGTCTGCACAGGGAGATCCAAACCTGGGTGAGAAATGAAGCATTGAGAAGGCAGTGAGCTTGGTGCAGCATCTGGAGTGAGAACCCAGCAGAGGAAGGCATGGTGAGAAAGGGAGCATGGAAAGAGAATGGAAATCATATTGGAGATGGCCTCGGTGAGGGGACAGGCAGTTGAAAAAAGGTGGAGAAGCTTAATTTAGCTTCTGCTTAAGCACTTGTTTTCCTCATCAGTGTCCATGCCAGTTTTTTATTTTTGTTTCTCCACGCTGTGCAGTATGTGGGATCTTGGTTCCCCAACCAGGGAGCAAACCTGTGCCCCCTGCAGTGGAAGCGCAGAGTCCTAACCACTGGATTGCCAGGGAATTTTTGATTCCCGATTTTAGGAGAACAGATTTCTTTTTCCCCTTTGAAGGAAGGAGGGAGAGTTCTCAATAGATCTTGGCTGCAGAGAACAAAGGAAGGGAGGTATCTGTCCCTGTAGAACTCAAGCTTTCTCCCCACACATTATAATGATCCAAGTCATCTCTGTACGTGAGAATCTTCTGGTTCTTGATGTATCTTGTAAGACAGAGGGATTGCAGTGCTCAGTCAGCTGTGGGAACTTTGATTGCATCTCAGTGTCTAGTTTGCACCTCTCACAAAGCAGATTAATAAGACAAAACTGCCTTTGCGAAAATTACTATCTTATTTAAAATGGAATCAGAGCTCAAAGGAGCAGATATCATGCCCCACCTCTAGACATCAATTGCATCAGCAACAGGAAGAAGGTTTACTTTTCTACCCACCAGAAGAATTTCTACTGGCCCAGCAAAATACCTGCTAATGGGAGATTGTCAAAACTCAGCCAATGAAAACCCACTATACTCCTCCCATTTTGCTCCTTTGGATTCTTGAGTCACGTTCGCCAGACTTGCTAACAGTTGCGAGTTTACATATTCCAGCCCTAAATTGTCCCCAAATTAATTTTTCTGACAAAAATAACAGGCTATTTTATTGTTTTAGGTAAACACCAGGTACTGGAGGAGGCTGTGAGAAGCGGCGGGAGCCCAGCTCGGGTACCGGCAGGGACGGGGGCTGCACCCGGCGGGACGATGGGTTACCGCCCGCCACCTGCAGCGATGGAGGAAGAAATGGCCGCGAGAGGGCGGCGCCCATGCAGGGACCCCAGGCTCCAAGGGCCTGAGATTTCGCGGCATCAATTCTTTCCCGCTGACAGGCTGCTCCCTCTGTTGCAGCCTTGATAAAGCAATGGGCGTTGCGGAGCCCTCTCCGGAAGTACGTCACTTCCCCTTCCGGTTCGCTGGGTTTTTTTTGTTGTTGTTGTTGTTGTTGTTTTTTTTTTTTTTTTTTTTTTTCCGGCCCCGGGGAATCTAAGAGGAACCCGGCGTTCCCCTCTTCCCCCCGCCTCTAGCCTCTGAGTGGCACGCTAGGCGGCGAGGCGGGGGCAGTCCTCCTCAGAACCTCTGTTAGACTGGAGGCGACTTGCGGTTGAGCCCTGGGAAGAGGGAGCGGCTTCCGTGAAGCCAGTCCGTCTGAGGTAACTTAGAGGCGGCTTCCAGTTCGGCACCAGCTCTGAAGCCGCCGAGAGACCCCCGCCGCTGCTGGGCAGCCGGGGGCGTTTCGGAGCCGGGCAGCCGGATTGACCCGGGCTAGGCCCGCCGTCAGGCTCCTGAGGCTGCTTTCTGCACTTTTTGCGCGGGTCGTGCCCCGTGCCGCGCAGCTGGAGGCCTCTCGGATACTGCCCGTAGGCCCAGTGCTCGCGGGCGCGCCCCGCGTCGTGTCCACTTTGCTGCCTCCACCGGTGTTTCCTTTACTGGCTGATGTGACCGCAGGAGAAACAAGAGGCCCAGGCTCAGAGATCAGCTTCCGTGTTGCGAAAGCCTGTTTAGTGTCCCGTGCGCCCCCTTAGCGGGCCGGCCATCAGGAGCCGGTCGTTTGTGGATACCGCGGCTTCCTGGGCAGAATCTGTGCCTTTTCTTCTGGTTATCTCAGGGAAAGTGAGACAGACAGCTCTTTCCTCCCACCCCCACCAGCATCGCTTAGAGGTCTAAAGGACCCTTGGAGAATCTGAAAGGAATCAGTAGCAGTTGAATGTAATGGCCACTCACGTGGGCTCCCTTTTTTTTTTCATCTCTTGACTGTGCTGGGTCTTTGCAGCGTGCGGGCTTTTTAGCCGGTGGGCTTTCCCTAGTTACCTACTAGACTCACTTGCTCTGGGGAGTGTGGTATCTTGGTTCCCTGCTGCTACTGCTAAGTCGCTTCAGTCGTATCGGACTCTGTGCGACCCCATAGATGGCAGCCCACCAGGCTCCCCCGTCCCTGGGATTCTCCAGGCAAGAACACTGGAGTGGGTTGCCATTTCCTTCTCCAATGCATGAAAGTGAAAAGTGAAAGTGAAGTCGCTCAGTCGTGTCCGGCTCTTAGCGACCCCATGGACTGCAGCCTACCAGGCTCCCCCGTCCCTGGGATTTTCCAGGCAAGAGTACTGGAGTGGGGTGCCATTGCCTTCTCCGTTAGTTCCCTGACCAGGGATCAAATCCAGGCCCCCTGCAGTGGGAGGAGGATTCTTAACCCCTGGACCACAGGGAAGTCTCACCACTTGACATTTGAATAAACAGTTTGTGAACAAGGGTCAGTTGTAGTTTTTTCGTAGGTCAAGAGAAATTTAAAATACGGATATAAATCTTCTACATAGTGTTTTTTATATGTCTTGCAAAGAAATGCCAAAATAAATGTTGAACAACTAGTTATTGAGGGATGCTTTTTCAGAAGAATAAGGCTCCATTTTCCTAATTACTTTCTTTCCGCTCTGGTCTCATTGTTGCAGCTCTCCTACAAGTTTTGATACAATGGAAAGGAGCACCTCAAAAGGTCCAGGAAGTGAAGGCTTTCATCTTCCCAAAAGGACAAAGGTTATAGAAGTTGTATCCTCTTACTAAAGACAGACTAGGACAATATGTTAAAATTTAAGACAAACTCAGAATATTCTCCTCATCTTTCCTTAACAATAGAGAATGACATAGGAAGTTTTTCAGTTAAATCTTTGGATAATCCCTGAACTCCCTGCAGCCAGTGGGTATTAGTTTTCTCATCCATATACTTTTCCTGATTGTTTTTTTAAAGGCAAAGTGATTTATTGGAATTTGTCTTCAGTAAGCTATGCTGTATTAAGTTGAATAATAGAAAGTAGAAAAACATGGCCCTGGCAGTTGATTTTTAAAGTTCATCTTTCTCATTATAACTAGCAGATAGTAAAGTTCATGTGACAGCATCTTACTGACATGCACTTTTTTCTGCCCTGAATGCCTTAGGAAGAAGATTGTTTTATTGATTTTGTTCCAGACCAGACTGGGCTTCAGTTGTCAGATCTGGAGCTGGTGGTGTATCTGGCACAGGAGCAGAATTGTTCCTAGATCAAAATGAAGACAGTAGATCTGAAGGTGTGTAAGTACTTGAATGCTCATTTCAGGGCTCTGTGGGAGACCAAGGGACTCGTGGCAGAGAACTCCAGTCAGCATAAGAAACATGCCCCACAGACAGATGGTCTCACTCCTGAGAGGTCTCACCAGCACTTCGGGAACTTCCTCTGTCATGAAGCAGCTGGACCCTGGGATGCTGGTGACCAGCTCCAGGAATTATGCCATTGGTGGCTGAGGCTAGCTGCTGCTGCTGCTAAGTCGCTTCAGTCGTGTCCGACTCTGGGCGACCCCATAGACGGCAGCCCACCAGGCTCCCCCGTCCCTGGAATTCTCCAGACAAGAACACTGGAATGGGTTGCCATTTCCTTCTCCAGTGCATGAAAGTGAAAAGTGAAAGTGAAGTTGCTCAGTCGTGTCCAACTCTTCTCAACCCCATGAACTGCAGCCCACTAGGCTTCTCCATCCATGGGATTTTACAGGCAAAAGTACTGGAGTGGGATGCCATCGCCTTCATTCAAAAGAGCAGATCTTGGAACTTGTGGTGCTAGAGCAGTTCCTGACCATTGTGCCTGGGAACACCCAGACACTCATAAAGAAGCAACATCCACAGAGCATCAAGGAGGCTGTGGTCCTCATAGAACACTTGCAAAGGGAAACTGGCCAAACAAGGAATGGGTTAGGAGAAAGATTCTTGATGTGCAGTGGAATAGAGTGAAGGTGGATATATTGGGGCAATTAATTGGGATAAAAAATGGATTAAGTCACTATTGTATTGCTCCTTTAACACTTGTGAAACAGGACCTGAAAGCACAGACCGCAGCCTTAGTCAGCCCATAGGATTCAGAGATCCTGGCAGAGACTTCCCTGGCCTTAGGGACAGAGTTGAGTTTTCCTGTCTTTGGAGCCAGGGTGTATTAAGGGTAATGAGCCTAGTCTGGCTTGGCCACGGAGATGGACCTCAAATTCTTAGAAACATACAAAAAGCACTAAGGAGCTGGAGAGTTCAGGGCAGATCAGAAAAGAAAGGACTCTGAGAGACCAAAAGAGAGTGAAGATACGATAGAGAAGGAACAAACCAAACGACTAGGGAACGACTGCCCAGGAAGGGGAAAAAGAAAGAACACAGGGCAAGAAAGATTTGAAATCCCAGCAGAGTAGCTGAGAGAAGAAAGACCCTGAGGGATAGTGTCCTCTGTACCACAGGCGAGAGCCTCCACTGCCCTCTCTCAGTGGTTGGTCCTGACTCTGCTCTGAGTGGGGATCCAGGACATGCCCTTGGGCAGGTGACAGCTCACCAGCTGGCCTCAGGCCCGCTGTGAATACTGGGAGGGCACATGTTTTGTATCAGAATCATTTGGGGATAGGACAGAGCCATTACTCTTACCTGCTTTTTTCTCCATTTCATCCCCATTGTCTGTGAGAATCTTTCCTGACTATGTGGGAAATGTGGCTGACAGGACAACTTTTAAATTCAATTCCTTAATCTTCTGAGAGAAGACAGGAAACCACTAAGGCAAGGATCTAAGTTGGGAGAGAAAGCCTGTCAAGGCAGCATGAGAACAGGTGGCCTGTGCAACCCTGTTAGTGGGCTGAACTGCCCTGAATTCAGGGAGTGGGACTGCTGTCTTGGAGAGCTTGCAGTAACCACACCCTTTACTGGTTTCTCCCAGTTTTCCCATGTTGTGTATGGATCGTTCTTGTGGAAAATTGGTGGCTGGTATCTCTAGGTCTTTGTGTTATTTCCTTCAGCGTCTCCCTCTTTCCCTGCAGTCTGCACTCTGCTTTTTCCTCCCTCTCCCATCAAGCCCAAACCAAAAGTCAGTTCTGTGGTAACAAGTATGGGGGTTATTTCTAGGTTGCAGTCCAGGAGCTGGGAAAGGAGGCAGTGCTCTTGGGAGAAGCAGCAGAGGCCCCAGGCTTCCAGCTGAAGCCAGCAGAGTCCCAGCCAGTGGGCATGTCCCTGGAGGAAGAAGTTTGGAATATACACCAGGGTCTACAAGAACCACTGAGCAGGAATACCCACAAAGAACCTGAGCCCGTATGTGAGAGGGGTAAGGATCTTCATGCTACTTTTCTTCTCCTAGGAGGTGGAATATAATTTAAGCCAGAATGTGTGTGCACTTTCTGGTTACCCTGCCCTGTGGATCTACTAATGCAGCTACATTAGCAATCAGGATGCCCCCCAGGTGGCGGTAGAATAGGTCATGTGGGGTTGAGGGTGGGGGTTGGTCTAAGACACAGAAATCTCCCAACCGCAGAACCCTGGTAATGATACTGGGAACTCAGTTCTTTAGAAAAGTAAAGAGGATTGGGCCCACCTGTCCTTGTAAAAACAGAAGGAATTAAGGGGTTATCAGTGACAAAATGTGAATAAAATTGTATACAGGCAAAAAGTAACAATAAAAAATTTAAAAAAGCTAAAGCAGCTTTTCTTACTGTACACTAGATTCCCTGAGTATTTTGTTCTCAATTCATGTCATGACTGGATAACAGGTTTTTTCCTTTCATAAATTTGCTCAGGAAGATTAGGGAACCTGTTTTAGGGGCTGGTAGATTCAGTGGTTTTTATTCACAAGGAGAGAGCCATTTCTAGATACCACACACACTTGTAAAGGTATCTCATCAATCCTGAAAACATGGGAATCTTTTACATTTTAGAAATGAGCCTGCTGCTGCTGCTGCTAAGTCGCTTCAGTCATGTCCGACTCTGTGCGACCCCATAGACGGCAGCCCACCAGGCTCCCCCGTCCCTGGGATTCTCCAGGCAAGAACACTGGAGTGGGTTGCCATTTCTTTCTCTAATGCATGAAAGTGAAAAGTGAAAGTGAAGTCGCTCTGTCATGCCCGACTCTTAGCGACCCCATGGACTGTAGCCTACCAGGTTCTTCCATCCATGGGATTTTCCAGGCAAGAGTACTGGAGTGGGTTGCCATTGTCTTCTCCGAGAAATAAGCCTAGTATGTTTAAAAACAGAGGAGAAATTTCTGTGGTGCTTTTTCACCCACAGTGGTACCTACCTACCAGATCCTAGCCGGTCCTGAGGAAACAAACACTAAACACTGGACAGTGGCACCTGAGTTCATCTTGCCTGAGTCCCAGGTGAGCTGTGCTTTCCAGCTTCTTGGGGCTGCTTCTCCCTGCTGTCTGTGACCCACCCTGCCCAGCAGGTGTTCAAAAGCATGTTAACTCAGATGATCTCCCAGGGGAACTGGGTACCTCCTGGGATTACTGATCCCTTCCCTCTTTCTTTTCTGCCTTCTCACTTTAAAAAGTATCATGTGTTGTTCCTTTAATATCTGGCTAACATACGAATCATGGGCCAGATGGTTGGGCTGTCTTTCAAGTGGCAAGTTCTGAGTTAAAGCCATTCTCTTCTTTAGGGTTTGTTGACATTTGAGGAAGTGGCCATATACTTTTCCCAGGAAGAATGGGAACTACTGAATCCCACTCAGAAGGCCCTCTACAATGACGTAATGCATGAGAACTATGAGACTGTCATCTCTCTAGGTAAAAATTCTCCTCTTCCCTTTGCACAGGAATGGACTAATCTGTCACATTCTTGGTTTACTTTTACCCCCGTGAGAGAATCTCTGTTTCAGTAGCTCGTTGATTCTCAGATAGTGGTTCACCACAGGAAAGGTGTATCTGGAAACCCTGGAGCTTCTGCCAAGTTCACATGTTCATTCCTTATCCAAAATTTTTGTTCCCTTCAAATCTGCTTTGCTCTACTCTCTCCTGTCTCCCTGAAAGACACAACCATTAACCTAAAGTTCAGGCCAGAAAACCCCTGGATCATTTTTTACTGTGATGTTGCCATCATGCCCTACTACTAACACATCACTGATCATCTTGGCTCCACAATCACAGTGTAGTTTGAATTGGATCATGTCTCAGCCTCTTGCGCTGTTCACATCCTCATCTCAGCCACAAGGTTCACCTCAGTACTTTCTTACTGGCACCCATTGCCACCACTACTGCTCTCCCACCCTCAGTTTTCCACACAGCAGCCAGAGTCTTTTATTTATTTATTTTTTTAAAATATGGAATGCTTCACGAATTTGCGTGTCATCCTTGCTCAGGGGCCATGCTAATCTTCTCTGTATCGTTCCAGTTTTAGTATATGTGCTGCCGAAGCGAGCACCGGAGTCTTTTAAAAACCTAATCATGGGGTATTTCCTGGCTTGGTCCATTGGTTAGGGCTTTTCATTTTCAATGCCAAGAGTGTGGATTCAATCCCTGGTTGCAGAACTAATATCCCAAAAGCTGCATGACCTGGCCAAAAAAAAAGCCTAATCAGATCACGACATTTTCTGCTTAAAAACCTGTCATAGGAGAAGGAAATGGCAATCCACTCCAGTAGTCTTGCCTGGAAAAGTCCATGGACAGAGGAGCCTGGCAGGCTGCAGTCCATGGGGTTATATGACTGAGCACACATGCATGAGGGTGGAGGGAGATGGGTTGGTAGTAATAAGCTGGTAGAACTTTAAAGAAAAAAAAAGAACAACCTATGATAACTTCTCAATATATTCAGTATTAGAACCAAATTCCTTACCACAGCCCCCAGGATCCTCCAAGGTCTGGCTTCTCATCTGCTGTCATCTCTTGCCACTTGTGCTCTTGCTTCATTCTTCACTCTTGTCATCTTGCTGCTTCATGGACTTGAAATGCTGATTTCTTTCTCTTACCCTCTGCCTGGTACACTTTTCTGTCACATGACAAAACTCACCTTAGGGTTCTGCTCAGATATCATTTTCTAAAAGAAGCTTTTTTTACAGTCTTATCTAAAATAGCATCACAGAAACAGAATCTTAAATGTTCTCTTACCCTTCCTTAGTTTCCTTTAAAACATTGATCACTTCCTGACATTTGTTTGTCTGTTGATGTTAGAGTGTCTGACTCTGCATGAGATGATAAGCTCTGTGGTAGCAGGGGATTTGGCTTATTCTCCACTATGTCCCTGGTACATAGAGGGTGCCTGGTGCACCATAACCACTCAGTGCGTATTTTTGGAATGACTAAGTAATGAATACTTTCCATACTTGGCAGTACAATTTGAAGTAAGTTCACTAAGTAATTCTTGCCTGTTTCTGCACCTGAATGTGAACCAGTGAGCCATGGGAGTGGTAGAAATCTTTTCTAGTCCAGTGTTTGGTGCTTGAGAACTAAATAAAAAGTTAGTATAATGATGGCATGTATCATTTGTGCATGATAAATGCCCATTGACCTTCACATCAACTCCCCTAAACCTGGTCTTATCCAGTATAAGTCTTCCTGAAGATGTAATAGCACCAGTCTGTGTTTCCTGCAGGCTCTGGAGTTTGATTACTCCTTAGTTGAATATGGAGAATTGGTGTCAGAAGATGTGGAATTAAAAAAAAAAAAAAAAAAAGAAGATGTGGAATTTGCACTGGATTCCTGTCGATCTAGCTTAGGTTCCTTTCTCAGTCTTTGTTTTTCATGCCCACTCACAAATGCAGTATATTGTAAACTTAATATTGGATATGAGAGTATCCATTTAACCATTCAGGGTAACAAACGGTTAAAGTATCTTTTGCTTTTCCTGAAGTAGTCTGAAATTAGTGAACCATTATTAGTTCTGGTCGTTGACCTCAGTTTTTTATTTCACAGCATTATTTGTGCTCCCCAAACCTAAAGTGATCTCCTATTTAGAGCAAGGGGAAGAGCCATATATTCAAGGATCTCCAATGTTCAAAGACAATCCTGGAGAGCTGCTTTCAGGTAAATAATACCATGGTAAGAGGAAAAATGCACCTGGATTAGGAACCTTTCCAAGGGCTTAACATTTTAAGATTCTGCTTCCCTATATATATATTTTAAAATCAGTGAATGTTGTGCTTTTTTTCTATCCCCATATTTATCTTGCTCTGACATACAGTAGACTGATTCTTATGTTTATTTCCAACAGAGATAAAGCTGAAAAATGACATGGAAAATCATCAGCTCATGTGTCTTTCTGACTTAGAAATACAAGCACCGGGAGACATAGTATCAAAAAAAGCCAGTGTGAATGTTCATCAGAAAACAACGGGCAAAGAAAATCATGGTGATGTGCATAGGCTGGGGAAATGGCACCAAGATTTCCCAGTGAAGGAAAGAAATAAACTTTCCAACTGGTGGGAGGAAGAGCTGCTGAAACTTATGGAGCTTCATAAGAAAGAACGTGCAGCAGAGAAGCCTTTTAAATGTCAGGAATGTGGGAAAAGCTTCAGAGTTAGTTCTGACCTTATTAAGCACCAAAGAATTCACACTGAAGAGAAACCATATAAATGTCAGCAGTGTGATAAGAGGTTTAGATGGAGGTCAGATCTTAATAAGCACTTAACCACACACCAAGGAGTAAAACCGTATAAATGCTCCTGGTGTGGGAAAAGCTTCAGTCAAAATTCACATCTCCACACACATCAAAGAATTCACACAGGAGAGAAGCCCTTTACATGTCATGAATGTGGAAAAAAATTCAGTCAAAATTCCCACCTTATTAAACACCGGAGAACCCATCTATAACACATGCAAGCATCAGTGAATGCTCAAAACTTTGACACCAGGATTGACACCAATGAAGAAAAGCTTATCCAGTGTTCTTAGTCTAAAAAATTTACCAACCAGAGTTTAACCCTAAAGTTTATGAAAAATTTCAAAATTAAGAAGCATGAAGAATTTTTTACCAGTGGAAAATTTGGTGATATAAACATCATGTTTCACAGAAAGAAGTTAGGGTTGACTGTGAGAGGAAACAGTAGTAGTTAGTAGTAGTACTTACTGTTTTTACACAGAACTATCACTGAATTCCTTAGGAAAATAGGTGTTCTAAGAACCCGAGTAAGGGAAAAAGCTTTGGGATTGTAGCTGACAGAATAGCAACACCAGCTTCAAATAGCAGATGCAGTCATGATCACCAGTCTTCTGTGGTCACAGAGGTAAATATTGTTTTTCATTGATCTTCCAGCCACTGTTTAGCACATATGATAGAAACATTTGTAGCATAGTTTTCCAAAATAAAAAGCAGTAATATACGTGTTTGATGACATACATTGTCTTTCAGGTAGCCGACTTAGCAGTTTCAATAGTCTTTTGGGACAGAAATGAATTTTAACATGAAGTTTTCCAGAAACCAAGTTGAATTTTCTTACTCTTGTCATTGGACAGTGTTTGCAAAATTGACACGGTTTTGACTTCCTTTATGAATTTTTATTTCTATACCTCTGGAATCCTTTTAGCACAATTTTTACTGTGATGAAATAATTTACTTTATTGGTGGAGAATCTGCCAGGTGAACTGATGCACCATCATACCTCTCATTGGTGATGTTTGAAAAAAGGAGAATATCTCTAATGAGGTCATGTGGACATGAATTGGAATTTTTACCATTCAGTGTATATTAGATGGCAGGCTATAGTGCATGGGGTTGCAAAGAGTTGGACACGACTTAGCAACTAAACAACAACAACATAATAGATGTAAAGAATTTTCTGTAATAAACTAGACTCCTTACCTCACAATGCCAATAGGATAAAAGAGCCATGAACATGAGTACTTTTCTGAGGCCTAAATGGATATTAATGGGAATTCAGGAACAATTTCTCAGTTTTTTGTCTGTTTGCTTTTTAATTTGGTTTTTGTTTGTTATTAAGAACAAGGAGAGGGTTATGCTTGTCTGGGAACTGGAGTGTGTGCAGTAGGGAGGATCCTGTGGGTCACTGGGCATGGTGGTCTGTGAATCCAGGGAGCAGGAGACCAAGTTCAAAGGTTTGGGAGCTGATGCTAAGTGGTAGATGAAGGTGGGTGAACCCGCACCTCCCTTGGCTGACAATAAACTGTTAAACACATGGGATCTTCTGTTTCTGTTTACTTCAGCACACCATAGACTGCTGAGAATCTCTCTGGATCCTGGGTTTTCTTATAATACCTTTTTATCTACAGCCCTGATTCAGATGTGTTCCTTCTAGAGCTTTCGGGTAGTGTTAGGAAAGGAGTTAAATAATGTCTCTAACATATCTCTTAGAAACAAGGAAGTTAAGGCTCAGAGAGATTTAGGGACTTGTTAAGACCCCATAACTAGCAGATCCTTTGGCTGTCACTTAGCTGTAACTAGTCAGGCCTGAAGACAGGATCAGTTGGACTGATCTGTGTGTTGTCCCTGCCCAGTCAGCCTGGATGACATTGGATCTGTTTCAAGTTTATAAAACTCTAATTTCTTGGTTACTGAAACACGCATAAGTCTTCATTTTCTCTATGAAATAGAGATAAAGCTCAACTCAGGGTTTTCTGAGGATTAGAGGGATTGATGAAGGAAAAGTATCTAACGGCCATGCTGGTAGTGGGGTCTCAGACAGTGTCCACGTCCTTTCCTTTTCTCTGATCCGCAGTGGTGTGTTGGGTGGACTGACCGCACTGAAGGAGCCAGTGCATCTGTGGCTGTTGGAGCTCCCAGGAGGTGAGCACTCGTGGTGGTTTGCTCAGTTGATTTGTCCCTTGGCTTCAGTGCTTTATGGTGTTAGTCACCTGATCTGTTGGTGTGTTGCTGTCAGCAAGATTTCATTTCCTTCCCCAAGATGAACTCTGTCAAGAATTATTTGCTAAGCACAGGCAGCTCTGCATAGATCTTACCCAACACCCTTGGTCTTAACACCCCTGGAACTCTTGTCTCTTCTCCCAGGATACACCTATGGATTAGTTGCTGGCACTGCATTCATGCCTTTGTTTTAATGAGGTCCCATTATGTGTCCAGGTACTTGTTTTTTTGAAGAGCAGACTTTCAACAAGCCTTTTTGTTTTTTTCCCCCTCAGTGGGTCTTTGTTGCAGTGTGCAGGCTTCTCTTGTGGTGAGCGGGCTTAGTTACCCCAAAGCATGTGGAATCTTGGTTCCCCAACCAGGGATTGAACCCACGTCCCTTGCATTTGAAGGCAGATTCTTAACCACTGGACCACCAGGGAAGTTCCCACGTACTCTTCTAAGCTTAGAATATGATAGTGGACAAGGAGACTTGTCCACAATAAGCAAAATGCTTATTGCTGTGGAGCTTGTATCCCAGTGAACAGTAAGAATGGGGTGGTTGGGACTTCCTGGCGGTCCAGTAGGACTCCTCACTTTCACTGCTGAGGGCCTGGGTCCAGTCCTTGGTTGGGGAACTGGAATCCTGTAAGCTAATGTGGGACAGCCAAAAAAAAGAGGGGGGTGGGGGTGGGAGTGGTTATCCTTTTCTGCTCCTTTTGGTTCGAAAGGGTCCTGAGATAGTTTTGAGCAGTGGGTTGTATAGAAGTCTCACTTCTTGACTGAAGCACTTATTTGTTGGTACAGGACTCTTGTGCTGTCTTCTGCCTCAGTCATGTAAGCACATAGGAGCTACGAGATCAGAACAGTCTGGAATGCTGACCTCCCACACTGGGGAGAGGTATCTGTTCTAGATGGTCTGCCAGACCTGTAATGCACTTTGTAGGAACAATAAATAAACTTTTGTTGTGTTAAATCACTGGGATGTTGGTGCTGTGTGTTTCTACAGCATAACGTGACCTGTCTTAATTGGGCTGGCTGTTCTGGTAGAGCTCAGAAACTTTTGTCATTCTGCCTGGTCTTTGGTCCTCGGAAGAGATCTAGTTTCCTCTTGATGCTCCACTGAGACGATGTAACTGTAACACCAGTGGAAACACATAGGAGCTTACAAGATTGTAGGTGATGGGAAAGAAAGACTGGATTGCTTACCCAAAACAAATAAGAGGTCAGTTGTTGAAGTGAATGAGGCAACCATCTCTCCCTCTCCCTGACCTTATTCCACTTTGTCTTTGTCCTCCACTGCACCACTGCTCCATTAGCCCCTCATGCACTGGAAGGGTTTCTGTCCATCAGTGGGCTTGAGATGGGGTAGGGATTTCCTTCCATTCTTCATGTGAATGTAGTAGACTTCAAGTGATTGTTTGTTAAATACCTCTTGTGCCTTTTGTGAGTTGTGCCTCAGAGAACCAGGACACAAGTCACCAAATTTTCCCACAGTATAAAGAGGAATGTGGCTTCTCTCCCTGGACTGAAAGGTGACAGTTGGGAAGAAACTTGGACAGGATCACAGGAGCAGTCCAGTCCAGTTGGGGAATGAGAAACCTCCAGTGGGAAAGTCCTAGCCACTAGTTAGCAGCACGGTGTCTTATTCCTTATGTTTGGAATTTGGGTTGGATATGTGCAAGTTAGAAGGCATTTCGATACCTCATCACAGGAATGAGAGCTGATTACTAAAACAACAATATAAAACTAAAACTATTGAACCTTGGTTCAAAAATGAATTCAGACTTGACCCTGGGTTCAGTCTCGCTAATGTGACCTTTGTAACCAGATGATTTCTAGGACAAACCAGAAGGTGCTTAATTTTTTGTGTGTTCAGTTAACAGCCTTACAGGTGGCTCCAGGGTTGCTTCTGAGAAGTAGATCACTGATCTAGTCTAGCCCCTAGATCTTTGACACCTTCTCTGCACTGGTGCATCCCAGTGGTCACAGTCCTGGGACCATTGCATACCCAGAGTTCTGGCCATTAAGCTGACTGTAACCTCAAGCTGATCTTGAGAACTTCCACTGTCTTGACTAGAGGGGAAGTACAGGAGGAGAGCTTGGAAACGAAAACTCTGGTGTTTCGATCAGCTTTTGAAACAGAACAGTGTTTAATTCTGCTGGAGAACTTGAGACAATCCTAAGTGGCCTTTTCGATTCTTCAGAACAAGGTAAGGATGCTTGGAGCTCTAGTTCTTTGTTCTCCTAGCGAACATGTTTTCTGCTGTACTTTACTTAACTCTACAGTGTGCTTACGTGAATGAATGACATGCCCTGCGCGAGGCAAGTGAGGAGCCCTGCTCTTTGGTTCCACAGTGACCTCTTATGACTTATGGCAGAAATCCCGTCAGGGGTTTAAACCGATCTGCCAATGGACTTCCCTGGTGGCTTAGATGATAAAGTGTTGCCTACCAAGAGTACCTGGGTTCAATCCCTGGGTCAGGAAGATCTGGAGAAGGAAATGGCAATGCACTCCAGTATTCTTACCTGGAAGATCCCATGGGTGGAGGAGCCTGGTAGGCTACAGTCCGTGGGGTCACAAAGAATTGGACATGACTGAGGGACTTCACTTTTCTTTCTTTTCTATCCATCTGGACAGTTGGGAGTAATGCAGAAGATTTGAACACTGTAAAGGGTTTTTCAGATGTTCACTGAACCATTTCACACCACAGACCAGTGTTTACTGAGCACCTTGTGCATTCTCTGACTCATTCCTGTTCACATGTAATGGATCAAGGCTGCCCATTGCTTTTATCTCAGGAGTGTTCCCTACAGGGCTCACTGATTATTTGCTGAAGGCTTCCTCAACATTCTGTGGGTTCTCTCCTGTGTAGTCTTTAAAGTGCCTCAGTAGAAAGTGTTGAAGCTTTGCTGCTGCTGCTGCTAAGTCACTTCAGTCGTGTCCAACTCTGTGCGACCCCATAGATGGCAGCCCACCAGGCCCTGCCATCCCTGGGATTCTCCAGGCTAGAACACTGGAATGGGTTGCCATTTCCTCCTCCAATGCATAAAAGTGAAAAGTGAAAGTGAAGTCACTCAGTCCTGTCCGACTCTCAGCGACCCCATGGACTGCAGCCTACCAGGCTCCATCCATGGGATTTTCCAGGCAAGAGTACTGGAGTGGGGTGCCATTGCCTTCTCCGGTTGAAGCTTTAGCCACACACTATTTCTAGGTTTCTTTTCAAACAAGTTACAAAAGCATATTGTTGCTGAATCTCTTCCACACTTGGCGCTTTTATAGTTTCTTCCCTGTGTGGGTTCAGTGGGGAGCAAGGCTGGAGCACTGTTCAAAGCATCAACCAAACCCAATGTACATGTAGGGTTTCTTTGTGTATGAATTCTCCAGCAGACAAGGGTACTGGGCTGCACTGAATTTCTTTCCACAGTCAGGCATCTTGTCAGGCTTTCCTCCTGTATAATTCATCCATGATGATAGTGCCTGCGCTTCACTTAAAGCTGTTTTCCCGTCTGGCTCTTGTGAGAGGAATTATGTAAGCCAGCTCTTGTCTTTCACTCAGTTTCAGATGTAGGAAAGCTATCAGAATCACTTCTCATTTCCACCACTGTAGGATGATGAATCTCAAACTGCTCAGGTCTAAGCACTAGCACAAAAATGTAAAGGTTTATTGTATTTGAATACCCTGCACCTTCAAGGAAGAACTTAGTAAGAAGACTTTCTGTGGAGTTTTTAAGCCAATAAATGTAACATTTCCAACATCATGATTCCCACACTAAGTATTTGTCTATGACTTGGACAGGGAAGCCTGGTGTGCTGCAGTTCATGGGGTTGCAAAGAGTTGGACATGACTTAACGACTGAACAACAATGACTTGTACACCAAACAGTTTCAGAGCATCTGAAAAAAATGTAAAAGTGACGGATATTTAATGTTCATGAAGAGAAGAGTTAGATATCTTAAGCTTTAAAGCAAACTTTAAAAAAATGTTAGCAGATTGGGACTTCCCTGGTAATTCAGTGGCTAGGACTCTGCACTCCCAAGGCTGGGGGCCTGAGTTCAATCTCTGATCAGGGAACTCGATCGCACATACCAAAACTGAGTTCACATGCTGCAACGGAAAGATCCTGCATGCTGCAACTAAGACTTGGCGCAGCCAAATAAATAAATATGCATATTTTTAATATTAGTAGAGTAAGGAACAATAGTTTCTTTTTTGACTGCATTGTGCAGCTTGCAGGATCTTAGTTCCCCAACCCAGGATCAAACTTGCCTCCCTACCCCCTGCAGTAGAAGCAAGGACTCTTAACCCATGGACTCCAGGGAAGTCCCCCACCACTTTTTTTTTTCTTTTCTGTTTTTTTTAAATTTAGTTTCTTATGTGTAGTTAGGGAAATGTTTTTTAAATGTTTCCTTCATCCCGTAACTATGATAAGCATTACCCAACATCAAAGCTATTTATCCTCCTTAAAGGAGAGGCTCATTTCCGGTCTTTTATCTGTTTGGCTGCACCACGTGGCTTGTGGTATCTTAGTTCCCCAACCAGGGATTGAACCTGCGCCTTTGGCAATGAAAGACTGGAGTTCTAACCACTGGACTGTCAGAGAGTTCCCGAGTCCTTACTCTTTGAATTAAGAGGCGCTTGTACAATATTCTCCTCTTGAATCTCTCCACAGCTCCCACATTTTGAAACCCAAGCTTGCACAAGGGCTTTATCTTCTCTTGACCTTCACTCTTGTTCAGTCAGTCCTGTCTGCCCTCACCATTCTGAGTGCTGTGCTTCACAGCATGTATCACAAAGTAGAGTTACTTGGTTTGTTGTTTTTGTCTATCTGCATCGATTAGAATATAAGCATCAAGAGGGCAGTGGCTTTGTCCTGTGTAGCCTTGAATCTTCAGTGTTGGGCACAAAACTGACTTATAATGAATATAAGAATGAAAATACAGTTGATTCTTGAGCAACACATGGAGTAGGTTGGGGGTGCCAGCTGCTGGACTGTTTAAAATTTGTGTATGATTTTACCACTGGCCCTCTGGATCTGTGGTTCTGCAACTTCAACCAGGCATGGATCATGTACTTTGCTGCTGCTGCTGCTAAGTTGCTTCAGTCATGTCCGACTCTGTGCGACCCCATAGACAGCCCACCAGGCTTCCCGTCCCTGGGATTCTCCAGGCAAGAACACTGGAGTGGGTTGCCATTTCCTTCTCCAGTGCATGAAAGTGAAAAGTGAAAGTGAAGTCACTCGGTCGTGTCCGACTCTAGTGACCCCATGGACTGCAGCCTACCAGGCTCCTCCATCCATGGGATTTTCTAGGGAAAAGTACTGGAGTGGGGTGCCATTGCCTTCTCTGTCATGTACTTTAGTACTGAGTTATTCAGTAGGCTCCCCATGTGAGTGGGGCCTCACAGTTCAAACCTGTGTCCTTCAAGGATCAACTTACATCAAACAGAAAAAAGCTACCATAGGCACCAAACATTAGCTTTGGTCACTCAGAGCACCCCTGTCCCAGTGTGCTCTCTTCTTTAGGTATTGACTGTTTGACAGATGTGTGATGGCTGTGAGTTCTCATCTTGTTCTTTTTCAGAAGAGATGGAAGCAAAGAGCTTGTAGGTCCTGTCAAGGAACGCACAGAGGTGACCTACATTGGGTACCTTGGAATGTCTTAAGGCTGTCATTCCAGCTGCCTGAATACTCTAGCTTGGAGCTCAGGGAGCTTCACCCAGGGGTAGGAAGACTGGATTCCATGTGCACCCCAGGGAAAGCACCTCCACTCAGGTTGCCTCTCCTCCCAGCACGTTCCCCCACCACATCTGCTCTTCAGTGCTTGCGCTGGACCCAAATGCCTGCAATTCAGCAAGGGCCTGAGTGCATACACAGTCCTAGGGGGCCCTTCAGATCCTTGGCACGTCTCTTCCCCAGGACTCTCAACACTGAGGTGTGTAAAAGGACCTGGAAGGGCCTTGGAAATCTGTTCTGTCAGTGGGTTCCGAGCTGGTAGGCAGAGAACACTGAGATGTGCAGAGCTATTCCGTGAAGGATGTGTTATGCACCCAAGTAAATCGTAACAGTGGGTTGAAGTCCAGTATAAGATCTTTCAACTTCAGAACTCATTTACTCCCCAGGAGTTTCTCTGTCCTTGGTTAGAAAGATGGCTCAGGATTAGGCCTGTGACCTTAAGCCGATCCCATCACGACTTGTTGGAAACACTAGAGCAGATCCAACACTTGCAGGATGACACATATAACCCAGCAGATGTTCAGTCTCCTTGAAACAGGAGATGTGAGCCTTAGGATGAAAACAATACCACAGAAGGCAGAGCAGTGATATATATGATGCAGGTTTTGGTGACACCGTTGAGCTGTCAGATCAAGCATCACCTGACACCTAGAATTGCCCTGGACTTTTCAGCTGCTAATACATAAATCTATAACTTCATTTTATTTTTTAAGCCAGTGTGAATTGTAACTGCAAAGAGTTCTAATACATAGAGCAGTAGCTGATTTAAGATAATAAATGTTGGAGATTAATAATCCTTTTATAGATATATATTTTACAATTTTCATTATGGAAGTTATCAAACATAGTAATTATATGATGAACCCCTATGTAGACTTCACCAGTTATCAACATTTTGCCTATTTTGTTTCACTTATCCTATCCAGTTTTTGTTTTTATTTTGTTTTGGAATATTTTAAAGCAAAAACGTATGACATTCCATGAATAAATAGTTCCTTTTAAAAGAGATCAATAAATCTTGACAACCATACCCTAATCCGTCTATGAGAAAGTATTCCCACTCAACAGAGGCCCTGTCTCCACAAGAGGCAAGCTTAATTAAGAACAAGGGAGCTGTGTTTCCCTCCCTCAGAGGGCAACCAGAGCTTGACCAACAAGTTGTCAAGATGACTTTGTAAGAGGCCCCTCCTGATACGCTCCCCCTCCCAAGGATATTCATTTATGAGAACCACAGGCAACCCATATGCCTCATAATGAGGGTGGTCCACAAGGAATACTAGATGCCTGTAGTGATCACTAGAGCAACTTATTAAAAGTTGAAACTTCATGATCAACTGCTAACTTTTAACAAGCCCCAGAGTGATTCATTAAGTGGCAGAAAATAATAATAGCAAGAACTCTCTAACATATTCACATGAGACATTTCCCCTGGAGCTCAAAGTACCCTCATTTACCTACTTTAATTGGTTTTCTTTTTTAATTGAAATAATGTGTAAATGAATACTAAAAACATTAGAATTTATTATAATTCCCTCTAACCATTCCTGCTTGATTGTATTTTTATTAGTATTTAACTATAACATGTTGGTAACAGCTAAGATGAAAAGTGAAATGGAAATTAAATATTCCTATTCTATTTTTGTCCCCATTTGGCACCACACTTCCTCAAAATGAGGAATTTTCTCTTTTTTCTTGGTTAGTGTCCATTCCTTCCCTTGATTCTCTTTCTGGAGTTAAAGTAGTTACAATGTGCTTCAATACCCAGTGCTCTGATAGTTAAGAATTGTGTGTGGAAAATGCTTTGAAAGATCATTCCATGGCCAAATAATACTTGCTGTAATCTAACATTTATAAAAATCAACAAACCAAGTGTTATTTGTAACCAGCATTCCTGGTGCCCGTGTTGTTGTTCAGTTGTTAAGTTGTGTCTGATTCTTTGCGACCCCATGAACTATAGCACGCCAGGGTTCCTTGTCCTTCACTATCTCTCAGAGTTTTCCCTGAACTAGTGTTTGTCACCTGCAGCTCCCAAATTAACACTTACGTAAACCTGCTGCCAAAAACGGGTTCTTCTTTTATCTCTGCCTATAAATGTTTGCTCCTGAAAACTTTTAGAGAGATGTGCACTGTGAATGTTCATTTATTCATTCAACATCAGGCAGATGTTTATTGGGCACTTTCTGTGTGCCGGGCATTGTTTTTGGTGGTAGGATTTTATGTTCACAAACATTTCGGGTTTTGCATTTTTGTTTCTAAAGAATGCTAGGTTGGGGATAAAATGGGCATTTTCTAGGTTTCTTTATATGGTTAAAACAATATGTATGATATTTAAACCATTCATTTGTTTGACAGATTGGCTTTCCGTGGTCAGTTTATCACTCTGCCTTATTTTCAAGACCAATCGCAGCTTCCCCAAACTAGAATAGGAAACACTCAACTCTACTGTCTTACAAAACTTAATTTTAATTTTAAAAGATTTTAAATTGGCTTAGGCACTCTACTTTTTTGAGAGTGGACTTTAGCATTCACATTTGGAGAGTATCTTTGATATTTTTAAGTTTTTAACTTCTTATGGATAACGTGACTAGAGCATTAAAGGCAGAGGCAAGAAGTTCTAGATGCATTTTCAGTAAATGCAGAGAAGGCTACAAAAATTTAGGCACTTTAATATACAAGCAATTCTACTTGCTATAAGGTTTTTTTGTTTGTTTGGCTTTTGTTTGGGTCTGTGTCTCAAATTTTCACAGCCATCAACACCAAGTGGTCAGAAACTTCATCTTAAGCAGCATTATTTAATACTATATGAAAGCAATGCAGTGGTCGAGAATTTAATATTGAAAAGGGAAAATAAGTGGTTTTTATTATATTTATTTATTTATGGCTGCATCAAGTTTTAGTTGGGGGCATGTGGGCTCTTTGTTGTACAGGCTTCTCTCTAGCAATGGCACAGCATCCAGAGCACATGGTCTCTAGTTGAGGCACATGGGCTTAGGGATCAAATCTACATTTCCTGGACCACCAGGGAAATCTTGAAAAGGGCAAAGATTTAAATAGACATTTCTCACAATAAGATACACAAATGGCCAATCAGCACATAAAAAGGGACTCAACGTCATTAGCCACCATGAAAATGCATATCAAATCCACAATGAGATACCACTTATATCCACTAACATGGTTATAATTGTAAAAGATAATAAGATGTGTTTTCAAGGATGTGAAGAAATTAGAACCCTCATACACTGCGGGTGGAAATTTAAATTGTACAGCCACTGTAGAAAACATTTTGGCAGTAACTTCAAAAGTTAAACATAGACTTACTGTTTTACCCAGAAATTCCTCTGCTAATTATATTGTTCTTGTTCAGGTATTAAATAGTGATGATGAAATGTAAATATGCTAATAAAACCACTGACTTAAATACTTCAAAATGGTGAATTTTATGATATGTGACATATCTCAATTTAAAAACTAAGAAGGGACTAAAGCAGAGGGTGACAAGTCAGCTTCCAGATAACAAATAGTAACAGGTAGGACAGGGAAGAAGATTGTGGACAAGAAGAAAGACAGACTAAGGGAAGGCTTTGAAAAGAAGTAAACATTTGGGAAGGCTTCTGTGGAGTCAGGGATTAGGTATCAGAGTAGAAAACCTATAATATAGTAAAAGAAATAAAATGAATAGAGATTGGAAAGGCACGAGACAAACCATTATGAATATTATTTGGGTTCCATTTCTAGGTAAGAAGTAAGCATGCTTCACTTTTTCTCTTGCCTAGACACAAACTCTAAAACCTGGGTATAATGCATGGAGCAACTGTTTGAGAACTTCAAACCGTTAATAGCAGTAGGTGATTTGTAGAAGAATACCAGAATTCAAACTACTACTGAATTGATAGTGAGTTTACTGTTTATGTTCTCTGATACCCTTTTACTTCAGTGCAGCACAACTAGAAACTGAAAGGGAGCACTTTAGTGAAAATGGAGACAAAATACATTTATGACCAAAATTCCCAGGAAACTAGGAATAAAATGGAACTTTTTAAACCTGTAAAAGATCATCTGCTAGAAAAAACGTAGGACTTCCCTGGCAGTCCAGTGGTTAGAACTCTGTGGTTTTGTGCAGGAGGCACAGGTTCAATTTTTGGTCACAGAACTAATACTCTGCATGCCACATACCCCCCTCCCACACACACAAAAAAAGACCAAAATCCCTATAGCTCATGCTGCTGCTGCTGCTAAGTCACTTCAGTCATGTCCGACTCTGTGCAACCCTATAGACGGCAGCCCACCAGGCTCCCCCGTCCCTGGGATTCTCTAGGCAAGAACACTGGAGTGGGTTGCCATTTCCTTCTCCAATGCGTGAAAGTGAAAAGTGAAAGTGAAGTCGCTCAGTCATGTCCGACTCTCAGCGACCCCATGGACTGCAGCCTTCCAGGCTCCTCCATCCATGGGGTTTTCCAGGCAAGAGTATTGGAGTGGGGTGCCATTGCCTTCTCCGCCTATAGCTCATATCACACATAATTATCAAAGATCAAATGCTTTCCCTTTTGAGATAAGGAACAAGAGAAGAATACCCACTCCTGCCACCCCTGTTTAGCATTGTACTGGAAGACATGGCCAGTACAATAATGAAAGAAAAGGAAATTAAAAAACATCCAGGTTGAAAAGGAAAAACAAAGCTGTGTTTATTCACAGATGACATGACTAAATGTGGAAAATCCTAACCCTGCGAAAATTTCTGGAGTAGAATAAGTAAATTTAGTAAGATCACAGAATGCAAGATCAGTAAACAAAACATTCTATTTCTGTACACTGGAAACAATGTAATTTACAATAGCTTCAAAAAATAAATGTTTAGACATAAATCTAACGAAACATGTGCAGGTTAGATATACTGAGAACCATAAACCACTGGTGAAATATATAAATCAAAGGAGTCCTAAATAAATAGGAAAACAAATCACATTCATAAACTGAAAAAGCTCAACATAACAAAGATGTAAGTTCTCCCCAAACCAGTCAATAGATTTAATACAATGTGGAAAGATAAAAGAACTAGAATAGCCTAAATAGTTTGAAAAATAAGAAAGAAACTGAAGAAATGACATCACTTGATTATAAGACTTTCCTCTAAAGTTATGCTAATGAAAAGCGTGGTCTTGGTAAAGGGGAAGACACACAGATCAATGGCATAGAATGAAGAGTCCAGAAATAGACCCACATAAATATGGCAAGTTGATTTTTAAAATTAATTTCTTTATTATACTTAAAGGCTAATTACTTTACAATATTGTGGTGGTTCTTGCCATACATTGACATGAATCAGCCACGGGTGTTCATGTGTCCCCCTGTCCTGAACCCCCTTCTACTCCATCCCCATACCATCCCTCAGCATTGTCCCAGTTTGGCTTTGAGTGCCCTATTTCATGCATCGAACTTGGACTGGTCATCTATTTCGCATATGGTAATATACATATTTCAATGCTATTCTCTCAAGTCATCCTACCCTCGCCTTCTCCCATGGAGTCCAAAAGTCTGTTCTTTATATCTGTGTCTGTTTTGCTGTCTAGCATATAGGGTCATCATTACCATCTTTCTAAATTCCATATATATGTGTTAATATACTGTATTGGTGTTTTTCTTTCTGACTTACTTCATTCTGTAAAATAGGCTTCAGTTTCATCCACCTTATTAGAACTGCCTCAAATGTGTTCTTTTTAATAGCTGAGTAATATTCCATTGTGTATATGTACCACAACTTTCTTATCCATTTGTCTGCCTATGGACATCGGGGTTGCTTCCATGTCCTGGCTATTGTAAACAGTGCTGCAATGAACATTGGGGTACACGTGTCTCTTTCAATTCTGGTTTCCTCAGTGTGTATGCCCAGCAGTGGGATTGCTGGGTTGTATGGCAGTTCTATTTCCAGTTTTTTAAGGAATCTCCACACTGTTCTCCATAGTGGCTGTACTAGTTTGCATTCCCACCAACAGTGTAAGACGGTTCCCTTTTCTCCACACCCTCTCCAGCATTTATTGTTTGTAGACTTTTTGATAGCAGCCATTCTGACCAGTGTGAGATGGTACCTCATTGTGGTTTTGATGCAAGTTGATTTTTATAGGCAAATATTTAATGAGGTGACAGTCACATAAAGCAAAATTAAGCATTTTAAAGTGAACAGTCAAGTGGCATTTAGTACATACATAATTTTGTGCAGCTGCCACTTCTGTCTAGCTCAAGAATATTTTCATTACACCCAAAGAAAACTTCATTCTTGTTTCCGCATAGTGCCTGGCAAATCATAAACCTGCTTGTTGTCCCTCTGGATTTCTCTAATCTGAGTATTTAATTTAAACATAATCTTATATGTGACACATTGGGCCTGATTTTCTTTCACTAGAATAATGCTATTGAAGTTGATCCACATTGTAGCATGTATCAATCAGCACTTCATTCCTTTCTGGCTGAATAACACAATGTGTTTATCCACTCATCTGTTGATAGACATTTGTTTCTGCTTTTTGGCTATTGTGATAGTCCTGCTGTAAATGTACATATACAAGTATTTGTTTGAGTATTTGTTTCAGTTCTCCTGGGTATATACCCAGAAGGGGTACTGTGGGGACATATTTTAGTTTTATGTTTAACTTATTTTTTTTGCTGTACCACCAAGTGGCTTGCAGGATTCCAGTTCTCCGACCAGGTCTTGGACCTGGGCCATGGCAGTGAAAGCATCCAGTCCTAATTACTAGCCCTCCAGAGAATTCCCATGCATGCTCAGTCACTTTAGTCACGTCCCACTCTTTGCAACTCTATGGACTGTAGCCTGCCAGTCTCTGTCCATGGGATTCTCTAGGTAAGAATATTGGAATGGGTTGCCATCCCCTCCTCCAGGGGATTCTCCTGATACAGGAATCAAACCCATGTCTCCTGTATCTCCTGCATTGCAGGCAGATTCTTTTACTGCTGAACCACTGGAGAAAAGGTTAGGAAATTCCCAGTTTTATGTTTAATTTTTGAGCAAAAAACTTTTCTATTGGGTCTAACTATTTTATAAACATACCTTGTTTTTATTACACTTTGTTTTATTGCCCATCATAGATAATGCATTTTTACAAATTGAAAGTTTGTCACAACCCTGTGTCAGCAAATCTAACAGCACCATTATCCCAACAACATTTTCTCACTTTTTGTTTCCGTGTCACATTTTGACAATTCTCACAGCATTTTAAGCTGTTACATTATTATATTTGTTATGGTGATCTATGATCAGTGATCTATTACAGCTGGTACTGTTGTAATTGTTACAGCATTTTTTAGATATAATGCTATTGCATACCTAATGGGTCTTCCCTGGTGGCCCACTGGCTAAGACTTCACAATTCCACCGCAGGGAGCACGGGTTCAATTCCTGGTCAGGGAACTAAGATCCAAAAAAAAAAAAAAGATTGCAGTATTGTGTAACTATAACTTTTATATGTACTGGGAAAACAAGAAAATTCTGTCACTTTCTCTGCTGTGATGTTTGCTTTGTTGCAGGGTCTGGAACTGAACCCTCAGTATCTCCAGGGTATGCCTATATGTTCTCATCAGGGGTTCCTTTTTTTTCTTTCTTCTTGCCAACACTAGCTATTTTTCTATTTTGCATTATTGTAGCTATTTAAATGAGTATAAAGTGCTTTTTCATTAAGTTTTTGATCTTCATTCCCCCAGTGACTAATGATGTAAGCAGCTTTTTATATGTTTGTTCTCTTCTTTGAAGAAATGTCTCTTTGAGTCCTTTGGCCATTTTATTTTATATAGTTTTATATTTATTGATTGATTGATTGATTGGCTGCAGTGGGTCTATGTTGCTACTTGTGGGCTTTCTCTAGTTGCAGTGAGCAGGGCTACTCTCTAGGTGTGGTGCTTGGGCTTCTCATTGCGATGTCATTTCTTGTTTCTGAGCACAGACTCTAGAGCACGGGCTCAGCAGTTGCGGTGCACAGACTTAGTTGCTTCACGGCCTGTGGCATCTTCCCGGACAAGGGATCCAGCTTGTGTCCTCTACCTTGGAGGCAGACTCTCAACCACTGGACCATCAGAGAAGTCCTCTTTGGTCATTTTAAAATTGGGTTGTTTGTCTTTTTGAGTTGTAGAAATTCATTAGATCAGATCAGTCGCTTAGTTGTGTCCGACTCTTTGTGACCCCATGAATCGCAGCACGCCAGGCCTCCCTGTCCATCACCAATTCCCGGAGTTCACTGAGACTCACGTCCATCGAGTCAGTGATGCCATCCAGCCATCTCATCCTCTGTCGTCCCCTTCTCCTCCTGCCCCCAATCCCTCCCAGCATCAGAGTCTTTTCCAATGAGTCAACTCTTCACATGAGGTGGCCAAAGTACTGGAGTTTCAGCTTTAGCATCATTCCTTCCAAAGAAATCCCAGGGCTGATCTCCAGAATGGGCTGGTTGGATCTCCTTGCAGTCCAAGGGACTCTCAAGAGTCTTCTCCAACACCACACTTCAAAAGCATCAATTCTTCGGCGCTCAGCCTTCTTCACAGTCCAACTCTCACATCCATACATGACCACAGGAAAAACCATAGCCTTGACTAGACGGACCTTTGTTGGCAAAGTAATGTTTCTGCTTTTGAATATGCTATCTTGGTTGGTCATAACTTCTTCCAAGGAGTAAGCGTCTTTTAATTTCATGGCTACAGTCACCATCTGCAGTGATTTTGGAGCCCAGAAAAATAAAGTCTGACACTGTTTCCACTGTTTCCCCATCTATTTCCCATGAAGTGATGGGACCGGATGCCATGATCTTCGTTTTCTGAATGTTGAACTTTAAGCCAACTTTTTCACTCTCCACTTTCACTTTCATCAAGAGGCTTTTGAGTTCCTCTTCACTTTCTGCCATAAGGGTGGTGTCATCTGCATATCTGAGGTTATTGATATTTCTCCCGGCAATCTTGATTCCAGCTTGTGTTTCTTCCAGTCCAGCGTTTCTCATGATGTACTCTGCATATAAGTTAAATAAACAGGGTGACAATATACAGCCTTGATGTACTCCTTTTCCTATTTGGAACCAGTCTGTTGTTCCATGTCCAGTTCTAACTGTTGCTTCCTGACCTGCATACAAATTTCTCAAGAGGCAGATCAGGTGGTCTGGTATTCCCATCTCTTAAAGAATTTTCCACAGTTTATTGTGATCCACACAGTCAAAGGCTTTGGCCTAGTCAATAAAGCAGAAATAGATGTTTTTCTGGAACTCTCTTGCTTTTTCCATGATCCAGCGGATGTTGGCAATTTGATCTCTGGTTCCTCTGCCTTTTCTAAAACCAGCTTGAAATCAGGAAGTTCACGGTTCACATATTGCTGAAGCCTGGCTTGGAGAATTTTGAGCATTACTTTACTAGCATGTGAGATGAGTGCAATTGTGCAGTAGTTTGAGCATTCGTTGGCATTGCCTTTCTTTGGGATTGGAATGAAAACTGACCTTTTCGAGTCCTGTGGCCACTGCTGAGTTTTCCAAATTTGCTGGCAGATTGAGTGCAGCACTTTCACAGCATCATCTTTCAGGATTTGGAATAGCTCAACTGGAATTCCATCACCTCCACTAGCTTTGTTCTTAGTGATGCTTTCTAAGGCCCACTTGACTTTACATTCCAGGATGTCTGGCTCTAGGTCAGTGATCACACCATCGTGATTATCTGGGTCGTGAAGGTCTTTTTTGTACAGTTCTTCTGTGTATTCTTGCCATCTCTTCTTAATATCTTGTGCTTCTGTTAGGTCCATACCATTTCTGTCCTTTATCAATTTGACAGAATATGGTCCACTGTAGAAGGGAATGGCAAACCATTTCAGTATTCTTCACTTGAGAACCCCATGAACAGTATGAAAAGGCAAAATGATAGGATACTGAAAGAGAAACTCCCCAGGTCAGTAGGTGCCCAGTATGCTACTGGAGATCAGTGGAGAAATAACTCCAGAAAGAATGAAGGGATGGAGCCAAAGCAAAAACAATACCCAGCTGTGGATGTGACTGGTGATAGAAGCAATGTCCAGTGCTGTAAACAGCAATATTGCATAGGAACCTGGAATGTCAGGTCCATGAATCAAGGCAAATTGGAAGTGGTCAAACAAGAGATGGCAAGTGTGAATGTTGACATTCTAGGAATCAGCAAACTGAAATGGACTGGAATGGGTGAATTTAACTCAGATGACCATTATATCTACTACTGCAGGCATGAATCCCTCAGAAGAAATGGAGTGGCCATCATGGTCAAGAAAAGAGTCCAAAATGCAGTACTTGGATGCAATCTCAAAAATGACAGAATGATCTCTGTTCATTTCCAAGGCAAACCATTCAATATCACAGTAATCCAAGTCTATGCCCCAACCAGTAACGCTGAAGAAGCTGAAGTGGAACGGTTCTGTGAAGACCTACAAGACCTTTTAGAACTAACACCCCCAAAAGATGTCCTTTTCATTATAGGGGACTGGAATGCAAAAGTAGGAAGTCAAGAAACACCTGGAGTAACAGGCAAATTTGGCCTTGGAATATGGAATGAAGCAGGGCAAAGACTAATAGAGTTTTGCCAAGAAAATGCACTGGTCATAACAAACACCCTCTTCCAACAACACAAGAGAAGACTCTATACATGGACATCACCAGATGGTCAACACCGAAATCAGATTGGTTATATTCTTTGCAGCCAAAGATGGAGAAGCTCTATACAGTCAGCAAAAACAAGACCAGGAACTGACTGTGGCTCAGACCATGAACTCCTTATTGCCAAATTCAGACTTAAACTGAAGAAAGTAGGGAAAACCACTAGACCATTCAGGTATGACCTAGATCAAATCCCTTATGATTATACAGGGGAAGTGAGAAATGGATTTAAGGGCCTAGATCTGATAGATAGAGTGCCTGATGAACTGTGGAATGAGGTTCGTGACATTGTACAGGAGACAGGGATCAAGACCATTCCCATAGGAAAGAAATGCAAAAAAGCAAAATGGCTGTCTGGGGAGGCCTTACAAATAGCTGTGAAAAGAAGAGAAGCGAAAAGCAAAGGAGAAAAGGAAAGATATAAGCATCTGAATGCAGAGTTCCAAAGAATAGCAAGAAGAGATAAGAAAGCTTTCTTCAGTGATCAATGCAAAGAAATAGAGGAAAACAACAGAATGGGAAAGACTAGGGATGTCGTCAAGAAAATCAGAGATACCAAAGGAACATTTCATGCAAAGATGAGCTTGATAAAGGACAAGAAATGGTCTGGACCTAATAGAAGCAGAAGAAATTCATTATATTTTCTGAATATTAACCCTTATACAATGTATGATTTTTAAATATTTTTTCCTTTTCTGTAGATTTTCTTTTCATTTTCTTGACAATGCCCTGTTGTGCACAAAATTTCAAAATGTTGATGAGGTCCAGTTTATCTTTTTTTAATTTTGTTGCTGTAGCTTTGGTGTTATATCTAAAAATCCATTGTCAAATCCAAGTTGATGATGATATACCTGTATGTTTTTTTCTAAAAGTTTTACAGTTTTAACTCTTATATTTAGGTCATGGATCCATCTTCATTAATTTTTGTGTATAGTATGAGGTACTGGTCCAACTTGCTTCTTTTGCATATGGCTATGCAGTTGACCCAACATCATTAGTTGAAGAACCTCTTCTTTCCCTCATTGAATAATCTTGTAACCCTTATTGAAAATCAGTTGGCCATGGTATGAGTTTATTTCTGGGGTCATGCCAACATCTGTTGGATCATAGTAAAAGCAGGAGAGTTCCAGAAAGACATCTACTTCTGCTTGATTGACTATGCCAAATCCTTTGACTGTGTGGATCACAACAAACTGTGGAAAATTCTCAAAGAGATGGGAATACCATATCTCCTTACCTGCCTCCTGAGAAATCTGTATGCAGGTCAAGAAACAAGTTAGAACTGGACATGGGACAATATGCCAGCAAATCTGGAAAACTCAGCAGTGGCCACAGGACTGGAAAAGATCAGTTTTCACTCCAATCCCAAAGAAAGGCAATGCCAAAGAATGTTCAAACCGCACAATTGCACTCATCTCACATGCTAGCAAAGTAATGCTCAACGTTCTCCAAGCCAGGTTTCAATAGTACGTGAACCGTGAACTTCCAGATGCTCAAGCTGGTTTTTAGAAAAGGCAGAGGAACCAGAGATCAAATTGCCAACATCCCCTGGATCATCAAAAAAGCAAGAGAGTTCCAGAAAAACATCTACTTCTGCTTTATTGACTGTGCCAAAGCCTTTGACTGTGTGGATCACAACAAACTGGAAAATTCTTCAAGAGATGGGAATCCCAGACTACCTTACCTGCCTCCTGAGAAATCTGTATGCAGGTCCAGAAGCAACCCTTAGAACCAGATATGGAACAACAGACTGGTTCCAAATTGGGAAAGGAGTACATCAAGGCTATATATTGTCACCCTATTTATTTAACTTATATGCAGAGTACATCATGTGAAATGCTGGGAGGGATGAAGCACAGCTGGAATCAAGACTGCTGGGAGAAATATCAATAACCTCAGATATGCAGATGACATGACCCTTTTGGCAGAAAGCGAAGAGGAGCTAAAGAGCCTCTTGATGAAAGTGAAAGAGGAACGTGAAAAAGCTGGCTTAAAACTCAACATTCAAAAAGCTAAGATCATGGCATCTGGTTCCATCACTTAATGGCAAATAGATGAGAAAACAATGGAAACAGTGAGAGACTTTATTTTGGGGGCTCCAAAATCACTGCAGATGGTGACTACAGTCATGAAATTAAAAGACGCTTGCTCCTTTAAAGAAGAGTTATGGCCAACCTAGACAGCATATTAAAAACCAGAGAGATTACTTTGCCAACATAAGTCCATATAGTCTGAGCTATGGTTTTTCCAGTAGTCATGTATGGATGTGAGAGTTGGAGTATAAAGAAAGCTGAGTGCCAAAGAATTGATGCTTTTGAATTATGGTGTTGGAGAAGACTCTTGAGTCCCTTGGACTGCAAGGAAATCAAACCAGTCAATCCTAAAGGAAATCAGTCCTGAATATTCATTGGAAGGACTGATGTTGAAGCTGAAACTCCAATACTTTGGCCACCTGATTCAAAAACTGACTCATTTGAAAAGACCCTGATGCTGGAAAAGGATGAAAGCAGGAGGCGAAGCAGACAACAGAAGATGAGATGGCTGGATGGCAATACCGACTTGATGGACAAGAGTTTGAACAAGCTCCAGGAGCTGGTGATGGACAGGGAAGCCTGGCATGCTGCCTTCCATGGGTTGCAAAGAATCAGACATGACTGAGCCACTGAACTGAATTCTATTCTAGATGTCTATGTCTCCCCTTAGGTCAGTATCATGTCATTATGATAGTAGAAACTTTAGTTCTCTGACCAGGTATTGATTCTGTGCCCCCTGAATTGTGGGCTCAGACTTTTAACCACTGGACTGCCAGGTCTCCTAATCATCTTCTTAATGAGCTGTTGGATCTGGTTTGTTAGTATTTTGTTGAGAATTCTTGTATCTGGATGCAGAAGAGATATCAGCTGGTAGTTTTCTTTCCTGGTGGTATCTTTGTAGCCAGTTTATTTTTGACAAAGATGCAAAAGCAAGTCAGTAGAGAAAGGTTAGACTTCAATAAATTATGTTTGGACATCCATATGCAAAAAATGAATCTCTGTCTAAACCTCACACATTAGGAACTTTCCTGGTGGCCCAGTGCTTAAGCATCTATCCACCTTCCAGTGACATGCATGGGGCAGCTATGCCAACGAGCCACAACTACTGAGTTAGTGTGCCACAGCTAGAGAGAAGCTGCAGGTGGTAACTAGAGAAGCCCACACATTACAATGAAAGATCTGCATGCTGCAACAAAGGTCCCTCTTGCCACAAATGAATGAATGTTAAAAAATAAAACAGAGACTTCCCTGGTGATTCAATGGCTAAGACTCTGAGCTCCCAACGCAGGGGCCCTGGGTTGGATCCCTGGTCAGGGAGCTAGATCCCATATGCCACAGGAAGAGTTCACGTGCTGCAACTACAGATCCCACACACTGCAGCTAAAGACCTGGCGTGGCCAAATAAATAAATATACATATAAAAATAAATAAACCCCACACCTTATACAAAAGTAACTCATAATGGCTCATAGTCCCAAATCTAAAATCTAAAATAATACAACTTCTAGATGCACACAGGTAAAAATCTTTGTGACTCTGCCATTAAGCCACGAGTTCCTTGACATGACACCAAAGCATAATACATAAAAGAAAAAACTTTGTTAAAATTTTTAAAATTTCATATGAAAGACACTTAGAATAATGAGAAGCCTGCTTTGAAAAGAGTCTGGTAGTTCCTCAAAAGACTAAGCATCTATATGACCTAGCAGTTCCATAACTATGTATGTATACAAAGGAATGAAAACATATCTACACAAAAAGCCACTGACAAATGTTCATTAGCAACATTTTTTATAATACTCAGAAGTGGAAACAACCCAAATATCATTCAGAAATAAAGGAGTAGAGTACTAAGTTATGCCTTAAAATGAACAAGCCTTGAAAACATTATGATAATGCAAAGAAGCCAATCACACAGGATCATATACAATATGAATATTTTTACATGAAATGTCCAGAATGGATAAATTTCTGTGGGCAGAAAATAGACTGGTTGTTATCTTGAGCTGAGGGAGAGGGAGGAATATTGAGCAAGAAAGGTAATAGATATGAAGTTTCATTTGAGGATGATGAAAAGGTTCTAAAATTTATTATGCAGATGGTTTGCATAACTCTATCAGATCAGATCAGATCAGTCGCTCAGTCGTGTCTGACTCTTTGCGACCCCATGAATCGCAGCACGCCAGGCCTCCCTGTCCATCACCAACTCCCGGAGTTCACTCAGACTCACGTCCATCGATTCAGTGATGCCATCCAGCCATCTCATCCTCTGGCATCCCCTTCTCCTCCTGCCCCCAATCCCTCCCAGCATCAGAGTCTTTTCCAATGAGTCAGCTCTTCACATGAGGTGGCCAAAGTACTGGAGTTTCAGCTTTAGCATCATTCCTTCCAAAGAAATCCCATAACTCTATAAATATCCCCAAATCTATCCATTGTATAAATAGGTGAATTGTATAGTATGTTAATTATATCACTAAATCTGTTATAAAAAATAAGAATAAAAAGACGAGCTGTTGACAGGGAAAATATATTTGCATATCACCTATCTGACAAAGGACTTGTATCCAGAGTATATGAAGCAATCTCAAAACCCGGTTTTAAAGTGGGCAAAAAATGTTAACAGACATTTCAACAAAGAGGATATACAGATGGAAAATTAGCAAATGGTAGTTATCAATATCATAGCTATCAGAGAAATGAAATTAAAACCACAGTGAGATATCATGATACACAGAACGAGCAAAAAAGAAAATATTGACAACATCAATTGGTAACAAGAATGTGGAAAAACTGGATCAACTCATCCATTGGTGGAGGTAATAAAATGATACAACTACTCTGGGAGACAGTTTGGTAGTTTCTTATAAAGTTTCTCAAAAAGTTAAACACAGAATTACTATATGAACCCATAATTCCACTCCTACGTATATACTAGAAAGAACTGAAGACATATTTTCAAACATAAACTTGCACATCAAGGCTCACAGGAGCACGATTCTCAACAATCTAAAGGTTAAATTACCCAAGTGTTCATCAACTGAAGATTGAATGAACAGAATGAATTTAGTACTGATACATACATACGACAGCATGGATGAAGCTTGAAAACAGTGTGCTAAGTGAAAAAACGCAGGTCCCAAAAGGTCACAGATTATATGATTCCATATATATGAAATACCTGAAAGTGGCAATTCCATAGAGACAGAAGGGAGACTAGTGGTTGCCAGAGGATGGAACAAGGGAGAATGGGGAGTAACTACTTAATGGGTGGAGAGTTTTGTGATAATGAAAATAGTGGAAGTAAACAGGGGTAATTATTGGACAATCTTCTGAATATACTAAAAGTCACTGGAATGAACATTTGAAATGGTTAAAAATGTGAATTTTGTTATGTGAATTTTATCTTAATAAAAATTTAAAAGACACTGGGGGCTTCCCTGGTGACTCAGTGGTAAAGAACCTGCCTGCCAATGCAGGAGACACAGGTTCCATCCCTGGTCCGGGAAAATCCCACATGCCGCAGGGCAACTTAAGCCTGTGTGTGTGCCACAACTACTGAGCCTGTGCTCTAGAGTCCATGCCCACAAGAGAAGCCACCTCAATGAAAACCCACCTCTATGAGAAGCCTGCTCACCATAACTAAAGAGTAGCTCACCACAGCTAGAAAAAAGCCCGTGCAGCAATGAGGACCTGGCACAGCCAAAAGTAAAGAAATAAAAATTTTTTAATTTAATAAAAAATTTAAAAGACACTAAAAACTTTTCCTAATTGGATTTTTCTAATTGTAAAGGAATACATTCTTATTGTATTTAGCCAAACAATACAGAAGTCTATTTCAGAAGAAGTTAATCATACTTCTTGGGGGCAGGGACTTTTGTTTGGCTGTTCTGTGCCTCCTTCCTATTTCTTTCTTAGTAATATAAAAAGCAGAGAGTTCTGACAAAACGTGGTCCACTGGAGAAGGGAATGGCAAACCACTTCAGTATTCTTCCCTTGAGAACCCCATGAACAGTATGAAAAGGCAAAAAGGTATGACACTGAAAGATGAACTCCCCAGGTCGGTAGGTGGCCAATATGCTACTGGAGATCAGTGGAGAAATAACTCCAGAAAGAATGAAGAGACAGAGCCAAAGCAAAAAGAACACCCAATTGTGGATGTGACGGGTGATGGAAGTAAAGTCCGATGCTATAAAGAGCAATATTGCATAGGAACCTGGAATGTTAGTTCCATGATTCAAGGAAAACTGGAGGTGGTCAAACAGGAGATGGCAAGAGTGAACATTGACATTTTAGGAATCAGTGAACTAAAATGGACTGGAATGGGTGAATTTAACTCAGATGACCATTATATCTACTACTGTGGGCAAGAATCCCTTAGAAGAAATGGAGTAGCCATCATAGTCAACAGAAGATTCTGAAATGCAGTACTTGGATGCAATCTCAAAAACAACAGAATGATCTCTGTTTGTTTCCAAGGCAAACCATTCAATATCACAGTAATCCAAGTCTATGCCCTGACCAGTAATGCTGAAGAAGCTGAACGGTTCTATGAAGGCCTACAAGACCTTCTAGAACTAACACCCAATAAAGGATATCCTCTTCATTATAGGGGAGTAGAATGCAAAAGTAGGAAGTCAAGAGTTACCTGGAGTAACAGGCAAATTTGGCCTTGGAGTACAAAATGAAGCAGGTCAAAGGTTAACAGAGTTTTGCCATGAGAACACACTGATCATAGCAAACACCATCTTCCAACAACACAAGAGACGACTCTACACATGGACATCACCAAATGGTCATACTGAAATCATATTGATTATATTCTTTGCAGCCAAAGATGGAGAAGCTCTATACAGTCAGCAAAAACAAGACCAGGAGCTGACTGTGGCTCAGATCATGAACTGCTTATTGCCAAATTCAGACTTAAATTGAAGAAAGTAGGGGAAACCACTAGACCATTCAGGTGTGACCTAAATCAAATCCCTTACAATTATACAGTGGAAGTGAGAAATAGATTCAAGGGATTAGATCTGATAGAGTGCCTGAAGAACTATGGACTGAGATTTGTGGCATTGTACAGGAGGCAGTGACAAAGACTATCCCCAAGGAAAAGAAATGCAAAAAAGCAAAATGGCTCTCTGAGGAGGCCTTACAAATAGCTGAGAAAAGAAGAGAAGCTAAAGGCAAAGGAGAAAAGGAAAGATATACCCATTTGAATGCAAAGTTCCAAAGAATCGAAAGGAGAGATAAGAAAGCCTTCCTCAGTGATCAACGCAAAGAAATAGAGGAAAACAATAGAATGGGAAAGACTAGAGATCTCTTCAAGAAAATTTGAGATACCAAGGGAACATTTCATGCAAAGATGAGCACAATAAAGGAAAGAAATGGTATGGACCTAACAGAAGCAGAAGATATTAAGAAGAGGTGGCAAGAATACACAGAAGAACTATACAGAAAAGATCTTCATGACCCAGATAACCATGATGGTGTGATCATTCACCTAGAGCCAGACATCCTGGAATGTAAAGTCAAGTGGGCCTTAGGATGCCTCACTAAAAACAAAACTAGTGGAGGTGATGGAATTCCAGTTGAGCCATTTCAAATCCCAAAAGATGATGCTGTGAAACTGCTGCACTCAATATGCCAGCAAATTTGGAAAACTCAGCAGTGGCCACAGGACTGGAAAAGATCAGTTTTCATTCCAATCCCAAAGAAAGGCAATGCCAAAGAATGTTCAAACTACCGTACAATTGCATTCATCTCACATGCTAGCAAAGTAATGCTCAACATTCTCCAAACCAGGTTTCAACAGTACGTGAACTGTGAACTTCCAGATGTTCAAGCTGGTTTTAGAAAAGGCAAAGGAACCAGAGATCAAATTACCAACAGCTGTTGGATCATCAAAAAAGCAAGAGAGTTCCAGAAAAACATCTATTTCTGCTTTATTGACTATGCCAAAGCCTTTGACTGTATGGATCACAACAAACTAGAAAATTCTTCAAGAGATGGGAATCCCAGACCACCTTACCTGCCTCCTGAGAAATCTGTATGTAGGTCAAGAAGCAACAGTTAGTACCGGACATGGAACAACAGACTGGTTGGGAAAGAAGTACATCAAGGCTGTATATTGTCACCCTGCTTATTTAACTTATATTCAGAGTACATCATGAGAAATGCTGGACTGGATGAAGTACAATCTGGAATCAAGATTGCTGGGAGAAATATCAATAATCTCTGATCTGCAGAGGACACCACTCTTATGGCAGAAAGTGAAGAGGAACTAAAGAGCCTCTTGATGAAAGTGAAACAGGAGAGTGAAAAAGCTGGCTTAAAACTCAACTATCAGAAAACTAAGATCATGGCATCTGGTCCCATCACTTCATGGCAAATAGATGAGAAAACAATGGAAACAGAGAGAGATTTTGTTTTGGGGGGCTCCAAAATCACTGCAGATGGTGACTTCAGTCAAAATTAAAAGATGCTTGCTCCTTAGAAGAAAAGCTACGACCAACCTAGAAAGCATATTAAAAAGCAGAGGCATTACTTTACCAGCAAAGGTCCATCTAGCCAAAGCTATGGTTTTTCCAGTAGTCATGCATGGATGTGAGAGTTGGACTATAAAGAAAGCTGAGCACCAAAGAATTGATGCTTTTGAACTGTAGTGTTGGAGAAGACTCTTGAGAGTCCCCTGGACTGCAAGGAGATCCAACTGGTCAACCCTAAGGAAATCAGTCCTGAATATTCATTGGAAAGACCAATGTTGAAGCTGAAACGCCAATACTTTGACCACCTGATGTGAAGAACTGACTCATTTGAAAAGACCCTGCCTCTGGGAAAGATTGAGAGCTGGAGGAGAAGGGGACGACAGAGGATGAGATGGTTGAATGGCATTACAGACTCAATGGACATGAGTTTTAGTAAGCTCTGGGAGTTGGTGATGCCCAGGGAAGCCTGGCATGCTGCAGTCCATGAGGTCGCAAAGAGTCAGACATGACTGAGCAACTGAACTGAACTGAATACAAAAAGGACCTATGTTGTTGGGGCTATCTGATGTGATGTGATGTCATATGATGTATTAATCAGATTATATCAAAATTAAGGATTTATCTTCAGAGGTCAGCATAGACTAACCTAGGGGGAAGTATTTACAATATATCTACCTGGCAAAGTTTATCTAGACCATTCTAAGATCTACTGCAAATAAACCAGAAAAACATATAAGAACTAGAATTAAAGTGGGCAGAGAAAAAAAAATAAATAAATAAAAATAAAGTGGGCAGAGGATGTGAAAATGCAGTTTATATAAGGAGAAATAAAAACTGCCAAAATGTTTATAAAGAATGGTCAATCTCACTAGTAATCAGAGAAATGCAAACTAATCTGAGGTAGCATTTTATACCCATAAAATTAGCATAAATTAGAAGATTTGGTGGTAGTAGGTGTTAGCTAGGATGGGGTTGTGGGAATCAGGACCCTTAATTTATAGCTTTGGGAGTTGTATGCTGTTACATCCTTTGGAAGAGTTCGGCAGTTTTTGTGGATATATGGAGCCTCTGTGATAGAGGCTCATGTCCATAAAGGGACCTGTGTATGAACATTCACTGTAGCATTGTCTGTGGTTGCAGGAAATTAAGGTAATCTATATGTTCATCCCTAATAGAATGGATGAATAAAGGCATATTAAGCATTACAAACACTAAACTAAGGACTTCCCTGGTGGTCCAGTGGCTGGAGACTCCATGCTCCCAATGCAGGAGGCCCAGGATTAATCTGTGGTCAGGGGAACTAGATCCCACATGCTGCAACTAAGACCTGGCACAGGCAAAAAAAAATAAATAAAAATAAATACATATTTTTTTAGAAAACTCACTAAACTAAATGTCCACATTACAACATGGATATATCTTTTGAAACATAAGTGATAACATTGTGGGGAAAAGGAGTTAAAAGATAAGAAGCAGAATGGGAGGTATACCATAATAACATCAAGCAAATTTAAAACATCACACACACAAAACAACATTACATGTTTTACAAGGATAACAATGCATACCAAAACACTTACTTGTCAAACATATGAGACAGAGGAAGTGCCTATGAGAGAGTGAAAGGGAATGAGAGTGGGATTGGCAATAAAATGGAAAAGTAAATAAAATAAGAATTAGCAAAAGAGTGGTCTTACAGAGATCTGTAATCACATTTTATACAGTATTCCACAGAGGTAGATAATTTGCTGAATTCCCCACCGATGGACATTGAGATTCTCTAGTTATTCATGCTGCTGCTGCTGCTAAGTCACTTCAGTCGGGTCCGACTCTGTGCGACCCCATAGATGGCAGCCCACCAGGCTCCCCCGTCCCTGGGATTCTCCAGGCAAGAACACTGGAGTGGGTTGCCATTTCCTTCTCTAATCCATGAAAATGAAATGTGAAAGTGAAGTCGTTCAGTCGTGTCCAACTCTTAGCGACCCCATGGACTGCAGCCTACCAGGCTCTTTTGTCCATGGGATTTTCCAGGCAAGAGTACTGGAGTGGGTTGCCATTGCCTTCTCCAGTTTTTCATGAGTGTGGACTTTATAGTCAAAATAGAGATAAAGTTTAAGGGGCTCTGCCATGTACCAACTAGTCCATGTGCCCTGGACAATTATCTACTACTTCTGAGCCTTAGTTCCTCTCTTGTAAAACAGGAAGTAGTGTGGTCATCATGGTAGTGTAGACTCCTGAGCAGAGCATCTGGCACACAGCAAACCTGCGGTGCTTGTGGTTACCGCAGTCATGTTGGGGATAGGCCCACAGGGCAGGGAGCCACCCTGGGCAGGGACCATGCCCATCCTGCTTGCCTCCATACCCCAGCAGCACCTGGGACACTGTCTACCCTCAGTTGAGTGACATGGTTTCTAAGTCAGCAGTTTGGGGAGTAATTTATCTTCAATGACATTTAATGGCCTAATCAGGTTGCCAGTTAGCCTTTAAGTGTTTATTTAGCATCATTTGTAGATTATGCCTCTTCATATAGAATGAGGTGAATGTCTAAGGCTGAGACTTATGATCCTCTTAAGTCCAGAGATAGTGGCAATCCCTTTTACTCTATTCCCTCACAAATAAACACTCAAAGCCAACAACTTCCTGATGATGAGTTAAAAATACTAACCTTCTCATCAAAAAGAATAAAAGATCTAATAATAAACTTAACCAAGGAGGTGAAAGATGCATACTCTCAGAACTATAAAATATAGATGAAGGAAAATGAAGATGCTATAAAGAAATGGAAAGATACCTTGTGTTCATGGATTGGAAGAAATCATATTGTTAAAATGTCTGTACTACCCAAAGCAATCTACAGATTTAATGCAATCCCTATCAAAATACCCATGATATTTTTCATAGAACTGGAACAAATAATCCTGAGATTTATATGGAACCACAAAGATCCTGAATTACTAAAGCAATCTTGAGATAAAAGAACAAAGCTGGAGGTATCACACTCCTTGAGTTCAGACTATACTAAAAAGCTACAGTAATGAAAACAGCATAGTTCTGGCACAAAAACAGACATATAGATCAATGGAACAAAATAGCTCAGGAAGAAATCCATGCACTTATGATCAATTAATATATGACAAAGGAGGGAAGACTATACAATGGAGAAAAGACTTTCATTAACAAGTGGTGCGGGGAAAACTGGGCAGCTACATGTATAAAAAATGAAATTAGAACATTTTCTCACACTATATACAAAAATGAACTCAAAAGATTAAGGACTTAAAACCTCAAGCCATAAAATTCATAGAAGAGTGTAGCAGAATACTCCTTTATATAAATCATAGCAATATTTTTTTTGATTTGTCTCCTAAAACAAAGGTTAAAAAAAAGCAAAAATAAATAAATGGGACCTAATTAAACTTAGAAGTTTTTGTGCAGCAAAGGAAACCATTGACAAAATGAAAAGACAATCTATTGGGGAAAATAGTTGCAAATTACATGACTGGTAAGGGGTTTATATCCATCATATATAAACAGCTCAAACAACTCAATTTAAAAAAACAAACAACCCAATTTAAAAATGGGCAGACGCCATGAATAGACTTTTTTTTTCAGGGATGACTATTTTTATCACTGATACATTCTTCTTAATTTTTAAAAATGATTTGTTACTTCTGGTTGCACTGGGTTTTTGCTGTTGCACGTGGTCTTTCTCTAGTTGGTGTGTGGGCTTCTGTTGCAGAATACAGGCTCTAAGCACAGGCTTCAGTGGTTTTGGCACATGGGCTTAGTTGCCTGACAGCATGTGGGATCTTTTGGACCAGGGATCAAACCCATGTCCCCTGCATTGGCAGGTGGATTTTGAACCACTGGAACATCAGGGAAGCCCCAAACAGACATTTTTAAAAGTAGATATACACATAGCCAACAAACATGAAAAAAATGCTCAACATCACTAATCATTCAGTTCAGTTCAGTCGCTGAGTCATGTCCGACTCTTTGCGACCCCATGAATCACAGCACGCCAGGCCTCCCTGTCCATCACCAACTCCCGGAGTTCACTCAAACCCACATCCATCGAGTCAGTGATGCCATCCAGCCATCTCATCCTCTGTCGTCCCCTTCTCCTCCTGCCCCCAATCCCTCCCAGCATCAGAGTCTTTTCCAATGAGTCAACTCTTTGCATGAGGTGGCCAAAGTATTGGAGTTTCAGCCTCAGCATCAGTCCTTCCAATGAACGCCCAGGACTGATCTCCTTTAGGATGGACTGGTTGGATCTCCTTGCAGTCCAAGGGACTCTCAAGAGTCTTCTCCAACACCACAGTTCAAAAGCATCAATTCTTCAGCGCTCAGCCTTCTTCACAGTCCAACTCTCACATCCATACATTACCACAGGAAAAACCATAGCCTTGACTAGACGGACCTTTGTTGGCAAAGTAATGTCTCTGCTTTTGAATATGCTATCTAGGTTGGTCATAACTTTCCTTCCAAGGAGTAAGCGTCTTTTAATTTCATGGCTGCAGTCACCATCTGTAGTGATTTTGGAGCCCCCCAAAATAAAGTCTGGCATGGTTTCCACTGTTTCCCCATCTATTTCCCATGAAGTGATGGGACCAGATGCCATGATCTTCGTTTTCTGAATGTTGAGCTTTAAGCCAACTTTTTCACTCTCCACTTTCACTTTCATCAAGAGGCTTTTGAGTTCCTCTTCACTTTCTGCCATAAGGGTGGTGTCATCTGCAGATCAGAGGTTATTGATATTTCTCCCGGCAATCTTGATTCCAGCTTGTGTTTCTTCCGGTCCAGCGTTTCTCATGATGTACTCTGCATATAAGTTAAATAAGCAGGGTGACAATATACAGCCTTGACGTACTCCTTTTCCTATTTGGAACCAGACTGTTGTTCCATGTCCAGTTCTAACTGTTGCTTCCTGACCTGCATATAGGTTTCTCAAGAGGCAGATCAGGTGGTCTGGTATTCCCATCTCTTAAAGAATTTTCCACAGTTTATTGTGATCCACACAGTCAAAGGGTTTGGCATAGCCAATAAAGCAGAAGTAGATGTTTTTCTGGAACTCTCTTGCTTTTTCCATGATCCAGCGGATGTTGGCAATTTGATCTCTGGTTCCTCTGCCTTTTCTAAAACCAGCGTGAACATCAGGAAGTTCACGGTTCACATATTGCAGAAACCTGGCTTGGAGAATTTTGAGCATTACTTTACTAGCATGTGAGATGAGTGCAATTGTGCAGTAGTTTGAGCATTCTTTGGCATTGCCTCTAATCATTGCTAAGTCGCTTCAGTCGTGTCCGACTCTGTGCGACCCCATAGACGGCAGCCCACCAGGCTTCCCCATCCCTGGGATTCTCCAGGCAAGAACACCGGAGTGGGTTGCCATTTCATAAAGAAATGCAAATCCAAAGCACAAGGTAATCACCTCATACCTGTCAGAATGGCTATTATTAATATAAAAAAGTCTACAAATAACAAATGTTGATGAGGGTGTGGAGAAAAGGGACCCCTAGTACACTGTTGTTAGAAATGTAAATTGGTGCAGGAATTGTGGAAAACAGTATGGAGATTCCTCAAAAAACTAAAAACAGAACTATCATATGATCAGCAATTCTGCTCCCAGGTATATATCAAAACAAAATGAAAACATTAATTTGAAAAGATGTATGCACTTCAATGTTCACAGGAACATTCTTTATAATAGCTAAGATATAGAAACAACCTAACTGTCCATCAACAGATGAATGGATGAAGGTATGGTATATTTTTATAATGCCTATGTAACTTAGTCATAAAATATAATGAAATTCTTCCATTTGCAACAACATGGATGATCTAAAGAGCATTATGTCTAGTGAAATGTCAGACAGAGAAAGACAAATACTCTTTGTTATCACTTAGATGTTGGATCTAAAAAATAAAATGAATGAATATATCAAAACAGAAATAGACTCATAGACATAGAGAAGAAACTAGTGGTTACCAGTGGGAGAAGGAAAGGGGAACTGTAAGATAGAGGTAACGAATTAAGATAAATGGCTATATGTAAAATAAACAATAAGCATATATTGTACAGCACAGGGAAATACAGCCATTATTTTGTAATAACTTTAAATGGAGCATAATCTATAAAAAATATCTAGTCACTATGCTATGAGAGTCCCTTGGACTGCAAGGAGATCAAACCAGTCAATCCTAAAGGAAATAAACTCTGAGTGTTCATTGGGAGGATTGTTGCTGAAGTTGCAGCTCCAGTATTTTGTCCACCTGATGCCAAGGGCCGACTCATTGGAAAGGACTCTGATGCTGGGAATGATTGAGAGCAGGAGCAGAAGCAGGCGGCAGAGGATGAGATGAGATGGTTAGATAGCATTACTGACTCAATGGACATGAATGTGAGCAAACCCTGGGAGGTAGTGGAGGACAGAGGAGCCTGGCTTGCTATGGTCCATGGGGTCACAAAGAGTTGGACATGACATAGCGATGGAACAACAACATGTTGTACCCCTGAAACTAACATAATATTGTAAATCAATCATACTTAAAAAATACTAGCTTCTGCATAGAGTGGTATGTTTATGCCTAATGAGAAAACACTGTTTAACACTAAAGAGTCATTTTATTCCCATTTTATGCTTGGTTTACTTGTCTACCAAGTGAGGATAAGACCACCTGCCATAGAAAGCATTGTATGAACTAAGCTGGATCTTGTGAAAGTACCTGGAAAAGGATAAAATTATGTAACTAGTAATAATTTAAGGAATGCAGTTATTCTCACTGCTATTTCAATTAGTAATCTGTGTTTGGGGATGGAGTTCAGGTGAAAGAACCAGTCGGTTCTTCAGGGACTGCCTTGTTCCTGCGTCCTGGCCATGCAAGTGCTTTGTGCTAATTGCCTGTGGGGGACAGAGGTCCCCCCTTGGGCTCTGCAGAATGAGCAGGAGTGAGCTGGGCTTCCAGGTGTCAGAGCCAGAACTCCTCAGAGGGCCAGGGCCAACCCCATGGTTAAAAGCCCCCTCCTCGAGGGTAGGCGAGTAGCCACGCAGCACAGCTTCCTTCCTAATTTCGCACTTTCCCCCCTGCTCGATCCAGCAAGCACCAGTGACAGTGAGACAGTCACATGGGCTCTTGAAGCCAAAGGTATGTTTCCGTAGAAGATTCATAGATTTCTACTAATGAGAATCCAGGGTATAAGAGGAGAAGATGGATAAGGAAAGAGCAGTCAGGGGAATTAAAGAGAGGAGAGGGAGCAGATGAAATGACCTTTTACAAGCGCTGACTTTGTGTTCTTACTTCCTGGAGAAAGTTTGGAGGACATGGTGTGGGTCCCCAAGTGCATTTGTGACCTCCTCTATCAGCTGAGAGCGCTTCCTTGGTGGCATAGGGGTAAAGAACCTGCCTGCCAATGCTGGAGATGTTATGGGTTCAATACCTGAGACGCGGGTTCCATCCCTGGGTCAGGAAGATCCCCTTGAGTAGGAAATGGCAACTCTCTTCAGTGTTCTTGCCTGGAAAATTCCATGGACAGAGGAGCCTGGCGGGCTACAGTCCATGGGGTCACAAAAGAGTTAGACACGACTGACACAGAGACACATACCAGCTAAGAAAAGAGATAGGAAAGGGAGATATTTAAACTTCACAGGGGAATTATAAAACTATAAATTAAGAACTTCTACGGGATAAAATTCATTTCTAGGATGTCTAGGAGAGAAACTGGAAAATTCTTGTCCTGATCACACCACCCCCAAATAAAGACGCTTTTGTGTGCACATATGTGTCCTAGGAACAGAATCCCGCAGCTGAAAAGGCAGACTTTGGGATAGCCCAGTGCCCCTGGTCAGACAAATCTCTAAACTTAGACAAATTTCTAAGCAAAATCTTTAATTCCTTTTTCTCTTGCCAAAGAATTTGCCTATATTTTTTTCATGCCAAAATCTCAGAATGTCAAAGCACAATTTCTCTTGCTTTTAATTTAAGCCTGTTTTTGCTTTTCATAGATAGGGAGAGCACCTGCTGTACGAGCAGCTGTCTTTGAAATCCCACTATATAGCAAGAACATTAACTGGAAGAAAAAAAAAGAAAAAACTCTCCTTAATCACTTCTTCCTAAACAAGTTAATGTCTTGGACATTTTCCATAATACCTATTTTCTCTTGCTTTTTCTTCCCTAAAAATCTGCACATGCTCCGTGTCCTTTCTAAAATGTCAGGCAAGTCAGGTAAGACCCTCCAGTAAGGAACTGCCTATGCAAGACAAGGCAGAAAGCTTACTTCCTGGCCCTCACATCAAGCACTCCTCTGTCCAGTTTTCCTTTTGAAAACCTGCTGCAAACTGCCCTCAGTTTGCAGAGGATTGTACCACGGAGAGCTATTCCTGGAACACCATGCTTCTCCAGCTTTTTCCAGTCTGAGTTTGTGGTGGGGAGTTTTCATACATATTTGATGTACTGCCATTTAACCCTCTTTTAATTTTGTAAGATCCTACGCTCATTAGAATTGCCCTCTGAGCCATCCTGCATCCAGCATTCTTTTTCCAACAGTAGCATCAGAAATCGATTTAAGGGAGCTTGGTTGTATTCCCTGATGCAAACATCAGATGTAGAATCCCCTCTAGACATCATTGATTCCCTTCATCTCCCTTTATGTTCCTTAAATTTTAATATATACTGTGATGCCTCTAAAGAGTAATAGTTTCCATAGTTTTACTATGAACTATGCCATTTTTTCTTTTATTGATCCTATACTTACCTCCTTTAAGATTCATACTCCTCTTTTCTAATTCTTGAATTCTGAGATTTGGGGGTGGAATTCCTGTTCACTCCATCAAACACTTCAAATCCACCCTTGACTTCATCCTTCTCAGTTCAGTTCAGTTCAGTTGCTCAGTCGTGCCCGATTCTTTGTGACCCCATGAATCGCAGCACGCCAGGCCTCCCTGTCCACCACCAACTCCCGGAGTTCACCCAAATTCATGTCCATCAAGTCGGTGATGCCATCCAGCCATCTCATCCTCTGTCGTCCCCTTCTCCTCCTGCCCCCAATCCCTCCCAGCATCAGGGTCTTTTCCAATGAGTCAATTCTTCACATCAGGTGGCCCAAGTATTGGAGTTTCAGCTTCAGCATCAGTCCTTCCAATGAACACCCAGGACTGATCTCCTTTAGGATGGACTGGTTGGATATCCTTGCAGTCCAAGGGACTCTCAAGAGTCTTCTCCAACACCACAGTTCAAAAGCATCAATTCTTCAGTGCTCAGCTTTCTTCACAGTCCAACTCTCACATCCATACATGCAATCTTCATCCTTCTAGGCAAAGTTTATTCTGCTGTGTGGCCGTTGCGTACCATACTGCCACAATGTTATCCTACATTGAAAACCTTATCTCCAGTCTTGACCAGGTCACCATGAAAAGATGAACTTAGAACTTAGATGCAAGATAGGCACAAACTGAGCCCTCAGGAGTATCACTGTCAAGTGTCTCCAGACAAATTAAATATTTAAAAATAAATCATATATAAAAACTTCTCTGCAAGGATAAGGAATTCAGGATTAGGTTTCCTTATTTGTTTTTTTTTTTTTTATGATTCCCTTTCTGTTTATTGCTGAAGCTGATGTTAAAGAAAGGCTTGAATTCTGAGAACTTGTACCCACATATGGGGAGTGCCAACAGCTCAGGAGCAATTTCCGTAATAGGAGAAAGCCAACTCCAAATTCCATATTTGTTGAGGCTAATCTGCAAGTGGCCAACTGAGAATTGTGGTGAGATTTAGGGGAAGAATGGGCAGAAGCCTGGGCGAAGGTGGGCAACTACAGCATCCCGGATTAACTAAGAAGCAAGTCTTGGTTGCTTTTCTCAGTATCTTGAAAGTTCAAAACAAATTTACAGACAGGCCAAGATGGGAACCATCTATGCACACACGAGCGATTCCTAAAAATCCTTCTGTACCCAAACAAACTCCATGTAGGTGCTCCTAAATTACACCATAAATGGCACATGCTCTGAGTTCAGTGTTGTCCTCTCTGAGCTCATCTTAAAATGCGAATAGTGCCAGATCAGTTTAACATTCCAGCTTACAAGGGAACTATTGTAATTGAGAACAAGAACTCTCAATTACAAGTTGAGAGACCCTTTAAGGGAGGAAAACATCCTGAAGAGCATCAAGTTGCTGAATTCAAACTTGAAGTTATTACAGTCATGTTTGCTTGGGGAGCATGTGCAGATCAGGCCAAGAATCCAGCTGGTATGGTGTTCCCTCCTGAATTTGCTGAGTGGCAGGGGTCAGCAACCTCCCACTCCAGGTATGCCCTGTCCTTTCCCCGTGCTGACTGGTTTATTCCTTGTTATGCACAGAGTGGGGACCAAAAGAAATTTGGGGATCACTGAGCAGCCACAAAGCATCAGCCACCTGGAGACCAGATAACTTATGGAAGAAGACAGGCCATGTCTGTCTGACTGTCTTTCTCCTCAAGGGACACAAGGGGACAGGAACTTGTAGGAGGAAGTAGGGAGATGGATGTTAGGAAGAACAGAAATATGAGCTATCAGATTAGTAACTCAGCTCCCTTAAGACCCAAATGAATAGAATAGGCAGTCACTTCTTCTTAAGGTATTAGGTAGAGAAAGGAAGGAGGGTTGAAAAGTGTTCTGAAATCAATATCATCCCTGACTCAGTAGAAGGACTACATTGCTGATCTAAAGAAACAGACAATTAGAAGAGGTTTCCTGCCTCACTTCTGGGTGGAATCTAGCATCAGAATCTCCAGTGTTTCTGCTGCTTACTGATGGAAAGGACAGTTCGTCAGGTTTTGGCCAAGAGATGTGGCTAAGTGATCCCTGTGTGGAGCACCAGGACCAGATGGCACACTTGCACATATCCCTTGAGGAACATCTCCCATAAAGCTACTCTTCGGGTGTGGCAGCCAAGGTTCCTGTGGACAAGTTATGGTCCAGAGGAAGAGGCAGAGCGTTTACTGCCAGTCCTCAGTGTCCGGATGAGGACAGCTCACCCGATACTGTTTTTGTTTTCTTCTCAGATCCTTTTATTTATTAGTCAAAGAAGGGGGAAGGGCTTTGGTTCATGATTTTCAGAAAAGCCTAGGTCTTGCCCAATGAAAGGAGATGGCAACTGGTCCATTATTAACAATAGGTAATTTTTGTTTATGAGATATTAAGAATTACTCCATCGTTTAAGGTGGGTACAGTGGTTATATACCTCAAAGTTTCAGAGATCGCCTCTGAAATCTTCTATTATCCTTTACTAATTATGGACACCCGATAACTGGTTTAACTGCCTTTGGAGTAAACCTTGTTTCTATCTTTAGCCTGTTCCACCTGCACATGCTTGGGCTCAAGTGAAGTTTTGTCCTACATTTACCTCTTTTAAACTCACATATTTGTATCTTCTGTATTTGGTGAGTAAGTCTGCCCATGCTGCCCATTCTTTGCATGATTTTATAAACTTATCACCTTCTCCCTCAAACTTCATCTTTCTAGACTAGGAGTTTTCACTTGGGGGCTGGTTAGGGATATAGAAAAGACAGGAAAAAAAATTACTAGAACCTTCTGGGGATCTTTTCCAAATACAGCAAGTCTGCGCGACCTTTCCCTGAGTACACCAAAACTTTGGCTGGGTAAATCTGTATTTTGAGAATTTCCACATTTAGCTCCAATGGTCAACTCCTTCTATCCTGTTGTCATCACTGTGTTGAACTGAAGATCCAATCTTTTTGTTCTTTATAAGGCACTTTCTTCATTCCTGTAATAACTCACATTTGATATTCACATGGAATAAAGTTTCCATTCATTGTAGGACTGGCAGTATTTGAGGATTGCATGAACGCTTGCAATCATAAAGTTTAAACTGGTACTTAACTACGAAGCTCAATGACATCAGAACCACATCGATACAGATCCACCTAATCCAGCAGCTTCCTCTTCACTTGCTTTACTCCTGGTTTTCCCTGGACAGATTCCCCAAGTGACTGAAGGCAACCAAAGATGGAAAGGGCCAATAGCAGCTCCTTGGAGGGCTTCATTCTGATGGGTGTGTCTGACCATCCCCAGCTGGAGACGATCTTTTTTGTAGTCATCCTTTTCTCCTACTTGCTGACCTTGTTTGGGAACTCAGCCATCATCCTGCTTTCCAGCCTGGATGCCCGGCTCCACACACCCATGTACTTCTTCCTCAGCAACCTCTCCGCCCTGGACCTTGCCTTTACTACTAGCTCAGTCCCCCAAATGCTGACCAACTTGTGGGGAGCAGACAAGACCATCAGCTATGGTGGCTGTGTGACCCAGCTCTATGTTTTCCTCTGGCTAGGAGCCACCGAGTGCATCCTGTTGGTGGTGATGGCATTTGACCGCTTCGTTGCGGTGTGCCGACCCCTGCTCTACACCACCATTATGAATATTCGGCTCTGCTGGCTGCTGGCTGCCATTGCTTGGTTGGGTGGCTTGGGCAACTCTGTGGTCCAGTCCACATTCACTCTGCAGCTTCCTTTGTGTGGGCACCGGAGGGTGGATAGCTTCCTGTGTGAGGTGCCCGCTATGATCAAACTGGCATGTGTTGACACGAGTCTCAATGAGGCTGTGCTCAACAGCATCTGCACGTTCTTCACTGCTGTCCCGCTGAGCGTCATCCTGATCTCCTATTGCTACGTAGCTCAGGCAGTGCTGAAGATCCGCTCAGCTGAGGGACGGAGGAAGGCCTTTAACACGTGCCTCTCCCATTTGGTGGTGGTGCTCCTCTTCTATGGCTCCGCTATCTATGGGTATCTGCTTCCAGCCAAGACTAGCAAGCAGGACCAGGGCAAATTCATCTCCCTCTTCTACTCTGTGGTTACACCCATGGTGAACCCTCTCATTTACACTCTGAGGAACAAGGAGGTGAAGGGGGCACTGAGGAGGCTGCTGGGGAAGGGAAGAGAAGTCAGCTGAACGAAGGGAAAATGCCTTCATCATTTACCACCTTTTCATCTCTACATGCTTTTTCTCATTCTCTCTCTGGCCAGGGGAACATGAGGAGTGCTAACCCCAGTACAAGCTTATTCTCCACAGCACTAAGCTGTTGGCCCATGGCTAGTGTTATTTCTTAGGTTCTACACTTATTTACCAAATATCCTCCTGTGGACCACAGATAACAGAGCAGAGGCTGCCATCGAGGCTCAGAGGTTGTTGACTTAGCTCACAGTTACTTCTGTCCACATGTTATTTTTACATATTCATTATGTGTAATAAATATTGCATGTGTAGTATTGTATTTTAGAGAATTTTGTACATTTCTAAATTCTACTTTTCCTAATTCTCCACTTGCAGTATCTTATATAGTTCCATAAAATCAGGCCAGAACCCAAGAACTTCATCTTTGCACCTGATCCATCCATCATCTTTTTCCATCTCTGTCTCTTCTTAATATTTCAGTCTGTCTGCCCTCACTCCCTACCCACATGCCTCTGCCATTGTTTACCCTGTCCTTTATGTCTATATCCCACTTTCCCTTTTGCCTCATCCAATCCTGAGGGAAGACCATTTTTCTTTTTTTGGCTAGGCCCTGAAACTTGTGGAAACTTAATTCCCCTACCAGGGATGGAACCCATGCTCTCTGGAGTGGAAGCATGGAATCCTAACCACTGGACCACCAGGGAATTCCCAAGACCATTTTTCTTTCAATTAAATAGTTTCATTTAAATCATTTTCTCGCTGGACCTTCCCTGGGTCCAGTGGTTAAGACTATGTGCTTCCACTGTAGGGGGCAGGGGTTCAATCCCTGGTCAGAGAACTAAGATCCTGCATCCTCTGTGGCCAAAAATGAATAAATAAAAATAAATCATTTCTTCACCAAAGTCCCAGCCATCAGGTTTGCTACCAGCATTTGGATATGCTAGTGTGGTCAGTGGTTATGGAATGCTCTGAGATTCCTTAAGCAAGTTTAAGAGCCCAGGAAAGACTGTCCATCTGTAAAGCATCTCCTCTGTCTCATGATCTAGTCCTTCACCCCTTAAGTTTCTGGAATTCAGTAATCAGTCCTGCACACCATAACTCAGCAAAGAACTCAGGTACTGGAATCAGAATGCCAGTTTGTGATCCTTCACATCACTAGAATTGCCAAGGAAATCCACTCCTGCCACTACAGTCCATGTGTTCTTTCCCCAGGGAGGAAAGCTGGGTTGATATGAGAAAGTTGCTTGACAAAACATTACCAGAGAAAAGGAAATCAGTTGGTTTTAGGGCTATTTTCTAGAGTCTTGTTTCTCCCACAGCGCCTAAACACATGCTTTATACATAGTAGATGCTCTAAATACTTTTGTGAGTTAATTAACAAGGCTCATGAGTCTTCCTTTTTCACACTAGGAGCTAAATACATCAAGTGAACCATTTTCACATTTGCCACTTTGGGGTCATCCGGTCAATTGGACAATGCTGAACGAACAATGACAGATTTCCCCTCTTTCCACATTTCCATAATGCCTCCCAAAGACATCTAATTATATTGTCCCGGCCTGAATCTGTTTTTCCAGTTTCAAATCAGGGCCATGACCTATTTTTTCAGTTCCTTACACAGTAATACTGAGCTATGTCTCCAGGACTTACCACTTACCAACATTATCTTGGTCAACTCATTAAAGTCTGGAGTCTTGCAAACTCAAAATTTCTATTCATCAGCACACTCAGATAAGATGCACTTCTCAGGAGGCAGAATCACAATGACCAAGCTCCTAAAGGTGATATATAAACCAGAATGCCAGCTGGTTAATTTATGAGAACAGTACTTTCCAAGGAGATACGTGTATGTTCAGTTGTTCAGTTTTGTCTGACTCTTTGCAACCCTTTGCACTGTAGCCCACCAGGCTCCTCTGTCCATGAGATTTTTCAGACAAGAATACTGGAGTGGAGTGGATTGCCATTTCCTCCTCCAGGGCATCTTCCTGACCCAGTGATCAAACAAGTGTTTCCTGTGCCTCCTGCATTGCAGGGAAGATTCTTTACCTGCTTAGCCACTGCAAACTTACTTGGGGGGAAATATAAAGAAAATAAATAGGCATTCTTCAAACACTTTAGATTCTGCAGAGTCTCCCTATGGAAAATACAGGACAGTTTAAATCTAACTTGCAGTTAGGGGCATGGTAAGACAGAGTTAGAGGGAGGAGAAAAAGCTTGAGACGTGAATGCATCATGGGGACAACATACACCACCATCAAGGTGCACACGTGTTCGTCCTCCATTCTCAATGGTGGGCATGAAACAAAGTCAAAAATAGGAAAAGCAGAAGCCAACACAACGTTGCAAAGCAATTATCCTCCAATTAAAAATTAATTTTTAAACAATTGGGAAAAACAATTAAATGTGAGGGCAGCTCCTTGTTTTGAGGACTTTTACATTCCATTTCTAGGTTTCAGATGAAAAAAATACGTTTGGTGTCTTATTTATTTGGAAATTCAAAAAAAGAAAAAAAATGAAATACTAAGAAGTATAAAAGGTTCACCAACGTTAGTAAAACAGAAATGTACAGCATTTGAAGATGCTGGTCTGGTCAGTGGATTTAAGTAAGTTTAATATCCCATCTCGGAGAGCCCTTCAGAATCTGTTCAGATCCTAACCTGCACTGTAAACTGGCAAAATGAGTTCAGTGACTAAGTTTTGAAACTTCCAATGAAAATAGTCAGTCCTTCCCCTGTCTTCACAGCCTTCAAGCTCAATCCCATAGCTGCGGTTAGATGTTGGAATAAAGGAGATGATGAGAAATAGGAACTGAAAAGTGACTTTGGCTTGGTAAACTTATGCTCTATTATGTGAGTGTGAAATTACAGGCTAATGATTGGGTGAAAAGGTCGTTTATTTGACTATAAAGATGATTTGAACACGTTGACTTTACTGGGTACTTACCCTGGGCTAGGTAACAATCTAAACTCTTTACATGAATCAGCTCCTCTAATCCTCATGATAACCTATACCATCCCCATTTTAAGATGAGCACATTGTAGCCCAAGGGGAAACATGCTCACAGCACTCAGTATTAGGGCTGGGAATCAGACCCAAATGCATCTGACTCTAAAACTTGTGCCTCTTCCAATTTTTTTTTCTTTTTGAAATAACCATAAACCTACAGAAAAGTTGGAAGCGTGATATAAAGGGCTTTCCCCTCCCCAGATCATTTGAGAGTAAGTTGACAATATGACACTCTGTCTTCCCTCAAATATTTTATGGTGTATCTATAACAAACAAGGACATTCTTCTATAGGACCACCATGTAGACATCAAAATTACTAAATGAGCATCAGTACATTATACTGTTTAACCCTGAGACCCCATTTCGCTTTTATCAGTTGTCCCTGTTGTGTCTTTCATAGCAAAAGTATTCTGTTCCAAATCACATATTGCATGTAACTGTCATGTCTCCTTAGTCTCTGTCAGTCTGAAATGGTTCCTCCATCTTTTCTTCACTTTTGGGACCCTGACACTTTAAAAGATCATCCAGTTATTTAGTGGGACATATCCCTGTTTGAGTTTATGGCTTCTTATAGTTAGATTCAGGTTATCTTTGTCAGGAACTCCTCAGACGTGATGTTGCCCTCTTCTCATTGCATGCTATCAGGTGATGCTACGGACTGAATTATCTACCATACCCCAAACTCATACATTGAAGCCCTAAGCCCCAATACAATTAATCGCATTTGGTCATAAGACCTTAAGGAGGTAATTAGGGTTAAGTGGTATCATAAGGGTGTGCCCACCCCCCGGTCTGATGGGATTGGTGACCTTACAAGGAGAGGAAGGTCTTTCTCCACACACTGAAAGGAAAGGCCAAGTGTGGACAAAGCAAGCTTCTGTAAGCCAGGAACAAGCCCTCATCAGGAACAATTCTTCCAGAACCTTAACCTTGGGTTTCCAGGGTCCATAATTGTGAGAAAATTAATTCCTGTTGTTCAAGTCACTCAGTCTATGGTAGTCAGTTGTGGCAGCCCAAGCAAGCTAAGTGGTATAAATTTCAGTGTCTCTCATTATTAATGATGTTACTTGGATCACTAAGTGAGGGTGGTGTCTGTTAGACTGTTCCATTATTTCCTACTTTGTAATTAAGTATTTTATGGGGAGGTACTTTGAAACCGAGGCTTCCCAGGCGTCACTAGTGGTAAAGAACCCACTTATCAATGCAGGAGAGCTAAGAGATGTGGGTTCAATCCCTGGGTTGGGAAGATACCCTGGAGGAAGGCGTGAAAACCCACTCCAGTATTCTTGCCTGGAGAATCCCATGGACAGAGGAGCCTGGCGAACTACTGTCCATGGGGGCGCAAAGAGTTGGAAATGACTGAAGCGACTTAGCATGCGCACATGCACTTTCAAACTACTTACATATCCTGATACTAATTAAACTCAGTTTACTCTTTTATTTATGTATATCTTACAGAATCAATGTTTCCTGTTTTATTCTATGGTTTATAACTTGTTAATATCATTATATTGTCCTCCCCTGTTTAACCACTGGGAGTCCATTCAAGCTGACTTTTGTTTTTTTGACTTGTCCCCATATGCCTTGAGCATTTCCTTGCTTGCTTCCACATCAAGATGTCCCAGATGTATGTTTTATTAACCCTCTATGACACTCTTTTTCATCACCTGAAAAATGAATATAGTAGATGGCAGGAACAATGTAAGGATCAAAACAGGTAGTGCATGTTCGAGTGCTTGTTGCTAAGTCACTTCAGTTGTGTCCGACTCTGTATGACCCCATAGATGGCAGCCCACCAGGCTCCCCAGTCCCTGGGATTCTCCAGGCAAAAACACTGGAGTGGGTTGCCATGTCCTTACTGGTCTATCAAAGATGAGTTATACTTAATCAAAAGATGGAATACTTACCCTGAGGAGGTTTATTAGTCTGTTTCACATCCCAGTTCTCTCCATTTATATGCTGATGGAGAGCTACTCTCACTGTGCAACCAGGTTGTTTATAACTGATAGATGGATGACGTGGGGTCAGAATAAAGGCAGGGAGAAGCCGCCACTATTCTTTTCCTCACACTGTCATCCCAATCCATCAGCTCCCTCTTCACAATATATCCAGATATCCCAATCCAGAATCACACACACACATGTGAAAATTAGGAAAGTATGTGAGTGTTTATCAAAAGGAAAATGATTTAAGAGTAAACTTGTAATGGGGAATGCCAAAAACAGGAATTTAAAAAAAATGAGGTTGATATATTGAAACAGAAAAGCTTGAAGATATACTAAGCAGGCAAAATTGCAGATTATGGTTCAGCAAGATACACACACTAAACAGTTATTTCCTCTTGAAAGGGAGTGTAATTTTGGAGATAAGAGATGAAAGAATTCATTTTTTTAGGGGAGAATGTTTTGCAGTACTTTTGGTATATGAAAAATTAAAATGTAGGGGAAAAAGCATTGGGTTAGAGGCGAGTTCTAGTCCTACTTCTGTGATTACACAGTCACCCAAACACTGTTGCAATTTTCTCATCTAGAGGATGATAACAGAATTGGCTTTATAGGATTGATGTCAGGATAAGTTACTGTGTTGTTACTGTGTTGTTACTGTTCAGTCGCTAAGTCAGTTCCCACTCTTTGTGGCCCCATAGACTGCAGAACGCCAGGCTTCCCTGTCCTTCACTATCTCGTGGAGTTTGCTCAAACTTGTCCATTGATTTGGTAATGCAATACAACCATCTCATCCTCTGCCACCCCTTTCTCCTCCTGCCCTCAGTCTTTCCTAGCATCAGAGTCTTTTCCAATGAGTTGGTTCTTCAAGTCCCATGGCCAAATATTGGAGCTTCAGCTTATTGTCAGCCCTTCAAATAAATATTCAGGGTTGACTTCTTTTAGGATTGACTGGTTTGATCTCCTTGCCATCCAAGGGACTCTTCAAGAGTCTTCTCCAGCACCACAGTTCAAATGCTACTCTGTACGTGTATAAAGAGTACACAGTACACAGAGGACATCATGAGAAATGCTGGGCTGGATGAAGCACAAGCTGGAATCAAGATTGCTGGGAGAAACATCAATAACCTCAGATATCCAGATAACACCACCCTTATGAAAGAAAGTGAGGAACTAAAGAGCCTCTTGATGAAAGTAAAGAGGAGAGTACAAAAGTTGGCTTAAAACTCAACATTCAGAAAGATCATGGTATCCGGTCCCATCACTTCATGGCAAATAGATGGGTCAAACAATAGAAACAGTGACAGACTTTATTTTCTTGGGCTCCAAAATCACTGCAGATGGCGACTGCAGCCATGAAATTAAAAGACACTTGTTCCTTTGAATAAAAGCTATGACCAACCTAGACAGCATATTAAAAAGCAGAGACATTACTTTGGAAACAAAGGTCCTTCAAGTCAAAGCTATTGTTTTTCCAGCAGTCATGTACAGATGTGAGAGTTGGACTATAAAAGAAAGCTGAGCACTGAAGAATTGATGCTTTTGAACTGTGGTATTGAATAAGACTTGAGAGTCTCTTGAACTGCAAGGAGATCCAACCAGTCCATCCTAAAGGAAATCAGTCCTGAATATTCATTGGAAGGACTGATGTTGAATCTGAAACTCCAATACTTTGGCCACCTGATGTGAAGAACTGACTCATTTGAAAAGACCCTGATGCTGGGAAAGATTGAAGGCAGGAGAAGGGGACAACAGAGGATGAGATGGTTGGATGGTATCACCGACTCGATGGACATGAGTTTGAGCAAGCTCTGGGAGTTGGTGATGGACAGGGAAGGCTGGTGTGCTGCAGTCCATGGGGTTGCAAAGAGTTAGATGCGACTGAACTGAACTGAAGACAACAGGTACCTTATGGGTGGAATAGAGACTAGCAGCCCACAGTGTTCAGTTTTTTTGGAAAGAATGAAATCACGTCTTGTGAAGTTTGGGTGGGGAGGGGCAAAGGCACTAAGGCTGGAAAGCACAGAGCCTGTTCCAAGGTATGGAAGCAGCTCACTTGTGCTGGATTGTAGGCTGTGTATAGAACAGTGGGCAGTGAGGCTGGAGGTGTAGATTAGGTCTTGAATGCAAGGGAGAGCCCTGCAAGTTAGGTGGTCTGGGCTTATTTCAGCAGCCTTAAGTAGTCTTGAAGGCTTTTGAGTAGAGCAGTTTATTCAATGGATTAGATTTGTAGAAAGTCAAGAATCTGTTCTGTAGAAAGACCACATGGCAAGTGGGAGACCCTTGTACCAGCCTGGCCTAATGATAATGCCCCCAAACCAGGGGTTCTTAACCATGGGCCATGTTGCCCCTCAAAGATATTTGGCAGAATCTGCAATCATTGCCAGGACTGGCAGGTGCTCCTCATACATAGTAGGTGGAGTCCAAGGGTGTGGCTAGACATCCTATGATGCATAGGCCACCCACCGACACAGACAACAAAGATCTGTCTAGTCCCAAATGTCAATAGTGGTGAAGCTCGGAAATCCCGCCCTGGAGCCATGGAATGGACACCAAGGGGAGAAAGAGAGAGCTCAGGGACATTTCAGCCAGAGATCAGTCTTTGTCTCCTTTCATAGTCTTTATAATGCTTAAGTACTGGACACCCAGTTAATCAGGTATAAAGACCCAGACTCCTTGTCTTGTTTTGCCCTTTCATTCCTTTACAAAATATTTATCTGGTGCTGTGATTCAACAATGAACAAATCACCCATTCTCCAAGAACCTTACATTCTTATACAGATGATAGACATTAAACCAATAAATATATATCAAGTAGTGAGATATGCTACAAAGGAGTTCCTTTAAGGTGGACCTTCTGTTACTACCACCACAAACCATTTACTCTGCATCTTATATGTGCCAAAGCACTGGGCCAGATGCTTTACAAATAGTATTTCTAATCTTTTTCACTATGCTGCAAGGCCAGCGTAGTTATGCTCACATGACAAACAGTAGCTTAGAGAAGTTGAATATTTTCCCTAAGGTCAGTTACTATGGAGTTGAGCTGGGACTGGACACTAGATCCACCTTATAGTCAAAGCATTTCCATTAGGTAACGCTGACTTGAATGGGAGAAAAAAATCTGTGCCTTCTCACCCAAACTTAGCAAAGTGAAGTAGAAATGAAGTTTTTATTGGAGAGGCCTAGCTGGCCAGACTGATAAGACCCTGCCACTGTCAGGCAGGGCACTGGGATTCTTACTCTTCTGTTCTACCCAGTCACACATACCATGCCTCCATGGAAGGGGTACCTCTTGACCATCCCTGCAAAAAGTTATATCTCTGATGTCTCCTTTTGTTTCTTTTTAATTGGTCTCTTTCTGCTTTTTCTCACTTTGGGGTATAAAAGTTCTTTGGATCATGTCTAATCTATACTGTGTGATTAACTAGCTCTTAATTTAGTGCCAGGGATGACAGCATCCTTGGAAGGTAGTTGGTCATAATGGGTGTCACATGAAACCTCAGCTGTGCCTTCCTCCTCCCGAGGAGGCTGGGCCTATGGCCCCTGCCACTACAAGGCTGCCCTGGTGGTTTGAGCATGTAGTATAAGGTCTGTGTTTCAAGGTTTCACAGAAATTGGTAGCCAGAATGTTGAGTGAAAAATTAAAGGTTTTGAAATTGATTTGACTCAGGTTCAAAATCTAGCTCTGTCACTTAGTCACTATGCAAGTCACTTGACCCATGATAGCAGGTGTGCATTGGGACTACTAGGAAACCCAGACTTGATTTGCAAATCTCAGTAAATCCCCAATTTATGGAAAACTCCAGAAGTGCCACTGGAATGGCCAACTGTACAGGGAATGCCCAAGCAGTTTCAGGAGCACAGCTTCCTCCAGATGCCAGAACAGGGTGGCGTAAGTTCAAAGTCCTACAGGGCCAGGTTAAATACTAGTGTCCTGTGACCTGCACACGTGAAACCCCTCTGTCCTTTTCTTGGTCGCTACCCAGAAGCCGAGCTGAGGATGAGCAACAGGACTGCATGGAAGCTGGAGCTGATGATGATGAAAGCAAGAATTTGCCTGTTATGTCAGCAATGACATGGGCACAGTCTGGCCCAGGACCCCAGAAGTCCTGGCTGTCCCCAAACTGACTGGTAAGGCAGTCCCTCACAGGAGAGGCAGAAGGGAGGTGACAAGAGAAGTCTGGTAAGAGGCCTGAAAGGTTGGCTTTGGCTTTGGCTGTGACCCCATCTGCCATTTTAGGCTGAGGAACCAGAGCAGATGTGTGAAAAGGTAAGGTGTGTAGACTTCAGTGTACTCTGGGTTGTGAGAATATTTTTCAGTCTTGTCTGTAGGAAGTGGTTAGCAGTCTTTGGGATAAAAGGAATACTGTCAACTGAAAAATTGTATCAATTAGTTAAAATGTTTCAGTGAGGAAGGGAGGTATAGACACTATATGGAGAGCCCTAGTATTAAATGTACAGGGGAAAACTGGGCTTTTTAATTGGTATCTGAAGGGCTGAAGCAAACCAGGAGTATAAGTTACACACCTGAGGAAATGGATAGACCTGGGATGTTGCCCTTTGTACAACCTACTTCAAATTTATTCTCAAGTGGCTGGTGCAGTGATCAGGCTGATTTGTCAGCGGAATGTAGACACTAAGGTAACAGAGAGGGTAACCATAGGAAGCTGTGACCACACAGGGAGTAGTGGGATTACAGGAGAAAGGTTGGGTTCATCAGAACTTGGAAGCTTGGAAGAGTGGCCCTGCAGAGCTGGTACTCAGATCCTAGGGCTTGCGGGCTGAGTGGTGCTGCCTGATGTACTCTATTTCTGAGGGGCCCAGTGAGGCTGGTTCTGGAAGGAATACAGTGTGTTTCACTCACTGCCTTCTATTTGGCTTCTGTGTAACACCTGGTACTTTATAGGCAATCAGATATTTTCTGAATGAATGAATAACTGAAGATATTCTCCAGTTCTTACTGTCTGCTCCAGACTCTCCTAAAACACTGACAGGCAAGGTCTGGGTGCTCTAGTACTCTGGGTTCCTTCTGCCCAGCAGACTAGAGGGTAAGGCGGTTTGGAGGGTGGAGGCACTCAAAGAATTCCAGGAGTCCAGCAGCTGCATCCCAGTTTCCCTGGTCACCACACACCCAGGAGTGGGAGTGTAAGGCCTCCTCAGACAGCCATTTTGCTTTTTTTGCATTTCTTTTTCTTGGGGACGTGTAGGGAGCAGGAGCTCCGCCCGTGGCAAAGGTCATGAGGAAGGAGGCTTGGCATACGCAAAGGCGGGATCGAGCCTCAGGAGTCCCCCTGGAAATTCTAGAGCATCTACCCCCAAAACCAGAGTCTGCCTACTTTCTGCTTTGTGCTTTCACCTACACCTCTGACTTTATGGGGCGCTGTCCCCCACTACCTCTCTCTGAAAAAAGAGTTAGCTTACAGCTCCAGTTAATAATTCCTGGGTGTGACAGTGTTTCAACCTACAAACTCCTTTGGAAATCCTCTAGCCTGCCTGAATAGGTTTTCCCGGCCACATGTGATTGTTCAGAGCCTCCCATCTGTGGGAGGCAGGAGATGTTCTAAACTGTCTAAACACAGATTCCTTTGAGTAGTTAAAAGATTGATTAGAAATTGTATTGGTGAAGGGTTTTTCACTTGTTGGGCCAATGTTTGCTGCTAAGTCTCCATATCCCTTACCTGCTGTGTCCCTGGCAGTGTTTGTAACCTTGGACCCTTGAGTTAATTCTTTTTCTTGTTACAGCCCACCACACCTTTGCCCTATAGGAATGCGACTTTAATGCTTTTGGAGGGTGGCGCCTGACTAATCACCTTTAGAGAAAAATAAGTTTTCTGAAGAAAGGGTCTTATAATGTTAACAGGCCTCCGGGCCAGAAGATGATGCAAATCACCTAAACTTTTGCATATGATATGTTTGCTGGAAGAAAGCCTGGCTTACTGCATGACTCTACCCCTTCCCCCATTATCCTCTATGCATAACTTAAGGTATAAAAACTACTTTGGAAAATAAAGTGCGGGCCTTGTTTACCGAAGCTTGGTCTCCCCATGTCGTTCTTTCTCTCACCTTCTGGCTGCATTATTCAGCCTCTTTTCTTCACTGAATTTCTTCATTGAGCTATCCTTATTTCACCACTCTTTATATCCTTAATTAAAGTTTTATTAAGCAGTTGTTTCCTGATCCTCGCCGACGCCATCCCCGCTTCGAATTCCCTGGATCCACCGGGGCTGGACCCCGGCAGGGACGGTCTTGATTCCTGTCTCCTGTACAATGTCACGAACCTCCGTCCATAGTTCATCAGGCATTCTGTCTATCAGATCTAGTCCCTTAAATCTATTTCTCACTTCCACTGTATAGTCATAAGGCTGCAACGGCACAGGAGCAGCCGAGAGGAGCTACCTCACGTCCAAAGTCAAGGGCGGTGGCCAAGAGGAGCTATCCCACATCCAAGGTCAGGGGCTGCGGCCGAGAGGAGATACCCCACGTCCAAGGTAAGAGAAACCCAAGTAAGCCTGTAGGCGCTGAGAGAGGGCATCAGAGGGCAGACAGACTGAAACCACAATCACAGACAACTAACTAGCCAATCTGATCACATGGACCACAGCCTTGTCTAACTCAGTGAAACTAAGCCATGCTGTGTAGGGCCACCCAAGACGGCTAGGTCGTGGTGGAGAGGTCTGACAGAATGTGGTCCACTGGAGAAGGGAATGGCAAACCACTTCAGTATTCTTGCCTTGAGAACCCCATGAACAGTATGAAAAGGCAAAAAGATAGGACACTGAAAGATGAACTCTCCAAGTCGGTAGATGCCCAATATGCTACTGGAGATCAGTGGAGAAATAACTCCAGAAAGAATGAAGGGATGGAGCCAAGGCAAAACCCACACCCAGTTGTGGATGGGACTGGTGATAGAGGCAAGGTCCGATGCTGTAAAGAGCAACATTGCACGGGAACCTGGAATATTAGGTCCTTGAATCAAGGCAAATTGGAAGTGGTCAAACAGGAGATGGCAAGAGTGAATGTCAACATTCTAGGAATCAGTGAACTAAGATGGACTGGAATGGGTGAATTTAACTCAGATGATCATTATATCTACTACTGTGAGCAGGAATCCCTTAAAAGAAATGGAGTAGCCATCATAGTCGACAAAAGAGTCCAAAGTGCAGTACTTGGATGCAATCTCAAAAACAACAGAAAGATCTCTGTTCATTTCCAAAGCAAACCATTCAATATCACAGTAATCCAAGTCTATGCCCTGACCAGTAACACTGAAGAAGCTGAAGTTGAACGGTTCTATGAAGACCTACAAGACCTTCTAGAACTAACACCCCAAAAAGATGCCCTTTTCATTATAGGGGACTGGAATGCAAAAGTAGGAAGTCAAGAAACACCTGGAGTAACAGGCAAATTTCACCTTGGAGTACAGAATGAAGCAGGGCAAAGGCAAATATGGAGTTCTGCCAAGAAAATGCACTGGTCATAGCAAACACCCTCTTCCAACAACACAAGAGACAACTCTACACATGGACATCACCAGATGGTCAACACCGAAATCAGATTGATTATATTCTTTGCAGCCAAAGATGGAGAAGCTCTATACAGTCATCAAAAACAAGACCAGGAGCTGACTGTGGCTCAGACCATGAACTCCTTATTGCCAAATTCAGACTTAAATTGAAGAAAGTGGGGAAAACCAGTAGACCATTCAGGGCAGGACTCTTGGTGAAGCTTTTCTCACTCTGAGAGCACTGGTGAGGCTTTCAACTCGTGTGCGGTTGTGGTGGGCTCTCAACGGGGAGCTGTTGCTGAAGCTTTTCTCACACTGCCCACAACTGTAGGGCTCTCCTCAGCGTGGACTCACTGCAAGTGATGAACTGGAAGCTGTTGTTGAATCTTTTCCCACAGACCGCACACTAATATGGCTTCTCCCCAGTGTGGGTCCTCTGGGGAACAGTGAGGCTGCAGCTCTGGTTGAAGCTTTTCCCACATTCCCCACACTGGTAGGGTCTCTCCCCTGTGTGAGTTCTCAAGTGGGCAGTGAGGCTGGAGCACTTGCTGAAGCCTTTCCCACACTCACTGTACTTGGGAGGTTTCTCTCTGGATTCTTTGGTGTCAAACAAGAACTTTGACTAAAGCTTTTCCCACATCCGTGACATTTAGAAGCCTTTTCCAGTTTAGGGACTGGGTGGTGGTAAGAGAGACAACTCTGAGAGCGGTGAGAGCAGTTTTTCCCACACAGGAGATGTGTGCAGGTCTCCTCCCAGTATGAAGCCTCCAGGGGTTTGTCCTCTGCTGGGATGCAGGTTTCTCCTTACTCTCCCTGGAGAACCTCCTCATCGCCTTCCTGACACTGGCATGCCTGCCCAGCCTCTTTTTGGCTCGGAGCACCCAAACACTTACCTGGACCTTGGAAGAGGCTCATTCACTTCTTCTTCCTTTGTATCATCCCATTTCCAATTCTTTTTTGTTCTTGATGTCTCTGTCCTGCCTGCCTCTGTCCCATCTGCTGAGTCAGGCTCTTGTGCTTCACCCTTGATTTTTCTTCCCCGGTTGCTGGTGTCTTGTGGGCTTTCACTCTAGTCTCCCTTGTGGAAGAAGTCTTAGGCTTTTCCCTTGCTCTGCTGCCCTTACTATCTGGGGTCTCTGCGTGTTCTCTGATCCAGGCCAGTTTGTCACTGGGGCAGAGACAGGACCATGGTTATCAAATCAGGGACAGAGCAAGGCAGTGGGAGGTCAGGCCTCCCAGAGAAGGATCAGGGTGGGTAAAGAGCCATGTCATGATGTCAGTGGACAGAACAGGGGGACAACGCAAGAGAAACTGAGTGGACCACATGATAATCTTTCCAACATCTCCAGAAAAAAAGATTTTTAGGGAGAGTGGGAGTGCAAGGTGAAATGGGAACTTAAAGAGACAAAAGGTGTCAAACACAGCTCACCTGGGCCCTAACACCTGTCTCCTGGTCTCCGAGACCCCTCTTCTGTGGAAGGTTCCCAGAGACCTTTGGAGTAAGCCAGGCTAGGGGAGAAAATAGCCACTGCCAGAGGGCAGTCTCCACATAACAGTCACGGAGCAGAGGTTGTAAGTGGGGTGCCAAAGCCTGCAGCCCCGGCAGCACCTGGGAGCGCGCCAGAGATGCATATTCCTGGGCTCCACCTCAGATCTAAAGAATCAGCAACTCTGGGGTGAGGCCTGGGGTTCTGTTTAACATGCCCTCAGGTGAGTCTGGTGCAGTCAGGTTTCAGGACCCACTGCCATAGCCAATGGCCTGTCTCTGTGTTAAAAAGTTTCTTTTACTAGATACCTCCTGACACAATAGTTTTTTTAAAATAAAAGTGTTTTTTTTTTTTTCATTTTAAAGAAATATGTGCATGGTATGTGTGTGTATGTGTATATATATATATATACACTGCCTTGCTCTGTCCCTGATTTGATAACCATGGTCCTGTCTCTGCCCCAGTGACAAACTGGCCTGGATCAGAGAACACGCAGAGACCCCAGATAGTAAGGGCAGCAGAGCAAGGGAAAAGCCTAAGACTTCTTCCACAAGGGAGACTAGAGTGAAAGCCCACAAGACACCAGCAACCGGGGAAGAAAAATCAAGGGTGAAGCACAAGAGCCTATATATATATATATATATATATATATATATATATAGCGGGGGAAGAGAATGTTTCCTTGCCCAACCATCCAGATATAATCATAATGCTCTTAAAAATACCACAGGAACTCAATCCTTTTATTTTTTCAGACCAAGAGAATGAATTCTTTCTCAGACCCCCACCTTCAAGAATAGTACAAAGGAAATGGTACATTTTGCTAACTTACTAGCGGAACTCCAGAGGACACTCAGAGTTCTGTGACCCCTGGGGAGGCTTCACCACCTGGGATCTGAGCCACCTGCGGGCACAGCGAGCTGTCAGAGCTGAACGTGGAACATGGTGAGTCCTGTCCCCTTTACTCAGACTCCTGAGCCTCAGAAATCAGACACCAAAGAGCACAGATGTTCCCAAGGATTCAAAGTAAAATAAATTCTAAACGGCAAAGTTTTCAGAGATACTGATAGTGGACTACTGATAATGGACTGTGAAGGGAACATCCAGGTTCATCCAGGGGAATGGACTGTGAAGGGGTCTCGGAGCTCAGCCCTTTACCCCTTTACAAAAGCAGGTAAATTCTTAGAAGGCTTTCCATTTCATCAACAGAAGCTTGACTTTTTAAACCGCATGAAGACACAGTGTTTTTCTCTAGGATCTGAGTTACATAAAGATGAGGTGGCTTTAAAAAATTACTTAGTAACCTGTAATGACAGTTTTGAATTAAGCATAAAAGGCAGCAGTAGCCTACGGCACCCCACTCCAGCACTCTTGCCTGGAAAATCCCATGGACAGAGGAGTCTGGTGGGCCGCAGTCCATGGGGTCGCTAAGAGTTGGACACGACTGAGCGACTTCACTTTCACTTTTCACTTTCATGCATTGGAGAAGGAAATGGCAACCCACTCCAATGTTCTTGCCTAGAGAATCCCAGGGACGGGGGAGCCTGGTGGGCTGCCGTCTATGGGGTCACACAGAGTCAGACACGACTGAAGCGACTTAGTAGCAGCCTTCAGCTAATCTAGAAATGTATGCAGTCAAAGTGCTTCACAGAAGGAGACTTACAAAGACAGAGCCTTGGTCTGGCTATGCAATGGCATATTGTGCTTAGTCACTCAGTCGTGTCCAACTCTTTGTGACCCTATGAACAGTAGCCCACCAGGCTCCTCTGTTCATGGGATTCTCCAGGCAAGAATACTGGAGTGGGTTGTCATTTCCTTCTCCAGTGACATATTACACAGCCCTAAAAACAGACCAAGAAGTGATACTTTGTAGACTGGAAACATAAATGAGAGAGGCTAGAAACAAAAGGTCATGCATTGTAGGATTCTTCTTCTAAAATGTCCAAATCAGGCAAATCCATAGAGAGAGAATGAGGAGCAACTGCTTAATGAGCATGGGGTTTATTTGGGAGAGGCGGAGCGGGAGGGAGTGGAAACTGTTTTGGAACACGCGAGGGGTGAGCATAGTACAGCCTTGTGGTACTGTACTAGATGCAGCTGAATGGTTCACTTGAGATGACTCATTTTACATTAGGTCATTAATTTCACCTCAATTAATTTTAGTTAAATTTTTGATTAAAATTTTTCTAAAACACTAAGACAAATTTCAAAAAAAAAAAAAGAGCCATGGAAGAAAAAAAGTAGAAGAAATGTATTTAGGAAGAAATTAAGCTAGATGGAGAAGGGGGTTATGTTTTCAAGTTCATGAAGAACTGCTTAGCAGGTGAGGTCAACATGCTTTAATAATACCTGATTCAGAGGCAGTAACATTAAACTGTAATAAAAAAGTTAACACACAAAGGATCTCTGCCCCCATTTTAAGTGCTAGTACCATCAACTAAAATTTGAAATATTGATTTTTGGATGTATCTCTAAGGCATTTAACCTGGAGGCCAGGGTCCAACTCAAGCTCAGACCTGCACTTTCAGTAGATGATCGGCCCTCCCGCCCCAGGGGAGGGTGGAGGCTCCTGCTTAAGCTTCTGACTGCCCCCACGGTCTCTGGGCTGAGCTCCGTGGCCCCTTCACAGTCCATTCCCCTGGATGAAGCCCCTGTTCAGGTGTCTGTTGTTGAGTCACTAAGTCGAGTCCAACTCTTTTGGGGTGGGATCTCAGTGATTCTCTGTTACCCCCAAGAGAGCTGTCTCCTCGATGGGCATTTTCAGATCCTTTCCTGATTCCAGGACCTGGGGACAGACCCCATCATCTGTCACTACAAATTCCTGCCTAAAGTGATAGAGGAGAGATGATGAGAGGCAGCTGGAGTCTCACTTCTACTTCCTGCTCCCCTTCCCCTCCCTAAGGGGTTTCAAAGAGCTGTTTTAACGCTTACATTCCTGTGCTGTTGTCATTCACATGAAGCGTCTGGTTCTGAGGCGGTGGTGGACAGTAGGGAGAGACGGTCCATACATAAGTGGCAAGGGGTCTAGGATGACTGTGATAACAGAGGGATTCTGCCGTGCTTAGTCTCCTCTCCAACCTCTGACTTCATACAGATGCTCTCCTGCCCTTCTACATCCAGCCTAGTTACTATCAACAGTCCCCCAACCACGGATTTTATATTCATCTCCCCCATTTCTGAGGCATCGTCACCACACTGCTCCTCCCTCCAAATTATGTCAGAACCTCTCAATCCTCAATCTTATGAAATTTTATCTACAACCCCACTCCCCCAACTCTTCCTCCTACAGCTGGGATGCATGTCCGCCTCCTCCCTGGAAAACACAAGCACATCCCAATCCAGCCATGCAGACTCGGAGCGCTAGTGGGCTGCCTCCTGCTCCAGACACAATCACACTCAGGCTAGCCCTCCCCTGACCCACAACTGAAGCCTTCATGTTACTTTTCCTTTTCCTATGCCTTTCACACCACCCCCTTCTTCTGAAATATACAAGAATGTTACACTGATCAGATCTCAGACTGAATCTTTCCCTCCACATGCGGGCATCATGTGAAACTCATTACTGTTTCAAACTGACCACTTAATCCAGACAGCAGGGACTGGCTCTAGTGTGACTTTGTTTAGTGTAAAACACATGGCACATTCCTTCAAGGAACCTTCTAGCAAGAGAGATTAGATTTAAATTCACCAACATCTCTAATTTTTCTGACCTGCTGAGTGAAGAATTGTTCTTTCCCTGGCCTTGTTTTGGAGAACTCTGATGAGTGTTTTACCACTTTAATTAGTGACTCTAAGCATTCACTGAATATATGAATGTCTAAGTTATTTCAGCAAATGAGAAATTCAAGAAATTCTTCCCATTGATGAAGGGCATAAGATCAATGCAATATGCTGCTAAGTCACTTCAGTCGTGTCCGACTCTGTGCGACACCATAGACGGCAGCCCACCAGGCTCCCCCGTCCAGGCAAGAACACTGGAGTGGGCTGCCATTTCCTTCTCCAATGCATGAAAGTGAAAAGTGAAAGTGAAGTCGCTCGGTCGTGTCCAACTCTTAGCGACCCCATGGACTGCAGCCCACCAGGCTCCTCCATCCATGGGATTGTCCAGGCAAGAGTACTGGAGTGGGGTGCCATCACCTACTCTCTGGGCAGCAGATGAATTCTGGAATTTCTCAACTAAGCACCTCTCCAGTAACTGGATTCCTGTGCTGCTCACACCAACTTCTTCATGACGAAAACCACAGGGTTCTGACTGCCTTTTCTTACCTGTTGCCTGGCTGCTCTCTGTACATCCTCAACCAGAGCCACAACTTTGTCACCATTCTCTGGACACTGCTCCCTCATCCAGCTCTGAACCTTTTCTGGCAGAAACTGCTCCATAACCAGCAGCTCTAGGATTTGCTCTTTTGAGTGTGTCTTAGGCCTCAGCCTGGAGAAGGCAATGGCAACCCACTCCAGTACTCTTGCCTGGAAAATCCCATGGATGGAGGAGCCTGGTAAGCTGCAGTCCATGGGGTCTCTGGGAGTCGGACACGACTGAGCGACTTCACTTTCACTTTTCACTTTCATGCATTGGAGAAGGAAATAGCAACCCACTCCAGTATTCTTGCCTGGAGAATCCCAGGGACGGGGGAGCCTGGTGGGCTGCCGTCTACAGGGTCGCACAGAGTCGGACACGACTGAAGCAACTTAGCAGCAGCAGTAGCAGTAGGCCTCAGCCACTGACAGCAGAGTTCTCAGAGTTTGCTAAAACCTTTATGGGGACCAGCTACCTTCTCATGGGGACCAGGTGTTCCTCACCTCCACTTCCTGGAAGCAGCACTGCCCAAAGTGCTGATGGCAAGCTTCATAGTCAGGGCTCTGGCTTGCCATGCGGGGCTGATTGCTGTCCTGTGTGGAGTCCTTGCTTGGGGATGGTTGTGCCTGGGGGCTCTTTACTGCAGTCATGCTTTGCTTCAACCTGCTTGGTTCACTGGCTGTCACTGCCATCCTGCAGTTCAGATTCCATCTCTTATCACTGGGAAGCAGGTCTCCTGGATACCAGTGAAATGTGTTTTTCTAGAATCAGAGACCTGAGCCTGTCATAGATGGGCAGACCCAGACTCGTAGTTGAAAAAGGCTCAACTTTGAAGCGAGGCTGAGAAGAATAGAAGAAAAAACAACATAAAATCACCCCCTATTCCTTTACTCTAGTTCTTACTGTTTATTTCTGTCCTTTCCTTTACTCCTTCTCCAATCCAAGCCAAGGAGCCAAAGCACCAAAAATATCAGAAAGCATCCTTTTCTCGCTAGCCTGATTTCTGTGGATGAATTCCCCAAATGGTTCCTCACAGTGTCATCCATCTGTCCCTACTCATGCTCCCCACATGCCTATGGCTTGTCCCTGTCCTGCCTACTCCCAGAAGCTTGGATCCAGCTTCCCAATTCCTCATTTTCTTAGGAAAAAGTATTAACCTCTTCATTAATATCACACCCTCCTCCCACCACCACCACTACACGCACAGTGTGGATAAGAAATGCATTTATTTTCCAGCATTCCTTCCCCACTTCTGAAGCATCTTCTCCCTTTGTGAAAAAGTCCCTCTCTATTCCACTGTCTCTGGTGGGGCTATTCATTACAGTACCCTTCCTCCAACCCCAGGAGTGGGCAACTCACATAGGCTGGGCCTGTCAGAATTCTCTGGGATTTTACGTACAGCTGGGGTGAGAAAAATTCCAAATTTCCTGGAAATTGCTAAATTGGGAGGATGTAAGATAGAAGCTGTCTACAATTATGTGCCACTTTCCATTCCACTCCTCCTCCAAAGGCCCAAGTCTGTTTCAGTTCAGTTCAGTTCAGTTCAGTCGCTCAGTCGTATCCGACTCTTTGCGACCCCATGAATCGCAGCACGCCAGGCCTCCCTGTCCATCACCAACTAGTAAAAAACGGATTCAGGTTGCCTTTCTTCCAAAGCACTGTACTGTGAGCAGTGCTTTTTAACGAAGGAGCATCACCGAGCATAGTCCCTCAGCAGCAAGGCCAGGACTAGAAACTACACTCCTTGCCTTACACCTTTCCATACACCCCACACCTTCTCTCGACGAAGAATAATTCAATGAATGCTACTCTAGTTCCATGCAGAAGGCGGAGCCTGCACTCTGATTCCTAATATCCCATTCATAGTTCATTTAAAAATACTCCTCTCTCAAAAATGTGTGTTTCTCTGGCGACACCCAAAACGCTCAGCGGAAAGTACAATGAGGATGTGGAGTCGGGCCGATTAACTTTTCACTCGTCATTCAGGATGCCCCCCTGAGTACTCCTGGTGCACTCGGTGCTGGGTTAGGACCTGCGGCTAAAGACTAGGAAACAAGACCGCAGACTGCCACTGCACTAGCCGGGGGACTCCGGAGGGAGTCTGCGGTCGAGCACAGGGATTGTGACAGTCCTGGCCCAACCGCCTTTGCGACGACTGCCAGCGAAGAGCCCCGGGACGCCAGGAAGCTGAGCGATCACGGGTAGATGCGCCCTCGGCTCCCCAGACTCGCTCAGCCTCGGGGCCGGAAGTCGGCGCCCAGAGCTCGGGCTCGGATAGGTCCACTGCGCTTGCTCGCGAGTCATGGAAACGGACTGCAACTCCCGACTTGCACTGCGACAGCGGCCAGCATAGGTAGACTCAGAAGCCAATAGATGAGCTAGGACGCTTCCGAGGAGCCAATCCCTCTGCGCAGGAGGCGGGCCCTCCCGTGACAGAATTCCACAGCAGCTCGTGGGAGTGTCCGCGACAAGAGGCTTCTGCCCCGCCCCCAGCCGTCGTTCCCGGGTCCCCAGAGAGGTGAGTCGAGTGCAGGTGGGCGCGGGTTGCAGGGCTGTCGATCGCGCTGCCGTCGCAGGCGCCACCCCCAGCTTGTACAGGCCACGTAATCGAGCCGCGCGCCAGAGTGCTGCAGCTTGGCCGAGCTCGGGCCAGCTAGGGCGCGAAGCCCGGCGTCCTCAGAGGCCGGAGCAGCTGGGCCTCGGTGCTTCCGGGGCGAGCAGCCGGCGCGCCTCCGTGAACTTTGCTCGCCTGCAGGAGGTTTCCGCTAACTACCAACCCTCGGCGTGCGCCGGGGCTTGCCTGGGCTCGCCCTGTAGCGCCCGGCGAGATGCTGGAGGTCGGCCTGAGGAGGATGCGAGAGAGCTGGTGTAGGCTACCTGGATGACAATCTAAAGTTTTCCCAGGAATTCCTGCCAGCCCATTTGGTTCCGTTGCGCATTTCCCCCTGAGACCTGTTGTGCTTGTCGCTAAAATGAAAGCAATATTTCCCCCAGTTTCCTTTTAGGACATTATGACTTTTCGCCTTTGCAAGACAGTTCAAGACGCTGGCAGGAAAACAAAAACTTCCCACTCCCAGGGACTGTGTTGTCGTCAGAAGTTTGGGCTCAAGGCCAGCGAACGAGGAGCCTCTGTCTGCATCCTTTCCTTTCCAACATCCTCAGAGGACCTTCGTTTCTAGCATCTTTCTAGTATTCAGGGCCATGGTCCCGAAGGCTTGACCTGTTTACAAGGAGAGAGAAGCTGGCTCCTGAGCCCAAAAATGGCGGCTAAAATGGAGATAACTTTGAGCTCGCAGTCCCATATTCAGGCTTCCTCCAAGCAGGAGAGACATATAATAGCAAAGCTAGAAGAAAAACGGGAACCCACTCTGCAAAAAGACTGGCCCGATCCTGAGCTCTCCCGCCAGAGTTTTAGACGGTTTTGTTACCAAGAGGCGTCTGGACCCCAGGAAGCACTCTCCCACCTCCGGCAGCTGTGCCGTCAGTGGCTGCAGCCCGAGGTGCACACCAAGGAGCAGATTTTGGAGCTCTTGGTGCTGGAGCAGTTCCTGAACATCCTGCCCGCGGAGATCCAGGCTCGGGCCAGGCATCGATGTCCAGTGAGCAGCAAGGAGATCGTGACCCTTGTGGAAGATTTTCATCGAGCAGCCAAGGGACCAAAGCAGTGGGTAAGAAGTATACTTTCTTGTCATCCCCAGGATTTCTTTTTCATCTGGTTCGTGTTTGGTCTCTGGACCCTTCCCTAGAGAGAGGAGTCCAGAATTTCAAATGTTGCTTCTGGCCTCTGTTTGGAACCCTACTCCCCTCACCCTTGCTGGGATGGGAGGTGTTACAAGTTTTCAGAAAACACAGCCACAGGCACTCCAGTGAGAAAGTAGAGCTCTTGAATCTTTGCTGACAGATCTCCCCCAACCCATCCCTCTTGAAGCTTTCCTACAATCAAGATTCTTAGTAGACAAGAGTCATACTGTTGGTAGGAATTTCATCTGGGGGGCATTTTACTAGCTCTTGTCCCAGCATATTGCCTTTGACTCAGGGAACTCCAGCTCAATTGGCCAGTATTCCTTCCAACCCCCACCCCCAAATTATACCCCAGTAGGGGCCTAGGGAGGAAGCAGTTAGGGAACAGGGTTAGGGCAGTTCTCTTAGAGCCCTATCACTACTTAGATTTTGTTAATCAAGAGTGTCTTGGGCAGAATAATTTATAGATAAGGGTGGTTTTTCGGAGAAGGCAATGGCACCCCACTCCAGTACTCTTGCCTGGAAAATCCCATGGACGGAGGAGCCTGGGAGGCTGCAGTCCATGGGGTCGCTAAGAGTCAGACACGACTGAGCGACTTCACATTCACTTTTCACTTTCATGCATTGGAGAAGGAAATGGCAACCCACTCCAGTGTTTTTGCCTGGAGAATCCCAGGGACGGGGGAGCCTGGTGGGCTGCCGTCTCTGGGGTCGCACAGAGTCAGACATGACTGAAGCGACGTAGCAGCAAGGGTGGTTTTAAATGCCTCTTCCCATACTGCTTCCTAATCCTACAGAGCCTGTTTCCAGCAGAAGCAGGGCAGTATAGGGTAGGAACCTGCTGGATGGGTGTCATGGTTGACCCTGATATTTGTGCCTGCTCTCTGATGATTTTGACCCAGACCTTGAGAAGGGGCCAAGCTGTGGGGACATTTACTCAGGAAGTATCAGCTGATTTGGAGCAGGTTCCTTTTGGTCATTCTACACATCCTTCCCTTTGCTTCCTTTGAGAGTTTCAGCAGTCTCTATCAAAATTGACACCCACCCCCCCCAGACCCTGCCCGCCCTGGACATTATCAGAAATTTCCAGGGAACAACAGTCATTACAGAGCAGTGAAAGGTCAAGCTGCCCTCAGTCAGTCCTCCAGTTGTTCTCTAACGTGGGGGACTTGTTCCTAGGTGGCTGTTTGTATGGAGGGCCAGAAGGTGCTTTTGGAGAAAACTGGATCCCAACTGGGAGAACAGGAACTGCCAGACTTTGAACCACAAACTCCTAGGAGATATCCCAGGGAGGAGACATCCCAGGCAGGATCTCAGGATCAGCGGAGTCCCCCTCATTGGGAAAAATCCCTGCTCCTCCAGGAACCAACCTCCAGATTGGCTGAGACAGGTAAACACTCTGTGTGTCTTCTCTCCCTCTCAACAGCGCTTCATCTCTATCAAAGCATCTCAGGGTTCTGAAAAGCCACAGATTAGCTATTGAGCTTTTCTTCAATATTGTATGGAGCAATATGGAGCAAGCATCTGGAGAAAAGACACTTGCTCCATGGTATGTAATAGTAGATCTTGATTCCCTAACAAACGTCATTAATTAGAATTGTAGTAATACTATATGTAAGTGTGCTATTACCATTTTCTTCTCATGACTCTTTGACAATCCAGTACACAGAGGATTGTTTTAGTGCCTGCTTTTCTGTCCCTTTCAGAGCTGCTGATCAGTTCAGTTGCTCAGTCATGTCCTACTCTTTGCGACCCCATGGACTGCAGGACACCAGGCTTCCTTGTCCATCACCAACTTCCAACTCTCAGAGCTTGCTCAAACTCATGTCTATTGAGTTGATGATGCCATAGTGAAGACAAATTCACATATGACCACTGATGAACTTCCATTCAAGCTGTGGCTGAGTTTCATCACTTAAAACGGTCCCGTGTTTAGAAAGGCCCTAAACAGGGTTCTGCTCATTAGAGCAAAAAGACTCTCTTGGTATTATTTTCTGCCCCTTCCTCCTCCTGTGACATTAATGAAACACTTTGATTTGATTATTGTCAAAACTCAGGAATGGAGACCTAGGGCATCCAGCAAGAAGGCTCTGTGGTCCAGGCTGAGGTTCTGCCCCATAACCTGGCCTTCATGATCCTGAAGAAAGTTGACCCTACGTACTCCCTTCTGCCTTAGCAGAGGCAGCTGGGTTCCGTGCTGTCTATATCTCCTTTTATTTGATTCCAGAGTGGATGAAGTCTCATGCTCAAGGTTCACCCATGTTATAGCAGTGTGCTTCCCTGGTGGTTCAAATGGTACCTGCCTGCAATGCAGAGAATCTGCCTGCAATGCAGGAGATCCGGGTTCGATCCCTGGGTCAGGAAGATCCCCTGGAGAAGGGGATAACTACCCACTCCAGTATTCTTACCTCGGGAATCCCATGGACAAAGGTGCCTGGCGGGCTACAGTCCCTGGGGTTGTAAATAGTTGGACACAACTGAGCAATTAACATATTCAGCATGTGTCAGTACTTCATTCCTTTTTAGGGCTGAATGATATTCCACTCTGTGGACATTTTGTTTGTTTTCAGTTGATAGACGCTTGTGTTGTTTCCACTTTTTAGCTGTTATGAATAATATTGCTGTGAACATCTGTGTACAAGTTTTCGTGCGGGCGTCTGTTTTCATTTCTCTTGGGTCTATACCAAGAGAAATTCCAGTACCAATTCCAGGAGTGGAATTGCTGGGTCCTATGGTGAAAGTGCAGAGAAGGCAATGGCACCCCACTCCAGTACTCTTGCCTGGAGAATCCCATGGACGGATAAGCCTGGTGGGCTGCAGTCCATGGGGTCGCTAAGAGTTGGACACGACTGAGCGACTTCACTTTCACCTTTCACTTTCATGCATTGGAGAAGGAAATGGCAACCCACTCCAGTGTTCTTGCCTGGAGAATCCCAGGGACGGGGGAGCCTGGTGGGCTGCCGTCTATGGGGTCGCACAGGGTCGGACACGACTGAAGCGACTTAGCAGCAGCAGCAGCATGGTGAAAGTGACAGTGAAAGTTGCTCAGTTGTGTCCGACTCTTTGTGACCCCATGGACTATACAGTCCATGGAATTGTCTAGGCCAGAATGCTGGAGTGGGTAGCCTTTCCCTTCTCCAGGGGATCTTCTCAACCCAGGGATTGAACCCAAGTCTCCCACATTGCAGGCAGATTCTTTACCAGCTGAGCCTCAAGGGAAGCCCAGGTCCTATGGTAACTCTCTGTTTAACTTTTCGATGTTGGACTTTTCCGAGGTGGCTGCACTATTTTATTTCCAGCAGTCTGTGAGCATTCCAGTTTCTCTACATCCTTGTTGACACTTGTTATTGCTGGTGCTTTTGATTATATCCATTCTATTAGGTGTGAAATGGAGTCTCTTGGAGCTTTTGAATTATTTCCCTCATGACTACTGCTGTTGAGCATCTTTTTGTGTGCCTATTGGCCAATTGTACTAATATATCTTCTTTGGAGAAATATCAGTTCAGATCCTTTGCTCATTTTTAAACTAGGTTGATCTTTTTATTGTCGTTACAAGAGTTCTTTACATAATCTGGACACCAGACTCTCATATATAATTTTCAAATGTTTTCTCCCATTCTGTGGATTATCTTTTTACTTTCTTGATAGTATCCTTTGAAGCACAAATGTTTTGAATGTTGAGGAGATCCAGTTTATCTTTTTGTTTGCTTGTACTTTTGGTGACGTATCTAAAATACTGTTGCCTAATCCAATGTCACAAAGACTTACACCTTTGTTCTATTCAAAGAGAGAGATTTAGCTGTTACATTTATGTCTTTGATCCATTTTGAGTTAATTTTTGTGTTGTGAGTCAGGGTCCAACTTCATTCTTTTATGTATAGAAATCCAGTTGTTCCAGCACCACTTGTTGAAAAGACATCTTTACCCCCATTGAATTACCATGACAACCTTGTTGAAAAGCAATTGACCATAATTGTGTGGGCTGCTTTTTAAATCTTAATTTAAAGTTAAATAAAAATTCATTTTCTCAGTCACACAAGCCATATTCCAAGTACTCAGTAGCCACATGTGGCTAGTGGCTGCCATGTTGAATACGTCTTCCACATGGCAGGAATCCTCCAACTTGCCCACAGGCCACTCAAACTCATTTCTCTCCTGATTCTTAATCCTGGTAGTCAGAAGTTACAGAGTTTCTGTAATGAGGGTACATGACTGGCCCATATCCCAGTTGACATATGCTATCTGTCAACCTTGTAATGAGCAAAAACACCACACTCACTAGATTTATCATTATTTGAAGAGAGAGTGGTGGTCAGTGTCCATATAAGTGAGGGTGTATTTGTAGTGTTGAAGTTTCTGATGGGCTTGCTTCCCCCTATTTCTCCTTTCCTAAACCTTTTCCCAAAGGTAGGAAGGAGGCAGGGGTTGGAGAACATGGTCCCTAACTTTAGTATAAGTCAGAATACCCCCAGGCTCCCCCTGTTACCTGAAGACTTCCAGGCCCTACCTCCAGAGCTTCTGACCCAGCAGCTGTGGGGAAGCAGGGGCAGCCTGTTTGGTTGACAGGTGCCCCAGATGCATCTAATGTGAGCAGCCCAGTGGAGAACCGCACCTCGAGAAACTTTGTGTGTATTCAGAGCTCTTTTGCTGAGGTTCTTTCTTCGAAGCCCAGAAATGAAGCATATTCTTTCTAATTGTAGAGACCCCCAGGACGAAAAGTGACAACAAGGAGAATCCACAGCAGGAAGGGGCTAAAGGGGCAAAGCCATGTGTGTTGTCAGTGGGCAGACCGAAAGGGAGTGGCCTGCAGAGTCCCGAACCCAGAGGGGCAAGTCTGAGTGAGCCCCGGCTATCCCAGAGGCAGTTCAGCAACCCCAGCGCCCAGAAGCCCTTTGCTCACTACCAGAGACATTGCAGGGAACTGGAGTACATCGGTGCCCCTCTGAAAAGCCACCCACTGAGAGAGCTGAAGAAGAGCAAGGGGAGCAGAAGGAGCCTGAGCAACCACCTGCAGCGTCTCAGTCACCAGCCGGCCCGCTCGGCAAAGAAACCTTACAAATGTGATGAATGTGGGAAAAGCTTCACGTGGAATTCAGAGCTGAAAAGGCACCAGCGAGTCCACACGGGGGAGAGGCCCTACACGTGCGGAGAGTGTGGGAACTGCTTTGGCCGGCAATCCACCCTGAAGCTGCACCAGCGGATCCACACGGGGGAGAAGCCATACCAGTGTGGTCAGTGTGGGAAAAGCTTTCGCCAGAGCTCCAACCTTCACCAGCATCACAGGCTTCACCATGGGGACTGAGGGCAGGCAGGCAGGCCTGGGTCCTCGCTGTTTACAAGGAAGGTACTTGCATTCCTCCTTCCCCTTGCTCGCGTGTAAATCACACTTACGAGGAAGAAAGCAAGGGGTGCCTGTCCAGGAGGAGGCTGAAGGGGACCTGATATGTCTGGTGATGGGGAAGAAGTGGCAGGTCTGGGCCTTGGGTCAGAGAGCACTGAGGTGTCTGGTGGAGAGCGGGGAGTCCCACTGAGGGAGAATCAGGACAATCCTGCAGGTGTGCCCCACACCTTGATGTTAACTCTCCACCTGCTGCTTTATTTATCCTGTAACTATGTTCAAGGATAAATCTTACATATAGTTATGCGTTTGCTTCCATACCTGACAATCTTTATCATGCGCATACTCTTTTAATAAAAATGAGTGATCCACAAGAATTTCAAAGCAGAAGTTCATTGGAATGTAAATTCCCTAATATTCTTCCTGTCATTCCTGGCTGTTCATAACAAAGACGCGTGAAATGGAAGTGTGGATCTGCTTGTGTGAGGAGGGGTCTTCAAGTATTGGTGGTGTTAACAAAATAAACACACACATACACACACTGAGGGATCTTTTTATATCAAAGCACTTTTGATTTGGTGAAATAAAATCATGGCTGCCATAGCCCCCACCCGTAGCGAGAGAAGCTACCAGAAGTAAGACTGCTAAGGAGACACAAAGGGAGTCCTTCCTAGAGTCTTTTCTCACTCAGGCCAGTAGCTTTAAGCACAACAAAATGATTGGAATGATGAAAATATTCTAAAACCAAATTATTTCAGAACATGTACTAAAAATCACTGACACGTTCATTAATTTTACGCCATGTAAGTTATGTCTCAGTTAAGTTTCCAAGAATGACAAAAGGTGGCAGTATGTTGAATGCAAGAGGACAAAACATTTTGTCCGTTGGGCTAAGAGATAATTAATGGGAGCCCAGTGGTCTGCCCCATCATTTTTGGTGGCCCTTCAGACTAGTCTGAGGTCCCCTTCCCAACAATTACATCAGCCTTGTTGGGAGGACAGGAGCAGTGTGTTTTCAGCAGTGGAAGGGAGGCCAGAGCCACAAAAACCTGCGAGAGGCACAGTCTCAGGAAATGGCAGAGCCCAGGAGGTGACGCTGCAGAGAGCTGCATAGTTCATATGAAATGGGGCTGTCCAGGCTAAAGACAGTGTTCAGAAGAAGAGTTTTCAGGTGTTTATTTTACCTTTTGGTTCGCAGGTGGGCTGTCCTCTTGCTGTGTCTCCTCGTGGTGGAAAGGCAGAGGGAGTTCTGTGGGATCTCTTGAGGGCACTAATCCCATTCATGAGGGCTCCATCCTCATGACCTGCCTCCTAAGACCATCATGTTGGGGGTTAGGTTTTCAGCACAGGAATTAGGGGAAACACAGACATTCAGATCACAGCACCTAGTGTGCATGAAATTTGGCTTTGGGCAGACCTAGACTCAACCCCAGCTTTAGTTCCCCTTTCAAACCTGTTTCTTCAACTTTAAATGCAAGGATCCGAGGTATTTGCCTCCATCATGGTGGATACCCCCACACTCGAAGGCAAAAGTCTCCATGGGGCATAAATGCCTCACCCATTAAGAGACCCGGACCCCTCAGGGTGGCTCTGAGGTCTGCTCCAGCCACTATGGCAGTGTGGACCAGTGGGCACGGGTGCCCCTGGTAGAACTGACCAACAGAAAAAGTGGGAGGTGATCAACTGTCCCATACTCCTCTTTACAAACCTTTTCAAAAATCACAGCATCTTACTGGAGGAAAAACCAAGATTCTCCAAACTGCCTGTTGCATAGTTTCTTCTTCCACACCCTGATGAGCTGTCATCTGAGCTCTTGTTAGAAATTTTCGTGGACAGGGGAACTCATTGCAACATTTTATTTGGAGGGCCATCCTAGTTGCTTTAAATTCTAAGAAGCTGGACTTCCAGCCACTCAGGCTTGTGCACCTGGAGCCCTGGTTGCTTCTGTGAATACCTTGGAGAGGGGATGGGCCGGCGCAGAGGTCCAGGAAGGAGAGGGCTCATGTTACAGATCCACAGGAAGGCTCCATAAACATCGGTCCATCTGAACTCCTGAATGCAGGGAAGAAGTCCACCAGCGCAATGTGTCTTCAGGGTACCTCAGTGACCCAGACACCTCCAGAATACATGCCTCTGTGTGTCCACTTCTGAGGCATTTACCACACTGAGCAGGACGATTTCCTGGAAAACAGGCTGTCTTCTGGAAGAGATGACAAGAGTCCTCTCTGATCCAGGATTGTGAGAATTGGAGGTCAAGGATCACACCAGAAGTCAGACACATGCCCTCAGAGGGAGAAATTGGAGCTAAGGAGAAAATTCTGATGGGGAAGTTTGCTTCTAAAGTGTTAAGGACTCATGGGGGCTCCCCTGGTGGTCCAGTGGTTAAGACTTCACGCTCCCAATGCAGGGGGCCTGGGTTGGATCCCTGGTCAAGGAACCGGATCCTGCATGCCACTAAGACCGGGTACAGCCAAAATAAATAAATAAAAATAAACGTTAAAAAAAAATAAGAATAAAGAGTAAGGGGTGGGCGGAGTCGGTGGGGGCAACTAGTTAGATCCCAAAGGACTGTTCACCCTGAGTCTGCTGAGGAGCTGAGTGGGAAGTGCTCCCCCACAGCCTATTTATGCACCTGCTCCTCTTTCATCTTGATTTCCTGCTCAGTCTGGAGCCTTGCCCCAAACCCCAGGGAAAACTCCTATGCTCAGTCCTTTGAAACTATAAGACACTTTCCCCTTGCAACAGGTGGGTTTTACTCAAGGAAATAGTGCCTAAACCAGGACACATGTCTTTTCAGTATTTTTTAAAATCCTTTTGGGAACTGCATTCTATATTAACATCCGGTTTATTTAATTTTTAGTTTGGTTGCATACTATTGAGAAAATTGCAATGCACATAGATCAGTAGTTGCAAATGTTAATGGTTCTAATAGCTCATTTACAAGATACTCTGCACAGAAAAGGCAAAAGCAGCTTTACTATCAGGTCTGCACAAAAATACAAAAATATGTCATGCTGATAGCATAAATTATTTATATGTCTCTGATACATTATTTTGTATATTACATTTAAATATTTTACTGCAGCTTTAAAATACTTATTTCAATTTTTTTAATTCAAAGACAATTTTTTCAATTGAGATATAATTTATATACCATAACTTCATTCTTTTTTGAAAATATTTTATTTATTTATTTGGCATCGCTGGGTCTTAGTTGTAGCATGCGGCATCTTGAATCTTCATTGCAGCATGCGAACTCTTAGTTGCAACATATGGGATCTAGTTCCCTGACCAGGGTTTGAACCTGGACCCCCTCCTTTGGGAGCATGGAGTCATAACCATTGGACCACAGGGAAGCCCCAAATTGATCCCTTTAAGTACAAAGTTCAGTGGGTTTTTAAAAAAATTATAGTCACAAAGTTGTACAACCAGATCCATGTCTTTGAGAGACACAAAAGTTGCTTCTTCACAGGGAGTTAGCTAATCACACACATGTTGCTGCAGTTGAACTTGACCAGGAGACAGCCTGGGACAATAAGATCAGCACTGGGGGAGGCTGAAGAGCCCGGGTCCATTTCCAGTGCTGCAGGCAGCCACTTACTGAGCTCTGCGATGCTCGCACCTCAGTTGCCTTATCAGTAAAATGAGGTACACCCTCAGAATGCTCCCTAGTTTTCTTTTCAGGTCTACTCTGAGCTGCCCATCAAACCTCAAAAATTTGGTTCTTTCTTGGACCAAAATAAAGGTGACCCTCAGCTCAATGGTGTAGATTCTTGTTGGAGGCTTTGGACACAGGATCCCCAGGGAAGAGAAAGCAGAGGTGTAACATCCCAAGGAGAGGAGTTTATCACCCACCTTGTATTCACTCTCTGGGTCTCTGGCCCTTCTCACCCAGCATCCTGGTTCCTGGGCTGTCACTGCAAATCCTCCATCCAGGTTGCTGCCTCTTGTCACCCTCTGGGTGTGACACTGAACCCGTGTGGATCTCTTAGGATGGCCAGAGTGCTCCAGCTCCAGGAGCTCCAGCATCTGCTCCTGCGTGGGCATCTCTGGCCTTAGCCACTGATGGAACAGTCTCTGGAGGTGACTAAGAGCCTCTCTGGCCCAGTTGCCTTATCCTGGCAGAGGGGCCTAATGCACTGACAGGAGCCTTTCAGGACCAGGATGATGGGCTTGTAGGTTGGATTCCTGCCCCCAGGTGGTTTCTTTTATCAGAAGGCTCTCCAGTCCTGGGGAATGGAATTCCAGGGCATCAGAGTTTGCAACCATCTTATGGCTCAGGGGATAGCCTCATACCATTGGGACTGAACCTGGTCTCTCTGTAAGGTGTGCTTTGGCATCTGGGTTCTCCCATTTCTGGCTGTTTTTCACCAAAAACAGTACAAGTGAGCAGGAAAAGCTTACTATACATGGGGTCAGCTGACACATTAGCTAAGACCTTTGCTGAGTTCTCCATTAGGACCCTGTGCCCTTCCCAGAAGCCTCCAATCATGTAGTCAAGTCAGTGTTTAGCTGTCAGCTTGTCTTGCTGGACAGGTGCAACCTCTCTCATAGCATAACATACCTCTTCTCTATCGCACTGAACACAGCTATGCTGTCCTCCTCATTTTTGATTAACAATTTCCCTAGAAAGCTTAGAGAAACTGTAAACTCATGAGAGGCAAGCTTTCTCTCTACAAAGCCACCAACCACCAAGTCACCTAAACCAGAAACTTCCGAGTCATCTCTGACTCCCTGCTCTCTCATGCCACCAAATCATCACTTTTTCCTCCTCAATCTGTCTCGAAGCCACGCCATCTTCCTTGTTCCCATGACCCCCCTTCAGACCCTCATCTTTCACTCACTCTGTTGCAGTAATCTCCTGAGTGTCTGTCATCTCCGGGCTTGTGCTAATCTGCAGCATCTGACTACAGTCAACCCCACAACGTTGACACCCTGTCCTTGCCTTCCTGTCAGTCCAGGCCAGTGCTGTTGGATAAGGGTGGATACAGAAGAAGTTAGATTTGAGAGAGATAGGGTTGAGGTAGAATTCACAGGACTTGATGATTGAAAGTTTAAGGCACAAAGGAAGGAGTATTGGTTGGTAGCATGAGCAATTGTATGCACATGGCGCCAGGTACTGGAGGCAAACAGATCAAAGACTAAAAGCGTGAGTTTGGTTTTGGATATCTGGGGTTTTTTTGCTTTTTGTTTTTTAAATTTTATTGGCGTATAGTTAATTAACAATGTGTTAGTTTCGAGTGTATAGCAAAGTGATTCAGTTATACATCTGCATATATTCATTCTTTTTCAGATTCTCTTCTCAAATAGATTTTCACAGAATATTGAGTAGAGTTCTCTGTGCTATACAGTTGGTCCTTGTTGGTTACCTATTTTATATATAGTAATGTGTGTATGCTCATCCCAAGCTCCTGATTTTACCACCCCCCCCCCCACAAACTTTGGTAACCATAAGTTTATTTTTTACATTTGTGAGTATGTAAAATTTCTTTTTATTTATTTTCTAAATAAGTTCATTTGTATCATTTTTTTAAAAAATTAGATTCCACATATGAGTAATATATGATATTTGTCTTTCTCTGACTTACTTCACTTAGTATGCCAATCTCTAGGTTGATCCATGTTGCTGCCTCAGAGACCCCAAAGGAAGATCTCTTATTGGCAGTTGAATACAGGGATTTAGGGTGCAGGACAAAGGAAAAATTGGGGCTAGACATAAAGGGAGGTATTGTAGTCATGGAAGCAGGGAACCATGCACGCAAGTGATCCCAGGATACACTCAAACCAGAAGCATGTTAGAAGTCGGCTGGGAGCACACAGAAGTCATGCAAGCCTGGCATTAATTCTAGAAAGAAGTGTCAACTTTTAAAACAACACACAACTTAAAAGTTGTGAATCAAGTTTATTCAGTGTCTTACTGAGGACTAAAGCTGGAGAAACAGCCTCTCAGCTGAGAAACTGTTCTGGAGAAATTAGGGGTAAGGTCACGATATATGTGACTTTAACACAGGGGTATGCAGCACACCCCTTCTTAGAAGGTACTGTTAATTCAAAAGGAACAGATATCTTAAATGTTTTTAGTGTTTTTCTAAGTACGGTAAGATATAAGAATTTGGATTCATAGAATTTTCTCCTAAAAGTATCTTAATTATCTGAAGGTTTGTTCTGCCAGTTTCCCCATAGCAGAGTGCCCAATTCCTGATCTCCACCCTGAATTCCTTTCAGGGCTTGTTCAAAGTCATTGACTACCCTGTCTAAACACTCAAGATTTGTAGCACTGGACAGGCAGCAACACTCCTTAGCTGGCAGAAGATACCATACCCAGGGCAAGTGAGGTCAAAGTATGCCTTTTGACAACTCAGGCAGGGCGAACCCGTAACTTCGTGTTGCCAAAACGGTGTTAGGGCCAGGGAGGTGGCATCAGGCTCCTTCTCCCGTCCCGTGGGCAGTCGGCGCCTAGTCGTGCGAGATCCGGGGTCGGGGGTGACGGACAGTCACACCCGCCTAACCCTCTCGCTGGGGCCTGGGCACTATGAACCTCGGCAAACACTCTCACCCGGCCGCCCAGCTCCTACAGAGGCCTCCTCTCCCTGGGTAGTAGGGGTTGGCCGGGAGCCAGGCAAAGCGCCCGCTGAGCCTGCAGCTCCCCACACTTTGGCTGCTCTGCTACTGCTAAGTCGCTTCAGTCGTGTCCGACTCTGCGACCCCATAGACAGCAGCCCACCAGGCTCCCCCGTCCCTGGGATTCTCCAGGCAAGAACACTGGAGTGGGTTGCCATTTCCTTCTCCAATGCATCAAAGTGAAAAGTGAAAGTGAAGTCGCTCAGTCGTGTCCGACCCTCAGCGACCCCATGGACTGCAGCCTTCCAGGCTCCTCCATCCATGGAACTTTCCAGACAAAAGTACTGGAGTGGCGGGCCATTGCCTTCTTGGCTGCTTTAGGAGCGCGAAAATGCACCGCCCAAATAGGGCGCCGGAAGTAAGCGCACGACTTCCGGTTCCCAGCCTGTGGGCCGCTCTAGCGCGTCTCGCCTCGTTGGTATTTCCACCGCCCTGCACGGCTCCAGTCAAAGGCCGCAAGATTGTTCCGAGCCCGCGCAAACCCACGTGCGAGCCCACTTCGCGAGTCTTGCCTCTAGTCCTTGCTCCAGGTGGAGGCCCACGCGGGTCTTCGCTGGCCTGCGGGGCCGGAGGTGCCGCCGCCGTGGAGCAGAGACTGCAAAGGAAGTTGACTTCTAATGCAGTTTCCTGGAGTAGCTCTGGAATTTTCTTCTGACTTCCGTTTTACCTCCATTATTAAATGGCCCGAAGTCATTCGTTAACCCCCTGTAAACCACAATCCTGCCAGCCTTCAAAATTAATCTCATTGCCATCTAAAACTACGGAAGTGTAAAGAAAAAATTTTTCATTAAAGTTCACCTCATTGCCAACGTTCATTAAAAAAAACCATTTATTAGATGTCAAATTGGCACATCAGATAAGACAGTCACTGCTCAGTGAGAGCCTGCACTGATGCGAATACACCAAAAACTGTAAAAGTCAAAATATTAAACAGCCCAAGTGCCTCCAACAAACATACTTCTAAGGGGTCCAAAGGAACTAGAGATTGCAGCATATTCTCAGGTTTATATAAATATATGTCATTTCCCCACCCTCCTCAGACTAACACAAGGAAAGATGTCAAAAAATAAGACAGAACTCCTGCAGTCAGATTGGGCCCTGAAAGGATGGATATCAAATATCAAGTCATCTTGATATTAGATCAACAGCTTTCTCAACCTGCAAAACTAAACAATGGATATACACATTTCTAATGAAAATCATTTATTCACTTTTTAAACAGATGGTCCAAGCAAAAACCCTTTCCAACTGAAATCCTATAGGCATAACAAATTTAATGAACAATTTCAAATAGACTCTTTATTCAGATAAACTGTAACCTGCTTAGCACACATATGCAGTAAATTGGCAGATTACTTTGAGCAAAATCTGCAGTATCATTATACAACATGTTGTAGTTATCAGAACAATGCTACTTAATTATACAGAACTGCAAGAGTCAGACTCAGAATGTCATTTGTGGTGAAATGTCACTTGTTTTTAGTTTTAACTCCCTGAATTACTGCATTAATCATTTTTTTGTGTTAAATGGGGAGATGTGAATAGACTATTACCTACTGCAGTAAAGCTGTAAACAAAATTATTTTTAGCTCAAGAATAACAATTCCACAGTTTTTAAAATTACAAAATGTCAAACGTTGACATCTGAATGTTATTGGAATAATGCTGTTTTCATCAGTGATGGCTGTTACAGACCTGATATTCTAGCAATCACATTAAGGACTTGTTTGACACACATTTTCATCACTACATCAATAACAAAACCCATGACATTTGTTCAATGGTTGATTTCCTCAGTACAAAGTTTTCACTCTGCATGTGTCAACATCCATGCTGCAAAATGTTGTGAACCAATTGTTCCTAGCAATAAACTTCTGCACTTAGTTTTTCATTCTTAACTTTCATCCAAATATTCATTAAAACTAACATGGTAGGCTAATGATATCTCTGAGTTAATGACCATCTGTGGACTCTGTCAGTTAACACTGTAAAGAAAGTGAAGTAGCTCAGTCGTGTCTGACTCTTTGCTATCCTGTGGAATGTAGCCTACCAGGCTCCTCCCTCCATGGGATTCTCCAGGCAAGAATACTGGAGTGGGTTGCCATTTCCTTCTCCAGGGGATCTTCCCAACCCAGGGATAAAACCTGGGTCTCCCGCTTTGCAGGCGGATGCTTTAACCTCTGAGCCACCAGTTTAAAACGCTGTAAACAGAAGGGTAAAAAAGCCATCATCATAAAAACAGCATGGGTCTCACTGATGGACACTGACCTCTTCCCTCAACCCCTTGGGCTCAGAGCCTCTGGTTCTTTAACAACCATTCCATATAACAGTATTTTGCTCCAGTATTTATAGGTAACAACAGTATCTAGAGACCTATATATTTTCAAGTATTTTGATTAAACAATTTTTTATATGTATCTTCCTTTAGATATGAGGAAGAAAACCTTTTTTAAAAAACCAAAACTCAACTAAAACCTTAAAGGCTGTACTCTGTAGAGTCTGCAATCTCTGATTATAGGGATGGGGTTTGAACCTGAAGTCCTGGGGAGTCTCTCTGTTGCTTTGTAACCATACATGTAAGTCAGGCTTGGGATGAAGTGCTAAGGGAGTGAAGCATGTGCACAGGGCAGCCGTCATGATGAGCATCCTTACCCACCTGTCTCAGTCCCCAGCTGCCTGCAGTTTTAACACGTGGTGCAAATGCCAACTTGCAACACAATGTGGCTGAGAGACCCAAGGTTAAATGCTAGCTTCAGTACGTTGCTATTTTTGTGTATGGGCAAAGTACCGCTTTTACCCTCTACTTCCCTTTTATGAAGTGAGGTAAGGTACTGCTTTTACCCTCTACTTCCCTTTTATGAAGTGAGGATAGTCCTTTTCTGTCAGATTTATTCTGAAGAGTAAATGATAAACATAAAGTATCAAATGTACAGACTAAACAAGAGTTAGAAATTGTGTATCATTCTTTGGTTCATACAAATGGAATCTGGATAGTAATTGAGTTAGAATTCTGCCTTCCTTCAGTGGCTGTGAAATTGACTAGGCTTCCTTGGTTATAAAACAGAAACCGTGGTGTCTAAATCAAGGCTGTGGTGAAAATTAAATGGTATATTACATGGAATCTGTGTACAATGCTTAGTACAGTGCCTGGCACATAAAGGGTAATTGTGCCCCAGTTTTCAGTACAGATACTGAGAAACACAAACATTAATGAAAATTTGCTATATCTACACAGTGTTTTGTGAATGGGTTTGCTGATCGAGAGTAAGATGTGTTTTCAACCTGAAATTTCTCCCACACCTGGTACATTTAAGAGGTTCCTCTCTCGTGTGACTCTTCTGGTGGCATGCAAGCTCTGAGTCCAAAATAAAACTTTCCGTGCATGTTTTGGGTCTATGGGGCTTTTCCCTTCTGTGAATGCTCTGATGAGAGATAAGCTCAGAGGCAGAAAGAAAGATCTTCGAACACGTGGAACACTTTAAGGGTTTGAATTTTGAGAATGAAAGCAAAATTTCCCCTCAGTTGCTGTAGTGTTCAGATTGGCCTTGTGGCCTCTCCTGGGCAGGGATACGAGGGCTGCCCAAAACATTTCCTGCTGGGGCTGCACAGCTGCTGGGAGGCTTACCGGTGCTTTTCCTCAGGCAAAGCCAGATTTGTTTTCTGACCAACATATTTATCGCCGGCTTTTGTGGCAGTGTGGGTTTTCTGATGCTGTGACAGTCCCCGGAGCTGCGTGAACCCCCTTCCACATATGCCACACCTATGGATTTTCTCCTTCAGGTGGGTCTTCCTGTGCTGAAACAGGTGCGAGGGCTGCTGCCACACTGTGCCGCACTCCACACTGGCGAGAAGCACTTATATGGCTTCTCACCAGTGTGGATTCTCCTGTGAGCTCTCAGGTTGGATCTGTGATTGAAAATCTTCCCGCAGTCATCACATTCACACTTTTTCTTTCCTACATGTGTTTTCTGATGCCAAACGAGGTATGAACTATCACTGAAGCTTTGGTCACATTCAGGACACTTGTATGACTTTTTGGTTTCTTTGGGAAATGGAAGAATTTTGGGAAGTGCTCTGGTTCTTAAACTTTGAGCTAGTTCTATCTTTGGGGTGTGGTTTTCAATGGTAACTAAAAGGCTTCTGAACCTTTTCTTGCAAGCAGAAGTTCCACCTGATATTTTCCTTTCCAAGTTTCCAGCTCCATGCTCAGAGCATTTTTCTCGGTAATAGATGAGGGGCACAGCAAGGGAACATTTTTCTAGGGCAAGCTCTTCAAGTCCCATAGATTCTAGATGTAGCAGCTGATTAATCTCAATCTTATCATTTTCTGCTGATAAAAACAAAACAAAATATAAACACCCTCAAGTAGTACTGGGGTAAGAACAAACTATTGATAGTTACACAGAGGACCAGAAAGTTGTAGGATAGCTGACAAAACTCAGGCCTGCCAGAAAGAAAAAAAAATCATTCCTTTTTAGTGTTCTCCCAAATATTCATAATTTATAAAGCCAATATGTCAACCCAAAAGGGATTTTCTTTTCCTTCCAAAGCAACAGCCCTATGATTGCCCCAGTTTGCTGCCTAGAAAGGGTTTCTGGGCTGAAGGGCAGTGTGTGGAAACCCAGTCCTCAGTGGTTTTGCTGATTCAAAAAGACCAAATTCAGGAAAGTCAACACAGCTAATGTGATGGCAAAAACCAGAGAAGAGGGCAGATGTCCAGGCACTGAGCTCTGGGCATCTAGATGGGGTCCCCTTAAGACTCTGGCTGCATATTAATCTGTACATGCATGTAAGGAAACAACCCCAGGCCCAGGAAAGAACCACTAAAAAGGAATAGAAAGAGCAATCTCCAGAGTTCACAAAACACTTCAGTAGTTCATGTTCCAAAGTGGAGACAGTCCCTGCCACACAAAGCATCAGGCAGTATCCTTAGACACTGCCTTAGCAGGAGGCCAAATCAGCCCCAGATTAAAGATTGCTCTGAATACACCCTAACAAAACAAAAAGCAAGCCTTGAAAGGATCATATTGATTCCAAGTAACTTAAATTAGCACCCCACACCAAAATCTGAAAACTGTTTTGAAAAAACAACAAAAACCAGCATCCAACAACATAAAACTCACAATGTCCAACATTCAATCAAAAATTACCGGGCATGGAAAGAAGCAGAAAAATATGACCCATAACTGGAAGCAAAATCAATCAAGAATATCAGACCCAGAAATGACAGATGACAAAACTAGTAGAAAGAACATTTAAAGGGCTATTATAAATGTGCTTCACATGTTCAAGAAGTTAGAGGAAAACAACATGATGAAAAAGAAGTAGAAAATATAAAATGTGAGTATTGGGAAAGTTCAAATAGTCAACCCTAGTCAAGGATAAAATCTACTTGGGCATGGGGACATTTCTACATATAGCTCCTTTTAAGTGAGAAAGGCACACGATTCTCTTAAGATTGAAGCAGTTTCCAACTTTTTAAAAATTTCCAAATAATAGTAACCCATACTAATGGAATTTCACAAGTAAAATTATGAATTGATCATAACAAATATTTGGAATGATTACCAGGTACTGCCATGTCTTATGCAAAACCATAGTCACTGTAATAGACGATTTTCCCCTTTTTTTGGCCACACCCTTTGGCTTGCCAGATTTTAGTTCTCCACTTGGGCAGTCCTAACCACTGAACCACCAGGGAATTACTGATTTTTGCCTAAGACTCATCTCACCCTTTGAAAATCACACTCTCATTCAAGTTATTGTCATTTCCACATAAATCATTCAAGGATAGGTCCCACTTTCCCATACCAACACGTGGATGAGCTATGCAATCCTAATCCTAGAAAGTTCCAAAACACAGGAAAAACAATTGTGTTACCAATCAAGGCCTTGTCCTTGAAACACTCCTGTGTCGCTTCTCTGCTGAGGGACCTCTGGGCAGGGTGCAGACTCACACACTCCTCTTGAGAAAAATAGACAGCCAGGTCCTCAAACAACACTGGTCCCTGAAACAACAGGACAGCCCATCTCAGGCCAAGCCAGAAAGCTACTACCTTACTCAGTCTGGGAATGCTGAGAAAAGCTAGAAATATCAGAGGCAAGAGCTTGTTGGAAAAGGTATCTGAGCACTGGGGTGGGGTTATGAGTGGGTTCTGAGTGTTGAAGGTAGGATTTAGGAAGCAGGGAGTAAAAATAGATGTAATTTTGGAGGCAGTACTATAAGGACCAAAATGGTAAACCCTGAGAAGTTCTGGAAGAGTGTGTTAGAAGAGAATAGAGGGAACAACTCTCAACAAGGGAGTTAAGTAGGGTTGCTCTAAGACAGCGCTACCCATTCTTTTCGGCACCAGGGACTGGTTACGTGGGAGACAGCTTTTCCACGGCCAGAGGTGGGAAGATGGGGAGGTGGTGGATTTCGGGATAATTCAAGCATATTACATTTAAAGAAGATGGCACCCCACTCCAGTACTCTTGCCTGGAAAATCCCATGGATGGAGGAGCCTGGTGGGCTGCAGTCCATGGGGTCGCTAAAGAGTCGGACATGACTGAGCGACTTCACTTTCACTTTTTACTTTCATGCATTGGAGAAGGCAATGGCAACCCACTCCAGTGTTCTTGCCTGGAGAATCCCAGGGATGGGGGAGCCTGGTGGGCTGCTGTCTGTGGGGTCGCACAGAGTCAGACACGACTGAAGCGGCTTAGCAGCAGCAGCTACATCTATTATTATATCAGCTCCACCTCAGATCATCAGGCATTAGACATTAGATTCTGGAAGTTGGGGACCCTTGCTATAAGAGAAAGGAGATGAGTGAGCAGCCCGGGAAGAATCACAAAGCGAACACGAGGTCTAGGATTCTCTCAATATCTTTCCCTTTGCTGGTCCCTCTCCTTCTTCCTCCTGACACTCATTGTTAAGCGCAGTTATATCCAGGCCTATTTCTCCTTCGCTAAGTTCACCAGTTCTATAAATCTATAGAATTCTGGTGTGATTAAGATCACCTGGGGTTTCTGTTTGTTTCTGTTCATTCAACAGGTGTGGAATGAATCTTAGAAAACTGTTTAAGTTTGAGCAGCATTTCAGAAATACTCGGAGGTACTCTTATGTAGTCTCCTATGGGCCCTGTTCCCAGTTGGAGGTCCTAAAAGGCCGGTTCTAATTAGCCATTTCTTCTGCCTTAGGTAGGAACAGACAGCTTGGTGAAAGGGCTCACGGGGCTCAGGAGCCCTCGCATCACGACCAGCATGCCTAACCCTCTTCTACAAGCGGCCAGGCGGAGGCCAGAAAGGAGCGACCAGACCTTGGACCAAGAGAAGGGGACCTGGTCTCACGTGGGCCTCGGTTGTAGGGTGTGTGGATGCCATCTTGGGGGGAGGGTGGGGTGGTGGTAGTGCTTTCTTCCAGTCGCCACAGGGACCTCGGGGCAGATAAGGGAGGGGAGAGAATAGTCCTTGGAGGGGCCAATTCGGCTGTCGAGCTCCTCCACGCACCCCCTCGCTTCCCCGAACCCTTTAAGACCTGAGGCGATAACTCCTCTCCCGGGCGCAGCCTCGGAAAGGCAGACTCCCGGGCTGGTCGGGCCCGCCTAGGGCTTCGAGACTAAAAATCTCAGGAAGCCTGCAAAAGCAACAAAAAGCGACGCTCAGCTGAGACTAGAGACCAGGAGCCGGGGCACTACTAAGCTCCTACTCTCCCTTACGCTACACATGCAGAGAAAGCCGGGAGAAGCGGTCCACCCTCGTGCTTTTCCGCAGCTCTGCCCTGTGATTGGCCAGCGTGATCTCAGAGGGGATAGTCCCTTTTGAATATCGACCAATCGGGCGCCTTAACAGAAGATCTGAGGCTCACCGGGCATTCTGGGAGATATAGTTTTCCCTCGGTTTTCCCAAGCATTTCCGGTTCCGCTACCTGGGTCTCCTCTGTGAGCTCCCTACCTGCCGACCTGAGGAAGTGGAACGTTAGCTTGACCACGGAGGGAGGGGCGTAATGTTTCAAGGAAGAAGCAGAGCAAGCCGATGAGGAGAATCCGGTACCCGAAGAGTATCGGTACTGAAATGTAGGTTTGGCCGGCATTGTCCCATGGGTCCTAAACTTCGGTCGAGCAGGGGTGAGGTCTCTGAGTGGCCAGGAGTACGGGTTCTAATCTTGACCTGTGTCTTGGGTGGACGGCGAGGCGGTGGAATGTAAATGAGGTATCATCTGCGTGGGCAGAGTTCAGGTCGGCATAGGCGGGATTGCTAATATGTCCGAAGTATTCTAGGGGCATTGTGCCCGGGGAATGCACCCCAACCGACCCAGATTGAGCTCAGAGCCACAACGGGCCTCAGGCGGCAGTACAGCCATCCGATTGCTTCGAGGGACATGATAGGCCACCTAATACTTCACAGTCGATTTGCCCCATTACCACATATATCCTCTTTACTGGCACTGGGTGCCGTAGCTGTAGGGGTTTGGTATTAGAAATTTGAGCTCCTTCCGCAGCTCTGCACTAATTGCTTGTGACCTTTTGGCCTGTATATCAATACAGGTTTGCCTTCCCCGGGTGATAAAAGCTCAGAATATCTCTCTTCAGAGGGCAGTTTCAAAGAAGTTTTCAGTTTACAAAGGTGTTTGCAAAAACACGGATTGTATTATCTTCTTAGAAAATTCTGAGTATGTCTCAATATATTTTCTTGGGAGGATGCACCTCTCTCTTCTGTTCACATTCCAGTCTCTAGATCTTAGTCAGGAGGTCACATAACCGCACCCAGCTCAAAGGAGGCAGGGAAGCTAGTAGTACTCTGGCAGCCCACACCCAGCTAAAAAGCACAAGTGACAGAGGGAGGAAGCAGATTCTGGAGACAGCTGGCAGTAAGGGCCATGGAGATATGTTGAAAATGGAAAAAGATGAATGGACGTGGATGGGAAGACATGAAGATGTTCATTGAAGAATTACAGTCAAGAAAAATTGGAAATGACTTAATTTCTAAGTATTTTTCCTCTTTTGCAGGAGGAAACATTGCAGCCAATTAAGATGCTATATAGAAGTTTTTGATAACATGGGGAAATGTATCCAATGTAAGTTTTAAAATGTGATACATTTATACAATGTATACAACTTGTATACATTTATACAATGTATATAGTGCATACAACTTGTATACATACAACTTGTATACATTGTATACAAGTTGTGCATGAAATGCCATCATAATTAAAAATGTATTGAGGGACTTCCCTGGTGGTCCCCTGGTTAAGACTCCACACTCCCAAAGCAGGGGCCTCAGGTTAAATAAATATTATTATTATTATTTTTTTTTAAAGACTGTTTCCCTTCCTCTTATAACCTGCTTACCAAGTTTCTGGTTATCAATCTAGTGTCCCAGGAACACTAAGAGAAGAGGTGTCTGGAGCAGGAGTAGGAGCATTTCAGTAACTCTTAACTATCAGAAACTAAGCCAGAATTTGGTTTAAACCTCACTCTTCTGTGAGTCTGATGGGTAAGCCCAGTCTCAGGGTACATTGACAGAAAAATGGAGAATCAGATCCTTCCAATATACTGTCCTGTGTTAGTCCAGGCTAAGTGACTCTCAGTTCAGTTCTGTTCAGTCGCTCAGTCGTGTCCGACTCTTTGTGACCCCATGAATCGCAGCAAGCCAGGCCTCCCTGTCCATCACCAACTCCCGGAGTTCACCCACACTCACGTCCATCGAGTCAGTGATGCCATCCAGCCATCTCATCCTCTGGCGTCCCCTTCTCCTCCTGCCCCCAATACCTCCCAGCATCAGGGTCTTTTCCAGTAAGTCAACTCTTCCCATGAGATGGCCAAAGTGCTGGAGTTTCAGCTTTAGCATCATTCCCTCCAAAGAAATCCCAGGGCTGATCTCCTTCAGAATGGACTGGTTGGATCTCCTTGCAGTCCAAGGGACTCTCAAGAGTCTTCTCCAACACCACAGTTCAAAAGCATCAATTCTTCGGCGCTCAGCCTTCTTCACAGTCCAACTCTCACATCCATACATGACCACAGGAAAAACCATAGCCTTGACTAGACGGAGCTTTGTTGGCAAAGTAATGTCTCTGCTTTTGAATATGCTATCTAGGTTGGACATAACTTTCCTTCCAAGGAGTAAGCGTCTTTTAATTTCATGGCTGCAGTTACCGTCTGTAGTGATTTTGGAGCCCCAAAAAATAAAGTCTGACACTGTTTCCACTGTTTCCCCATCTATTTCCCATGAAGTGATGGGACCAGATGCCATGATCTTAGTTTTCTGAATGTTGAGCTTTAAGCCAACTTTTTCACTCTCCACTTTCACCTTCATCAAGAGGCTTTTGAGTTCCTCTTCACTTTTTGCCATAAGGGTGGTGTCATCTGCATATCTGAGGTTATTGATATTTCTCCCGGCAATCTTGATTCCAGCTTGTGTTTCTTCCAGTCCAGCATTTCTCATGATGTACTCTGCATATAAGTTAAATAAGCAGGGTGATAATGTACAGCCTTGATGTACTCCTTTTCCTATTTGGAACCAGTCTGTTGTTCCATGTCCAGTTCTAACTGTTGCTTCCTGACCTGCATACAGATTTCTCAAGAGGCAGGTCAGGTGGTCTCGTATTCCCATCTCTTAAAGAATTTTCCTCAGTTTATTGTGATCCACACAGTCAAAGGCTTTGGCATAGTCAATAAAGCAGAAATAGATGTTTTTCTGGAATTCTCTTGCTTTTTCCATGATCCAGCGGATGTTGGCAATTTGATCTCTGGTTCCTCTGCCTTTTCTAAAACCAGCTTGAACATCAGGAATTTCACAGTTCACATATTGCTGAAGCCTGGCTTGGAGAATTTTGAGCATTACTTTACTACCATGTGAGATGAGTACAATTGTGTGGTAGTTTGAGCATTGTTTGGCATTGCCTTTCTTTGGGATTGGAATGAAAACTGACCTTTTCGAGTCCTGTGGCCACTGCTGAGTTTTCCAAATTTGCTGGCAGATTGAGTGCAGCACTTTCACAGCATCATCTTTCAGGATTTGGAATAGCTCAACTGGAATTCCATCACCTCCACTAGCTTTGTTTGTAGTGATGCTTTCTAAGGCCCACTTGACTTCACATTCCAGGATGTCTGGCTCTAGATGAGTGAGCACATCATCGTGATTATCTGGGTCATGAAGATCTTTTTTGTATAGTCCTTCTGTGTATTCTTGCCACCTCTTCTTAATATCTTCTGCTTCTGTTAGGTCCATACCATTTCTGTCCTTTATCGAGCCCATCTTTGCATGAAATGTCCCCTTGGTAGCTCTAATTTTCTTGACGAGATCTCTAGTCTTTCCCATTCTGTTGTTTTCCTCTATTTGCATTGATCGCTGAGGAAGGCTTTCTTATCTCTTGCTATTCTTTGGAACTCTGCATTCAGATGCTTATATCTTTCCTTTGCCCCTTTGCTTTTCACTTCTCTTCTTTTCACAGCTATTTGTAAGGCTTCCCCAGACAGCCATTTTGTTTTTTTGCATTTCTTTTCCATGGGGATGGTCTTGATCCCTGTCCCTGTACAATGTCACGAACTTCCGTCCATAGTTCATCAGGCGTCTATCTATCAGATCTGGTCCCTTAAATCTATTTCTCACTTCCACTGTATAATCATAAGGGATTTGATTTAGGTCATACCTGAATGGTCTAGTGGTTTTCCCTACTTTCTTCAATTTAAGTCTGAATTTGGCAATAAGGAGTTCATGATCTGAGCCACAGTCAGCTCCTGGTCTTGTTTTTGTTGACTGTATAGAGCTTCTCCATCTTTGGCTGCAAAGAATATAATCAATCTGATTTCGGTGTTGACCATCTGGTGATGTCCATGTGTAGAGTCTTCTCTAAGTGACTCTGTCTCAGTTTTAATTGCAGAAATCAGTATCATCCTTTGTCATCCAAGTGTACACTTGCATCATTTTTCAGCCAAAGGAATTTTTTTTTGGAAGCAACTTACTTGATTCCTGGTTGTACTGTCTTTGATCCATGCAAATTTTCCCCCTTCACTTATTTTAAAATACAAATGTGATAAAGTCTTTGGTTCTTTACACTTACATGTATCCAGAGAGTTGTGGGGGCGTCTTTGTTGGTTTTTTGTTGTGGTAGTGGTAGTTGTTTTTTGGGCATGCCACCCAGCTTGTGGAATCCTAGTTCCCAGACCAAGGATTGATCCTAATCACCAAGTCCCAGTCACTAGATCACCAGAAATTCTCTAGAGAGATTGTTTGCCCATGTAGATCTATTTTATGGATTTTTCTCTTTTCATTGTGGTTTATTACAGAATACTGAATATATTTCCAAGTGGTATACAGTAGGACCTTGTTGTTTATTTATTTTATATACAGTAGTTTGTATTTGCTAATCCCAGACTCTTAATTTATTCCTCCACCACTCCCTTTCTCCTTTGGTAATACATGCCCAAGACTAGGATTGCTTGATCATATGACAACTCTATTTTTAGTTTTCTAAGGCGCCTCCATATTGTTCTCCATAGTGGCTGCATAATTTACATTCCTACCAACATTGTAGGAGGTTCTGCTTTTCTATGCACCCTCTCCAACGGTTGTTATTTGGCTGCTTGAGGTGAACAGCCGGCTCACTTGAGAAGACCCTGATGCTTGGAAAGATTGAAGGCAAAAGGAGAAGGGGGAAGCAGAGGATGATGTGGTTAGATAGCATCACTGACTCAGTGGACATGAATCAGAGCAAATTCCGGGGTGAAGGACAGGGAAGCCTGGTGTGCTGCAGTCCAGAGTTGGACAGGACTTAGCAACTGAACAACGACAATTAAAAAGACTTCAAATTGTGTAGTTTTGTGATTTACAATGTTGTGTTAATTAATTTCAGGTTTACATCACAGTGATTGAGTTATACATATATTGAATCTTTTTCAGGTTCTTTACCCACATAGGTTATTACAAAATACTGAGTAGAGTTTCCTGTGCTATACAGTAGGTCCTTGTTGGTCTGTTGATGGACATTTAGGTTGCTTCCATGTCTTGGCTATTGTACACAGTGCTGCAGTGAACATTGAGCTGCATGTGTCTTTTCTTTTTTAATTAATTCGAGTATGACTGCGTTACAGTGTTGTTAGTTTCTACTGCACAGCAAAGTGAATCAACTATACATATATACATATATCCCCTCTTTTTTGGCATTGTTTTCCATTTAGGTCACCCACAGAGTACTGAGTAGAATTCCCTGAGCTATACAGTGTTCTTATTAGTTATCTATTTTATACACAGTATCAGTAGTGTATATATGGCAATCCCAATCTCCCAATTCATCCTATCCTCCCATCCCCCTTGGTGTCCATACATTTATTTTCTACATCTATGCCTCTATTTCTGTTTTGCAAATAAGATCATCTGTATCATTTTTCTAGATTATATATATACATTAATATATTCTATTTGTCTCTTTCTGACTTACTTCACTCTGTATGACAATCTCTAGGTCCATTCACATCTCTACAGATGACCCAATTTCATTCCTTTTTATGGCTGAATAATAATCCGATGTATATTTGGTACACATCTTCTTTATCCATTCCTCTGGTTTTTAAATTTTATTTATTTTTATTTACTTTTGGTGCTGGGTCTTCATTGCCTCTGCACAGGCTTTCTCTAGGTGCAGTGATCAGGGTCTACTCTTCGTCACAGAGCACGGGATTCTCATTGCAGTGGCTTCTCTCGTTGCAGAGCACAGGCTCCAGCTGCGTGGGCTTCAGTAGTTGCAGCTCACAGGCACACGAGTTGCAGCTCGCAGGCTCAGTGGTTGTGGCACATGGGCTTAGTTGCTCCATGGAATGGGAATCTTCCCGGATCAGGGATCAAACCCATGTCCCCTGCATTGGCAGGCCAATTCTTAACCAGTGGACAGCTAGGGAAGTTCTATCCATTCCTTTGTTGATGAACATTTAGGTTGCTTTCATGTCCTGGCAATTGTAAATAGTGCTGCAATGAACATTCGGGTGCATATATCTTGTCGAAGTACGGTTTTCTCTAGGTATATGCCTAGAAGTGCAATTGCTGGCTTTTTATTTGTAGATTTTTTAATGAGGGTCATTTTGACCTGTGTGAGATTGTACCTTGTAGGTTTGATTTGCATTTCTCTAATAATTAGCAGAGTTGAGCATCTTTTCATGGGCCTATTGGCTGTCTGTATGTCGTATTTGGAGAAATGTCTATTTAGATCTTCTCCCCATTTGATTGGGTTTTTTTGTTGTTGTTGAGTTGTATGAGCTGTTTGTTTATTTTAAAAAAATTATTTAGGCTGTGCTGGGACTTAGTTGTGGCTTGAGTTGTATGAGCTGTTTGTATATTTAATTTTTTTTTTTTTAAGGCTGTGCTTGGACTTAGTTGTGGCATGCGGGGTCTTCAGTTGTGGCATGCAGGATCTAGTTCCCTGACCAGGGATGGAACCTGCGCCCCCTGCATTGGGAACATGGAGTCTTAGTCACTGGACCACCAGGGAAGTCCCTGTTTGTAAATTTTTCGAAATTAAGACCTTGTCAGTCACATAATTTAAAAATATTTTCTCCTAGTTGTCTTTTCATTTTGTTTATGGTTTCCTTTGCTGTGCAAAAACATGTAAGCTTGATTAGGTCCCATTTGTTTTTTATTTTTGCTTCTATTTCTATTGCCTTGGGAGACTGGCCTAAGAAAATATTGCTACGATGTATGTCAGGGAATGTTTTGCCTATGATCTCGTCTAGGAGTTTTGTGTCTTATATTTAAGTCTTTAAGCCATTTTGAGTTTATCTTTGTGTATAGTGTAAAGGTGTGTTCTAACTTCATTGATATACATGCCGCTGTCTAACTTTCCCAACACCACTTCCTGAAGAGACTGTTTTTTCTCTTGTATATTCTTGCCCCTGTGTTGAAGATTAATAGACCATAGTTATGTAGTTTATTTCTGAGCTTTCTGTTCTGTTCCATTGATCCATATGTCTGTTTTTGTGCAAATACTACACTGTTTTGATTACTGTTGCTGGAAGGATTATGCCTCCAGCTTTGTTCTTTTCCCCCAGGGTTGCTTTGGTAATTTGGGGTCTTTTATGGTTCCATATAAATTTTAGGATTACTTTTTCTAATTTTGTGAAAAATATCACAGTTAATTAAATAATAGGGATCACATTAAATCCATAGATTGCTTTGAGTAGCACGAGCATTTTAACATTAATTCTTCTAATCCAAGAGCATGGGATCTCTTTCCACTTATTTAAATAATCTTCAATTTCCTTTTATCATTTTATAGTTCTCAACATCTAAGCCTTTTACCTCCTTAGTCAGGTTTATTCCTAAATTTTTTTTGGGGGGGGGGGGGCAGTTTCAAAAGGGATTTTTAAATTTTGCTCTCTCTTTCATTGTTAGTGTGAAGAAGTGCAGTGGATTTCTGTGTGATCCATGCAAATGTTAATAAACCCATCAGAACCATGAGTCAGAACAATCCACTTCACCTCAAGCCAGTCTCCTGGAGCCTTTCTCCTCTCCTAGGAGTGCTCCAAGGATAGTCCCGTGTCCTCTCAGGCAAAGCAGATGCTGGTCAACAAGCTGTCTGTCTGTAGAACTTGCCATGAAGTGGCTTGTTCATGCTCTGTTTCTAGGATCCTGGAAAAATGTTTCTGAGGTCTACCTGGAAAGTCTGGTTTTGGAAACCCAGCTATTTTCCTGGGTGTCAGGAAGGTTGTGATCCAAGAGAATGCATCATAGTTTTATTTGTTTAATCACTTATTTATTTTGGCTTGTGCACGGGCATTGAGCAGGGACTTCTCTAGTTGGGGTGCAAGGGAGCTTCTCTTGCTGTGGAGCTTGGGCTCGAGAGTGTGTGGACTCACTAGTTGCAGCTCTCGGGCTTAGTTACCCCACAGCATGTGGGATCTTGGGTCCCCGATCAGGGATTGAAGCCTCATCCCCTGCATTGGAAGGCAGATCCTTCTTCTTTTTTTTTGTCTTTATTTTCGAAGGCAGAGTCTTAACCACTGGACCACTGGGAAGTCCCAGTGCATCATGGCTTTAAATGAATCTGGAACTGAAAAGCATGTTTTGTTTTTAAATTTACATTCAGTAACTAAATTGAAGGAGAGAATGATCATCTTAAAGCCAGTGGTCTCTTAGATCACTTGGAAGAAATATCTCAAAACACACCAAAAAGAGAGAAAAAGAAACCAGGAAGGCAGAGACTTAAGAGGACCAATCCGTGTTGAGCTCAGTGCCAGATTTCCCTGAGCCAGTTCCTGTGGTCAGGAGATGCCCCTTCCTGCCTGTGGTCTCGTAAGGTCTGAGCCTGCATTTTAAGTATGCCCAGGTGATGCTAATACTGCTGGACCACAAGACAGCACTTTGAGTAGCAAGAACCTCGGCAGGGTTTGCCTCTCCTGTGTAACTGAAAGGGCTTACCACTGTCTCCACATTCTGTTTATAGGAACCTGATGGAAGGCAAGAGAAAGGATGAGGAAAATAAGCAACTTTCCTTTAAAAAAAAATTATTTATTTTTAGCTGTGCTGGGTCTTCATGGCTGCACACAGGCTTTCTCTAGTTGTGGTGAGTGGGGCTTCTCTCCAGTTGTGGTGCGAGGGCCTCTCATTGTGGTGGCTTCTCTTGTTGTGGAGGATGGGCTCTAGGGTGCTCGGGCTTCAGTGGTTGCAGCACGTGGGCTTAGTTACCCTGCGGCATGTGGGATCTTCCCTGAGCAGGGATCAAACTCATGTCCCCTGCATTGGCAGGTGGATTCTTAACCACTGGACCACCAAGAAAGCCCTAAACTAGCAATTTTCCTTTATTTAAAATCTCATCTTTTTAATTAAAAAATTTCAAACCTCTGAATATTTGAAAGAATAATGCAGTAAACACCTATGTACTTTTCACCTAGCATCACCAGTTATTAATATTTAAACAATTTCCTCTTAAGGACATGCTTGAGAACCTAAGTTGCTCACATCTCTTCCACTGTTGTTCACTGGTTAAAAACTTTGGCATATGGTTTCATCTTGCTGCAAAGGAGGCTAAAAAATACAAGCTTAACTTGTTAGCTCTTTGCCTGCTAAAGGGGGTACTGTCCTACTACTACATGAGAATGTGATTAAGCAGTTGTTTTTAAAAAAGAAAGGAGAGGATGGACTTTCCTGGCAGTGCAGTAGTTAAACTTTGCCTTCCAATGCAGAGGGTAAGGGTTTAGTCCCTGGTTGAGGAGCTAAGATCCCATTGGCCTCCCAGCCAAAAATCCAAATCATAAAAAAAGACAAGCAATATTGTAACAAGTTCAATAAAGACTTTTAAAAAATGGTCTACATTAGGGAGAAAAAAAAAAAAAAAAGAGGAGGAGGAGGAAGACAGTGGATACTAGGGGACAATTACTCCCACACACTGACTTGCTGGATCTTGCAACCAGTTCCCACTTCAAAGTGAATTTTTGGAAAGACCGCAGCTAAATTTGCAGCCCATCTCTAGAAAATGTGTAGGACTTCAAGTATGCATTTTATTGCCTCCTCACTCTTGATTGTTCTATCCTAAAGTTTTTTTTTTTTACAAGTTTGATTATATTAAAGTGTATAGTTATTTTGAATTTTATATTAAAGTTTTTTAACAAGTTTGACTGTAAGTTAATAGACACACTAAAGTTTTTTTTATAAGTTTGATTATAAGTTAATAGTGACACACTAAATACATAGAATGCTTGAAATGCCCCGAATGGACCAGAACACATTAACCACAGCATTTTTGCTTACAACAGCATGTTTGCTGTACTTAAAACTGTAACTCTACAGAGTTGTAAATTGTATATTTTCATTTTGTCCATAATTTTTCAGCTTTTAAAATAGGAACTTAGAGAACTGTTACTAAAAGAAAATATAAATATTATATAAGCTGCTTTACGCAAATCAAGATTCCACCAGCCACTAACATCTTATTGTGTAGACAATAGACCTTCTGGGTTGTTACATATCCCCTTGTTACACTACTCTTGATCTATTTACACCACTTACCTTTCAGACTTCTAATCTCTTTAGGTACCTTTTCATTGTCAAAATGTTAAAGAATATGCATTTAACGTTTATAAAATAGTGTGATTTTAGACTGTTTTAATCTGTCATAATGTCTATTTGGGTGTGAATTAGGTCCTTTGAGGGTTGATCGTTTTAGCCTTCTTGTTCCATCCTTTGGCCATATTACCAGTGAAAGGTATTTGAAGGCAAAGGATAAATATATCCTTTAAAGTTAACATCAGATTTTGCTCAACCCAAGTCCCTTAGTAACAAAGTTTGAGTTAGGTTTTGTGATGTAGACCAGGGGTCCCCAGTCCGCAGGACCTAATGCTTGATGATGTGAGGTAGAGCTGATGTAATAATAATAGCAATAAAGTGTATAATAAATATGCTTGAATCACCCCAAAAGCATCCTCCCATCCCTGGTCCGTGGAACAACTGTCTAACATAAAAACCGGTTCCTGGAGCCAAATGGGGTGGGGACCGCTAAGTAGACCCTCCTCCAACTTGAGGGCAACTGACACCCCTCCCCCTGCCGCCGCCGCCCCCCACCCCCACCCCGCCCCCGCCACTTTACACGGCAGAAACTGGACTCTGGCTGCCGCGGACGTCCGGCGCTGAGCCGGGTGGTGCTGCCCTCCAGCCGTCGTTGGCCACCGGATCACGCTTCCCTAGCTGGAAGCCCCGTCAGGCGCTGCGGATGGAAAAGCTCCAGCCCCAAACCAAACGAGAGGACCGCTGGCCAGGAAGTGGAGAGCTGCAAGCCTCAGCGCTCAGCCCAAGAACCCGAGCCCGCCGGCTACCAACCGGACCGCGCCCCCGGCGTCCACGCCCGCCGGGCTCGGGCCCCGAGGGTCGGCCCGACCTGTCCAGCCCCTCCGCCGGCTCTCAGAGCCTCGCGAGCCTCTAGCAGACGCACCCCCTAGAGGTGCCTCCGCTGCTCCACCGCCGACGTCCCAGCTTCTCTTGTGTTCCACTCACTCTGGTGTCCGGCTTCGCGCGAGGCCCGCCCGCTCTTAAGATGGCGGCGTCGGCGACGCGAGGTGCCGCCCCACGTGGACGACGCTGGCCAATGGGCTTCCGCCTGTGCCGCCGGCCCGGCGCGGGAGGCGGAAGTGCCTCGGGCCGCCGCCTCCGTCCCGGCTGCGGCCCCTGCCGGTTACATAACTGGTTGCGGGCTCCGCGCGGCCCCACTTCCTGGCTCCCGGCGAACCAAGGATGCACTGAGCCCTAGAACGCTGTCCGCTGCCGCCGGCTCCCCCCCGAGGTGAGGCATCCCGGGGCTCGGGCCTGCGGCGGAGCGCCTGCCCCAGCCAAGGGCGGGCGTCAAGGGAGGCAGGGGAACAGTTCCGGGCCGGGGCGGCAGGGCAGTCGCGGGGTCCTGCCGGGGTGCAGGGGGCCCGACGCGGCCCTGGCGGGGCGTGGGACGTCCCGTCGGTTCGAGGGAGGTCGGGGAGCTGCCCCCGCCAGCCGGCGCCCAGACATCTCCGCGGGGTTTCAGGGCGATCACAGAGCTCGCGTTTCCCCGGCCGAGGAGGGGGCCGAGGCCCCAGGGGCGCGATCCCGATCCTTTTGCTTGGGCTGCCTCCGTGCCAGGCCTCGGGACGAGCTGGCGGGGGAGATTTGGAAGCAGAGGGCAGCCTGCCCCTTGCTGCCCGCCGGGCCTCGCGGGAGGTGCCGGGGCCGTCCTTTTCACAGTTCAGCGATTTGCTGCCTTGCCGGGCCCCATCGCTGCTTTGGTACTTGTTGCATGGGTTGTAGTTACTTGGCGACTTTTTTGCCCTCCCGTGAACTCTGGAAACCCTTGGACTCTTTCTCGGTCGTCTCCACTTCTTACTCCTTAAGCTGTATATTTTGGTTAAGTCAGCTCAATTACTTACGTTTGGGGGTAGTTTAAAGGTTGGCCGTGCAGACCCTTGCACCACCTCTGACCTCTGGCCCATTGATTGGGCGCTTCCCATGTAACAGAGGGAATCTGTAGCCTCTGTCGTTTGTTCCCCTGGGAAGATTTTCAGGGAGGCTGAGCGCCTTCCCTGGACCACTAACAACAAATATCTGTGTGCTCAGGAAGTGATGGACCCCAGGGTCTGGGGATGAGAGGAGGAGTTACTCTGTCATAAACGTGGCCATTGGCTGCTTCCTTGGTCTGTTTTAACTCTGCCCAGTCCTTAAGCCATACCATTTTGTTAGTTTCTCTTGAATGAAAAGGATAACAGCCCTACAGCCCTTTGGTACCTGGAATGGTTGTAATCAGAGAGTCAGAACTGAAGAGAACTTTGCTGGGGGCAGATATTTTACTGGAGCACAGAAGGCAGAAAATTTAATGTTAACGCTTAACTGCCTGAACCGGGAAAGTCAGTATGACTGCAAGTCAGCGGTAGAAATACCACATTCTGTGAAGCACTTTGTATGTACAGCTAAGTGTTAGAAGTCCTTTGGCCAACAGTACTGGCTTGTGAGGCAGGGAGAAGGGTAGTCTTGGACAGCACTGAATTAAAAAGGGGCTGGAGCAAAACAAATCCTCTCTTCTTGCAAAAATCCCTGAATTGCTTTAAGCTCAGTTTGAGAAGAAAGGATTCAAGGCCAGAAGAAACTCAAGGGTGGCTGAAATAGAAGTCCCTGTCATTTAACAAGTGGTCATGGCTGAGCATGACATAGGTCTTCATCTCGCCTGTTGTTGGAAGTTTGTGTGTTAGAATTAAAGTGCACTTTGGCCCTTTGAGAAGCAGTATGCCTGGGCTCCTCTTTTGGGCCACAGTTTGCTGAAGTTCCATCTCACTGTGTTTCCAGAAGTGCTGGATTTCTATGAAGATGGTTAAAACCTATAAGTAACAGAGTCAGTGCATGGTATGGTGTTCACAGGCCAAAATAAAAAATACACACATTATTTTAAAAGGTCTGTGTGTGTGTCTTACCTTTAGCCTCTCCCCACTGTTACAGTGACTTTATCACTGTAAAATGTTTATTTTAACTGCACCCACTCTCAGACTTCAGATGTGACCTGTTGATGTTGTTTGGCAACTTGGCCTCTGCCTGTGTTGGAAGAAAATTCCTGGGTGTTAGGAGATTTGAGAAATGAAGACACCAGAAGTAAGAAGGTGGGGCCATCATTGCTCACCTGGTGCTCTGCCCCGCAGACTGTCCCAGCCTCAGTGGACTGGCTCGCAGCAGTTTGTCTTCTAGCAACTGAGATGTGTTTAGACCAGGTGGACCCAGAATCCTTACCCGGCAGCAGCCACAGGTATTCAGAGCTCTGAGTTTGGGGCAGTGCAGATCTCTGCCAAAATGCCCTGAGGTCTCTGCTTGCTGCTGACGGCTCTCCTACCTGAACAGAAAGCTGGCTGCTTGTCAGCTGCCAGGCCTTCTCTTAAATGGAGGTTCCTCCCTCTCCACATCTTCGCCTCCACCACCACCTCCTCCCCTGACTTGTCTTTCTGGAAGAAACCCACAGAGTCCTCCTAGCTCTCCCACCTCAGTTCCTTGTTTACAGAAATGAAGATTGGGATCTAGATCCTGCATCCTGCTTCCGTCCACACGCAGCGCTTTCGAGTAAAACACTGATCTGCAAAGTGATGCTGGAACTCCTGGGTCTCTTTCTGGCCAAGATCGAAGGCTGAATTTCATTCAACAAATGTTTCTAAGTGTCTCTGATAATTCTGGGATCAGACCTCCTTTCCGAAATATGATGATTTTAGCGTGACTTCGGATCGAGGCTGGCTGGCAGGCCAGGTCAGGGTTCCCTGAAGCCCAGTGCTGATTAAAGAGAGGTTAAAGAGAGACCTGTGTGTTTGAAAACCCAGTAAGCACATGCAGAGTAGGGTTGACACTCTGCTCTGAACCTGAAATGTTTGCTCGGTGCCTCTGGAGTGATGGGAGGACATCTGAACAGGGAGCCAGGGCTTTCTGCACGTAGTGGTTTGGGGTCTGTGTCAGCGGTTGAATCAGTGAGTGGTCCATTGAGTGCCGCTCTACAGAGGCTGGCCGACATGTGACGGTCACCTCGAGGTGCCCCCAAGTGGAGCCTGGATGGTCAGGGTGTCACCTCACATGAGGGCCAGTCAGTCCCTAGTCCCATCCTGAGGGCCTCTCATACTCCCCATCTCCTCACCTGAGGCTGACTTCCTGCTCAGGCAGGGCCAACACTTGGAATACTGATGATGCGAGCCACCTATGAGTGTGACCACGTAGAGACCTTAAAATGCCTCTTCCAGTGAATAGACTCTCAGTGTCAGTGTTTAAGGTCCATATCCGTGAAATAACCCAGCTCTGTGCACTGATGCCAGACATAAACATTCTAAACATTCTAATAGTATTCACAGTTGTAGGGACTTTCCTAATGATCCAGGGGTTAAGACTCCCAAGTTTCCAATGCAGGGGGCGTGGGTTCGATCCCTGGTCAGGGAACTAAGATCCCATATGCCACATAGCCAAATTAAAAAAGATTTGCATTTGTAAAGAAGCAACGAGGAACTGATTGGGAAAAAGGGCTCAGAACAAATGTTTATCCGCTTGCTTCCACAGGAAGACCGGAGAAAACAGACCACATTGAAAAAAGAACTTCTTCCAGTTCTATTTCTTGTTATTAAACAGTAAATTGTGTTCCTCTATTTTGTCTCCTGCATTCCTGAAATAGGGCAGCAAAGTATTTGGGTAGAAAAGTAGGGAAATTTGAGCCCATCTTAAAAATAACTGAGAAGAAAGCAATTTCTTTTTATAAAATAGTCTCTGGGTAAGTGTCGCTTAGCTGCTGAAAGGGTTTTTATCTGGACAGTGTTACCTCAACAGTATTTCCATAGTTCCCATAGCTCTGAGTTGCTTGCTCCTTTCTAACAACTTGTTTCTTTTTAGATGCTTCCTTGTGACTCTGGTTGTAAACTATTCAGAAGCTCTTCTGGCCAGATATTTGCTGCTCTTTCTACTCTTAGCTTCAGATTACAGGATTGCTTCTCTTCTGGCCTCCTGTGTTTAACTTTTTTGTGGAAATATGCAGAAACGTACAGAAAAGTACTCTGCTTGACATTTGGTCTCGCTGTTATGTACCAGTGAAACCTCCCACCTCAGAAGCCCCCTCGGGCCCCGTACCCAGTAAGCCCTCTCCTATGTAAAAAGTTTGCTTTCTAGTAGGAAACTCAAGAATCTATTAACCTTCATTTTACTGAGGACAAAGTGAGGAGGAGGCTTTTGAGGTTTTGCTTCATGTTGTGTGTTGATTCTTATTTTACCATGAACAAAGTTTTAAACAGCATTTAACAAATGGGGGATGTTCTTTTTTAAACCTTTTTTGCTTTTTTTAGATGGTTGTCCTGAAGCCTTTAAATATTTTTAATATTGATTTTTATATGGCCACTGAATTTTCTTTGTAATGATTACACAGGAACTCTTTAAAATATTTTTCTTACCAACAACTGCATCCTCTTTGCTTCATTACAAGTATGGGTCTGTGTTTATAATGTTTATTTCTGGCATCAGTGCATAAATGCCGTGCTATTCCAAGGGTATGGGGCTTAAACATTGGCACTGAGAGTCTATTTTGGGGTAAAATGGATAACCATTCTACTTATAATTTGAAGAGACATTATAAAATTCTCAAGTTGTTACAATTAAAAACATTACTGTAATATAAAAAATGTGTTCTGAATTTTCACATACCACCTGGAAGTCTTTATTTTTTTCTGATAATAAAAACAAGCTCATTGTTTAAAAAAAAAACTCAAAAAAAAAACTCAAATGAGGCAGAAGTGAGTGATGTAAAACAGACATCTGCCTTAATTCCACAGGCAAATGCTGAGAGGAGCTTGAATTTCTTTTTAAAAATAATTTTTGTTATGAAAGTTAACCACATGGTCAAGTATTAATTTATACCGAATTTGACCCACGTTCACATTTAGTATCTGTTGGATTTTGAAGGATCTTAAATACAAACCCAGGGATGCAGAGATTAAAAAGTCAAATGTAAAACAACAAAGGCCATCAGAGTCAGGTGGAAAAAGCACAGAAGCACTGGAAAGGGCTTGGGGGGGCTGGTTTGCTGAAGGGGCAGCGGTGAGAGGCAGGCAGGGTTTCTGAACCTGAGACCGCCATGGCTGTGCTTTTCCCCTAAAAACTGAGCTGCCAGCGGCGTCCATTTCAGCCCCAGACCCGGGCAGTGCTGAGTGGGCCCGTCTCGGGAAGAACCCATTCTCCTCCTCATCCTCGAGAGTCTGGTGACGGCCTGAGTTTCAAGTGCGGATCCCTGGAAGAGAACTTGGCACCCGGCAGTCATGGCAGTCATGGCCACCGTTTGCAGAGGGCTTACTTCTACTCGCCTGGCAGGCGCTCTGCACGTGTCCTGTGAGGACTTTGGTCCCCGCGTCACAGCCCTGCCGGGACCCAGGGCCCGCACGTGGCAGGGGGAGCCGGACAGTGCGTGTGTGTGGCCTCGAAGCCTTGCCTTTCCCTTGGACTCCACTGCTGTAAGAAATACTGTGAGCCAGTGATCCCTCTTGGTTTTGGCGGGGAGGGCATGAGCTGACGCTCGTGGGACGGTTCAGGACTCTGTTTCTCCTCCTGGAACTCTTGATTCAAGGAGGTGGATCAAGTAGTCAAGGAAAACACCTTGAGTGATGCAAGGGGATCTCCTGCCTTCTCCTGAGGCCTTGGGAAGGGAGCATCCCCTCCTACAGGTGTGTTAACCTCTCCCTGCCCAGCCTGCTGGATGGCATTCTTTGTGTTCACTGATGTGCTGTTTGCCTCGGAATTCCTCAAGCAAAGGAAGCGTTTCTGAGAGTATTTAGGTAAAAGAGCAAGAAAACACACACCTTCTCCAGCCCCGCCAGTGATCACAGATGCCCATCTCTGCTCTTTACTGCAACCACAGTGTCTGTGCGGGGCCTGGGTTTTCAGTTCAACTTTGATAAATAAATGAATGGATTCTCTTTGCGATGGGGGTGGTGGTCATAGAACCTGTGGCCCAGAGGGAAGCACGGGCTGACCCCGGGACTGCTCCGGACCACTGGTTGTTGTTTTGTTTTTAAGTCAAGAGATGGTTCACATGCCGCCCAGCCGGCAGATCTGAAGTGTGCAGGTGAACGCGGTTGACGACCCTGATGGACATGGGAACATTGTCGCCGGCCCCATGAGTCATCCTATGCCCTCCCATCGAGGTCCTCTGTACCCCCCAGCCGCATTCTCATTGCTCTTACCGTCAGTGTCTTTAGCTAGTTTTAGAATATCACACAAATGGAATCCCCCACTGTTAACAGTTCGCAGGTGAAGTGCTGTGTCTTAAATTGTGTGTGAGGAGCCTGTGGGCTCCCCTTGGGGCATCGTGTGGCGGGCTGTAAGAGGGAGGTGCTTTGAACCCACAGTGCTGGGTGTTTGTGTCTTGTCTCCTGTAAATTATTCATATTTCTCCTCCCACTCTCAGGCTTTGAAAGGTTTCCAGGCTGCTGTAGAGACAGCTCCCACCGCCCCCGCCCCCACCCCCAGATGGCTGCTCACTTGAACAAACTAGCTGAGTGTTCACGGTTTCCCTCACTCCCTGCTCTGAGCCCTTCAGCCCATTTTACTGATGAGCAGGGCGGTGCCGTGTGTCCATCACTGGCTTACTTTTCCTTTTTTGCGCCATCCACCCTGAAGGCAAAAGCTTGGAGTCTGTTGTTGGGTTTGTTGAGCCAATAAGCCTGATGCCTGCAGCATTTCACATTGGAGGGCCCTGGTGGTCTTTAACTCTGTGCCGTGGACTAGTATGCACTGATCTTTCCCGTGCTTTGTTTGAGAAGGGGCCCGGAGTGCAGGGACAGGCCAGCGCGGTGCTCTGCCCCATGGGCATTGTGATGGTGCCAGGAAACCCCTCCCGAAACTAGAGCAGTCCCATCCCGAGGCCCCAGGTCCTGAATCCCCAGCACTTGGCAGCTGGGGGGTGGGGTGGAGGATATGCCTGAGATGTTGGAGTTCACTCTGTCCTCTGGCTGGGCACGCGCAGTCCCTCGGGAAATGGGTCTGGGAGCGCACGCCCAGGTGATCAGGCATCACCCCCAGCCACCGCATGGCATCAACACAGGGACCCGAGAGGTCATTTCAGCTCAGAAGGAAGATGACTCTTGCAGACAGCCCACGGGGACGAGGTTTAGGGAAGGAGAAAGGGCAGATGGAGAAGTGAGCGGGCTGGCCTTTCATCGTCTTGGAGAATCCAATTTCTGTCCCTTGTAGAAATGTTCCACTCGCCCACCCCTGCAGGCCAAGGGCAGGAGGCAGACCTGGCAAGCCCGGGAGAACTCTTGCTGCAGGCCAGAACTGTGTCTTCTCCTGCACAGTGCGTCCCTGCTATCGTAGGATCTGTGTGTCTGTCTTTGTAGGGAAACTCACGGAAAGGTGGCCTGTGAGCCTACGGCTCCAGCCCCCTGGGGCTCAGGACAAAGGGCTGACCCGGGGGCTCTGCTCTGTTTCACCTACCACCTCTGTCCTCCAGTGAGTCTTCTGAGTCCTTGTCCCTTAAGCCCATAGGGCAGCACATAAGAACAGGAGGTCAGTACTTGGCTGAAGGTTCCAGGTGGACAAGCGGGGTCCCCACAGGTGTCAGATGTCAGTCTCCCGGCCTCTCCCTCAGTGGTGGACCAGCACTGCCCACCATACCCGCTCCGTCTTGACCACCCACCCACCCCCCCAAACATCTCTTTCTCTCTGGCATGTGGGTGCTGGATTCTCCCTCCTCCACTCCTGTCGGTTGGGCTCGGGCAGATCAGGCACGATAATATACTACATTTCCCCTTAGTTAGATGTGACAAGTCTCTATTTTTAAATCAAGGCATCTAAAGAACGGCCTTTGAAAACATCCAAGTACTTTTAATAGGGATGTGAGAATCCACAAATAGCTGTGTGTCTTAGAGGCCAGTGTTCTTCATGAATGCTGAACAGGGAAATCCTGCCCCTTTGGTCAAGAGCATCATCACAAGGACACTAGGGTGAAAATGTATAAATCCCAGGACGGGCAAGTTGCTCATTTATTATCAGCCTCTCCCTTTGCTGTCACTCCTCAACCTTTAAAATGTTTTAAAACCAACTTTATGGAAGTTTAACATACATACAACAGAATATACCCAGTGAGTTTAACATACATGTATATACGTTTGTGTACGTAACCACCACTGTCAAGATACAAAACATTTACATCCCCTCGGGAAGTGCCCACCCCAGCCTTTTGTAGTCAGCCGCCTGGTGCAGGTACCTTGTTTCCTGGTGCTCCCTGTGGTGCCAGCTCCCCAGGTACCCAGCGTCTGCCTGCAGCCGCACGGGGTACCTGCTCCCACAGCTCTGCAGCTGGGGTTGTCGGTCGCCGGCACTTGTCCTGCCAACTCCGGAGAGAGACTGCGGAGGGTGAGCCGACGCCTCCTGTCCTGCACCTCCTCCTGCGGAGCTCAGAGCACCCCAGCTCTTGGTTGAGAACCTGGTGGGCACAACCAGTGAGACACCTGGAGCTCTGCCAAGGGTGATGAGGGCAGGCAGTCTTGTTGCCCAAGAGGAGGGCGTGGCGCTTCCAGCAGCAGGAGGGCTCTGGCCTAGGGCACCCTTTGGCCTCTGGCATTGCCTGGGTCCTCGCAGTGCCCGCGCACAGAACCGTCATTTCCCCAGCCCTGGCCGCAACTTTTGTTAAGGAAAATTTCAAAGACATAGAAAAATGGAATGTGTAAACAGTCAGTTCCTGTTTTGTATAAACCTGCCACTTAGATGCAACTGCTAACAGCATCTTGTCACATCTGCTTCCTAAGCAGTTGAAAAGATTTTGAGTTATTTATTTTTAAACCTGATGATGCCTCGCTCTGAAGTATTTCAGCAGAGCATCTCTAGGACCGTCTATAGGAGCACTCCACCTTCCACGTCTGAGACAGTAACAGGTTCATAATCATTTCATTATAAATTCATCATCTGGCATCCAGCCCACATTTAAGTTTCTCCCAAATGTTGTTTGACTTTTTGTGTTTCCCAGAGTTTGCACATCATATTTGGTTGTAGGTCTGTCTCTTTCAGTCTGCTTCTGTTTTTTTAATGACATTGATTGTTTGGAGAGAGCAGGCAGCTGTCATGTAGAATGCCACCCCTTCTGTGTGTGTCAGATGTCATGGTGCCTGTGTAACCCGGTAGCCTCGAGGCTTGATCTGCTTCAGATCCCGCACTTTAGGCAGGGACCAAAGGGCTTTGTGTATTTTACTGGAGGCACTGGCAGGCTGGCCTCTATCCCTGGGGGTCCTGTGGCTGCAGGATCTCAGGGGGTGCAGGGTTCGGCTTTTCCTTGGCGATTGCTTGGTCCTGGGGATGTAGGTGCTTCGTCGGAGCCCACGCTTGACCCTCCTGTCTGGATTGAGCATAGCTTCCTGATTTAGTCGTTGCAACTCGTGGCCCCTGACTTGAACTTCTGGCATCTCTTGAAATCTTTCTCTGTACATGAATCTTAATCTCCTGGATGGGGGAGGAGAAACAGCCCACCCCGTAAGTGCCACTCGAAATCCACCAAGTCCCTGGGGCCCCCCAGCCCAGCCCTGGGGCCGTTGAGCTCTGGGTCATAGGATGCCACTGACCCAGGCAGAAAGGCGGGGCCATGTGCCCTCCCAGTGGAGGAACAACTGGTGAGGGGAAGCAGGGTGGGTGTGGGCACTCAGTGTGCAGCTCAGTGGGGCTGAGGCGGGAGAGAACAGAGGCCAGCTGCCCTCCACAGGGCTCAGGAGCGTCCCGGGTGAGCAGGGAGGGGGCCTCTGGGTATCCCCATCCTCCCAGGCCTTCTCTGCAGGGTGGGGTGTCTGTGATGCCTGGTGCGGGAACACTCATGAGGGGAGAGGCCCTCCACCCATGGGGCCACTGTGAGCGTTCCCGTCCTGCTAGCCTTGCAGATTGCCTGAGGAGGAGGTTCGGGGGGTGCGCCGCCCTCCTGACGCCCCTCCCCCACAGGTGTGAATGACAGAGGCGGTGCCGTCCAGCGCGCTCAGCGAGGTCAGCCTGCGCCTCCTCTGCCACGATGACATAGACACCGTGAAGCACCTGTGCGGCGACTGGTTCCCCATCGAGTAAGTCCAGCGGGTCTGCAGGTGGGCGTTGGGGTGGGGGTGTCCGGGGGCCTGTGCACAGAGTGCTGAAGCTGGGGGGCTCGCTGTGTTGGCGCCTTGGTGACCTAGAGCCCCCTCACCCGTCAGGGTCCCAGGCCCTGCTCCCTGGCGCTCCTGGTCTCTCTGCACCTCACCATGTTCTTGTACAGAGATTGGGAAGGGCCTTGCAGAGAATCTTCAGTTACAAAGACGCTTCATGCAGTGCTGCTTAAGACATTCAGAAAATCGAGAAGTAACCTAAGTGTCCTAACAGAAAGGAATTGGTTCCCTACATCAGGGGATGTACATGCAGAAGTACAATATTATCCAGCCAGGGGCAAAGAAATCTGTCCTCGAGGTTTATATGTTTGTCTGTGTGTGTGTGAGATAGTAGGTGAAAAAAGCAGACGAGAAGCCAGGATATACAACAATCCCTCTTTTATTTGAAAGCATATACAAGATAAAAGCTTAGGAGGAAGTGTGCCATGTAGCAAATGTTTTTGGTAGTTCTTTGGGTGGATGATTAGCAACTACAAGCTTTGTCTGGTTTTGCTTGTCTCTGTTTCCTGCATTTTCCTATAATGTGTTCATAGAGCATTTATAGTGAGGAAAAATAGTACAAACTCTTAAAAATTGAAAATACGATCCTGCCAACATCACATCTCCATGAGTCTCAGCCTCAGACCTGCTCAAGCCGGTCACCCACCCCTTACTTCTCTGATTGGAGTGTGCTGTGGGCTAGCGGTGGCTTCATAGAAAGTGAGCATCAGCCCAGCAGTCCCGCCGCTGGACAGGAATCCAGCAAGTCTGTGCAGTAGACCCTGCTGAGGGGTGACCTGGGGCGGGTGGAGCCTTACCGGCCGGAGTCTCTGAGCCTCTGAGGAGCCCGGCCTTCCTGCCTCCTTGGAGATAGCTGGGCTGGAGGCCTTAGGTTCTAAAGACGGTGGACAGAACTGTAGCCCCCTCGGGCCGTGTGGTGGCTCACTCCTGGCCGCTGTGCCAGCTTGACACTGCTGGTCAGAAGGTGGGACTGACAGGGACCAGGAGAGGAGGCTGGGTGATGCTCAGCTTCTGTGGAACTTTCTGGCAGGGACAGTGGGGCAGTGGCCTCTACAGAGCAGACCTGAGGAGAGCACCTCCCTGGGTCTCCAGGGGGGGTGTGAGACCCTCCTCTGCTCTTGGTCCCAAGAAAGGAATCCCGGGCTAACCTAGCAGGTCAGGAAACCACCCCTCACTCCCACCTGTCCGAGTCTCCTGGGCTGCAGCTGACTCTGCCTTTTCAGCACTGCCTCGCTGCTCTGTTCCCCGCTGTCCTCGGGGCTCTTGCTGAGCAGCCCCAGCAGCTCTGGACACACCTTGCCCTCATGTGCCCAAAACTCAAAGGCCACTCAGCAGTGAATGGTCCCGTCTGGACAGATAACGGCTATCAGAAGTTGCAACTCTGAGGGTGATGCCCTTTGGTGGAGATTGGGTGGTGGGCAGACCCTGAGTGCTGGACGGAGCAGCCAAGGGTCCCCTGTGGTTCCACTCTGAAGCACAGCGGTGATTGGACCTGACCTTCGGCCGGTCCACGTGCGTTTGTCTCTTCCTCAGGTACCCAGACTCATGGTATCGTGATATCACCTCCAACAAGAAGTTCTTTTCCCTTGCCGCGACCTACAGGGGTGACATCGTGGGGATGATTGTAGCTGAAATTAAGAATCGGACCAAGATACACAAGGAGGTGAGTGTCTGCAGCGATGGCTCAGGGGCTGACACCTCTGGACGCTGCCTGCGCTGGGCCCCATCCTCTCAGGAGCCTGGACAGGTGTGAGAGTCCTAGGTGGTTGGTTTCATTCTGTGTTTGTGACACCGTCATACATGCATTAAGTTGCACGACCTGACTGTGGGCTTCACAGTGACCATTGTCGTGAAGTAGGGAGGAGGGTGATAGGTACACGGGCTTCCTGTGGCTTCGAGTCACAAGAGCCGGAAGGAGGCTTCCTCCCTGAGGCCGGTGGTGGGTCTGCCTGCGTCCAGGTTAACTGCTGGGCGGAGGCTGGGGTGAGAATGGGCCGGGCCGCCCCGATCCAGCACCTGGGAGCCACTTAGCGAGCACGGGATGGGACGCAAGCCGAGTCACAAGTGTCCTTTCCAGTGAGGGAGCGAAAACCACACACATGGCAGAGCCTTCCGGTTCTTTGTGAGGCAGAAGAACATGAGACCCTGGTCCTGGTCAGAGGCGTGACTCTCCCAGTCCGGTGGTCCATCTCTGGAGCCAAGAGGCCGCGTGGGGTGTCATGTCGCTCGGCCGCCCCCACCTGCCTCCCCCTGTACTCCAGGACCCCATGGGACCGTGTGGGATCCTTCAGTTACAGCGCCCACACCCTGTGGGGCTGCCTTGTCTCCTGGCACGTGGACTGACACGGACCAAGGGCCTCCTGAGCAGCGCTTCTTCCCACCGTGACTGCTCTGGTCCGGCTTTGCTAACCCTCCCGCCCCAAGAGAAGCAACTTTGCGTGTGCCTTGTTAGCAGCAGTTTCTCACAGAAGGGCCCACAGCCTCTCGCTTCCATGGGGGTGGGGTGGCTCTCCATTGCCCCGTTCTGGGTTCTCCTGCCCCGGTGTCCCCCAAGGTATGTGTCCCGGAAGTTGGCCCAGGAGCTGTGCGTGTCCTGCAGCGGGACCGGGGCTTCCACTGCTGACCCAGCAGTCTCTGACTTTCTCTCTAGGACGGAGATATTCTGGCCTCCAGCTTCTCCGTGGACACACAGGTTGCGTACATCCTCAGCCTGGGAGTGGTGAAGGAGTTCAGGAAGCACGGGATAGGTAAGGGGGGGCCTGTAAGTCCCCCCAGCTTGCCCCTGCTCCCTGCCGACTCTCTCATAAGACCTGCTCTGTCTCTGTCTTGCTCTATCCGGCCCTCTGTTGGGGCCAAACTCGCACCCTTCCTTCATTCCCTGCCCCTGACAAGTCTGCCGGCCCCACCTGCTTTCGGCCTTCAGCCCGTCTTCTTTCCACGTTTCGCTGGGTCTTTCTGCTGTGGCCTCCTTCCCAGATCTGGTGAGATCAGATGAATAACCCCTCCCGGGCATCCTCATTAGAGAACGGGCCCCTCTTACTGTGCCTCTCGCCACACCCCCAGCTCACATCCAGCCCCAGGGTTTTCTTGACTAACAGTAGAAAGCGTAATTGAAGGAACAGTCCCAACCATGGTTTATCGGATGCCTGCCACCCTTGGGGGCTCTGCCGCCCACACAGCTCCAAACTCCTGTCCCACGCGGCCAGCGAGCGTCGGGGTCTTCCCTCGTAACCCAGGCCCTTTCACTCCATGTTTTCCTGGGCTAAAAGGGCAGTGAGTTTCGCTGTAGGTCCAGCCCTTGGCAGGGACCGTGGCCAGCTTACATCCTCATCCTTGACATTCGAGCCTCAGCTGACAAGCCCCACCAAGGGTTCGGACGTTAGGGACTCCGGCAATGGGTGGTTTTGGAAGGTCAGCCTTTGCCTCACGCTCCCTTCCCCCCACCGCCCCTTTCCTGTCACCCCTCAGGGTCCCTGTTACTTGAGAGTCTAAAGGATCACATATCAACCACTGCCCAGGACCACTGCAAAGCCATCTACCTGCACGTCCTTACCACCAACAACACAGCCATAAGCTTCTACGAGAACAGAGACTTCAAGCAGCACCACTATCTCCCTTACTACTACTCCATCCGCGGGGTCCTCAAAGATGGCTTTACCTACGTCCTCTACATCAACGGCGGCCACCCCCCCTGGACCATCTTATATCCTTTCTCTCTCAGGGGTGAGGGCTGGTGGCTTCCTAGTGGGGTCTGTATGCCAACTGAAGCCACGGTTGCCTTCACATGGCATCCCTGAGGCCAAGTTCGTGGGACCCAAGTGTTGTGGGCAACTCTGACCAGCACATCTTGACAGGATATAATGGTCTGGGTGTAGATGCTGGGAAAGTAGGTGCTCCCTGGACGTCAGCCTGGCCCAAGATCCATCTGTCAAGTATCTACTGAGAGCCTCCTATTTGAGGTCGAGGGGAATACAGCAGTGACTAAGGCAGACAAAAACCCCTGCTTTAGTGCTGACGGAAGAAAACAAGCACGGGAGGCGAAAAGAGTGGTTTGTTGATTCTGAACTTTGGATTCAAACCTTCCTTATCAGGTGCATGACCCAGCTGGGTTTCCCTGCCCTCCACCCTCCTCTTCAACCTTCCTCTTCAAGGGCCAATTCTCTCTGGCCCTTGACAGATTCGATGGAGGCCAGGAGACTTCCTAACAGTCACAGGGAGTGGCCCCCAAAATAATGTGTGTATGTGAGAGACAGAAGTTAAACGAATGAGTCCAGGCTTTATCCATTTCATAGGGAAATAAACAGGAAAGACAGGGGTGACCCAAAAGCCTGCAGGCCTGGCTCACGTGAAGGGGGGTGCTCTCTGTGGGTGTCCACGGGTGGGGACTGCAGACCCCTCCTCGTCTCAGGGACAGGGCCCGGCATAGGGGCAACAGGCGCTCTTGCTCCGCCAGACCCCGCCCCCGGCACCCAGTCGCGTCCGGGTGTGTGGGGCTGCACCCAGAAGGTCCTGTGTTTGCACAGCAGAGCCCCCTCCATCTGATGGGGCTCCCTGCCCTGCAGAGGCCACGCAGGCTCATGGCCGCCCACAGGAGTGATGTGTTGTGTGCAGGCAGCCCCTGCGGGTCACCATGCTGACTGAGCGGCCCAGGGCGTGCGGGCAGGTGGGCAGGCGAGGCGGAATCTTCCTTAACGGAGCCGTACGGACTACATCCAGCACCTGGGCTCCGCGCTAGCAAACCTGAGCCCCTGCTCCATCCCACACAGGATCTACCGCCAGGCCCAGAGCCTGCTCTGCAGCTTCTTGCCATGGTCTAGCATCTCCACCAAGGGCGGCATCGAGTACAGCCGGACCATGTGACGCCAGCCAGGCAGCCTCCGCCGGGCCCCACCCCCCGGCATCTGGCGGACGCCACCTTCCTGGCCATCTGACTGCGGCTGTCCTCTGCAGAGGAACTGGCGGCCACCTGCCGGGCTGGTTGGCCCGCCCCAGCTGCAGGCCGGTGCTACGCGGGTTCGGGAGCAGAGCAACGTGGGGCATGCCCTGTCTCCCCAGGTACCCAGAGCAGGGGTTGCGGGAAGTGGAGGAGAGCCTAGGGGGTGATGATCAGGGAAGTGAGGGGCCCCGCATCGTCAGCAGTGAGAACAGGCAGCCCCAGGTGGGCATCTGCCACACAGGTCATGGGCGACAGAGCCCAGGGCCAGGGGGATCCCTGACCACCTCTCGGAAACTTTTGGAGGAAAAGCAGAGTCCTTGAGCTCTGGCCAGAACGTTGTCTTTTCACATCCTAAACTCCTTTTTTAAAAAAATAACATACTTACGTGGTTCAAAAGTTGAAAAGTTACCAAAAGATCAAGTCTCTTTCCCCCGGGCCCCGGATGCTCAGCTTCTCCTTCCCGGGCCGTGGTGCTGCCGTGTTCCCGGCCGTACTTCCCTGGGTGTACACATGGCCTTGACAGCTCCGGCGGCGCCTGCTCACTCTCTGAGCTCCTGGCTGAGTGCTCTGCCCAGACATGGCCACTTCTGAGAGCCATGGGGACACCAGGGTGCACTCATGCGTGGACATGACCCAGAGCAGGTTGTGACAGGGGCCGAGCCCACATGGCAGGGCTCCGTGGCCTCCTGGGCTGGCACCCCTGTTGGTGCCATGGTTTGTGCTGGGACCGAGGGGAGCTGGTGGTCCCTGGAAGGGACTCTGGGCCCAGAGGAGTGCCAGCGCCTGGCTTGGAGCTCCTAGGCCAGTTCCTCGGGGTGGGGGCAGAGCGTTTCCACCCCGGCCTTCACCCTGCTCCCCTCTTGTCTACCCCACAGGCTCTCCCAGGCCTCCTACCCGCTCTGAAAACCTTCAGTTCTGCTGAGCCCTGGCCCAGCCCTGCGTGTGCACACCGGCCTCACGGGCGGCCCTGGTGGCAGCGTTCACTGTGGTCTGTTTTTTCCGCTGCTCCAGGCGCAAGGCCGTGGGAAGGGGCTTCTTCTCTGCGCCCCTCACTGGCCTCCCCCCGTCCTCAGCCCATTCCTTCCAGTTCCTTCCTCTAAAGCCAGAATTAACTTCTCAGAGGGAGAAACCCAAGTGTTACAGACACATTTGACCCTAAAGACACAGGAGCCTGAGAAAAACAAGGGGTCGAATACTGGGAACGCCAGCCCCTCTTCCAGAGCCAGCCCCCAGAGGCCCGGGGGCAGGGAGCAATCTGATCCCTCCACTTGGGGCTGGGGCTCCTGGGGGACAGCCAGGGAGGCCCTTCACCCACACCCTGAGCTCCGACTCTCAGGCTCTGCTCCCCACATGGGCCTCAGGATAACGGGCTGGATGCTTACACCCCCACCGGGAGGATGAGTCCTCCCACGGGCTGGCTTCATTCTGTCCCAGGTGACCGGAGCTGCCCAGCCAACGGTGGACGTGCCATTCACCTGAGCTGCTGTGGAGAGCCAGGTTGAGGACGTGTGCCGATAAGGATCCCCGGGGTCCACGCCTCCCCCCAGGTTCCCAGCCCCTTGAGCTGCAGCTCTGAGGCCTGGCCAGATACAAAGGGGACAGGGGACGACGCTGCACACTGCGTTGACCAAGTGAGACCCGGCCTTTGAGGCTGGGGGCAGTCACGTGCCTTGTGATCTATCCGCCTCTGGGGCAGAGACTCTGAGGGGAGTGTGCACGGATCCCCCAGAGCTGCTCTCTGCCCGCCCTGCTTTCTGGAGCAGATGGGGTGGTGCAGAGTTGTGCTTGGCCCAAGAGCTGGAGAGGGAACACGGCAGGTGGGGCTGCGTGACCGTGTCCTTCCCTCCCTTGGAACTTCCAAGCCTGGGGGCTCCCAGGATGAAGGGCATCTGGGCAGGAGGGTTTCAGCCTCCCCTCCTCCGAGCTGACATCAGCTTCACGCTGAGGCCCAGCTAGGTGTCCTCCCTAATCTGAATCAACGATGACCATGTGATTTTTTTTTTCCCCCGGCCCTTGGGGTAAGGCAAGAGTCTTCCAGAATGTTCTGCCTTGGACATTGGTAATGAGCATAGAGGCCTTGGCCTGCTCCTCCATCCCGCCCCCTAATCATTGCAGTGTCCAGCCCAGTGTTGAACAGATTGTAGTGTTTCTTCTCATTACAGACAAATAAATAGACTTCAGTTGGTCACATTCAGTCTTTGAAGGCTCTTTGCACTCTTGGCCCTGCTCCTTGGGCCCACCCCGAGGCCGAGGGCGGCCCAGGAGCTGCCTGTCCCCTGGCAAGTCCCAAGGCTGGCTTCCAGCTCAATGGGCGATTGTTTTTTTTACAATTCTAGTTGTAACTTCCCCTGCTAAGGAATGTAGCCCTGGAAGAGGCTCTAGAACTGATGACAAAGCAGTGGTCAGGCGGGGGCTCTGCCTCTGGCCTCCCTGGGGACAGGGGTCATGCCTGTCCCTCCATCAGACAAATGAGGAAAACTGGTTGAGGGGCTGGGAGTTGCCCAGGAGCCACACAGCTGTGAGCAGTGGGCCTGAGAGCCCAGCCTGTGGAAGTCGGGCTCCTCCATAGCCTGGGTGCGTTGCTCCCAAGGGCTGCTCCTCCCCCAGATGGCCCTCCTGCAGGACAGGGCTTGGGGCTGGTGGCCCCGACTTGGACCTTCCCCCACCCCCAACCAGGGACCAGCGTCTCCAGAATCTGCCGTCTGAGGATACAGGGATGGGCCAGGGCCTGAGGGAGCCTTCCCTTGTGTCTGGAAGGACGCGCGCTGTCCCGACGTCCAGAATGTGCTTGACACCATCACGTGTGGTCTGACAGATGCCCATGAGAGGGGCAGGTGGGCCCTGGCCCAGCTTGGGCTGCCGGGACAGGAAGCCAGAGATGGCAAGGAACATGGAGGCAAACCTGGATCCTCCCATCCAGTCTCCACAGGCCAAAGCCCAGTGATGTGGAGCAGGGGGTCTCAGCCAGAGTGATTCTGCACCCCAGGGGACATGAGACCACCCAGAGGCTGTGGTTGTGCCACATTCCATGAGGAGGGCGCCCCTGGAATGCAGTGAATGGAGGCCACAGACATCCTACAGCAAACAGGTCGGCCCCAAGACAGAGAGCGGCCCAGCCGCAGATGGTAGCAGGGCAGGGTGAGGACCTCCCGGTACAGGAAGCCCATGCCAGGGTGCCTGGAGCCTCGCCCCGCTGGGAGAAGGGCTGTGCCCATTCTGCCTGGGGAGTCAGGGCGGCCAGGGGTCCCCAGGGAGCGTGAACTCCACTGTGGCCTCAGTGGTGGGCGGCGTGGGGCCAGGGCCAACATTTCTGTCCGGGTTGGGAACTTGCTTTCCTTCCCAACACCCTCCCTGAACCCGGCCTAACTTTCTCTGTCCTCTGCCCTCTTCACCCAGAACACCACACACTGTTGGTAGGCCTGCCAAGACCCTGCCCACCCAGAGGAGGACAGCACCCTCTTCAGGGTGGGCACCTCGGATTCTCCTGGGAGTGACACCACACTTAACTCTCAGAGCACACATGCCAAGGGGCCGTTTCCCTGACCAAATTGGCCTGACAACAGACAGACCCAGGGACTGAAGCGCAGGCCTTGGCTTTTATTGACATTAGATCTGTAGGCTCCCCGGCCCCTCAGGAGCCCAGCTCTCCACTCCACCTGGCCTCCCCAGTACCCGTGGCTGACGTGAGTTGAAGCAGGCTGCAGGGGCATGCCCTGGCTTCTTTCTTTTTCTCTGTCCCTCTCTTGGGACCTCTTCCTCCTCCCTCCACCCTCAAGCTTTCCCCAGGCTGGCCCAGGCTCTGGTGCTGGGCAGCTGCCCAGGTGTCTCAGTGTGGGGGTGCTGCTGGTGGGGGCTGAGCCCTTCCCCCCGACCCCGAACCTGTCTCCTCCTGCTCCTGGGGCCACCCTCTCCCCTCCTGTCCTGAGCTGGGAGAACCAGCCCTGACACTCAGATCTCTACGGCCTCTCCAGGCCCCCAGAGCGGGTTCTCTTGCACAAGGGACATGTGGTCTCCTCTGGGGCCCCCCAGGATCTCTTAGGCCTGAGCCCTAAGCCTTCAGGGGGACCAGACTGGGAGGGGGCACCCTTGGCTGGGTCCATGCTGGAACTGGAAGCTGAGGAAAGAGGGAGAGAGAGGAGTCGTTCACAGGGACCCAGGGGAGGCTGCCAGCCCACCCTGTGACCCCTGAACCTGGCATCCTTCCAAGCCAGAGGGGAGGGGGGGCAGTTCTTAAAGAAAACCCCATGGGGGAGGAGAAAGAGGGAGACATGCTTCAAGCAGGAAAGACCCTTCTCTAACTTACACCCCTCACTTTACAAATGGGGAAACTGAGGCACGGCCAGTGGGGGGGAAAGCAGCCCAAGGTCCCTCATCGAGTGGAGAGCTGGGACAGGTACCCAGGCAGCTCAGGAGTGGAGAGGGACCACCTGGGTCCTTCTGAGTGCCTAGCCCACCCCTGCCCTGGGTCTCTCCCTCCTGTCCCTAGCTCTGTGTCACCTGGACAGGCTCACCTGTATTTCCCCGGCTGTCCCTGGGCAGTTGAGCTTCCAGAAGGGCTGAGTGGTGGCTGTTACCTCGGCCCACAGTCCCCTGTGCTAAATCTAGGGGCCAGACCAGGCCCTCGGGCTGTGGCAGGCAGCCCCCGGCCAGCAGCCGACCCAGCCAGTGGCTCTCACACTGGCCAGCAGGCCGCAGGTGGCCCGGCAGGTAGAGAGCCAGGCCCCGGAGGTGGCGCAGCCGGAAGTTCTTGGGCTTGCTTCCCTGGGCACTGGGGCACTGCTGCTGCTGGGCCCCCAGCCCCCCCTCGTAGATATTGGGTGGTGTGTCGGGGTGACTGGTGCGTCCTGGGGCCCAGCTCACTGCATCTGTGGAGGGGAGAGCAGAAGGGTGTGGCCGGGGGGCCCCATTGCCCATGAGGGGAGAACAGTCCCACGATGAGCCCCACCCTGGCCTGCAGAGCCTTAGCTTACCTGTCTGTCATGTGGACTCCGCCCCCTGCCTCCCACTCGCCTCATCCAACTTAGCACTCCTCTCCCTCCCAGCCCACAGGGAGGGCTGAGAAACCTGGTCTCAGCACCAAGACATTTTCAGAACTTCAGGCTCTTTCTGCCACCCACTATTGTCCCCTGCCCTAAAAAGAGCATTCCAGTGTCCAGGGTCAAGTGGCCTGGACCCATGGCCATTCCCTTCTCCCAAGCATGCATGTCCCCAGGGCCACCCTGGTGGCTTTGGGCCCAGGTCAGGACAGGAGAGCATCTCTCCTCCTGCCTCTCCTCCCCGCAGCCCGGCACCTTCTCTTATGCGCAGCTCAGAGAACGCACAGACCAAGGCTTCCATGGAGGGCCAGCTGGTGGGGTGGAGCGGCCGGGCCTCCTGTGCAGCAGGGCTCTGCTCTCCGCCACCTAGCAGGCGGGTCTGCAGGGCTCCCTTGGCAACCAGCTCTGTGATGTCACAGGGAAGACTCCCTCATCTCTCGGACCTCCAGGTTTGGCAGGGGATGATGTACAGAGCAGGGGCAGGGTGGTAGGTGGGCAAGGGGATTGGGCAGAACCTTGGGGAGGTCCCTGGTCCCTCCGGCTTGGGGCAGGCATGCAAAACAGATTTGGCTCTTGCAGTCTGGGGAGTCACTCCCTGGGGTGACCTCTTGGGGTATCCTTTTCCTCATCAGTGGGTGGAAAATGAACGTTTAGGGACGCAGACATGGTGAGACCTGTATCAGTGCTTTGAGCATGCCAAGAAGGTGGTTCTGGGTGACTGGGCAGGTCCCTTAACTTTTCCATCCATTTTCCCATAAGTAGGCCATGGAGTATTCTGTGGATTGTACCAAGTGTGAGGAAGGGTTTGGAGAAACCAAAACTCTCATATACTGTTGGGGATGGGGGGATGAAAATGATATCACCAAAGTGGGAAACAATTTCTTTAAAAGTTAAACTTTTCAATTCTCTCTGTTCATAAATGACATGGTCCTATATAGAGAAGAAATTAATTCACACTCAAAGGAAATAAAAGAACCTATTTGAGCTAGTAAAACTATCAGAGCTAATAAGTTAGTTGAGCAGTCTCAGGACACGTGATCAACACACACAATGAACTATATTTCTATACACTAGGAAAGAACAAAAAGAATAAAATCAATCATGGAAGTGCAAGACAGCACTAAAAACTAGAGAACAAAAAAAAGTAAAGAAGACTTAAATGGAAAAAGACCATGTTTGTGGATTGAAGGCTTAATATTAAGACAGCAGTCCTCTCCAAGGTGATCTACAGATTCAATGCAATTCCTGTAAAAATCCCAATGGCCTCAAAGGCAGAAACAGGAAAACTGATCCTAAAATTAATATGGAATTACAAAGGAATCCAAAAGCCAAAAACAACCTTAAAAAGTTTGAAGACTAAGATTTTCTATTTAAAAACTTCTTACATACAATTCAACACTATAGTAACGAAAACTGTGGAACTGGCACAAGACTAGAGATCTAGACCAATGGAATAGAATAGAGCTGCTGCCACTAAGTCGCTTCAGTTGTGTCTGACTCTGTGTGACCCCATAGACAGCAACCCACAAGGCTCCTCCATCCATGGGGTTTTCCAGGCAAGAGTACTGGAGTGGGGTGCCATTGCCTTCTCCAATAGAATAGAGAGCCCAGAAGAAATTCATACATCGCTGGACAATTTATTTTCAAGAATGTTATCAAGATTATTCCATGGAGGAACTAATAGTCACTTCAACAAAGAGTGCTGGGATAACTTGATATAAAAAGATATGAATGAAGAGCAACCTAGATGTCCACCAACAGATGAATGGATAAGGAAGTTGTGGTACATATACACAATGGAATATTACTCAGCCATAAAAAGGAATGCATTTGAGTCAGTTCAAATGAAGTGGATGAACTTAGAGCCCATTATACAGAGTGAAGTAAGTCAGAACAAGAAAGATAAATGTCGTATTCTAATGCCTATATATGGAATCTAGAAAAATGGTACTGAATTTATTTACAGGGCAGCAATGGAGAAAGAGACATAGAAAACAGACTTATGGACATGCGGAGAGGGGAGGAGAGAGTGAGATATATGTTGTGAGTAACATGGAAACTTACATTACCGTATGTAAAATAGATAGCCAAAGGGAATTTGCTGTATGGCTCAGGAAACTCAAACAGGGGCTCTGTATGAACCTAGAGGGGTGGGATGGGGACAGAGATGGGAGGGAGTATCAAATGGGAGGGGATATGTGTATACCTATGGCTGCAGAAGAACCAGAGATCAAATTGCCAACATTCATTGGGTCATTGAAAAAGCAAGAGAGTTCCAGAAAAACGTCTACTTCTGCTTTATTGACTACACCAAAGCCTTTGATTGTGTGGATCACAACAAACTGTGTGATCTGCCTCTGAGAAATCTGTATGCAGGTCAAGAAGCAACAGTTAGAACTGGACATGGAACAACAGACTGCTTCCAAACTGGGAAAGGAGTACGTCAAGGCTGTATATTGTCACCCTGCTTATTTAACTTATATGCAGAGTACATCATGAGAAATGCTAGACTGGATGAAGCACAAGCTGGAATCAGGATTGCCGGGAGAAACATCAATAACCTCAGATATGCAGATGACACCACCCTTATGGCAGAAAGTGAAGAGGAACTAAAGAGCCTCTTGATGAAAGTGAAAGAGGAGAGTGAAAAAGTTGGCTTAAAACTCAACATTCAGAAAACTAAGATCATGGCATCTGGTCCCATCACTTCATGGCAAATAGATGGGGAAACTGGAAACAGTGGCAGACTTTATTTTGGGGGACTCCAAAATCACTGCAGATGGTGACTGCAGCCATGAAATTAAAAGATGCTTGCTCCTTGGAAAAAAAAAGTTATAAAACAGCTTATTAAAAAGCAGACATTACTTTGCCAACTAAGGTCTGTCTAGTCAAAGCTGTGGTTTTTCCAGTAGTCGTGTATGGATGTGAGTTGGACTAAAAAGAAAGCTGAGCACTGGAGAATTGATGCTTTTGAACTGTGGTGTTGGAGAAGACTCTTGAGAGTCCCTTGGACTGCAAGGAGATCCAACCAATCCATCCTAAAGGAAATCAGTCCTGAATATTCTTTGGAAGGACTGATGTTGGAGCTGAAATTCCAATACTTTGGCCACATGATGCAAAGAACTGACTCATTTGAAAAGACCCTGATGCTGGAAAGATTGAAAGCAGGAGGAGAAGGGGATGACAGAGGATGAGATGGTTGGATGGCATCACCAACTCAATGGACATGAGTTTGAGCAAGCTCCAGGAGTTGGTGATGGACAGGGAGGCCTGGCGTGCTGCAGTCCATGGGGTCACAAAGAGTCGGACACGACTGAGCGACTGAACTGAACTGAATGGCTGATTCATGTTGAGGTTTGACAGAAAACAACAAAATTCTGTAAAGCAATTATCCTTTAATTAAAAAATTAATAATAAAAATATTAAAAAATATATGAATGAAGAATGAAATTGGACCCCTACCTCACACCACATACAAAAACTAAACTCTTTGAAGAAATCTTCATCACCATGGATTTGGTAATGGATTCCTAGATATGTCAAAAGCACAAGCAAAAAAAGAAAAAGAATAAATTGCTCTTTATAAAATTTGAAAATTTTTGTGCTTCACTCTCAAGAAGTGAAAAGAGAGCTTATAGAATGAGAGAATATACTTGCAAATCATGTATCTGATGAGAGCGTAGTATCTAGAACACAAAAAGAGCTCTTATAACTCAACAACAAAAAGACAAAACAATCGACTTTAAAAATGAGTGAACTTGCATAGACATTTCCCCAAACAACATACACAAATGGTCAATAAGCACGTGAGAAGATGTTCAGTGTCCTAAATCATTGGGGAAACGCAAACTTAAGTCACTACTTCACACACTTGAGGATGCCTATAGTTAAAAACCACATGGGATCTTCCCAGATGAGGGATCGAACCCTCATCTCCCATGTCTCTTGTATTGGCAGGCAGATTCTTTACCACTGAGCCACCAGGGAAGCCCCAGATCTATGAGTTTTGACGAACAGCTACTGTCATGTAATTACCACCACGAGATATAGAACAGTTTCATTACTCCCTCCCCACACACATTATTACATTATTATGTATCCAGCTCCTCCTCGGAACAACCAATTTGTTTTCTATCTCTATATTTTCATCTTATTCAGGATGTCATATAAATGGAATCAAACAGTATGAAGCGTTTTGAGTCTCCGTCTTCTTCCACTTAGAATAAGGCACTGGAGAGCCATCGTTGTTCTTGTGTATTTCAGCAGTTTGCTCCTTTTTTAAATTGCTGAATGGCAATCCACTGTACCACATGTGTTTATCCATTTCTAAGTTGAGGGGCACCCAAGTGGTCTCCAGTTTGGGGCAATTATAAATAAAGCTGCTCTTAATATTTGTGTATAGGTTTCTGTGTGAACGTAAGTAGTTTTCGTTTTTCTTTGGTGAATACCTGGGAGAGGGATTGCTGAACTGTATGTTAAGTGTATGTTTAACTTTAGTAAGAAGTACCAGCTGTTTCCAAAGTGGATGTACACTTTCATATTCTCACCAATCAGGTATGAAAGTCCAAAGTGCTCTCCATCCTTTCAAGCCCTTAGCACTGTCAGGATTTTTTGTGGTGGTTTGTTGTTTTAGCTATTCTAATAACTGCCTAGTGATACCTTGTGCTTTAATATGCATTTCTCTAATGACTAATAATCTTAAGCATCCTTTCCTTTGCTTATTACTTGTAAGAAAACAAGACTCATTATTTTAAGGCAAGAAAATTTAAACATCAGTTTTTTCCCCGTTTGTGCTTCCTCTTCTCCCCTCAAGTGTGCATTATGTATCTGCATTATGCATTAACCAGACCTCTGCAGCAGCAGAAAAACTGCTCAACTATAAAGATTCATTTTTCTCCTTCTAATACCAGCCACGTAACTCCTTAGAAGATAATGTTCCTTTCTCAATCCTGTCAGGGGTCACCATGCAGGTATGTTTGGTGAACTTTATGTGCAAGGCCAATATAAACAGTCCTTTAAAGACAGCGATTTGTGCAGACAGACTGGGTCAGACAACCTAGGGAGATACTGGGCCACACCTAATGGAAGTTCTTAGTTTCAATACTTACCTGTGCATGCTAAGTTGCTTCAGTCGTGTCCAACTCTTTGCAACCCTATGGACTGTAGCCCGCCAAGCTCCTTTGTCCATAGGGTTCTCCAGGCAAGAATACTGGACTGGGTTGCCATTTCCTCCTCTGGGGATCTTCATGGCCCAGGCATAAAACCCAAGTCTTAATGTCTCCTGCATTGGCAGGTGGATTCTTTACCACTGAGCCACCAGGGAATTCCCTCCTCTGTTCCCAGCCACTGGAACACCAGGAAATTCCCAAAGTTGATGGCTGTAATAGCGTAGCTCTAGATATGGGAAGAAGCAATAAAAGAAAACCATTTCCTGAACCATAACAGACTAGAGAGATAGGCAAGATGGTCCAGATGCTTTTGGCTACTGTTAAACTGTCCAATAATAGCACATTGAGTGGCCTGTCAGTGAAATCCTCGCTTGACCTGGGTGTGAACATTCCTATTGCTGTGTGACAAACTGGTCATGAAATGTCTCCAAGACTTGGTCGAAATTAAAACTCAAAGAGAGGAGATTGTAAAACCAAGAATGTTACCCACCATCCAGGTCTACAACAATTGAGTCATTTGCCACTACAATCACTGACCTACATACAACACACAGCCAAGGAACTTCAGGGCCAAGATCAGGAGGAGGCATTTTGTGCTCTCGGAAGACTGGCAGAACTGCCCTCAGAAAGTTAGGTATTTTCAGGAGAAAATCGTATGAATTCAGTTTCTTATATCTTGCCTACTTAGAAAAGAACTAAAACCATTAACTAAAATATCTGTTCCTTGTTAATAGCAATAAACCTCTACAATGTTGTACCCTTGATTGCACCTACCCCTTACTTAAAATCACATAGATACTAGCTTCACCCCTTTCCTCTTTGGACCATCCTTAGAGCTTTCTGAAAGACTCCTTGCCTGATTATAATCCTCAGGTTGGCTCGAATAAATTTATGTGTTTCTTAGCTGGACTAATTTTTTGTTGACATTTGCCATATCTTTTGTGAACTAAGTTTTTGGATCTGCTTTCTAATTGTTTTCTTCAGTGAGTTCTGAAAGTTTGTTATGTGTTTCAGAAGTCTTTTTAATCAGCTGTGTTTTGTGAATATTTTCTTTTAGACTCTGGGTTTACCTTTTCATTTTCTTAAAAAGTGTCTTGAAGAGCAGTTCTAAATTTTGATGAAGTCCGATTCATCAAAAAACATTTTTTAAAGGACGATACTTTTAGTGTATTGTATCTAAGGACTCTTGTTTAACCCAGTCACAAAGCTATCCAAGTTTTCTTCTAGAAAAGTCATCGTTTTTACCCTTTACATGTAAGGATGCAAGTTCATTTGTTTGCATTTCCAATTGTTTCAAGATAATTTGCTAAAACGATTATTCTTTCTCTACTAAAGGGCTTTATTTATCCTAATTACCATGTATATGCGGGTCTATTTTGAGAATCTTTAAGGTCAGCGCATTCATGTGTCTGTTACTTCACTAAAACCAATACAGGGGCGGAGGGCATCTTAGTGTTGGTAGTCCCTCTTCGTCCACGCTCTGGGCTCAGCTCACTTCACCTCCCCAGCCCTTGCGGTTGCCTGTCCCCAGCCGTGGCAGCCGGGTAGAAAGTGCTCCCAACCGAGACCCCGATCGGCCCCCCACTGCGCGCAAAAACCGGCTCCAAACTTCAGAGCTCAGAGTTGCCAGGACAACCCCCCGGCGCGCCGGTTTCCGGCCTGTGGTAAAGTCCGAGCCCGCTGCGCACGCGCGGGTTGCGCCTCGGCCTACTCGCTGCCCCTCGGTGCGCTCTGGCTTTCACCTTGCAGTCCGTGGCCTCAACTGCTTTCCGCTGCAGGCGCTTCGGATGCGGGCGCGGCCAGCCATTTTACACATGCCAGAGAAAAGACTGCCGGGCGTAGGACTCAAAAGGGAGACCTGGCTTCGTGACATCGTGTACATCCTTTCTGGAGGAGTTTAGGCGGGAATGAAAAGTAGTATGTAGGCCGCCTTGCACAGGCACTTAGGTGCTCAGAGCGTGTCGGCCAGTGCAAATATCTGCAAAGTGTGTGAAGGGAACTTTGACGCCACACCCGCTTCCTCAGCATCTCATTTTACGCTGATTGCCGGCCGCCTTAGCTCCGGCACATACAGAGCATGCGCACACGGCCCGGTCTGCTTTGCTTCCAGTCTTTTTGGCCCCGGCTGCGCGCCGTCGGGGACTCCGTGCGTTGCCATAGAAACCCAGGAGGGCTAAGGAGCTAGCCGTGGAGACGTCGGGATCCTGGGCACTTGAGCGCCATGTCTTTCCGTGATCTCCGCAGTAAGGCATCCCTGCCCTATGTGACCTGCGGTCCTCCCGAGACTCGGGGCTTCGGTCCGCCGGCTCCCTGTCCGAGCCCCGCCGAGGCTCTCGCGCCGAAGTCCCCCTCCGGGGCCTCTGCAACTCAGGGGCGCCCCTGACCCGAGCCGCCCCCCGCCAGGCTGAGCGCCCCAGTCTGTTTCATTAGCGCTTTCTGCTATGATGGGAGGCTGTGGATGTGTATGCGGCCAGTGCGGCTGAGGAACCGAAGTTTTAATTTTATGTAATTTTAATTGATTTGGGTCTGTTCGCTACTGTATTGCAAAACACCGTTTTCCAAAGCGACCAGTTTTGAGCTGGGTTAGCTTAGAGTTCCGAGAAGCGAACAAGAGAATCGAAGAGGGGGCTGGTGAATAATGATTGAGCCTAAAATTTTTCGAGTTTTTGTGATCTGTCAGGTAGTTGATTACTGTCTTGTGTGTGTCCATCATTTCATTTACTCCTGTGAACAGCAGTTCTCTTGTGTTTAGGCGAGGAAATGGGCACAGAGACGTCAGGTCCCTCGGTCAGGGGACATAGGTGGTAAGAGCTGGCGCTGGAGTGTGAAATCGTGTTTTCTAACCTCCAAAGCCTGCACCCTTTCTAAAAGGGGCTGGTGAGGAGAAGGGAACCCAAGTACCTTTGCAAAGAGCGTGGGGAAGTGGGAAAATGTGGATTACAGAACTAGTTATCACCGCTCTGGGGAACATCTGTTACAAAGCAAATATTTTACATTTAATATTTTATTTTAGTCCTCACTGTTACAGTGAGGTGAGTCATTCCTGGATGGAATACTTTGAGGCAGGGAGATGAAATAGCTGCTTTAGATCATACAGCTAGAACTGGGTGGAAATCAGGATCAAAACGTGGGACTGTGTGAATCAATCTCTTGCCTTTTATATGCTATCATTTTCTGAATCTGAAGCAGTTCAGGGAACTGGCCCCACCTGCACAGGTGTAGCAGGTGTTGCCAGTTGGTGTGGTTTGCTGCTGCTGCTAAGTCACTTCAGTCGTGTCCGACTCTGTGCAACCCCATAGACGGCAGCTCACCAGGCTCCCCCGTCCCTGGGATTCTCCAGGCAAGAACACTGGAGTGGGTTGCCATTTCCTTCTCCAGTGCATGAAAGTGAAAAGTGAAAGTGAAGTCGCTCAGTCGTGTCCGACTCCTAGCGACCCCATGGACTGCAGCCTACCAGGCTCCCCCGTCCATGGGATTCTCCAGGCAAGAGTACTGGAGTGGGGTGCCATTGCCTTCTCTGGTGTGATTTGAGGGGCCTCTTTAAGGCCAATTTTCTAATAGTTGCCAGTGCCTGAAATTTTCCCATTAAAGATTACTCCTTCCAGTTGTGAAGGGCTCTTTCTATAATGTAAATATATAGGAAGAGGCATCACAGTTTATTGATGCCTACTAGCACTGTTGCGCGGAGAAGGCAATGGCACCCTGCTCCAGTACTCTTGCCTGGAAAAGCCCATGGACAGAGAAGCCTGGTAGGCTGCAGTCCATGGGGTCGCTGAGGGTCGGACACGACTGAGTGACTTCACTTTCACTTTTCACTTTGATGCATTGGAGAAGGAAATGGCAACCCACTCCAGTGTGCTTGCCTGGAGAATCCCAGGGACGGGGCAGCCTAGTGGGCTGCCGTCTGTGGGATCGCACAGAGTCGGACACAACTGAAGCGACTTAGCAGCAGCAGCAGCAGCACTGTTGTGGGGAGAAGGCAATGGCACCCCACTCCAGTACTCTTGCCTGGAAAATCCCATGGACGGAGAAGCCTAGTAGGCTGCAGTCCATGGGGTCACTGAGGGTCGGACATGACCGAGCGACTTCACTTTCACTTTTCACTTTCATGCATTGGAGAAGGAAATGGCAACCCACTCCAGTGTGCTTGCCTGGAGAATCCCAGGGACGGGGGAGCCTGGTGGGCTGCTGTCTCTGGGGTCGCACAGAGTCGGACATGACTGAAGCGACTTAGCAGCAGCAGCAGCACTGTTGTGTGAATCCCTCCCCTCTGGGACTTGGACATTCTTGGAGACCTTATGTTGTAGAGACATGTTTCTCCTCCCTGCCAGCCTTCTGCTAAGGGACACTGAATGGAGTTGTTTTGGGAAAAGCATACAAAAGGATTTCTGAACGTTTTTTACCTTAAATGAATGCCTGCTTTAGGCAGTTCATGATAAGAATCTTACTTGTCTCCTTTTGATGATGATACTGCAGAATTAACAGAATTTGGCTACTACTTAGTAAGAGGAAGTGTTTAGGCCTCACCATGTGGTGGGAGGGCTGCTGCTTTATTTTCCATACCTCTATTTAAATATACCCCCAAACAATGGCAGAGGCCCTCTGCTGCTCTTTCCGCTGCTTATACTTTCTCTTCTGTTGTCTGGTGAAATTCAGCCTAATCTCCAATGGCAGGTAGCTTATTGTGAATGTCATTGGGACATTTTGAATATCCACCTTCAAGAAGAGTGAAGACACATTATTTAGTCAGAAGCGTTCTTGGCACATCATGGGAACTAAAAGGATGTTATTTGCAAGTCTTGCTTAAAACTTAGTGATTGCAGTATTAAAAACAAGTGTTAGTATTACTGTTCCTTAGTCTGTTTCATAGTACAGCTAAGTATTGCTCTGTAGTTCAATCATTCTCTTGAACATCCCTCTAAGTAACACAGAGACATTGATTTTACCCTACCACCATCACCTCCACAAAAAAAAGTTAACATTTTAAAATGTTTTTCTTTATGGCATTTGGTAAGACCAGATATTTCTCATTTTGACTAGTGAAGAGAAAGATATCCAGGAGATAGTTGAGATACCCAAGAGGGAAATTAAATTCACAGCCAATCCCTAAACCCTATTTCAACGTAGTTTCCAGTTCTCCCATTGAACTCAAATAAATGTTTTTCAGGAAGCAGGTTAGCAATTTTATCTCCTTTTTGTTTTTCTCTTAGAGAGTTGATAAATAGTCCATAAATGTGTCAGTAGGTTGGGAGTAAGAAGAGAAAAACAAAGGAAGTATCTGCTGATAAGTAGCTGATGTTTGAGGAGGAGCTGACCACACTGTGTTTTTTTTACCTTGGACAGATTTTACAGAGATGATGAGAGCCTTGGGATACCCTCGACACATTTCCATGGAAAACTTCCGCACCCCAAATTTTGGGCTTGTATCTGAAGTGCTTCTCTGGCTTGTGAAAAGGTTAGAACTGGGGACTTTACTGTGGTTTAAGAATAGATTCGAGATGCTATTCATTAGCCACCTAGAAACAGGATACTTCTGTGAAGCAAAAGGAAAAGTTCAATAAAATTTGACAGACCAGGCTGTAACCTGTTAAAAGTCAGATGAGTGTTAAGGAGTGCTGTGGGAAAAGGGAGTGTACCGGGAGGTGGTAAAAGACTGTTTCTCAGCAGGAAGCTGACAGGGGTGCTGGTCCACACTCGTCATCCCCTCACTTCATCAGGGATTGACAGGACCTCCTCACACATTGTGCTGAGTATCTGGCTTAGGATTGGCAAACTTTTTACTAAGGAGATGATCGAGATTTTAGGCATTGCAGGCTACATAAGATCTCTGTCAGGCTTCCTTGTGTTTTATTGTTTATTGCTCTTTAAAAATGTAAAAAGCTTTCTTAGCTTTTGAGCTGTACAGGAGAAGGCCGAGGGCTGCAGGCTGCTGACCCCGGCATGTCGTCAGTAACTCGAAGAAAGGAACTCTGGCCCCGCTGCTGAGTCAAGGGCTGTCAGCCAGAGGAATAGTTCTGGATATTTTAATTAAACTCTGCTGTCTGATATAGATTCAATTTTGTAAGCCCCAGATTTGGTTTTTGAAATTTGGAAAGACCCTGATGCTGGGAAAGATTAAAGGCAAAGGAAAAGGGGATGACAGAGGATGACACGGTTGGATGGCATCACTGACTCGATGGGCATCCATCGAGTTTGAGTAAGTTCTGAGAGTTGGTGATGGACAGGGAGGCCTGACATGCTGCAGTCCATGGTGTCTCAAAGAGTTGGACACGACTGAGCGACTGAACTGAAACCTATTTTTTGGTGAGGATTTGTTCTCTTGGTTGCTTGGTATTTTGTGTTGCTTTTGAGGTCTTTCTTACTCTTACTACCTTAGCTGGGGAGTCAGAGAGCTTCCTGTTACAGATCCACTGAACTCCCAGTTTACTTTCTGTTTTTTGAACTTTCAGCTTAATTAACTTGTGTCTTTGTCTCTCTGTCTCTATGTTAGGTACGAACCTCAGAATGACATCCCTTCTGATGTCGAGACTGAACAAGACCGAGTTTTCTTCATTAAGGCAATTGCCCAGTTCATGGTGAGTTCAGTTTTTTGATGGAGTTGTAAAATTAAATACATCAGAAGGAGATGGAGCCTAATTAGAGCTACTTTCAGCTTTCTTAACACTCTCCATTACCAGATTTCTGTGGAGCCATTTTAAAATTTTAAACAATTTTTACTACACAAAGGTTATCACATAATTGGACAGTTCTCTACTCTGTATACACTTATCTTTACTCTCCACAGAAAGGCTGCTTCCTAACGTCTCATCTGGTGATGCCAGGCACTGTCTGTGGAGTCATTTTACCAGCAGCGTTTTCTGAGTCCTTTGTTTTTAACTCATGATTTGTTAAGAATGTGAGAGTCCCGTGAGACGCCGGTGGTGGCAGTATACAGGGTAGTTGTCTCGGGGGGGCAGTGAGAGAAAAGGGTTAGCCATGTCGCCTTTGACCAGAAAGGCGGTCAGCACTGCGAAAGCCCCAAGGCCATTCGTCCTACGGTCAGGCTGCGTTATCAACGGGACACGTTTCAGGACCGCTAGATCTAGGTGTGCGCCCTGCAGGGGGACAGCGTCGGCCAGAGAGGGGTGGCAGAAGAGGCTGAGCATGCTCTGACAAACGTGGGTGAAATCCCGAGAGCAGCAGGCTGTGACTTCACAAATGTAAAAACAGCTGTTCAGCCGACTGACATAAATGACTTCCATACTGTCAATGACACCTACAAATAATTTTTCCAGGGCAGCTTTTCTGTAAGAGAAGGTTCTTAGGTTGTTGCTTTGCCCAAAGGAAGCTGTTTTGAGATTGAAGCAGTAGCTGTCCAAGGGCCTCTCGTGACATCACTCCCAGTAATGGGCCCAGTGTTATTTAGTCTGAAATTTTAATAATGTTTTTAAATTAACGTCTTAATTTTTTATAATCTTTATTGGAAAGCATAAGGTTGACTGAAATATATGAAGTTATTATGGGAATACCATATGATAAGAGGAATTGAACATGAAGGCTAATGATAAATCTAGTTATTGATGTTATAAATTACACTTATGTAACATTTGTATTACTGGATAGAGGAAAAGAGACACATGTTACATAGTTACTTAGATAAATAAAAGTAAAGGAAAATAAAGTAGGAAAGATGAGTTACTGTTGCTGAGAAATAATAAAGAACACACCTAATTCAGTTAAGCTCTATTAATTTAGTGATGTGGAGTATTTATTTCTCATGTCAGATACTATATGCTTCTGCTTTTACTTAATAAAATTATATACGTTTGAATGGTAGATCTAAAGGAGAAGAAACTGGACCAAAATTTTATACAGATATTTTTCTTTTTGAGAGGTTAAGAAAGTAAAGTGATAGTTTATTTAAGTAAGGATACACTCTCAGAAGGAGAGCAGACAGGTGAAGAACTGCTGCTAGATAATATTTTTCTAATGTCATTAAAATAGCATGCAGATTTTTTAAAGTATTTTATTTACTTATTTTGAATAGTCAATATATTTTATGGCTCAAAAAAATTTTTTTAAATCATGAAGCAATATAGAGTAAAATGACTTTCTATTCTGTCTGCCATCAGCCCAGTTTATTCCCAATAATCACTGTTTTTAATATCTCTCAGTTTCTTTAGGCGTATTTAAGCAAATAGGCTATATATTCTTTCTCCTTCCTTTCACACCAGCGGTGGCATGCTCCACACCTCTGTTTAGAATCTTGTCTTCATGTAATAGTACATTTTGGAGAACTTTTCAAATAAAGACAGAACTTCTTCATTCTCTCTTACACCTGAGTAGTGTTGCTTGCATATTTAAGTTGTATAATTTATACAGGTTGGCATTTAGGTTGTTGGTAACTTTTGTACTTAGAAACAGTGCTGTAACAGATAACCTGTACACATAGTTTTGTTTGTGGCAACGTATATTCCTATCATAAGTTCTTAGGATTGGAGTTTCTTAGTCAGAAGAGATGTGCATTTATCATCTTGTTGTCATTTACCAAATTGCTTTCCATCAGGATTGTACCAGTCTGTGTACCCACTCACAATATAAGAATGACTGGAAAGTTTGAATCTTAATATGCTTTGGTTATGTACCAGTTGTTGGCAGAAACATTTTCAAATGACCTACATGGGCTTTGGTTTAATTTTACATGGAAAGGATCTTAAACTTTTTTTTTTTGCCTGAAATAGGCCACCAAGGCACATATAAAACTCAACACGAAGAAGCTTTATCAGGCAGATGGGTACGCAGTGAAAGAACTGCTGAAGATCACCTCTGTCCTTTACAACGCTATGAAGACCAAAGGCATGGAGGGCTCTAAACAAGCAGAGGAAGACGTCAGCAAGTTCAAGTTTGATCTTGGCTCCAAGGTGAGGACAGTGCAGGGCTTGTAGTGAGAGATGGAATGTTTATTTCTCAGACTCAGAACTGGAGTATAGCAATACAGGAGCGCTCCTTTCCTTACTCCCTGACTGAGGGCCGTTTGTCAGTTTTGAGCTCATTAGTCGGCATTGCTTTTTAATTTTTCAAAAACTTAATTTGTTTGGCCCTGTTGGGTCTCAGGTGTGGCACAGGGGATCATCGATGTGGCAAGCAGGGTCTGTGGTTGTGGGGCATGGACTCTCTAGTTGTGGCACTTGGGCTCCAGAGCTCGTGGGCTCAGTTGCAGCGCGGGGTTAGTTGCTCCACAGCCTGTGGGATCTTAGTTCGCCCACTAGGGATCAAACCCGCGTTGCTTGCATTGCAAGGCAGATTCTCTTAACCACTGAACCACCAGGGAAGACCCAGTTTTGTGCTTGTCAGCATTTGGATCAAAGCAGAAGGGACAATAAATTCAGCTATTTATGTTCAAGTGCTGGGGGTACAGGCGTGAGCAAGCACAGGCTCCTCTATTCCTGCGGCTCCGCTGGGGGAGCCAGACTGAACTGCACAGCGGAAGGAGCGGCACGTCAGATGGGCTGAACGGGTGACGGATGGTGAAGAGGGAGGGGCTGAGGTGCTGGAAAAAGTAAAAGTGAAGTCGATCAGTCGTGTCCGACTCTGCGACCCTGTGACTGTAGCCCACCAGCCTCCTCTGCCCATGGGATTCTCCAGGCAAGAATACTGGAGTGGGTTGCCATTTCCTTCTCCAGGGGATCTTCCCGACCCAGGGATAGAACCCAGGTCTCCCACATTGCAGGCAGACGCTTTAACCTCTGAGCCACCAGGGAAGCCCTGGTGCTGGGGGAGGGCCTTAAATTGGGAGATAGGACAGCCTCAGGGACTGCGTGATGTCTCAGCGAAGATCTGAAGGAGGGAAGGAGCAAGCTGTACAGTGGAGGGTGTGCTGTGTGTGTGTGAGGAAATGCGAGGGGGGCCGTGTGATGAGAGCTGGGAGGGGAGGTGGCCACAGGCCCTGAGGTCCCTGGAAAGCCACTGCCAAGACTTTGAGGTGGAAAGTGGTCGAGTTTTGAGCAGAGAAGTCCATCATTTTTGAAGCCTCATATTAAAAGGATCACTGTGGTTGCTGGATTGAGTCAGACTGAGTGTGGAGTCAAAGGCAGGAGCAGAGGGACCTATGAGAAAGCCCGAGGTGATGGTGCCTGTGACTCTGAGCGGCCAGTGAGCGTTCAGCTGAGCTTGGGGAGAGTGGGAGCTTCGAGGTATCGGAGGACTCGGTTAAAGCAACAAGCCAAACGTGAAAGCTGCGTCTTTAATCGCTAGCTGCTGTGGTGTAAGCAAGGGGCTAGAGCCAGAGTGAGTGTCGACTCCCTGTTTCATAGAACTGCTCTGGCAGTTTTAACGGCCCCCCCACCACACCAAGGTGTGGGAGGCTCATGTGGGGACATGGTGGGGACTGAATGGGGGAGAGGGTCATCAGGTGTTTGTCCCGCCTTCCCAAGTCAGGAGGCCTCGGCAGAGACACTGAAGAGGACCCGGGCCCGAGGCCTTGGATAAAGAGACCTAGGGTGCAGATCTTCTTAATAAGAACATGACTGGCCAGAGGGCCTGGGTCCTTGACTGCAGCTCTGTTCGGAGGCTGCAGGGCACTGGTGCTGGGGGCCGCTTACCCCAGGAGGCAAAAGGTTGAGCAAAAGTGGACGCTATAAGGAAGGTCTGAAATGGCTCTGCCGAGTCGCCCTTCCTGTGCTGGTGGATGTGGTCTGTGCCACGTGGCACGGTGGCCACTAGCCACGTATCACTAGTACAACCCAGGAACTGAGTTTAAGTTTTACTTAATTTTAAATGGTTTAACATTAAAACTGGCACGTGACTGGTGGGCATGTGTTAGATGTCACAGCTCTGGAGTGTGGGTATGAGTTCCCGCCAGGATGGGGTTGCCATCCGCTGAAACGGAGGAGAGTTCGGAAGGAGCAGGTCTGGCAGGAAAGATGAGGAGTTTGGTTTGGGACGTTGCCTTTGCAGCACCTCTGAAGTGTCCTAGTGGAGACGTGGAGCCTCAGCTCGTAGCTGTGATCTCAGCATCTGAGCCAGGAGCTTATGGGAGTGTGAGGGGAAGAGGTTGGGCAGCTGAACTCTGCTGATTCCAGTGCTGAGAAGTGGAGAGGGGCGGTGAGAAGATTCCCACGGGGACGCCGGAAGCTCGCTGCTGGTGGAAGCAGAGTCCTGAGGACTCAGGAAACAGACAGGTCACCCGCTGTGAGTGAAAAAGGAGTGTTGTTGCAGGTGGCTTGAAAAGGTGGTGGGAGTTCGTTGACTGGGGGAGACGGGGAGAGAGCAGAACTGGGAAATACTTGGCTCTTTGGAAATGGAGCACATTCACGGAGGAGGCTGCGGCATGCATACCCTGAGAGAAGCTTTCCCCGGGCTGAGTGCTCAGTCGTCCTCGCCATCCTCACGGCAGAGCCTTGTGGCAGCAGCTCTCCTGTGAGCCCTCTGTGCCAATGAGCTCCTCTGAAGCCCCGGCGGCCTGTGGTGCCCCCTGAATGCGGGGTGGGAGGGTGAACACAGGGCCTCAGGGCTGCACAGGGCTGTGTCCTCAGGCTGCCCCTCCTCGGCTCACCCCGCCGCTGCCAGAGCCCCTCATTGTGGGAGGCGTGCCAGCCTCACGCCCCCACACACCTCCTCTTGCAGAGTGCATTTGACTTGACATTGGGGTTTTCAAAGAGACCCAGGGGGCCTGGATTTGATCTAATTTGTACTTAGATCAGTGTCTCCTAAACTGGTGTCTTGGGAGCTCTCGTCTATGGGGTGTAAATATGTCTCGGGGAAAACACATTCTATAGTTAGTTAAGTATTCTGACTGGAGGAGGGAATGATAGGAACAGATTGGTTCTTTCTGCATGCTGAAAACCTGTTAATGAAGTTTCTGTTTTTGATATCTTCCTTCTAGATTGCAGATTTAAAAGCAGCAAGGCAGCTTGCTTCTGAAATCACTTCCAAAGGAGCGTCTCTGTATGACTTGCTGGGCAAGGAGGTGGAGCTGAGGGTGAGTGGTGTTCAGATACCTCTGTTACCTCCCTAATTACCTCCTCAGCTGAGCAGACTTCCAGGGTTTCTTTTCCAATTAGGTTTTTTCCTGTTCTCTTGGTTTTATTAAACAGTACCTGATAAAATGAGATACTGTGCAGGAAAGTACAATCCATGAGCTGCAATCCCTCTTCCTGGTGGGCTCGTGTCTATTTCTGTTGCCTTTGGCATCTGGTTCAGGAATGCACACGTGTGCCGTGTTGCCTCAGCTCTCCCTCTTGTTCCTGTGGCAGACTTTATTGATCATGATGCTTTCGCCCCGATGCCCTCAGCCTCGGCATGCTTCCCAACAAAACGCTCCTCCCAGCCTGTAGCTCCCGAATCTTGTTGCCCAGTGGAATCACCTGGGGATCTTTACAAACTGCTGATATCTGGCTTCCATGCTGATGTCACTGGTATGGAATGTGACTTGGGCATCAGGAGTTTTAAGTCTCCTGGGTGGTTCTAACACTTAATCAGTTTGGGAACCAGTCACTAATCTAGGCAGTCAGTTGAAGTTGATGTTACAGTTGAAATTTATTTGCAGTCCTTATTTTAGCCCCTGTCAGTCAGGGTGGATGCTCTGTCCTCTGTGTTTAAGGAGCTGTTGAAGAGTGGGTTCCTAAAACGCCCTTGAAGCTCCTGTAGAGCTTTTAAATCACCCGACATCCAGGTCATCCCCTGGACCAGTGGATTGAAATGTCTGCAAGTGAGAGCCAGATTTTTAAAGCTCTGCAGGTGATACCAGTGTGCAGCAGAGTTTGGGACCTAGCTGCTGGTTGAAGAAGAAATGGGAGTGTTGGTTCTTACCTGTGAGGATTTATGGCATTGCAGCCTATAGGCACACATCTAATATTTCTGAATTAGATGCGTTTAGTTCGCTGCATTCCCGTCAGGTGTGTCATCCATGGCTGCTCTCACTGCCTCGCCCGTGTCCTGGCATTGCTGTCTCATGTGATGGAATTGTTCCTTTCTGCCCTAGAAGCAGACTGCATGCGGGGACTTGGTGCCAGCTCACCATCCCGGCTCTGGATGTGTTGCCACCTGGTGCCATGCGGTTGGCAGAACAAACCTGCCAGTGGCGCCTAACAGTTGGTTTACATAAGCAGCGAGGCAGGGCCAGGCGTCCCGTGTTTTCTGTTGATAGTGCGGTGAATGTGTGTCCGATCGTGTTCCTTGCAGATCCAGAAACGAGAGCTGGTCACTCGCTGTTCACCAGCAGAGTTTCCTGGCTTTGTTATGAGGCTTCACCAGGATTCTGAGGGGCTCTTTTCACGCCAGCCTGTAGTGAATTGACGAAGCAGTCCGAGGCTGAGCTGTTGCCGTGGAGCCGTGAGGCCCTGGGTGTCCGACTTGTCGAATTCTGTGTAGTTGTGATCCGCAGAAGCTCCCATCCAGTACACTCAGCAGACGTTCCCCGAGGGCCGACTCCAGCCTCAGAGCGGGAGGCTGTGTTCTGTGTCCTTGAGGAGGTCACGTCCCTGTGCTCAGTGGCACTCCCCGGCGGGGGGACAAAGTGCACCGTGGACTAAAAGAAGCACAGGACAGGGTTTGAGGAGGTGCTCCCGGAACCCCATAACCACATGCAGTTAAAGCTCCAGCTTTCAGAACTGTCCCGTACTGACATGATAGGCACAGATGCCCCCCTTGACGGTTAGTGGCCAGTGCCGGGGCAGGGCCGCGTGGACTCTTCTCACTGGGCACAGTTGTCAGTGATAAGCAACTTAGAGGGCCGTGAGCATACGCAAGATGGTACAGGCTGGCGGAGGACTCAGACAGGAAGTTCAGTTGCACTTGGTTTGGGGTCTCTGAATGGAATGCAGGTAAAGAAGCAGATTTGGAGAGAAAAGATTCTGAGTGGTGAGTTCCGCTTCCCATGGTGTTGGGGTCCTGGGGGCCCATAGCTGAAGAGTGGGGCCTTGAGCTCTGGAGAGAGGCCAGATTGGCAGAGAGTCATAGACGGTACTTGGAGGAGGTGACGGCAGGAGTGTTGCTGCATAGGAGACCCACGTCATAATGAAACTTTGAGAACTAGTCCATAAGCCATATCTAGAGCTGGGAATTGGTTTTGAGAATTCCTCTTCTAAAAAAAAATTTTTTTCGTTTCATTGTTTCTTATAGGAACTGAGAACAGAAGCAGTTGCCAGACCTCTGGAAATAAATGAGACTGAAAAAGTGATGAGAATTGCGATAAAAGATATTTTGGTAAGATTACTTGTATTTAAAGTTTCTGTGCCTAGAACTGGAAAATAGTGAGTTCCTGGTTTTACAGGACAGAGTAAGCTGGGCCTCATAACAAAGATTGAACGTGTTAGTGGGGAAGTGAAAAATTTAGAGCACGTTCTGGAATAGCTAGGTGACTTACTATTATCTTCCCCTTGTTATTGTTTTCATGTTACTAAAATTTTGTCAGTTTTATTAATTTAATAATTCTCTTAAAATTTTCAGTAAATACTGTTTTATGGACTCTTCACAACTTATTTAACCAGTTCCTCACTGTTGGGCATCTAGATTATTTCTAGGTTATCTTAATTCTAAACACTGAATAAATAGAATGATCATCATCCTTTACTGATCATCCATGGTTAGTTATTATAAGCTCATTGCATCTGAATCATTCATTTGGAAGGCAGATAGTGACAGAAACTCAGACTACTTGGGCTTGAACCCCACCCTGTGTGACGTCAGGCAGGTTTCTTAACCTTTCTGAGCCTTACTTTCCTCATCCATAAAACAGTCCCTGCCATGTGGGGTCCTCATGGGCATTCATTATGACAGTCTATCATACAGAGACTCTGGTACATAGTAAGTATTCAGTCATTATTAGAGGTTCATCTTACTCAGTATACAGAGATGAGGGGCCTTACGTAAATTAGGAGTAGTTATAAAACAAAATTTGCTGAGAGTTGTTCAGAACTCCAAGATGGATAGGTTTTTATAGTCCTCTTGTCATGTAACAGTGATACTCCCTGGTCAGCCCAGCACAGAGAGGCAGAGCCTCGGCAGGGGGAGAGGTGCAGGGCAGCCGAGACAAGAGACGGCTCCATATCGGCAACTTGACCAAATGAAGGAATATATTAAAGATGTGGGAGCCAAGGTTCTCACCATTGGAGACGGGGTTACAGATATGGAAAGGGAAAAAATTAGAGCGAACCCTGAAATAGGTGTTGATTGACAGTTAAATGCATTTCAATATAGATAGATAGTTATGGGAATAAATCTTATGTGTACATACCTTATGTATGACATGTCTATCTACATAGGCATGCATACCCACACACTCATTCTTAGCTCCAAGCACACCTAGCCCCCAGATCTTTGTTTCTAAATGCCATTTTCCACTAAGGGGAAGCAGGGCTCTTCGGAGAAATGACTGATTCCAGAGCTGGGAGAAGAAAATACAAGGTCTTCTTGTGCCAGAAAGCATGAAAGTACTCAAAGAATGTGAAAGGGACACAGAAGCCAGCCTGAATGAGCTTCCCCCAGCCACATCAGAGACAGGTTAAGTGTCAAAATAAATACAGTGATGGATTATAGACCGTTGAATGAATGCTCACAGATAGAAAAAGTAAATGAATACATTGCAAACTAATGAAAAGCAGATTTTTCACATGGTTTCAAAGTAGCTCCCTACAAGATACTCATTAATTACAAAGAAGAATAGAGTGATATATGAGAAGCTTGATAGACATTCCCTTAATCCAGCGATCAGGGAGAACATCTTCCATGATGGAGCAGGTCAGAATAATGCATGCCTGTTGAAAGGCAGGGGGCGGTGATAATCTGTGCTGTTCTGCTAAGGGTGCATCATCTGAAGCTAATTAGATGAAGGCAGGTTGAGGGGCATTCTGAAGTGCCCTGGCCCCTACTCTGCAGCAGTGGAAAGGCCCTGAACTTCCAGGAGAGGCTGAGGAGCTGTCCAGACCAAAGGAGACCAGGTAGACCTTGTGACTGAATGAATGCCCAGGGTCACTCCTGTCTGCTGTTGAGGCCTTCAGTGGGTTGTGGGTTGGATGAGGTTGTGCGTCAGGGTTCGTCTTCTGTCTGGATGTATAGGAGGAAGTCCTTATTTGCAGGAAATACACATTAAAGTATTTAGAAGTGATGGAGCATCAAGTCAGCGGCTCACTCTCATCTAGGTCAGGGAAAAGTGCTTTGTATTATACTTGAGCTCTTTGTAAGTTTGTAATTGTTAATTTAAAACAAAATTTTAATGATAATACTCTTGTGCTTGTGAGTGTTCTGGCTGAATCAAGTTAGCATGGCATAAATGTGCCTTTTCTACTAAGTGTATTAACAGTGAGGGCGGCCTATTGAGGCTGCCGAACGAGTGCACAGTTCATTTCTTGGTGAAAATCTCTTAAGGTGTCTTTTCATTGTTGGAAAATATCCATAATATTTGATAATTCAAAAAAATGAAACAACCTGGACACTTAAAAGGGATTATAAAATATAGGCCATTTATTTTAAAAAGAGCCTTTTTAAAAAATATATATTTATTTGGCCGAGCTGGGTCTTAGTTGCAGCATGTGAGATCTTAGTTTCTGCTTGTGGGATCTAGTCCCCTGACCAGGAATCGAACCTGGGCCTCTTGCATTGGGAGCAAAGAGTCTTAGCCACTGGACCACCAGGGATGTCCCAGAACCTTTTAAAAAACTTCACTTTGGAGGTCACATAGATGATTCACTAGGTTTTAATCTGACTGATTCAGAGAAGTGTTGCCATTAGCTTGAGTAGTTTGTTCAAAACGGAGACCCACCTTGTCTTCCTCTGACAGTAAACTCGGATCCCTGCTTGGGCTTTGTGAGTACCTTCAACAAGTTAGTGGTATGAGATTAGTCTTCATGAAGGCACCTTGGAAATGGTTAGTGAAGTTAGACAAAAAAAATTAAGCCATAAATTATCAATGAAAGTGACTGCTTCCAAGTGTGTGCCGACTCTTGAGAGTCGTAGAATGTGTCTAGTCTCCTTAGGCAGTTTCTCTGTGGACCACATAGCATTTCAGAGGCCTGCAGGTAAACAGACTATGCTATGCTATGCTAAGTCGCTTCAGTCATGTCCGACTGTGTGACCCCATAGACGGCAGCCCACCAGGCTCCTCTGTAAATTCTAAGGAGATCAAACCCGCCAATTCTAAAGGAAATCAACCCTGAATTGGAAGTAGAGATGCTGAAGCTGAAGCTCCAGTACATTGGCCACCTGATGGGAAGAGCCAACTGATTGGAAAAGACCCTGATGCTGGGAAAGATGGAAAGCAAAAGAAGAAGGGGGTGGCAGAGGATGATATGGTTGGATGGCATCATTGACTCAATGGACGTGAATTTGAGCAAACTCCAGGGAAGTGAAGCTAAGATAAAGCTTGTTTGTGCATCTGTTCTGTAAGTCAGTTCTTTGTCGCTTGGGAGAAGCCTGAACCAGGTAGATGAAGGCGGACCATCACCTGCAGGTGAGGTGTAACCATCTCAGCAGGTGAGCCAACAGGTCTCAGGCTCTGTGTGGGATACTTTGCTACGCAGGATTCTTTCCACCTGCGTTCGTTTCCCTGGGCAGAAACACCTTCTCATAGAAGAAAAATCGATACTTTTTTTCTAGGCCTCTGTGATGTTCCTCCTGGAAATAGTGGGTTAAGTGAGCGATGGCTCGGGGAAGGGTTTGATCTGTTTGCTTCCCTTTGTTTGTGTTTCCCGAGGTCTTGCTGGCCCTGAGGAGTTGAGAAGCCCCTCTCTTTCAGAGTCGGGTTGAGGTCCTTACTGGACCTTGTCTCCTTCATTTCCTGTTAAATGTAGGCACAGGTTCAGAAGACAAAAGACCTGCTCAATAACGTGGCCTCTGACGAAGCTAACTTAGAAGCCAAAATCGAAAAGAGGAAATTAGAGCTGGAAAGAAATCAGAAGCGACTGCAGACTCTGCAGAGCGTCAGGTAGGTGTGAACACTGGGCTGTGAGTGGAGGGCTGCGCCCGGAAGTCAGAGCAGACCGAGGGAGTGTGCGGCCAGTGGCATTAGCCTTTCAGGCCGTGGGACGCCTCTGCTGCAGAATGTACGTGTGTCTCTTGTTCCAGCAAGCACACTGGTGGGCTCCGTCTGTTGGCTGTTTTCGGTATGTCTGGAAAACTGCTTTATTCTTGAACCCCCACTTCTAGCCTTTTAGCTTCTTGGAATGCAAGGCAAAGTAAGTAAATCCAGATGGTGGAAGTTGTTACACAAGGCCTGGCTCCCCAGACCCGTGTCCTGCCATAAATTAGGTGGGAATAGAAACACTCTTCTTGGTTGGAGTTGGTTTTAGAGTTTTGTAATTCCTCACTGGTAATTCATCTTCTTCCCTTTCCAGTGTGCGCCTCACATTTTCTTGGGGTTCACTCTCTTCCCCCCACCTCTTTCTTTTTCTCTGCCTCCCTCCCCGCTTCCATCTCCCCTTCTCCCTCCCCCCCCACCCCCCGCAGCTCTGTATCTGCTTTTCCTTGCTCTGCCCTGTTGCTCTTCACCCCTTTTCATTCTTCCATTATTTTTCTCTCTCCTTCCTCCTGTCCAGCTGCTGTGTCCACTCTGAACATGCCTTGCTTGTTTGGGACACTGGTACCTGGCCTGCACTCTGGCTGCTGTCCTGAGACCTGCGGGAAGGCAGCGCCTAGGAACAGCAGACAGTAGCCCAGAGAGCATCAGGCTTCCTCCTCCTCAAGGGCACGCCCCGGCCCCTTCCGCCTCTGGAATCGGTCACTGGATAGATTTGTCTCATTAAAAAATTCTGCCTTTCAAGTTTAAATTCAATTTTGTTAAGCCTCAGATCTTTTTAATAGAAAAATTTCTGTTTTCCTCTACTCCAAGAGATTTTTAATTATTTTTCTAGTTTATCTGTTCATTGTTTTAAAAGAAGAGAGGTTTCTCTTTAAGATCAACAATGGAAAATAGAAAATTCAGCAAGCCAGTTTAAACATTTTTTTTTTAAGGTTTTAAAAAATTATTTTTATTATTTATTTGGGTGCAGCGGGTGTTAGTTGCAGCATGTGGGAGCTTGAGTTGTGGCTTGTGGGATCTCATTCCCTGACCAGGGACAGAACGCAGGCCTCCTGCATTGGGAGCAGGGAGTCTTAGTAACCAGGAAGTCACTGTTTTTAAGTTTTTATATTTTGGTTTAATTAAAACTTAGCTTTAATTTGCAGCAACCTTTGTTTCTTTTTTTAGGGGACTGATTAAATTTTGGAGCGTGCAGACAGCAGAGTATTACGCCCAGCTAAGTTCGTGCATGGGGCTTCTCAGGTGGCGCTAGTGGTAAAGAACCCTCCTGTCAGAGCAGGAGACTAAGAGATGGGCTTTGGTCCCTGGGTCAGCAAGGTCCCCTGGAGGAGGGCGTGGCAACCCACTCCAGTACTCTTGCCTGGAGAGCCCATGGACAGAGGAGCCTGGCGAGCGACAGTCCATGGGGGTGCAACGAGTGAGACACGCCTGAAGTAATTTAGTGCACAAGATAATGCATACATTTAATTTATTGATTTTTAGAGATGTATACAGTTTGTGATTATTTTTTAACTGTATTGAAATCTGTGCCATACCAAGTGAGGAAAAAAGACCCCAGAGCTTCATTTAAGATAATATTCTTAATGTTTGTTAAAAAGAAATGCATTTCTGTATATACCTATGCACCAAAAAGTCTGGAAGGATGAATGTCAAATATTAAGTGGTAACACCTAGTGATGAAATTAGGCATCATTTTAATTTTATTCTTAGTACTTTCAGGATATTTTTCTAGCTTTTACAAAGAACCCATCTTAATTTTTGATTAAATGTATCTTCCTTTTGTGGGGAGGAGAGAGAAAAGGAGAAATTAGCTTTTGTTACAAGAATGAAGAACCTCCCCCAGTTAAAGGCTTTCCAGAGAAAGCCAGGATGGAATCTGGGGCTCTGAATACCAATTTCAAGCTACTATATGTTTGTGTATTGGTTAATCTTTCCATTTTTTTTTTTTTTTTCATTTTGTTGTTTTAGGCCAGCATTTATGGATGAATATGAGAAGATTGAGGAGGAATTGCAGAAGCAGTATGAAATTTATCTCGAGAAGTTTCGGAATCTGGCTTATCTGGAGCAGCAGCTGGAGGATCATCACAGGATGGAGCAGGAGAGGTTTGAGGTGAGTGCTGAGTCCCTTCTGCATAGACTGTTGGTTCGGTTCCCGTGTGTTGCTTTGTACTTGTTGACTTGCCAGTTTATAAAGAGCATCGTGAGAAAGAATATCGGATGAGTGTTTTTTCTCCCTGATCAGGCTCATGTGGTTCTTCTGTTTTCCTGGTTGTATACCCTGGACTCAAAAGTTGTCAGGTTTTTGATGGCAGGTTTGGTCAGTCAGGGCTACAGATAGGGCCACCACGTGACCTGGGCAGTTGGTTATAACTGCAGGCTTAGAAATTCCTGGGCTGGCTTTAATGCTGCGTTGTCTTGAAATTCTTAATAATTCTCAACTGTGTTTTATTTTGCACTGAGTCCCACAAATTATGTAATGTGTCCTGAGGACAGATCTAAAAACTTGCTTGGTTAACTCACTGGAAGATTTTCAAGCCCTGGTTAATTGAATCATCCAGACTGGCTTTTCAGAAACTGCTTTATAAAGCATTGTAGTTTATTGTGGGAAAGAGGTATGACCTTGAACCTGACCAGTTGTTTTACAGGTTCCTTTCATCCCAGTGTGTAAAGTCATTTACGAAAGAGTATTTCAGGTCCCAGCATCAGTTGATAAATATGGAATCAGAACTAAGGAAGTTGGATTGCTGTCAATTTTGAATTGTCCTTATCCCCTAAGAATATTTCTCCTTAACCCAAGAATCGTCATTTGAAATTTATGTTCACTGTGAAACTGGTCTGCAACCTCCCTTTCCCCTGCTGTCCTTGACAACTTTTGGTATAAAGGTCATCCTTGCCTTCTTACAAACCTGGACATTTGAATTAGGTGACGCTGCTTAGTTGTCCAGGAGAGCTGGCTGTGAGTGGCTTATCACCTTCATCTGGACACGTTTATCTGGACAGGGAACCTGTTGCCAGTTGCTTACGGCAGAGGCAGGAGTGGGGGACCCAGGACAGGCACATTTTGAGGGCAATGAAAAGCCCCTGGGGTTCTGGAAATCTTAAAACACTGAGTGTCTGGGAAAGAGCAGTAAAGAGACAGTGAAAATAAGCTGACCATTTTGTACTGTTTCTGGGCCACCCTGGGCTCAGAAAACGTAAGGAAGAACATGCCTCGGGATGTGAGAGGGCAGCTGGGGTGACTTCTGAGGGGCCCCTCCCTGCCCACTGTCCTTTCGGCAGCACCTGCCGGCTCACACCTGCTCCTGGGCTTCTGGTTCCTGGTCCCTCAGAATATCTCATCGTGGAACACTGCTTCCTTTGTAATGTTTAGAACAACAGCACCTTTTTTAAAGCCGATTTCCTCTCCCATTTTCTCTTGAGAATAATCAGGGTCACATTTTATAACCCAACTCAAGTATTGGCTTTTTAAAAAAATATCCTAGGAATTAAGATGAGTCTTTCTTTCTTTCTTTTCCTGTTTGATCACTTCCACCATTTAGCACCTCTCAGGGCTAGAATTGTGCAGGGAAGGAAAATGGTAAAATTCCTGCTTTATTTTATTAGCAAAAGGCCCAGAGTTGATGCGTCTGTTTCTGTGTCCACATCCCGCGCCAGCATGGGTGGCAGACATTTCATTGTGTTGTCGCTTTTCTTCAGAGGCAGTTAGGTGTGATGGAAGGAGCGTGGGTTTGGAGGCCGGTCAGGCCCGTCTTGGCCAAATGTGTCCTTGCTGGGAGCCCCCCACTTTCATCCGGCTCCCGGGGTGATGACGGAGAAGGGGTATCAGGTTTCCTCCTCCCCTTCCTGGAGCTCAGTCTTTTCTGCTTTTGCATCACAAGTCTAGCAGCACTTACGTGGTAAAGAAGAATAAAACAGTCCAAAAGGGTCCTTTCTCCTGGCTCTTGTTTCTCCTGCTCCACAGGAAACTGAGAACACTCTCCGTCTGATGCAGAACAAGCTCAAGGAGGAAGGAAAACGTCTGCTCAAGAGTGGAAGTAAGTCCACACATTTAAACAGATGTGCTTTTTCTGGACTAGTGTTTTCAGCCTTGGAAAACTTAACACGCACATTTTATTTTTTTAAAAGGTGATTTTCTCACAGCTTTTATATCAGTACTATTTTGATTCAGGAGCTTGAGAGAGAGTGTTGTGTTAAAAATTACATACCATTTAAAAGCACATTTGGTTTTCATGCCAACTGAAATCTTATTTTCCCCTATTTAAATGATAGTTATTAGTTGGAGTTGTATATAACTATAGAAGAAATCTTGTTTTTAGCAGTCTGTAGGGTTCCTTATTTTAGGGCAAACTGAGGGGCAGCAAGTATTGTGATGGAGTACAAGTGCATCTTCTTGAAGGTAGTCCCCCACCACACCCCCAGCACGTGTCCCCCCAAAGTTCAGAGTCCTTTGTCTAGGCTCTCACCAAAGGAGAAATGGGGGCGACCTACATGTAAGACCTAGATTCTGGGAAGGAGTCTTCCCCGAGGCTGGTCAGCCCACTTCATCCACAGACTTCACCAGGGTGTCAGGTCAGCCCTGGGCACAGTAGCAGCACCCGGTCGTCATGTGGGGTTGGTGGCTGCGTCTCCGAGACTCTCTGCTCGCTTGTTTCTCTCTTCTTGTGATGGTTTCTCTCGCGAGCTCGCGGGAGGTGTCCCCGGGACCGCAGGTCTGCGTGCTCTCTCTCTGTCTTTTCCTTCCGTGTCTCTTTGCTGTTATACTTGTTCTCTGCCTCTCTCTCCTGAATCTTAGGAAACTTTGTCTGGAAGAAGTGTAGGGACTGCTGGGGAATCCTATAGGGGTGAGCTTAGAAAAGTCCCTGGGCCTCTCTAGCCAAAGCAGCCGCTCACCTTTATGGTTCCAGGTCAGCCAGGAGTGCCTGACGCGGCCCTCGGTGATAAGCCTGCCTGGAGTGTGTCCCCCTCCGAGAGGCCCGGCACAGGTAAGAGCCTGGTTCCCCTGCATCCTGCTCTGCCCTGGACTGCACATTGAGACCTTTCTCACTGAGCCTGCTTTATTCTTCTGAACTCAGACCTTAAGTTTATAATCCATAGGTTTGGGATCTTCTGAAAGAGATTCTCATGCGTATGTGTGATTTAGTGTTTCTGGAAAAGTAATTTTCAGTTTAAACCAGCCCAATGAAGGGTAATGCTTAATTAGCTTGTGGTGAGCAAAGAAGTTAGGAAAATAACTTATGAAGCACCATTCTCAGTTCTGCTTATCCTGAGCTACTTAAGCTTCCCCGTCTGTCTTTGCTTTTCTGCACACGTGGGAACATTGCCCATAGTGGAAAGTGAAGGTGTTAGTCACTCAGTCGTATCCAACTCTTTGCAACCCCATGGACTGTAGCCTGGCAGGCTCCTCCATCCATGGAATTCTCCAGGCAAGAATACTGGAGTGAGTAGTCCTTCCCTTCTCCAGGGGATCTTCCTGACCCAGGGATTGAACCCAGGTTTCCTGCATTGGAGGTGGATTCTTTACCATCTGAGCCACCAGGGAAGCCCACCAGGGATATAAATGAGGAGAGGTAGAAAGGAAGACTTCCTGAACTTTTATCTGTGAAAAAGTCCTCTGAACAGAACAATCTAATAGTACATAGACTTGAATCGGAGGTGAGGATGAGCAAAATCCAAGATCTGGAAGAGATCATTTTGTTCAGGCTACCCTGTGGGTGGCTGATTTAACCAAGCAAAGCATTATTGAGTAGAGGTTCTGGGTGCTGAGGACATTTCAGTGGACAGTAAGTGGGGATGCTTGCCTTAAATGAATTGACGGGCTGGTGACATGCTTGGGGACAAACAAGCAAGCTGTTTGTGGAAGGTGAAAAATGCCAGTGTGGGAAGTGGAGCAGGTCAGGACGCAGGGAGGGGGTCATGGAATTGCAGTTGTAAAGAGGAATCAGGGGAGACCATGAGGAGACTCTGTTTAAGCAAAGATTAAATCAGAGGAGCTGGGAAGATGGGAGCTACCAGAGAGGGAAAATCCAGAAAGGCTGGCAACCAGGGCCTAGGGTCAAGGGTGAGTTTCACTGAGCAAGGAAGCGTATGAACACACAGGGCTCAAGCTGAGGCAGTTCGATGAGCTGGAAGGTGGGTCGTGTGCTTGAGGGCTCACATCCAATGGAGACCGTTTTCTCTGTTAAGCAAGGAGTGAAGTCACCTCAGGTTTGGCTTTGGGATTTGGAGTGAGGGGTTTGAGGAAGAGAAAGGCTGAGTAATTAGAGATGTAAAAGTGCCACAGGCCCCAGAAATTAAAAAGACTAAGTACTTTGTTCAGATGCCCGGTAATAAAAGTCAGGGGCGACTCTTCATCTCCCCACCAGCGTCTTAAACCTTGTTGCTGGTGGTTAAGTGTCTACCTGCATCCTCTGTAGAATTCAGGCACTGTAGCATTAGGACTGAAGGCCTCCTCTGACTTTATAAAATGACCCAGGAATGTCTTGAACGCAACTGAGTAGCCCTGTCATGGAGTGGAGAGCAGATATTCATGCATGGCGCGCACACTTCCCGGGTGCCTGCTGTGTCAGCTGTTGCCCCAGAGCCCAGCGATGGAGGAGACGCCGAGGGAGCTCCCTGTCCCGAAGCCCCGGGTGTTCCTGGCCACGAGCTGGTGTTGTTGAGCGCTTGAAACGTGGCTAGGCCAAATTGAGATGCACTGTTTGTAGCAAATACACACCAGATTTTGAAGACTTGATATAAAAGGAAAGTAAAATTACTCATTAACATTTTTTTATGTTGGTTACTTATTGAAATGACGTTTTAGGTATATTGGGTTAAATAGAACATTATTGAAATTAATTCACCTGTTCCTTTAATGTACTTACTGGTAAATTTTAAATTGCATCTGGGGCTGGCATATTTCTTTTGGACAGTGCTTATCTAAAAGAAACCTATAAAAAAAACTGCCTGTAGTTTACTCACTGGGGTTTTGATTTGAGTTTCTCTGAAATAGCTAATGAAATGGAGCATCTTTTTGTCTGCTTTTGGCTGTGTATCTTCTGTGTATCTTCTTTGGGGAGATCTATTCTCGACCTTCACACATTTTTTAATTGGGCTATCTTTTTTTTTTTAATGTTTATTTTTATTTATTTATTTGGCTGCACTGGGTCTTGATTGTGGCATGTGGGATCTAGTTCCCTGACCAGGGATTGAACCCAGGTCCCTTACATTAGGAGCACTGAGTCTTAATCCCTGGACCACCAGGGAAGTCCCTGGGTTGTCTTTTTACTATTGAGTTATATGTCTAGATAGTAGACCTGTATGTGATTTGTGAATATTTTCTGTCATTCACTTTCTAGATGCTGTCCTTTGTTGTTACAGAGTTTTGATCAAGTTCAGTGTATTGATTTTTTTTCTTTTATTGCTGTGCTTTTAGTGACATGTTTGAGAAACTGCCGAATTCCAGGTCACCAGGATTTACCCATGTTTTTCTCCTAGGTGTTCTATCATTTTAATTCTTACATTTAGATCTCTGACCCATTGCAGGCTAATCCTTTGTGTGTGGTGTGAGGTAGGGGTCCAGCTTCATTCTTTGGCACGTGGCTGTCTACTTGTCCCAGCAGCAAAGTCTGTTCTTTCCCTGGTGAATCTTCCCAGCACACTTGTTGGCTGTACTCATATTACTGTGTCGCTAACAGCTCGACTTCAGTGACTTTTGTGTTAGCACTATTAACTTTACATGTTTGACCCTCAGTCCGTTGCTGCGAGTTGTCAGAAGAAATCATACTGAGTCTGAGGTACTTGTTTTAATGTTGGGTTAAAATCCATGGGTTCGTTTGCTTTGTATTGCATGGGGTGAAGACTTAATGTCAAATTTTTTCTGGAGGAAGTAAAAAGTGAACTAATCTGAAGAGTGATTTCACTTTATGGTCATTAATTTGTATTAATATCTAATCCCATTCTCTGTAATGGCTTTTATAAGGGGGTAGTTTTTGGATCGATTGTGCTGAGGTCCTCTCAGGATGCTCTTACTGACACTGTCTACAGCTGCTGGCTCTGGCCTCCGTGCTGTAGAGCACAGCGCTTTCCTCCGGGGTGGATGGAAGCAGAGTGTTTCCTCAGAGCCCTCCCAGATGCAGCTGCGGTGCCGCCACTCTCTACAGCAGGGCCTAAGCAAAGCGTGATCACAGATGAACAGTGACTCTACTTCCAAAATGTCTTAAGAATCAGTGATCAGAACAACAACTGCATTCTTCCAGTTCCATCCTTCTGAAACCTCTGCCACTCTGAGCACAAAAAAGTGGCTGGACAGTGATGTCTTTTCCTCCCCACTGTGGAAACTCCTGTAGGTTTACAGGAAATGTTTGACCTGCACAAGACTCCAGAGGGGTGTTTAGGAAATTAATATAAAAGGCTGTTGCATTGAGAACCACCTCTCTTTATCTTTGTAATGAATTTTCTCCAGTTAAGAGTATCATGGGCCCCGGTTTTCATTGCCAGTTACCAGGCAGTCGTTTGTCCCGGGCAGCCACTCAGGCCCTTCCTGGCTTGCCTCCAGGCTTGTTTTGCTGAACAGAGAATGGTTCCCCCCCACCCTCAAACTAACGAAGAACTTCCAACTCCCTTGACAGCTGGCTGTCAGTGTTTTAGTTTGACATGCCGGAATAGTGTTTCTGATATAACTGACACGCTTTTTTTTCTTGTTTTGAAAAACTGTTTTTTAAAAAATCTAGCCTATCCTTGTCTGCATGAACCCTTCCGTAAGGAGCTATAGGCGATTCCCAAGAGACTTGTAGAATCAGATGCATCCCAGGAAAAGCTGAGCAGCACAGATGGCCCTTCCCAAGAGCCTCACGGGACAGGGGCTGTTCTTGAGGGAATGATGGAGCTGCCCTTTGTTTTGCCTCCTTGTGTCCCTGCCAGGTCACGATGACTCTGACATGGACATCCAGGAGGACGATGAATCCGACAGTGAACTGGAAGAGAGACGGCTGTCCAAGCTGCGGACGGCCATGGAGGTGCTCATGCAAGGTACCCCAGCCTCGCTTGCTCACCCCCTGCCCTGCCCCCGGGCCCAGGAAACCGCAGCCGGACTGCGGTCAGGGCTGCTGGGTTTCCAGGCCTGTAAGCACCCTGCCCTGTTGTTAATTGGGATTTTGCTCTTAACATGCCTAGTGGTCATCTTTGCTGCTGATACTCTTACCTTTGGCCCCAAGAAGAGCCAGGCTTGTAGTTTGGTGCTTCTCATAGAGGTCACAGAACATACTGCCTCCACCAAGGAGCTGAATTCTTTCCTTTTTGGGTCCAAACTGGTCTCGGTGCAATTAACGTCCTTTATGCTCAGAGAATTAATGAACAGATAAGGGACCTACTTGAGCATCTCTGCTGTTAAAACCTGTTTTTAGTTTCTGCCTTCTCACTGCAAAAGACTCAAGCAGTAAAATAACATGGAGTGAATGTGGGTGCTTCCCTGGGGCCTTCCTCATGTCCCACTCCCTACCGTACAGGGGTTGTGGCTTGGGGCTGGGTCCTTCTAAATTGCCTTTCTGCACATGCAAACACACATAAATATACACATCACACACATACACACATCACTGGGGGCCCTTCTCAGCCTTCAGGGGAGTGCAGCTCTCTGCCTCTATGTGGGAAGGGTGGCTCTTGAGTTTTTGCAGAAGTCACACTTAGATGACATTGACTTCCAGAGGAGGAGTGGAGAACCACTTTGGTAATGATGCTGTTTTGAAGGATAAGTTAGAGTGATACTAACTTTTGTTTTTACTTTTTGAAGCCCAGATGTGGATCCCAGTACAAGTGACCCTGGCCCACAAAGCGAGAACTTATCTCTTCAGCAGAGAGCACACACCTCCGTGTATTCTAGTGACAGGGTTCAGTGATTTTATTTTTTCCCCTGGGACATTTATAGGATGCATGTTTATTTTTCCGATCCATGACTCGTGCTCAGAATTCATGGCCTTATTCCTCTTTTCCGAAGTGGAAATGCAGAAGATCTGTGCTGGTACACTTCTGAGTAGCTGGCTGCTCCCTAAGTCAACTTTTTAGTGTGAATTCTTCTTCCCACTTTCCTAAAGGAAAGCAGATCTTGGTGCCCACTTCCTGCCTTGTCTCACAGGTTCTCATCCTCTCTTCACACTTCTCTTTTTCTCAGGACAACCCAGCAAGCACGTCGTGGGCACAATGCAGGGTGGAGACACGGATGATGACGTGAGTCCTGACCAGCCCCTTGAGCAGCCCTGGTCTTGGTGGTCCTGGGCCAGCTAGGTCCTGGACTAGGTTGACCAAGGAGCTGAGTGCATCTCACCAGTTTAGTATAAAGAGCTGCTTCTCAACCTGGCACGTTGCTGGGTCTGTGGCAGAGCTTGGCCTCCCAGGGAGCTGACATCTCATCTTTGCTTGTTGATGGCTCATTTCTTTTCTTTTCAAATGAACATGCTTGCCCTACTTTGGTTTTTTCCTTCTCATTGTTCTTTCCATTCTTGCTTTCCAAAGATGGAAGCAGCACCAGCTTTCTTAGGTAAATGCAAGACTTCCAGCTCCAAGAAGCAGGTTGGTTTTCTTTTTCACCTCATCCATTTGTGTGTGTGTGAGCTGCTCAGGGCCAGCAGAGAATCTCCCCCAAGAGTGACGCCCGGTGTCCAGGGCAGGAAGCCACTTACGTGGTTTCCACAGTGGGTGGTAGAGTTACCTAATGGTCCCTGTGTTAATGAGGAGGAGGGGGTGGATGCTGAGCCAAGAGACAGGAAAGGTCATCAGGCCTCTGAACCGTATCCTAGAAAAGAAGGGCTGCTGTTGAGGGCTGGGGTCAAGGCCAGCTCCATTCTTGCGAGGGGACATAGAAGGCAGGCTCTCCCGAGACCAGGGCCCAGAGAGGCTGTGACATCAGGCTGCTGGTGCCCTCAGCGTTGTTGAATGAAGAACTGTGGGCCTACAGAATGGGGTCCGGTTGTTGGGGCTGCACTGCTCTGGACCTGCTTCTTTGTTGAGTCCCTGGCAGGGCTGTGAGGCCCAAGAGGTGAAGGGTGATTGGACTGATGGAGTCAGGGACCTTCTGTCCAGGTGAATGCCACGTGTGTCTGGAGCCTGGCACCAGCACAGAGCCTAGACCGATATTCTTCTACAAAAAATCCACTGATTGGGTCCCAGCAGTGTGGCCTGGGGAGCACTGTCTGGCCCCCCTTCTTAGGATTTGCTTGATCGTTGGTATAGCTTTCTACTTTTCTGAGTGATCACCTTATTTGTAGTTTAAAGTCTCCTCTGTGCCTATTGCTGCTTGTTAACTTCAAGGAGGCTGTTTCCATGCAACACCTTGGGTCTGTCCTTCACCTGTGCACTCATTCACTCGCCAGGTCCTTGTTGAGTGCTGGTTATGTCCCAGGCACCGTTAGGGGTTGGGGAATTCAGGAGTGAACAGAACCAATCCCCTGCCTCCATGAGGCTTATATTCTAATGGTCATCAAGCAGATACGTCAGGGGTCATCATGGTAAGAAAAATAAAGCAGGTTCAGGGAAAAGAGAGACAGGGATGAGGGTTCTGACTGAGTGGGTAGGGGAGGGTTGTGCTTGGGAGGGGCTGTGAAGAATTGGGTGGAGGGCATTTGCAGGGGTCTGATTCAGAAGTGGGAGTGGCGGTAGCTGCAGATTGTTGAGAAGTGCTGTTTCTAAGGTTAGAGCCATCAGGTTTTGTTAATCAGACATGAAGTGTTAGAAATGCCCTGGTTGTGGCTTCGTTGGCTGAAAGTGTAGTTCTTACATTCCCAAGGCGGGCAGACCTCAGGACGGGGCCTGGAGAGCAGACAGGAGGTCTGGCTGGGTCATTCTGAGTCAGCCACCTGCTAGGCGTCCACATGCTAGTGCTGAGAAGCTAGTTGTATTCAGGTCTGGACTTAAGGTCTGAGCTGGAGACTGAATTTGGGGGAGCCTCCCTAAGATCACCATGAGGGGGACATGATTGCTTGGGGAGGGAAGTAGAGAGGAAGAGCAGAGGCCCGAGCCAACTCTGTATCACAGCAGTCAGGGAGGGAGAGCGGGTCTGCACGCTTGACTAAGAAGATTCGAGAGTGAGGGGGCGAGCACAGAAGAGGGTCTCGGGGGTCAGGAATGGAGAACTAATTACCTGTAGGATCTGAGTCCATTGACTGTTTCAGTCTTGGGGGCCTCAATGGGAGAGCATGGCTGGAGGGTGCTGAGAGGGCAGAGAGCAGGGCCTGTGTGAGCTCAGGACTCACCCAGGGATTTGCTGTGAGGCCACGGGAGAGCAGGGCTGAGTAGCTGCAGAGGAGGATGGGTTATGTGTTAGGGTGTTTTATGTTTTAAAACAGAGGGAAATTGTGCATTGGTGGGAATGGTCTGTATAGAGTGACTGACCATTCTGGTTTCCCCAGGGGTACAGGACCTGCACTTTGAAAAAGCTGGCTTGAGTTAGTGACCCTTATCCAGATGATGAGAGAGAGAGAGCATGTTTCTTTTAGTTTGCACCTTACACCTATTTCCTGAGTGGCTTTCCGTCCAAAAGCCAAAGTAAGCCCCCCCACCTGTCTCCAGGCCCCCATCCTCCTGGCTGGCTGCTGCGACAGGGGGCGCTGGGGAGGAGCTCTGGGGCTTGACGAGCAGATCCATGCTGCTCCTGAGACAGAAGCAGGAAAGCCACTTGCAGCACCAGCCTCAGCTCGCACGCTGGTGTTTCAGGACACGCTTACATATGTGTTACTGTCCCAGCCAGCGGCCTGTAGACCCTGGCCCTGTGCTTATGCCCCACAATCTGACTATTTCTCTTCCAAGCTCTCCCTTCGCATAGGTTTTGCTGGTTATTGAGCTGCTAGTGAAACAGCAAGGTAGGGTCTCTGCTGACGTGACATCAGCAACCGGAGGGGCCCCTCAGCTGTGCTCACCGTCTCTCCCGCAGGAAGACCTGGAGGACAGTGAGATTGACATGGAGGACGACGAAGACGACGACGACCTGGAGGACGAGAGCGTGGCACTCTCAGCGGCCAAACCCAGTCGAAGAGGCCGGAAACCCGAGCCACTAGAGGAGAGTGACAGTGACTTCTGACCTTCGTGCCAAGGGACCTGGGCAGATGAAAACCCGCGGATTTGTAGGGAAAGGGGGAATTAAGGAGGCAGAAGAAAAGAGGCGTTTGTTGGATAAGCCAGCTGGCCTTGTTGTTAATGAAGCAAAGCCTGCTTCTGGTTTAGTTTCCTGGGTGTTGCTCACACATTCCAAAGCTTAAGAACCGGAGCCAGCCCCACAGAGGATTTTTTTTTTTGCCTTTTCTATCTCCTAAAACTTGGGAAATGCATGTGTTCCTAGTGATTCACATCCACAGGGCAAAAACTTTTGAGAAATAACAGCCAACACCACATACGTCTTGGCTGTTAGGTTTGTCGCACGTTTTCCTCTAAAAGTCAGCGGGACCTTCCCAGACCTGGGGCTGAAACTGGGCACAGGCCTCATTTCCAGAACTGTAGGGCAGTCAGGACATTTATGTTGTATCAGCTTTTAGAGTCTCGGCTTTAATTCACTCTGTAGTCTTATTTTCCTCCTCCTCTGCGTTCACAATACCAAGCTTTAAATGTATTTTACTAACTAAAATTTTCTGAAAGAAAGTAGCTAATTCAGATGGAAACCAGCTTTGCTTGAAAATCAGGCAACAGAGAGATGCCCCAGGTCACGCATACTTCATTCTCTCTCAGAAAGCCGATGTTCTTCCTTAGGAAGGAGGAGATTAAGGGGAAAGTGTTGGTACGTATTCAGGTTTCTGACTTAAAAAAATAAACCATATTGAATTTAATAAAATAGCACTAGAAGAATTTCCCTTTTGTGAAGGAGGAGTGACAGGTATGTGGATTTTGCTTTGCTTTGGTTTTGTTAATACAGAGAACAAGCACAGAGGAGTTTTCGTTTACTTTTCAATTATAAAGTCAGAAGACTTGTGAAGTTCTTTATCTCAATAAATGTATTTTACACCATATTTTTATACTATTAAGTTTTATTTGAAAATATAATTATTCATTTGTACCTATAACATATAAATACTTCTTCAAGAAAAATTCATGGATTATTACTGGACGTATGAATTTTAGGAGACAGTGTGACAATTCTTTCTGTCTTTGCTTTTTTTTCTGTCTTTCCCTAAATTTTACATGAGATTACTCTTTTTTTTTTGTAAACCTTCAGTGTTCAATTAATTCACCAGTAATTTAAGCTATCCTATCTTTGATAAGCTGACTGGGGAGTAAGTGTGTTGGGAGTCATGTTGAACCTACTTGGAAGCCATGGCTTTTAAGCATAAGTTGCATCTTCTTGGATGTTAGAGCTATGGTTTAGCTGAATCTGACCTGACTTCTGTTTTAAAAAACAAAAAATGTATTTGTTTCCCTCATGTGATTCTTTCTTCTGATGGGCTTTAACATGGGAACTCTGCCCACGTCACAGATGATGTGTCCAGCTGTTTCTAGGTAATTGTGTCCCAGAATGAAGCTCAAGACTATTTTAAGGAATATAAAAATCATCGGTCCCCAACAAGAGAAAGTTTTCAATGTCTGGTATCAAAAATTACCAGGTGTAAGATGCCAGTCAATTAGTGGAAAAGGACAGACAATTACGACTGTATTCCATATATTCAGACAACAGAGGAAAGCGTGAGCAGGCTGTGAGATGTGGGAGATGGAAAGTCTCTAGACTTTGAGAGCTACTGGAGGTTTAAAAACCAAGAGGGAAACTGTGCACACTGAGATTAAGAGCAGATTGTACACTGCAGAAGAAAACATTGCTGACCCTGAAGACACAGGGCATGTTTGTCCAATATGGAATACCAAAATGACCCCCCAAGTCCCATTGTGGTGGTTATCCATTTATTGCCTCAGCTTCAAATTCACCTTCTGGTCTGCTCTATGCTAGTGAAGCTGTTGCTTGTCAGTCTCCTTGGAAGGAAAGCTATGACAAATCTAGACTGTATTAAAAAGCAAAGACATAACTTTGCTGACAAAGGTCCAAGTAGTCAAGGCTGTGGTCTTTTCAGTAGTCTTGTATATATGTGAGAGATGGGCCATAAAGAAGGAAGGGAGCTGAATAATTGACACTTTCAAACTGGTGCTGGAGAAGACTCTTGAGAGTCCTTTGGACAGCAAGGAGATCAAACTGCTGCTGCTGCTGCTAAGTCGATTCAGTCGTGTCCAACTCTGTGCAACCCCATAGACGGAAGCCCACCAGGCTCCCCGTCCCTGGGATTCTCCAGGCAAGAACACTGGAGTGGGTTGCCATTTCCTTCTCCAATGCATGAAAGTGAAAAGTGAAAGGGAAGTCGCTCAGTCATGTCTGACTCTTAGCGACCCCATGGACTGCAGCCTACCAGGCTCCTCCATCCATGGGATTTTCCAGGCAAGGGTACTGGATTGGGGTGCCATTGCCTTCTCCAAAGGAGATCAAACTAGTCAATCCTAAAAGAAATCCACTCTGAATACTCATTGGAAGGACTGATAACTGAAGCTCCAATACTTTGGCCATCTGATGTGAATAACCAACTCACTGGAAAAGACCCTGATGCTGGGAAAGATTGAGGGCAGAAGAAGGGGACAACAGAAGACGAGATGGTTGGATGGCATCACCAATTCAATGGACATGAACTTGGGCAAACTCTGGGAGATGGTGAGGGACAGGGAGGTCTGCCATGCTGCAGTCTATGGGGTTGCAAAGAATTGGACACAACTTGGTGACTGAACCATGTTAAGCATGGTCAGTAGGATGCTTGAGAGACTTTGAAGGAGGGAGGAGGCTCTCCTTCCAAATCTAGTGTGGCTTGCGTTGAGGTCCCTGCAGAGCACATTTTAGCCCCTGAGGTTTCTCCAGTGCTAGTTTCCTGCAAGGCACAGCTGTCCCCAGCATCTGACTGCTGTGACTCTTGTCCATCACCTTCTCAACTCAGCCAGAAAGTGCCAACCAGAAGACAGTGTAGCAACCTCCTGAAAGTGCTGAAAGAAAAGACTATCATCCTGGAATTCTATACCCAGAAAAAATACCTTTCAGAACCAGTAATCTAGTGAAGATTATATAAGACTTATGAGCAAATGTCCCTGCCTTCCAAATAATGTTATTTATAGCTGATTCTTTCCCCTCTAGTCTTGGATCCAATCAAAGCTCTTAAGTTGTTAAGACTCCTTAATAATAAAACAGTCCCAGCCTTTTTGTTTTCTTCATGATGTTGACGATTTTTAAGAGGCCATGCTAGTTTTTCCCAGAGTACCCCTCAATTTGGATTTTGTCCGACTGTTCCTTCATGATTAGATTCAGATAAACGCTTTTGGCAGGAATAGTGCATCAGTGATGTGTCCTTCTCAGCCATCACACTGGGGGTACAGAGTGTCCCATTTTTCCCGTCATCAGTCATGTGGAGTTGCATCGCTTTGACAAGGTGATGTTTGCAAAATGTCTCCATTTAAAAAAAATATTTATTATACCAGCATTTTTTTTTTTTTTAGCTTGTGGGATCTTAGTTTCCTCAACCAGAGATCTAACCCACGCCCCCTGCATTGCGAGCACAGAGTCTTAACCTCTGGAATGCCAAGGAAATTCTCAAAATGTCTCCATTTTTATGGAGCCTTTGTAAATACCTCTCTGTGGGGTGATACTCAGAGACTATGATTTTCTCCCTTAATAGGATTTCATTCATGGTTATATCATCCAATGATGTTTCTTGCCCAAATACTCATTTTTAAAGAAACATTTGGAACAATAGTTCCTGTTCAAATTTAAAAATGATAATTATAGCTTCCATAACCATTTTCCTTGGTTATGTAGTTGAAGAACCCCTGATGTTCATTTGGAATAGTTTTCCTTCCAACATTGAAAGGCATCTGAGGGAGTTTATGCCATGTGGAAGCTCGGCTGTCCTGCTCTCATGGGGAAGCTGTAGATGCAGAAGTGCTTTGGGGAACCTAATACAGAAAGATAGTATGAAGACACCGATTTTTAACATCGTATTGATAACCACAATGCCAGATTCCAAGTGACATACAGTGGACATAATCTCTGCCTTTGAGAGAGTTTGTAATGGGTGAAAGATGACAGAAACCTTGGAGAACTTTTTTTGTCTGTGCTCCAGAATCCTATAATTAAAGCCTTCCTTTCTCTTCAAAATTTTTTTCCTTATTTTTCCATATGACTCTAAAGATCATACTCCTGTAGCCTTTTCTCCTTGAAAAAAGATGTTCCCTCTGTCACTGATGCCAAATTGACACTCTTCATGGGCTTGAAGACGGCAGTTCATTTCAGAGTGAAGGAGTGATTTTATCCAGGGCAGTCATGATAAGAAAAGGTTGGGGCACGTTAAAGACCCCAGGATATAAATAGGCGCTGACTGGCTTCTTGCTGAGCTCTGAGACCCATCCCTGAGTCCCTTGGCAGAAGACCATCTGTGCTCCGTGCTGTAGTGGGGCGTCCATCTCTCCCCTGCCTGGACTGACCCTGGACCAGGAGAAGGGCTCGTATCCTCCTCTGGCAGCACCTTTCCTGCCTCCTTGCAGGAGACCAGCACTCGTGGGGGTCAGCATCATTCCCAGACCGCAGGAAGGCACCCTTGAGAAATGGTCCTTTTGTTGGAAAGCTTTCAGCTGTGTGTCTACCGGATCCACCAGGAACTTGTTTTGCTCACATTTCCACAGTGCACAAGGGAGCATTTGTCTTGATAGCCTCCGAGATCATCCTGGCACCAGACTCTCCAATGTGGTTTCCCTGGAGACTGGAAGAGAAGGATCAGGACAGGGCTTGAGAAACCGGAGGCCTGAAGGTCCTCATCAGTAAGGAGCAGGTGGTCACTACCTGAAACGCTAAACCCAGGTGAAACTTTCATGCTTCCACTATCCCTCCCATGGACGAGGCTCCAAATGGCCCCCTTGTATACGGAGTTCCCTGTAGAGCTACTGGCGGACTGGGGTCAGCTGGCTCCAAGGTTCAGAGGCGAGGCAGGGCCTGACCTGGAAGCACTTCTACGGGTGAACCAAGCTGGTGGGAAAGGGCAGGTGCCGCTGAGCCCCACTTACTTGATGTGCTGGAGCCCGTGGTTTCCAGACAGTGCAGTGGCAACACATATCGCCCCCTCCATTCCCAAGGAATTCTCTTGAAGACTAGGCAGAGAAGAGATGGAGATGCCACAGTGAGCCCTTCAGGACAGAAGGACACGCCCAGGAAGCAGCACAGCACTCTCTTGGAGGGACCCGTCTGGGCCTCATTGGTCCTCAGGTGCCATAGCAACAGCCAAGTGGCATTTAACCCGGAGACCCAAGTCTGCACGCAGCCAGGTTGTCTCATGCAGGTGCCACAGAGGACGTATGACCGAAAACATGAAAGGGAACAAACCCATCCACAATACTGACTAATAATGACTGTAGTGTCAGCTGTTTGTATTTTGAAGGGAGCAGCTACAGCGGAAAGCAAGTATTATGCTACAGGGGGAGTCCAGAAGAGAAGCCGGCTGTCCTGAGACACGGGTACATCTGTGCAGCCACTCACTTGAGTCTCCGGAGACTGGAATTGACCTTGAGAGCATTCGCCAGGGCTTTGGCTCCGGCCACCTTGATGGTGTTTCCTCTTAAGCTGTTGAGAAAGGCGGGAACCCTGAGGCGCAATCTCAGGCACAGTGGCAGCTGAGAGGGGAGCCCGGCACCCTTGCGGTGAGCATAGGCGCCTGGGTGGAGGCAGTGTGGACTCAGCAACTGTGGGGGTGCGGTTGCTCCTCCCTCGCTCCCGGGCACAGAACAGGGACTGGCTCTGGGGAGCAGGATGTGGGGAGGGGTGAGGCCAGCCCAAGCTGGGGGTCTGTGGGAGCCCTCATCCTCCATTTTCATTCCAAAGAAAGAGGGGCGGAGACCAGAGAGGCAGCCCTCCACCCGGAGGTGCACATGTGCTTGGAACCCCAGCACTGCAGGAGCAGCAAGGACCAGACACGCCCGAGAACCCCACAGAGCTCGGGCTGGAGCTGGGTCAGTGGCCACTGCCTCCTCCCCAGGGCCCCTAAACGGCCTGGGGACATGTTCAGTCTGGGCAAGGCCAAGGAGAAGAGGACCCACGAGTGACCCCCAGGAAAAGAGGGTGACGGGGCTGGAGAGGCTGGGGCTCCTTGATCTCTCTGAAGGCATTGAAGTGATCTGGGAGTTTCCATGTACATGTCCTCCTTCCATATATGATCACTGTGAGTCAACAGCTTGACTTCATGAGCAAGAGGCTGTAGCCAGAGACTGGAATACTTACTCGAGAATCTCCAAGGTTCTGTTCACAGCCAGGGCCTCCCCGAGTGCCTGGGCCCCCGGAGCACCAATGGAGGCCACCTGGAGACTGTAAGAGGAGACGCGGTCATTGCAGGTGGGCAGCCTCCAGCCCGCACACCCACCGGCCCAGCTCCATCCACGTTCACCCTTCATCTCCACCCCCTTGACCTAGGGCTGAAACCGCTGAAATAGCGCTGAAAGTTGTTGGCCTGTGGTGTGTCCAGAGACTGCTGCATCTCCTGCCCACACTGATGCGAGGCAGAGATCTGGACACAGGAAGTGCAGGTGTTCTGGAGAGTTTGGGGGACACCCCGGAACCCCTAGTTCTTACTTTTTAGATGCCTGATGTCCTAATCACTAATATTAAGAAAGTCAAACCCACCTGCCTTTCCTGGGAAAAACAGGGATATTTAGTGTGGAAAGATGGCTAGGGGCCAGCTGTGCACGTCAGGACTTACTAGAGAGCAGTGAGGACTGTGTTCACCTTCAGCGCGCTGGCCACCGCAGAGGCACCTTCGTCCCCGATGGCGTTCTCCTGTAAACTGAATGCAGAGCCTGACCCGGGTGCACAGGACCCGAGCCAATGCTCTGGCAGGACGTGCTGAGCTTGGACCTTCTAGATTTAAATCAGAGCACACACCCCATAGTAGATGATCTCTGGGGATCATTGCACCTCCTGTGTGGCCACTGCCCCATGGCCACCTAAGCCTGCACAGTGGTCTGGAGTCTGCATGAGTCTAGACCATTAGGCAAAACAGAAACGGACACATGGAAATACTGTCCACAAGAAACTGGTGTGATTTTCAAAGCCATCCCCAAAATCAAAGCTCTCAGTCCTCAAGCCATTCTTGCTGGTCAGTGTTTTACAGCTTTTTTTTCCCCCCCTTTTTTCTTCCACATTGGAGGAAAGTGGAAGGCCCTGGAGCAATAAATGACTAAGAGTTTGGTTCCAGTGGACACTGGCACGTTTGAGGGAGCAGTTTGCATTGACAATTTTAGCAAATATTTAAGTGCCTTGGGGATCAGCAAACCCAATCCTGGCCTCTTGGAACTCAGGTGGGGGAACGTGTGAGATGAGAGACCAAGTGTGAAGTGCCCTCCCCAGCGTGGTCACAGAGGCTGCTCGGCAGAAATAGGTCTAGACCAAGCCCACGCGTGAGAGATGGGGGCAGGCCTGACACATCCAAGGAACCCAGAAGAATTGGGTCAAGTTGCTGGGGTGCGGAGTGAGGCCCCAGGGGTGCAGAGGAAGCAGAACTTCAGGGCTGTGGGAGCCACACTGAGGGCTGGACTTCACTCTGCAGGCACTGGGCAGCCAGCTAAACTTGTCCAGGATGGGGATAGATTGACATTTGGGAGAGATCTTTGGCCAGCACTGTGAGAGGAGGGACTGGATGTGGAGGCTGCGGCAGTGAGGCTGGTGAGTGACGCTAGCCCCCTGGACAGTGGCCGTGCGGGTGGAGGAGGCTGGGTGGAATGTTGGGAAGAGAAGCGACAGGACTTGGAGATGAGCTGCAGTGGGAAGTGAGGAGGACGGCGATGTTTCTAGCTTGCACAGTGGTGGCCAGAACCCCTCACATGGTGAGGAACCAAGAAGCAGGCTTGTGGGGGAGGTAAACTGGGTCCACCCAGGGGGAAGTGGAGTGGGCAGTGGACACGGGGGTCTGAAGCTCAAGAGAGAGGTCTGAGCTGTAGATGTGGGTGCCTCCAGGACTTCGAAGGGAATTGGAGCCTTGGGTGAGGAGGAGCTTCTAGAAAGAGACATCATTCAGGGGAAGATGACCCAGGACAGGACCCTGAGGAATAGCATGTTCAGAGTCAAATGGAAGGACCTGCCAGACGGGGCGAATATCGGAAGCTGTGGGAGCATGAAAAGCAGGTGAAGCTCAAAGGTTAAACACAGAGTGAGCACCTCACTCAGCAGGTCTGCTCCCAGGCGTGCACAAGAGAGAATTAAAAGCATGTATCCACACGCAGAAACTTGTGCACAAACGTTCACAGCAGTGTTATTCATAATAGCCCCAAAGTGGAAACAGCCCAAATGTCCATCAGCGGGTGAGTGGATAAGCACCATGTCTGCCCATGCAGTGGGGTGTTATTTACTCGTAAAAAGGAACGAAGCCCTGACACATGCTGCAGTGTGTGGATGGACCTTGGCACCATTACACTAAATGAAAGACGTGAGTCAGAAAGATCACGTATTCTGTGACTTAAATTTTGTGAAATGTCCAGAATAAGCAAATCCATAGAGACTGTAGATTAGTGTTTGTCAGGACTAGAGGGCTGGGGAGGAAGTGGGGAGTGAGTGCTGATAAGCATGAAGTTTTTCACGGGGCGACTGAAGGGTTCAAAAATTGATTTTAGTGATGGTTGCCCAGCTCTGTAAATATACTAGAAACCAGTGACTTGTACACCCAAAGAGTGGATTATATCTCAGCAAAGCTGTTATTTTGTTCAAAAAAAAAAAAAATATATATATATATACAACACCAAGTCAGATGGAAACATGCTCTCTGGCCCTAGAGCAGTGGAGGCTGTGTGCTGAGGGCAGGAGAGCCGGTGGGCAGCAGGGTGGCTGAGTCTGCACCTCCCACCCCCTCGGAGGCCCCACTTACTCGAGGCTGGTCAGGCTCGTGTTGAGCTGTAGTGCTTGTCCCAGGGCCTTGGCAGCGCCGGCCTGGATGAAGTTCCACTGCAGGCTGGGCAGACACACACACACATGACCACATGGCCCAGGGCAGAGCCAGGAGGTCCTGGGAGCTCCAGAAAGAAGGGGCTTCTCCCAGGAGAGTGACCAGAGCGGGTGGAATCCCTGGGGATGAGATCCTGGCCAGGGTGGGCAGAGCTCCTGCAGCCCTCCCCCAGGCTGGTCCCAGGGAGGGGCCCTTGCATGGAGCGTGTGACACAGTGCAGCGGGGGCGCCCACCGCCCACCACTGGCCTCTCCATGCATCAGCCCCAGGAAACAGAGCAGGGGGCTGGGCACAACCTGCTGAGGCCGTGCGGGGGGCGGGGACCCTGAGCCTCCTGCCTCCCCTGGTTGAGTGGGGCCCTGCAGCTCTGGGAGGACAGGGCCGGCTGGGGGCGCCGTGGACTCACTGAAGGGACGTGAGGGTGCGGTTTTCCCTCACTGCCTCTGCGACGGCCTGGGCGCCCTGGTCGTGGAGGAGGTTGGCTGTCAGGCTGGGCAGAGGGGAGCAGGCAAGTGAGCCGCAGCCAGCGCTGCAGCCCCCGTCCTTGCTCCCTGGGGATCCAGACCGCTCCCCGATCCCCAGCCCCACCCCAGGGCTGCATCTTGTCCGCTGGGATTGCTGGGCTCAGGCTCTCAGGGCACTTGAATGTGCTCCCGGGCGCCGCGCCTGCCACGCGTCCTGGGGGTGGGCAGGGGGCAGGCTCTGCTTGGTGGGCCTCCCTGCCTGGTCACCTGCCGGGAGGTGGCAGAGCTGCCTGGTGACTCACTCACTCCTGGCCCCTGCGCTGTCCCCCCCCACGCCCTTTCTCCTAAATTGTTGCGGGGGTGCGGGCTCAGGCAGGGCGACTGTCACCACTCGCTCCATCCTTGTGTACTTTGCAGCATCAGAGGGGGACATGTGTCAGGGTCACCACCAGGCCTCCCGGCCAGCCCCCCCCCCCCCCAACCACATCCTTCTCCCAAGGGCCCGCCCGTCAGCTCCCAGCCTGGGGTGGGCAGGGCCCCTGGTGGCATAAGAGAGCCTTAGGAAGCCCCGCCTGCCCCCTCACGTACTCCAGGCTCTTCAGGGTGCTGTTGGTGCGGAGAGCACGTGCCAGATCCTGGGCTCCCTCCGGGCTGATGGAATTTTCTCGAAGGCTGAGGAAAGAGAAGACCCTAAGCTGCTGATAGACAGGGGAGGCCTTTGGCGGGTGGGTGGCGCGGCATCCAGGTGCTCAGGCTGTTTAGAACCCTGGAACCCTAGGTGGGCCCTGGGTGGAGGTGGGAAGAGCCCACTCCAGGAAGCCCCCCTCGCAAGGCTTGCCAGCCACGTGTTCCCCTGCCCAGGACTGTCCACAGGAGGACAGACAGTCCAGGAGGAAGAGGATAAGACGCCAGGACCTCAGAGGTGTGAGGGGAGGGGCAGGCCGGCGTGCTTGGTGGCTGCAGGCTTGCCCTCAGGAAGGGGGTGGCAGACCCGCCTGCAAAGGCTGTCCCCCTCCCCCGTCCCCGTGAGCTGGGGCGCAGGCGGCCGGGCTCCAGGGTCAAGCTGCCCAACCACGGCTCTTCCCCCTCCCAGGCCCTCGGGGTGGAGGTGGGAGTGGGGGTTTCTCAGCACCAGCCTTTCCCTCCACGTCCCAGAGTCCCTTCAGACCCCCAGCCAAGGAACGGAGGGAAGGGCGGGGCTTACTTGAGGCTGAGGAGCGTCTGATTGGCGCAGAGGGCCCCCATCAGCGCTGCCACTCCCGGGTCGCTGATGGAGTTGCTTTGCAGGCTGCAGACAGAGGACAGGGTGCCCTGGGTGTGGCCGCCTCAGGACCCGGGGGGGAGTCCTTCCGGGGTCATGGGCACTGCGTGCAGCAGGGGGCTGGGGGCCCTGTGCCACCCCCGTGCCCTCCCCATTCCTCATTCCTCTCCCGTGCCGCTCAGTCCAGCCCCTGCCAGCTGAGGGCAGGTGGGTCCAGCACCACCAATGCCCGAGTTTAGACGTCACCTTGATTTGGGCAGCTCCTCATGACTTCTGAGGGGACATGTGTCTGCAGCCCCCGGAGAAAGCGGCACAGCCAGGTGTCCCCACTCCCCACCATGGCCCCCGGAGCCAGCCCCCTCCACAGCCACCTAGGCCGGCTCCTAAAGGGCACTCGGTGCTTGTCACTCTGGGAACTCCAGAACCAACACCAACCTACTGTCCAGGGAGAGGGAGCTGGCCTGGTGGGCTGGAGGGAGAGACATTCGGAGCACAGAGTGCCTGGGGTCGCGGGCTGGTGGGTTCTGACTGACAGCCCTTCACCAGGACCTGCCCCCCTGCTGGCCAGGGAACCCGGGCGGGGAGTCACCCTCTGCCCACATCCACCCCCTGGGGACTCACTCCAGGCTCTTCAGGCCCTGGTTCACCATCAGGGCCTCCGCCAGGGCCTTGGCGCCTCCATCGCCAATGCTGTTACTGGAGAACCTGCAAGAGAAGGGACGTGGGTGGAGCAGCTGGGCGGGGTGCGGCCAGGAGGGGTCAGAGTCTGGGAGCCCTCCAGGGAAGGGCTGTCTCTGGTCTCAAGGGGGCCCAGTACACAGTTTCTTCTGCCTGAAGCCGATTGGCAGGCGGCTTTTGTAAGAGATCAAGGTAGCAGTGTCCTTCTCGACTCCTTGACGGGGGCAGGGCCAACCCTTCAGCGAGAGGCATTTGTGATCTTTATGTGAATGTGGCTGGGATGTCAGTAAAGGTGAGCTGGACCTCACTCCTTTCTGGGAATCTGTATCTCCATTCTCCTGGGAATCTGTATCTCCATTCTCCTGGGAATCTGTATCTCCATTCTCCTGGCTCAGGGTTTTGGAGTCCAAAACCAGCTCTCTAGTACCCACGCATTCAATCATTCATTCACGCATCCATCTGCTTACCCATTCATTCATCCATCCATCCATTTACTGACTCATCCACCCACCCATTCAGTCATCCATCCATCCATCCATCCATCTACCCACCCCATGCTCACAAATATGTGTGATAAGCTGGGCATTGTGCCAGGCATGAAGGGTACCAGTTTGGCCCTTCTGCATTTCTCACATGAGCTCCTTCAGACTCCTGTTTTGCTTCAGGGCATCTGCCATCTGCTGGGTTCCCACTGGCCCGATGGAGTTCTTCTGCAGGCTGAAGGAGAAGGGTCCTTCGGTAAAGCTGGCCACAAGCAGTCCCAGACCAAGGACAGTCTGGTTCAAGTTTACCGCAGCATGGGGGAGGGGTCCTTGGATTGTTGCCAAAATGTTGCTAATTAGACTGATGGAGTTATGTGAAGAGTAAGAGGCTACCAGTGGGGGCTTCCCTGGTGGCTGAGTTGTAAAGAACCCTGCTGCCAATGCAGGGACGTGGGTGCGATCCGTGGGTTGGGAAGATCCCCTGGAGAAGGGCATGGCAACCCACTGCAGTATTCTTGCCTGGAGAATCCCATAGACAGAGGAGCCTGGCGGGCTACAGTCTATAGGTTCGCAAAAGAGTAACACACGACTTAGCAACTAAACAACAAAAAGAGGCAAGGGCAACTGGGCCTTCCCTTGAGGGGTCAGAAAGCAGTGACCAGCGGACACTGTTAATATCCATCAACTTCCAAACTGGAGACTTTCTGAAGACTTCTACATACAAGTCCCACTGGTCCCTCACCTGACCAGCCTTCTCAACACTCAGCAGTCTGCCTCCATTCAGATCAACCAGAAGCCTTCCCCCCAACCCTACAGTCCTCCTGAGGGCGGACCCTGGCTTAGGCTTCTCTTCTGCAGAAGTTACGTCCTCTTACACTAAATCTGGAGGAGGAAGACACTACAGGAGGACCCCTGTGTTCATCCTAGGACAGGCAGGCCAGGACCTCATCTGTATGAGGCTAACTACAATCTAAGCAAAATGGAACTTTCCTTGGTTCCAAAAGAGCAGGGGGAGAAAAAAACACTCCCCTCCCGTAGAGTATTTCCTTGAGGAAACTAGGGATTATAAATCCTTTCCCTGTCCCTTTGAGAGTATGTAAATCTTTTTAAGAGCTATTAATAGAAGTTAGCCTCTTGCCAGACTTACAGCCTAGGAATGTCTTTGGTAAGGGCCTCTGCGCCATCTCTTTGAACCCTGGGCATCAAGGAAGGGAACACCTGCTCTGGCTGTAAGTGCCTGCTTGTCATAAAGACAGGAATTTTCATTTTCCTCGGCATGAAGGCAGGACGCAGGCATAGACAGCTCCCCGTCCTGGACGACAGGCAAATTTAGGATAAACTAAGGATGACAAACGGTGCTATTCCAGTTCTCTTGTTTGAGGACAAGCTGTGGTCTTTCTGGAAAACCCACATGTAAAGGGTTGTGTCTGCTCGGTTGCAGGAAAGGGTGAGTTCCTTTCTGTCTTTGCCATCCCACTGGCGGGTCACCTTGGATGCTCACTGCAGGCTAGCTGAGTGCTTACTCCAGTAACTAAGCTGTTTCGTACTTTTCTGCATTTGTGGAGAGGATTTCCCATCTTGGTGGGAGGCTCTGTTTGTAATTATTCCCCCAACACCTATTCTCCGGAAAAGCAGTGGACGTCAGGTTTTCCAGGGGCCGTGCAGATGGCTCAGAAAGCCTCCGGGCCTTGTCCCATCCACCCCTCTGTGCAGGAAACAGAGAGGCCCTTGGGGGAGGAGAAGAGAGGAGAGAAAACCGTTCTCTGCCAGCCAGCATGCCCACTCACTGCAGCACGGAGAGGGTCCGGTTGGCGGCCAAGGCCTCAGCCATGGACCTGGCACCGTCGTCCCTGATCCTGTTGCTCTGGAGGCTGTGGAGGCAAGAAGAGGCATCACTGGTGGAGCCCAGGAGGGTGCCCGGTAGGCCCTCACCCCACACACCCAGGCAGTGGGGGAGCTGGCCCTTCCCACTGCTGATCTGGCCTCAGGCTTTCCCTGGGTTCTCCAGGCACCTGCCTGCTGGCTGTGGACAAGGAGCCCCTGATCACTGGACCACAAGGTCATCAATAGTCTGAATTACAGCTGAAACATAGCAGCCAGGTGTTGGTGAGGACGTGGAAAACTTGGAGCTCTCATCCCAGTTGCTGGTAGGAACATTAGACGGTGCGGCCTCCGAGGAAAGCAGGCTGGGCCGTTTCCTCAAAAGGTTAAACACAGGGTCACCTGTGACCCAGCAGATCCCACTGCTATGTATCCACCCGGAAGACCTGAAAAAAAGGTCCTCAAAAGCTTGTACACATATATGTACGGCACAATAGCCAATAGGTGGAAACAACCCGTGTCCAGCAACTGGCGAATGGATTAACAAATCGTGGTCCACGTAATAGAATATTATTCAGCCTTAAAATGGAATGAAATACACATGCTTCGACATAGATGAACCGTGAAAACATTCCACCGGGTGTAAGAAGATAGGCACAAAATTACTGTTTGATTCCGTTTACACGAAATCTTCAGACAGAAAGCAGATTGGTGGTTGCCAGGGGCTGAGGGGAGAGGGGGGCATGGGAAGTGACTGCTGATGGGTAGAGGGACTCCTTCTAGGGGGATGTAAATACTTAGGAACTAGATCGAGGTGTTGGTTGCATAACTGTGACTGTACTAAATGCCATTGAACTGTACACTCCAAAATGGTAAATTTTATGTGAATTTTGCCTCAGTAAAAAGAAGGAAATGAGCAAAACAAACCGACAGTACGCATCAATGCATTGTATCCATCAACTAAGGATGGATACAGCCACTGGCCCCTTAAAGGAGCCCAGCAAACCTCAGCAAACCATGGGGAGCATCTGGAAGATGGGATTTCAGTGTCTTGGAAGACACCTCAGGGGTCATCCTGATGTCATGCCTTGGGGACCTCCCACTCATGGAGACAAGAACTTTTCCTCGTAGATTGTTTTGCCTGTCAGACCTCCTCGTACCTCTCTCCCTCTTCTCCTCCTTCCCCAGTTCAGACCCTGAACACAGGCGCAGTGAAGAGCTGGACTTAGGAACTCGTTCAGCATACAGGATGCCCTGGCATCCACTGGATGGGAGCCAGTATCTTGTGGCTGCTGTTGGGAATTACCTCCCGCTGCACGGGTGGCACCTGAGGAGATGGTTTTCTGAGCCACCTCCTGGGGGCAGAGGCAGCAAGCAGGTGACACGTACCTCAGAGAGGCCAGGGTGCGGTTAATCTTCAGAGCATCTGCCAGCGCCTTGGCCCCCTGAGGTCCGATGGAGTTACTGCGGAGACTGGCAGAGGAAGAGAAAGGACCAGTTATCCAGTTCCCGGGGAGGGAAGGCACGACAGAAGTTACTCAGATCTTTAAATCTGTGCTCCTTGAAGAGAATTGCCAGGGTTTGTGGTGTTAGTTGCTCAGTCGTGTCTGACTCTTTGTGACTCCATGGACTGCAGCCCACCAGGCTCCTCCGTCCATGTGATTCTTCAGGCAAGAATACTGGAGTGGGTTGCCATTCCCTTCTCCAGGGGATCTTCCTGACCCAAGGATTGAACCTGGGTCTCCTGTGCTGCAGGTGGATTCTTTACTGTCTGAGCCACCAGGAAAGCCCTGTTTGGTGGGACTGGGGCAGAGATCTTTGTTTAGGCAAATGAGGAATGCATTCCCTATGATGGCCCCACACGAAGCAGGGAAGAAAGCAGGGTCTGATGGACTAGTGGGCTTGGGCTGAGTGTGGAGAGGAGATGATAACACCAGGTTCAAGGCCAATATTATGGTGCTTCTGTGAGCGAGCCGCAGCAGCTGAGGAGGAGCCAAGACTTGGTTGGCTCAGCTGTCATTCCAGCCCACCCTGGGGAGAGTGTTGCCTAGGGGGCTTCAAACGACGGCTCACAGGCTCCCCCCATCCCAGTGGTGAGGGTCCTACTTACTCCAGAGTGGTCAGGCTTCTGTTGACAAGGAGGGATCTGGCCAGAGCTTTGGCCCCTTTGTTACTGATCTGATTCTCAGCCAAGCTGCCCGAAGAGAAGGAGAGGGTGCTTAATGAGGGTCTGTAACCTCATCACCTCTTCTGCAACTCCAGGCCTGTGATCCAAACCTGTCAGCCACCATAGCATCATCAGGGCCTGGACGCAGGGGGAGACCAGATGAGCCAGGCCCAGCAGATGGGCATGGTAGGGCCAGAGTGGGTGGACAGGCCCTCACATTAGCAGAGACCCCCATGTGTGCGTGCTCAGTCACTTCAGTCATGTCCGCCTCTTCGCAACCCTATGGACTGCAGCCCGCCAGGCTCCTCTGTCCATGGGATCCTCCAGGCAAGAATCCTGGAGTGGGCGGCCATGCCCTCCTCCTGGGGATCTTCCCGACCCAGGGATCAAACCTTTGTCTCATTTTGTGTCCTGCACCGGCAGGCAGGTTCTTTCCCACTAGTACCACCTGGGAAGCCCAGCAGAGGGCCCCAGGGAGAAGTCTGACCAGAATCGAGTGCAACAGCTTCTACACAAACAGTGCAGCAGAGAGGATGGGCAGTTACTGCAGACGACCACGTGGATTCCAGCCAGGGCTGTGCTGGAGAACCAGCTCTCAGGAAAAAGCGAAATAACAAAAGCCCTGATTTGTTGCGTTGGCTAATTTCCATGGTGGAAATGCTCCCACTGTGGCCAGTTTCTAGCACTGGCAACATGTAAAAATTCCTGCTCAGGACCTGGCTGCTGAACTCGTGGCTGCAGCACACCCGTGGCCCCTGTCCTTTCTCTAAAGCAGGAAAGCAAAATGGTTGAGCCATGAAGCTGACTTTAATAAAATTTACATCTCTATCTACCTTGAAAGGGTGTACCCTGAACACACTGAAGAGTGGTCCAGGGGACCCCTGAACCCCTACTGTTTACCCTCCTGAGGCACAAAGGTCACACAGAGGTCCAAGGTCACACAGAGCTCACCACTCTGACCCACCATCCTCAATGACTTACTTTTGGTCTGGACTCAGTCTATATTTTTGTCTTTTCAAATTAAGATGGTTTCAAAAGCTGGAAGCTTATGTGAGGCTTATGAAAAGTTACACTCGGAGTCTTATTTTCTCTAAATTCACTTCCCTAGTTCTCCCAAAGCCAGCTGCTGGTCATCACATCGATTCAAATCAGGTGTTATTTGGGCTTGGATATGTTATTTATAGGAGAGATTTCACGAGCATATAGATCTGCTCTGCAGTTAGTATATAAACTGTCATTAATTAGAATAGTAAAGATGCGATGTTTAAAATTGTTTTAATTAATATGAATTTTTTAATTTAAACGTTTGGATTTTTTTTTTTTTTTTTTTGGATTTTTTTTTAAAGATGTAATCCTGTGCTCAGAATACCATCTGAGGGCAAACTCTGAGAGGAATGTAGAGTGAATCGGGCCTGGCAGTACATCCACACATACAGTATTGGGAAAACGTATCTACGGTAGCATCTGACTCTTGCCATATCCTTTCTCTCTTCTTACAAGTGAGGTACCTGGGCCTCTGGAACTTTCTGGAATGGGTGGAAATAAGCAGTCTGCACCTTGAGCCACACGCCCTGAAGATACCTCTCTTGGAAAGCATCGCAGGCCACTTGAGCAGAGAGGAGGATGTGAAAAGAGCCCCGGACCCTGAGAGACAGGCGAGCACCCTGCGTGGGGTCTCCTGGGTCTGTGTTACCTGATCCTCTGAATGCGACAGTCTTTCCCACTCAGCACGCTGCCCAGCAGCTCCATCACGGGGTCCTGGAACTGGTTGGTGTCCAGCCTGGTCAGGAGGGACAGCGGTAGTGAGTGGTCGTACTGCTGCCCGTGGGCAGGTGGGATGAGGTCCCTGGCACCGGAGTGGCCGCTAAGCTCAGACACCTAGGCTGAGACCCTCTGCCGCCCCCTCCTCTCCATCCCAGCGAAGCCCCTGCTGAGCGACTCAGAGATCTGTGCCAGGACACCCGCGTGCTCAGAATTCTCCCACCAGGCGACTTGGGAGGTTCAGTGGCATAAACCGTGGGCTTCTGACCCTCAGGGCTGTCTTCCCTGCAGCCCCCACACTGTGTGTGTCAGTCGGACACCAGCCGCCCTCCTTTAAGGATTGTAGAATGGCCCTGGTCCTCCAGCCTTCCCCTCCCTGCCACCAAAGTCCAGAGAGTGGACAGAGGATGACAGGCTGAGGGTGGAGTGAATGGGCGTGGCCTCTGTCAGCACTGGGGTGCTATACGGGGTGTTGTGGGTCGAGTGGTGTACCCCTGTAAGATATACTGGTGTTTACAACCCCCCACCCCCGTGCCTCAGGAATGCAACCTTCTTTGGAAATAGAGTTGTTGCAGATAACGAGTGAGGATGAGGTCATAGTGGAGTGAGGTGGTCTGTAACCCAGCGTGGGGACCAGTGTCCCCAGGAGAGAGAGAGATCGATGAGAAGACAGACACGGAGGAGACAGCCGTGTGACCTCAGAGGCAGAGCCTGGGTCTGCAAGCCAAGGACTGCCGGCAGACACCGCAGGCTGGGAAGGCCAGGAATGACCCAAGGACTGTCCCTACAGGTTTCCCACGGAGCACGGCCCTGCTGACGACGTCCTCTTAGACTCCAGTCTCCACAACTGGGAGAGAAGAGGTTTCTGTCGTTTGAAGCCGCCTGGGTTGTAGTCCTTGGTGACAGCAGCCCCAGGACGGGACACGGAGGGGCATGGGGGCGGGAGGAGCCCGCCCGGTCCTCACTGTACCCTCCTCCTGCACACCCTGCCCCTGCCCTTAGCGCCCACCTCAAGCTCCGGCAGTAGAGCAGCTGGGGCAGCAGGCTCTGGAGGACGCCCGGGCTGAGGCACAGGGGCAGGGGTGCCTCCCAGGCGCAGACGTCGGACACCTGCAGGAGGTAGGCCAGGGCGGCACGGTGTGGGGGGCTGGTCAGCCTGGCCAGGCCCCCACTGGCCACGGCCTCCTCCACGCTGCGGGCCAGCTCGGTGTGCTGCAGCTCGCGTAGGCAGTGCAGAACGTTGACGGCCCGGGCGCAGACTGCCACGTCGGGGCGCAGACAGCCCTGCAGGAGCTCGGCCACCTGGGCCCGGTAGCCCTGGTGCTCGCCCTGGGTCAGCAGGGAGCCGGACAGCAGCGCGTTGACCCTTGGGGACAAGAGGCCTGAGAGGAATCGCAGGAAGACGTCGAGCCGCCCGTCCTCAGCCTGCATGGCCCGCTGGGCCGCACTCCGGAAGTGTGTGAGGAAGCCCAGCCGGGGCCAGGACATGCCGCCCTCGGTGAAAAGGTCGAAGATGGCCCTCTTGGAGGCGCTGCAGTAGTATGCGGCCGCCACGAACTCCTGCAGGGACAGGTGGGTGAAGCAGTAGGCGGCCGCGGAGGCCAGCGTCTCCTCCCGCTGCAGGAAGCAGCCGCACAGGGCCGTCTGTAGCAGCGCGAGGTCCACGCCCAGCACCTTCAGGTCGGGCTCGTAGAACACGTACTTCTTCCTGACCAGCCCGTGGAAGGCCAGCCGGCCCAGCGTGCCCACCAGCTTGCGGCAGCCGTGGGCCAGCTGCTCGATGCGGGGGCTCGCCTTGGCCTTCTCCTGCCCCTCTCCACCAAGGGCTATCCTGAAGTACCACGAGTAGAGCTCACACAGGGTCCTCGGGGGCCACAGCTCGGCGTCCGGGGGCCCTGGCCTCTTGCGGTGCAGGTGGCCCAGTGCTGCCCCCGCCAGCCGGCAGAAGGCCGGGACGGTGCACATGAGATACAGGGTCCGGTCAGCCTGCACCTGGCTCAGGACCCAGCCCGTGAGGACAGGGTCCTCGGGAAACATCTGCTCCAGACAGGTCTTGATCTCCTCCTCGCTGAAGCCCCGGATCTCGGTCATCCGGTCCACCAGGCCCCCCGGAATCTGGCCAGCAGCGCCAGGACGGGAGGTGATCCAGACAGACACTTCCGGGAAGAGGTTGCCCCGGATAATGTTGGTGATCAGGTGGTCCACCTGGATCTCCTTCTTGGGGTCCATGCAGGCCACAGTATTGGAGAAGTCCAGGGGCGTCTTACACTCGTCCAGGCCATCCAGGACCAGGAGGGCTTTGCTCAGCGCCACTGACGCCAGGCCTGCCTCCCCAGCGTGCGGGAAGACGGAGCGGAGGAGTCTGTCTGCAGACAGCTTCTCATGGGTGTTGAGATCCCTGAAGGTCAGGGGCAGTACCAGCGAGAAGTCCTTGCCCACCTGCCCTCGGGCCCAGAGGTGAACAAAGTTCCTCACCAGGGTGGTCTTGCCCACTCCAGCCACCCCGATGGTGATGGAGATGCGGGGGGGGATGGACACACGCGACAGGGGCAGGAAGAGCCTGTCCAGGGCGATGGTCTTGGCTGAGCACCAGCGCCCGCGCGTGGCCTCCACCTGCGTGAAGTCGTGCTCCCTCAGCTGCAGGTCCGTCAGGCCCTCCACCATCAGGAGGCTGGTCAGCCTTGGGGAGGGGCTGCCCAGCTCGGGGCTGCCCCCAGTCCTGTTCAGCAGGGCCTCCCGGTGCTTCTGTATCCTCAAGTCTGCGGGACAGAGGCCATGGGGGAGGGTGGGAGAGGGGAGGGGGGAGGGGAAGGGGGGGGAAAAGGCCTGGGGATTCCCATCCATGGGCCTACCATTGCCACGGGGCTTCAGCGGGCATTCTGGCGTCCTGTTGGGGGGCTGCGGGGCCTGGGAGCCCTGACCGCCTTTCCCGGCCAGCAGGTCCACCAGGGCTTTCACCTGCTCGGCTGGGGAGCTGGCAGTGTGGCCCTGGCCAGTCTCCCCACCCGGGCGCAATTCCTGCTTCCTCATGGAGTCGGGGACTGCGGCCAGGGGCTGTGGAGAGAAGCCTGGGCCTGCTGCCTCTGTCCTCCCGCCCAGTGGCCTGGGACAGGTGACCGAGCCTCAGGGCCCAGGTGGGATGAAGGCCCACTCTCTCTCCCTCCCCGGATGGCGGGTGGCCGGCCCTCGGTCTGGCCTCCAGAACGGGTCTGGGGGGGGGCATGGTTTGTTCCTGGGTGGCCACAGTGGGCCCTGCTGCCAGGAGCATCGCCAGGGCCAGAGGGCCCCGGGCTGGAATCTGAGCTCTGCCACTTACCGTCTGTGCGACACTGGACAGGCCGCCTGAGCTTTCTGTGCCGTGGTGTCCTCATTTGTAACCTGGAAACGGGGCTAATTAGGAACAGGTCCACCGGCGAGAAGGGAAGGGTGGAAGAGGCCCACGGGGAGAGGCTGCGTGTGGTACAGTTCCAGCCCCATGGCCTTCTGGAAACGGCAGAGCCACGGAGATAGTGAGCGGACAGTGGCTGGCAGAGCTCTGGGGAGGACGAACTGGTGGAGCACAGAGGATTGCTGAGGCACGGAAGAGACTCTGTGATACTGCAGTGGTGTGTATGTTCGTCCAAAGCCGTAGAAGGAACAGCACCAGGGGTGACGCTGATGCCGGTTCTGGACTCTGGGTGACCATGACGTGTTGGTGTGGGTGACCGATTGTAACCAACGTGCCCCTCTGGCGGGGGAGGGTGCATGTAGGCGGGGAGGGGGAAATCCCGGTCTTTCCCACTCCATTCTTTTATGAACCAAAAACTGCTCTAAAAACTAAAGTCTGCTAATTTAAAAAGAAAAGAAGAAAGGAGGAGACGAAAGGGAGGGGAGAACTGGTTCTCAGAGCAGCCACTCAGCTCCTTTCGTGTCCTCTGTCTCTGGGAAGCACAGGCTCCGCCTGAACCACAGGCAGCGTGTTTTCTGCCGGGGACATCGATGCAGGCGCTGAGAGGCAAAGCCCTGCCCACCTACATTCCCTTTCCTCCCTGGGGACTGGAGTGGGTCCCACCGCTAAAGCTGGCCGCCCCCGCGTGTCCCTCTCTCAACCAAGGTGGGCACTGGAGGACCCCCTCCTCACCTGCAGCGGGCAGGGTGTCCAGCCCTCGGCAGCCCCTCCAGCAGGGCCCCAGGCACTCAGCGGGCAGGGGTCAGCCATCCTTTGTCCATGGGTCTAGGAGAGAAAAAAGGACGTGAGGCTGGGCAGAGGCTACACCTGCTGCCTTGGGTGGCAGAGGCAGTGGTTGACCCACACCCTCCAGCCCTGGAGCTGTCTGGGTCCTGATAGGGTTCATTTAAGAGAGATCCACTGGCTATAGCCCCCAGGATCCAATACACTACTCTACTTTGGATTTGAATTGGGCTTCCCAGGCATTTTAACTTGGGATGGATCTTTCTACCTGGAAAATACTAAAAGAAGTGTGTGTGTGTGTGTGTGTGTTTTCAGTCGCATCCAACTCTTTGTGACCCAGAAGACTGGAGCCTGCCACGCTCCTTGGTCCATGGGATTCTCCAGGCAAGAATACTGGAGTTGGTTGCCATTTCCTCCTCCAGGGGATCTTCCCAGCCCATGGATCAAATCCGAGTCTCTTGAGTCTCCTGCATTGGCAGGCGGATTCTCTACCACTGAGCCACTTGGGAAGCGCAAAAGAAGCTTGGCAATAAGTAAAACAGTATTTTCCAAACATTCAGTTCATGGTGACACTGAAGAGTTAGTGCAGCAAGCTTGAGGTAGATAGTGTCCAACTGGGCTGAACTACTTTGGGACTTCAGAAATAGGCCAGGACAAGGCAATGGCACCCCACTCCAGTACTCTTGCCTGGAAAATCCCATGGACGGAGGAGCCTGGGAGGCTGCAGTCCATGGGGTCGCTAAGAGTTGGACACGACTGAGCGACTTCACTTTCACTTTTCACTTTCATGCATTGGAGAAGGAAATGGCAACCCACTCCAGTGTTCTTGCCTGGAGAATCCCAGGGACGGAGGAGCCTGGTGGGCTGCTGTCTATGGGGTCACACAGAGTTGGACACGACTAAAGCGACTTAGCAGCAAGGCCACACTCCCTCTACTTCTCCAGGTCCCTTCTGGCTCTTTTATTTCATTTTTCTAAATGTTAAGACCAAGGGGAAAGGAAACTGGCTAGGATACTGGTTTAAGTTGTATTAACGTGCATGGATTAATGGAGCTATTATTGAGGTTTTCCTTTAGATCCTTTGCTAAACTATAGTTTTCCTTATCTAGATCTTGCCAGTTTCTTCTTTGTGTCTAAGTATTTTTAAATAATTCTTGTTGTTATGAATTTTGTTGGTGTCAAAGAAGACAATTACTTGTTGTGTATTTTAATCTCATTATCCCATCCAGGTGTTAAGTATTCCCAGGAGTTTTCATTATTTCTCAGTTAACTCTCTTAGGCTTTTGAGGGGCTTCCCTGGTGGCTCTGGGGTAAAGAATCCGCCTGCCAATGCAGGAAACACGGGTTCCATCCGTGACCTGGGAGGATCCCACATGCCGAGGAGCAACTAAGCCCGTGTGCCCATAGCTGTTGAGCTGTGCTCCAGAGCCTCTCAGACCTTACCTCCTGACCCGTTTGCGAGTCACAACTACTGGCCGCTTGTGCTGCAGCTACTAAAGCCTGTGAGCCCTAAGAGCCCTTGCTCTGCAACAAGAGAAGCCACCGCAGTGAGAAGCCACAACTGGAGAGCCGCCTTTCTCGCTGCAACTGGAGAAGAGCCCAAGCAGCAACAAAGACCCAGCACAGCCAAAAATAATGAATTATAAACCAGAAAAAGAAACACAAAAAACCGTCTCTTCAGGCTTTTGAATGACTGCAATACAATAATTTCAGCTCTTCTCTAAAAACATAACTCTGATTTTGAACACTTTCTTTGCATGGCCAGACCTCACCGCTGCTGCCAGCAGTGGTGAAGGACAGCATCCTTGTCCGACTCCTGACTCTCCCAGGAGGAGTTCTAGCCCAAACTGTTAGACCTGATGTTTTTGACTGGTTTCTTTTATTTCTTTTTTAACTAAAAGTTTCTATTTATTTTTAAACTTCTTGGCCACACCGAGTCATATGCGCGATCTTAGTGCCCCGACCAGGGATGGAACCCATGCAGTGGAATCTTAACTGCTGGACTGCCAAGGAAGTCCCTATGACCAGTTGCTAATTAGTTCTCCTCTTGGGAAAAGATTCCTTCAATTCCTCATTTCTTCTTGCCATTCAGGTTAACACTGTATAATACTTGTTGAAGGTTTACTGTGTTCCTGACCTTCTGTTAAGCACTGGACTCACATCATTTCCTTATGTTCTGTAACAATTCTCATTACCATTGTTTCTCCTATTTTAGAGAGAAGAACATAGAGGTTCAGAGAGCTTCAACGATTTTGCCCAGGGATGCATGACCAGGAAGCAGTTGAATTGGACTAAAAACCATGGTTTCACTGACAATAAGATTTATGCTGTATAATCTACCTGCCTCGTAAGGTATGTTTCCACATTTTATAAAACTTTTAGGCTTGTCTGCTAAATGAGCAAATGACTTTTTAGTGGCATTGATCTAATTGCACGATTTATTATCCTTCCTGGAGAAGGCAATGGCACCCTACTCCAGTACTCTTGCCTGGAAAATCCCATGGATGGAGGAGCCTGGTAGGCTGCAGTCCATGGGGTCGCTAAGAGTTGGACATGACTGAGCGACTTCACTTTCACTTTTTACTTTCCACTTGCATGCATTGGAGAAGGAAATGGCAACCCACTCCAGTGTTCTTGCCTGGAGAATCCCATGGACAGAGTAGCCTGGTGGGCTGCCGTCTATGGGGTCGCACAGAGTCGGACATGACTGAAGTGACTTAGCAGCAGCAGCAGCATTATCCTTCCAGTCATTCATCCAGTCACCAGATGTTCACTGGGGGCCTGATGTGGGCTGAAGGCACTGGCGATGTAATGGTGAACAATTGGACCAAGTCCTTACCTTTTGAGTGTGATGGGGGTGGAGGATAATGGCACAAGAAGAAAACAAGTGACTAAGCAGGGTGGTTCTGATGGCAGTTAGTGCCTGAATAAAATAAACCGTGCGCATGATGGAGAGGGTCAGGGTCCCTGGGGAGGGCAGGGGGGGGTCCCAATGGCCAGGGAATGCCTCTGTGAAAGAGCTACACGTGAGCAGAGATCTGAAAGGTGGGAGAGAGTCATGCAGAGAACCAGGAGACTAGCAGGCAGGACAAGACCCGAGTGGACTTCCCTGCCGGTTGCCAGAGCATAGTCGGCGAGCGAGTGGGCTCACCATGGGGTTAGGAGGCAAGGTCAGAGGGGCTTGAGCCCTGGTCCTCAGGAGTGTGGACGTATCTCAGTGTGTGTGAAGTCACGGGAGGGAGTGCCGTGACTTATCTTGCCTTTAAACTGTGAGCTGCACTTGTGGATTTCCTAACTTCAAACCAAACTTGCAGTCTTTTTTTTTTTTTTTTTTGGTTGCTTCGGGTCTTTGTTGTGGCAAGAACTTGCATTCTTTTTTTATTTAGATTTCCATGATTTTTTTTTCCAGACTGTAAACTTTTCATTTTGTATTGGGGTAGAGCCGATTAACAATGTTGTGGAAGTTTCACCTGAAAAGCAAAGGGACTCAGCCGTCCATATACATGTATCCATTCTCCCCCAAACCCCGCTCCCATCCAGGCTGGCACATAACATTGAGCAGAGTTCCCTGTGCTATATAGTAGATCCTTGTTGGTTATCCATTGTGAGTATGGTGGTGCGTACATGTCCATCTCAAACTCCTTAACTATCCCTTCCCACCTTCTCTCCAACAGAACTTGCATTCTTGAATATAATCTTCCATTATTATTAAGCTATGTATGTAGCAGGGTGGGATAGCACAAAAATAGAACCATAAGTCAATAAAACATAATATAGGATCCAGGAGCAAGTATATATTTATATTATTTATATAGGAAGGGATTTGGTAATGTGACAGAAATAACATTTCAAGTCAATGGATTTGGCCAGCCCATGAAAAAACATTTTTTTGAATTGTACGTTACATGAAACACAAAATTTCTCCTTAAGGTTTGAAGGACAGTTTTGCTGGTTTTAGGACTCTTGGTTGATAGATCCTCTCTTTAAGCACTTTGAACATGTCAGCCTACTCTTTTCTGGTCTCCAAAGTTTCTGGTGAGAAGTCTGCTGATAATCCTTTTGAGGATCCCTTGTATGTGATGATTGGCTTCTCTCTTGCTGATTTAAAGATTCTTTTTGTTTTTTGAAAGTTTGATTATAACGTGTCTTGATATGGGTCTCTGAATTAATCTGACTTGGAGTTTGTTGAACTTCCTGTATGTTTTACAGTGTATTTCTATGTGGGAAAAAAATCAGTGTGCAAAGGAGAATGATGATAAGATACTTAAAAAAAATAGGATACCATTTTTGTCTGGCTAGAGGATAGCTGGAAATATATGACAGAGGGATTAAGGAAGTGCTTCTTATTTTGTGAATTTCAACTGCTTGCTGCTGCTGCTGCTGCTGCTAAGTCGCTTCAGTCGTGTCCGACTCTGTGTGACCCCATAGACGGCAGCCCACCAGGCTCCCCTGTCCATGGGATTCTCCAGGCAAGAACACTGGAGTGGGTTGCCATTTCCTTCTCCAATGCATGAAAGTGAAAGATTTTGCTAACTGATATATATTGCTCTCCCCTCATTTAAAAAGATCACTTATAGAATTATAAAAGTCAAACACTAAAATCACGTAGGTAACATAAAAGTAAGTGAAATATAAACCTGACTTCCACTCCTCAGGGGCCCTATCCTGGTTGATGGTTGCTTTTTTTTTTTAATAAAGTAGGTGCTAGTGTGATAGGGCAAATGAAAGAAAGAAAAGACATCAAGATTAGAAAAGGGAAAGATAAATGCATGTGATCACTATTCATAGTTGACATGATTATATATATTGAAAATCCAAAGGAATCTACAATAGAATTGTTAGAACAAATATATGAACTTCAGGTTTCTGGACACAAGATCAATACACAAAAGGGATCAGTTATATTTCTACTTACTAAGTAACACTCAAATCAAAAGTAAAAATTCGAAATGCCATAAAAATATCCAATATGTACGAATAAAGCTAGCAAAAAGTTTTCATGACCTCTACACTGAAAACTATAAAACAAGTAAGAAGACCTAAAATTAGGGATTTGCTATGTTCATAGATTGAAAGACTTAATATTATTAAGCTGTTTGTCTTTCCCAAATAGATTAATAGATTGACATCTCAATCAGAATCCCAGCAGGCTTTTTGGAGAGGGGGAAGAGAAGAAAACTGATTGTAAAACTTAAACAGAAAACCTTGAAATGGACAAAATCATTTCGAAGAAGAACAAAGCCTGAGGACTTCCAGTATCAAGACTTGGTATAGGGACGTCCCTGGTGGTCCAGTAGTTAAGAATCCACCTGCCAATGCAGGGGAAATGGGTTCCGTCTCTGGTCTGGTAAGATCCCACATGCCACTGGGAGATAAACTCGTGTACCACAAGTACTGAGCCCTCAAGCCAGGAGAAGCCAGCAGTGAGAAGCCCACCCACCGCAACTGGAGAGTAGCCCCCATTCGTTGCAACTAGAGAAAGCCTAAGCACAGCAACAAAGACCCAGTACAGTCAAAATAAATAATTTTTTAAGAAACTTCTCTTAAAAAAAAGCACAAAACCTAGTGTAGAGCTATAGATATTGGTACAAGGGCGGACAAATAGACCGTACAGTAGAATGGAGGGTCTAGAAACTGACCCACATATATACGATCGCTTGGTCATATACGATCACTGGGTTTATAACGGGGCTCCACTGCCGTTCAGTGGGGAAAGGGTGGTCTTTGCATTAAACTGTGTTAGCTAATGGGATGTTCATGTGGGAAAAAGGAACCATGACCCCTACCTCACACCATACACAAAACATTAGTTTAAGCTGGATCATAGATCTAATGTGAATGCTGACATAGTCAAGCCTTAGAAAAAACATGGGAGAACATCTTTATGAACTTGGCCTAGGTAAAGATTAAACAGATCATAAGATGCACTAACCATGAAAGAAAAGAACAGTATTTGGGGATTCAGGAATCTCTGAATAAAATAAAATCAGGAATATCTGTTTGTTAGAAGACATAATTAAAAGGGTGAGAAAGCAAACCACTGACTTGGAGATGACATCCCAAACACATTAATTAATCAGGAAGAAACAAAAACCCAATGATAAAATGAGCCGAAAACTTGAAGAATGTCACAAAAGAGAATATCAGAAGTCGTTAGAGAAATGCAAGTTAAGATCACTCTGGAAAAATATTTGTTAGTAATAAGGTTAAATAAGCATATTTCTGTGACCCAGTAATTTCCCCCTGAGGTATAAACCCAACAGAAATGAGTGATTATGTCCACCAAACCACAGATCAGAACATTTATAGCAGCTTTGTTCATAAAGTCCAAAAAAAATGGAAACAACCAATGTCCATCAACAAAAGAATGAGATTTTTTATGAACGTTCATATAATGAAATCCTACATAATAAAGAAAAAGAATAAGCTACTGATATCCTCAACAACATGGCTGACTCTCACAGACATTGTGAGAGAAAGAAATCTGAAGCAAAAGAGACACCCTCTGTGATTCCATTTGCAGGGGGTTTAAAATCAGGCCAGACTGATCTGAAAAGATAGAAGTGAACATGTGGTCACCCTTGGAGGTGGTTCTGACTGGACAGGGGTGTGAGGGAGCCGTCAAAGGTGCTGGACACCTCTACCTATTAATTTGGGCAGAGTACACACAGGTATGCACATATGTAAAACTCCACTGAGCTCACTTTGTGCGTGCATGCTTAAGTTGCGTCAGTCGTGAACTCTGTGTGACCTTATGGGCTGTAGCCTGCAAGGCCCCTCTGTCCATGGGATTCTCCAGGCAAGAATACTGGAGTGGGTTGCCATGCCCTCCTGCAGGGATTCTTCCCCGACGCAGGGATCGAGCCAGTGTCCTTTATATCTCCTGCATTGGCAGGTGGGTTCTTTACCACTAGGGCCACGTGGGAAGCCCCAAGCGCACTTTACTGGCTAAGTTATACCTCAATTTAGAGACGGTTATGCTAGCAGCTGTCTAAAAGTTCAAATATACGTAAACCAAAACAAAGCAATTGCTCCTGCCGCCTCTTCTTACACAAGCTGGGACACCCAGGCCCGTGTCCTGCTCTCAGTGTGATGTCAGGGTGTGGCCCAGGTTGGACACAGCCCCCTGCATTGGATGTCCAGGTGCACTCACTGGGTAACTGACTGCTTTGGTGGGGACGGGGTGGTGGCCAGGAGTACGCAGGACCATGTGGAAGAAGGGCCCGGCTTACTGCCTCTAGAACATTGTCTGGAGCACTGTATATATTTTTTTAATTTAAAATTTTTATTGTGGTAAAGTGTACCCTGGTGGCTCAGTGGTAAGGAATCTGTTTGCAATGCAGGAGACCGTCTACAGTGCAGGAGACCCTGGTTCGATTCCTACGTCTGGAAGATCCCCTGGAGAAGGAAATGGCAACCCACTCCGATATCCTTTCCTGGGAAATCCCATGTACAGAGAAGCCTGGGGTCCCAAAGAGTCAGACATGACTTAGTGACTAAACCACCACCACCAAAATGTATGTAACATAAAATTTACTATTTTAACCATTTTTAAGCATTCTATTCAGTGGCATTGGGTACATTTACAGTGTTGTGAAACATCACTATCATCCACCTCTAGAACTTTTTCATCTTCCCAAATGGAGACTCTGGCTCCCATCCCTCTTTCCCCAGCCCCTGGTCACCACCAGGCCACTTTCTGTTCATGTGTATCTGATGACTCTGAGTTCCTCATGTAAGTGGGATCACGCAGTATATTTGGCCCCTTTCACTGAGCATAATGTTTTCCAGGCTCATCCATGTTGTAATGTGTATTAGAATGTCTTTCCTTTTTAAGGCTATATCATATTCTATTTTATGGATGGACCACATTTGGTTTAGGCCTCCACCCATAGGCAGACACTGGTTGTTTCCAGTTTTTGGCTCTTGTGAGCAATGCTGCTGTGAACAAGGGAGGACAGATTAGCAGTTCAAGGCCCTGCTTTCAGCTCTTCCATGTGTCCACCCAGAAGTGGGGTGGCTGGATTACATGGCCATTCTCTGCAGCACTGTTTTAGAAAAGCCGCTGCTTAGTCCGGCCACACAGAGGCTTCACTGGTTTAGGGTAGGGCCCCTACATGCACTCATGGTAAAGCTGCTCAGATGATTCTAATGAGCAGCCAGAATGGAGAACCCCTGGGCCAGAGAGCAGTTAGGCAAGTGACGAAGAAGGCAGCAGGCAGGAGTGAGCGGGGAGGAAGAGGCTGGCCGCGTGTGCCTGGGAAAGTGGGGGGGGTGAGCTCCCCAACTCTGGGTCCCCTTAGCCACCGGCACCAGGGCAGATACTCCCTCATCAGACACCCATCCTTCTTGCCCCACTAAGCCTTGCCTAGGGTTGCCAGATTTATCAAATTAAGATACAGGACACCTAGTGAGATTTTAATTTCAGGTAAACAAGTAATTCTTTTCAATTTTTTTTGGGGGGGGGGTTGGCTGCACCGTGCAGCATGCAGGATCTTAGTTCCCTGACCAGGGATCAAACCTGTGACCCTGCATTGGGAACACAGAATCTTAACCACTGGACCTCCAGGGAAGTCTCCAAATAATTCTTTTAGTTTATCTTATGTAATACTTGGGACATACTTAAACTTTAAAAGAAAAAACCACCTCATTGTTTAATCTGAGATTCAAAGTTAATAGACTGTTCTATCATCTGGCACCCCTTCTCGGATAAGAGCCCCCCGCAACCTGGCCTCCACCTTTGGACCAGTAAGAACAGAGGAGGGGAGCCGAGCAGGTGGCCCAGGAACCATCCCACTCCCAGGACCTCCCGGGGCCAGCAGCAGTGGCTGCTGAGGGGTGTTCGCTGCAGGATGGCCTGCAATGACTCAAGTTGAGCCCCAGGGCTTGGGGAAGTAGGGGTCTGCACTGAGAGGACAGGGAGGAAGCCTCGGGCCCAGGAGACTGGCCATGGGAGAGGACCCCAGGCCAACAGCCACTCTGGACCTGCTCCGTGGCGCCTCTTCTGAGAAGGAGTCTGTGGTTACTGTCCCTCTCAGAATGATGAGCCTCGTCTCCGTCCGTGGGCGCGGCTGGGTGAGGCCCCTGCAGGCTGCTCACCCAACATGAAGGTGACATTTAGGAAGCAGGCTCTGGGTGACCGATCCCACCCCCCTGCACCACCTCCCTGGGTCCTCAGGACACTGGGCAGGTCTGGTGTTGTCCCCTCCATCTTAAGGGAGGAAGAGGGCTGCCCGGATGGGGCCAAGGTCCGCTGATTTCAAGCTTAACCACAGGCTGCCCTGCTCAGCATCACCTCTGCCTATCTGCAGTGCTTTCCAGCTACTTCCTGCTCCTCCTGTCCTGTCGTTGGTACCTGGGGAGCTGGGCTTTGTCCTCTTCGCCCATGGTGGGCTGCCCTTGGGCATGTGTTTGTTTATCCACACTGTGATCTCGTCCTGCCCAGCAGCTCCCGGCACCTGCAGGGACACCTTCCCGGGGCCGCCCCAGCCAGCCCTCCGCAGGGCAGCACAGGCCTTAAGAGTCATGGTCCTTCCTGTCAGCTGTCTCCTCTTCCTCCCCCATCCTGCACTCGACTTACCTCCCAGGCCTCATTTCCCGAGGGAGGCCAAGACTGGGGGACTGGGGTTGCTCCATCCTGGCACTTCTGGGCTCCGCCCTGCTCCAGTGGACAGAGGCAGCTGGGCGGAGGGCAGGATGTCCTGGAAATCTCTGCGGCCGGTCAGCCGGGCCCCTCAGCCGAGAGAATCTGTCCAGGGCGGGAGTGATCCCTGTCCAGATGGATCGGGGGCTGCTGACTGTGCAGGGCAGCGGGGACACGGCCCGCCAGCTCCTGCACTCCCCTGAGCCCTCCGGCTGTCACGGCAGCCGGGGCTCCTCACCTCTTCCTGTGCCGGGCTCCACCTCAACCCTCCTTCCTGTCTCATTTCAAAAGCCAACAAGCCTCACAGACAAATGAGTGAGCTGTGGCTGCCTCTGGCCAGCTCTCTGGCTTCGTCATCACCCCGAAAGCCAGAGGCAGGGGTTGCTGCCAGGGCTTCTTCCGAGGACCAAGTGCCCCCGCGGACCTGATGCTCAGGGGAAAGTGGTCCAGCCAAGGCTACAGAGGAGACAGGCTCACATCAGCAGACCTTTGCCTTTGGGGGGTGGTGGTGGGGGTAGGGAACCAGGCGCATGTGGGGCGTTCAGTGATTTGCCCAAGGCCGCACGGCAGGCAGCCGACTGGCCAGGGCTGGGGCTGTGTCCTGCCCCGGGCCGCACGGTCACCCCTCCTCCCCAGCCTCACCCGCTTTCCTTCTCTCTAGCACCCAGCAGGAACCTTTGCCTCAGCCGTGCCCCGCAGTGTCTTCCTGTCCCCGAGGCAGGTCAGCTGCGCCTGAAACACCAGGCTGTGGTGGTTCACTCAGGCCCCTGGAGGTGGACCACAGCACACGTGCTGCCTTGATGGGGAAGGACACGGCCCAGCGTGAACGTGAGAAAAGTTACAAAGGAGGAGAAATATAGGACATCCTCTGGTGACAGACAGGGAGCAAACCACTTCATGGGAAGCCACCGAGAGCAGCAGGTGATGACGTGGGGGCGGAGTGACAGGAGGGGGGCCTCAGCTTCCCTCTGCAAGCAGGTGGGAGCCAGCGATGGTTGCAGAGCAGGAGGGTGGTAGGCTCAGATGCCTGCAGCAGGTTGTGTGTGAGGGGAGGTGGGAGGGGGCATTGGTGTCAAGAGCTGCGTGGATGATGGAGGGGAGAGAGGAACCAGGGCGGCAGATCAGAAGTGCTTCGTACAGGGTCACCCTCCTGGCCAACCTTCCCGTCTCTCCCTCCCTCTCACGTGCCGGCCGGGTGCTGGGGGGACACACAGAGGCTGCCCTCGAGGAGCCCCTGGGGTGCAGGCAGGCAGAGTGCACTCTGGCGGCTGCAGCCTCGTCGGGTGGTGCAGCCCAGGCGTCTGAGAGCAGGCGCCCACAGGATGTGGGAACTGCAGGGGCCTGGGAACCGCAGTCACGCGGCAGAGGCTGGAAGGCTGCTCTGCTCCTCCCTCCACCACTCAGGATCCTGGGTGCAGGCGGAAACAGCATCCTCTGTGGGGATCTTGGGATCACCCCGAGTAGGCACTGCCCCACGACTTCCCTCCCCCATCCCCCACCCACCCCCAAAGGGATGGCCCGTGGCCGGCAGGGCCGGACCCCAGGCTGCCTCCACCGGCCGCTCTGACAAGTTCGAGGCCCTCTCCCGGCTCTCCTGGGGGTGTTCGTGTGTTTGGGGTGGGCATCTCCCATGGTGGTTCTCACTCTGGGACTTTCCATCCACCCGGAGTTGAGGTCCACTGGACGGGCCCCTCCCAGCTTGCCCACAGCCTGAGGCTTCCTGCCTGCAGGGGCCTCTCTGGGGCTGTGCAGGCCCCCGGGGCCCCCTTGCCTGGGCCCGGCTCGAGCTGGGCTGTGGGCCTCCTTCGACTGCTGTGAATGGCCCTGTCCAGGCCGAGGCCAGGCCACAGGAAGTGGAACCCACCCGGGAGATCACATCACAGGGCAGCGTGGGCGTCCCGTCGTTTCCTCCGACGGGCAAACGTTCCGCTGCCTGGAGCTCAGTGTGCGTCCTTCCTGTGCCCTGGCCAGCCGGGCCTCGGCTCCCTGTGGGCGGTGGGAGACGACAGCTCATCACTGGCTCCTTTTCAGCCAGTTAGCTGGACCTAGTCCCTCGTGCCTGATTCGGGTTTAATTCTTTCAGTCATGCTGTCCCAGGCGCCATCGACTATCTGGATGTAGTGGTCTTTCCTACAGGATGTAGTGGCTGGTTTAACCGCCTTTCCATGCTCTGCACTCAGTTCAGGCTGTGCCTTGAGCCTGGCCAGGCCCACTGCTGACTCCTGCTGGCCTCCAGGGATGCCCCGGCCAGACTGCACAGGCCAGGGTCTTCAGGGTCTTTGGCCCCCAGGCCCACCTTCCCTGGCTTCACCAGCTGGCGGCTTTTTATCAACTTTAATCTCTCCCCCAATGCCTCCTTATCCACCCGGAGTTGGTAGTGTTATGGGAGTTGGGATGCCGTCTGCCAGGACCCCCATCCCCGACCCTGGACTGTGCACCTGAAGCCGCAGGGTCTCCCAGCCAGCCAGTGACCCAGGTGAGGACCTGGTCAGCTCCCTCCTGCCTGACTTCATCTCGTTCCCCTAACACAGCCCACAGGGGAGGAGGCCTCAAGCCCTTCATCCAGGAAACACATGGTAGCTTCTTCGGTCTGATCAAGCGGGGATCTGAGCCCCGGCTTCTCTCCTGTCGCCCGCCCCCAGGCAGCAGACACGGGGAAGGCCGGGTCCTCCTCTGCCTGGTCACGGATTAGGACAGACAATACATGTTCAGGAAGCCCCATTTCACCTCCCCAAATGCTGCAGGCTGCTGAGGCCCAGCTCACAAACCCCTCTTCCGGGAAGCTGTCCCTTTGGGCCCCCCAAGCACTGACCCTCACAGCCTCCACTAGGTGACCAGAGGTGCTGGCCTGTTCCCACTTCTCCACAGGGCCCAGCACTTGGGCCAGAGCAAGCTTCACAAACTCACCCTGTTAAAATGCAGATTCTGACCCAGGGGGACGGACCCTGCAGGTGGGCGGCCCGAGCCTGCAGGTAACAAACCAGCGGGGGAGCATAGAGGGCAGAGCTCAGCGCCTGCTGAGGACTCTTGACTGTGGGCGTGTGGGTGGGCAGCGTGTGCGTGAGGGAACAAACCTCTATTAGTAATAACCAGCAGGCCTGGGTGCCCCAGAGATGCAGACAACGTGTGGGGGTGCTGGGGCCCCCCTCCCACAGCCCGTTCCTGGAGTGTGGCATCTAGAAGCTTTCAGTAAAGCCTTTATGTTTTTATTGCACATCATATAAAATGAACTGCACTGCACTTGAAACAGACAAGACATTCACAAGGACATAGAGACCAAACTTTTCTTTTTTGGCCCTCACCTGTGTTCCACAGCTACCACACGTACTGGCAAAACCAGGTAACAAAGAACTGTTTATTTGGGGGCTCACACGCTGTGCTGGCCTTCGGGACTGTTCAGTTTGGAGACTGCTGGTGACAATGACAGGTGTCTGGGCAGGATGGCACCTGGAGCACCTGGAGCACCTGGAGCCTGTGGACACTCGATCTGCTGGTGGAGGCCCGAGGACTGAGAAGGAAGACGGCAGGGGCAGGCTCGACCTGCCGCCTGTCTCAGGACACGGACACCTGTAACTGGTGGACAGAGGGGAAGACGCCTGACTCAGGCCTCACCCTGGCAGCTGGCAGTGGCCCATCACCCCTCCTGACACACGTGGAGACAAACAGTGGGCACCAATGGAGGGGGGCGGCTGGGCCCTAAATCCAGCAGACCACTCTGAGGATATTCCAGGATATTGAAAGCAGGCTGTTCCAGGGCAGTTACTCATAGAGGGAGAGTGTGGTCAGAAGACCTGGAAGCACCATGGGGGCCTGGCCTGTGGATGGACAGGGGCCGTAGGCCCTCACAGGCTGCTGACGGCCGGGGCTGGGGAGTGAGGGGCGGGCCTGCGGGCTCTGCCCCTCTTCTTGCCCGCGGGCTGCCGTCTCTTGCCGCGGGCTGCAAGCTTCTCCTTGCGGGTGGCGGCCGTGGTGAAGGTGATGCACTGGGTGTCCAGGAAGTCCAGCAGCTTCCCCGAGGCCACGTGGATGCCCTGCTGCTTCAGCTCAGCCTGCAGCTGCGCCAGCTCGAGGGGCTGGTATAGCAGGACCTTGCGGTAGAGGGCCGGCTGGGAGCGGATATAGCGCCGCACAGCCTCCTCTGTGGCCACTGCCCGGACGGCCACCTGTGAGGCGCTGACCACCTCCTCGCCCGCCTCCTCTTCTCCCACAGACTCCAAGGCCGCTCCAAACTCACAGAATGAGCTGAAAAGCACCAGACGGTAACACCTTGCAACACCCCTTCTATCCACCTCCACCCCAAGACCAGGAGCCTCTCTGAGGGCAGGAGTGTGTGTGTCTGCATCCCCTGCGAGCCCGGCATGTGGCAGGGACGACCCTGGGGCGGCAGGAAGCCCCAGGCTGCTATGTCCTCGGCACTGTAACTGCCGGCCTGAGCGGGACCACGCCCTCAGCCAGGATCTCATGCCGAGGGCAGCCACACTAGGCTGGCCCCACCTGTGGGCGAGCGTGTGGGAGCCCCAGAGGTCTGCCTGGGAGGCCCAGGGGGATGACCTTTAACCCCACCGCAGTCTCCTGTCGTCCAAAGCCAGAAGGCCACTGGGATTTCTGAGTGCCGGCCGTCAAGCCTCGCTTATGCCAGCTCTCGAGGCTCAGGGTCAGAGGGCTTATGAACACTGTGTTCTCACGCGGTTACCTCTGTGAGCTGCAGCAGCTGTCCCCGCTGTCCACAGGGGTGGCCGTGGACTCCTGCGAGGCCGGGAGCTGGGCGTCCCCACCAGGGTCCAAAGGCTCCTCCTTGGCTGCTGACACGCTCAGGGTAGAGATGCTGCCACCAGGCTGCTGCTTGTGATGTTGGGGGCCCTTGGTCTTGGCAGGTCCCTTTGACCTCTGGGGAACGCGGCCAGGAGGAGCCTCCAGCTGGGTGTGGCCAGCTGCCCTTGAAGCCTCAGAGGTCCGGGTGGTGTAGGTCTGGCTGCAGGGAGCCTCCAAGGGCAGCTGTGAGGACTGGCCCTCGTCCTCGGAGTCTGACTCCAGAGTCTGGTGAGTGTACTGGAATATCTCCTTCAGTTTCAGGACCATCTGGCGTTTGGGCAGAGGGCGGACCCCAAACCTGAATGGGGAAACAAGTGCGCTTCAGCAAAGAGCAAACAGTTATCAACAAATTAAACTGGTGGCTTTGTGTACTTGAATCTTAAATGCCTGACTCATAAGCATTCAGAGCTCAGTATCCATCCTGAATACCCACAGAGCAGACTCAGGAATATTCCAGAAGGACCACACTCTGAGTTGTGAGTGGTGGAGTAGCAAGGACCTTCCTGGGGCCCAGGGTGAACAGTGGAATTCACTGGAATGTGATAATTGTGATGTTCTTTTAAAAAACTAGGCCCCCATTCTCAGACCGCTAGGGCAAGAGTCCCATTCCCATCCACGTGGCACGTGGAGGCCCGTCCCCAGCGGGTGACCTGGAGGAGCATGTTTCTCAGCCCTGAGTCACATGGGGAACAGTAGGTGAAGAGCCAGGAGTCACGCGCAGCCCCCACCAACCAGAGGCTCCTGCCACCAGAGCCCAGAGCGGACCACCACAGCAGACCCTCCTGTTCCCCACTTAGCTGAGCCTGGACACACATGGGAGGGAGGGTCTGCTCGGAACAAGCTTTCCAGAAGGACACCGACCTGTCCAGCTCTTTCTTCAGCACTGGAGTCTCCATGATGGAGTACCTTGGCATTGGGGTTATGGGCACTTTTGGGGGCAAGTTCTTCTTCCGATCAGCACCTTCTGGACAGAACAAAAGAAACACGTTTCAGTAGGAGGGCCTCTTCTGGCTCGAGAAGTGTCGCCCACTTTGCTCGTGCTGCCCTCGCTCTGGGAGAGCGGTGATGACCCTTCCCCACTTGACTCTGGCATCCTGTCTTCCCGCCAAGAAGCATCACATGGCACCTGGGGGAGGCCAGGGCTCCGCGGTTTTGACGCTGCTAGGGGCTCAAAGGCGGGTAAGTGGGGGCCAGGGGTTGGGCTGAAGGGGCAGTGGGGTGACTGCTTATGGGGACAGGATTTATTTTCAGGTGATCCTGGAAATCGGACAGTTGTAGAATATTGTATTAAAAGTACTGAATTGTACATTTGAAAGGGTGAATTTTATGGTATGTGAATAACATCTTAGTAATGCTGTGTTTTTTTTTTTTTAAATCAATATTTAAAAGACAACTTAGGGACAATTTAGGCACATCTGGACTTGGGTTCTTATCCTTTTTATGAGCATGGAGCCCTTTGAGACACCAATGAAAACAACAGGCTCTGTCTCCTGAAAAATGCACAAGGTTCTTTATACAATTTCAGAGAGTCTATCACCCCCGTGAATCTCCCCTCAGATTCTAAGACGCCCTGGTCTCAAGTCTCCCGAAGTGGTTCTCACACGCCACCTGGGCACCTGTTAGAAATACAAATTCTTGGTCACACCCCAGATCTCCTGAAGCAGCCGCTCTGGGGTGGAACCTGGCCTAGTCTTCTTTTGAGATGAAAGTCAGGTAACTTTTCACGTGAACCATTCAGCAGCACTCAGACCATTCACAGCATTGTGCAGCCCCCACCTCTTTCTTGTTCTAAAACATTTCATTCCCCAGAGGAAGCTCCATGCCGGTCTGTCCCCGTTCTCCGCCCCCACCGCCCCTGGCGATCGCTCATCTACTTTCGGTCTCTGTGGACCTGTCCATCGGGGCAGTTCATATAAGCGGAGTCACACGGCGTGGCCTTTGTGTCTGGCTTCGCTCCCTGAGCACCATGTTTTCAAGGTTCGTCCGTGTTGTAGCCTGTGTCAGAGCTTTGTATGGCTGAGGAAGACTCCACTGTCGGGATGGACCGCCTTTTATTCCCTTATCAGCTGATGGACACTTGCACTGTTCCTACTCTTTGGCTGTTGTGAATAGCACTGCTGTGAACGAGTGTGCAGGATGTGTTTGAGTCCCGATCTCAAGTCTTTGAATGTTGGAGTGCAATGGCCTGGTGCTAATGGCAATTGTCTGACTATTTGAGGAGCCACATGTGTCTGCTCTTAAGATGAACCTGAGGGGCTCATCAGTCTCCCTGAAGTGCTGGTGAGGTATTCTGGAGTGGGGCCACAGACAGGGGTCCTTAACAGGAGCCCAGGTGAGCGCAGGATCCAGGCAGCTTTAGGACTCCCCCACTTACTAGCTTAACAAGTGTATGTTTGACAGCAGGCCTTTCCTCCCTAACCATGGAGGTCAGGCAGGCAAGGGGAGGGCTGGCCGCCCCTCGCTGTCATTATGACCCTTAGTGTTGAAACAGAGACAAACACCCTCCCAATACTCACGTGGCGTCTGTAACTTGTGTGACCTCTGAGGTCCATCTGTGCGCGGCGTCTGGGGCAGAGGAGGAGCCTCTGAGGACCTCTGATCTTCTTCGTTCCAGTCATCCCACAGAGCTGAGTTCAGAAAGCTCTGCCCGTGGCTCCCAGGGGAGCCGGCCCCAGAAGACTTCTCTTGAGACTTCCTCCGGCCAGTGTAGCTCCCTCGGATGGGGGTGGTGCCCAGCAGTGCCGGGGAGCGGCAGTCCCTGCTGTCTGGGGCGCCCTCTGCCCTGCTGCTGGGGCTGCTGGTGCTCAAGGGGCCCGTCCGCTCAAGGTTCAGGTGGTCAATGGGGATCGGTGAGAGGGGCTCCATGTGCCAGCACCAGTCCTCAGCTGGAATGGGGGGGTCACCGTCCAGCAGGGCGCTGCTGCTCGCCTGTTGGGAGGCTGCCTCCTGCTCGTCCTCACTGTCCTCCACCTCCACCACTTCACTCACGGGAGCCTGAGCCGCGGGGCTCCGGGCAGGAGGCAGGCACCTCGGGAGCTGCCCGGGGAGGTTGGTGAGGCCTCCTAAGATGGGCCGGGGAGCCAGAGGAGAAGCACATGGGAGGCGTCTGCGGCGGGGGCTGGATGGGCTGCTGCAAGCCTGCCTTCTCCCGTCAGAGCCTCCAGGAGTGGCGGGGCCCAGGTGTGGGGATGACATCTGGGGTACAATGACCGAAAACTTACTCGTGGCTTCGGGTTCGTCCCTGTTCTCTAACAGGGCCCTGGGCTTGGGCGGGGCCAGGGGGTCTGCTGGTGGCCTGGCCCCGAGGCCTGTGATCTGGGTCTGCGAGGAGCAGTCGCAGCTTCCGCCAGCCAGCGGGGTGGCGGGCACGAGCCACGAGGTGTCTGAGGTGCTGTCGTCAGTGCTGGCCCCCCGCCGCCCCTCCACCTCCTGCGGCAGCGGGGCCTGGCTTCCTCGTGGGCTTTGGGGAGGCTCCTGCTCCGCGTCGAGGTCGATGATGGAAAACAGTTCAGAGGACTTGGCGCTGACTTCCAGAACTTTCTTGTCTTCTAAGGGACTGTTCAGAAATGACTTTGCTTTGGTTTGCTCCAGTTCCAGCTCTTCATCTGAATCCAGTAACAGGATCACCTCATCTTCTCTGTTCACACTGCAGGAAGAGGTCTCAGGCCTGGAGCTCCGGCGGCCAGGTCCTGATCGGGTTAGATCCATGGGTGGAGATTTTTCTGGGAAGATCAGGACCCCTTTACCTCTGCGTTCCAGTGTGGAACTACATTCCTTGTCTTTCTGGCCTGGGTCCTCACACGATAAGGGAAGGCGCCTGGCTCTCTTTGGCTTCGGTGATGAGTTCTGGGAGGCCATGCTGGAAGCTGTGCCCTGTAACTGGGGTATCGGTGGGGACAGGTCACTGGGGCAACGAGGGTGAGGACGTGTCTGGCGAGGACTCCGGCCTTGATGGGGCTGTGGTGGGAAGAAGCGTGAGCGTGAGGGGGGTGCCTGCTGGTGGACAGGGGGATGGAAGCCCTCTACCTCCCTTTCTTGGATGGTCCTGTTTCCTTCTTCCCAATCGCTCGTCACCCGGGAGAGTTCAGGGTATCCCGCTTGAGGTGATGAAAAAGGCTGTTGAATGTTATCATCATCAGCTGAGCACAGAGGGGCGCTTTCCTGCCTCTCTGCCCGGCCCTGGGTGGGGCTGGAGGAGCAGGGAGGAGCCAGTGCTCCCTCTGGGGCCTCTGCTTTCTCTCCCTCGTTCAAAGCCTGGTTGCTGGGGGGCAGGAGTGTGGACTGTCTCGTGTTTCCCCATTTGGCTGGGGTCTCATCTCTTCCTTGCCCGGATGATTCCACCTGCTCTGCATTTTCTGGCTGTTCTTTATCCTGTTCACTTGTGAGGATTTCCCCCAAAACTGGACCGTCCTCCCCAAGCAGGTCGGCTTCTCCCTCTGGCTCTGGAGCTTTCTCCCCCTGGAGCAGCTTTCGCTGAGTAGCTGCGAATTCATAAATTTCTTCCATCTCCTCCTCGTTGACCTTTTCTCTGTCTTCTTCGCGGCCCTCAGGCTTCAGCAGGTCCTCTGCTCCCTCCCCCTCACCCAGCCACACAAAGTGCAGGAGCTCTCGGAAAGTCTCTACTCTGCCGTCAGCGTCGTCTTCCTGCTCCTTTCCCTGTCCACCTTCTGCATCCATCACAAAGGGCACTTGTTCGCACAGGTCAACAAGCTCACTCACCCCAAACCTGCAACAGGAAAGCCATGCGTCACCACCCCCTGCGCAGAGGCAGCGCCCTGGCTCAGGAGGCTTGGGGCAGGAGTCCTCATGGGCGGGACGGCCATGACTCTCCCTGGCCCTTCCCCACTCCCCTGCAGAGACAGTGCCCATGTCCATGCCCAGCAATGCCCCAGGCCACTCAGCTCTAGAAACAGCATTTGGGGAGGGCCCACTAGCCCCACTGTGCAGCCTGAGCGTGGCCTGAGAGGGGACCGCGGGGCTGGGTGGTTCTATGACCGGACCCAAAGCACCGGGACTCACACACGGGGACGCCCAGGCCGGTTCGGGTTAGCCCGGACACGTGCGCCGGCCTGCCTGGTGCTCTGCCATCTCATCGGCACCCCGGAGACGCCGGAGGCCAAGCCTGCCCCTCCCCAGGTTCCAGCCCAGAGGTGGAAGCAGGACACGGGGGTGGAGAGACCAGGCAGCTGCAGTGTCAGGGGCGTCAGAGCAAGCATCCTGCTGACGTCAGCCTTCTGGGACTTGGAGGGGTGGCCGTTGGGCAGCTCTGGTGGCGGAACCACCGAGGGTGGCAGGGCTGGGGGTGGGGGCTGAGACCACCCCCTCGTTACTCCCAGAGAGTGAAAGCCACTGGGCTCCCCTCCAAGTGTTCCCTGTGGCCAGAATCTTGGTCAGTACACCCTGTTCAAGGTCACCACTGGCCATAAACTTGGGATTAAAAGGTACAGGAAGGACTCAGCCCTGATCTCTCATGGGCCATCAACCAGATAATCCCTGTCGGTTACTGTCAAAAACCGAGAAGTAAGTGGAAAGAACAGCCCGGACCTCTGGGCCAGAGAGCACAGGTCAGGGGCCAGCTGGGGAGTCAGGACGGTGTCGGCGGCATAGAGGTAATGCAGGAACGCCTGGGCGGCCTCGGCGCTGACGTCACGCAGCAGCACGCGCTGGCGCCTCAGGTCACCATCCTCTTCAGCCAGGAAGGCTTCACTGTTTATCTGAGGGGCAGATGCACATGGAAGAGTTACTGATGGGACAGCCGTGACCCGGGGCAAAACAGGCCTCAGGAGGTTCTGGGCGCCTTGGATCTCGGCCTAGGATGGGCATTAGCCAGAGTCGCTCCATTTAGCTGACCAGGAATTCTGCAGGTTAGGGCACAAAACTTGTCTGTTTCCAAAGTCAAGTCAGTGATAGAGGCTTAAGGAGCCAGTCAGTCCTCGTTGACAAGCCTATCAAAGGCACTAGAACTTTCTGACGAGACTGACAGCAGTTTCCGGGATTCTGTGACGCCACGTTCAAGTCCATGGCACGTTCAAGTCAAGACATGGCAACACAGAGATGTCATAGCAGCTCAGCCTTAAAGAGGTCAGTCAGGGGCTTCCCTGGTGATCCAGCGGTTAGGACTTCACACTCTCACTGCCAAGGGTGAGGGTTCAATCCCTGGTTGGGGAATTTAAGATTCTTCAAGCCACACGGCATGGCAGAAAAAAACAGAAGGTGATTATAAGACTTTACTGATATGTAAACAGAGGAAAAGGAAACAGTTCTGGGGAAAACAGGATTTTTATTCAACGGAACAAGAAATCTGATGTTTCCTAACCCTGAGCTTATCTCCTCATAGCACTTCTTGACTCAGACCTGTCTTCTCCAGGGAAGCACAACTTTGATGGCATCAGAAGAAGAACAGGTCAGAGGCAGTGGGCGGAGAGTAGGGGTGTGGGGAGGAAAGGGGCAGGAAGACGGAGGGAGAGGCTGGGGACAGAGGGGAGAGTCGGGGGGAAGAGGTGTGAGAGGGAGGGGAGGGAGGAGGGAAAAGAGCAAAGGGGGAGCAGGCCGCCTGGCCACGCACTTACATGCTGCATGAGAAGTGGGCATCGGGCGTAGAGCACAAACTTGTGGGCATAGAGCACCTCCCCACTGTCTATCTGAAACTGGATGTCGCTCAGGTGAGGGTTGTTGACCATGGCACTGAAGTCGGCCACCAGCAAACCGAGGGCGAGCTGAAAAGAGAGGGGGAGAGTGGCCACTCCCACCTGTGGGCCCCCGAACCGTGCAGGTGCCCAACAAACGGGGCGCAGGCAGCCAGTCAGGGCCTCCTGCCTCACAAGGTCCAACGTTGGGCTCCACCCTGAAGTTACCTTCAGGCCCTCAGAGACAGGGAAGAGCAAGACCCAGTCCTTTCTCAAGTTCTCTGTCACACCCAATTCCCTGGCCTAGAAAGGAGGCCCGGCCCGTGGAGACGGAGGCCCGGCGCGTGGAGAGGCGTGGGTGACGGCCTCACCAGGATGCAGTGGCAGCGTCAGCAGCTGCTAGGTCTCCGTGAGGAAGCCACCAGCTCAGCCGGATGTGACAGGTGGGACCTGAGCCCAAGCAGTTGTGGGGCCGGCTGGGAGGAGTCCATGTCCCTTCTCTGACGTCCCAGGGAGAACTTGGTGACAAGCGCTTGGCTGATACCAATGTGTTCATGGGATGACACCTTCTCTAAGGAAAACCCAGTTTCTAACCCAGAAAGTCACCAGTACAGAACATGAACTGTTAGCTGGAGGCCTCCAGGACTTTCACGAGTCAGTTGGTCAGTCCCGTCGGCTGGATGAAGCACCCTCACAGAGCAAGGGTGCTCCCCGGGCCCCAGGACAGAGTAGGCTCCCGGGGCCGGGCTACTGAGGTGCCCCTGGGGTTCAACAACAGAAGGGACAGAACCTGGCTCAGCTCAGGGGCCATCAAGGGGCGCCCGTGGGCTCTGCAGGGGCCTGGAGGCTGGCTGGGAGCCGGCCGCACTGAACATACAACAAGCATTGCAGCTGTGACCACGGAGCTGCGAGCAGGACCAGACATGCTCACCGAAGCCTGGCCGCCCTCCTCCGGGTACTTCTCCTTGGCTGGCAGGACAAACCCAGTCAGTGGAAGGCCACCGAGTGACAAGTCCATCCCTGAAAGGATTTGCAGGTTAAAATCATCAAACACCTGGGAAAGAGCATCATCCAGCTGACCCGAGGACGTCGTCACGTGAGGCGAACTGCCCAGAGGCCACCTGCACCGCCACCCCTGCCCAACAGAGTTGTACTCGGGAGAGAAAGCCGAAGTCAACCCTCACGACCACTCGCTCTGGCGAAGGCTCTTTCCTCAGTCAAAGCTGGAGGAAAACTGACGGACTCGCCTGAGTCACATTCACCTTTGAGGAGAAAGGAAAGCACCCAGAGAGACCACCTCCTCCCGTCAGACAGGGTGAACCAGGCCTGTGGACCCAAGCGGCCATCGCGGCCCTGGTACCGGGGCGGGGAGGCCCTGAGGGTCGGGGTCTCACCTGCAGCCCCTCCTGAGCCGGCCAGGTCCCTGCTGCATGGGCTGGCAGGCAACCCCTCTCCCGCCAGCTCCAGCAGATCCTGCAGCGCTTGGCGCTCCCTCTGGCTGGCAGAGGGTGCTGGGCTCCGGAGGCTGTGGCCCACGGGGTGGGTGCTGGGGGCAGAAGCGGGTGTTCCCACACTCAGTTCTGGCAGCTTGAGTGGCTGTGGCAGCCGTGTGGGCTCCTGTGTGAGACCCTGAAAGAAGTAGGTGAGCCAGAGTGAGCATGTGGTCCTCCACCACCTTGAGGGTCCTTGGGGAGCGAGCCCCAGCCAGAGCCACTTGGGAAGCTTGTCGCCGCTATCCCTGTCAGCAGGCACCTCTGTCTTGGCAGGGGCCACGCCTGGGGCCTTCGCATCCACAAAAGGGGCCCCGGCTCTCCTAGTGGCATCTAAATTGCTTCAAGCAGGTGAGTGCCAATTCCACACCTGTACACAGGCCTGTCTTGTTCCTGGGTCCCATCACAGGCAGATTATACCAGTCCAGGGTTGGACCTGGGACCCTGCATTCTGAACTCTCCAGAATCTTAACACATTTGGAAACCTGTGGGCCTCCCTGTTCCTACTGTGCGAACCGTCTGGTTGTTGCAAAGACAACACAATAGACTCCACATCACGGTCCTCGGCTTCCTCCCCTCTGCACTTGGTGCTGCAGCCGGAGCCTCCACCCTCTCCCCGAGCCCACCTGCCCCACCGGAAGGGAGCACACCTTGGCGGGCCACTGCGGCACCAGGGGAGGCACCAGGCTGGCCGTGTAGAAGGACTCCAGGGCCCCAGCCCCGGTCAGGGCACTGGCCTCCCACAGCAGGTTCTTCGGCCCCCCGGGCGGTCGCAGGGCCCAGCTGCCCCTGGCCAGCTCTTCCTCTAGAATCCTGCTGGTGGGGAGCGGCGGCGTGCTGGACGGCTCCACCTCCTCCGACAGGAGCTGGGCCACGCGGTCCTCTATTTGCCGGCCCGTGGTCTCTGCATCCTGGACTAACAGCTGTGGTGGGGTTGTGGGGGCTTTCTTCTTGCGGGTCTTCTTCTCTGGAGAAAAAACAGAAGCAGCATAGAGTCATCCTCCCACCGGGGACCCCAGGGGAAGCTTCGGCAGCTGCCTGCGGCCAGGCTTCTCAGCACCCCACTCAGCCGCCGCACCTGCTCCTAGCCTTGTCCTCTCTGCAAAAGCATTCCCCAGCCTGAGCGCTGCCGGCACCGCCTTCTGCTCCGTCTCCGAGCGGGACAGAGCTGTGGCCACCAGCAGGTCCTCGGAGGGCTCCTCGGGCTCAGTGACCTTCCGCCTCTTCCGTGGCTCCTTCTTGGTGGTGGCTCCCTTCCGCTTCAGACAGCCAGCTCCATCGCTGAGGCTTAAATGGCAGCCAGACCAAAAGGTGAGTGAGGCTAGAGGGGTGAGCAGTTCCTGCTCTGAGGGTCCCTGCTCATCCCGGGAGGGCTGGACCCCTTCTCCTCGGTGGGGGGAATGAGAGGAAAGGGGTAAACGTGGATTCAACATACAGAAGGATCAGCACTTTGTGTGCTCAAACTGTTAGGGATGGGAGGATCTCACGAAGGACTTGTGGAAACCAGTCCATGCCAGCTGGTCGGTTCAAGAGCCTCTGAGGACGGAGCGCTGTCCCCTCCCGGTCCCTGTGGAGACTGTGCCCAGTTTCCTTCTGAACCGTTTCATCTCCAGAATCAGCGCTCTGTTGTCTTCCACCACTACAAAAGGCCTTTTTCTTTTTTTAAAAAAAATCAACATACTTTGATCTCTCTTCCTCTTCCTTTGACTTACCTGGGTGCCGGAGTGCCCGAGGCGCCCGCGGGCTGAGCCTCCTGCAGGCGCACAGCCTGGAGCAGGAGCTGCGGGCCGACCTCCATCTTCACCGCACACTGTTTCAGGTGACTGATTCTGCTCTTCAGGGTGAGGAATGGCTTGCCGCAGATGGGGCACTCAGGGATCAGAGGCGTGGGGAAACTCCGCGCCTTTTCAGCCTCATCCAAGCACCTGGAAGAAGACAGCAAAGGTGGGACCACCCTTCCCTGGCCACGTGATTGCAGACAGGGCTCAGGTCAGCGTGGTCGTGCTGTGGGCCAAGGCTTGCTCCCCCCACAAGCTGGGGCCTCCCCACAGCCTGCAGTCAGCCTCCAGACCCTGCATTTAGGTTTCTGTGAGCAAAGGTGCCTGAGGAAAGCAAGGATGTATTAAACACAGAGTCACTGGAGTCAGCATATGAGCCAGCAACCGAAAATAGATACTCAAGCAAATACATGAAAAGTGTGTTCACAGTAGCTCTATTCACAAAACCCAAAAGGTGGAGACAGATGTCCATCAGTGGATGAATGGATGAACAAGATGCGGTCCAGCCATACAGTAGAATATCATCAAGCCATAAAAAGGAGGGAAGCACGGAGACAGCACAGCATGGATGGCAAGTGAAAGAAGCCAGACACGAAAGGCCGCAGGTTGTGAGTCCACTTATGTCTGGAACAGGCAAGTCTCCAGAGACAGAAGGCAGGTGAGTGGCTGCCAGGGGCTGAGGAAGAGAGGGCAATGGGGGCGCCTGCTTCATGGGTCTGGGGCTGACCGTGGTGATGGCTGCACAACTCTGAATGCACTAAGTAAACCCGACTGCACTGCTCACTTTAAATGGCTGAATTGTATGCTACACAAATTCTCTCTCAAGCTGTTTAAAAAAAAAAAGCAAGGCTGGACCAACCCTGATACTGAAGTACTAATCTCAAGATTCCCCCCTGGAGCCCTGGAGATTCCACAGGAGCCTTGGAGCTGGTCACACCTATGGGCGAGGTGAGCACAGACAGGCGACGGTGGAGCTGCTCCTACCGGTTCACGTGCTGCTGCCTCCGTGTCACATTCATGGCTGAGAGGTTCTTCTGACAGATCTGGCAAAAGAACAACCCTGTCCCCTCCAGGCTGTCGTCGGGCGTGGACGCCTGTTCCTGCCCAAGCTCCTGCTGGAGGGCCAAGGCCACTGCAGTGTCGCTTTCTGTGGTGGGGAGCCCGGGCCCACACCCTGTGGAGACACAAGGACCCATGAGGACCAGCTCGTCCTTGGACCTCGCGGAGCAAGGACACTGGGTGGGGCGTGAGGAGCCCAGCCCCAGCCCGGGGAGACCGGACACCAAGCAGGGTACTCCCCAAACTTTTAACAGGCACAAGGACCCCCAGGAAGCTCGTTAAAGTGCAGGTCAGGAGGCTGGCACTCTGGGGGGCTAGGTGGAGCCTGAGACTCTGCATTTCGGCCAACTTCCAGGCGAGGCCGCTGTGGCTGGTCCAGGACCACTCTCTGAACATCAGAGCCCTGAAGAACTTGCCTTTTGTTTCCCATTTCTGCTAAAGTGGCAACCCTGGGCATTCCAGGATTGTAAGGCTCCTACTCCAATGAATCCTAGCTTTCCTCTTTAAAGCTCAACCTCTCCTACGGCTCTGACTTTTTCTTGCCCTTCCAGGTCAGAGTCGAATGCTGCTCTTGGTTTTTCCTGGCATCAGACCAGAGGATGGACTGATTCTAATCTTGGGATGGTGCCCAAGGCGGCCGTGCCCGCTGTTGTGGCCCTGTCATACCTGATGTTGCTGGAGCAGACCCTTGGCACTCACACGGGATGTGCCCTGAGAACAAAGCCAGAAAAGCACCATACTTCATTTTGGTCCAGTACTTTTTTTAAACAAAGAAATGGTTTATCTCTCCTTATTATTACTGGGTATGATGTGAAGACTGATGGAAACAACTCAGTCACATGCAGGGCAGTGGCTGGGCTCATGCACTGGCTGAGTGACCCCTCTGCACCCCTTGGTGCCCTGTGGACCAAGGACTGATGCCACATCACTGTGTCACCTGCGTGGGCCTTTAGGGTAGCCTGAGAATGCTCAGTAGTCCTGAGGTGAAACCTGCAAGTAAATCCTGGGAAACTATGGATTTACTGGCTGTAGCTCTGTCAATACTTTCTTCCTATTTCTTTTCCTTTTGTGTATTTTCACCAGGGATGAGGATTCCTGCTGTTTAGGGGATAAAGCACCATGGACAGTACGAGCCTCCTGGGGTGGTACAACATGCAGCATATGGCACTTCCCTGCAGGAAGGGGTTACATGACATCAGGCAGAAACCAGCAAACCCAGAAAGTGGGGAGTTTTAAAAGACAATTGTCCTGGATTTTTTAAGAAGTCAGTATCACAAAAAACAAGGACAAGATAAGAGACTGTTATAGAGTCTAGACCAGAGAGACTACTGAGCCACGGCTATAAGCAGCGTGTGACGAATCCCTGTTCAGGAAGAGTTCGCTACAGAAGCAGTCCTTGGGGCAGCCGGGGAAATCTGAATGTGCGCTGGACAGCAGGCAGTGTTCTGGAATCACGTGTGTTTATGGAATTGTGGTTATGTAGGAGAGTCTAGGCGTGAAGCATCATGATGTCTGTGACTTGCTTTCTGACAGTACAGAAGTGGTGTCCATTTATAGAGACAAAAAAGGTGTGGCAGAATGTCCACTGTTTGTTAAATCTAGGTTGAGGGCATAGGGATTTCATTGTAATATATTTTTCTGACTCTTTTGAATGGGAAAATTTTTCTAATAAGTCAAAATGAAAAAAGAGGAAGTGGTACCTTCTCAAAGAAGCTAAGTGAGAAATGACCCAGGGGACCCTCTTTTCTCTGGCCAGAGTGGCAAAGGCAGAGCATGGGGCAGAAGGCCCACCCCTGGCTGAGAAGGCAGGCTCCTTCCTGACCCCTTTCCCCCAACATCATCCCTGTTGGGAAGACAGCGCTTCCTTCATACCGTTCACCGCCATCACATCTTGAGGGCCCTTTGAGACATTTTCTTCAGGTGCAGCCTCGAGCGAGCAGCCTTCGGAAGCATGTTTTAAGCGCTCAGGGTCTGCTCTCTTGAACTGCTGCATTCGCTGGAGCACCAGCTCTGCCGCCCTGGGTTTGGAAGGACTTGGCGCCGTTGCAGTCAGGCAGGAAGGAGGGGGCTGCAAGAGGCTGTCCACGGTGGCCTCTGGCAAGGAGGAGAACATTCACATGCGTCAGTTCTAGCAGGAGAAACCGAAGGTTCTTCTAGTTCCAAAGACCTCAGCTTTCAAAGGGGTCCTTTACTGACTACATTAGGTGTAACTCTAAAGTACTGATTGTTTTTTGGTAGCCTCACTGTTTCTGGTGATAAAAATATCCCTGCCATGTGTATCTGTGATGGGAGGGGGCACATTTCTGAGGTGATAAACATGTTCTAAAATTAAGTGGTGGGGATGGCTGCACAACTCTGTGAATGAAGTCACTGAACCGTCCACTTGAAAGGGGTCAATTTTATAGAATGTGAATTGTATCTCTATAAAGCTGTTACTAAAGAGTTATTAATGACAAACACATATCTTTCTAGGTCAGAAGTTCTCCTTTAACTTGGTGTCTGAAGATGACCTCTGGGGGATCCATGCAGCCCCTGATGCTGCATGTCCCCCGCAGGTGTGTTTGGGGAGCGTGCAGTGTTCGGGGGAATCAAGCATAGCTTTCACTAGACGCGCAAAGGGAGCGTGAAAGACCAGTAACGTTTTGCGACATTAATGAAGCCTTCCAACAGTCTCTGTGAGCTAAGGCTTTACCACCACTGCACCAGGGAGGTCACGCTGACCACACAGGTAAAAACAGTATTTAAGATCAGGAAGTGACGGTGAGAAAAATTTAGAAACAGAATTCAGGAGTCCAAAGATCTTGTGCTGTATTATATACGCAAGGCTGGTTTTCAGTTCTGCATGAAGAATGTATGTTAAGCATGTGGTTTAATATACCAGGGCAGCAGGGTGAGCAAGTTGCTTTAAACAAATAAACAGAGAAGAATAAAAGGTGTTTGGAAGAGATAGGAAGGACAAGAAGATTCTCCTGGGACTCAAACCCACATGGCATATGCCTTCTACCTTCTCAGCAGCCTAAGCAAATTGGCTTACCCATTGCAACTTACCCACTTTGGAATGAACCCAAGAAAATGAGAGAAGTAGCATTATTTTTATGTTCATGAAAAAAAAAAAAACAACACAAACTCATGTTAACTGCATGATGTAAACGTTAATAGGAAAATGAAAGAGCAGATGGCCCCAAATATATCATGTAGACAATTCATACAAGGGTAATGAATATTTTCTTAATGACTATTGTTTAAAACAAGAGTCAGCAAACTATGGTCTTGGGCAGGCTGCCTATTTTTGTAAATGAAGCTTTGCTGGAACACAGCCCATTCAATTATACATTGTCTAGGAAGTAGTTTGGGACAGAGACTGTATGGCCGGCAAAGCCAAAGAAACTTACTAGCTTTCAGAAAGTTTTCTGATCCTTGGTTTAAAATGGTGCAAATCACCTCTGGTGTCCTCTCTGGCAGAGGTTCTGACTGGTTACCTGTCTGGGTGCTCCATGCGCTATCCTGGAGTACAGCAGAAGTGGGTACACCTCCCTTGGTGTTTTCAGGGGGAGCTGGTGCAGTCTCTGGCCTCTTGGGTGCCCTGTGCTTTTGAGTCCGTGGGACCTGGCCGCCAGGGCAAGTTTTCCTCTCAGCGGCGCCTTGCGGGGTTTTGCTCTTAGAAGCCGTTGGTTTGGTCCTTTTTGGTTTGCTTCTTATCTGGGTGCCGTTGGAGGTCTTTTGTGTCTTCTTTTCCTTTGACACTTCCTTGGGGCCATTCTTTTTCACCCTTTGGAAAAAGCTGGCACAGAGTTCCTGAAAGTCATCATCTGACTCATCCATCATCTGACGGGTTTGAAGGCTTTCAGGCTGGTCTTCGGAGAAGTGAGGGTCGATATGGGGGCGTGTGCACAGGTGAGAGAGTGAACCCAAGTGTGAGCCTGGCCAGGCCTCATTCACACTGGAAGCTTCATTATGGTTCCTCGCTGCTTCTCACTGTAGTACCTGGAGAGTTTGCACAGTTGAGCAGGATGTACTGTTCCCTCCCTCCATAATGATTTCAAATGTCTTTCTTGGACTTCCCGGTGGTCCAGTAGATAAGAATCCACCTGCCAATGCGGGGGACATGGGTTTGATTCCCAGTCTGGGAAGATCCCACGTGCTGCAGAGCAACTTGGCCCATGGGCCACTACTGAGCCCACATGCGGCGACTACTGAAGCCCGTGAGCCCAGAGCCTGTGTTCTGGAATAACAGAAGCCACCACAGTGAGATGCCCATGCACCGCAATGAAGAGCAGCTCCGGCTCACTGAAACTAGAGAAAGTCCAAGAATGGTGAGGACCCAGCACAGCCAAGAAAGATAAGTAAATAAAATTTTTAAAGTGTCTTTCTTCAAACTGAACCTGTGTTTAGCACACTGAAAGCTTACCTTTATTAAAGTTCACATCTGAGAGGGTCTGTTGTCCAGTAGACGCCTCCCAGAGAGAATACATGTGGCCCTGGTGCTCAGGTGATTCCCCAGGATCTCCATGGTGATAAAGCACATGTGGTCCATTTAAGTTTTCACCTGAGAAAAACCAAAAGCATTGAAGTGTAATTAGATAGATATTGTCATTTTATGCCATTTCTCTCAGGAAGGTACAAGAGCATGTGGAGTATGGGAAAAGTCTTCAGGGTAACAATACCCCTGTCAAATACTCAGCTATAGCCTGGTTAACACAAAATAATCATCCTACAGGTTACCACAAAGCAACAGGGGAGAGGGACCTAAAGACTTGTCAAAGCATGTTCTTCCATGGGCAGAAAAATGTATGCATCTTGGAAGAGTAACCAGAGTCTGGGGAATGAATCCCATGAAGAGCGGTCACCACAGAATCAAGATAGTCCCTGAATCCAGAAAAACTATCTCTGGTCCCAAGGCCTTCAGGTCTCAGAGGCTCTATCAGCAAGCAATATAATAAGAGAAAGAGGGAATGTGCACTTGAACTCTCAGGAAGAAACCAAAGACAGGAATACAGCAGTCTCATCCTTCATTGACAGAACCAATTTTTCCAAATCAGAAAAACATCACTTTTCTCTATTCTCACCCCAGCAACTCTCCTAACTCACGTGACCAGAATGCTGCCCATGTGCAAAGGCTGGGCCTTACCAGCATGATTATTTATATTGGCACAGTTTAGTGGAGTTTTGAAAATCAAAACTGAATAACCCAATGATAGAGTGTTCATTTCAGATACCATAAGGCAGTTTCCACGGTCCAGGTAATCCATTAATCATCTAGTTTTCCAGAGTGGGGCAGACACACACACCTAAAATCTACTTTGCATGGCTGGCTTATTTTCATCTTCCATCTCCTTAGAGAAGCTTGTTTTCTCAGTCTTTACCTAACTGAACCCTCTCCACTCCCATTTATTTTCTATCATCACACACTGTTTTCACAGTGGCATTTATCATGTTATAATCACATGTAATAGATTTATTGAATGCTTACTGTGCAGGCAGCCATCCCACGTGCTTTAAAAGTCTAACTAGTTTAATATTTACAACAACTCTACTAGGTAGGACCTATTGACATCCCTTCTGTACAGCAAGGAACAAAGCACAAGAATGAGAAACTGGCTCAAGTTCACACAGCCTTTCAAGAGGCAGGCTGGGATCAAATCCAGGCAGTGTGGTTCCAGGGCATTAGCTCTTATATTTTTATTCAGTAGCTTGTTTTGTGTTCCCTACTAAGCTCAAAACTTCACGAGGGCACGCACTCATTTTGTATTCTCTTTGGCTGACAAGGTGCCTGACTTAAGTGCTCGACAGTAATCTGTTGACTTCGGTACGATCGGGAGCACCAGAGAAAGTGGTGGGAGCGAAGGCTGCACAGAGAAGCAGAGATGCGTGTCTGAGCGCCTGGAACGTCAAGCCAAGCAAACTGTTGGACGTGGTAGCTGGAGCAAACTCCAGCCTCCACACCGCCCTGAGTCGCGACATCTCTGCCGGTATAAGTCTAAAACAGTGTATCTGCCATAGGCGCTCTATCGGTATTTGCTAAGGAGTAACGGATCCAAACGAGACGGCAACTCCCAGAGGGCCGGGGACTCTGCCTACCCAGCTTGGTACCTACCGCGGCCGGGCTCACTGCAGACGCCGAAAGAATGAATGGGCAGGTGAGGGGCGGACCCCCCGCCTCCCCTAACCCGGTGACACACGGGTTGCCACCTGGGGAAGGGCTGCCAAGGACTTTGGCGGCTACAAAGGCAGATGGCTAATTCCGATCGCCAGTCGGACGCCCGGGCCGTGACCCATGGATATCCGGATCCCCCCACCCATCTTCCGTTCAGACAGCCCTGGCCCCCTCTACCTAAGCCCGGCTCCTGCCTTTAACCGCGGCTGGGGGCGGGCGAGGAAGGCTCTTTTCTCTCAGGAGAGCGAGAAAGGCCTGAGGCGGCAGGACCTCCTCTCCCCGGTGCAGACTCCCGGCCCCAAAGCCCGACTCCTCCTACCTCTGGCGCGGCCGCAGCACCTTCTCAACGGCGACCCAAGCCCCTGCGCATGCGCGGCGGATAATTGCGGCTGCGCGGGCGCAGAGGGATCCTGGAAGCTCGCGTCCCATCCTGCTTTGCGGCCGGGGCGCGCGACTAAGAGCGTTCTTCAAGCGCGCGGGGCAGGACCAGGCGGAGCGCGGCGCCAGAGTACCGCGCGGTCGAGGCTCTGTAGGAGGCTCCCGGCGAAGTCTACTAAGTGTTGAGGAAGAGTCGAGGTGAGTTTCGGGCTCCGCCGCAGTTTGAATTTTGGGTGCACCACGGTTCACACAGGAAATGTATGCGGGTTCATTGGCGGCCCCTGAGAGCGCATCTGCGTCAGGAGCCGACAGGTAAACGGGGGCGCCAGACCGGGAGCGGGAGCAGAGGGACCGAGCGCGGGCTTCCTCCCGGAGACGCCTGCGAGCAGGTTGAGGCCCCGTGCGGGCGGGGGCCGAGGTGAGGCGATGCCCACCCTCTCCAGGCTCCCAGGTGCACGTTGTCAGGATTTGAGGGGCTCGTGAAGCCGGAGAGTTTCGCCGCGGACTGAAGTCTGAGAGACCTTATAAATCGTATTAAGGGCTCGAACTTCAACCTGGGGTCCCTGGGAGCCGACATAGATACTGTTTTTAAAGGAGTTTGTAGTTGCAGTGTGAAAGTTGCTCTGGAGAGGCAAGCCTGAAGACTCATCAGGAGGCTGCGGTGATGCAGGCGGGAAATGAGGGCGTCCTGCATTTAGGAGTTGAAGTTGGGGGAAAGGAGAAATATTGAGGCGTTTGGATTGCCGTGACCAAATTAGTTGTTAATACTTGTGGGTTTCTGGAAAAGAATTTCTAAGTTTCTGGGAACGTGGTTTCAGTTACTGAAGTGACGAATACAGGAGGAGGAGGAGTTTTGTTGGGGAACTGATACAGTTAGGTTTGTTTGTTTTTTGAAGTTATAATTTACATATCATAAAATTCACTCTCACAGTATTGGTTATTAGTATATTCACAAGGTTGTGGAACCGTCACTTCAGTTCAGTTGCTCAGTCGTGTCCGACTCTTTGTGACCCCATGGACTGCAGCCCTCCAGGCTTCCCTGCCTACCACCAACTACCGGAGCGTACTCAAACTCATGTCTGTCCAGTCGGTGATGCCATCCAACCATCTCATCCTCTGACGTCCCCTTCTCCTCCCACCTTCAGTCTTTCCCAGCATCAGGGCCTTTTCCAGTGAGTCAGTCCTTCACATCAGATAGCCAAAGGATTGGAGTTTCAGCTTCAGCATCAGTCCTTCCAATGAATATTCAGGACTGATCTCCTTTAGGATGGACTGGTTGGATCTCCTTGCAGTCCAGGGGACTCTCAAGAGTCTTCTTCAACCCCACAGTTCAAAAGCATCAATTCTTTCGTGCTCAGCTTTCTTTATAGTCCAACTCTCACATCCATGCATGACTACTGGAAAAACCATATTTTTGACCAGACGGACCTTTGTCAGCAAAGTAATGTCTCCGCTTTTTAATATGCTGTCTAGTTTGGTCATAGCTTTTCTTCAAAGGAGTAAGCCGTCTTTTAATTTCATGGCTTGCAGGCACCATCTGCAGTGATTTTGGAACCCAAGAAAATAAAGTCTCGCACTGTTTTCATTGTTTCTCCATCTATTTGCCATGAAGTGATGGGACCGGGTGCCATGACCTTAGTTTTCTGAATGTTGAGTTTTAAGCCAGCTTTTTCACTCTCCTCTTTCACTTTCATCAAGAGGCTCTTTAGTTGTTCTTCCCTTTCTGCCATAAGGGTGGCCTCATCTGCATATCTGAGGTTATTGATATTTCTCCCAGCAATCTTGATTCCAGCTTGTGCTTCATTCCACCTGATATTTCACATGATGTATTCTGCATATAAGTTAAATAAGCAAAGTGACAATATACAGCCTTGACGTACTCCCTTCCCCATTTGGAACCAGTCTGTTGTTCCATGTCCAGTTCTAACTGTTGCTTCTTGACCTGCATACAGATTTCTCAGGAGGCAGGTCAGGTGGTCTGGTATTCCCATCTCTCTAAGAATTTTCCAGTTTGTTGTGATCCACCCAGTTAAAGGCCTTGGCATAGTCCATAAAGCAGAAGTAGACGTTTTTCTGGAACTCTCTTGCTTTTTCGATGATCCACGGATGTTGGCAGTTTGATCTCTGCTTCCTCTGCCTTTTCTAAATCCAGCTTGTACATCTGGAACTTCTCGGTTCATGTACTGTTTGAAGCCTAGTGTGAAGTATTTTGAGCATTACCTTGCTGGCATGTGAGATGAGTGCAATTATGCGGTAGTTTGAGCATTCTTTGGTTATTGCTCTTCTTTGGGATCAAAATGAAAACGGACCTTTTCCATTTCTGTTGCCACTGCTAAGTTTTCTAAATTTGCTGGCATGTTGAGTGCAGCACTTTCACAGCATCATCTTTTAGGATTTGAAATAGCTTAGCTGGAATCCCATCACCTCCACTAGCTTTGTTTGTAGTAATGCTTCCTAAGGCTCACTTGACTTCACACTCTAGGATGTCTGGCTCTAGGTGAGTGACCAATGCCATCTTGGTTATCCGGATCATCAAGACCTTTTTTTGTACAGTTTTTTGTATTCTTGCCACCTCTTCTTAGTATCTTCTGCTTCTATTAGGTCCTTACCGTTTCTGTCCTTTATTAAGCCCATCTTTGTATGAAATGTTCCCTTGGTGTCTCTAATTTTCTTGAAGAGATCTCTAGTCTTTCCCATTCTGTTGTTTTCCTCTATTATTATTATTATTATTATTATTTTTGTATTGTTTACTTAAGGCTTTCTTCTCTCTCCTTGCTATTCTTTGGAACTCTGCATTCAGATGGGTATATGTTTCCTTTTCTCCTTTGCTTTTCATTTTTCTTCTTTTCTCAGCTATTTGGAGGGCTCCTCAGACAACCATTTTGCCTTTCTTTCTCTTGGGGGCTGTTTTGATCATGGCCTCCTGTACAGTGTCACTAACCTCTGTCTGTAGTTCTTTAGGCACTCTGTCAGATCTAATCCCTTGAATCTATTTGTCACTTTGCCATATAATCATAAATTTGATTTAGGTCATACCTGAATGACCTAGTGGTTTTTAGTACTTTAAGTCTGAATTTTGCAGTAAGGACTTCTTGGCGTGAGCCACTGTCAGCTCCAGGTCTTGTTTTTGCTGGCTGTTTAGAGCTTCTCCATCTTTGGCCGCAAAGATTATAATCAGTCTGATTTAGGCACTGACCATCTGGTGGCGCCAGTGTGCAGTGTCGTCATCTGTGGTTCAGCCTCTGTCTTTACTCTCCTGCCTTTCACCACACCCTCTACTTTGTTGAGAGCACCTTTGAGCTTGAACTGATTCCCTCTCTGTTGCAAATGAAATCAGTTCCTTTGGAGGAAATTAGGAGTCAGTGCTTTCTGGCCTATTTCTACCCCAGGCAAAAATCTGTAAGCCAGGGCCGTAGAGCTGTGGGTAGAACAGGGGTGAACTGCTCTCTGAGTGACATTCCACTGCTACTGCTGAGCACTCTGTGGGAGAGGGAAGGCAGCAGCCTGGGGCCACCCAGCTCGCCTCTGGTGTGGATCTGCCACATCGTGAGCTGGGATGAGCATGGTCAGGTGCCGGGGTCCAGCCCCGGCTGATCCAGGGTCTTCGAAGGAGAGACGGCTAGGCGGCCTATTCAAATGTTAATTAGATATAATAAAGAGGAATAGAATGAGGATAGCTCAGTAGGAAAATTCAGTGGAGAAAAGAAGCTGAGTGGCTTGGTTTACGCGGAAAATCAATATAACCCGTGACACCAGGTTAGCTCTGACCACGGAGGCCGCAGGCGCCCTCTCGAATAGCGGAAGGTGCCCCACCTTAGACACCTTCTCGAGTGGGTCTTAGAAGCCCAGGCAAATAAATGGTCGCAGAGGACATCCACGCTCCAGATGGACACTCAGCTAGAAGTTAAAGGGAAGAATGACATGGGGAGACCAAGCGTTGGTGAGCAAGGCCCATAGCTTTATTTTCAACAGGGGCTTTTATACCCTAAGTTACACATAGAGGACAATAGGGGATGCAAAGTCAGCAGTCTTTGATGCTTATCAAAAACCAGGGTTTCTTTCCTGCAGATTTATCGTATACAAATGGTTTAGGTGATTTACATCATCTTCTGGCCAGAGGCCTATTAACATTTTATGACTCTTGACAAGCACTTATCAACAAAGACTTATTTTCTCTAAGAGTAATTATTTTAAGGTTTGGCGCCATCCTCCGAAGATAAGATTACGTTCCTATAGGGTGGATGTGTAATGGGTTTACAAAGGAAAGAATTTACTACCTTAAGGGTCTAAAGTTACTAACACCAAGGCCACTACTTATTTTTTCTACATACCAACTATATTAATTAATGCACATTCAAGGATACAATTCAAGGGATGTGAAAACTTGGCAACAAACATTGGCTCATCAATGAAATCTTTTACTAGTTTTATTCTGACAGCTTCTAATTCTCTGAGAGGCTCTAAGCTATTTGAATATCTTAAGCTTCCCGTGCCTCTGGAGGCTGGGAGACTGTAAACAATCGTATGCATAGCTGTAGGTGTCCGGGTAAACTTGTCAGGCGAGTTAGAGAGCCATCTGAGGGGTTTGGATTTAAACACTCCTAATTGCCCAGGAACTTTATTAATAGGAGCTGTAAGTTAACTCTTTGACAGAGAGAGTGAGATGGTGGTGGGGGACAGCCCCCAGTAAAGTCAGAGGTGAGAGCACAAAGCAATAAAGTAGGCAGACTCTGGTTTTTTGGGGGGTAGATGCTCGAGAATATCCGGGGGCACTCCCGAGGCTCGATCCCGCCTTTGCGTATGCCGAGCCCCCTTCCTCATGACCTTTGTCACGAGTGGAATGTCTCTCGCCGGCTCCCGGCAGTCAGGGCCGCAGTACTCTCAGAACACCCAGCCCAAGAGAGGGCCTCCCTCCCATGAGTTAGGGGCTGGGCAGAACACGGGAGCCCCGCCCTCCCTTGATCACACTCAGATGGTGTGTGTGTGTGTTAGTCGATCAGTCGTGTCTGACTCTTTGCTACCCCATGGACTGTAGCCTGCCAGACTCCTCTGTCCATGGAATTTTCCAGGCAAGGGTACTGGAGTGGGTTGTCATTTCCTTCTCCAGGGGATCTTCCCGACCCAGGGATTGAACCTGGATCTCCTACATTGCGAGCAAATGCTGTACCATCTGAGCTACCAGGGAAACAGGCAACTAGGCTTTTCAGATTGCCTTCTTTCACTTAGTAATGTGCATTTAAGGTTCTTGTATTCATGTGTCTGTCTCTCAGACTTGGAGACAGTGATTTGCCCGGTGTCCTGCTCTTTATGGATCCAAGAAAAGTTGTTGATTTTCAGTCAGTTCAGCTTTTTATTACTTGTCAGGACAGAGTGGTGACTTCCAATCTCCTTACATGTGGAACTAAAAACCAGAAGTCCTGTTGCTGGTAGATAAGAAAGTAGTTGACCCTTGTCAATTAATCTTATATTTCCAACCTTGTCATAGTTATTTATTAGTTTGAGGAGGTTTTTTGTTGTTGTTAATTCTTTGGTATTTTCTACATAGATAATTCATGTCATCTCTGTTTAAAGATTATTTTATTTCTTCCCTTTTGATCTGTGTAACTTTTATCTCCTTTTCTTTTCGTATTACCTAGGACTTCCAGTATGATGATGCATGGGAGTGGTGAAAAGACAATCTTACCTTCTTCCTGATCTTAGTGAGAAAGCATCTAATTTCTCCCATTAAGTATACTGTTAGCTGTATGGTTTTTCATTGTGATAAAATATATGTAATATAAAATTTACAATTTTAACCATTTTTAAGTGTACAGTTCAGTGACATTAAATGCTTTCACGTTGTTGTACAACCATCACCACTACCCACATACTATCCATTTTCAGAACTTTCTCATCATTCTGTTCTTTTGGATACCTTGGAGTGAAGTTGCTGGATCATAGTAATTCTGTGTAAGTTTTTTGAAGAATCTCAATACTGTCTTCTGCTGTGGCTGTACCATTTTACATCCCTATCAGTGGTGCATAAGGATTCCAGTTTCTCCACATCCTTATAAAACTTATAATTTTAAAATATAGTAGCCATTCTAATGGGAAGATAGTGATAGTTTATCACAGTTTTTATTTGCAGTTCTCTCCTGATTAATGACAGTCATCATTTTTCATGTGTTTATTGATCATTTGCTTATCTTTGGAGAAATGTCTATTCAAGTCCTTTGCCCATTACAAAAAGTTTTTTTTTTTCCCATTTAAAAAATTTGGTTGTTTTTTGTTGTTGAGTTGTAGGAGTTCTCTATATATTCTGAATACCAGACTTTAATGGGATAAATGATTTCCAGATATTTTCTCACATTTTGTGGTTGTCTTTTCAGTTTTGTGATAGGTCCTTTGCACAAAAGTTTCAAATTTTAATGAAATCCAATTTAGCTGTGTTTTGTTTTGTTGGTGATTTTGGTGTAATATCCAAGAAATCCCTGCCAGTCCCGAAGTCGTGCAGTTTGTGCGTCTGTCTTTATGCTGGTATCACGCTGTTTGATTACTGTAGCTTTGGACAGAGGTTTGAAGTCAGGGAATGTGAGACCTCCAACTCTGTCCTTTTTCAAGGTGGTTTTGAATACTTTGGCGGGGCGGGGGAGTTCCTTTGATATTCCATATGGAAAACCCTAAGATAGGATTTTCTGTTTCTGTGACAAGAGTCACTGAGATTTTGATAGGGATTGCATAAATAGGTAGATCACTTTGGGTGGTGCAGGCCTGGCGTGCTGCGATTCATGGGGTCGCAAGGAGTCGGGCACGACTGAGCAACTGAACTGAGCTGAGCATCTGACTAAAGCTTCCAGCCCGTGGGTACGCCGTCTTTCTGTGTCTCCGTGTGTTCTTTTTCAATTCCTTTCAGCAACGATGCTTACTTTTCAGTGTGTTAAGTCTTTCACTTTCTTGGTTAAGTTTATTCTCAAGTATTTTAAATCTTTTTGATGTTATTTTAGTGGAATTGTTTTCTTAATTTCCTTTTAGGATTGTTCATTGTTAGTGTGTAGAAATACAACTGGACTCTCTTTTTCTTTTCTTTTTTGTTTATTGATGCTATACTCTTCTATTATTTCCTTTCTCCTGCTAGCTTTGGTTTAGTTGCTCTTCTCTTATTTCCTTAAGGTGTACATTAGACTATCGCTTTGATACTTTTCTTCTTTTTTAATGGAGACATTCATACCTGTGAATTTCCCTCTTAGCACTGCTTTTGCTGCATCCTAGAGTTCTTGTGTGTGTGTGTCCATTGGTCTCAGTGTGCTTTCTAATTTTTCTTGTGATTTCCTTTTTGACTTGTTGGTTGTATGAGAGCATGTCGTTTAACTGCCACGTATTGTGGATTTTCCAGTTTTCTTGATCCATTCACCCTTCAGTGGGCATCTAGGTTGCTTCCGTGGCCTGACTATTGTAACTAGTGCTGCAGTGAACATAGGGGTACCTGTCTTTTTGAATTGTGTTTTTGTCAGCATGTATGCCCACTGGTAGGACTGCTGGGTCATAGGACAGTTTTAGTCTTAGTTTTTTAAGTAATCGTCCTACTGTTCTCCATAGTGGCTGTATCAATTTACATTCCCACCAACCACATCCTCTCTGTCATTTACTGTTTGTAGATTTTTTTGATGATGACCATTTTGACAGGTGTGAGATGATACCTCATTGTAGTTTTGATTTGCATTTCTTTAATAATGACTGATTTATGTTGAGCATCTTTTCATGTGTTGATTGGCCTTTAGTTAATTTTTTGTAGTGATAGATTTTTGTGTACATTTTTGTAGTGATCATATGGGAAAGGAGTACATCAAGGCTGTATATTGTCATCCTGCTTATTTAACTTATATGCAGTGTACATCATGCGAAATACCAGGCTGGATGAAGCAGAAGCTTCATTTCTGGGAGAAATATCAATAACCTCAGATATGCAGATGACACCACCCTTATGGCAGAAGGTGAAGAGGAACTAAAGAGCCTCCTTGCCCTTTTTCTGGGATCCCAACTCGTGTACATTGGATTGCTTGTTGGTCTGATGCCTTTTTTTCCTCGATGCCCTTTCTTTGAACAGTTTTCAGTTGCTGTTTTTGAGTTGTATGATCTTTTTCAGTGTTGATCCGCTGTTCATCCCAGACTGTGTGTTTTATATTTCAGATATTATTATCATCTCTAGAAGTTCCATTTAGGCCTTTTTATATTTTCCGTTTCTCTCATTATGGTCATATTCCCTCTACTTTCCTGAGTATATGAAGCGTGTGCTTGTCTGATAATTCCTTTATATCTGTCACTTCTAGGTCAGTTGTTGTTGATTGCTTTTTCTTATGGTCATAAGTCATATTTTCTTCTTTTTCACATGCCTGGTCTGTCCGCCCTTCATTGCCTGCTTGTGATAGTGGAGCATTACCCTCCTTGCCAGCTAGCCTGATGCCAGCCTTTGTCATTGGAGGGGCTGAAGGAGAAAGGGCCTGTGTCTGGTGCTTTGCGCTTTGCTCATTCCTGTTCTGTGACATCGGCGTAGCCCTAGAGAGCTGCTTTGGCACCTTCTCAGGCAGTGTCCTAGTAACTCAGCAGCACTTGCCTGAGTGCCAGTGATGAGGCTCTTCATATATTTGAAAGGGGACAGGCACTGCCAGGCATGTTCCGCGGGTACCTGAGTTGGTCTCCTGGCAGCTTTCTGGTGAGTTCGTCAGCCCCTCCACCCTGGGGGCTTTGCAGAACTCTCTGCAGACAGCTTCTGGGCTGATTGTGTTGTCAGCGTCTCAGATGGTTCTCAGCCTGGTGAACTTCACCATCCCGTAAACTGCTGTCTCCCAGCTCTGAATCCTCTCTGCACCCTAGAGTATTTTGTACCTTTTGGTTCATTTTAGTCAGTTCCTATAAATAGTTAATAGCTCTTTATGCTAAACTCCCCTTGTTTAAAATACCTTGTGGTTTCTGTCCCCTGACCAATAGACCTGCCCATTTCCTTATTGGATACTGGACATTATGTATTTATGTTGTTTTGTCGTATTCCTTCATATAGTATTTATCTTGGTCTGGCACGCAGTTAAGTTGCTTGTCATCAGTTGACCATTTAGAGAACTGCTCCTAAGCTGTGTTAGGGTGATCCAGAGCTGCCTTTGGTGTACAGATAATTTGGCCTCATTACTAAGGGTGAAGCCCTTCTGGGGATGCCAGGCAGTACTGTGTGAATGAGGGAGCCGTTCCCTGGTGGCTTATGGGGGCACAGTTTATTCCTGTTTCTGTGTGAGCTCCAGAGGTTGTTCTGTCCGCTCCTTTCCAGGGATTCTTGTTCCAGCCTCCTCACAGTTTTTCTCACACAGGTGCAAACTTTAACTGAAGACTTGAGGGGGTGCTCTGTAGATCCTGGAACTCTGCTTTCTTTACAGTGCTGCTCCCCAATATTCTGTGCCACACATTCTAGCCACCTGGGCCTCTCTGACCTCCCGTGTCTCCTCCACTCACAGGACAGCTGGTCTGTGTTCCCTTTCCCTGTAGCCTGGAGCCCACACCGGCTGTGGCTGGTCACAGAGCCCCGAGTTCCCTGGAGGTCCAGTGGGGAAGACTTGACATAGTCACTGCCATGGACCTGGGTTCATTCCCTGGTCAGGGAACTGAGATCCCTCGAGCTGCATTGGTGCCCCGCACGTGCCCTCCCACCCCAAACCACTGGGCCCCGTGTCTTGGTTTCCCTTCTCTCTCGGATCCTTGTCTTGCACTTATCCATTGATTGAAAACACATCACACCACCTCTTGCCTGGTTTTCTCATTGTTTAGGGGCCCCTGTTACTCTGTCTTGAAAAAAGTGAGTAAAGCACACAAATGAAGCAGCCTGTCAGGAGCTTGATGAAATTTCAGGACAGCTAGGTGTCCTATCGCTCAGCTGACATTATTAACGCTCCCTTTTCCCTTCTTTTTAAACTAGTCACGTGTGAATGGGACCAGCAAGATGGCAAAGGCTGAGGGAGTGACACGGTGGCAGCTTGGTTTGTTCCTGCAGCAGATTTGCATTTCAGCAGCTTCCTGTGCTGTGTCATTTGTGGGCTGCGGCTCCTGCGAAGATCAGTGTCTCCTCATAGGAGCCCAAGTGAGGAACCAACTGGTTATCAAGGCATTTGCACAGGCCTCCTCCACGGCCTGCTACGACTTCAGCAGTCTTTGGGCAGTGGGGACCTGGACCGACAAGGGCACCCACCTCAGGCCCCTCTGGCTTTGCCCGGAGTGAGCCGGACTGGACTCATTCCTGGTCTCCTGGGGTCATCGCTGCTCCTGCCTGAGACCCTGTCCCTTGACCCGCGACTATGCTTTTATGCTGGCCCTGGGGAAGGCGTCTGGAAAGCCAGCCTCATGGGTAAGTGGCTGTGTTTTCTAAGCTGGTATAGACAGGGGGTGCAGTCAGTACCACTGCCCAGAGCCCTGCAGTTCCCGAGGAGGCGGACATCTCTGCCAGGCTGAGGAGCCTGGCCCCGTGCAGAAGCCTGTTCCTTTACTCAGTCATCTGGGAAGACCACGTTGGGTTCCTCTTGTGTAAGATGCACTTAAATGGGCTGAAGAGGCTGGAGCAGCTAAAGCCCTGGTTCTGTCCAGCAGGCCGCTGACCGGCCTTCATCTCTTCACTCAGCCAGGCCGCGCTCAGTTGCTGCTGCGTTGGCCCCAGTGGGATGAGGCTGACCGTACAGCGGGTGTTGGATGTGACTGTGGGCAGGAGAAAGTGAGCAGGGTGGAGGAGACGGTGGTGGGGCAAAGCCTGCTGCTGAGTGCGGTGTGTGGTGGGTGGCGTCTGGGCAGAGGCTTCAGTTAAGTGGGGGACGAGCCCTGCGGTCTGGGGGTAGGAGCAGAGCAGAGGCCCTGACGCAGGAGCCCCAGGACAACTGTGTGGAGAACATCAGTGTGAAACACTCTAGTGTCTGTAGAGAAGCCCCAGGCTGGTCCCAGGGGGGAAGCACTCAGGTACTTAGAGTTTTCAGAAAATAGCATCGCCCACCTGGCCCAGAGTCCCCAGAGAGGAAAGAGGCTCAGAGTTGGCTGCCTGCAGGCCCCAAGGCCCCTTCTCTAGGAGCGAGGTGGGGAACCTCAGCTCAGGACAGGTGTGCCGCTCTCTGAGGGGCCGCAGGACAGCCCATAGGGCACAGCATTGCTGCATCCTTGCCCTGCGCCGTCTTCACCTTTAGGACTGGGGTGATGAGAACAAATACTCTAGGTTTCAAACAGGATACAGAGATCTTCAGTCCCAAAGACTTGGTTGGGCAGAGAGGATGGTCTGTTTCCTTCTGATTGTCTCTCATTGGCTTGCTTTTCTCTTGCTTTTTAGCTCAGAGATGTCCACGCACAGCCTGCTAGTCAGACCAGCTTGCCTAGTTACCCACCAGAGCCTCCAGCTCTCTATCAGTGACGCCTTCCAGGTAACAGACAGACTGCTCCCGGCTATGGAACTGCTCCCAGCAGACCGGTCCTGCTGCGGACTCGAGGCACCTGCTTAAAGGACTGGAGCGCCGTCCTGGGGCCCACAACGCAGAGGGGAGCTTGCAGAGCTGAGTCTGCCTCCTATACCGGCACTCTTGGAGGCTGGGCAGGGGCAGCTGCCCAGAGGCAGAGAACCCAGCGGAGCCCCAGGTAATCTTGTGGGGTTGGGGAGACTGAGCTCTGGGGGCTTGGGAGCTGCAGAGGCAGTGGGACCTGAGGGCAGAGATCCCTGAGAGGGAGCGGGCCAGAGAGGCAGAAGGTGCATACGGAGCAGAGCTGGGTCTTTGGCAGTTTCATGGTGCCAGGAAGAGTTGAGAGCCTGCCAGGAGGAACAGCCCTAAAATTGCCAGTCTCTCCACTCAGACCTTGGGTGGCTGGCCCGCTCCGCTGCCCCCTGGAGGGAGACCCCGTCCTGGCCTCTCCCGTCTGTGACACACAGCGCCTGACTCTGCGTCTAGTCGCTAAGTACCCTGATAAATGGGACAGAAAGGAAAGAGTGAGAGACCCACAGAAGACTGAGATGCTGGAGTTGGCAGACATAGAGTTTAAAATAACTGATTAACATTGAAACAGGTAAGATGGAGAGTTTCACAGAGAATTAGAATTCATACAAGATTGAAAATTCTAAAAGAGAAAAAGTACAATAACAAATTTAAAATTCAGTTAGGTGGATTTAAAAGTAGATGAGAGACAGCTGAAGAAAGGACCAGTGAGCTGGAAGATAAATCAGTAGAAAATCTCTCTGCAGACCCTGCCATGACCGGCTCCTACTGCCCACACTGTCCTGGACTCTGAACCCTTTTGGAGACCCGCTGGATGGGGGGAGAGCCTGCTGAGACGGCGTTCTGTGCTTGGGAGAGACTGAGGGGGCTTGGGGGTTTGGGGGACGCTCTTCACTCAGCCTTGTTGGAAATGTTACCAGCTCACTGGGAGTCTAGTCAGTAGAGCTCCGTGACTGTAGTTAAATCTGTCAGGGCCTCAGGCATCAGGAACCTGAGCCTGTTTGTTCCTGGGCTCAGGCTAAAGGCATGCCAGTCTTCACAGCACACACCCTGGAAAACGCCTCTGGTGGGACGAGGAGCCAGGGGAGGCTTGTCTGTGACGTGCAGAAGGTGCGCACGTTGGCACTCAGGCCGGTGGGCCATGGAGCCCAGGTGTGGCCTGTGGCAGTGGCACGGTGGGCACTGGTGTAGCGGGTTAGGGGGCAGGGTCAGGGCTGTGCTGAGTGTGACTCTGAAACTGTTGTGGATTATAGCAATTCATGCACATGCCGTTCTGAGAAACTTTCCGTCCTGGGTTAATGGTTTCCTTATAATGAACGGGAATAAATTCATGAGGGATGGTGAACTAAGGTGGGGTCATGGGCCAAGGCCAGTGGCTGAGCTGAGTGATGACTGCTGACCTACACCGTCTGTCGGACCCTGATTAGAGCGGTGTCCCAGCAGAGACACTGACCGTCTCGGGTAAAAGACGGAAGCCCCTTCGTCCTCCAGAATGCTGGCTTGGGGCCAGCGAACACCCCTCTTGAGGGGAGAGAAGGAATCCACGTCAGATCTGGCTGAGGGCTGGCGCAACAGCCACTGGCTCCTGGGAGCTTCTGATCGGTTCAGGCCGAGTGTCCAGAAGCCGCCTGGACGCCCTGCAGTGTCCCCTGTGCTTCAGGACAGGAGGCCTTGCCGGGTTCTCTCGGGGGGGGGTCTGTGAGGAGGGGACGTTGTCTCGTGTGGGAGGTGGGGCAGGCGAGCTCAGGGCTTCTGCCCTTCAGGCATCTCTCAGGGATGAGACCGATGAGGTCCCTGCTCCTGTGCAGCTTATGTTCTGTTAATAGTGCAGAGGCTGGCCTTCAGTGAGTGTAAGCAGGTAAGAGCAAACACACTAAAACAAAGAAAAGCAGAGATAAGGGTCATGGAAAAGGTGACACTGGGGCCATGCTGGTGGACGGTCAGGTTGGGGGAGGGCGGCCTCCCTGGGGCGGTGCTGTGAGTGGAACCTGGGCGGCCCTGGGGGCAGAGTGGGGCCCTGAGCTCGCACCGCCCAGCCCCGGTAGGCGCCTGCTTTCCCCTAAAGGACGGGAGGAACCCATGACAGATTCTAAGCAGGGGAATAGGGTGATCTGATTTACAAGATGTGTGGGTGCTGTGTGGAGACTGGACTGTAGGGAGAGTTTCTGGGAGCAGGGAGACCAATGGGCGCGTTTGCTTGTGTTCGGGGAAGGGCAGGCACGGGCGCTGCAGAACCAGAGCGGGTGGAGCCGAGGGAAAGCAGGGACTCAGGTGAGCCTGAGGCATCTGGGCAGGCGAGGGCCATTGTGGGAGGGGGCACCCCCATTGTGTTAGAGGGTCCCAGACTCTCAGAGTACCCCTAGTTAAGGTCAGTAAATATTTTAAGGGACCCACAGGCCAAAGAAGTAACATTTTTAAATAGTTAAGTCCAAACAGTTTAAGTACAGTATTTATATCCTAACAACTTATAATAGGCATTTGGAAAATAACGTAAACGTAATTTTTTTCCATTGCATTTTTAAGTAACCGTAATTGCTTAGGAGTGGAACGTTTGCCTGTCAGGCTCTTCTTGAATTTTGGAATCAGACTGGATATGGTTACCCTTGTTGCCTTTTCCGTATTGACTTACGCAGTAATTGCCTTTTCCGTAACTGCCAGAAACCTAGCTTTGCAGACATGAAACCACACAAAGCAACGTAGCAAGATGTCATGTTGAAGCACTGGAGTGTTGAGTGATGTCTAGTATAACCATTTCCCCAAAAGTAAAACGCATCCTGCTGTGCCTGCAGGTCGCGGTGGGCGCCTCCGTGCCCTGCTGCCCCGTGTGCTTCTTGCCCCTGGGCCTGAGGACCTTCGTCTCCTGGGCCACATGCTGGTGTGCAAGTCACGCCCCTCTACCCCCAAGTTCTTGGGGGCGCTCACTGGGTCTTTTTTTTGGCTGCATGTCTTAGTTAGCATGCAGGATCTTTTCGTTTCGGCATGTGGGATCTTGTTCCCTGACGAGGGATCCGACCGAGACCCTCTACGTGGGGAGCGTGGAGTCTTAGCCACTACACCACCAGGGAAGTGGTGGTTTAGGATAGGATGAAGTTTTAAGATGTGAGATGGTCTTTTTGTTCTATCTGTTGATCCTTAAGACAAACTTAAGAGGAAAGCAGTGATGGATTTATCCCCGTTTTATTTAGAGTTGAAGATATTGAGGTTCAAAGTGGTCGAAGGTGCAGTGGGTGAGACTGGACTGGGCCCCACACCCCTGACTCTTGGCTGGGCTCTTCCCGGGCTGAGCTGCCTGCCTCTCTTGTGGGCCTAACTTAGGGCCGCTGGTGTGGCAGCAGAGTTGGGCACTTGGTGCAATTGAGGCCATAGTCGGGACCTTTTTTCTGGCAGGTTGGTGAGGGAGGGCAGCTCCTTGGCATGTACGGGGCAGTGTTTGGTTGATGGGGTGCCTGTGTCCCTGAAAACTTGGGGGGGGGGTCCAGGTACCCTGTGTGAGCCACGGCTGTGCCACCTACTGGTTTATTCCCGTGCTCCCCTCAAAGATCTGCACCTGTGTGTCCAGGGAAGAAATCCATGGAAGGAAGGCACCTCTTCTGAATGCATTGATGGTCTTGGTTAGTGGTTAGAATCTTGATTTTGATCCTCTTGCAGTCTTGGAGATTTTAAACAGGAGAGTCAGCAGTCCAACCTTAGCAAAAGGCTGCAGGGGGGCTCCTGGCAGCCTGAGGGCAAGGCCACGTGACCCTGCATTGTAGATGCAGTTTCAAGCTGACTAGCATTCCTGCTGACCGCCAGAGCTGTCCATCAGCATGTTCTCATTACTTCAGGGGGTTCTGGTCTTGGTTTACTTTCTGAGTTGTTTTTAATCCCCCATGTCCTCCTCCTTCATGACACTTCTGTGATTTTTGACCTTGGTCCTTGAAGACTGCTCTTCTCAGGCTACTCCTGCTCCCTGAACCCCAGTCCCCTGTGGCCCTGCACACACACCCCCCACACACCTGCCACAGCAAGGCCCTTCCATTCCAGGGAGGGACTCAGCCTTCCTACTTGCAGGGCTGTTGTTGGAGACCACAGCCTCTCCCTAATGGGGTGGAGCCCCCATTGATGGGGTGATGGGCTGAATAATGCCACTCTCCCTCTGATACATCCATGTCCTAATCCCTGGAAACATCACACAGCCAAAAAGGATCTCAGGATACAGAGATGGTCCCAGATTATCTGGGAGGACCCTACACTCACTCACCTACTTCTCTGAGGGGGAAGAATTGACACAGAAGACAGTGAACTGATGCAGCCACAGCCAAGGACACCAGGAGCCTCCAGAAGCTGAAGAGGGCGAAAGGGCCTCCCAGAACCTCCGGAGGGTGTGCAGCCTGTGACACTTGATTTCAGCTCAGTGCAGTGATTTGGATCTCTGAAATTATTAGACAGTAAGTTTCTATAGTTTTAAACCATCAAGTTTGTGGTGACTTGTTGCAGGAGCCACAGGAAGTGAATACAAATGGGAAAGCAAAGGATTCCAAAAAGAAATGACTGGACCCAAGGCCTGACCCTGATCTGCTGCCTGACCGTGTTCTTGTGACCTGCTCCTGTCCCCTGCGCCTGGACACATAGGCTCTCCGTTGCTAACAGTTAAGGTGGGCTCTGCAGCCCCTGCCCCTTCCTGGTGCCCACTGCCCTGAAGCACCCACAGGGAAAGGTCGGGAAGCGGGGCTGGAGTTGGGGGAGAGGGGTTTCTGGAACAGAGCCACTGCCATGGGCTCCATTCGCAACAGGCACAGTTGAGCTTTGTGCTGGCGCCAAGGTCACCTCAGATCCTGCAGCTGGAGTGTTGCTGGGGCCCTGCCCTCCAGGGCACCTGCTCCCCATCCCTGGGAGAGCAACATGTGCAAAAGCCAGAGAGCCTTTGGCTGTATTGAATGACTTTTTAAAATCAAGTGCAAATATCATCAGGTGCTTTTTACAGAAGCAAGGACCTGTGCCTCTCAAAATAAACACATGCCAGTCACCCACCTGCTGAGAAAGGCACACAGGCAGGGCTATTGTTCTGCGTCCTCCAGGTGATGCCCTGGGAAAGAGCACAGCTGCCTGAACCTTTAAAACCCCAGGTGGGACGAACATTCCTGTGGAGCTGCAGCAGATCCCGCTTGTGTTTTGCTTTGTATTATTTAAGCAGCCAGAGGAGAAAATTGGTACTGAAGAATACCAGTTCTTGGCAGAATTCTTTGTGAAAGGTTTCAGGTGAGTGTGCCCGGTGCCCCAAGGGCTGGGTGACTTGTGGCCCATAGGTGGTGGATGCCTGACCGTGAGAACCCTAGCCAGTCCCGTGGAGGGAGTGTCTGGAGCATGAAGGGCAGTGAGCTGGCACTGCACTGCCATGGGCTTCCTGGGCTGGCAACCCTCGTGGAGCTCATCTGCTGGCGGGTGAGGGGTGAGGAGATCTAGGGCCCATTACGTGGTCCTAAGCATCTGGCTCTCACCCTGGTCTGTTTCTGTCCAGCTGGGCTCAGGGAGGAAAGGGTGCCCAGTCTGCTGCCTCAGCCTACTTGTGGCTCTCCCTCCTGCTCCAGGATGAGGGGCACCAGGCTGATGGGGCTGCTGCTCGCCCTCGCTGGTCTGCTGCAGCTGGGCTTGTCCCTGAAGATAGCAGCCTTCAACATCCGCACCTTTGGGGAGACCAAGATGTCCAACGCTACGCTTGCCAGCTACATTGTGCGGGTAAGTCCAGATCTGTCCCCAGGGCCCTCCGGGTAGGGAAGCTGGAGGTGGGCCGTCTAACGGGCCCTGGGAATCCTGGGCCAGTGGTCAGTCCTGAGGATGACTGGCAGCGGTGGTGATTGGGGGGGGGGGGGGGGGGGGTGGTGCATCAAGGTCTCAGCCCACCTGTCAGTCAGGAAAACAGGCCCTTGTTATTGCCGTGCTGTTCATGGCTGGTATTAGGGTCCCAGGCTAGGCTGTGACATGGAGTGTCTGGGGCGGGGGCAGCAGCTCAGCCCTGGGACCCACAGCAGGCAGGCTCGGACACATCGGTCTCCGCCTGCCTGCTCAGCAACACTGGCCTTGTCCCCAGATCGTGCGTCGTTATGATATCATCCTCATCCAGGAGGTCAGAGACAGCCACCTGGTGGCCGTGGGGAAGCTCCTGGACGATCTCAACCAGTGGGTGAAGTGGGGTCCTAGGATCTCCTAGGACGATCTCCTTCCCCGGGGGGAGGGGGACGATGGCGACTGTCTCTTCCCGGGCACGGTGCCAGGTCAGCCTGGCTGCAGGGACACAGGTGTGGGGTAGGTCCCTGGGACTTGCCCCACCACCAACTTCTGACTGGGACGTTTGTCTCCTCAATCCAGGGATGACCCAAATACCTACCACTACGTGGTCAGTGAGCCACTGGGCCGCAACAGCTACAAGGAGCGCTACCTCTTTCTGTTCAGGTAACACTGCAGGCCTCCGCCTCACGGGCACACAGGAGGCTGCAATGTCGCCTCCTCCCCTTGGGTTTAGGGGCAAGAACTGGGGCCCCCAGAGCAGGGGTCTGAGCTGGGCTGTGCCACTCGAGGCCTCAGCCCATGCAGAGGCAGGAGGCCTCTGTGCCAGTGGGTCTGCGTGGTGCCTGAGCCCAGGCTGACCACCCTCCGGCCTGGCCTTCTGCAGACCCAACAAGGTGTCTGTGCTGGACACCTACCAGTACGACGACGGTTGCGAGTCCTGCGGGAACGACAGCTTCAGCCGGGAGCCCACTGTGGTCAAGTTCTCATCCCCCTCCACCAGTGAGTGTGCCTGCCCCGGACACGCTGGTCTTGTGCTGTACCCCACAGCCCCTTTGGTCTTACACCGAAGTTACTTAGGAAGACGTCCACCCTCGGGGGGTCTCTCTGTTGTCCTCCACCCCAGCCAACACCCACTCTGCTGTCTCCACAGAGGTCAAGGAATTTGCCATTGTTGCCCTGCACTCGGCCCCATCGGACGCAGTGGCTGAGATTAATTCTCTCTATGACGTCTACCTGGATGTCCAGCAGAAGTGGGACTTGAACGTGAGCCCCGCCCCCCGCCCCCCCTCTGGGCTCTGGGGGCCTCCATCGTGCATCGTGCCCTGGGCCAACCCGTGGCTGTCTCCTGGCAGGATGTCATGTTGATGGGCGATTTCAACGCTGACTGCAGCTACGTGACCTCCTCGCAGTGGTCATCCATCCGCCTGCGCACGAGCTCCACCTTCCAGTGGCTGATTCCTGACAGTGCCGACACCACGGCTACGTCTACGAACTGCGCCTATGACAGGTGAGCGGGGTGCCTCTGCGACTAGCTTCAGAAGTGCTTCCCAAGACCGGACGCTCACCCTCCTGACTTAGGAAAGGCATTTCTTAGTTTTGGGTTGGAGCACATTTAGGGAGAATACAACACTGGCAGATAATGGAGGTTGGTCAGTGGTGCGCAGTTTGGGGCAACGTTGAGCCAGGGCCCAACCGACTCCACAGTGGCATTTGAGCGTGGTTGGGGTTGTGTGACAAGTGCAGATTGTCACACCCTGGGCTCTTGTGTCTGCTACTATAGGATCGTGGTCGCAGGGTCTCGGCTCCAGAGTTCTGTGGTTCCTGGCTCAGCCGCTCCCTTTGACTTCCAAGCTGCATACAGACTGAGCAATGAGATGGTAAGTATTTTTCCTGGACACACTGCTTTTTTTGTTGACTTGAGAAAACCAATGGCCCTCAGCCAGTCCTCACTCACCTCAGGCGCACAACCGTAGACGACTAGGTGTCTGGGGTCCCTGCGCTCACTGCCGTCTTCCCACAGGCCCTGGCCATCAGTGACCATTACCCGGTGGAGGTGACGCTGACATAAGTCCTTTCTGGGGTCCACAACCTCTGCCCCACGCCCGGAGCTGAAGATGACAACTGACCCGTCACAGTTAAGAGCAGAGGGTGGAGCTTAAGGAACCCAGTGCCGTTCGTCCCCGTGTGCCCCCAACCACCCCGCAGCAGCTGGAATTTGAGGACAGGGATGGAAGGCCCACTTCCATTGTAAGTGTGGCGGTCTTGTCACCAGAGCCCCCCACTTTCTCAGTCTGGAAAGAAAGTCTAAAACTAAGAAATGCCTTTTAATTTAAATAAAGCTCAAAAGGGGGTGTTGTCATTCGCGCACCCAGTCGTTGCTGTGTGTGTCCCTACACCCTAGTGACTGGCTGCAGGCCGCCTTGCCCCACGGTTGCGTCTGTCCCCTCGTCTGCGGCCATCAGTGTCGCTCCAGGGCCTTGACAAGAAGCTGGTTCAGGCGTCCAACCATGGGTCGAGGGTCATCGATGAGTCCCGCTGTGATCATGGCGTTCTCGTAGATCTGAAAGGCAGGGCAGCACCTTGTCAGTGGGAGGGGGAGCAAGGCCTGGGTCCAACCCAGGGACCTCAAATGCAAAGAGAAGAAGGGAAGAGAGTTGTTCTGTTTAAAACAGGGTTTTAGAGGAAACCTCAAAGCCTCAGTCTGCTCTTCGCCCGCTCCAGCAGCCTCACCTGATCCACCAGCAGCTGGGCCAGGTCAGGCTCGCTGTCTCTCAGCTGACTGAGCTTCTTGATCAGAACGTGCCTGCAACACGGAAACCACATGTTAGCTCAGAGCTGGGGGTGCACACCGAGCACAAGGGCTTGTGACCTGGAGTGACTTTTCTGAAATGCTGGGGTTGTTAGAACATGCAACAACAAAAACGGTAATAAAGAATAGTTCAGTGTCAAAAAAAAAAACACAAAAACTTTTATAACTGATTATAGATTATACCCAGAAAACCTGGCAAAAGTTCTGATATTAATATAAAAACTATATACTCCTGAGGTAAAGAAAGCTGAATTTAACATACAAAAAGACATATTCTTGGATAAGTGGACCTCAGAAGTGAAACTTTCCTTAAATTATATTCTTATTCCTTAAAAAAATCTACCAAATTCATAAAGAAAAGTAAAAATGGAAGATTAGAAAAAATTGGAGGAGGAGGTCCCAGTTAAAACATAAAGCACCAATAATCAAGTAGTTTAGTTCTGGAAAATGAAATGGTAATAGTGCAAAGTGGACAGTGTATAAATGGTCAAATTCATACAGCAATTTTATTAGTACCTGATAAGACAGGATAACTGGGCAGCACCCAGGAAGCAAGTTTCCTCCTGTGTGATTCCTTGAACCAAGGACCAAAATAATCTCCAGACCAATCAAGGATTAAATGTAAAAACTAAAAGCAAAGTATAATACTAGAAAACAGGGAAGAAGTGTTTTATAATCTTCAAAGGGGAAAGAAAGCCTTTCAGACTGAATACAAACATAGAAGTCAGAAAGAAAAGATTCTTGGCTACATAAAAATTGAAATTTTTTCTGCAGAGGGAAAAATACAATAGGAAACATCAAAATTATAAGGTATAATTTTCATTTTTTGAATGGCAGAAAGAAAGGTGTTTGATAAAACTGAAGGCATTGGGGGAAGGTACCGAGGACAGCGGCAGTGTCCGTAGTGCCCCGTCTGAGACGCTGCGATTCCCTCCCTTCTAGCACTGTTCACAGCAGCAAACATCTGCAAGGTGAGGACCCCACACTGGAGGTGTCCCACCACGAGCTCCATATGGTTGAGAAGTCTAAAGACTCAAGGAGCATATAAACAAATTTTAGAGCAAATGAGTTAAAGTCTTCTGGCAACAGAAAATGAGCCCTCTGCACAGCTATCTTATAAAACCACATTTGTGCCAGAACTAAAGCCAGTGGGTGTCCAGTCAGTGCCCATCTCTGCTGGATCAGTGCTGGGAGCCACGCACCCATTACGCAGGCCTGTATCGCTTATGCCTACCTGCCAACCGGGGTGGCTGTGTAGAGGCCCTTGACATTTCGCGTGGCCAGCCATGAGCCAATTCAGATCTTCCACTTGGTAATCGTGTGGCTAGTAATTTGGCTCAGAAGCTGGAAAAGGCACGTTTCCCTACTCCTGAATAGTTTTAAGGAAATTAATGCTTAAAAAGGAGGAAAAATATGCTAAGGTGGTAAATTAAAAAATCAGACACATATTAAAAAAAAAATCAGACACATATTATATTAAAAAACAAAGCTCCCATAGCTTAAAATTCCAAAAGAAATATATCAATAGGGTATTGAGTATGGTGGGAAACTATGGACTTTTTCTAACATTTTTGGTAACTTAGGTACTTCATTTAAAAAATTTAATTTAAAAAATTAATGCTGCATACAAAGTTAGTTTCCAAAACAAAAAATGCCTCCATATACAACAGCAACAGAAAATGAAATTTCAAAATTCCAAATAAAAAAGACATCAAATAACTATAAAAAATGTACAAGAATGCTAAAGAAAAAAATACTCATCCGAGAATGCAGCACAGATCAGCAGGAATGGGGAGATTAAGCAGTTAACAGTCCAGGCAACGGGTGTCTCCATGAAGCTGACGTGTCCCTGCCCACCCCCGACACGGATCCCAGACAGGCTCCACAAAAGGCACACAGGGGAAGAAACGTGTTTGAAATAGAGATTTCCTAAGACCCCAGAAAGCATCAGACAGGCATACATTTGATTATATTAAAATTAATTACATAAAGAATTTCTCTTCAGAAGATACAATCCTTCAGACAGGTGAAAAGTAAGTGAAGATATTTGCAGCTGATGAAATATACAAAGAAGGCGTTGTTGAGAAAGCCAAGCCCAAGGCTCACTCGCAGGACCGGGTTCTGACGCTTTGCCCTCTGGAAGCCCTGGGCCTGGTCCAGCCCAGCTGAGGACACAGCCCTTCCGCGCCTGGGCACGTGCCCCGGAGACTCACCCGTGCCCCAGGTGGAGGACAGGCGTTCAGAGCAACCTGCTCCCAACAGCCTCTGAACAGAAACTACCCCAGTGTTTGTCAGAACAGTTACTGTGCCGAGCAGACTCATACCCGGAATGCGATTCAGCTATGAACACAAACCACAGTCACCCCGCCATGGGGTGGGCTCACGGGCTGACTGAAGAAAGTGAGGCTGCACAGGGGTCCCGTCACACGCCGCTCAGAAACGGAGAACTGAGCTTGTGTCTAACGATGCACAAGTACCTGAAGTCAGGACTGTGGCTCCCCCTGGGGGGCGGGACAATTCCAGTGGGAGGAAAACAGGAGCTTCTGGGTGCCGGCAAGGTCCAATTTTCTTAAACATGAGTGTTTACAAATATTAACCAAACTATCCATTAGCTCATGTACTTGTCCATGTGTTATAAGTGAAAGAACACGGATTCATACAACTCAAAGAATACCCGGTGGGTCAGAAATGGGCACGCATGCTCCTTGGGCATTGAGGGACGCAGGCCCCAGTGGCCTCACCTGGGGTTGATCTCCAGCGTGGGCTGCAGCAGCTGTGCGCGCTCCTCCTGGGTCTTGGCCAGCTGGCGCATGCGCAGGAAGTGCCGGGCGGCTCCCATCTCCAGCACTGTGATCATAGCAGGGTGGGTGTCCAGCCGGAGAGTCACCTGCAGGCACGGCCAGAGGTGAGGGGAGCCCTGGCAGGGTCTTGACAGATACGAGGCTTCCCCAGGTGACAAGCCAGGACAGTGGTGCGCCTTCCTCCCTGTCTCCCTATCAACCCCTAAGCAGAGGAGGCCTGACTGCATGCTGCTTGGGAACTTTCCTCATCTATACTCCAAAGCCGCCAAATTCTAACCTATCAATTAGCCTCCAGGGTCCATCCTGCCTGGTGTTACCTATATGTCTCTGCTTCACAGGGGCAGCTGCTAAGTCCTACAGCGACCCTGTGTCTCCAGGCCCTGCCTCTTTCCCTTAATTCTGTCCTTCCAAGAGAGGGCTCTCACCGGCCCTGCCCTGCAGCTCCCTCTGGCCTTTATTTCATCAAATACACCTTCTCCCCCGCAGCCCTGCAGGCTACAGGCCTCCTGACTTAACACCAGAGACTCCAGGCCTGCTGGGCCCACAGCCTGCTGACCTGGTGCAGTACCGCGCCTGTTCCTTCATAGGAGACGGACAAGAATTCTGCCTCCCTCGCAGGCCACCTGAAGTGAGCCGCTGCTGCAGAGCATGGACACGATCTGTGCGCTGCATAAGGAAGCCTTGCTCCCTGCCTGGCGGCCCAGAGGCCCACTGCCGCCTCCCACAGGGCCCTGGGTCTGCCCTCCGCTCTCGGCCATTCGGACACCTGCCCTCCCTTGCGGCTGCGCCGGAACATGTCCCTCAGCCAGTGATGCCTGTTCTCTGGTGACTTTCTTTCTCTTGCAGCTTTGAGCTGGACTGGTGGGTTCCTAGCTCATTAAAGCCCACCCAGACCCCCACTAAGAACCCAAGCAGGATGGTATGGTATGCTCTTGTATCCTCAGCTACTGCAGCCCCTTTAGGCCTGGACCAGGCAGACCAACTGGGGAGCCCTCTTCTCTGCCCACCAGGCCCTCAACTGCTCACCTTCCACTCTTGGTTCCATCTGCTCTACAAAGTGGAGGCAAAGCCGAGCTTGCTCGTCTCGCATCAGCAGCACCCCTGGGCACATGTGACTACACATGGCAGAGGGCACACGAGTGCAGGGGTGGCAGTGACATGCCTGGTCTCCACCTCACGCCATGGCTCCAACCACTGCTGGGAGAGCACCTGCCAGGCCAGCAGCCCAGGGACGGCAGGCTGGCCAGCTGTGTGGTCACGGAGGGTCACGGCGGCTGGCTGGTGGCCCATCGGAGAGCCTCACCTTCACGTCGGTGATGCGGGACCCCAGCGCGTTTCTCATCCAGGCCATCAGGTCCTCGGTCTCCTTCTCTGACAGGCGGTCTCCTGCTACAGGCAAGCACAAGGGTGAGCTCGGGCTGTCTGCATAACGCTCTCCCCGTGGGCTCCCTCCACTCTGCCAGCCACAGACCGGCCAACCACAGAAGCTACCAAAACGCTCTGCATCCAAAAGCAAGCGGACGAGGGGCCTCCCTGGTGGTCCAGTGGCTAAGACTCCACGCTCCTGGAGTTCAATCTCTGGTCAGGGAACCAGATCCCACATGCTGCAACTAGAAGTTCCCTGCATGCTGCCACGAAAACTGAAGGTCCTGAGTGCCACAACTAAGCCCCGGTGCAGCCAAATAAATATTAAAAAATAAAGTACAGCTGATAAATTCATACCTCAGAAAGGATGCTTTTTGGGTGCCTGAGGCCCATATGCATATATTTTATTAGGGCCTTAAAACTTCTGATTCTCTTAGCTTGATCAGTCTTATGAAGACACGTTGAAAAGAAAACCCCACACACACCCACCACTGCAGCACAGAAGAAGCCGTGAGGCCAACAGTGCCAGCTCCCCGGGCCCGCTCGGCCCCTCCCTCCCCCAGGCCACCAGCCACACCTGAGCCCGGAGGGCAGGGAATCGGGCTGACCTGGGGCGCCATCCTCAAACTTCTCCTCCTTGTAGTGGTCGACGACAATGTCCGTTTCCACAGAGATCAGCTTCTTCTTGTCAAACTCACGCAGGTGGAGCAAGGTCAGCTCATCAAACTGCTCGTAGCAGAAGAGAACCTGTGCGGGCCGAGACGGCGTCATCAGGCGGGCAAGCCTCTGTCCAGGACAGAGCGGGGCTCCTGGATGAAGTGTGTGGTTTAGAGACAGCCCTCAGTGAGCAGGAACGCGGAGGATGTTCACAGAGAGACCCTCGCATCACTTGCTAGAGAGGGGATCAGAAGGCGGCCCGGGCCTGCCTCTGCCTGTGGACAGCTCACTGCGCGGCTCTCCCGGTCCCCGCACAGCCTGTCAGTTCCCAGTGAGCACGCCCCTCCTTCAGGGCTCAGGGCCCCCGCCCTCTGACCTGGCCAGAGGGGAGAACAGGTGCGGGGCGCCCGGCTCACCGACCTCCGTGTTTTTCTGCTTCATGGCCTCGTAGTAGGGCGAGTGCTCTGCCAGGTGCCGGTTGGGGGCGCACAGGTAGTAGATGTTGCGGGTGCCAGCCTGCATGCGGCTGGCATAGTCTGGGAGGCTGGTCAACTGCCCGGCAGGCAGTGCTGACGACTCGTACCGCAGCAGCTTTGCAATGTCCTCCTGCAGATGGCAGAGGCCGGGTCACTGGAGTTCTGGGTCCTGGCTCTGGAAGCCTCCAGACTGAGGGGCACAGACCTCAGGGCCTCCAGTAAGGGAGGACGGCTTTGGCTGGCCTGGTGACCCACTGCGTCTGCAGCCGAGGCAGCTGCTGCAGGAGCCCAGCCTGGGGTGGCACACTGGGCTGACTCGGGGTCTGGGGGACCTGGGGACTCCAGTGCAGGCCCCTGGGCCCCCCCACTGGCCATTCCAGCTGGCCCAGGGCCTCATTGAGTGGGCCTTTCCAGGTGAGCCGTGTGCACAGTCGCAGGAGTAGTCGGGCCCTGTCTGTGACAAAGCCGCTCTTAGACCCAGCAGCCTCCCTCTGTCCCGAATCACAGACCCTCTCTCGCGGAGCAGGGCACGTGAGTGTGAAGTCCATGCTCCCCAGCCCTCCTCACAGCAGTATGTGAATCAAAGTGGGTGTGTGACTCGGAGAACAGACCCTGGAAGGAGGGGTATGTCTGTCTCTGCTTGGCTGAGACCTATACGTGACGGTGGGTGGTCATCAGTGAGGACGGAGGAGCAGCAACAGGCCAGGGCCTGGTCGTGTCCTGGTGATAAACCCTGCTGCGTCTACACCACCGCCTCATCTGACAAACCATGGTGCCCAAAGGGCACAGTCCAGACGAGGGTGACGTGGCGGGGACGCAAGGGGAGCAGACAGGGATCTGGGAGCCCACCCGGCAAGCCGGGCTCTAGGTGCAGAGGCTCAGTTCATACTCTGGTGCTCGATACAGATCCTAACAAACATGAGACACCAATAAAGGGCTTAGACAAGCCTCTGGCCCCACCTGGGTGCCGCTCCCACGGACACAGAGGGCACACGTGGAGCCCAAGCAGGCGGTGCCTGAGCTGTTGGACAACCGGGGTAAGAAGGGCCTGGGGGGGTGTGCAGGTTGGCAGCCTGGGCGCTCGGCCCCTGTCCCACCCTCCCCGGCCTGCAGAAGCACCCCTGAGACCCCAGGCAGTCAGTCACCCTCCTTCCTTTGTATTACAACTTAAAAGTGGCTCCAAAATGTTTATGGAACAAACTTACTGTTTTTAAGTAATTATGCAGTTAACTGACCCCTGGCCCATGTTGAAGGACTTGTGCCCCATCACATGAGCTGCCTTCCCCACCCGTGAACCAGGCACCTGGCCTGTCCCTGCTTCTGTGACCTCAAGTCCCCCCGGCCCTTGTGGAAGGAGACGGCGCACACCTCCACCCCTCTGGCCATAGGCAGGGGCCCTGGAGGAGCCGGGCCTGCCGGGACCACCTGTGGGGTCCAGAGGCCTAACCCCTGGGAGTGTGGCTGGCCATCCTCACGTCCCAGGAAGCTCAGGTGTCTGCTCTTCAGTGGTGTCCTCCATGGTCTGAGGCCACCCAGAGGAAGGCCCGAGACCCAGACCCTACCTTGACCTCCTGCTCAGCTGTGGTCACGATTCCCTCTCTCACAAACAAGCCGTAATCTTCAAAAAACTTGGCATATTTCTCAGCATCTTTTTTACTCTGGTCAATGAAGAATTTTATCAGCCTCTGCTGCAGAACGCCCTGGAGTTTTCTACAGAACAGAAAAAGCATTTATTACAAGAAAACAACTTTCACAGAATACCATCAAACAGCAGGACATGAGCCACCTAATAATCAGAGGAGTGAAGACATCCCAGAAAGGAAGGGTGACCTGTGGTTGACTCCAGTTAAGGAGACAGGCGCCCCCTAGAGGCAGGAACCCCTATGGCTTCCCTTGTGGCTCAGCTGGTAAAGATGTATGGACCAGGATTTTCACCACAGCACATGAAACACAATTATGAACAAGCTTGTATTCAACAGGAGAGAACAGGTTGAAATGAATGATGGAAAACTACACACCATTAAAAATTACACTCTCTAACATGATTCTTAATGACATGAAAAAGTGCGTGAGTTGAAAGAAAAACCAGAAAGATCCCAGTATGGATAAATTACAGAGTACAAATATATACTAAGTATGTAAAAAACTACTTGTTGTACATTATATTTTTCATAGTTATGATCCATGCTTGTATATTTTAATTTTGGTTTATACTGGATAGAGGCTTCCTTGGTGGCTCAGATGGTAAAGAATCTGCCTGCAGTGCAAAGACCTGAGTTTGATCCCTGGGTCAGGAAGATCCCCTGGAGAAGGGAACAGCTACCCACTCCAGTATTCTTGCCCGGAGAATCCCATGGACTGAGGAGCCTGACGGGCTGCAGTCCTTGGGGCTGCAAAGAGTCAGACACGACTGAGCACTAACACTTTCACTTTTCACCCTGGACATACTATACATGCACTACAGTTTTACAAAATTGGTATTTTTGCATCAGGATATTTACCAGAACGTTACATAAAAGCATAAAATTTTGAACAACTATTTTAGTGGGATTAGGGGGTGTTTTTACTTCCTTAACAGTCTTCCTTGGGACTTCCTTGGTGGTGCAGTGGCTGGGGACCCACCATGCAGTGAGGGACACAGGCTCGGTCCCTGCTCAGGGAGCTGGGCCTCGTACGGCACGGAGCGGCTGAGCCTGAGCCGCAACTACTGAGCCCACGTGCTGCACCAGAGGGCCCTGTGCGCCACAGCCACGACCCGAAAAAGAACAGATGTTTAAGAAGTATTCTGCGTTTCCTTTAAAAAGGTAAAATTACCGTCTGTTTTTCAGGGTAGGGAAACAATAACATTTAACGTTCATTTCAGCTTTTCCTCTTTTTACTCTCATCCTGAATAACTCGGTCCATCAGCCACAGGGAGAACGGGACAGGGCAGCGCCTGCGGTCTGGTGCGGGGAGCCACAGCAGCTTGGATGGGACGAAGAGGTGTCCGTGCAGGGCAAGGGTTGGGGAAGCCTGGCGTGCGGTGTCAGAGCCAAAGGACCCCAGAAGAGGGCAGAGGCTGGGGACAGCAGGTGGCCCACAGTGTGGCATCAGGGCCTGAGCCGGTGAGGGAGCTGGGGAGCTGGGGAGCTGGGGAGCTGGGGGAGGGCAGGCTTGTTTCAGGGAGAGGGCCAGAGAGGTAACACTCTGGGGATAATCAGGCAGATTCCGCACCGTCGGGAGCAGATGGGAAGGTGGAAGACAAAGCACAATGGGGACGGGTCGAAGGAGTCAGCCTGGGCGAGCTCCCGCTAAGCCTGGGACAGTAGCAGACCATGACTCCTGAGTAAAACGGAAATCAAATCATGCAAATAAGTTGTAAAAATATTACGAAAAGTGTATGTATAAGAAATGAACCCACAGCTACAAAATACCACTCCCACATATCATTACTAATTACAGAGGGGAAAAAAGAGGAATTTCACCTGTGAAGGCTGGCAGACACCCCCTTAGTCAAGCGTCGGCGCCAGTGAGGGGACAGTTCCCGTCTCGGCCCACCTGACAGGACGCACACGGCCCCACTGCACCCGAGCACGCAGGGCATCAAGACCCATCCCAGGGACACCCGGGAGATCACGGGGACCTCAGACGCACACAGGTCTCGAGAGTTAGGGAATGGCTGGACCTCAGCCAGCCTCCAGGCCAGAGAAACGCCACAGCTGAAGGCGTGCGTGACCCTGGACGGGACCCTCTCGCTGCAGAGGACACAATGGGCATGCAGCGCGGGCGGTCTGCAGAGATGTGGCAGGACTGCCCCACCACGTGTGTCCTCTAGAAGCGCACCCGAGACGCGGGGCCAGTGGGCACACAGTGGACAGCTTTCCCCAGGGCTTAGGGAAAATGGATTCTGTGTCACACTTCTTGTAAAGAATTTCACTTAAGGCTGACTCTGCTGGTAAAGATGACAACCCAGCCCTGAAAAACCACAAGCAGTGACTGAATGGTTGGACACGCCCGCACCTGCAGCCTCGGTCCTGCCAGCGTCTGGGTCAGCCCAGCTCCGGCTGTAGGGGGCAGAGCACGTGGCTGCAGTCAGAAGACGTGGGCTCAAATCCAGGCTCACTCCCTGGTGGCAGTGACCTCCCTGTGACTCGGTTTCCACAACTGTGACATGGAGACCTAGTGGGTCCCACCCCCGAGGAGACAGGGGCTGCACCCAGGAGGGGCTTGGGATGGTCCGGGGGAGAATAAACGCTCAGCAGACCGAAGCTGTGGCCACCATTAGGACGGGAGACAAGAAGGACGGCCACCCCTGCCCATGTGAAATCCAAGAGCAACGTCTCCAGGCAGGTCCCAGGCCCAGCTCTTGCTTCCTTTCCACCATTAGTGACCTTCTGGACTGAGGTCAGACGTCCTGGCTCTGGGCCTGTCCTCCGCCTCGTCCGTCCAGGACAGCCTCTGGAGCCTCCCTGCCGCGGCCGCCCTGGGGCCGGGGGCTGGGGCTTGGCTGAGGGAGGGACACGTGGCAGCGGCAGCGCTTCTGCACGTCAGTCCCCAAAACCCTCATGGTGGCAGAGGCAGGCCTGCCCAGGCGGCGCCGCATCTGCTGACTCACCTGATGAGCGCGCTCTCCTGCAGCAGCTCCCGGCTGAGGTTCAGGGGGATGTCCTCGCTGTCCACCACACCTGAGACGTGGCCACGTGTGGGTAAGAGCAGCGGACACTCGGGGGCTTCCCTGCCCAACCCCTCGTCCCAGAATTCACCCACGCTGTGTCCAGGTCATGACCTGGGTCACGGGGTTGGAAGAAAAGCAGGCAAGGCCAGCAAGCCTCTGCCGGGACAGTTTCTACAATTTCAGCATCTGCTGGACTCTCTGAAAGCCACCTCCTAGATTTTTTGCTCAAAATCATAAAACTGTCATGGATCAATCAACCGAACCCAGTGTCTGGAGGCGGGGAGCTCGAGAAGAGGCCCCGAGCTATGAGGATGCGGCTCCCCCACTGACACCCCCCCTCCCCTGAGCTCAGCACAGGTGAGCCTTCCCAGGAGGAGCTGCTCCCAGGGCTGCAGGGCCTCAGCCACACGCTGGGCACAGATACGAACCCCGGACGAAGCGCAGCCACATGGGCAGGATGTTGGTGGCCTTGGTCTGGATGAGGACCTTGCGGCTGTACAGCGACACGCTGGAGCCCAGCTCCCGGCTCACGTCAAACATGGATGGTCTCTGGAGGCAAAGCAAGGGCAGTGTCAGGAGAAGCAGGCCCTGCAGAGGCGGAGTGCCACAGTCAGGGGCCCTTCCTGAGGCCGTCTGGGCCGGGAGATTTGGGGTGTACATGGGGTGCCCGGAGAGGCTGGCCCCGACACCAAGGCTCTGGGCCAGGCGGGGCCTCTCTGGGCAGCTGCCGCCCTCCCCATAAACACGATGACTGGTCTGACTCTCTGAACACAGCCCAACCTGCTGGGGCCAGGGGTTGGCAAACTATAGCCCACAGGCCAGATCAACCGTTCATGCAGCTTAGAACAGTTCTTCCATTTTTAAACGGTAGGAAAAAAGCAAAAAAGAGTACCCTATGACATGTGAAAAGTAAGAGAAATTCAAGTTCCCATGTCTGCAGCTTCTGGAACCCAGCCCCACACGCCTGTCTCAGTGTGGCCCATGGGCCCTCGCAATGAACTCGGCAGTGGAGCGCGTGCTGGCGCGGGGCCTACGATGGCCAGAGGGTCACCTCTGCCGAGTCTGCTCCTGACCAGGACTGCAGTCTGCACACAGCCCTGCAGGGACCTGCTTAAGCGGGGCCCAGGGCTCTGCTTTCCTGACAGGTCCTGGGGACGCATGTGCACGCTCAGCAGAGAGAATGGGCTCTAGGCTCAAAGCCAGGAAGGCTGGGTTCGACCCGAGCGCGGGCCAGGGCAGGTGGGGGCGCGCACCGCGTCCGGCACATAGAAGATGCTGCGGATGCTGAGCGGCGCGTCTGTCCTGTAGTGCAGGGTGTAGCGTGGCCTGTCGTGGGCCTGCGCGACGTAGCGGTAGAACTCCTCGTGCTGCCCCTCACCCACGTCCTTGGGGTCCATCATCCAGATCGCCTGGAAACGGAGGAACAGGGATGTTGTTTCAGACACACCTTCCCAACAACGTGTGGGCAGAGCTCGCGGTGCCCAGTGCTGGACAGACAGATGGACACACACATGGCTCTGGAACCAGTGCCCCGTCCCCAGCAGTATCAGGAAGAGCGAGCAGGAGGCAAAACCTGGACGAGGCCGCACATGGCCAGCACCAACCGCCAGGAGGTGAGAGGCTCAGGGAAGGCAATTGAGCCGGAAAGGGAGAGAGCGCCAAGGCGCTCCCACCAGCTCGAGCCCTGAAAACACGGTAATACGCCAGACGCAGAAGGCTATGTGATGTCTGATTCCATTTCTATGAAATGTCCAGAATAGGCAACCAGGAACCGGAAGGTGGTTACTGGGGGCTCAGGGAAGGGGCTGGTGATGCTGGGGGTCTCTTTCTGGGGGGTCAGGGGTGACCTTTTCTAGAACTGACGGTGCTGAGGGCAGAGTGACTGAACACAGCCAGGAGCTCGGGGCGTGCGCTGTGAAGGTGACTCCTGGCGCACATGGACCTGCACCCACAGGTCTCGCCGCCCTTCCTGCCCAGAACATCACACGCTGGGGCTTGGCCAGCCACCCCAGGCCCATCTGCCTGGCCGGCCCGACAGGCAGCGGCTCAGCTCCACGGCCGCCGAGCCCGCAGGCAGCAGGCCTCACCTGCAGGGTGTTCATGCGCCTTCCGTTCAGGTACAAAGGGAAGCTGACGAAGTTGCTGTACTTTGTCACCACATCTGGAAGACACAGAAACAACGAATACCAGAAACTTCTAGACACGAAAGCTCTGGGAGGCCTTGTCCCTGCCCTGCCCCCACGGGGAGTAGAACTTGCTCCAGAACTGGGTCAGGGGGCCCAGGCCACTGTGAGACATGCACACCTCTTGGCAGCCTAATCCGGGTTTCACGGGGTAACGTGACCCCTGGAAGGCGCCGGGCATGTTCAGTAGCATCAGTGAGACCTGGACAGCGGGGAGTACCTGGCACTGCGCCCACTCTGGTTGTCCAGAGCCTGGACTCAGGCCGGGTGGTTGGCCAGCGACACCACACAGCAATGGGATGAAGATGCGACCCTGAGCCCCCACCAAGCTTATCCCGGCGGCCTAGGCTCACGCTCACCTCGAACCCGGGCCTCGCTGGCGAACTCTCTGCTGTCGGCCTCGAGGTGGATGATGATTTTCGTCCCAGTTCTAACTCCTGAGGCTTCGGCAACTTCAAACACCCCAGAGCTAAGAGGGGGAGGGGAGGTGAGTCCATCTGTCAGTGCTGACAAGGCCCGTGTGGCCCCAGGACTCGAACAGAAAGGGAGCCAGAGCCTCGCCGCTTCTGAACCCAGCTGCAACCCCCTCCCCCGGGGACAGTGGTGCTGGGGTTGGGGTGTGGGGCCCCTGCTCATGAGCACAACCTCTGGGCCTCAAGTTCCCTGTGGTGGCCGGCGAGCGCCAGACCCTGGGAGACCCCCTCCTGTGAGACCTCCACGTTCCAGAGCCCCGGCCGGGCGCTGCCTCTGGAGAGCAGGGGCCACGTGGGGGCTGGAGCGGAGGGGGCACCCTGTCATCTCTCACCCCAGGTGACTTGGCCCTACTTTCGTGGAACAAAACAGAAATCTCTGTTCTGATGAGGGACACGGGCTGTGCCCTGACAGGGCGGGAATGCAGGTTCAGAAATGAAGTCTGGGTGTTCAGGAGACACACACTTGACCTCAGCCATGGCAGGTGCCAGCCTCTGTGAAAAGTTGAGATGCTCCTGGACATCCACCCGTGAAGTAAGCCCAGAACGTGGTGGGCCAGCAGGAGGTGGGGTGGCCAGAGGCCAGACCCTGACACCCCCGAGCAATCAAGGACATGCCCTCAGAAGAGGCACCCGCCCTGGAGCAGAGCGGGACCCAGCAGCAAAAGGAGTCAAGACCCTGAGTGGGGGCTCAGGCCTCCCATAAAAGCCCAAGAAGCTGCTGGGGCTTCCAGACCAGGCCTCAGAGTCCCACTCTGCATGGCGGGTGACAGTTGCCTTGGTGGCTCCAGGGCCTGGGGGACACTCTATGGGTGACATGGGACCCATTCACTCACTCACCCATCTGAAAGCCACCGGTACCCAAGGCTGCCTGCATCCACCGAGCGAGAATAGACCTCGACTCTGTCGGCCACCATGAAGGCTGAGTAGAAGCCCACACCGAACTGGCCGATGATCTTGCTGCCAGCCTCTGCCTGGTTCTGCAGCGCATCCAGAAAGGCCTGTAGGGTGAGGCCGGTCCGAGGGGCATGTCAGGTGGGAATGGACTGGCTTTGAACCTGGGGTCAGCCGGTCTCTAGCTGTGGGCAAAGTACCCACTCCAGCCGGTCCATCCAGCAAATAACAAACTACCTCTGAGGGCCCCATGACGACGCAGGGAAATCCTGGACAGAGGGCCCCCAGTGGCACAAACGCGCTGGAGGACAGTCCTCTGAAGCTGGCATCCAGCGCGTCTGGGACCAGCCCTGGTCAGAGCTGCCCTTAGGATGCTTGACCTGAGGGGAGCGGCGGTAGCACCCCAGGGAAGGTGGGGGCCTCACCTTTGACCCGGACCTGGCGATGGTTCCCAGGTTGGACACCAGCTCCTCCCGGCTCATCCCGACGCCGGTGTCCTAGGAGACAGACAGGCTGAACACCAGGGCGCGTGTGCGGAGCGCCAGGCACAAGCGCACAAGTCGGACCTGCTCATGGCCCGTGACATCACAACAGGGTTGTCAGGAAAGGCGGATTCCAGTCACACCAGCCAGGCCTTACTGGGGAAACCTCACCAGAGGACAGACTAACTTAGATACAGGGACAAAACCGAGTCCAGGAAGAGCTTCACAGTGTCACACGATTTGTGACAAAGGTTCCAAGACAAATCACTGCAGACGGGAAGAACAGACGGTGCCGAAACAAGCAGCAGCCACAGGCGGAGCAGCGCCCAGCCCGTCTCCCTTACGCAGACACCATGTGATCAGAGAGCTGAGTGTAAGAGCCAAGGCTGCGAAACTTCTAAAAGAAAAGACAGGAGGAAATCGTTTATCTCTCTGGAACAGGTAGAGACTTCTTCAATAGGTCGCCAAAAGCATGAAACATAAAAGTGATAAACTGCACTTCATTAAGAACTTATGCTTTTCAAAAGCCATTACCTAAGAAAATAAAAAGGCAAGTCACTGACTAGGGGAAAATATTTGCAAAGTGTATCTGATATAGGACTTGAATCTAGAATATACAAAGAACTTACAATGCAACAAAATGACAAACAACCTGATTAAAAATGAGCAAAAATCTGAAAGGCATTTCACAAAGAAGATACATTAATGGCAAGCACCTTTAACCATTAGGGAAGTGAAGTGAAGTGATGTAGCTTAGTCGTGTCCGACTCTGTGCGACTCCATGGACTATACCTGCCAGGCTCCTCGTCCATGGGATTCTCCAGGCAAGAACACTGGAATGGGTTGCCATTTCCTTCTCTAGGGGATCTTCCTGACCCAGGGATCGAACCAGGGTCTCCTGCATTGCAGGCAGACGCTTTAACCTCTGAGCCACCAGGGTCCCCAACCATTAGGGAATGGTTCACTAAAATGCTCGCTCACTAAAATGGCTGAAATCAAAGACCAACAATGACGAGTGTGTCAAGGATGTGCTGCCAGGAGGAATGCAGAATGGGACACCTGCTTTTGGCAACACTTGGCAGTTTCTTCTAAAGTTAAACAGATGCTTTCCTTACAACCCAGCAGTCCTATTTCAAGGTATTTACCCAAAAGAAATGAAAACATGTGTCCACACAAAGACTGAAATATTCATGGCAGCTCGATCCCTATCATCTCCAGTGCTCACTGGAGAAGCTGGTGAAGAGACTGGTGAAGCTGTGATGCCTTCATACAGCAGAACACTTCTCAGTAACAGAAAGGAACAAACTACTGATCTGTCTGACCGCGTGGAGAACTCTCAAAACCACCGTGACAAGTGAAAAGTCAAACTCAAGAGACCACCTCCTGTGTAACTATGTTTATGTGAAATCGTAGAAAATAGAAAACCATAGCCACAGAAAGCAGGTCAGTGGCTCATGAGGGCTAGGAAGGGTGGGGATGCTGGGTGACGACCCCAGTGCTATGGTGGGCCCACAACTGCATGTGTTAGTCTAAACTCCCTGAACACGTGAACCTGGGGACCTGATCGTACATAAACATACTTCAGTAAAGCTTCTTAAAACAGCGGCAGCGGCTGGCAAGAAAGGCACACACGCACAGAGCAGAGAGGAGCAGACAGAAGATCACAAACCAGCGGAGCCAGGCCTGCTGGGAAGGGGCCCACAGGGACGGATGCCCCCCAGAGACGCAGGCAGCAGGGCCTGGAGCAGCTACCTCGGGAATGTGATGGCCCTCAGGCCCACCGCCTGATGAACCCCACTTCTGCCTTTCTAACTTTCTGACCTTAAACTGTAATAACCGCCAAAAGTATTGCTGTGTCTACAGTAAGACTGTTAATCCAAACAGCTGTGATTAAAATACAGTACCAGAGAACATACAAGAACATGCAGTAAAAGTATGCTCAAAAACGTGAAGAGCACAGCTGACCCTTGAACAGCAGCAGCTGGTTGAGTCTGTGGATGCAGAACCGTGGGTACAGAGGAACCACAGAGGGAGACCCACAAATGTGGAGGAACCAGGTATTCAGAGGACAGACTGTAAGTTCTGTGTGGATCTTAGACTGTGAGGAGGGCCTGCCCCCCCCAACCCAAGTGTTGTTCAAGGGTCACCTTACATAAAAAATACTATGTGGTTTAAAAATCTGTTAAGGGAATTCCTTGGTGGTCCAGTGGTTAGGACTCCACGGTCCCAATGCTGAGAGCCTGGGTTCAATCCCAGGGGAAGTAAGATCCCACAAGCCATGCAGAGTGGTCAAAAAAACTTTTTTAACCTGTTTGGATATGTAGACAAACCCTATTAGACATACACTGAAATGTTAACAGTACTTATCTTTGAATGACGGGGCTCCTCTTCAAAGAGGGAACCCTCTTACACTGTTGATGGGAATGTAAATTGGCGCAGCCACTATGAAAAACAGTATGAAGGCTCCTCAGCAAACTAAAAACAGGGTTCCCACACGATCTAGCAATCCCACTCCTGGGCATATATCCAGATACAACTCCAACTCACGAAGATACACACACCCCATGCTCACAGCAGCACTGTTCACAACAGTCAAGACCTGGAAATAAGCTAAACGTCCATCGATGGATGGATGGAAAAGATGTGGCGTGTGTGTCACACACATACACGATGGAGTGTTACTCAGTCATAAAGAAGAATGAAACAATGCCATTTGTAGCAACATGGATGGACTGAGAGATTAGAGAAAGACAATTATTGTATAATATCATTAAGATGTGACTAAAATAAGACACAAATCTATCTATGAAACAGTAACAGAATCAGACATAGGGAACAGACTCACAGCTGCCACAGGACAGGGCAGGTGGAGAAGGGAAGGGCTGGGAGTCTGGGGTGAGCAGATGCAAACGGGAATATATAGGAGCAAACACCAAGGGCCTACTGTATACAGCACAGGGAACTATATTCAGTTCAAGGTGGTCAGCAGGCCACTGGGAGCCTAGAGACGTGACGGACAGGCAGCCCATCTCCCGGCCCATCAGGGGAGGCACCTGGATTGTGATGGTGCCTCTGTCGGCGTCGGTCTGCAGATGAATCTCCATGTCTGGCAGCGCTTGGCCTTCAGACACCAGCTTACGACGCAGCTTTTCCAAGGCGTCGCTCGAGTTGGAGATGAGCTCACGAATGAACACCTATGGAAATGGAGATGAGACGCTGTGCTGCAGGACCTGTCTGTCAGCAGCCTCTGGGGGGAAGCATTTAGCCAAATAAAGACTTCCCACCGTCCTCAAAGCCAGTTTCCCCAGAGCCGCCCGCAGGATGACTGGAGATGGATCATGTTCCCCTGGCCCAGCTTTCTGTCACCTCTGACTCTACTGTTGCTTCCTCAGCATCAGCCTGGAGCTAGGAGTCTGTTACTGCCAACTTCAAGGGCCCGTGAGATGACTTCTTTCTCAACTCTTGCCCAGGGATGTCAAAATATCCTCAAAACATATTTTCTCTTCTCCGTGAAGGGCTCACCAGCTTCACTTAATCTAGTGGGTTGCCACAAACCAGACCTCCCACGTTCAGGCGAAAAGGGGGCCACAGGCCCCACGACCAACCCGGGTGTGCACAGCTCTTCTCCTCTGATAAAGCTCCACTTACAGTCAGACGCAGCACATGGGAGGGCTGACCTGGCCCCGAGAGAGAAGAAGCTGGGTGTCACAGGGCCACCTGGGGATGGAGTTTAGCAGGACGAGACCTGGAAATACTTCCTAGAAGGTCCTTTCATTATGGAAAGCTGTGCTTTACCCCTCTCAAATTCTCTGCATTTTAGCAATAACCAGCGTGGAATGATGGTTCACCATGGCCTGTCAGCCTGGAGCAGCTTTGTCTCCTCACAAAGGCCCCGGGCGCTCCTTGCTGCTCTGCTCCACACAGGGGGGTCTTCTTCCTTCAGCCCCACAGACCGTGGCTGGTGAGGCCAGGTGACGAGGGAGGTGAATCCAGGGTCCAGAGCCCGTGGGCAATACCCCAGAAATGGACCTCAGCAGGGCCCCACACCAACACCTGAGACTTTTAAATTAACAGCAAAATGCATTACTTCCCAGGTTCATTGTGGCTCAAAGAATCACCTGGATATATCTGTCCATAAACCTCAATGGATTTTACTAAGAATACTCTCTTTGGTAGCCAAGATCACTACCTGTCCAAATTTAATGCCTTCTCACTGCTAATCCACTAGCTGGCATTTCCCCAGGACAGCACAGAAACAGTCTTGCCAACAGAACCAGCCAGTGCTGGGAGTGATTAGCAGGCACGCACCTCTTTTTCTGAGTATAGGGAACGGGCAACAATGTCTAGCAGCTTCTTCGTCTCAGCTTGGAACTCGTGTTTGGTAGCAGAACCTAGTAACGAACCACAGACACAACCAGGAAAGTTAACGTCTTTTTTAACAGGAGAACATACTTTGCGACATTCAAAAAAATCTTTAAGATAAGGAGTTTTAAACATTTTTCAAAACAGTGAACAAAAGAAGAAAAAAAAAAACCCCAAGCATCTGGGCTCAGACAGAAGAGCAGATCAGGGGTTCCCTTTCCCCTAGAAGTGCGGACAAGCCCGCACCCACCCTCCTCCCCGGAGCCTGCAGGCCTCAGGTCACGCTGCTTGGAGAAGCTGTCGACCTGCCTCCACAACCAGACCCCGGATTCGATTCTTGTATGCGGTGGTTTCCAGATTAATCATTTAGAAAGCAAAGGAGAAAAACTCACTCCTCTTAACCCAAGCATTAAGTACTCTGTTGCTGTCTCATCTGAAAGCCAGAAACGGACCCGCGGCAGGACCGGCTCCGGAGCCTGCCCTCTACACGTCCCGGGAACGCAGGGCTGTGCTGAGGTTCCGTCCGCTTGGTGATCATTAGCAGATGTGCAGGCGCCTGCGCCAACTCCCGGTGACCACCAGAGGGCGCCAGACGCGCCAGGATGGAAGTCAGAAGTGCCAGGGAAGCCGGAAACGTAGGAGGCATTGTTTTGGGGACCCCTCCCTCCAACCAAGCCCTTCCTTCGTCTGAAGTGAGTGCGTGGTTCCCTCAAGCACTGCTTCTGCCTCAGTACCCCCTCGGGAGGCAGCGGACTCCGGGGCCCCTGGCCGCACGCCCCACCCTGCGCCACGCCTCACCCTGCACGACCTCCGAGCTGCTGATGACCGAGTGCAGGGGCCCCGCCTCCGCCTGGTCCTCAGCAGCCTGGGAGCTGAACGGCCGTCCCACGTGGAAGCTCGAGGCCAGGCTTCGCCGGGGACCCCAAGACTGAGCTGGGGGCCTCCAGGGACACAGAACTGGTTTCCCTGAAAAAGAAGAATGAGAGTTAACAGGACATCAGGACAGAATACCCTGATTTGTTCACACCAAAGCAGGCTCCAGAGACCAGTGTCACCCCGGAGAATCGGAAGTGACAAGCACTGCGCACCTAGCCGGTAGTCAGCGGGTAGTTTTGCCAACACCGCCCCACACGTGGCAAATACCAAGAACACAGAAAACTCGGGGCAGAACAGCAGGAACGGGGAGGTACCTTCTGACCCCACTTCCCACATGCACCCCCGATTTGGTGCATAAACCCACCAAACTCACATGTGCCTCCATGCTCACAGCCCCTCCCAGAGCCAGAAATAATGACAGGCCAGCCTTCCTTACTGTGTAACTAACATGGAAAAAGGAGAAAAAATACTCCCTAAGAGGAGGTCAGATTTTTAGATGTGCATGTTCCAAAACTGTCCTGTCATCTTCCAAAGAATCTTCATTGAGCCCTTTCCTCTCCTGTCCACCAGTCTCTTTTAAATTAGTGTATTTACAGTCTGCAAACCAGGGCATGATCTTCTCTGCCTCATAACTAGGAATGGGATTCAGTGTCTCTCCAGTTACTTTTCAGTAACTTCCTGTTCAGCACAGTGGACCAAGGAACCACTGCGCGGGGAGAAGGAAAACCCGCCAACACGACATTGCAGCCCCAGCCTGGCGTGGCTGCCAGACGCCACAGAAACACACAGCCCCTCCACCCAATGGGCAGGATGCAGCCAGTCCTCACCAGCACCCTGAAGACACTGGCCGGGGGCCGGCGCTGTGCAGAAGGGACTCGCTGCCCGGCACTCTCAAGGCTCTGAACACCAGACACTCCGTGTCAAAGTCTAGGCCATGACAAGCTGCAGCTGCCTGTTACACACTCCGCACGTGTGGCAGTCAGGAAGGAATGATTTAGAAGTAACTCATGGCTTTCAAAAATCAACGTTATCAGCTTCCACATTCCTACAAGGTGTAAATATCTGCCTTCTCTTTAAGCTTATTTTTGGATTTACAGATAACACACTTTAGCCTTTACCTATATGAGGAATATCTTTAAAACCACCCTAACTTAGAAAATATTCAGTTTCCAGATAGTCTGAATATTTAATTCTTTGGCCTAGCTGCATTGTTCACATCATTCATACCTGTTCCCCCTAAAAAACTGGGGTATTACTTCTGGAATTAAGTGGCATTTGGCTACAGCATTCAAGTCTGCACCAGCCCAGGCAGGGCTGCTGGGGTCCCCGTGGTTCCAGATGGTGCTGACGCAGGACGTAGGATGCCAGCAGACTGTGTGACCCCACACTGCCTCCCCTCCCAGGGACAGCGCTCCTGGCTCCCCACAAAAGCTGGGGACCCTCTGCTTTAAAGTGAGAGGACTTTAGGCTGAAATCAGTGAGGGATGCGAGACCGGGCTGGGCCTCAGGATGCAGTCTAGACTCAGAGCGCTTGGACCACTGGAATTGGGAGTGACGGGAGACCCCTGGAGGAAGACGGGAGGCAGCCCTGGAAGCACAGACTGGCTGTGTTCCTGATGCTTCCACGTAAGTCCGAGGACACTGAAAGTATTTTAGAGATTCTTACATTGAACAACCACTCCCTGTTCGGGGGCCTCAGGAAAGTGGGGAGGGAGGGAGGGAGGGAGGGCGAGAGAGAGAGAGAGAGAGAGAGAAGACAGTGTAAAGGACAGTGTGTGTGTGTGTGTGTGTGTGTCTGTGTAAAGGGCTGTGTGTGTCTGTGTCTGTGTGTAAAGGACAGCGTGTGTCTGTAAGTGTGTGTGTGCACGCGTGTCTGTGTGTGTCTATATGTGTGTGTCTGTTTAAAGGACAGTATGTGTGTGTGTGTGTAAACAGCTGTGTGTGTGTGTCTCTGTGTGTGTGTGTCTGTGTAAAGGACAGTGTGTGTGTGTGTGTGTGTGTGTGTGTAAACGGCTGTGTCCCTGTGTCTGTGTGTCTGTATGTGTGTGTCTGTGAAAAGGACAGTGTGTGTGTGTCTGTGTGTGTGTAAATGACTGTGTGTGTGTGTGTGTGTGTGTGCATGCCCCAGGGCGCCCTCTTCCAGCAGGGGCTCGCAGGCGCGCTGGCCCTGGCCCGGCCTCCCCAGCCGCCCGCCGCCCTCGCCCGGCCTCCCCGGCGCCCAGGGCCCTTGGCCTTCCAGGTGGTCCCCTGCCTGCACACTGTTCCATGCAACCCGTCCCGTCTCTTAAACTCAACACCTTCATCTTCTGACACCAATTCCATCTCGATATTTCTGATTTCAGGGGACTCATTCCTGAACACAACCCCACCAACTCCATGGGCCTCAGGCTGGCCTTCCAGGCCCTCCACCAAGCAGCAGCCCAGACCTCCAGGGCGCACCCTTTCCTCCCGGCCCGCAGGCCTGCAGCCGCCCACCTTGGGGAAGGAGCCCTGACCGCAGCCCTGCCCCGCTTCCTGTCCTCAAAGGACCTGCTCAAAGGACCCTCGGTCCTTTTCTCATCATCTGCCTCTTGGTCCTGTCAGGAAAGAACAGGTCACATTCCCTCACGCCCAGTTGTAAGCCATCTTTACCCCCAAAGAAACAGAAATCACATGAAACTGAACAATTCAGTGGATAACGGCGCCTCTCCTTTTCAGACCCCCAGGAACTACCTGTTTTAAACCTGCTCCCAGACTGGGGAAGGGGCTGTTGGATTATGACTGGCACATTTTATTTCCAGTCTTCTGTGCATAAATATTTTTATCAAGAACACATCTTAGGGCTCCCCTGGTGGCTCAGTGGTAAAGAATCCACCTGCTAATGCAGGAGACATGGGTTTGATCCCTGGCCCAGGAAGATCCCACATACCGAGGGGCAACTAAGCATGTGTACAGCTACTCAGCCTGTGCTCCAGAGCCCAGGAGTCGCAACTACTGAGCCACGTGCCACGAGTACTGAAGTCCACGCACCCTAGAGCCCGTGCTCTGAAATGAGAAGCCCGCACATCACAACTAGAGTAGCCTCCGTGCCCCACAACTAGAGAAAAAGCCCCTGCAGCAACAAAGACCCAGCACAGCCAAAAATAAATAAGTAAATAACGTTTTAAAAAAGAACACATCTTAGTGACTGCTCTGTTTTAGTACATATAAAGCTGCTTATTCTTTTTAATGAACAAATAATACTCCACTGTACTGAATAAGTATTTAACTAGTGTTCAACTGATGGATGTTTAAACTGTTTCCTGTCTTGTGCTGTTGAAAATAATGCTCCAGGTGATCAAGAGTTATCTATTGCACATTTACCCTTCATGGAAGAAAAGGAGATACAGGGAAATATCCATGTTCTCACTCGTTTGTGCAAAAACAACAGGAAGGATAAACCAGAAACTAATGAGATTGTGTTTTCAATTCCTAAGGCTGTCATAACAAGGGACAGGGTGGCTTACAACCACAGAAACTTCATCTCTCCTGGTTCCAGAGGCCAGAAGTGCAAAACCAAGGTGCCGGCAGGGCCGAGTCCTCCGGGCCCCGAGGGCAATCTGTGCGCACCTCCCCCGGGCTCGTGCTGCCTCACCCCCATCTCTGCCTCTGTCCTCTCACAGCCTCTCTTCCCTGGGGGTCTCCTCTGTGTCCAAATTTCTCTCCTGAGTCACCGGTTATACTGGGTTTGGGGCTCACTCTAACCCAGTACGACCTCATCTTAATATATCGACAAAGACCCTCTTTCCAAATAAGGTCACACTCACAGATGAGGGTGTGCACAGGTCTCTGGGGGCACACGATTTATACCACAAGAAACTGGGTACCTGGGGTGTGTGCTTCCTGGGGCTGCTGTGGCAGAGCACCCCGACGAGGCCACGGAAACAACAGAAGTCTACCGCCTCCCAGCTCCGAAGGCTGGAGGAATAAAGCCCAAGTGCTGGCGGAGCTGCAGGGGGGAACCCGCTCTACCCCCTCCCCAGCCTCGGGGGGCCTCAGGGAGCCTCAGCTTGGAGACGGCAGTGTCCTCCTCTGCTCGTGTCTGCCCCTGGGTTGGACTTCCCCTTTTTATAAGGACACTTCATATTGGATCACGGCCCACCCTAATGATCTTTAACTGATTTCTGCAAAGACCCCATTTTCAAATAGGATCATGTTCACAAGTCCTGGGGTCAGAATTTCAGCATCTTTGGGGGAGTTGCAATTTGACCCATAACAGATGTGTGGGAACAGAATGGAGAAAGGAAGGGTGGAGATGAGGGAGCAGAGCTGAGGGGAAATGACATTTCTGAGCATCCTTTTCCCTCCTGACTCAGAACCGTGGTCATGTTTCACAAACCCAAAAAGTAAATAGTTAAGAGCAGCCAGAGTGTATGGAGAACATAAAATGAAATGCGAACAGTAACAAGCAGGCACAACTGTAAGATGAGTAACACAGCCGCCCTGATAGAACCCACCTAAGTCACGTGAGGGTGGGGTTAAGGGCACAGAAACCCCCACCCCGTGAAGTTGAAAACCCAAGTATGGCCCTCCAGTTGGCCCTCCAACACAACCACATCCACACTCGTGGATTCCACCCAGCTGCAGACTGTGCAGTACTGCAGTACCTACTTAGCGGGAAAAAACCACAAATAAGGGGACCCTCGCCGTTCAAACTGGGCTCTTCAAGGATTAAGCGTACACTGTAAAGCTGGGCTCAGAAAGGACAGCTTGGATCACTGCAGCAGCAGCAGACCAAGCACGTGAGCACAAGTCAAGGGCGGGGAGGGCAGGCTGAACCTGTTATGCTGCAAACGGAGGCACCAGTGTAGCATAGACATAAACGTCAAGGTGCATACAAGTGTGTGACAACACACACACGTGCACCTGCTGAGTCTGTCCGGGGACAGGCCCAGAGGCAGCGGCGCCCCGCAGCAGTGAGCGCACCTCGTGCCAAGGGGAGCGGCCAGCCTGGACCTGCTCCCAGGAGATGCTGCAGCCTGGGCAAACAGGCGGGCGGCCGCCCTCCCCGGCACTCAGACCTCTAGTGTGCAAATGCCTTTTGCCCACAGAAGGAACTGAGGCCCCTGGAGAACACACTGGATGAGCCTGGAATGCCTGGGGTGCCAGAGGTGGTGATGGGACACGCCAGGAGGGCACAGGCTCCCGGTGCTGAAACCCAGGACAACGGGCAGCACAACAGTGACAGGGGTGGACTGTCAGCAGGCGAACAAAGCAGATGCAAGTCCACACCTGCAGAAACAGTCGATAAGCGGAGGAGAAGCCCTCTTCCTGACAGCAGTAAGAGGAACCATGGAAGCAGACAAGTGCCACGAGGCGAGCGACAGGCGCAGACGGCTGAGGGGCGGTCACCGCAAACAGAACATCTGCAGAATCTCAGAGTTCCCGCCCCGCCCCGGTTTCGAAGACAGAAATGGTACCTTACGGTGCAGCAAGCGGCAGATCGGCTTTAACTGAGCGACCACAGCCGTCATCAGCATCAGGAGGACATGTGTCCACACACGGCAACTCCTGGTGGCGCGAGAGGGCACAGCCTGACTTCTGTCATGTTCTCACCAAAACCCACGTCAAGCTAATCAAGAAAACACCAGACAAACCCCGATAGAAGGAAACCCTCTAAAGTAACAGGCCAGTACTCCTCAAAAAAGTGCCGCGATCCTGAAGGAACAGCACAGGCTGAAGAGACACAAGTGCACAGTATGGAGGGTCCTGGGCCAGCAAAGGACATGGATGGAAACCAGCGAAAGCCCAGTGAGACGGGCACATGGCTGAGAGCTCCGTGTCCATATTATTTCAGTTTCCAATACTTACACCACGGCCATCAAAGACACTAATATTAGGGGAAACGAGGGGAAGACTGAGTACTATTTCTATAACATCTCTGTAAAGTACAAAATATTTCAAAATAAAAAATATTTCAAAATGCTACTGCCAAGATGACGTTGTTATGAAACTTTTGGATCTTTGCTTATTAGTCAGGTAAAAATTTTACTGTAGTTTTTCTATTTCTCTCCTATTACATTTCTCTTATGAGTAAGACTGAACATCTATTTATATTTTAAATATTTTCTATTTCCTTTTTCATTAATGGACTGTTGATACCCTCTGATCATTTTCTACTACATTTTTCCTTATTGATTTGTAAGAACTGTTTATATATTAAGGGAATTAATCTTTTTGTTTGAAAAGGACTTCCTTGTTCCAAGATTACATTTCCCATGTCTTATTTTTCCTATTCCTTCTGTTTTCCACTTAATATTCAGAATATTTTTGAGTATTTAACATGTTGTTTATGACTGGAATAATATAAATCCTCAGAGTTGAGAAAAGGGAAAAAAGAAAAAAAGCAACCCATATTTTCAACCAGGATTTTAAGACTTTGCATTATATTCCAAGATTATAGTACTATCAAGAGCAGGTCTGATTTCAGGTGAACTGAACTTTCTTCAGGTTTTTCCAGTGGTCATGTATGGATGTGAGAGTTGGACTATAAAGAAAGCTGAGCGCCGAAGAATTGATGCTTCTGAACTGTGGTGTTGGAGAAGATGCTTGAGAGTCCCTGGGACTGCAAGGAGATCCAACCAGTCCATCCTAAAGGAGATCAGTCCTGGGTGTTCATCGGAAGGACTGATGCTGAAGCTCCAATACTTTGGCCAGCTGATGCGAAGAGCTGACTCATTGGAAAAGACCCTGATGCTGGGAAAGATTGAAGGTGGGAGGAGAAGGGGACGACAGAGGATGAGATGGTTGGATGGCATCACCGACTCGATGGGCATGAGTTTGAGTAAACTCCGGGAGTTGGAGATGGACAGGGAGCTGCAGTCCATGGGGTCACAAAGAGTCAGACATGACTGAGCGACTGAACTGAACTTTCTACAGTGATTTTAAGAACAAACCAACAGGGCAATGAGCCTGCCTGAACCAGATACAAACACTCTCTCTGTCCTCACGCTCCCCCTACACCCTAAGGGAAAAAGCACAAACCTCAGTGTCAGGCTACAGCATATTAATCTGTTTGGTGGTTTGGGATCACCGGATGGGAAGCACAGACAGTCTGAATCTGACACACACATCTGCCAGCGCTCACACTGATTCCTCTGCCTGCCATTTCTTTCCACCTAAACTGCTTCAGGACCCAGTGTGAGGCCCTCTCTTTCATCAGGCCTCCCTCCCAGTACACAATAATCTCTCCCTACTATAAATCAGAGCACTTATTTCCCATGCCACTAATTTAAAACTTGTTACAAGCCAGTTTGTGTAATTTCTTCTATCAACTTTTTCTTAATATATAACATCTCACTGAATTAGGGCAGGAACAAGCTTATATTGCTTAGTGTCAAACTCTCTGAAGGCAAGAACATCCATATTTCTCTATACGCCAAAGCATCAGATGCAGAAGAATTTTTTTTTTTAAGTCTTGAAACTTTTATCAATAAAAACATGACTACAGTCAAGCAGAAGCACATTCAATCAGCCAACAGATGGCGGCAGTGATCCTGCAAGGCCATTCCGACTAGTAAGCAGCAACTGAAAACGCGCCTGCCAGGAGGGGCTCACGAAGGAAGGCACGTGAGGCAATACACACCGGGAATGTTCTTTGGCTTTGTTTTGTTTAAAAAAACCCATCTTTCTTATATGTCAGCCATAGTTCTCACTAAGGTTTTGCTTCATAATGGCATCTAAGTTACATACTTTAGATACACGCACACTATTTTAAGCTGTGAGAAATGCACTGATCGTTTTTCTGGAATTACATCTCCCCAAATCTCCCACTTTCTCAAGTGTGATGTGGATAAGAGCAATTTCACTTTTGTCTTTACTACATGGAGTGCCACTTCCTGTATGGCTGACGTGTATCCTATCAACCAAACCGGTGGATAACAACCACGAACTTAGGAACAAGAAGAAGACTACAGAGGGCCCTGGAGAGTCAACAAAGCAGGGGGATTCTGGACAGTCAAAGGTAAGAGCACAGAATAAGTGCAGGTTCAACAAAGGGTGGCTAAAACTCTAAGAGAAAACACACACAATGTACTTTCCTGGCCTAAAGAACCAGAGGAGAGATTTGGAAAACCACAGAATATGGAAAGTGAAGGGAGGAAATCCCAGAAAGAGGGAGCCTCCAATTTGGGGAATGATACTTCTAAGTCTCTGGCTGATCTCCTGTCCAAACCGCAAGCAGTCCAGTTAAGGAAAAACGAGTCAAACACTGCCTAAGAGAAAATGTTAGCAGCTGGGGCCAACCAGGTTAATATCCACCTTTAAAACAATAACTACCCTTCAGAGGAATATAACAGAATCCAGAAATTCCACAAGGCAACATCCACAATGTCCAGGATGCAATAAAAAGTTACTCAGCAAACAGAGAAACAGAAAAATGCAATTCCTGTTCAAGAGAAGTGTCAGTCAATGAAGACTGGTGGACACAGGTTTTATTTTTATTTTTTAGGACATGGGTTTTATTTATTTATTTATTTTTGGCAATATAAATACATTTATTTATTTCTTGAAAGTGAAAGTGAAGTTGCTCAGTCGTGTCCAACTCTTTGCGACCCCATGGACTGTAGCCCACCAGGTTCCTCTGTCCATGGGATTTCCCAGGCAAGAATACTGGAGTGGGTTGCCATTTCCTTCTCCATGGATTTTAAAACAGCCATTATAAACCCACTCTAGTAATCTTGCCTGGAAAACACCATGGACAGAGGAGCCTGGCAGGCTACAGTCCATAGGATCACCAGAGTCAGACACGACTTAGCAACTAAACCATCCACCACTACAAAGTGAATATATGCCTAAAGACAGTGTGTGAAAAGGATATTTGCCATATACTAGCTAGTTTTTTGGTGGGAGGGTCGGAGTCAAGGAAGACTTGGGGTTATTTTTTCATCAACTTCCATTTTATACTTATTTATAATGGCCTTTATTTTTACTAATACTGTAAAACTATGAAAATGAATAAAATACTAAAAGTTTCATATATATAAAAAAACAGCCATTATAATGATACTATATGTCATAAAGCAAACTATGCTCAAAATAAAAGATGAGAAATTTCAGAGACATAAACTATAAAAGAAAAACCAAGTGGAAATCCTACATATAGAAAATATCATACCTGAAACTTAAAAATTAACTAGGAGGCTTAACAACCAAATGGAAACAACAGAGGAAAGTCTATGAACTTGAAAATAAATTGACAGAAATTATTCAAGGTGAAATAGATTACAAATAAATGAACAGGGTCTCAGACATATGTGGGACAACAGAAAGGAGTTTAACATTTGGAATCCCAGAAGGAGAGGAGAAAGAGAATAGGGCAGGAAAAAATATCTGATGAAATAACTGGAAAATTTCTCCAAACTTGGTCAAAGACAAATTTACAGAATCAAAAATTCAATGAACCACTAGCAAGATAATATCAAAGAAAAACACCTAGGCACATTGTAATCAGACGGTTGAAAACAAAATAAATAGAGAAAATCTTGGCAGCAACTAGAAAAAAACAAGACATTATTTGGGGAAACAATAATTTGAATGACAGCTAACTTTTCAACAGAAATAATGGAGGCTGAAAGACAATGGTACAGCATCTGGTCATAAATAGCAGAGCTGAACTAAAGGCAATGCTACAGTTCTTCAGGCTGGATGTAAGTGCTACGAGATGGAAACTTGGATCTTCAAAAAAGAATGCAGAACGTCAGAAACAGTAACCTAGGTAAACACTAAAGAATTTTCCTCTAGTTTCTTTAAAATACATACAAAAATCAAAACATTGTTTTAACAATGTTTAAAGCCAAAATTAAAATAAATTAAAAGTATATAATATATACAAAAATTAAAACACTATTTTACCAAAGTTTAAACCAAAAATTAAAACACTGTCTTGTGGGGTTTATAACATACGTACATGCAGTGTGTATAACAAATGTAACGTAAAGGACGGGGTGGAAGGAGGAAATGCACCCATTACAGTTGCAAGGTTTTCACAGTCTATACGGTGTATTACAATACTAATTCCAAACAGACTATGAGAAGCTATGGGTGAACATTACACTCTCCAGAGTAGCCAAAAAAATGACGCAAAGAGGTATAGCTAAAAAAGCATTAGTAAACCAAGATGGAATTCTAAAATATATTTACTTGATCCAAAAGACTACAGGAAAGGTAGAAGAGAGGGGAAAATGAGAAGGGACAAATAACAACAACAGAGATAAGCCTGACTATTAGCAATAAATACATTTTAAGTCAATGGACTAAACACTCCAATTACAAGGCAAAGATTGTCAGAATTGATAGAGCAAGACCTAATTATACACTGTTCACAAAATAACCGGCTACAACGCAGGAGACGCAGGTTCGATTCCTGGGTTGGGAAGATGCCCTGGAGAAGGAAATGGCAACCCACTCCAGTATTCTTGCCTGGGAAATCTCATGGACAGAGGAGCCTGGCGGGCTATAGTCCACTGGGTCACAGAGGTGGGTAAGACTTACTGATTAAACCACCACCACAAAACAATCACTTAAAATAGAAAACACAGGGATTCCCCTGGTGGTCCAGGGGTTGAGACTACATGCTCCCACTGCAGAGTGTGCGGGTGTTGTCCTTGGTTGGGATCCCACATGCTGTATGGTGCATTCCTTTTCCTTTTGGAAAGGAAATAAATGAAAAAAAAAAAAAAAAAAGAAATGCTAGGTAAAAATACGGATAAAAAAGGTGGGCGTGACCACATTAGATCAGACAAAGTAGACTGCAAAATAGAAAGTATTACTAGGGAAAAAGAAGACTATATCAGAATGATAAAAGCTGCAGTTCACAGCAAGATCCTCTATGACCCACCCACCAGTAATGGAAATAAAAACAAAAATAAACAAATGGGATCTAATTAAACTTACAAGCTTTTGCACAACGAAGAAAACTATAAGCAAGGTGAAAAGACAGCCTTCAGAATGGGAGAAAACAATAGCAAATGAAACAACTGACAAAGAATTAATCCCCAAAATACACAAGCAGCTGAGCTGTGGTGTTGGAGAAGACTCTTGAGAGTCCCTGGACTGCAAGGAGATCCAACCAGTCCATCCTAAAGGAAATCAACCCTGAATATTCATTGGAAGGACTGATGCTGGAGCTGAAACTCCAATACTTGGGCCACCTGATGTGAAGACCTGACTCATTGGAAAAGACCCTGATGCTGGGAAAGATTGAAGGCAGGAGAAGAAGGGGACGACAGAGGATGAGATGGTGGGATGGCATCACCGGCTTGATGGACATGAGTTTGAGTAAACTCCGGGAGTTGGTGATGGACAGGGAAGTCTGGTGTGCTGCAAAGGGGGTTGCATGAGAGTCGGACATGACTGAGCGACTGAACTGATACTGATACATGCAGCTCAATACCAGAAAAACAAACAACCCAATCAAAAAGTGGGCAAAAGAACAGATATTTCTCTAAAGAATGAGGTGGATGAAACTGGAGCCTATTATACAGAGTGAAGTCAGAAAGAGAAACACAAATACTGTATATTAACAAATATATATGGAATTTAGAAAGATGATAATGATGATCCTACATGCAGTGCAGCAAAAGAGACACAGATGTAAAAAACAGGCTTTTGGACTCTGGGAGAAGGCGAGGATGGGATGATTTGAAAGATCAGCACTGAAACATGTATGTTACCATGTAAAATAGATGCCCAGCGCAAGCTCGATGCATGAAGCAGGGCACCCAAAGCCGGTGCTCTGGGACAACCCAGTGGGATGGGGTGGGGAGGGAGCCGGGAGGGGTGTTCAGGCTGGGGGGACGCATGTATACCCGTGGCTGACTCCTGTTGATGTGGGGCAAAAACCATCACAATATTGTAAAGTAATTATCTTCCAATTAAATAAATTTTAAAGAGATGTAGTTCATCAGGAAAACTTAATCATGAACATATTTGCCTAATAACACCTTCAAATAAATGAAATCAAAACTAAAAGAATCAAAAGAAAAAACACAAATGCACAATCGTAGCTGGAGATTCTGACACCTGGCTCAATAAATGACAGAACTAGAGCAAAAAAACCAATCAAGACACAGTTCATCCGCAGTACAACATGAAACACTTTGCTTGATGGATATTCATCCAGTACTGTATACCTAGCAAGTGCAAAATACAGTTCTTGAAAACATTCTTTTCCTGTACACATGGTCTATTCACTGAGAAAGACCATAAAGTGGGCCCCATAAAGTGGGCCAGAGTCTCAATAAATTTTAGAAGGAACGAAATCATAGAGTAAGCTCTCTAAATACAACAGAATTAATTTAGAATCAATAATAATAAAATATCAGGCTTCCTTGCTGGCTCAGGGGTAAAGAATCCACCTGCCAATGCAGGAGACACGGGTTCAATCCCTGATCTGGGAGGATCCCACAATGCCACGGAGCAATTAAGGCTGTGCCCCACAGCTGCTGAGCCTGTGCTCCAGAGCCAGAGAACAGCCACGCCTGAGCCCACATGCTGCAGCTACTGAAGCTTGCACACCCGAGAGCCCAAAACAAGAGAAGCCCACCCACCACAAATAGAAGAGCCCCTGCTTCCCGTAACCAGAGAAAAGCCTGAGTGGCAACACAGACCCAGCATGGCCAAAAATAAATAAAAGTCTGTGTGTGTATGTATATCGGAGAAGGCGATGGCACCCCACTCCAGCACTCTTGCCTGGAGAATCCCATGGACGGAGGAGCCTGGTGGGCTGCAGTCCATGGGGTCCCGAAGAGTCAGATACGACTGAGCGACTTCACTTTCACTTTTCACCTTCATGCATTGGAGAAAGAAATGGCAACCCACTCCAGTGTTCTTGCCTGGAGAATCCCAGGGACGGGGGAGCCTGGTGGGTTGCCGTCTATGGGGTCACACAGAGTCAGACACGACTGAAGTGACTTAGCAGCAGCAGCATATACATGTACAAAATAAAATACCCAGGAAACCTCAATTATCTGGAAATTAACACATTCTAAATGATCCATGGGTCAAAGAAGAAATTACAAAGAAAATTAGGTAAAATTTAATACTTAATGATAATGAAAATACAATATATTAAAAGTTGTGGGATACACCTAGAGAAGCATGTAGCAGGAAACTTACAGCTTTGAGTGCTTATGTTAGAAAAGAGGCTTAAAACTGATATCACCTAAGATAACACCTTAAAGTACAACAACAACAAAGAAAAAGTACAAGATTAAACCCAAACACAGGAGAAAGGAGGAAACGACAAAAAGCAGAAATCAATAAAGTAGAAAACAGACAAGTGATAGAGAAAATGAACAAAACCAAAGTTGATTCTGGACAAAGATCAACAGAAGATAAGCTCCTGGCTAGACTGATGAAGAAAGAAGAGAATACCAATCATAAACAACAGGAGTGAAGGGTACTGTCACAAATTCTACAGAAGCCCTGAATTTCTACTGAATTCTCTCAGTTACGAGGAAGAAATAACACCAGTCTTACACAAAGTTTCAGAAAACAGAACAAGGAACTGCTTCTCTTCAATTTTTGACGATATCAAAACCTGACAAAGACATCACATAGACATACACACCACAATAATACACCAATATCCCCCATGGACACAGACATGGAGGTCCTTAATAAAATATAAGCAAGGAAAACCCATTAATATATAAAAATGATACATCATGACCAAGCAGGTTTATCTCAAAGATGCAAGGCTGGTTTGATACTGCAGGTTCAGTTCTAGACGACTACAATAAAGCGACTCCCGGGATAAAGTCATTCAAATTTGGGGGTCTCCTAGTGCATATAAAAGCTATGTTCACACTATACTGTGGTCTATTAAGTGTGCAACAGCATTACGTCTAAAAACACAAGGTACATGCCTTAATTGAAAAATGTTTTATTGCTAAAAAATGCTAACCATCATCTGAGACTCCAGCAAGTCCCAATCTCTTTGCTGGTGGAGGTCTTGCGCTGACGTCAGTGGGTGCTGACTGATGAAGGTGGTGGTGCTGAAAGCTGGAGTGCCTATGGCGATTTCTCAACCTCTCCCTTTCACAAAGGGTTCTCTGTAGTACGTGATGCTATTTGATAGCATTTTGCCACACTTTATACAGGTTGTGGTTTGTGGTACCCCAAAACGATTACAAGAGCAAAACATCAAAAATCACAGATCACTGTAACAAATATAAAAATACTGAAAAGGTCTGAAATACCGGGAGACACAGACACAAAGTGAGCAGATGCTGTCGGCAAGCAGCGCTGACAGACTCGTTCAGCACAGGGCTGCCTCAGATCCGCAATCTGTAGAAAACGCAGTCATCTGTGAAACGCAACGAAGTGGAGCGCTGTAAAGTGAAGCAGGCCTGTAAACAGTCAATCAATATAATTAACTCTACTACACAAAACAATAATGCAGCAAAAGAAATGGTAGTGACAGGCTTGGGATAAAGGAGAGCACAGCTGTAGGGGCGGCGTCTGCAGAGGCAGCGACCTCCGCCTGCAGAGAGGGGCACACTGTGCGCGCAGGCCAAGACTCTGAACTTTTCATTTTTCAAAAGAAATCAGAAACTCAAATATTCACGTCAAATCTGACTTTAAACGCTTGCATTTACTTTTTAAAATGTTCGAACCAAACAAAACTGTTTTATAACCAGAATTAGCCTGTGATGGCTAGTTTGCAGCTCTTTGCTAATCTGGAAAATGAAATCCGTGAGAAAGTTTACAAAGAGAGAGAAATATAAAAGCTGCAAATAAGAGGCCTCTGGGATTTCCCTGGTGGTCCAGTAGCTAAGACTCTGCACGCCCAACGCAGGGGGCCCGGGTTCAATCCCTGGTCAGGGAACTAGATTCCACATGCTGCAACTAAAGACCCCGCACGCCACAAGGACGAGCAAAGCTCCCACGTGCTACAACGAAGACCTGGCACAGCCAAGTAAAAGAAGTGAAAAGAAATATTAAAAAAAGAAGATGCTGATGGGAAAAAGGTGCTGACAGACTTGCTCATCCATTTCCATTTGGTAGAAATTAGGGAACAACTCTCATAGAAAAAGCAGATATCTTTAAAGGGCCAGACAGTAAATATTTTAGGAGTTTTGAGTCCCGTTGCTCAACTCTGCTGCTGCAGCAGGAGACTGGTCACAGATAACACATGAAAGAATGGGCATATCCATGCTCTGATCTAACTTTATTTACAAAAATAGTATGTCTAGTTTGACCCACGCACCTTCATTCACAGAACACTGAGATAATTCATAAAGGAAAAGACTGGTATTTAACAAAGTTAAAATTAAGAACTTCTGTTCATCAAAACAAACAAAAAACTCCATCTCCCTCTGAAAAACAAACATCGGGCTGAGAGTGAAGTGGTGAGCTATAAACTAGAACATACTTGCAACAACTGACAAAGGGTATTATTGATAAAAGATTAGCACCTGTAAGAAATACATACGTGAAAGTGTTAGTTGCTTAGTCATGTCTGACTCTTTGTGACTCCATGGACTGTATAGCCTGCCAGGCTCCTCTGTCCATGGGGATTCTCCAGGCAAGAATACTAGAGTGGGTTGCCCTTCCCTTCTCCAGGGAATCTTCCTGACCCAGGGATTGAACCTGGGTCTTTCACATTGCAGGTAGATTCTTTACAATCAAGAAGAAAAAGATAGGAACAAAAAAACATGAAATAAAAACAGCATTTCACAGAAAAGGAAATATGGCCAATAAACCATAAAAAAACTTTATTAGCAATCCATTAAAAGGCAGTTAAAATCACAACTGAAATATCATTTCATAACCATCAAACTGACAAACATTTAAAACATCTGGAAATGCCACGCTCTGGTGAGGATACAGCACAGCTGATGGAACATAAATCCAGATCCACTCTGAAGAAGGCAAGTGTGGAGTAAAAACACACACCCTAACGCAGCGGCTCCAATGAGTCACTCGCCCTATGGAAACGCACTCCAGAAGCCCTGCTCGAGCAGTAGCCCCATGCCTGTGCCAAGGATGGAGGAACCAGAGGCAGCATGTTCGCATGAGGGAATCTTCTAGAATGTGCCATGGGCGGATCTTACAGACAACACCTGGAACACACCAAACGATCCAACAGTACACATGCTTCCGGCAGGAATCACACCTAAAGAAATGAAGGCACAGTAACACAATTGAGTAAGCAGGCGACGCACATCACCCCGGATAAAGCTACAAAAACGACGCGGACCCAAGACAGTCACAGCAGAATATACCCAGTGTGATTTCAACAAACTGTGTGTACGTATGTGCATCTACACATACACACATATGCAGAAAAAAAACGAAAAGCAAGGGGATAAGATCCAGAATATTCAAGTCAGCAGTCACCTCTGGGGGAGAGAGAAGGGGACATACCAGGGAGGGCGCAGAGTGCCTTCGAGGGAAGGTGGCGTCTGTTCCTGAGGTGGGCAACGGGGATTCCTTTATGCTGCTTTTAGAAATGGCACAGACGTATTACATGCATTCCTTTTTAGATGGCATGCATTTCACCAAAAGAAGGAAGGACGGGAGGGAGGTGGGAGGGAGGTGGGAGGGAGGAAGGAAAGAGGAGAGGGAGGGAAGCAGACAGACTTTGGGGTGGGGAGCTAACCACCAGCTGCCACCCCGCTGGGTCACTCTGGACTTGCAAACAGAGATGCACACGAGCCTCTGGAAACCAGCCGAAGCAGAGCAGCTCCCCACGGCTCGGCCTGTGGGATGTAACGTGGCCAGGGGCCAGCTCTCCCTGAAGCCTGGGAGGGCAGGATAAGCCTTCGGTGTAGCCCGGCCTGCAGGTGGGAAGTGGAGGAGCTGCAGGAAAGGGAACCTGGCAGGCCCCGAACAACCCAATCACTACTTCCTGAGTGAAGGCCCCCGCTTTGGCATTTTGCTCTACTTCAAACCACGGTTAAGCTTCACCAGCTCAGATGACAGGAAGTCCGCAGAGCTACTACTTTTTCAGACCGTACTTCTGGTGACCCTGTGGGGACAGTACTCAGCGGCTTGAGGCCAGTGGAAGGTGATCTGGCCACATCGGTCAAGATTACAAACCTTCTAATCTGGCAAGTCCATTTTGGGACTTTATTCTGTGGATACAGCCAAACCTGAATATAAAGAGAGATGAAAGGCCATATACTATAGCAAATTCCTGGGAACCACCTAAATGTCCACCAACGGAGGGCTCATACACGATGGTGCCTCCTGACATGGGCCCGCTACTATAATGTGGCTATTAAAAAAAAAAAAAAGACTGAGGAAACTGTGCACTGATACCGAATGCGCTCCAGCATCTATTAAGTGATAGCAGAACATGGAGAAGCGCATAACCTGGCAGAAGAAATATGTATACCTGCACATGTGCTGTGTGTGCCAAGCCGCGTTAGTCGCGCCTGACTCTTTGTGACCCTATGGACTGCAGCCCACCAGGCTCCTCTGTCCACAGGATTCTCCAGGCAAGAACACAGGAGTGGGTTGCCACGCCTTTCCAAGCAATCTTCCTGACCCAGGGATCCAACTGCATCTCTTACGTCTCCTGAACTGGCAGGGGCTTCTTTACCAACTAGTGCTGCCTGGGAAGCCTACTCTACGCATCTAACACTGGCAGGATAGACAAAGGATACACAAACAATGAATAATTGTGAGGACCTATGAAGAGGGAAACGAAGGAGAGGGGGACAAAACTGAGAGCGAGACTTCTCAAGCAGTATCTTTCTAATCAAATATTTAATTACTCAAAACAGTAAACTAAAAAAATATGGCTGTCACAAAAGGGCTAGCCCCCTCCCACCAGGTGTCAATGTCCGGGTCATGAGAAAGTCCCTAAAAGACAAACCAGATGGACTCCGGGCTAGAGGTCCCCCCAGGAGTCAGGGACCAATGACCAGGCAGAGTGTCAGCAGTAAAGGATTAGCAAATACATTATAATATACATATAATGGATACTCTGAAACACAGAACAATGAGGCAGCCTGGGTTGATATACTAAGAAAACACCTGGTCCAGATCGTGGGCTACATTTGTTACCATGGTGATTAAATACACTATGTGTGTGTATTTCTTCTCATAAGCCAAGCGTGTCTCCGTGAGGACACCCCCGAAACGGGCTGAGGGGGCTGCTCTCAGGAGGGGAACTGGTGGCTGAGGGTAGGAGCTGAAAAGATATGCTTTTCACTGCACACTCCTCTGTATCTTTTGAATTGTGCTATGTGTATCAATAACCTATTTACAAAATAACCTATTCACAACATTCTTTATAAAAAGTACCCAATCACAAAAAACATTAAAAAGAAGTTACTAGAGACATAAAACACATTTATAAAGGGATATAAAAAGTTTGGGGAAATGCCCTTGAATAGTAAAAGTTAAGTATTTAAATACTTACTTTTTTTGCCGATCCTCTAAATTCAGTTTAGTCAGTTCAGTCGCTCAGTTGTGTCCGACTCTCTGCGACCCCATGAATTGCAGCACGCCAGGCCTCCCTGTCCATCACCAACTCCCGGAGTTCACTCAGACTCACGTCCATCGAGTGAGTGATGCCATCCAGCCATCTCATCCTCTGTCGTCCCCTTCTCCTCCTGCCCCCAGTCCCTCCCAGCATCAGGGTCTTTTCCAATGAGTCAACTCTTCGCATGAGGTGGCCAAAGTACTGGAGTTTCAGCTTTAGCATCATTCCTTCCAAAGAAATCCCAGGGCTGATCTCCTTCAGAATGGACTGGTTGGATCTCCTTGCAGTCCAAGGGACTCTCAAGCGTCTTCTCCAACACCACAGTTCAAAAGCATCAATTCTGCGGCACTCAGCCTTCTTCACAGTCCAACTCTCACATCCATACATGACCACAGGAAAAACCATAGCCTTGACTAGACGAACCTTTGTTGGCAAGTAATGTCTGCTTTTGAATATGCTATCTAGGTTGGTCTATTTTTAAAAACATGATCCCAGTGAAAAGTCAAACAGGATTCTTTTCACTATTTAAGCAAATTCTAAAATTCATATGGAAAAATAAAAGTGCTCATACAGCCAAGACATTTTTGAAAAACATGAGGAAATATTATAAAATATTAAAACACATTAAAGCTACAGTATTAATTTCTCCCCTCACTTATTATATCAGAACAAATTCTAGATGAACTATAAAACTGAAAATAAAAGCTAAAAGTACTAGAAGTAATTAGAAGAAATATTTGAAATAGCTTTGGGCTTCCCGGGAGGCTCAGCGGTAAAGAATCTGCCTGGCCATGCAGGAGACGCAGGGCCAATCCCTGGGTCGAGAAGATCCCCTAGAGTAGGAAATGGCAACCCCTCCAGTATTCTTGCCTGGAAACTTCCATGGACAGAGGAGCCTGGCAGACTATAGTCCATATGGTCACAAAGACTCAGACGCGACTGAGCATGCACGCAAGCAAAATAACTTTATTGAGATATTACTCACCTACCTAAAGTGCACAATTCAATGACTTTTAGTATACTTAAAAAACCATCATCACTATAATTATCGCCCCAGAAAGAAACTCCACGCCTATCGGCAGTCACTCCCCGTCCTCCATGCCCCCAGCTCCTAGCAACCACTTTCCACCTCTGTGGATTTGCCTACGGTGGACAGTTCGCATAAATGGAATCACACCACACATGGTCTGTGGCTTCTGTCACTGAATGTGATTATCTTCAAGGTCCAACCACGCCGTAGGGCATAGCACATGTCGCTCATTTTTATGGCTGAATAGTATCAATTATATGGACAGGCTACATGATGTTTACCTCATCAGCTGATGAGCAATTGTGCCATTTCTGCTTTTTGGCTATTATAAACAATGTTGCTATAAATGCTGGTGTACAAGTTTCACTTTTTAAATTCTCTTGGGTGTACACCCAGGAGTGGCACTGCCAGTCAAATGATAATCCTATGTTTAATCATTTGAGGGACGGCAAGATGGTTGGTTTTCCAAAGCGCTGCACCATTTTATATTCCTGCCAGCAGTGGGTGAAGTTTCCAGTTTCCGCCATCGGTGTCAGTGCTTGTTTCTGCCGTGCTTTTTATCACAGCCACACGGTGAGTGTGACGTGCTACCTCACTGTGCAGGGACTTGCATCTCCCTACCGAACGACTAATGATGTTGATCATTTGAGATTTTCCTTAATGACTTCAGAGTAAGGAAATTTGTCTAAATAAGACACACAGCCGAAGAACAAGACACATAGCCAACACATTTATGGACAACGTGAAAATTAAGGTCAACAGAGTAGACCTTAAAAGGTGGTAAAAAAAATTTTGACTGTGTGAGGTGATGGATGTTAATTAATTATGGCGATTATTTTGTACATACAAATATCAAATCATTGTTGTACAACTAAAACTAATATAGCAATTACATGATTATATGTCAATCATATCAACAGAAAAAAATACAAAATTTTAATGAATAAACAAAATCAATTAGCAATAACCACAGTTTAAAAAAATTGAAGTCAGTGGGCAAACACACTAGAGACAAAAAAAGTCTGAAACACATGGCAGAGGGCTAGTTTCCTTAGTAAAACTAGAGCACTGACAGATCTACAAGGAGAAGGCCAAGCGCAAGAGAGGAAAGGCAATTCACAAAAGAGAGAAACATCAACAGCTCTGAATCATAGAGAAGGATGCATTACCACACTCGTAACTAAAAAACTGCCTCTTCAAACAAGATAGAAGACTTCCCTGGTGGTCCAGTGGTTACGAATCCACCTGCCAATGCAAGGGACGTGGGTTTGATCCCGGGAGGGACACGCCATGGGGCAACTAAGGTGGCATGCTGCAACTACAGAAGCCCGCGATCCACAAGAGAAGCCAGCGCAGTGAGACGCCTGCACACAACTCAAGAGGAACCCGCGCTCCACAGCTCAAGAAAAGCCTGAACACAGCAATGAAGATGCAGCACGGCCAAAACGAAACAATTTTTTAAAAAATAAGTAAAACCAGTAACATTTTCACTATCAGACTGACAAACGCTTATAAAGTACTGCTGTGCTGGCGCTGGTGAAGGTGAAAACTGTTGGCAGTGACTTACACAAACGAAAGGGATGAAGCTGGCAAACAACCTAAAGGTCCATCAGGACAGGGGTAAGTGAAGAAAAAGAAATGCAAAATGGCTGTCTGAGGAGGCCTTACAGATAGCTGTGAAAAGAACAGAAGTGAAAGGCAAAGGAGCAAAGGAAAGATATACCCATCTGAATGCAGAGTTCCAAAGAATAGCAAGGAGAGATAAGAAAGCCTTCCTCAGCGATCAATGTAAAGAAATAGAAGAAAACAATAGAATGGGAAAGACTAGAGATTCTCTTCAAGAAAATGAGATACCAAGGGAATATTTCATGCAAAGATGGACTCAATAAGGGACAGAAAAGGTACAGACTTAACAGAAGCAGAAGATATTAAGGAGAGGTGACAAGAATACACAGAAGAACTGTACAAAAAAGATCTTCATGACCCAGATAATCACGATGGTGTGATCACTCACCTAGAGCCAGACATCCTGGAATGCGAAGTCAAGTGGGCCTTAGGAAGCATCACTATGAACAAAGCTAGTGGAGGTGATGGAATTCCAGTTGAGCTACTTCAAATCCTAAAAGATGATGCTGTGAAAGTGCTGCACTCAATATGCCAGCAAATTGGAAAACTCAGCAGTGGCCACAGGACTGGAAAATGTCAGTTTTCATTCCAATCCCAAAGAAAGGCAATGCCAAAGATGCTCAAACTACTGCACAATTGCACTCATCTCACACGCTAGCAAAGTAATGCTCTAAATTCTCCAAGCCAGGCTTCAACAGTACGAGAACCTTGAACTTCCAGATGTTCAAGCTGGATTCAGAAAAGGCAGAGAAACCAGAGATCAAATTGCCAACACCTGTTGGATCATCGAAAACGCAAAAGAATTCCAGAAAAACATCTATTTCTGCTTTATTGACTATGCCAAAGCCTTTGACTACATCACAACAAACTGTGGAAAATTCTTAAAGAGACAGGAATACCAGACCAGCTGACCTGTCTCCTGAGACATTTGTATGCAGGTCAAGAAGCAACAGTTAGAACTGGACATTGAACAACAGACTGGTTCCAAATCAGGAAAGGAGTACATCAAGGCTGTATATTGTCACCCTGCTTATTTAACTTATATGCAGAGTACATCATGAGAAACACTGGGCTGGAAGAAGCACAAGCTGGAATCAAGATTGCCAGGAGAAATATCAATAACCTCAGATATGCAGATGACACCACCCTTATGGCAGAAAGCAAAGAACTCAAGAGCCTCTTGATGAAAGTGAAAGAGGAGAGTGAAAAAGTTGGCTTAAACCTCAACATTCAGAAAACTAAGATCATGGCATCCAGTCTCATCACTTCATGGCAAATAGATGGGGAAGCAATGGAAACAGTGAAAGACTTTATTTTGGGGGGCTCCGAAATCACTGCAGATGGTGACTGCAGGCTTGAAATTAAAAGAGGCTGCTCCTTGGAAGAAAAGGTATGACCAACCTAGATAGCATATTAAAAAGCAGAGACATTACTCAGCCAACAAAGGCCTGTCTAGTCAAAGCTATGGTTTTTCCAGTGGTCATGCAGGGATGTGAGTTGGTCTATAAAGAAAGCTGAGCACCAAAGAATTGATGCTTTTGAACTGTGGTGTTGGAGAAGACTCTTGAGAGTCCCTTGAACTGCAAGGAGATCCAACCAGTCAATCATAAAGAAAATCAGTCCTGAATATTCATTGGAAGGACTGATGCTGAAGCTGAAACTCCAGTATTTTGGCCACCTGATGTGAAGAACTGGCTCATTGGAAAAGACCCTGATGCTGGGAAAGATTGAAGGTGGGAGGAGAAGGGGACGACAGAGGATGAGACGGTTGGATGGCATCACCGACTCAACGGACATGAGTTTGAGGAAACTCCAGGAGTTGCTGATGGACAGGGAGGCCTGGCGTGCTGCAGTCCATGGGGTCGCAAAGAGTCGGACACGACTGAGCGACTGAACTGAACTGACTGAAGTGAAGGAAAGGACGCCACATGGTGGCCCCAGGGCTCTGGGCATCAAGACCCAGCAAGCGCACAGTGGGAGGGGCTGAGTGCACAGGGTCCTGCCCAGGGCAGCCCCTCTTCTTTCCTGAGGGAAGCGGGGTGTGGACAAACCTTTGCCACAGAGACTTTTTTTCAAACCACTGCGCAGTGAGCTGAGAGTCCAGACGGAAGATTTTTCATTGTTCCAGGCTGTGATGGAAAACATCACTACCTTCTCACTAATAAAACCAGAAAGCAGTTTTCTCAGGACACTGCTATGACGTTAGCTTGAACTCTAACTCCATACCTCCTCTTACCAACTGCCCGCATCTCCCCTGTGCAGTTGAGGAAAACAGCGAGATGCTAACCCCCTTGCTCAAGAGTGCCCCTAGCGCGGCCCTGGCCGCCCAGCTGTCCCCCCGCTTCGCCAGCCCAGTCCTGTCTGGCCCTGGCCACCCGGCTGTCCCCCTGCTTCGCCAGCCCAGTTCTGTCTCAGGGCCCTGGCCTCGATTGCTCCCTCTGCTTGGAATGTCCTTCCCCAGACACCTTCACCTCCTCCCAGGCTTTGCTTACATGCCACCCTGCTCGTGAGGCCCCCCGCAACTGCCCCTCCTACTGGGATCCCCTTCCCACTCCGCTCTCTTCACGGGGCTTATCGCGTGACATGCCCACAGCGCGTTCCCGTCCGCACTGACCGCACTCCAGGGCAGCACTGCAGAAGCCAAGACTCCTGCCCATCTCGTCTCCTGGGTGCCCACAGCACCCGGGCAGCCCCAGGCCCACTGCAGGCACTGCGGGGGTGTGTGCAGAACTGATGCTGCCACACTGCGGGGCACAGGCTGCAGCGGCCCTGACAGTCTGAGGCCACAGGCCCTGGATAAACACGCGCCATTTCCTCGGATGGTACAGCCACAGGACACAGTGTTTCTCAGAATGCAGGTCAAGACTGATGGTTATGAAGCCAATTCAGTGAGCTAGGTCAGAATTTTTGTTTGTTTAATGAAACAGAAAGTAAAAGAATGCATAGGGCTTCCCTGGTGGCTCAGTGGTAAAGAATCTGCCTGCCAATGAATGAGACACAGGTTCGATCCCTGATACGGGAAGATCCCCCTGCCTTGGTGCACGTAAACCCGTGAGCCACACCTACTGAAGCCCGCTGGCCCTAGAGCCTGTGCTCCGCAACAAGAGAAGCCACCGTCGTGAGCAATCTGTGCACCCCAACCAGAGAGGAGCCCCCGCTCGCTGCAACTAGAAAAAAGCCCACAGAGCAGTGAAGACCCACCACAACCAATAAATAAATAAATAACTAAAACTATAATAAAAAATGTTTAAAAAGAACACAAAGATAATACGGTTAAGTATTTACAAAACTCTTTCAGCTAGGTATGTACATGTGTTTGTACAGTATATGCATACTTGTATAGTAGGTCATGATATGAATGCATTTCTTACTGGGAAAACGTGACAAAAACGTTTGAAATTCACTCATCTAATATCAACCTAATATTTCTAAGTTAAAGCTTCAGATTCTATAAAAAGAAAAATTAATAAATTTACTTGTAAAGTTTAAAATTCTGCAAACTAAAGGTACTTCCACATCAATGAAAAGGAGAATTAACCCTCTCCCTAAAAGGGAAAATACAATACTGGAAAAAAACGAAGTTCTTTGGAATGCAGCCTCAGGCTTTTTTTCCGTAACACCGCCAACTATTTTACCACAGTTTTATGCTTTATGTTCTTAACCATGAAATTCTCTGCTTTTCAGTAAGTTGGTTTGGATGGTTCCATTATCTCTCAAATTTCACCAGATATCTCAGGTTAGCTATTCACAACTGAATTTTGTTTCTTAAGTTCTGTAACCACTTGAGGTAAGTCCTGTTTAAAGTATATCAATATTCTAGACAGAAAGCTCTTCACTTTCTATGTATATATCAAATAAAGATTTCTTTCCTTTAAAATTTTCTAGTTATCTCTAGCACTCCTGAATATTTTCACTATTTCTTACTGTTTCATGAGCTGTTCTGCTGCTGCTAAGTCACCTCAATCGTGTCCGACTCTGTGCAACCCCACAGACGGCAGCCCACCAGGCTTCCCCGTCCCTGGGATTCTCCAGGCAAGAACACTGGAGTGGGTTGCCATTTCCTTCTCCAATGCATGAAAGTGAAAAGTGAAAGTGAAATTGCTCAGTCGTGTCCAACTCTAGCGACCCCATGGACTGCAGCCCACCAGGCTCCTCCGTCCATGGGATTTTCCAGGCAAGAGTACTGGAGTGGGGTGCCATTGCATTCTCCGATGACCTGTTCTAATCATTCACTACTAAGCAATACTAACACTATCAAGAAACATCAACTTCTGAATCCCAAGAAACATAACAAAACCAAAAGGGAAGGGCATTTCTGAACGGCCAAAATACAACACATAAAATCCACATACTGAGCTTCAGTTAAGCAAGAATATCCTGTTCCCACCTAGAATTCTCCTCTCCTTTAAAAAAAAAACTTGCTAACAAATTTTTGATGTAGCTTTCCAACCCTCACCTGAAAATGGAGAGTAGCAGGGAACACAGCTCCAGAGGCCTGGCAAGTTCAAAAGAGTAACAGAGGCTAAAGACAGGACGCAGTTTCAGTGCGGGACGCTTTACAGACAGAGGAGCTGTCCCAGCCCAGCGGTCCTGCAGGGGTCTGTGTGTTACAACGGAAGACACTAAATTAACATTCACAATGACCCTGAAAATATCAAAGAAAGATTCTACGCTGTGATTAAGTCTTTTAGAAAAACTTCTCATCACAAAGGTTGAAATGAAATGTTTTACTACTCTACAAGTAGATTTCATGGAAAATCCCCCCAGGATGCCACTCCCTGCAAATGCTGGGATGTGGGTGTGTGCAAACTTCAGAAGGAGCACAGGACATGCTTTGCTCACTCCACCTTCCCAGCACACGCCCGCCACCTCCCTACCCTGTCTCTTTAGGAAGACCCGCACCAACTATTCTGTCCTCAACAGTGTTGCTGTATGTGTGCGTGCGCACGTGCATGTAGTCACGCACAACTCTTTTTGACCCCATGGACTGTAGCCTGCTCGCTAGGTTCCTCTTGTCCATGGGATTCTCCATGACAAGAATACTGGAGTGGGTTGCCATTTTCTACTCCAGGGGATCTTCCTGACCCAGGGATCGAACCCAGGTCTGCTTCTCCTGCATTGGAAGGTGAATTCTTTACCACTGTGCCACCTTCTTTACCACAGCTTGTTCCTTTCAAATATGGTATTCATTTTGGCTATCTCAAAATTAATTCTTAATATCCTAATCACGTTTCTTGATTATACAGCTGTTAAATAACAGCCATTCTTTCAAAATTAGTTACACCCACGACTCAGGTACTCCTAAATTCAATTTACCTGATCTCTGAGCAACACAAATCAGGTGGAAATAATGCGCCCAAGTAGATACTGGCTCTCCAAGCTACAACTTCCATCACCTTTAATTTCTAGTGGCTTTAGCAGATATAACCAGTGATAGCAGAAATATCTGGAAATCTACCTTTACTAAATGTTACAGAACTACAGGTAAATCTCTGTGTGGACTAAGCAACCAGCAGCTTCCTAGCAAAACGCTAGTGTTCTGTATCAAGAGTGATTAGAGCGTGTTTGAGAAAAATTCTAGGGGACTTCCCTGGTGGTCCAGTGGCTAAGACTTCGCACTCCAACGCAGGGAGCTGGGGACTTCCCCAGGTTGGGGAATGTCACATGCTGCAACTAAGTCCACGTGCTACAGTGAAGACCCAGTGCAGTCACAATAAATAATTAAATTTTTCAAAAAGAAAGAAAAAATATCTAGCTGCTGCATTGAAGGTACCAAGAATGCAGGAGAGGAAAATCCTCTGGCTTTGAACTTGAGCATCTCACCTGAGACTGAAGTGGATACATTTTCACTGATCCTGAGCTGGTATCCCATTTTGAGAGGAGCACCAACGGTCTCTGAAACAGTCCCTCCTCTGTCCCGTTACAACCTGGTATTTTGACACTGGGGTGTGAGAACTGTTCATTTTTCCTTCAGTGGTTACTCGTCACCCTGACTTCCCGCCTCCTGCAGCCTGAAGCCGTATGCCCAGGAGGAGCAAGAAGCTTGGGGATCCTCCTCCTTAGTTCTGATCAATTCCTCCGCCAGAAACTAATTAGGTCTTTGCTCGTCTATTACATTTGGGTTGGTCTGCTCTTCTGCAGACAGTGCAGACCACTCGGGCCCCTCATCCTAACCAAGTGCCCCATGGACTAAAGACCACTTGGTGCCTCTGGACAGCAGGCCACAGATCCCTCCTCTGTCCACAGGCTTCTCTGGTGCTGGCTCTAAGCCCCAGCACCCTATACAGATGGTGCTGCCATTCAGAGTTTAAGCAGTTAACCATCAAAACCTTTATCGTCATGTTAAATTAGCCACACACACAGCTGCTTTACTGAGAGAAGGAAATTTGGCAAGTGACTCCCCACATTCTGCAAACAGCCTGGAACTCCAGAAGTCTACCTGAACTCTTGTGAAGAAAAATGCCAATGCCAGCCAAGGCTCCAGATGGTAGAGAATAGAAAAGTTAACTTAAGCACCAACCGTTCTTACTGTGGCTGCCTCACAGTCTTGTTTTGGCAATGCCAACCAAAAGAGTAAGAATGATACAGGACTTCCTGGTGGTCCAGTGGTTAAGAATCCACCTGCCAATGCAGGGGACAGGGGTTCGATTCCTGTCCAGGAAGATCCCACATGCCACGGAGCAACTAAACCCCTGCAGCACAATTACTCAACCTGCACACTTAAAACCTCCACAAGAGAAGCCACCACAGTGAGAAGTCCTCGCTCACCGCAACTCGAGAAAGCCTGCCCGCCGCAATAAAGACCCAGCGCAACCTAAGAATGGTACAAAGAATGAATTATAAACACACATGATCAGAACATCTTAGAACATGAGGAGTAAAAAGAAAAGAAAATCTTTCTTTCTCTCCTGAGGGCAGTGGGGTGGAGAGACAAGTCAGCTACCAAAAAACATAAGAATCAAACTGACAAGGCTGCTCCCCTGTAATGAAGATGCTAGAAGACAATAGAGAACTATCAGTCTTTGAAGGAAATTATTTTGACCTGGAATGCAATACCCATCCAAACTACAAGTATGAGGGAAAAATAAAAATAATTTTAGACACGGTGAGGCTTTAAGAATATACAACCCATTGTCTTTTTCTGCAAAACTAACACAAGGGTATACTCTGGTAAAACAGGAAATAAACACCAAAAGAAGGAAGGTGTTGGATACAAGTAACAGTAATAAAAACTACAGCTGTCTTATCTGTTAATGTATGATATTTTCAAAAATCATTGTTTAAAAAAAAAGAGACTGCAACATTTTAAACTCAGGTAACAGAAAAAGCTGTAAAACAGATGAACACACCCATGTAAATGTAAGTTAAACAAGATATAATACAAGTTTGGAAAAGAGCTTATACCCAGTGTTGGAGAAGAGGCTTTGCTATAGGTGGTTTCGTTCCCAGCTAATGGGAATATAAATTGCTTAAGCCTTTTTGGACAGTAATTTGGCAATATCAGGTAATATTTTAAATATGCACACGCTGTGAACCATCAATTCTAAAATTCTAATTCTGTAATTCTAAATAAATGCCATGCATGGTCACAAAGATTAAATACTCGCCCATTCTAAACAGCACTGTAATGACCAGAGCAAAAAAAAAAACAAAAAAAACCCCACCAAAACAACCCCAAACCCGCCAATCAAACCAAACCCTCGGTAATCATCTTTATAACGTCCGCCAACAGCACAACGTTAAGCAAACGATGATAAGTAGTCCGTAACACAGAATACTACGTGGCCTTGTAAAGTCGTAAACTGATACATACAAACAGAAAACATGTGTAAGCCATCCTGGAGCTTAAAAAAAAAAATCTGTAGCACAAAGCATAAACGGTTTAGGCCTTTTTACGTAAAAATCGTTAGATGTGTGTATTTATATGTGTGTAACTGTTTGTGTGCAGAACCAGGAAGGAACGCCAAGATGTTCACCCGCCGTGACTTCCGAGTGGGGAGTGAGAGAAGGGACTGCGGTCATGGGTTTTTTTTCCAACATTGATTTGAGCACCTCCCAATTTCAAGCCCTGGGTTACGGAGGTCAACAACCCCAGAGTCCGGGGCCGCGCGAGGGCCCGGGGCCGGTTTTCTGGTTCGCCGCCGCGCGCCGGGCCGAGCGGGCCCTCAGGTGTGTCGATGGGACACGGGGCCATTCCACTTGGGGGAGGGGAGGAACCGAGCGCAGCCAAGGGGCTACTGAGGTAATCCCCCGGGTGAAGCCTGCAGCCAGCGCACACGCGCCCTTTGGTTTCAACTCCCCGAACCTGCTGGCGGCCCCTCCGCCTCAACCCGGCCTGACCAGCCTCTACTGTAGGCAGTCACGCGGGCACGGGCTCAACCCCGTCACCTCCGGAGAAACCCGCAGCTCGGGCCGAGTCAGGTGTCCCCAGGACGCACCGAGCGCTCAGCGTTCGCCGCGCGCTGGGAGCATAATCCTCACAGAACCTCCCGCGCCGCATGAGGGAGAGCCGCCACCGCGCGTCCCACAGAGAATAGGAGCTGTGGGGACCCGGAGGCTCCGCGCGTCCCCGCTCCCGCTCACCTCCCACCCGCCCTTGTCTGGTCGCCCTCACCTCTGCAGGCAGCCGCCAGCGCCGGCGCCCGGAGGCGGCGGCCAGAAAGCAGCAGCGTCCGCAGCTCGCGAGCCATGTCGTTCCTCCGGCTTCCCGGGCAGCCACGCGCGCCGGGGGCGGGGGCGGGGCGGGGCTTTCTCCGGGCGCGGCGCGGTGACGTCACGGCGCGCGCCCGGGTGCCCGTCCGCCGTTTGCGCCGGCGGGTGGGCGGGGCCGTCTGTGGCTCGGGCGCGGCCGGCCCGCGCGGGGACAGTCGGGCCTGGGGGCGGGACCCCCCACGACCTTGTGTCGCGTTGTCAAGGGCGACGGCCGTGCGCGCGGAGCCGCCCGGGCACTAGCCCGCCAACTGGGCCTCAGTATGTGCGTCCCAGAAACTGGGTGCAGATATTCGCACCCACCGCGAACAGCGTGAAAAAGCGGCTCCGGGGCAGAAGCGGCTAACATCTTCGGGGTCTTTGTCCCCGGCCTCTGGTCCAGACCGCTGGAAGTCAGTCTCTTCCAACCAAGTCAGGCCAGATAGCTAAAAAGTGTGAAAAAGGAGAATTTCACGCTTGGTTTGCTTACACCAAAACACTGGAGCCAAGGCCCACCAGCAAAACTGGGCTTATGCATTCATTCCAATTCTCTTGCCCTCCTGGAGGTGAATTTGGTTGCGGATTCGGACCGTCAACGTCACAGAGCTCCAAGCCACGTAAAACGCAGATTCTCTGGCAACGCCTGAAGTGGGGCTCAGGCGGCCCCCTGATGACTGAGGTACACTGAAGACTGGCTGCCACAAACGAGTGGTAAATAACTGCACAGAAACGAGTTGAGATTGTGACAGGATCTGCAAAGGACAGGAGCTGGGAGAGTGTCCTCCAGTGGGGCCTGGACGTAGCTGAGGCCGCGCGGGAGGGAATGTGACGGGGAATACTTAACACGAGGAAGGTGTCAAGCATGATTGCCAAGTTCCAGGCTTAAGCAGCTGAGAAGAGGAACCTTGAAGAGGTAGGCCCATCTGGATGGAAGGGCCGGAGGTTGCTCACCTGGAGACTCCAGCAGCCTCCTCACTGACACGGCCGCAACCGCCCCCCTCCCCCCCTCCCCCCCCCGCCCCCCGCCCCCATTCTCTGCACAGCCACTGATGGTAGACTCCTCAGTCAGGGCACTCCAAGGATTTCCCTGCACATAATTAATTCCAAAATCCTCCCTCAGCCTCAGTCCTGCATAACCTGACCCCTGCCTGATCCCTCCCTCGCTACACTCCAGACACACAGCTAGTCCTAGACATAGGGTTCCCAGGAAGTCACTGAACGGAGGGGTCTCAGCCTCACATTTCATGTGTTGTTCACTCCACTCAGGAAACCATCTCTGGTAAGTGCTGACACATTGGTCGATGGGGCAATAGATCTAAGCTGGGGAGCCCTCTTATTACAGAAAGAGGAAGTGGTATTTAGCAAAGGGAGGAGGGAAACCTCGGCTTCAGTTGGTGGCGGAGATGGGGTGGGGGGGGTGGGCCGACCTCTGCCAAGACAGGCGGGACCCAGGGCAAAGTTATTGGGTTCCAGACACACCTACCAGGGCCCTCTGTCTTCTCTTCGCCTGTGGCCTTTGTGATACTGAGTCCTCTGGTAACCCAGGGAACTGTGGCTTTTTAAAGTGCTCAGGGATCCAAGCCAGTCTTGAGGAGGTCATGATCAGATTTCAGGCCCTACGCAAATAAGAAAAGTGGAAGAAGGAAAAGAATGAGTAGAGGCAGAGGTACTTGAGTTGAATTGATGGAGACCGGTGGGGAGTCGCTTGGGGAGAGCAGAGAGAGAAATGGAGGGAGTAGTAGGCAGAGGGAGACCCCTCGATCTCTCCATCATCGTGGCCACTGTGAGGCTGCTCATTCCTTTCACAGAAGTCACTGCCTTCTCCTAGGGGTAAGCTGAGGGCCATGAAAAATGCCCACTGCATTTTTATTCAATACAATAGCCAGAAGGTGAGAGCAACCCAAGGGTCCATTGATGGATGAATGGGTAAACAAAATATGCTCTATACGTACAGTGGAATATTATTCAGACAAGAAGGAAATTCTGACATACGCTCCCATCCATCAGTAAGAATCAAGATGCTAGCAAGATCCCGGATAATTTATCTGCACGCACATTAAGCTTGAGATGGAAGCACTGTCCCTCGGGACACACGGCACTAGAGGATCGCGTGCTTCCTCAACAGTGGAACGGCCTGCGATCCTCGACCTGACGGAGAGACCAGCTGGACCCGTCTTTGAACCTTGCCTCATTTGTCACTGCTCAGGAGCCAATCAATAAACATTTCCTGAGTGGACAGACCCGGTGCTTCTCTGAACATCAGCTGGAGGCAGCAGGCGTGCTCATTCCCGGGGGAAAGGGGCTGCGGCTCGATGCCACCCACTGCCCGCTTCCCACATGAGGACCCTTCCTCCTCGCCCAGGAAACCACAGCTCAGAACTCAAGTATCTGAAGGGCGGGCAACAGTGAGAAGCGGCCCCCCAGGAACCCGATAGTCCCCTGTGCTCTCGAGGGTGGAGACCTCACTCTCACGGGTGATCCCGTTTCTGGCGGCTGAGCTGCTGTCAGCTCTGAGTGCCTCTTGAGTGGCCCCCTGCTCTTTTCTCTACATCTCTTGGCTTTGGGAGCACAGCTGCGGTGCTGTCATCTGGTCCCCAGGACTCGCTCTCTCCGTGCAGTGGCATGAGGCAGCCCTCTTCTGTGGCCTTACCTCTAGTCTTCTGTTGCCCCAACCCTGTGCCCAGGTGTGAGGGGAGCCTGCGTGGGCTCAGAAAGGACCCCACAGGCCCCTTGCCATCCTTTCCGGGAGTATCCTCTCTCCGGACAGTTTCCTGAATGACCTGTGGGACACAGGGCCCTCACCTCACTTGCAACATTCCCTAAATATGACCGCCTTCCTCAAGGACCCTTTATTGGATCCATATCATCAATCTGTTTATATATCACCACTATAAAAAGTTTACAAGCCATGGGGACCCATGATCAGACATTAAACCCCTTTCCACACCTAAGCGTTCTCTAGGCATCAGGTGGGAGGTGGGTCAGGGGTCATCTACACCGGGAGCTGGAAGCTGTGGCTACTATCATTGACTGACACTGTCATCATTTCTTCTCTGGTGCCAAAGTAGCCACATGGTCCTTTGTGAGGACCTGTGACCACCTACCACTGTCAGTGATGTTCAAGAGGCTATGCTGTACCACAGTGCCCGTCTCGCCAGGGTACCCCAGAGCTCACAGCGAACCTGTGGAATAGAAGCCATGCGGGGCGGAGGGGGGGAGGGGATGGTCACAGGACTATTCTCAAGGCTGGAGGAAAAGCTCCTTTCCAGCACAAGGCGCGAGTCTGACTGGGGCCCACGTCTGCCCTGGGTGCTCATGAATTCAGGCCAGATGCTGCCTCTGTTCTCCCACCTTACAGAGGGGTGGACACACATCTGAACAGCACTTGTTACCTAGTGTTGTTACTTTTCACAAGGCTGGGAAGGCAGAGGAGCTTGCTCACGGCCAAGGGAACTCCCACCCCGAGGTCTCTTCCTGATCCCGACACCTGAACCGCTTCCTCAGGGTGTTCTGTCAGTGCCCTTTGAATCCTTCAGTTTAGTGAAGTAATTTCAGTCATGATATAGTCACTGGATCCAAGTCCATCCTCTATATAGAGGCATGAGCTCTTTGAAGGCACCACTTTCACCACCAGCTCCTTGTCAGTTTCTCAGCCTTGTCTGTGTCAGCCTGGGTGCTACACTCAGGTTAGTATCTAACGACCGACGGTTCCCATGCTCTTGACTTTGAGTAACACAGTGTGGCTTCGTGATCCCAGGCGGACGCTGACCCCAGCCCCACCCGCTCCTGCATATACACACAGCGTCTACTTCCCAACACTGGCCTTGGGTCAAGGGCTTCCTGGCTGCCCCCCATACTCGGTTTTGCTTCTTCAGGGTAGCTTTCTTTGGCCATGCTGCACAGCTTGCAGTTTCTTAGCTCCCTAACCAGGGATCACACGTATGCCCCCTGCAGCGGACATGGGGAACCCTAACCACTGACCAGGTAATTGCCAAAACTAGCTTGTTTTCTCACGTAGTTCTAAAAGCATATTTTGGCTCAAATAAAATTTTTGGTTCCACTTAACAGCAATCAAAAGACTTCAATCTTCAGACTGAGATATTAGAAGGCTCTTCACCTTTTGTTACCCAGACATTGCAGCCAACTCCTCTTTTTGACATGCTAAATTCTCAAAAACATAAACATATGACTAGACAAAATCAACTGAACCCCTATATCTTATGACTTGGCTGCTAAGCTAATTCTCAGGGTCATTAGCCAACTGGAACCATCTTTGAATCCAAGCAGTTTTACCAGCTTTTATTATAAACACCAGCACATTTCAAGTTTCCTCTTTTTGATTACAAATATAGGGCTTTTATCTTCTTTTAAGTAGACAGCACGTGAGATACCGTGTCAGGGCTTTCCGGCTCACACAGAAACTTCCTTGCGCCAAGTGCCGGGTTAGCATCCGGACCACACCCTCGGCCGCATCCTTTGGCAACAAGATTGCATGGGACTTCCAAGAGGATGAGGTCGGTACAGAGCTTTGGACTCCAGGATGACCTAAGAGAGACTCCCCACTGGCCAGATTAAAGGGCTGTGCATCTGGAGTGTGGGCCTGAAGCTGCTTCTCCAGGGCCCAGAAGGCCCACACTTCTTGTGTGAACACAGACAGCCCAGGGCACTCTCATCACTTTAGAAGGCAACCAGGGAGAGGGGCTGGAGCAGGGATAGCACATGGCCTTGGGTCTGGCCTTGTTTCTCTCTGGCGATGGGTGGGGCTGGATGGTGGAGAAGGTGGTAGTCTGAAGACTTACCTGACTAGATGTACAATATTAGAACAAGATTCAAAGCTCTGTGTCACAACTCAGTTCTTAAGCAAGTTTCCTCAAATTTACACTCTCAACTCACATTATTTTGGAAATATTTCTATGAACTCAGGGCCAAAAGGAGAGCTATTTGGGCCATGATTTCCAAGTTGAACATCACGACCTTACACCTAGACCCCCCATGGTTGGGGGCTGAGGGAATGGGATGCAGGACTCTTCTCGCCTGTGCCCTGGGCGGGACTATGCAGACCAGAGAAGGCGCTTCAGCTCTCCTGCTGGTGGTCCTCTTCTGAGATGTCATTTCTCCAGCGCTCAGGACCTTGCGTGTCACCCCCTCAGTAAGGACCCCTGGAACCGGAGCAGAGATAGGGGAAGGACCGGGTGGTGGCCAAGTGCAAGCGTCGCTCAAAGCTGGAGGTCTCTTCTCCTCACGGTGGGGCTGGCATTCAGTGCTCTGCGCCGTGCCCCCAGCGGCCCCCAGAGCAGCCCCTCATGTGGGCAAGGGCAGGCCGGTGCCCCGTCTGCCCAGCCCAGCCCAGCCCAGGGGGCCGTGATGGCGTCCTCCCTTGCTGAGCCAGGGTGAGGGGCGGGCCGCAGACTCCCTCCGGTCCCCAGGACACCCTCTGCAGGAGCTCTGGGACTGGCAGGTAGGAACTGGGGTGCGGTGGGGGTGGGGGTGGCTAGGACGGGAAGTGGACGGGAGACAAAGTGCTGCTTCAGGCCCACTGGTGCCCCCGGCTCTGGCTGGGGCTCTTCTGTTGGCAGCCAAGCAGGACCTGCGCGGCCCTGGCCAAGCCCAGCTGCTCCCCAACAGCCGGCAGGACCACAGCCCCCGCCTCTCCTCCGTGAGCAAACAGAACCATGTCTTACAAAGAACAGACTCCAAAAATATATATAAATAAATAAAAACCTTAAACATTCTTACAGGAATCTTAAAGAACAGAATACATGTTAAAAACTTCAGTAATTTATATCAATTTTAAGCGGTACTTTATATACAATGGGGGGGAAAAAAACACATGCATAGTCCAAATACAATGTTGAAAACAGCATTTTCATAACAAAAGACCCCGAACACGAAGTGTTAATACCATGTACATGAATTCAAGGACCACCCTTCTTTTTGTCTGTTGCACACAGTTTATTTAACAATATGATATAAGAAATGAGTTGGTGCTTTACCATTCTATACAGTGATTGGATCTTCTTGAATTTTCTTATTTATAGTAATTATAGCGCTTGCATGATTTACACGAGAATTGCTTTTCCTCATTTCAAGTTTCACATAGAAGAAAGAAAAGAATGCTTCTTCTCTATTAACATTAGCATGGTCTAAGAGAGTGATCATCCCTATTTTTTGTCTAAAACCAGTTTTATCAGAGAAACAAAGCAACAATTTCTACATCTGCAAGACAAGAGTTTGGCTTAAGCCAGTATGTATAGATAGACGTGTGTGTGGGTGTGTACGTGTGTGCACGCAGGAGCCAATCCCTAGCGTCCAGGGTAATACTTGGAGACGCCCACAGAGTTCACTATAGAAAAAATCTTCCCGCAACGTCTGAAAGTTACCGGGATACATTATAAGCTTGCATTATTTCAGGAATCAGTTTCTGAATATTATTTTTTTTCTTCTCACTTTTAAACATAAATGTTTAAAGTCTTGAAAATACAAATAAAAAATATGAATATAATGAACTTGTTTTTCCCGTTAAAAAAAGGCATGAGTCACCAGCAATGACGACAAAAGAATCCAAACAAAACCCCCCTCCCCCCAAAACAAAAAACAAAAACGAAAAAACAAAAACAAAAAGAGAGAGAAGAGAGAGAGACCAGATATTTAAATCAACTGGTTTTTAACAAAAAAATATATTCTTTGTATTGTTTCTTTAAACAGCAATCTACCCTTCCATGGCTTGGAAGTAGCAGTTCCATCTAGGAATAAAAAGAGCCCAGATGCCTGGATTTCAGTACAAAAGGTCCAAGAACATGAAAGGGGGAAAAAAAAAAAGTGATGCTCTCACAATGCTACAAACCCTCCACAAACTTTTCTAGGGTGTCTCCCGTGGTGTCGCCGACCAGGGACAGCTCACTGGACAACGCACTCCGGTTAGGGGTGTTCAGCTGCGGGAGCATTGCACTCTGTTCGGGGTTCCCCAAGTGTCCCTGATCTATGGAGCTGGCCATGGTGACTGCGAGTCCTGGGTGGGGGGAACCAGTCTGGGGCGAGACGTGGTGCGGTGAAGGCTGGGGCTGTATCCGTGGCGACGGGCTGGAATGTGGAGGCTGGGACTGGGGCCGCGGAGACTGGACAGGGGCCGGAGACCGCACCTGGCTACTGAGGGATGTGGCCATCTGCTGGCCGGGGAGGTGCGAGGCCTGAGGCTGTCCTGAGAGCATGTGCTGCTGGGGGCTCATGGGGTTCGGCTGGCCCGGGGACCCCATCTGCTGCTTCATCTGCTGCTGCTGCAGAATCCGCTGCTGCAGGGCCTGCTGGATGTTGGGGGTGCTGTCTGCGCCCAGCCCGGGCTGCCCCATCTGGCCGAGCTGCCCCATCTGAGCCGCCATCGGGCCCATGGCGCTGCCCTGCATGGGGAGGTGCTGCTGCATCCGCTGCTGCGGCATGGTGGGGGGGTAGCCTGCGGGGCCTGGGGGCTGCTGGAACTGGCTGTGCCCTGCCATGCCCCCGGCCATGCCGGCGCCGCCCTGCTGCTGCTGCTGCTGCTGCTGCTGTTGCTGCTGCTGCTGCTGCTGCTGCAGGAGCTGCCTCCTCAGCATCTCTCGGTACTGCGGGTTCATACTCGCCATGCTGGGGTTGTGGCCCGGGTTCATGATGTTCAGGGCTTGGCCCTGGGGATTCAGGCCACCCATGGCCTGCTGCTGTGGAGGCACGCCAGGCCGCGGCCCGCTGGCTTGCATGGCGTTCAGGTTCTGCAGGCCGGGCTGCTGGTGCAGGCCGGGCTGGGCCTGGAGGCCGGGCTGTGGCTGCAGGCCGGGCTGGCTGGCCACGTACTTGGCCGTGCGCTGTTTGATGAAAGCTGCCATCAGCTGAGGGTTGGACTTGAGGATGTTGAGCACCTGCTGCTGCTGCTGCGGGGAGCTGGGCGACTTCAGGGTCCGCAGCAGGTCCTGGAGGGCGCCGGGCGATATGCTCCGGGGCGGCTGCACACTGGACATCCGGGGCCCGGCCACAGCCGGCTGGGCCTGCATGGACATCACGGGCCGGGGCATGCCCGGCATCGGCTGCTGCTGGGGGATGGGCGCCTGCTGCCACTGCCCGGCCGGCAGGGTGGGCACGACAGGCCCGCTGACCTGGCCGGGCCGGGGAACGTTCAGGCCCACGGGGGCCATCTGGCTCACCGGGGTCACCATGCCCGTGCGCCCCGGGGGCATGCCGTTGTTGATGTTCACCCGGTACAGGTGCTGCTGCTGCTGGGCCTCCCGCTCGATCTGCCGGGCCGCCTCCACCGCCGCAGGTGGGGGCTGGGCGGGGGGCGGCGGGGCGGGCACCTGGTTGGTGGGCTTCCCAGTGGACACCGTCGTGGGTGGCTGAGTCCGGGCCACGCTGGGGAAGCCGGCTGGTGACATGCTCACAGGCGAGGGCTGGGGCTGGGAGGGGGGCTGCGGCGTCTGGGGCGTGCTGGGCTGCTGCGTGGGGGTCCCGGGCGGCGCTGAGGTAGGGGAAGGCAGGCTCTGCTGAGGCACGTTGCGGGTGTTCATGGTGGCCATCCGCCGGCGCATGAGCTGGGCCTGCTGCAGGCGGTGCTGGATCTGCTGCTGGCGGAGCTTGTGTTTGATGTTGAGGCAGAAGGGCACGGGGCACTTGTTTTCTTGGCAGTGTTTGGCGTGGTAGCAGCAGAGGGCGATGAGCTGCTTGCACACCGGGCAGCCGCCGTTGGTCTTGCGCTTGCAGCCCTTGGTGTGCTGCACCACCCGCTTCATCTTCTGGCAGGACGGCAGTGAGCAGTTGGCGTTGCGGCACTGGCAGGCGTGCACCAGCGACTGGATGCAGCGCTGGATGCTCAGGCGCCGCGACTCCTGGGGGCTCTTGGACTGCGGCTCGCCCTGGCTGCCGCCCTCGTCGTCGAGGCCCAGCCCCCACTTCACCATCTTGTGGGTGTGGCTCTTCGTGTTGTAGCAGTTGATGCAGAGGTCGTAGTCCTGCGGGCAAGGACAGGGGACAAGTCAGCAAGCAGCCGCAACCAGCAGCCCCGGCACCTAGTCCCTCAATGAGAGGCTCAAAGATGCCGAACACATCTGCTCCCCAGAGCCTCCCTCCCGGGAACACCTGCACCCCAGAAAGCTCCGGAGGCCACTGCCCCGGCCACTCTCTCTTCTGGCGGTCCCTGTGCCCCTCCCGAGCTGCTGGCCCATGCCGTGGGGGAGTCCCTGAGTGCCCCTCAGGTGCCCCCAGAGCTCTGCAGGGCAGCTGAGGGGCACTGGGGCTGAGGCCTCCACAAAGGGCAGGCTCCCGGCATCCTCGGCCTCCTGGCAAGGGCAGAGCTGGGGCCACCGCAAGTGGAACCAGGACCCCTGTGCTCTCCTGTCTGGGTCCCCACCCTGCGCCAAGAGGCCTGCTCACGTCCGAGACACTGGGCTGGTGCTAATGAAACAGAATAAAATAACGTGGTGCCCTGTGAGCGTCTCCTCACCCTGGAAAGGTCAGCACAAACACAGCCTCCCAGGGAAGCTCACCAACTGCCCCCTACCCCAGGACGTGTGGCCTGGACTAGGCCCCAGGCCGAACCCCGAGGGGACCCTGGCACAGGCACACGGCAGGAACCCCTCCACATCCAGGCCTCTTGCGTGAACCCAAAACAACCTCAAAACCAACAATGGACCGGTGCACAGATAAGCCTTCTTCACCTGGTCCTTCTCTCCCCGGAGAAAGTCGACTACGAGTCCCATGCACCACGCATGCGCAGCCCGGGAGCACTCACCTCACACACGGTGCAGTGCCAGCGTGTCTCCACGTGGTGCTTGCACTCGTTGCAGGTGTAGACGAAGCGGTCCTGACCCTGGGTGTGCAGCTCCACCAGCATGCACAGCGTGGACCACTTGGAGCGCCGCAAGGAGGAAAACTCCCAGTGCTTGTCCCGGGCCAGCGTGAGGAAGGCATCCCGCCCATCCATGAGGTCACAGCTGAGCAGGGGGTCAGGGTCGACGATGGGGGGCAGCGTGTGGATGACGGGCCCAGCATGGAGGTGGATCACAAAGAAGACCTGGGGGTGCAGGGAGGAGCCACGTCAGCCCCGTGAAGGGAAGGACTGAGCCCGCCTCCTGCCGTCGCCGGGGCTGAGCGCGGCTGTGAGCAGCGCCTGGTGTTGCCTGGCGGGGGCTCCCCACTCGGTGCCCAGCCGCCCCGCCCTGCTGGCCCCCACCTCTTTGTGCTTCTCCATGGTGGCGTAGAGTTTCTGGGACAGGTCGTTGGACACGTTGGGCATGCTGGGCTTCTTCTTGTTGGTGCGGCTGATGCTGCTTTTATTCTTGTTGGTTTTCTTATTGTTCTTTTTCTTGGCGTTCTTGCTGTCGCCCTGGCTGCCCTGCAACAAGACGCATGGCTGTCGGCCCCACCCTGCCCCTTGCACCATGCTCAGTAGGCACCAGGCCGCCAGCTCCTGGTCATGGGAGCTCCAGGGAGCCAGGGTGAGGCAGGTGACCACCAAGCGGACTGCAACCTGCCTGCTCACAGGCCACGAACACTGCTGCCTTCAGAGCCAAGTGCTGAGAGGAAGGTGATGTGGCTGGATGTGGACCCAGTGGGCATGGTGCTGACCAGTGCAGCCTTCCAGCACCTCCAGCCCTCAATCACCCGATCTTCCAGGCCCATAGGTTCTGCCTCCAGGGAGGCCCGACAAAATTTTGGCAGGCCGAGGACAATGAGCACAGCCCCTTGGGGCCCACCTGTGACATGAGGGCTCATCACATCCTCACCCAGGCATTCTCCATTCTGGAAGGGGCTGGGCTGGCTGTTTTCCAAAGAGGACACGCCCTAAAGCACCCAAGGCGGCAGAAGCAGCCTGCAGACATGAACCCCCAGCCCAGGGCTCCAGATGCAGCTCCTCAGGCTGCCCTAGGCCCCCCGGAGTCCCAGAGCTGCGCAGTCAGCAACCAGCAGCCTCTCGAGATGAGTGGGTCCACAGCCAGTTCATGGTCGTCCCCCAGGGGTGCTCCCTGTCCACCTCCCCTCAGAGAGGCTGCAACACTGATTCTCTGAGGCCCAGACCTAGCAGGCGGCCTTCAAACAGAACTGTCCTCACGCACCCTAAATTTAGGGTTGTTAGTCTTGAAAAACATCCTACGCTTCTCACTGCTGACGGCTTCGCATCCAACTAAACCACCATCAGCTCTTACTTGAGCATCTGAAACACGACACATCGGCTCGGACTCTGACACCTTCCTCCCCCTGCTAGAGGCCCTTCCCCTGGATCTCCTGGGCTCCTCTCCCTAGACAGTCTCTGCTCATGTACCACCTCCCCAGATGAGGCCCCCTGAAAGCTCGCATCCACCTTCCCTGTGTCTCCTCCACCACCTCAGGGTGCACCACGCATGCGCCTGTTCTCCTGCTTCTCTCACTAGTTCCCACTGTAGTCCTCAGGATGGGGCCTGTACACAGCGGGGGCTTAGAGTGACCCGAGCGAGGGCACAAACGCACAAGTGCCCAGTGGAGAGCAGGGGGCGGTCTATAACAGAGCAAGTGAGTGAGGCCTGCAAATGAGTCTCCTCCTCAAGTCAGCGTTAAAGTGAACGGACTGCTTCCTGACCACAACTCCCGTCTGCACCTCTGCCCATCTCTCCCGGGCTCCCTGCAGGATGCCCTCCTCTCATCTTTCCAGGTTTCAGACCTGAGCGTCCTGCCCAGAGAAGCCAGAGTGAGGCCCCCCGTCCACCTAGGAGGTCATGCGTCTCTGTGGAGCTGGGCACCGTGGCTGGGCTGCGGCCCAGGTCCAGGTCCAGGCCAGCCCTGCGGTGGGTGATCACGCGGTAAGGCTGTGCAGAAACACCACCACGGACGAGGCTGGCCCCCTGCTGAGGACCTGGCCGCCGAAGCGCAGCCCCAGCGCGCGGCCGGCGTTACCTCTGTGGTCTCGCTGGCCGCGGTGCTCTCCTCCTTCTTCCTCTCCTCCTCCTCCTGCTCCAGCTCCTTAATGCTCTCCTCCAGCACGTTAGGCCAGAAGTCCCCCTCAAAGTAGGGCAGCTCCTTGGCGCTGGTGAGCCTGTCTTCATTTGCTTGTTTCAAAATGTCCTAGAGAATGACCAAGTGCAGCGGTGAGACTAGGGGGCCTGGGCGACATTCTGGGGAGGAGGGGGCTCTGGGCCACGACGCGGGGGAAGGACTGCACAGCCTCAGAGGCCGTGTCGCCTCTGTTCTCAAGCTGCCGTCTGTGAGTCTCCACAGACAGCAGAGAAGTTGCCTCTAAGTTTATGCCTTTAAAACTTTTTTAATTTTTGCTTTACATTTCTCCTGAAGTGGCTATTAATTCTAACCCATGTGAGGACAGAGAAACACATGTGAAGACGCCCTGCCCCCTCCCCAGGCACGCGCACCTTGTAGTCATGGATGATGCGCTCGGCGAAGGCCTTGTCCAGCATCTTCTTATACCACTCCTGCAGGCGCTTCGGCTTGGGGATTTTTTGATCAGGGGGGTGGCAGTGGAAGATGTAGTCATCTCCTTCACTCGGGGGACAGGCCCAGATGTGCCCTGTCACATACCTGCAGGACACACACAACTCAGATGGAAGCAGGGAGCAAAACCATCCCTGCCTTCAGGAGTAACGGTGAGGCACAGGTACCAAAGCAGGGACAGAAGTAACTACACAGGAAAACAACACAAAGGAGATCAGCTGGGGACAGGGGACCAACAGGGATGAACAGCAAATGGCCACAAGGGCCTTATGGGAGTGGGAGTGGGAGTGGGGCGTGAGAGCATTCTGAAACTGTTGTGGTGACGGCTGCATCGCTTGCTGAGATTACTAGAAATCACTGAAGTGTACAAGTGAAATAGGTGAATTGTATGATACGTAAAATATGCCTCAACAAAGTGTTAAAAACAGACTAGAATGCGAGAACACAGAAGGCAGGGAAAGCCCCAGCCCCACATGGCTCAAGACGATGTCAAGAAGGGTTGTCTCTGAATATAAGGACACCAAAATAAAAACACAGAAAACGTTAAAAAAAAAAAAAAAAAAGTTATTTCACAAAATAAATGCCACAGTGAAAATTAAAGACAGAGTTTTATTAGTTCTGGATAATCTGAATTCAACTCACCCCAATTTCTTCACATACTCTAAATATCCAATAAGGATCTCATGGTAAACGGCTGTTCGGAGGCATCGGGGTCGGAAGAAATGAATACTGTCCAGATAAGATATGTACACACGCCTGGGGGGTGGGCAGGGAGAAATTAATCGAAGTTCAGGTTATCTCCCAAAGGTGAAACCAAACACCAGCATCCAAAGAAAGCTCTAGAAATAAACTGCTCTGATAGCATCTACACCGGCCACAAACAAGACATGAGAAAATCACCACCAGCAACCTCTGCTACCAATCGACAATGGAATCCAATCTCACCCCTGAAATAGGCAGCAATATCATCTCTCACCATGACGATGACAGGGAGAGACCAGGGCCACTAGGAAGAGCCACTTCTGATTCCCATCCACCCAGATTCCTGACTGAACAGGAAGTAACTCTTGGCAGAAGGGAGATGTTTTCACAGGTCCATCAATGAGCACTCAGGCCCAGGCAGCAGTCCCCACCCCTTCTGCATACGTTCAGCTGCCCCAGGTGGGACAGGGGCCACAGCAAGATCAGGGTCAGAACCCGTGTACTCAACACACAACAGTCATCAAAACCCTTCCCTTCTCACTGGCTTAGGGAAAAACCGAACTGACTTGTTTGGTTGCTGAAGCGGTTCCCCAGGATGTTTAGAGCCCTGGTCACCGACACAGCACAAGGCGCACGCGCATCAGAAGGGGGCTGAGGGTTACCTTGTGTTTGGCGGGGGGCAGTCAGAGCCGTACTCCTGGACATGCATCCCAAAGAAGCACACGTCCACCCCGTCAATCTCCTCAAAGGCAAAGAGTGCTTTGGTTCTGTACGGGAAAGACTCCGACATCTCCCCAGAATCCACAAACCTGGAACAAAGAGCCTTCTGTTTGCATGCATCACCGTTTACACAGACAAGACTTGCTGTTCTGACCCGTGTGGTGCAGGCGAAACGCAGGTGGGGTCGCCCCCTTGGACCACTGGCCCAGGCAGTTCAGAGCTGCAACCCCATTCTCTGTGACAGCCTCACCCGGACAGGGATTCCCCCTTCCCTGAAGAGTGTGGGATGCTGAGAGAAGGGTGGCTACATGCTAATTGATGAAAAGCTCTCAAATTATGCTTGCCAGACTCTAAAGCCTTGCCAGAAAGCGGGGCTCTGGTTAACCAGGCAGGGTGCCCACTGGGACAACGTCTGCACACGAACCGTGACTTCATCCCTGGCTTGACCTCCACTGTCTTGTCTGAGCTGGCCACCACACGGACAAACACCTCCCCAGCTTCAGGGTGATTCTGTCGCCGCAAAAACTTGTTGACTCGGTCTTCCAGGTGGTTTCCCAACCGTGTGGTCTGTAGTCCTACAAAATCCAGAGGAGGCAATGAGAGGGCTTAGGAAGTGCCGAGGCTATAGAATCCACGTTTTCTTTCCAGGTAGTCTGATATTTTAAGGACTGACATTCTCCAAATACAGAAAGGATCTCACGAGATCCTATGAGGTGAGCCTTTTACGAGAGAAAAGTGAACCCTGAAGTCTTAGGCATTCCACACACTGGAAACTGCTATCAAACGTCCCAAATTTCCATCTTTTTCCAACTCTAAGGGGCAGAAGAGCCACAAAGGTGGACCCAAATCTGAAAGAAGATGGGCTCCAGAGTTAAGCAGAGGAGCAGGCATGAGGGGGCTACACAGGGTCCACCTGCCTCCTGCCCCACGTGCCCAGATCCTGGTGACACCAGGCTCTGCCCTGGCTGTGCCCACATGGCTGCTCGGGGTCTTGGCTGTGCCCTGAGGCTGGTTCCCACTCTGGAAGAACTCTTAACAGAAACAGGAAGCCTGATGCTGCTCTCCCTGGAAGGCAGGCTGGCATGAATGCCCCTTCCTGCCCAGCTCCAAGAGGCGTCCCGCTGCTGAATCTAAGATGACCGAGCCAGTCCAGTCCTGTGAGGGCTCCAAACCTGGGCAGCAGGAGCCGCTGCCCCAGGATGCAGACTGGCCAGGCCCCTTTCCTGGTGGGCTCCATCCCCCATTCCTCCTGTACCCTCCCTCTCCCAGGAGCGGCCCCTGTGATAGGAGTTACACAGCATGTAACTACACATACAGTTCACAGCAGAAAACAGCTGTGCATGTGCAGAAAGAAGAACTAGAAGGGAAAACTGCAAAAAGGTTGACAGTGACTGTGTAAAAGATGGCTTGAATTTATATTTATAATTACATGGCTTGATTCCTTACTGAGGTTAAGAAATATCTGCAAAATTTAGACTTTTTAAGTTCAGTCTCTCTGCAATAAACACACCAATGGTGGAGTTTTTGGGTATATAAATTGTACCTCAATGAAAGTGATTTAAAGGAAAAAAATTTAACAATGGCAATGAAATAAAAACCCCATTAAAAGTATAAACTTCTGCACCCCCACTCCCGTGACCACCCATGGCTTCTCAGCTATCCTGAGAAACAAGGAATCAGGTGCAAAGGGCTCACACAATCACCTCATCTATCTTTGTGAAGACCCTGAAGAAAACCCTCTCGTTCTCACCCCCAAGTACTCCCATGCACATGGGTGCTGAGCAGGTTTTGTTCCCTCAGGAGGTGGCTTCCAGTCCAGGAAGGGAGGACAGCTGAGACGGCCACCCAGCCCTGCCACAGGGACCACCGCCCCTTCCCTCATGAAATCGCGGCTACACACACCATGACTTTCCAACAATGCACAGGAGTAAATCCCCAAATATTCCTGTGGGAGACGTGGGTCAAAGTGGAACTGCTGAGTCTGAAAATGGACATTTTAAACTGTACCCCATCATGCACATGCCTGTCCATGGCACGTGATGGAGGCCTCATATTTCCCTTTATGTGATCAAACCCTTCAGCCTGTGCTTTCTGACCTCGGGGCTGCATCTTTCTTAGGAAGGATTTCCATAAACAAACACAGTAAGAACACTCTGACGCTGACCTCCAAAACACTTGGCGTTGTTACTTTTTGCGCTTTTAACCAGCCAAGTAGAGAAAGGTAGGGAGGTGGTTTTGGTCAGTTGTTAGCATCACGGGCTGACCAGCAGTTGGAAGGTATTTTCAATGCAGTTGTCCCACTGCGTCCATGGGGGGCTGACAGGTTCCGGGAGTCCCACAGACACCAAAACTCAAAGACACTCAAGTTCCTTACATAAAATGGGGCAGGACAGACGGCCCCTGCACCAAGTCAGTGCAGACACCCAGGAGGTAACTTTTCTCTTATGACTGACAGATGCTTGCAGAGATGATGCTAATTCGTGCTCAAATCAAAAACCAAGGGGAGATGCTGCACTTTTAAGGTCCTTTTCTGTAAGTCAATGTTCTACACCTTTAAAGGTTCACATACTCTCTGCCATTCGCTGGACTCTAGAGTAGGGGTGGGGGCTGAGCCAGCTCTCAGGTTCTCCTGTCCCACCTCACCCCTCCACCTCTCTATCTTCAGGCTGCAACTGCTCTTCTGTTGAGAACTAGCTTTCCTAGCAATTTCTGTTTTGGTCAGTGAGGCTCTGGCCCAGGAAAGTGATTCTAAGTTGCTGACTACTTTAGTGACATCACTTGGAATGAATCCTTTAAAGCAGGAGTCCTCACCTGCACCCCCTGCCCGGGACATCTGGTAATGTATGGAGACATATCTCATGGCCACTGTTCATGGGGGGCGGGGGAGGGGAAGCAGTGGCATTTAGTGGGCAGCTGCTGCTGAATCCACCTGCAATGCAGGAGACCCAGGTTTGATTCGTGGTTCAGGAAGATCCTCTGGAGGAGGGAATGGCTACCCACTCTGTTATTCTTACCTGGAGAATCCCATGGACATAAGACCCTGGTGGGCTACGATTCATGGGGTTGCAAAGAGTGGGAGACGACTGAGGGACTAAGCACACTGCTACTAAAATTCTACAAAGGCTAGCCCCCATAACAAAGATTTTTCTGGCCCAAACATCAGTACAGAAACCCCAATCTAAAGAAAGCTATTACAACAGATGGTGATTCTATCAATATTTCAGAAGGCTTGACAAGAGTTTAAGTGACAGGATAACTGGATTTTGGTAATGACACAGTCTGAACTTGAGTCAACACCAATCTGGAGAGCTTCCGAGAGGCTTCCTCCTTGCCTGCCACCCCTCTCTCCTGCCCACTGACCCCCGCAACATCCCATCTCTCTTCTACTCTCGTCAGCCCGGCTCTGGCCGAGGACCCCAAGCAGTGTGCTAGCTGCTGGTCCTGCTGGAGAGAAGCGAGAACAGCCAGGAGTCTAGGGGCAGGTTGGGCTCTGAAGGCACTGCTGCAGGGGCTTTTCTTTCCTCCCTTTTAAAATGAATTACTTTTTTAAGTTTCACTGGGTCTCTGTTGCTGCATGCAGGCGTTCTCTAGCTGTGCCGCGTGGTGTTTACTCTTGAGTTGCGGCGTGAGAGCTTCTCATTGTGGCGGCTTCTCTCGTTGCAGAGCACGGGCTCTGGGGAGTGCCGGCTTCGGCAGCTGCAGCGTGCGGGCTCAGTAACTGGCTCTCAGGCTCCAGAGCGCAAGCTCAGTAGTGACACCCGGGCTTAGGCGCCCCAAGGTGTGTGGGATTTTCCCAGACAGGGATTGAACCCATGTCCCCTGCACTGGCAGGTGGATTCTTATCCACTGGGCCACCAGGGAAGTCCTTCAGGGACTTTTCCTATTCAGGTTTGCTGCTGACTCAGCAGAGGATGGTTGGGAACGCCAAGCTACAGGTGGCCCCAGCGCTTGAGAGCCGAGCTAACGAGGATGGCACACCGCACACTTAGGCAGTTTACTCCTGTCGCGACACGGTGCTCCACACAGACACCAACGCAGTGACACACCCACGCAGCCCTCGGGCAGACCAGGCTCCAGCCGGTCCTGGTGGTGCTGGCTGATTCCCAAGGGTGCCAGAGGGTCACCCTTCACAACAGCGGGGCCCACACCTACTGATGGGCATACAGACACCCGCACACGTACCCGGGGCTGAGTGTACCCGTCACCAAAGGATGTGTGTCTGTGCATTACTTCCAAGTTTCCTGAGAAGGATCTGATGACATTTTCTCAGAATTCACAAAGTTTACTATATAACTAAGTTTCTAAACTTTCATCTAAAACAGTCTGATCATAAAGCTGACTTTCACATAAAGATTAAGCTAAATGACTCCCTTCAAGGGTAAGATAAGAAAAATACAAGTATTAGAAAACAAAGCCACAGATAAAGACCCGGGACAAGCAATCCCTGAAGTCGTGTGTTAGAGGAACCAAAGGAAGATTGGGAAGATGTACAGACCAGGAAACAGAAACCCTTCCATGACTTACTCTTAGCACTGAATTTGTTTTCTTTTCGAGTTCTGCCCGTTTTCTTCAAGCAGTTGTCACATACAAAACTGCAAAAAAATAATGGGTGTGATCAGATTATATAAAACAGTATATGTTGCCAAACTAGTGAAATGCAGCATTAAAATACTTTGCTGGCAATTTACATCACATCATTATACAAAAGTGAAGAGGCAGACTGCTTTGATTCTACAATTCCTAAAGCGGGCAAACACTTAAGACTTAAATTTAGAACCAACTGCCATCCCTCTAATTGCTGGATCCTTGCTGGCGACGAGAGGCACAGCAGCCGCCAGTGCCCTCCCCTCCACTCTGTGCAGACTGCTCTCCCTTTCCCGGAGTCTCAGGAAATCACCAGGAAGTTACTTACCCTGAGGGCCAGATGATGTCGTAGTGGAGAACACAAATCTGATGCATCTTCCGGCCACACTCCTTGCAGTCAACGAAACTAGAAGACAAAGAAGTGCCCTGTCACACACAGAACCACACAATGGACCTGAGTGCTGTGCTCACACCTTGTTGCCATGAAGACTTCAAGACTCCTCGGCATTCACGTGTCTCTTGACTGACTCGGCCATATTTGAAACACGCATCAGTAGGATGTGTTCTACAGGAAAAGCTGACTTTCTCCCCTTCTTTGTACCAATGCCTCATTCCTCTCTTCCCCTCATCTCTTTTGTAACCAGAAATGAAGGTTTACTTCTAAAAACTGCTATGACAGAGGCCTATCTTACAGGTCACATTTTCAAGACCAGATGACTACAAATGCCTAAATGGACTTCAACAGCAGAAAACAATGCTGTCAGTGTTACAAGCTCTTGTTCTTTGCCTTGCACAGGAAATGTCTGCTCTGAGTCAGTTGCCAGGGTGGGAAATGATGGCCTTTGTTCAAGGAAACACTGCAGAGGTTGGGATTCACCTCATCGCCTGCCTTCCTCACAGCTTCTGCATGGCTCACCCGGACCCTATCTCCTCACCTAGGAATCTTCATCGCCAAACACGCTTAAAGGTCAAAGCCTGTTTCTTCAGCCATGCCCTTAAGGCCGCCACGACTTACACCCTGTGGAGGCTGAAGGGCCCAGTGAGCACCGCACTTCTGCAGGCCGTCTGGGGCCCTGGCTCCTCCTCTCAGCCTAGGTGCTGGGCCCTGAGACCTGAGGCACGCTCTCACACCACGGCTCGGGTCCCGGCCCAGACCCACCCTTTGCCCCTGCTGAGAACGAGCCTTCGACCACAGATCGAACCTAACCCAGGTTCTCTGTCCCTGCTCTGCTGAAGGAAAACTGGACACCCACAGGCAAAGCAGGCAGCACGGCAGCGGCCTCATCCGCCGTCCTCGAGCGCTCTCTCCCGGGCTGCCCTCCTCCCGCTCTATGTGGTCCTTTAAAACCTCCGCAGCCACACCAAGTCAGGCGCCAGGGAACCCAGCACCCCTGCCGGGACCCCCTCGTGCCGGGGGCCGCACCCGTGCTCCCCCGCACCACTGCTGGTGCTCCAGGCCCCTTCACTGCTCTGGGTCTGCAACCATCCGCCCACCCCTACCCATGCCCCTCCAGGCGAGTGCCACCTTCTCCAGGATGCCGCTCTGCCTGGGCTAGGGCCCCTCCCTCTGGACAACTTACTGCCTCCTGCTGCCTGTGCTACCATCCGTCCATCTGTCCTACTAGAAGACACACGGCTGCAGGCCAGGCCCCCTTTATTCATCTGTGTCTTCCCCACTGTCTGGTACCTACTACCTCAACATAAAGTATTCTGCAATTGGAAAGTTAATATAGTAACTAACACAACATTGGAAATCAACTATACTCCAATATAAAGTAAACATTTTCCACAAAGAGATGGGAAGCCAGCTCTTCATGCACCAGGCGCTCTCCGAACTGTTCATCGTGCCCTCCCTCACTGCTCCCCCCTCAACCCCCACCAGCATGGCTGGCAGGAGAGACTGAAGCAGCTCTGACACAGAGTGAAGTCTGTGCTCTCCGCTGGAAGCTGAGCCTAGGGAGGGCAGGACCTGCTTCTCAGCTATGGACGCACCACGGCCACATTTATCAAATACCCACAGGGCTGCAGCCTCTGCTCACCAAGCGGCCCTGGATGGCCGTTCACCACAGGGACAGAACAAAACGGGTGTCTCCACACACTGGGATGCCCTCAGGACTTGGCTTTGGGGACCTGGGAGGTGCCACAGCACAGAAGGAGCTCTGAGGCCTCTTTAAGGGGTTATTATAAAGCAAATTTTACAAACTGAGTGTTCTCACTGATCACTGAAGACAGCGACCTTTGAAAACATACCATACCAAAGATGGTGGCAAGCACAAGCGGGCTGGCCAAAAAGCGGTTTTGGATTTTTCTGTAACATCATGTGGAAAAACTGAACAAACTTTTTGGCCAACCCAACACAACACCGGCTTCCCGTTATTTATTTTTTTACAATTGGTTTCTAAGAGTTTCTCTAAAAATTCCCTTTAAGTGATACTAGGACCCCTTCACCAAATACTATCTTTAATCTCTAAAGAATCACACTAAATGGCTTCTTAAAGACAATGATGACCAAGTTATTACAGAGGTTCTAACAGAACCAAAACATCCACCTACACGTCTCACTGGTAAAATTCAGCAGCTGGACAGCATGCTACAAACACACATCTTTTGCGTGAGTTAAAAAAGAATTCATATTTGAAGTAAATCCACACAGAAAGTTCCACCCAGGGCAATATGTTTGTTTCCAGTGTCTTCTACAGCAACCCAATCACATGGAAGAACTTTCCCGATCTGAAAGTTAAAACCTAAAAGTCAGAAAGAAATAGCTGTATACTCACGGTTCAGGATCTAAGGTATCATTTTTCTTCTTTTCAAACTGATCCTTTGAAATTGTCCTTATTTGGAGAGGGGAGGAAGAGGAAAAATGTTAATTAACTAAATTTTATCTGTTGTGTATAAACTACAGGGTCTCTGGAATATTATCCTATAACTAGTTCTTCACATAAAAAGTAAATGATGGTCAGAACTCTCAGGTGGATGCAATGATGGCATGAACATATAAAATTTAATTCCACAGAAAGCACCACCATTTATTTTTGTCTTCCTTCGAATATTTCCTCAAAATGCTCATCAACACTTATTACAAGATTTAAGTAAGTAAGGTCAGTAAAAATGTGGTGGGAAAATTATGTTCAGACTCAAACCTGCTAATTTCCAAATGTATATGGTAAATGGCTACTGAATCTGACCAAGACTGGTGTAACCAATTCTTCCAATTGCAATGTTCCTTCAGCATGTACTTGGGGATGTCTTACTTATTCTTTAAGGGCTGAGTGTTTCATTTCTATTGTCCTTTTGTTGTGATCAGTGTATATGTGAATTACTTGATTCGCAGAATTATACAATCCAATTATTAATCACACAATTGGGCCAAAGAATTAAGATGACAGGGGGTAGAAAAAGAAATTGAGTAAGTAGAATTTTTGACATTTTGGTTTATATATCTTACGGGTGCCTATGGTCTGTTCTGCATTTGGATAAAGTAAACTTGAGCTGCAGAGTAAATGTCACTGGAACAGCACTGGAAACTCCTTCACTGGGAAGCCCTTCTTGCCTGTGGGGGCAGCTGCACCAGCAGACTTCTCTGGGTGGCAGGGGTTAGGGCAGAGTCAGGAGAAGAGAGAGGCACAGTGCTGGCAGTCCTGGGTGGCTATGGTGGCTGGCAGGTCTTTAGGCCCCGTGACCATCCAATTTGAGGATTTGGTTCTGCTTTTTTTCTCACCACATTCTGGACATCTGTCTACTCCATCAGAGGATAAGCATCAGGCAGGAAATGGTGAACTCGGGGAGGGAATGAATGAACTAACTCGTGCCTGTCTGTGCTGGAGCTGTGAACAGGTATCCAGCCTCCAGCGAGGAGGGGATACAGGTACTCGCTGGGGTCTCCCCATCTGGCTTCTGTTACCTCTACAACTTCAAGGTCAGAGGCTTCAGGGGAAGATCAACTAAATGCTGGAGACGGGGTATGCACACAAGACTCACTTTTGCTACTGCCAGTTCTGTGACTAGGATTATCTGGTTTCTTAGATATAAAGGAAATTTTATAATCCCCCCAAATGGAAGTTGACAGCCACTGGGAAAAAGCAAGTGCTTTGGAAGAAGAGATATAGAGCAAGGTTACAAGAGGCCCCGGGACTCAACAGGGGCTATAGCATCAAGGTCCTGGGTGGAGGGAAGGACGTGGGCATGGCACTGAGATTCAGCCACACTGTGAAGTATGAATGTGGGTACAGTTACTATGAAATATACACAACAGAAAAGGCACAACGGCAGTGGTGCTTCCCTTTCAATCGTGGACAAGAGGAAAACAACAATCCAGGGTCACCCCCAAGAGAAATGACGGGATGGTACTTACGTCTGGGGTTGTGAAGGGTCGTCACCCAGGGTAACATTCTCCCCCTGGATCTCTGTGAAACACTTCTCACAGAAGTGATACCTGTCAGCAAGAAGGCCATACTTGGGTGAACTGGTCCATCATAACACACAGCCACCCAAGCAACGAAGCCACCAATCAGAGCAGGGCAGATCACCACGACGAAGGGGGGGCGTTGTTGGTTGATTGATGGGTCAGTGAGGACAATGAAAGGAACAGGGGCAGGTGGGGAAGGGCAGGATTAGAGAACAGGGGAGGGAACAAATAGCACAGACATAAAGGTAAGACGCAAACACCAAGACAACACAGAGCAGAAAGCCAAGGCAAAGCATTGATTAGCATTCGGTCTCATTGCATACATCCCAGGCCATCATCACTAACAACGGGCTTGTTCAGCTCCAAAATGCAAATGTTTTCAAGGAACTGGTAATACTAGAATTGCAAGGAGCCTACATTTAGGAGTTTGGATTTTGTTCTTACTTAGAGAAAACCAAACGTAACTCCAGGGTTTGAGATGGAAAAAATTTACTTTGAACAAAACATTCTGACAAAAGTCCTTAAAAAAGCAATTTAAACTGAAATAGTTTTATTTTTCAAAATGGGAAATTTATGCTTGACAGCAATTCACAGATTTTATTTCCGATATTAAGCCAGATCTTTAAAGATATGAAAATGCTGAGCACCCAGAACTGGTTTTAATTTTCTCCTGTTATTTTTCTCATGTTACTCACTTAGTTAATTGAGTTACAACAGAAATGAAACCAAATCCATACTCTAGACAAACACTTAACAGAAATGCAATCGGGGTCAAAGACTTTCCAGCCATTTATCAGTAAGAATATACAGAGAACAAACTATGATATATTGTATAAGCAATACAATATATGTAAATCCATGAACAATCTTAAAATTCAATTCTATGCTTTGACTTTAAACTTTTTGGTACTGGAACCAATCATTCATCAATCTGAGATACTCAATGATTGCTCTGACTTGGGAACAATCCAAGTTAAGCAAATTTAGAGTTAATCTTTAAAGCACAATCTGCATTTGAGAAATTATCCATCACCCCAATTTCTTATAATATAGAGCCTGGGCTCAAGCTACCAAATAAGATTAGTTTAAATAAAAACTATTAAATGTTTGGAAAGGACACAAATGAGAAATCAACAAAAATGCATGTGATGCTGCAAAAAACAAGATGGGCACAGAGGAATATCGCAGAAGTAAACAAGCCGAATGAGGTGAACTGCACAAGCAAAAAGGATGAATATATGGTAGCAACGGCAGCACAATAAAATGTGGTTTTAGTGCTCAAAAGTACATCTACAAGATGCCAAGAGGATTAGTGTTAAAGACACTGTGACGAGACTGGAGCGCCACACGGAACCACACAGGCAGGAGGAGATGTAGCAGCTTGCAGCTACACACACACACACACACACAGCCACACATGCGCACACGCACACACACGTGTAGCTACAAATGACTGAGGTTCAGGCCACTGCCTGGCCAGCTTGTCTCCATTACCCCTAAAACAGATCCCCACAAGTTCTAATCCTAACCTTAATTAAACACACTGAGTGAGCATTGTTGTCTGCCATATTTCACTGACTAAACACATACAGTGAATTAAAAGTATAAAACTTTAGCATGCATGCATTTCAAGATTATTCAATTTTTCAGACTGTTGATGAACATGACAGATTCACTGTATGTAGCAACTGGGAGTTTCCTGCTGGGACCAGTTTATTTAGAACTAATTCAATTAACAAAGTCTGCCAAGATTAAAAACTGACCAGGAATAAATAGACTAACAATGCTGTTTTTAAAAACTATGTATCTCGTATCTCTTTCTCTGAATGAACTATAGTAATACTCTGGCTATTCACTATTTTGTAAATATTTTTACAGAGCCTTGAAATCATGTAATAAAAGGAATTTTCATGTGTAGGAGGGCATGATCATAACTAGCAAGAAAGAATTAAAATATAGATAGTGTAAACCAATTAAGCAGCAATCAGAACAATATGTAAAAATGTTATCTCTTCAAAGCCAAATTGCGTCCCTTTTAAAATGAATGAGTGTTCCAATTCATTATGAGCAAACATCTGGCCACAGTGGGCTAGCTCGAAGAGTACTATTGAACACATTTTGAAATGAAATCACCACAATAATTACACGTGAGTCTAAATGGTTTTAAAATCCTGGACAACTCACTGCTTTTATTCAAGCAGGACATGACACCTAGCAACATCTACGGAACAGGAATCATAAACCCATCATTTCCACTGGAGGAAACTGGCCCAGAACAGAGCACTGGTGGCTGAATGGCAGCCCCCAGGTGGCTGCAGAAACCTACGCTGTCTGCATATAACTAACTCCCATCCCTAAGAACCTCAGGTTCAGAAACTGGAAGGGACAGAGTGCCTGTCCAAGAGCCAGAGTGGAGATGCTGGAGAATCAAACCTCCTCAGGTGGACGGGGAGAGGACGGGGGAAGGGCTGGGCCTCCCTGGAGCACCTTCTGAGATGATGACAGCCCACAGAGGGGCAGAGCCGCCCATCTGGCCCAGCAGGTGGGAACCACCCTGGGAATCAGCAGGTGGCAGATGTCAACGCCAGTCTGCCCCATCTTTATTCACCCTGGAAACACATAATGGTTCTTTCCAGCCGTAAGAGCCTTTCCGCCTGACATGAGGAAGCAGTCTGATGAATATGGAATTGTAAAGGAGAAACGCTTCACAGAACCTGATGACGATGTACATCTGGGCACCTAAAGTCGGTAAGTGTCACTGCATAGTTCATCGGTAAGGGTAACTGAATGTATGGAGTAAATTTTCAAATGCAGATTGTTTTAAGTACCATATAAGAATACACAAATAACTGGGATAATAGATATCTATTCTCATCTATCAGTAATAACTGGAAAAATATCTATAGAATGGTTTTCCCAACATGACTTACTTTCAAAATTTCGAAGTATGATGGAAACAAGTGAAAATGTAACCATACACTAGCTTATAAATTAGTTTCACTTGTTTAAACGGTTCATAGAATTTCCTATTCTAAGTGCCCAACAGTTTAGAACTATAAGTGCCAAAACTATTATTCAAAAGAACACCACAGCGTTCTCTTAAACAGTCAAGGCTGAGAATAAAAGTGGAAGCAGTTGAAATGTCCATCATAGAACGAGACCGCTGCTTTCAGACTCAACGCGGCGTCGCTTCCATGTCTGTATTCCAGGAAGCACACCTCGTGAGACTCAGCTGAGGAGCAGTGTGCTCACACTCTTAAAACGTCTTATGTGTAAAAAAGAACTCCTTTATTTATGTTTCTACTCTTAAGGAAAATACATCACTTTTGTTCAGTAAAAATTAAATCCTACACAGAAATCTAATTGGACATTTCAGAACTTTCAAAAGATTCCTTCCATCAACACCGCCCTCTGAGGGGGCAGCAGTGGACGCTGATGCTACCTGTCCTATTGAACTACAACTGTTCTCCACTTAAATATGGCCAAAGTCTGTGCAACTCAGCAAAGGTGGGGGCCAAAGGACCCAGAAGAGTGAAGCCCACAAGGAAAAGGCCCCAAACTGGAGAGATGGTGGTGAGCAATCCGCTGTCTGCTTTTCCTTCTAGACCCAAACTATGCTGTGCACTTAATTAGTGGGGGCATTTTTCAGAGTTCATTTTAACCTATTTCCTTAAAAATTCATAACTTTGCTTTGTTTGGGGCCTATCAGCTCCCAAAGTGAGTTCCTACTCATTGTCTCATTGGAGACTGACAGCTAAGGGTGTCAACTGGGGGTGTTACTGTGCTCACTCCATCGACAAGCAGGTTCTGGGCTATGTCAAAGGTCTCTGGGCTAAAACTGTAAAAGGAGGGGCCAGAACTCCCAAAACAACACTTGCCACTGTCGAGAGACTCCACTACAAAGGCTATGATATCACTTCAAACTTTTAGTATTAAAATGCTTCCAGGGATAGAAGAGCACGCTAAAGGAGAAATTAAATTCCAAATGTTGAAATATTTTCATCAGGACAGCTGTGTCAGCAGCACTTCTGCTAGAGATGCCTGCTGGGGACTCGCTTCTTTCCCTGGAACCAGCATCTCACTGGGTAAGTGAGCCAGACTAGGCTTAGAAATCTTGTCTTAAGATATTTTTAGGTCAACAGCCCCCCCCCCTCCCCCCCCCCACCGCCAATAGCATTTTGATGGGAGCTGTTAATGAACTTAAATATGGTTAGATTTTAAAAATTTTAACCTTTTTTTTTCCCCCCAACTGTGCCATGTGGCTTGTAGGACCCTAGTTTCCTGACCAAGGATTGAACCTAGGCCACGACAGTGAAAGCCCTGAATCCTAACCATTGGACTGCCAGGGAATTCCCTACTTATTTTTTTAAAGAATAATTTTAAAAAAAACGTAATTGGAAGAAAAATAACTGCAACATTCCAAATCATTCAGGCCTCTGCATGTACCTTTGAATAAATAAAAAGCCTTGTACTTATCTTCTTTGAAGTGTTAAAACATATGCAATTACTACAAGCAAGTAAGATAAAAATCATCAAAACATCAGACCCAAAAGCTGACACTTAATACCTGAACCTAAAGACAAAGAACAGGCATGAAGTTTCATCTTGGTCACAAAAAGAATTCAGTTGTCAGTTCATGAAATGGAGGCAAGGTAACTGAATATGACCAAGAAATACCACCCGTTTCAAGGCAGGATGCCCTCATGCTATGGATACTTAGAGCCATGGATACCTTGGAGCTTAATTTTCAAGACAAGTCCCCAAACCAGGAAGCCATATTTAGGTAGGGGGGTCAACAACAAAAATTATTTTCATTCTCCTTCTACTTAAGACAAGAGATCTACTCTTTGGCCGTCTCCACATTTCAAGATTAGAACCAAGATTTCTCAAGCATCCCTGTCACTCGCTAAGCCCTGAAAAGGCCACCTCCTGACACGGAGTCATTCATAAACTCAATTCTTTAATGAATCAGCACAAACACAAGTCTTTCCATCAGGCTGTGCAGGTCAATTTAGCTAGGCAAATATTTACAGTCAGACTGGTAAAATACAATGCTTCAACTTTATTAGTATCTTGAAAAAGGCCCATCAACATTTGTTAGAGTTAACTTCAACTTTGACTCTTTCTCATATGGTGACATTATGGCTTAACGAATGTTCCTAATCCAAAGAATGCAGTGCAGCAAGCAGCTTTGAGTTGAAATTCTATACTATACAAGCATGCTTTTAAGTTAAGAGACCCTGGGCCTAACTGAGCGACTGGGAAGAGAGAATCAATGTAACTTCGGCCTATTTCACTGAAACTTCACGAAAGAAATAATGTAACCAAGCTGCAATCAGATGAGCGTGTCTTGCCCTAAGACGACCTTTTTGTCCCGTAATTCAGCAAACTGCTCAGTGCTTACCTATTCTGATAGCTGTAGTAGGCAGCATCTCGAGGAATTGTACACAGCTGCTTCCCATAGCAGCACAGAGTCTGTGGAGAAAACTCATACTGCAAAAACAAAGGAAAAAATATGAAAAAAAATGCATTTACTGTCATGTAATGCTGTGTCTGATATGGAGAACTAGATTTAGCTAGTAAATTAGTTGTTAGTACACTGAGTAGTCTTTTAATGATTCTTGTTATTTTAAAGATATTTTTGGATAAAATGGGACAAAATTAGTGTCTAAGGGACATTTATTACAGATAGATGAATGGACACCAGGGCAGCCAGGAATGCTTGACTCATAAGAACTTCTAGCTTCAGACAACCAACTGTTTTACAAAAGACTAGACTCCATTTGGGTCCTTCTCAATATACAGGTGTGGCCAAAGTACCAAGTCCATCATATCCTCATAACATCCTCTTTGGCTGAATTCAAAAAAAGTTCCAACTGTACCTTGCGTCCACAGCAATACCCAAGGGACTGCATGACGGGGTCAATCTCCTGCTCAAAGACCTCTGCGAGTTTGCTGCAGAACTTGTAGACCCGGGATGTCTTCCGATTGTAAAGCCAGGCGTTGTTGAACATGAGCCAGACGTCGTCTACATACTGCCAGGGCTCCTGGTACTGCCCTGTATCCAGCTTCCGCTTGATGGTGGAAAGGTCCATGGGATTCTTCACAATGTCAAAGTAATCCTGAAAGACAAAAGGCTCTCAGTCTAGCTGATCCCAAACCCCCAGTGTAAGCCTTATCTGGCAGCTTTGCCTTAAAACAGCAGAAAGTACCAGTGTAACCTAACGAGTGACCGAAAAGAGAGCAACTCCTGACCTTCCTCTGGTTTTACTCTACGATGGTAGTTACTAAGTGTGATCATATTACTTCAAAAGCAAATTTAAAGGAAAAAAAAAAAAATGAATTATTTATTAAGAGATGTCCTTCAGTGTCAGATTTTAAAAATAAGATTTTGATCCACTGAATTAAAATGGTGAGCATATTTATCAGACAATATGTTTTTCTAGAGATTTACTCTTGGTCCTAACAAGCAAAATGAAATTTAAGACAAATAAAAATAGTAATAAGACTAAATAGAACCTATTTGGTCACCACGGCCTTTGCAAGAGCACCCAGGGATGCCAAAGTGAGAGGCACATGTGGTTTATAAGGGCCTTGCACCAATTCTTTAAACCCACTCCAGTGGACAAAGTCTTACCCACGAGTAAAGCAAGGCAACAGAGGCTGCATGCCCCAGGCTGTGCTCCCACATCTTCCTGCATCCCCCCACGACCCTGGGGCTTAATGGAGTGGGGTGGGGGAACACACACATTTCAGTTAGTAAGACAAAAGTATATTACTATTTGACAACAAACTAATTTCTTTACATTCAGGGGAAAAAAATCTTACTCTCCTCAATTTAGAGAGATTAAGCAAGTGTCGTGTATGCTCCTGAAGCACACTAGAAAAGCCACAGTGTTTTCATGACATCCACTTACTGGAATTCCCAGGAGCTGGGGATCCACAGGCTGCCGAAAGGGTAAGGACTCTGGATCCTGTCGGTACAGAGCTTCCAGGGTTGACATCAGAGCCTGGCGCAACTCCTCCGGCTTGAAGACTGTGTTAGAAAACACAGGAAACGACACTGTTGACAAGGCACCCAGACTCCTCCTGCAGAGCTTTTCAATGGAAGCTGGGCTGCTTCTGAGAAGGCCCGAGTCACCTTCCTCCTGGCCGTGAGCACTTTCTCAAGCTACCATTCAGGGGTTCTGAGAACAGTCACACTAGCGTTTTTTTTTTTTATTCCACCCCCCCCACACTAGCGTTTTTAAAACTGCATCCACATCATGAGGCAAAACTACCACACTGAGAAGTTTGCTTGCTCAACAAAAGATTTCCAACGCCAAATTCTGTTGGAACAGAAAAAAACTGAAGCTAACTTCCAAATCTGCCTCACTGATCAAATGTGTGGAAACAGAGCCATTTTCACTGGGAACGGGCCTTTTCTCCTCAGAAGAAACTTCTCTGTCCTGGGCAGAAGTAAACTCAGACCACCTGAGACAGATAGTTTTGTTACAACCTCCCAACAAACGTACGTCATAAGCAAGCTACAAAAATACGCATTCTCCTCAAAAGTGCTCTACTGCCCCCTCGCACATGTAGCAATAACCACGTCTCCAAGCTCCAGGCCCACCTACTTCCTACTACACTTGGTGTTGTCACCGACATAGCATAAACACTGGCTGCCATTCATTCACACGAGCCCCTTGTGAACTGCAAGGGTGCGGGAACTGTGAAGGCAGAAGGGGTGTCTCACGACCTTCGCTGGCACACACCCCTGCGCACAGCCCAATCGTCAGAGAGGCAAACACTGCAGACAGGTTCTGATGGCTTAGGTCCTAAGTGATAGGAGGTTTCCACTTTATAGTTTTTCGGATTTTGAAAGTATTTTCTAGAACGGATGCATTGTAAGTTGTAAGTTTATAAATCAGACTAAAATACCGTAAAAATTGCATTGGGTACATCGAAAGAAGCAGGCACTGGCTGGGGAGTTTCTAGAGGGCTTACTGCCACCAGAGCAGGGACCGCCCAGGTGTCCTGATCGGCCTCCTGCGCTGCAGAACACCTGGCGGTCAGTGAGCACCAGGGTCACCCAGTACAGGCATTCCCCTGGAGGCGCAAAGCCCTGGTCCAGGGAGCAGACGTGCCCCATGGAGCTGTGAAACACAGGCAAACCCTGCCCTCAGCTAACCCTTTTTCTTCCAGTCTGCTTTTACAGAGCTTGGTTTTCTTTGAATAACTCTTTATAAGAAAACAATTCTTTAGTTAATCAATAGCTTCTTCATTCTTCTAAATCAGGGGTCGGCAAACCATGACCCACAGGCCAAATCTGGCCAGCTGCCTGCCTTTGTATGGGCCTGGGAACTGAGAATAGTTTTTAAGTTTATTAATGGTTAGGGAAAAAAAGAATAATATTTCATGATACGTGAATTACACAAAATCACTGTTTAGTCTTCCAAAAGAAAGCTTTATCAGAACACAGCCATGCTCATCTGTGCACGTGTGTCTGTGGCTGCCTTCCCCGCACAAGGCAGGCACCGGCAGCTGCCACAGAAACCCAATGACGTACACCGCCTGAAACACGCCCTCCCTGGCAGCCCGGACGGTTTGCTGACGCACTGTCCCAGACCCGCTGGGCTTCTGGAGTTGATCGCTTACAGTGCTTACATGTGTCTCACTCTGGACGACTGTTCATTCATTCACTGAACATTTAAAACCTATGGCAAGGAAAAGTCATTTCTAACTCCTGTCTTTAACCACTACGTTGACATAACAAGACTCCAAATGAGTGGAGGTAGCAGTCAGGAGCTGTACTTGAAACAAGTTCCTGCCACCGACTAGTGCGGTGTCCTATGAGCAAGTCACTCCACCTCTCTGGCTTGAAACCTTCTCCAGACAACCGGAGGGGTCACGTCAGCAGTGTCCACAGCATAGCCCACGGATGACTTGGGGATCCCCATGCTGTCATATGGGGACCGCACCAGCCTGTGCGGCTACCTGAATGGAAATGAATTAATATTAAATAAAGTAAAAAACCCACTTCCTCAGGCACGTCGGTCACATTTCAAGTGCTGAGGAGCCACACACGGCTGGTTCCACCTCAGAGACAGAGGTGGTTACAGAGAGGGCAGACACATGGCATTTCCATCATTGCAGAAAGTTCTAGCACTGTCTGAGGGCTTTTCCAGGGTGTGTGAAATCCAATTCCATGATGCAAAATGATTTTCACGGTAACACTAGGTCATCATTTGCTTTTTGCACTGTGTGTTGACACGCACACAGATGGGGCGAGAGCAACAGGGAATACCATGGACACCAGCATGGCAACGGGACCAGGCCGCAGCTCCAAACGTGACTCAGTGGCCACGCGCTCTTCAGGGCTGTCTTGCATACACAGGTAAAATGCCATCTGCACTTAACAAATGTCCTTGATGAAGGAGCAAAAATCCTTACTTTTATTAAATCTCAGCCCTCGACTACAGCTCTTTTATTCTGCACGACAAACCGGGAAGCTGTCAGAAAGCATTTCTGCTGCAGGCAGTCGCTGTCTTCAGAGAAAGCACTACTCGTTTGAGTGCTGAGCTAAGAGCTGAAGTAACTGCAATTTCTCATGGAACACACAAAACTAGAGAGAATGGCTGACAGACAAGCTATGGTTACTCAGACCCGGGTACACGACAGACATTTTCTCAAAAATGAATAAAGTACACCAGTTACTTCCAGGACAACTGACACAATTTGCTAGCAATGATAAAATTTGGACTTTCATCAAAAAATTAGAATTTTTGAAAAACTTGTATCTGCTACACAAGCTTGACAGCTTGTCAAAGTTTACAAGACTTTTTAAAGCGAGTCACAGTGATATTAATAAATGTGATTTTTAAAAATATTACATAATAAAGTACGCCAACATTTGGAAGACGAGCAAAATTCCCAAATGACCAAAGGATCGTGCTTTAAAAAAAAAAAAAGTCATACAATGGCAAAAAGCCAGTCTGAGTACAAGACAGAAAAATTGTAGAGCACGAGAAATTCAGGGCTATGGATTCAGACGTCACACTGCAACCAGCCTTTAAGAAACTTCTACTTGTTGAATTTTGGTGTAGTATCAAGAAAGAATTATCTACAAGTACCTGAAAAGGCTATTAAATATTAAAATACTCTTGTCTATCAGCTACTTATCTGAGTGGGGCTGGATTTTCTCTGTGTCCTTCAAACAAACAACAGAATACAACAACGAAGGGACAGGTAGATAGGAGAGGCCAGCCATGTTCACTTAATTCCCCGAGAAACAAAGTTGTGAAAAACAATGACACCATTCCAATTATTTTTGTTGTGGAAGTTATTTTTCCAAGAAGTATGTTACTTATGGGTGCCATGAAACAGATTCACTTTTAAGTAAATATTTAAAAAGACACCTAGCAGAGTAGAAGTGATAGATGATCCATACAAACAATAACTTCTCTGGGATGGTCAATTTTTAGGAGTGTAAAGAGGTCTGAGACTACAAGCCTGAGGCTTGCTGTCCTCTGTGATCCCCAGGGTCCCAGGACAGCAGGACTGTACAGCATCAGCCTCTCTGAGTTTTTCTGCCATCATTCCTAAACGCATCACCTGCACCCCTGAACCACTGAGCCTCGTCTCATGTTTCTGTCACCTGACGATTTTCTGACACTGTTTCCTCCTCCCTACTTTGGACACGTCTTAGATGGATTCTATCTGCCCTCCACCATGAGCCTGGCTCAGCCTGCTTACTCAGAACTCCAGCATCTTCCCTTCTCTGCTGCCCTCCTCCCACTGCACTGGTCACTGGTTCTATGCTCCCAGCCCCCGACTCTGGACTCAGTTCCATCTGCACCAGCAGAAACCTACAAACTTAATGGCCCACGTGCTGCCATGGTGGTAACTCCCCAACATCAAGCTCCTGTCACCTTATCAATGGAGCCCATCAGTGAGTGTCCACAGCATGCCACGTAAAGCCAGCACCACCTTGGAGAGGCCGGGTGTGGGCCGCCCCTCAGGGCCCTAGCACAGACCCTGTGGGCCGATGCCCTGGAGTCCCGCTGTCACCATTTCTAAAACTGGGGGAATGGCCAGTAAGGGCAACAGGAAGGGACGGAATTCTTCTTTTGCTTTAGCTTTACATCCACATAATGCACTCATAACATGATGGAAAAGCAGCGCCACGTAAATTCCCGAGAACATGACCTACTTTTCTTGCGAGGCTGCGAAGGGGACGTGGACTGAGAGGCTGTCCCATTGGTGCTGCCCTCTTCTTCCTCTTTAGCTTCGACCTTCACTTCAGTTTTCTTTTCATCCACTTCCATTGGTTCTGACTTCTGCTCTGTTGGGTCTGTTTCTTCTTTAACTTGAGAAGATCCTTGTAAGTCCTCCTCCATCATCTTGAGAAAAAGAGAGTCACAGACACAGATACATGACTATGAGAGACCTTTGTTATCACCCAGCCTTATCGGAAGGCCCTTAAAGTCTCTATAGGCTTGTTAAAACCTCCCCTAGTCCGAGCTGCATCGATCACAATCTCTCTCCCAAAAGGAAAGGTCGAATGCCTGGAAGTCGCTTTAATACAGTGCCAGTGTATTATAGTCTTAAAAACACACATTGCATATACCATTACCTCTTCAGTAGTTTTACATATATTTCTAGTTTGGAACAAGAATTTCCTCAAAAACTGTGGGAAGGATGGAAAGTCCAACTGCTCAGAGGCCTGGCAGAGGAAGCCCACGAGAGCAGCAGAAAGCGCGGAGGGAGGCAGTGGGGAGCTGGGGGCACTCTGCGAACTGGAGCGGCTGTGACCCGCCTGACGCCATGCCTGCGCTCCCACCCAGACTGCTCTGCTGCCACATGGTGCTGGCGAAGCTCCTCATTTTTCAATAAAAGTCAGAAGTCTAGAGTATTATTTGTAATTTCCCATTTTAAAAATACTGTGTGGGCCAAACAAAATACATTTATAGGCTGGGTTCAGCCCACGGTCTGCCAGTTTTCAACTTCTGCCACAGGTTAATTAGTAAAAGAACACACCGCCTGAGCAGCCTGCCTCTGGAGAATTATAAATGAATGAGGAACAGCAATGAAAAGTTGTTGGATGATTTAAACATTTAAAATATAAGCCAGTGCCCTTCACTTCTGGCAAAATAAAAATAAACCCATACCTAATATCTAAAAATAAACAACCCATCTGTTTCTAATCTCTTCCGCACTTGAACCATAACTGAGTGGGGTAGTGAAACGCGACGCAGGGACACGCACGGCGGACCCTGGCGCCTCCCCCGGGCGCCCCGTGGCGCCTCTGTGTGCAGCACATCCACCCACGTCCAGGAAAGGCACCTACCGCAGCCCCAGGCTCTCCCTTGGGCTCCCCAGCATCGGGCTCTGTGTCCTCGGTCTTGATCTCGGCCTTCATCTCCAGCAGTGGCACCTCGGGGCCTGGCTGCTGGGAGTTGGTTTCGGCGCTGGCCACTGAGGATGGAGTGGGGACCCTGTTATCAATGCTGGCTGCTGTCTGGGAAAGCTGTGGGGAAACCAAAATCACTTATCTTTGTAAACAACACAGATGATCTTAAACCCTGCTGCTCACCCAACAGAGATCCATGTTAATCTTTCTCAATACTAACCTAACAGGCACCCCTATTTGAGAGAACTGAAGAATATAAGAGTTAAAGGAAGAGTTCCAGAGAAGTCAACATCAGGCAGAAACACAACTGACTTCTTGCCAACAATGCAGAGATGCAAAAGCAAAAGCTTTCTACACTGTGATAGAAAATTATCTTCTGGGAATTTTCTACATAAGTCAGAGAACCTATTTTAAATTCAATTCTTTCCAACAACGATACTAATGGTTTTGGTAAAAGGATGAATAATAAATATGCGTATATACACTGTCAGAAGGGGAATAAAGTACCTATATGGACTTCCCTGGTGGCTCAGACAGTAAAGCGTCTATCTACAATGCAGGAGTGAAGTGAAGTGAAAGTCGCTCAGTCGTGTCCGACTCTTTGCGATCCCACGAACTATACAGTCCATGGAATTCTCCAGGCCAGAATACTGGAGTGGGTAACCTTTCTGTCTCCAGGGGATCTTCCCAACCCAGGGATTGAACCCAGGTCTCCAGCATTGCAGGTGGATTCTTTACCAGCTGAACACAAAGGAAGCTCCAGGTTCAATCCCTGGGTTGGGAAGATCTCCTGGAGAAGGAAACAGCAACCCACTCCAGTGTTCTTGCCTGGAAAATCCCATGGACGGAGGCGCCTCGTAGGCTACAGTCCATGTGGTCGCAAAGAGTTGGACACGACTGAGCGACTTCACTTCACGGAACAAAAGTGTATAACTAGCCTGTTAACTGCAGGAACAGTGGTGGAGGAGTAAACAAACATTAAGAGATGAAATCTCAAAAAAAGCTCTCAAGTTTTCAAAGATTTACCTGATAAGAGTTTTAAGTAAACAAACAAAAACGTAACATTACAAAGGGATCTTACTCAGAGATAACATAAAATAAAAAACAATAAGAACACTCCCTATGGAGAAATAAAAAGTGTCATCTTGGGATTAATTTTGACATTTTATAAATAAACATCCTCAGCCCCCACAAATAAAGTTAATGCATTTCAGGGGGAAGGAAGTTTTTAAGTTAGGTTGGTAAGAAAACAGATACCAATGGGGAGGGAGGAGGGAGGAGGGTTCAGGATGGGGAACACATGTATACATGTGGCGGATTCATTTTGATATTTGGCAAAACTAATACAATTATGTAAAGTTTAAAAATAAAATAAAATTAAAAAAAAAAATCAAAAAAAAAAAAAAGAAAACAGATACCATGGCTCTGTGAGAAACAGTAGCCTCGGGCCCCTGGGGTGGGTGGGGATGGCCCCATGCGGGGGAGCCCGGGCTGGGTGCCACCCGCAAAGCGCGGGACCGGGACACAGGATATGCTGTGACCCTGCCACTGCCACCTCCCCGGAGGAGTGGGGAGATCTGAGCCACAGAAGTGCTAACCTGGATGTGCCATTTTGTCATGAAAAAGAAAAAGCTTCCAGCTGGAAAACAAGGCTGACGAGCAAGGTCAAAGTATGTACAATTAAAAACCTGACTTGTTTACCAAACCCTCAAGACAACTAAATCTCAGAGATGACCACCTGTGACAGGTGACGCTCCTATGGATAGTTCAAATATTCTACAGAGGACCCATGTACGAACTCTTTCAGTTGCTGATTTCCATAAGCTGGTTTAACTGGGAAGATAATCACAAGTCATGTCCTGCCAAACCTGGCCTCCAGAGCCCATTCTGGAACGAACACACAGCCCATTACAGCTCCGTCAGGCTGCAGACACACACGCTGTGCAGCCGCACCAAGACCTGTGGTGCTTCATGACCAACTGTTCAGGGACAAGTTCCCATCTGCAACTCTGTGGGCAGACGGCCGCAGGCCGAGGGGCTCACCGGGGTGCCAGGGGGCTGCGTGTGCACGGGTGTCGGCTGCTGCTGCGATGACTGCGGGGTGGCCACGGATGGAGGCTGCGCTGGGGTCTGAGGCTGCGGGGTCACCTGGGCCTGGGCGGCTGCCTGGACCGTAGGAGTACTCTGCGTCTGGCTGGCGCTGGGCACGGAGCCGGGAGTCGGGGTGGGAGTCTGCCCGGAAGACGACGCGGGAGTTGACGGCTGGGTAGGCGCAGCTGGCTGGGGGGGCGTCACCCCGGGAGCTGCTGGGTGCTGCAGAGACGGCATGCCGGCGGCCGTGGAGGCGGGAGGCGGGGTCTGATGCAGCGGCGGCTGTGTCACTGGTGGGCAAGGCAGCTGGCTGGCCTGGGGCCCAAGCATGTTCAGGGGGTTGGGAAGAGCGGCCCCTGGCACCTGCCCCTGACAGGCAGAAGGAAAAGAGCGAGTTAAAACTGGTCTCCCCTCCGTCTGACAATGTGGCAGCAGACATAAAGAATTAAATATAGGAGAACCTGACACGGTTTCTGGATGAGGTCTGCTGACTATACGGGAACGTTCCGCTTGTAACATGTCACTGACCTGCACGCTTATAGTAACCTGTTTTTGCAGTAATCAAGCTTTGATTTATGTAAGTGTAGAAATCTCTGGCTTAAACACACACACATACACTCCAGTTACTAGCTCATGTTCCATAATATCCACCAACAGCTAAGACCACTGGAAAAGGTATTTGTCTTTTTTAAAAAAAATGAGTTACTCAAACAGTGAAATGTTTCAGTATGGTAGTTCTCAACTAGGAATATGCTTCAAAATTACCTGTGGGCCAACTAAAAAGCTATTCTGAATCTAGAGCAAGAATCTGCCAAGCACACAGGGCCCAAAGCCAAACCCAGCTAGCTGCTGGTCTCTGTCAATAAAGCTTTATTGGCCAGCAGCCTCTCCATTCACTCACGTGTGAATACACATGTCTATGACTGCCTCTGTGTCACAACAGTGGAGCAGAACAGTTCCCTCACGGTCCACCAAGCTGAAAATATCTACAGGACAAACCTGTCGACCCCTTTGCTAGAGAAATAAAATTTATGCAAATTAAGAATTAATTAATAGGCATCAGGCTTCCTGGTGGCCTAGTGGTTAAGAATCCAACTGCCAGTGCAGAGGGCACAGGTTCTATCCATGGTCGGGGACGGGTCCACGTGTCGTGGGGCAACTAGGCCTGCGCGCCACAACTACTGGAGCCCTCATGCCTGGAGGCCATGCTCCGCCAGAGCAGCCGGCCCAGGGAGAAGCCTGGGCACCGCGCCGACAGTCACGTCTGCTCACTGCAACCAGAGAAAGCCTGCACGCAGCAAGGAAGGCTCGGCACAGCCAAACGTAAATCGTAACAAATAAAACGTTTAAAAAACAATTAATTAATAAGTATTTACTTAGTGAATCTAGTGTAGTCACTGCCTCTTATTCAATGTTATTCATGTTAAGTTAAATAATGAATTTGATTTCTCAGGGGAACAGTTGGTCTGTTTTAAATACGTGTACATTTGTACACAGCAGCAATCTAATGTACTCTAACAATTAACAGAAGTCGGGGAAAGGCAGTGAAATGAGTGGAAAATAGTCCCCACCAGCATTACATTGAATGAATAAAAACACATTCAACAAGAAGGGAACTACTCAAATGGCCCAGTTAGCTGCACTTCACCTGGGCAGTTTACACCAACAAGTGCCAAATCATTAAGCGTGAACTCAAGGGATCTTTCCTCACTCCTTCTTCAAAAACCAGTGTCTCTCAGGATCACATGTGAAGCTTAGAATTTAAAATATACAAACAAAAATTAAGAAAATGACAGCTAAAACGATGGACAGTACCTGTGGAACGCCAGCCTGCGCCGCCGGCTGCCCCATGCCCACGCTGCTCACACTCAGCGCCCCGCTGGACGACGGGAACTGGCTCTGTGGGAGGAACTGGCTCTGCGCAGGCGCCTGGGCCATCATGCTGTTGGCGTGCGCGCCCATCATGTTCGGAGGCTGAGGCATTCGGGACGGAGAAATGGCCATCTACAAGACAACATGTACCACTGCGTTCAGAGGGATGCAGGGCCCGTGTCTCCAAGGTGAACCGAAAGAGGAATCCTCAACTCCCCCCGTCACAGGAGGGGACCCCCCACGCACTAAGACCTCCTGGCTCCCAGGCATTCTGCACACTTTTTCATGCAGGTCTCTAATGAGCCAGCTCCACACAAGTCCTCTGAACAGAAATCAACAGCATGCCATAGTGTAAAATTCAAATACGCCTTGTAGGAGTTCTCGGACTCGTTTAGAAAGCAGCCTCAGGAGAGGACGCTCAGAGAGCCAGTGGACACTGACACTTTTCCTCTCATTCTGTCACACATCCCCAGAACTCCCGTCTTCTCACAAAGTCACAGGTGCCAAGGAATCTCTTATTTCAGTAAAAATAAGTAAAGGTCAAATAATCCTTGTAGTAATAAGGACCAGAGAGAGAGATGGAGTTCCAAAGCACAACACAATCCAAAGGAACAAGCGCCACAGGATTCCCAACCTCCAAGCTCCCGTGGGGAGAACTGTCCTGTTGCAGCAAGGCCGTCTCAGCACAGCTGAGGGGAGGACAAGCACTTACCCCTGGAACGGAGCCCATGCTGTTCATCGGGACAGAGTGGTTCATGGGGGATGCCGCACGTGGTCCCATGGGCGCTTGTGGCAACTGTACGTTCCCCAAGGATATTGGGTTAAATGAATTCATCCCTGTAAACGTACCCACAACAGTTCATTAGGAAAAGCACCCATAGGAAAACAGAATGACAATTTGCCAAAGAAACTTGAAGCCAAATAAGACAGAACACACACACTACATATACAACTGAAAGGAAATCAGTCAATCAGAAAAGATGGCTAAGCAACAGATTGCTCACATCCAGGAAAAACGGCACCACTGTGGTGGTGGTGAGGTGGTAGGTGGGGGGCAGGCAGGGCAGTGTGAGGAGAGGAAGGTGGCGCGTCAGGGAAGCTGCGAGCAGCTGAAGCCAAGGCAGCACTCGGCGCCAAAGCATCTGAGGGTCCGAGTGACAGAGCAGACGGGGTTGGGTGGGGCGGTGGGAAGGAGCACCCACCATGCATGGAGGAGGTCTGCTGAGGCCAGGGCACCCCTCTGAGCCAACCCCTCAAAGCCTTCTGGACCACCTGACTCCCAGCAGGAAGCCTGCTCCCATCACCCCAGGCCCCCCAGCTCTTTGGCTGGGCTTACATTTATTGTTAGAATCTGGGATAAGACTCAAAACATGGCTTTAATTTTGCAAGGACATTAAGCATTTAGAAAGTGCCCAAGGGTTGGCAGTTCTCAACTTCAGCCTCCTCTCTGCCGACTGGAAAGATCTCACTTTCATGGCTGCCTTGGCCTTCCCAAGGGTGCCACACCACGAATGACACCTCTCACCAGCCGCTACACTACTCCAGGCCACGGAGCCTCTCTCTCTGTAATTTCCCACAATTCTCCGTGAACTCTGAGCTCAATGTAAATGCTGCTTCAGTAAGTCTCAGGACTTGGCCCAGTCCTGTGGCCGTGAACAGAATCCTGAGGCACTGCCTTAACTGTGGAGCAGGAGAGGGCATCAAAGAGCACCAGTCCCCTCAGAATCAGCGAGAAATGTCCCCCTGAGTAACCAGGACTTTCCAGGAAGCATATAGAACAAAGCGCCCTGCTCTTCTGGAGGGTTTTATTGACAAGAGGAGATTTTACTGAGCATGCGAAAAAGATGCATGAAGAAGCGGCACTGTAACAAGTTCCTCTCCACAGACCTGGACGTGCCGGTGACAGGGGCATGCAAGCGCTTCCTTCAAAGGCTCCTCCTTCCACACTCTGCTCAACAGCCCCCTTCTCAGATCCCGAAGCAGCAGACTCGTCCACCCTGTCCCTGATACAGCACCCTGTCTCTCCAAAGGCTCAACTTCTCTGCCTTCTTGCTTTCTTTCACTCTTCACATCTGGTCCATCTGAACAAGTCCCTAAAAAGTTTCCTCCACAGTATCATCAGCAGCTCTACCAGGTCTGGTGTATGCAAGACGATCACCACAGCTGTTAGAACGACCACTCTCTCCCTGAACTACTCCACACACTGGACACTGGATAATGTCGCCATCTCATTTCACAACCAGCAGAAACATCCTACTGTTCAGGTCTCAACCTGCTAAGAGCTGTAAAAGCTCTGAAATGACCCTCACCCCCAAACTCAAATGACTGCTTCAACCACGACCAAAGACTCTCAACTTGAGAAAGAACCTCCGGAAGCTGCTCAGACCAGCTGCCAGGAGCCCAGCCCCATGAGGACTGCTGAGCACAGACCTTCCTCGGCGAGCCTGGTAGGCATGGCGCCTGTGCTCGTTAGCCCAGAGAAGCCTCACCCATCCCTCCCACCCCCCAATCAGGGTGCTCGGGCTTCAGGACAGGCCTGATGCCCTACTTTCAAGTGCTCAGAAATGTTTCTTTCCCCCTCCTACAATGCTTTTTTTTTTTTGAGACTCTTCCAAGGGAAATGTTTTCTCTTGTCCATCAAAAAAAAAGTGAACTCCTACTTCTGATCTCCTTGGAGAGCTTTGCTGTGATCTCCAAACTTCCAAATGCAACAGATGTTCACACTACCTGTGGACATGCACTATGCTCATCAGTAGTGATGCGGGGGTGGGGGGGGGGAGGTAGCAATTAGAAAAGAAAAACTGAAGGAAAAATGGAGAGAAAGAAATACACAGGGAAGAAGACAAACCAATTAACTTTGTGCTGCAGAATGTTAAGCCAAAATATGATTTACAACAACAGTTAAATACCTTGAGAAACCTGCATACGATTCACTGGCAGAGGCATGGGCCCATCTACAATGGCAGAAAAAAAAAGGAGGTTACTTAAAATAATCCTTTAAAGAGAAGAGCAGATCCAAAAGTGCTGTGCACTCTGATGCCAGCACACCCTTTACAGGGCCTTCTGTGAGACTCAACATCTAAACACAGGCCACCGCAGAACACAGCCACGACCATGTGCTTTCAGAGCAACAGGTTCCCTGGGACTGTAATTCTGTGTGCTGAGAAATACACACCAAACGCAGAAAGACACATGAAGGAACAGACCAGGGGCGGGACATGCAGTCCTTACTTGGAGGTCTCACAGGCTGCGCCTGGGGTATTCCAGGGGGCTGAGTCCCGGGGGCTGGTAAGGCTGGCTGGTTACCCAAGATGCCTTGTTTGTGTAAACGCGATCTCCGCTTTTCTTCTAGCTCTTTTTGAATCTTGTAGATTTTCTCTGCTAGTAAGTGATAGTATTCATCCTAAAAAGCAGCAACATTCAATACTAGTTATTTGCAAACAAACAACTGATCTGGTTTTGTAGGTTCTAACAAACTAATGAACTTTTAAATTAAAATTATGTACACTGGCACGGGTAAAGTATTCAGCACTTCTAACTCATAAACCAAAGCCCAGGGATGCTATGGGACTTAACAGTCAGGGGGTACTAAGTCCTCATGACAGTTCGTTCCACAGCTGAACCCCTTCTTGCATACCCACTGACACAGGTGACAACACAGTACAAGAACACTCCACTATAAAGCACACCCACAGATTAGAAAACCTTCATACACCTCACTTACCACTGTAGTGGGAACACTTGAAGATTCTGCAGTTACCAACCGAGAGGTGTGCAGGGAGGACCTCAAGTCTTAACTGGGACATCTCCCTGGTCAGTGTCCTCAGGCGAGGAGACCAGCAGGCTGATGGAAGCCGCCCCCGCTCCCCCCACATCCAGACCTGCAGCCACAGGTCGCCTGGGTGCCGTGCGGCTGGAATGCGAATGCGGACCCACCCTGCTGTTGGCAGACTCGTACATGTCCCCTTCCACTTTCTTAGCGTAGGCCACCAGGTTCTCCATGCGGCGATCCTTCAGGGCTGCAGGATCAGGTGTCGGGAAAATGGCTTGGACACTGAAAGGACAGCACGTACTCTCAACCTACTTTTAGTACAATGTCAACATCCTGCCATTTCACATGAGACACGGGAAGAGAAGAAACCGCTGTCTACCTTTGGGCACAATACACTGCTGAGAGACCCCCAATCTCTTGCCTAGTTCATATGCAGTCTCTCTTTGGAGACAATATTGATCTGTCAATTTCTCCACAAGTCAAACACAACATTTTGCTATTAACAATAAGTGCTTGACCAACTCAAGAATAATATGATTTTGAATTCCTAATCTTTAAACTACTAAGTACAAAAATTTTTGATTAAAATAATGGAGAAAAAAAGAAAACTCCATCGGAATCGAGTTGATTAACGGCACCTTAATTTAACTTAAATTGCTGGAGAAATCAACCATGAATTTCCCATGTTAATTGTATGATGGTATTGTGAAGCCATCTGTATTTACTAGGCCCAAATTCCTGCAATTCTCAGGGCTCCCCACAACTATAACCTTGAGCCATAAAATAAGACAAGCTTCTGAGTGAGTCCCAGCTCCCCGTGCACTGAGAGCTTAGAAAACAGGCCTGCCCCTGTGACATGGGTCAAAGTTCATATTCTTCTCCAGGATCCACTGGGCACTCAGAATCTGGGATCCTCTGGCCTCCCTAAACAAGCATGTGACCCCCTTCAGTTGCAAGGGTATGATCACCTAGGGCCCCAAAAAACACCTGGGCGTTAAATCAGACACCTAGCAAACTGCAAAACTGTCACATTGCCATCAGTCACAAAGTGCTCCCATCACATGTGAGTAACAGGCGAGGGGGCCACGTACAGTTTATGCACTAGATGGCTCCGCAGGTCCTGAGTGACGTGTTCGTGCCAGCTTTTCCGAACGCCGGTGCTGGAAGGAGGTGCTGCTGCAGGTATAGTGCTAAGGGTGCCAATGTTTCCAGAGTTTGAGCCGTCATTCATCAGGGGGCTGAGGGGAGAGGAAGAACAGGTCAGCCAACTGGAAAAGTGACTCACATGCCATTCACCCAACTAAGGGTCTTCAACCATATGTGACTTTAAACTCTGCTATCTGTTAGAAAGAAAGAAAGAGGGAGGGGAGGGAGAGGGACAGAGAAGGGAGGGAGGGAAACAGCCCTACACTTTAGAAAGAATTGAGAGTTCTATGTAGTTCCCAGCCCACTTTAACATGTGACTGTCACTCAGATAGGAGCCAAATGAAACAAAGGTCTTACTTTGTAGCCCCAAGGGAAGTTGGAAGAGCTGATTCTGAAATCAAGTTTGATGGCTGCTGATCTGTTGTTATTCCTCCTGCTGGAATGTTCATTGGGTTATTTCCTGAAAGACAAAAAAAAAAGCAATCAACCAACTCCTAAATTATACACCTCAAAGTCCTAATAACAGATAAATAACAAGTCACATATAAATAAATGATTCTTATGAAAATTATTCTTATGACTCATAATAATAAATGCTATGGCAGGAACTCTGGGAGTTATATTTTCAATAATGGTGGTCAAATTGTATAAATTCAACTGCTTCCCATCGCACTTGAAAACCAAAGAGCGTTTCTACAGAGGCTGGCTGGCAGCATGAATGCTTGGCGGCTGCAGAAAAAAATCAGAAATGATCCATCTGCAGCTTCGGTTTTGATTCTGGCTTCATTCCCGTCACATACACTTCATCATCTTTTTGTTTTGCATATCAGAAGATAAAAATCATAGAAATTAACTTCAGGTGAAGAAGACAAAAGGTCAATTTGCCTACAGTATTTGTTCTAAAGTAAGAGAAAGGTGAGACACAGGTTAATTGTCTTGTCCCAGATTATACCACCAACAGAAGTGGTGTCAGACTGGAAGGGACACTTCAAGACTCCAACCAAGTCTTCTAGCCAGCAGGAGTCAGAGATGCATTAGGGCAACTATTTCCCAACACGCAACAGATGAAGTATCTTTAAGGTGAAAATACTTTATTAGGAAAAGAACAAAACCAGCACAACAACCCTGTTCTGAGATCCCTGTTAGCCAGTCCGGATTCAGACTGGTCGGCTCCAGTCACAAGTAGTCCACAACCAAGAAATGCTAGGAGCTGCAGAGTCAAGGCAAGTGGTACTGCCCTAATTCCAACCTGAGATTTTGCATCCTGAGCCATGTGAAATGCCCTTTATGAAAACTATCCAGACACAGCGACAAAAATGTTGGTTCATTTGCAAATGTGATTCATCTTACAAGCCTGTAACATCTTCAGTGTACCTGACATTTTAGCCTTTTCCTGGAATTTTTTTAATTTAATCATTTAAAAGATACCATTCACCATAATATATATGTATTTGAATTTTATTATATATATATATTTAAATTTAAAATTTGAATTTAAAGTAAAAACAGTAGCTGAAAACAGCCCCGGGCTGCAGAAGGCTCGTCATTCCCGACACTGCATTTGCACAAGGAAGTTCTCGAGAGTCCTTTCACCTACCCAGGGGGTTGAGACTCCTCATCTGCTGGTGAGTTTGAGGCTGTGCTGGTTGCTGGCCAGGAACCTGAGGCTGCAGCTGCGTCTGGGGCTGGTTCAGGTAGGGGAGTCCAAGAGCAGCATACGCTCGTTGCATGGAGCTGGGGTCTATCGGATTTGGGTTACTTAAAGAAGTGGCATTCTGTTGGCCTGTGCCAACAGAACCAATGGTGTTTTGAATTCCACTAGCTGGAGACCCCAGGATGGCTATAAAAACAAACAGACAAACACAAGAGATAAGTAAAAGAAAAAAGTCCACAAGTGAGTTAAAAACTACTGAAAAACAAGTAAAATTTTATCAGAAGACCACCTATGTATGTCATGAAGCACTAGAACCCCGCTACCAAGAAAGGAACTGTGCAGACAGAAGGAGCCCATTCTATTAATCTCATCTGCACAGCGGCACCTGAAGAACAAAAATCTGAAGAGAATTCAAGCTTCTGTGTTAGAAAACAACGGACCAGAAAATCAGCGATCACGCAATCAAGGTCAGCGTGTATTAAATCTAGAGCCTCATAAGAAGTCAGTTCGGGGGAAACAGCAAACATGGGAAAACACACATCTTTGGGGGTCATCAGCCACCACTGAGGCGAGCTAAGAAGCCCCTCCTGCTGCTGCTCCTCAGGGTCCCTCACTGCTCACCACACAGGCACAGAGGAGGAGGAGGAGGAGCAGAAGAGACGCCTAGTTGGTCAGTTCTGTTACTTATTAACCTAATTAATTTCTTAATTACTAAAGGTATCAAGTAACAGTAACTTAATTAAGATCTCTGACACAATCTTCCAAAAAACAAAACTGCATTTCCTTGAACCCCTGACGTACAGTGACCAGACAACACCACGCCTTTCTCTGCTCTGAGTTTCCTACGTGGGAGGGCACCATGCTAAGCTCTCTGCTATGTGAAGCTGTTCAAGAAATACGGTGCCTGACTGAGGAAAATCTGTAGCAACATAAAGAGCCCCATTGCCAAGGGCTTCAAAGTTAACAGAGAAGACCCAAATACCCATCTGTCCGTCTGTCTGTCCATCTGTCCAAATGTCTTAATTGATGCAGAAGTTCTGCATCATACCATTGATTCTTATTTGTAAGAGTTCCGTTCTTTCCAACTTCCCCAAACTTTGAGTCATGTCATCAACAGCAGCTTATAAAATTGATACTATAACTGATCTTTGAGACATAAAACACTATCACAAAATTTTTCTTTAAAATTCAGACCATTAATGTAATAATAATATCCTCATATCACCATCAGCACAATTATAACATAAACAACTCAAACACTTATCTGAGTAACTTAATGAAACCAAAATGTGTTAAAAAAAAAAAAAAGCCCTTGATAATTACATATTCTATACTTTTTAACTTTTCTAATAAGAATATTCAGATCTCAAACTCATTAACGCTCATTAGACACAATTATACACACCAAGCACCTTATTATTATAAATGAAAAGCAATTCCCAAAGTACATTTTATGACAAGTATGTAGCTCTGAAATAAGTCGTGTATAATACTTTTAAAGGTATTTTTCCTAATAGTTAATACTCCATGAAACTTTAAACACATGCCATTGTACTACTGAAACTGACATGCTGACTTGTCTAAAAGAAGTACAATAGAAAAAGGAAAGTGACAATGTTAAGATGATTTATTTTTCTATTACTTTGCGGTGTAAGCAGGAACAGACCGAGACCTACATTGACATGCATACTGATCAACTGTGGAGAGATAGGAATTTAAAGAAACAAGGTGTACAAGGCTTTGAGGTTTTGGGTGAAGATGCAATAGCAGTGCCTTAACAACGATTTCTTTCTACTAAAATCCACTCGTGTCCACACTTCCCCAAATGCCATCCTTTTACCCCAAATTCCCCATCCTAGGAGGAGTGCCACTCCCAAGCTCAAGGCCACTTATGGGCTACTTACGGACTTCCTCTTCTCATGGAAGCTGCTGACTTGGTCAGTGTATTTTTTTTGTGTGTTAAAAGCATTTATGTCCTAAATGCACACATTACTGTTTTTTTTTTTACTTTAAAAGAAAACATACCTATCTATCTGAAGACAAGCATTTGGTACTTGACATTTCTAACTAATTTAGAGACAAGGAAAACAACATACAAACAAGTAAAAAGGTCTCTGACATACAGGCACGGCCCAATCTGAGTACAAACACTGCTATGAGATAACATCTACGCTTCAGGGACAAGGAACGCAGGCACTTCCTATGGGGGAGATGGGTGGAAGGGGAGTTACCTGGTGAAAGCCACCACAAACTCTAAGTCCTACAAGCTGAAGATGCTTCCGTTCTCCGTGAACACCCTGCTGGTGTCCTGGCAGCAGCTGGCCTTCCCCGAACCCCCCACTTTGCCCCGTGGCCGTCGGGCCTCTGCTCCTCTCCAGACATCTGCGACTCCTGCCTGAACTTGCTCCCTCCCTCACTTGCAAGCACAGACTCCAGGACAGACAAAGACAACAGGATAGAAGTGAGCAGTGTGCGCTCATGGAGCTCGGGGTCTGCTGGGAGAGCAACATCTCTATCTAATAATGAAAGGCTGCAGCCCTGGATCCTGTATCAGAGACAGCGGTCTCTGATCAAGACCATCTCTTCTTCCCTGCACGTTCCCTGCAGCGGGACCTGCACGTGCCTCACAGGACTCTCCTCACACCAGGGTGCTCGCCTCAAGCTGCAGCAGTGGAGCGGGCGCCCTCCCAGTACCGCAGCGCTGAGGGCTCTGAGGCTGAGCAAAAACGTGAGGAGTGCTAAAACAGCAACGCTCCATGTATCTGGTGTCACTGAGAATACAGCCTGCTGCATGAATCAATTTTACACATTATTGATACTCACCTCTTTGTTTATTTTGGCCGTGCTGCGTGGCTTAGGGGATCTTAGTCCCAGGCCCTCCCAGTGAAAAGTGCGGAGTCCTAAGCACTTGATCGCAGGGAACTCCCAATGTTTACCTCTCTAGATACCAACAGTTCTTGTTCTTTTTACCATTTTTACATCTTGTTTCCTTTCTCAGAGCTTAAGGCTACGTTTCACACACAATCAATCTTTGTAATATCCCGCCACAGTGTCTCAGTGCATCTCAGCACAGCGTGGCCCCTCTCCCCGAACATCAGTCAGCACTCCTGCTGCCAGTACGTCTCCAGAGTGTTCCTGCTCCCCTTCTGCCGCAGCTACTAAGGACAGAAGAGGGCCGGGTTTCACAGCTGGCTCTGTCCAGGACTCACGCCTCCGTGAGCACAGAGACTGGCCCATGGGCAGGCTCCACATACACTAGCCATTGCTGCTGTGCAACACGCGGCTCACCTCAAGTTCCAGCCCCCAACTGGTCTCAATAAAACTGTGCTCAATTTGGAAAGCCAACAAAAATGGACACACTGAATTCCAAAACTTTGTCAGGTTGGTGGGGGACACCATGAGGCAGGCAAAGCAGCCACTACTTGGTCATCACCTGGATTTCCACCAAGAGAGTCAAGCTCGAGTCTGCTCAGACCTGTGGACGTCTCTGCAGAGCTGCTCCCACAGCACAGGGCGTCCCAGGCCCGTGTACCAGAGCAGAGGGACACCCGAGCCGAGGGCCAGGCCCCCCATCACAGCCACCACCAAGCAAGAAGGCGCACCCTGCAGCAGGTGTCCTCAGAAGCCAAAGAGCTCAGAACTGGCAACCTGGCGCCGCCCAGAAGAGCGAGGTCAAAGCTCCTCCAATGAAGGCTATCACCGGGGGCTGTCTGGTACTTGAGCCACAGGCGGCCTCGCCACCCCCTCCCCCGCCCCCGCTGCAGGCTGTCACAGAGGCACTGGTGGTCTCTGGAGAGCCTGCAGGTGAAGCAGGTGCCCAGCCTGCGAGTGCCTGTGGAGCACCAAGTAGGCATCTGGAGGGCATGTTTTAAGCAGGACTCAACACCGTGAAGGCAGGCAACTCAAACAATCAGAGGGGCCTCAAGCTGGATCACCAGAGAAGGCAATGGCAACCCATTCCAATATTCCTGCCTGGTAAATCCCAGGGACGGAGGAGCCTGGTAGGCTGCAGCCCATGGGGTCACTACGAGTTGGACACGACTAAGGGACTTCACTTTCACTTTTCACTTTCACGCATTGGAGAAGCAAATGGCAACCCACTCCAGCGTTCTTGCCTGGAGAATCCCAGGGACGGGGGAGCCTGGGGGGCTGCCGTCTATGGGGTCGCACAGAGTCGGAGACGACTGAAGTGACTTAGTAGCAGCAGCAAAGCTGGATCACAGAGCAGGGCCAAGTAGTGAGTGGCAGGCCAGCAGAGGTATTCAAGCCAGGGGTCTGGGGAGGCTGACTGAGCCCCAGCGGAGGCCCAGGCAGCCACAGGCAGTGGGCAGGCTGGGGCAGCCCTGGGCTGATCCCGCAGCACCCATTCTGTCAGTCCTTTTGCTCTTGAGCTAGGAAACCTGTGGCTGCCCAGAGCAGCACGTGCACTGTCTCAAGAGCTCCAGGACCGACGCTCTGCCCTGCGAGGCATCCAGAGCGGCAAACACATGGAATTTGTTAAGATGCAGTCAAATAACACAAGAGGCCTGGGGGAAGGTCCAAGTCTCTGTGTTTCTCACAAGCAACAAGGGGTGCGCCTGCAGCTGGGCTGAGGACCATACGCGGAGCAGCAAAACCTCCCTGAGGAGGCAACATGAATTCAGACAGGGAGTCCAGTCTGTGCCGCCACAGCCTGCCCACTGCCACCCTGCACAGGTCTGGGAGCCAGGTGCCAAGACTGACGCTAGATACACACCCTGCAACGTCCTCATTAGTCAATAAAACCTGACGATCTCTATAAGAGATGGATAATGCAAGATCAGTGACTGGACAATAACTCGTGGGAAAAATTACACGAAGTTCCCTCCACACAGGCCACAGCAGTCTGGGTTTCCTTTCAGCGGCCCCTGGGTAGGCTCCACAGGTGGCCTGGGCAGGCTCTCTCAGTAGAGACATCAATGGGAGGAGTTAGAGAAGCAGGGTGTGTGCAGCAGGCCTGGCGAGCATCTGTGGGAAAACCTGCCTGGACAGCACAGCCTCGGTGGACACAGGTGGGTCTCAGATGATCCCTGGGGGTCCTGAACACCCACTTACAAACCTCATTTGCATAGGAATCTCTGAGTCCAATCAGAGGTGTCCCCTTGCAGGCATGTCAGCCTTGCTGTCTAGAAAGTTCTTCCCTTGTCACTTAATTGAAGCTGGGCTTTGCCCAGCCCCACCTCCCACGCACACTGACCCTCCCTGCCAGGACTGCCGACACCACTGGCTCTACCTCACTCCTCTGACTGACACCACTGTTGCCTCATTTTTTATTTCTGGCTGCACCCCACAGCATGAGGGATCTTACTGTGCCCTCATGAACCATGTGCCTCATGAACCTCACGTGCCCTCTGAACCATGGATCAAACCTGCACCCCTTACAGTCGAAGTGCAGGGTCTTCACCACTGGACCAGCAAGAAGTCCCAGATCGATGCCATTGTCACATCATTTTTAACGTACAGCTGACCCTTAAACAAGACAGGTTTCAATAGCATGGGTCCGCTTACACAGACATTTTCCAACAGTAAATACAACAGCTACACATTGTCCACGTTGCTCGAAGCTGTGGACGTGGAGGAACCAAGCTGCCAATGTGCTCAGAGGGCACTGGCCCTCTGACTGTGCGGAAGGATCGGCGCCCTCTTCCTGAGCTGTGTAAGGGGCAACTGGACAGAGTCCATCAGCTGCTGGAGGGGCAGAGCCACGCTTCCCCACTGTTGCTACGGCCCATTTCACACACGATGGGCACAGTTTGCTTCAAGAGAGGAGGAACAGCAACAAACGTTTACAGAGAAAACACTGCTGCAACTTTCTCGCTCATCCTATCAAACTCCTTGTCCTCGCAAAACCACAGTGCTGGAACCAAAGGAATGCACACAGAGCAGAAACCTAACTTGAGAAGCATTAAAAACAAAAACATATGCAAATACACAAAGTACACACTAAAATACCCCACTTTGATTTCTTTCACGAAAATTTACTACAACCTTGCACAGAGTTTGTCTGTACACGCCCCATGACTTTATATTGTGAAATCACCCAGACAACACCTTACGTTATGACTGGAAGAGACACTGTGGTTTACCACTTCTGAGGGCTCACTCTGGATCAATCATTACAGCAAGCAGGCAGTTATAAAGATGGTAGAAAAAACCCACACTCATTTCTTTGTTGTTTTTTTTTTTAAATAAAAACCACACAAAGTGTTTCTTAAAAAGAGAAATCTCACAAGTTTACAATTGTCATGGCAATACATATTAAAAACCAAAGGATCTCAGAAAATTCACAGTCCCAAATTAAAGGTTAAGAACACTATCCTAATTCATTATTCATGGAATGAATACTGTACAACCACAAACTCGACAAGAAATATTTTGACACTTATAAGGACTATAACTGAAATACATCCTAAAACGTAAGAAACTATAACCATCACAACATGTTAGTAAAAAAGAAAACATTTTACACTAACTTGGAAGAAACTCAGACTGTACTCCACTAGAACTGTTGTCTCAAATATCTGCTTCTAGAAGACACAGATTCCTAGATCTTCACTCTACGTAAGAAATGTCCTATAAAATCATGTATTAATTCGTATTTTGCTTAATAAAAGTATAATTTAACTGACTTAGGAAAGTGACTTTTAAAGGAAACTTAGTGTGACTGCTTCTACCGGGGAGCGAGGGAGGGAGGGTGGGCCCGTGGCCCTGGCCTGCTTTCTTGGGCCACGGACACCCCTGTGTGTGGGGCTCTGGGGGCACTCGGGAGGGAGTGGGGCCTAGCGGGCTCGACCACCTTTCCCATTGCCACTTGGAAACAAGCAGAAAGAAAAGCAGCACACGTGTTCTGAGGTAGCAACAGGTCTGCCGAAGAAGAATGAGAGCAATGGACACAAACCACAAGCAGAGCGGGTGGGGCGAGATGGCCCAGATGCGGTGGCGAAGATGCAGACGGTGCTGGAGTTCCGAGGGCAGCTCCAGCCCACGAGGACACGCGCACCAAGGGCATGGCCTACCTGTCCACACCAAGGGACACACCCCGAGAGCACAGCTGGACCTCGAAAACGACCAGAAGGGACTTAACATCAGGGACAGACGCTCATCCTTTCCCTGCTCCGATGCCCATGGGAGCCCCTGGGAGCCACACAAGGCCTCCTATGGGGGCACTGCCTAATTACCTGCTAAGGGCACACAAACTGATGGAAAGATGACGAAGCGAGGGCAACGATCAGGGTGCGGCATCCTGGAGCAGAGACCCTCCATCTGCACTGAATGAACTGTTAGTTACACAGCTAGGCCTGGGAACCGCGTCGCCTCCACAACACCTGCATGTGGTGTTGACTGACTGACTCTAGAACGAAGGGTCCTCAAGACTACTTTAGGGTGATTTCAAAAAGTGTCCAGTCTATCCACCCCTCACCCCAAAGCCACTGCCATTACAGTGACAAATGCTGAGTATCTGTCAAGAAACTCAGAGAGCCATCCCGTCAGCTCTCGCCTCTCTGATCCAAGTCCCTCTCCTGCGCTCGCTGCTCCGCAGTGGCCGAGTCCGGGGGTCGGGGCGGGGCCTCCAACGTGGCCGCTCCCCGAGCAGGTGGGGCGCCCGAGCGCTGGCTGCGCTGCGGTCCCCCTCGGCGTCCGCCCTGGCACCCCAGCTCCCACTACGCGGTGCGGCGACTAGTTTCTGCCCTGCTCCCTGCCTATTCCTCTGTGTTCTCAGTGTCTCATCGCCAAGCTTCTCTACCCGCAGTGCTCACTTACTTTGTTGGTTTCGCTTGTCACTGGCATTTTTCAAAGGGAGGCAAACAGGACAGTCATGCCGTGTGCAGTTCTTCCAATGAGAGATGATTTGCCGTGAAGATGCGCAATGGGCAACTATGACCAGAAAAACAACGAGATGTTATTCTTCCATCCAAATCGTCGCGCGTTCAATTACACCTACATTGTAAGGCCAGCTTCCATAAAAGGTGATCACAAGTGAAACTGTAGCACAGTGCAGGCAGTCCTCAGCTTACAAACAGGCTGCTTTCCAGAAAGTTTGTAAGTCGACTACTGAGAATTCCAAACAAAAACTTCCCAGAGAAGCAATGTTATGAATGATGGTGAACAAGGTTCAGCCCACAAATCAAAAACAAAACGAAACTACTTGGCCTGAAATACCACACAAGTGGAATGAAAGGCAGAACAAATAATAATTCTGTAATGTCACTATTTACAATAAAAAGTTTACATTATGTTTATTAATGCTCAAGGATGAAACCATCTGAACACTAGAGTTGAAGAAACATAGCGAAGCAAATGAGAGGTCTGTGGAGACCCTGAGGGGGCCCGGGCACTTCTCAGAGCACCCGAGACGGCAGCTGCGGCCGGTCCCTCTGTCTCTATCTTCGCTTCCACTTCTTCCTAAAGGTCCAGCACGACCCTCCTCTGCTTCTCCATCAGGACAGGGTTACACTCGGGACTCATGAGCGTCACAAGGGGAAGCAGGGAGATCAGGGAGACTCTCCCCAAGGTTAGGAGCACAAGTGAGAAGAGACAGAAAGAGGATAAAGATTAAAGGGAAGCAGAACTGTTAGTTAAGGGAAGGCTTCTTCAGGAGAACTGAGTTGTCTGTGTCAAGACCAGAGAGGGGACACGTGTGTGCATGATTCTTCCCTCTGTAGAGCAAGGAAGGAGGTGGCAGGGGTGGGCAGTACACACAGGTCCCCAGGACAACCGGGCCGGGAGCCCGATGAGCCAAGACAGAAGGGCGGAGGGGCGAGGCAGCAGCCCTGGCGCCTGGGCGCACAAAACGACTGCAAGACAGATGCTCTAGGCTTGGGGAAAGGTGGGCACATGCACGTGTGCACACTACACTGTCAAAAAGAAAACCTGATCTAGACATGTATGGCGAAGACAGTGCTCAAGAAGGGACACAGGTCTTCTGTGACAGAGGAAGGCAGAGAAGAACGAATGCAGGGCCCAGCCCCACCAGCAAAAGTTCACGGAACGTTGTAGAAGCACATCGCCTTTCTCCTGGGCAGGTGAGCGTCCAGAGGCATCTGACTGGTCAGCACATGGGGACGTGGGAAGTGGGAACCTTCTCAACAGGAGAGGTGCCAGAGAATACCAGACAAGTCCACCCTTGGCTCTGCCACCAGGACCTGAGCAAACGGCACTTACCTTGACAAGCCTTCCCAGCCTGACAATGCGTCATGTGATTCAAGACGTTTTTCATGGTTCGACAATGTGGGAGTGCGCAGGCCCGGACCTCTCCGTTGGCTTGTTCTCGCCTCTGACATTTATGAGCGTGAAGCAGTAGGACCAGCTGCTGCTGTATCAGTTTGCGTTTTTCGGGATCTGCAGTGGGGCCCGTTGCAATTGCCTGGGTGGGTACAATTCCCACTGATGTTTGCATCTGAGGCTAAAATAAAACAAATTAACACAAACATTTTAATAAGCTTTCAGAGTTCCAATTCATGTTCATTAACTATTTTTTCAAACTAAGGGTAAAGCTGAGTGATAGTTTAGGCCACAATGAGAATGCAGCTGGTGAGGTTCCTTTAATTCATCGGCAATTTATCACACTACAATACATACAAGTGCAGGAAAAGCCCTTATTATATTAGGTTGAACCATATCAAACTATTGTTTCTCTAAGCCAAATGACCAAACGTTGGCAATTCTATAGGATTCAACCTAATAAAAAGATCGCCAAGGCCTGACCAATTCCAACCCACTGAGAAGATCTGACGGCGCAGAGCAATCAGAGCCACCCTGCAGATGTCTAGTCTTCTGACCGGAAGGACAATACCTGCAGCATTCATTACTTCTCAAAGATTAAGACAGCATTTATCTTGAATACAACCATCCAGTACAATCGTTAATGCTTTGCATTTCATTAAAATTTCTACTCAGACATCAGACAATATTTTTTCTATGTATTTGATGATGTGCTAAAGATACAGAAACAGAGCTTAGTTACTTTCATCCTTTCAAAATAGTAGGCCAGATCAACCATACCTCTTAACTGCAAAGAACACGGAAAAGGGGACCTGTGGAACTTCTTACTCTTTACCAACTACCAATATTCTTCAGAAATTTACTAAAGAAACTTTGAAATAAGAGAAATGTAAAGTTCCTAACATGCAACAATATAACCCACATTTCCGGGATTTTCTGATCTATTGCTCTGATTAAGTCACACTTCTGACTTCATTTTACAACATCTAGTGCTTCCCACGAAGTACAACACAGCTCCGATTTTTCAAATGAAGAATCAAAACTATATACATTTGCAACTAGGAGAACACCAAGTAAAAACATATTTCTTTATGAATCAAAGTTCACTGTAAAAAGAGCGTTTTGTATTTTGGCTTTACCTCGATGAGAACTCATAAAATAAGTATGTAGAAAAGCTACCTGGCTTCACTCAAGAGCACAACTCCTAGAACCCTAACCAGGAACCAAAACAAAAACAAAATTCAAGCCAAGAGGCTGAGTGTACTGAGTGGAGAAGTACTTAACGCCTGAGGGAAAACAGCCTCTTTCCCTTATGTCTATTTCCCCAATTACAAAAATGTGGAAAGCAAAAGAACTAAGGAAATACTTAACACCTGCAATCCTGAGAGCCAGGAGTCCACTGAGGAAGTGCAGACAGGTTTTTCTTCTCCCAGTCGTTTCTGTATGTATGAACCATGACCAACAGTCTCATTTATATGAATTTGGCTTGGTATTTATTCTAGGTTCTGCCCTGTACCAGTAAGTTGTAGCATGATGCGTAGTGAACATGCGGCTGTACATTCATTTATCCAAACTCCAAAGACTGGGGATAAACTGTAGCCACTCCTCTTTTTTCTGACACTTTAAAATAAGGCTTCAATAAACAAACAGCCTGTGACTATGCCCTCTGCAGCATTCAGTACCTACGTTAAATGATTCTGCATCCATCAGCTTATTTCCATGGACTACAAAGTCCAAGCGAAAATCAACAGGAACAGAAGAATATGGGAAATGTAAGATGATCCCTGGTTAGGTCTCTTTTGCATTTACAAAAAAATTTCAAACATGTGGAAAAGTAGAAAGGAAAGGATACCATTATCACATCTAACCAAATGAAGGATTCTTTAGTATCTTCTAACATCTAGTCCATACACAAATTTCTCAACTTGTCTCCAAACAGTCTTTTAGAGTTGGTGTGCACAGATCAGGACCCAGTTCAGGCCCACACCCTCCACCTGGTTACTGTCTTTAAGGTTCTTCATCTCCTGCTACCCTCCCCCGCCTTTACTTTCTCACAATACTGACGTCTGGAAGAATCAAGCCAGTTGTCCTCCTGCCATTTCTTAAAACACAGAAATACTACATACAAAATAAATAAATTAACGTAAAAAGAGGTATCATATAAAAACCTGGTTAAAAAAATCTCGATCATATGATTAAATTATAAAAGACTTTTAAAGTCATTAAAAATTAACACATTGTTTCTCATCTGCAATGTTCTCAATCACACATTTTAAACTGTATTTGATGGTATGTTGAAACCTCAACATGTAGAAACAGCACAGCTGGAAATACAGCATGTTCAAGTCTGGGTCTATTCTCCATCTACATGTAGCTGTTTAGTAAGCCTACACACTGTTTACACATCTCAAAAACAAACTGGAGGATGAAGCTGAGTCACCAGCAACATGAAGCAGACAACACGTCTCGTGTCCCTGGGTTAGCCTTCCCCATATAACTCCATGGGCTTGCATGAGGCTAGTCCAGGTTGCAAAGTGCTTACAAATGTGGGGCACATTTAATTTCCTTCTCTCTCAGGCTGGTGCTCAACAAGAAGTAAGAGCTGTATGAACTTCTGCAACAATCTGTCAGAAGCAGCCTTTAGATTCTATCAACTTCCCAGCTCAGTCCCCACTGTCCAGGCGGGAGAAGAGAATTAAAAGAAAAATGCTTAAACAAGAACCTCCCTTTAAACATACAGAACAAAATTTGCAAATTCCCCCCAAAAGTACTTTATAATTTTAGGCAACTTTATTTTTGCAATGACCAAGAATATTTTGGAAAATGGTAAAAATGAAGGAGGACTCTATCCTGCCATAGATTCTTAGGTATGTAACCAAAAACAGAAACCATGGTAACGAAAAAAATAAACTAGCCCTCATTAAAATTAAAAGCTGTTAAGTTTCAAAAGACACCATCAAGAAAGTGAAAGACAACCCAAAGAATGGGAGAAAACATCTGCAAATCACAGATGTGACAATGGACTTATATCTAAAACATTCAAAGTACTCTTAAAACTCGATGATTTAAAAAAAAAAAGGAATCTAATTTTTTTAAATGGACAAAGTATACGAAGAGACATTTTCCCAAAGAAGATATACAGAGAAACACATGAAAAAACTGGTATGTTTACTGAAACATGAAACCCATGAAAAAGCACTCGATACCATTAACTATCATCAGAACCACAGTGAGGTACTCTTTTACACCTACCGCATGGCTACAGTTTAAAAACGAGACAGTAACAAGTGCTGATGGAGAAGAACCTGGTCTCTCTCACTCTAGTGGTGTGTGTGTGTGTGAAAGGGTGCAGCCACTTTGGAAAACACTCTGGCAGTGCCTCAAAAGGTTAAACCTGGAGTTACCACCTGGACCAGCAATTCTCTGAAGCATACACCCAAGAGAACTGAAAACATATGTTCACACAAAAACATGGACACTAATGTTTGCAGCAGCAGGATTCCTAATAGCCAAAAAATGGAACCAACTTAAATGGGCATCAAGTAAAGACTAGAAAAACATGATATATCAAAAAAAGGATATAACCCAACCACAAAAAAGGAAGTACCAGTACATGCTACAACATGAATGAACTTCAAAAACACTGTGCTAAGTGAGAACACCAGTCACAAACAACCACATATTGTATAATTCCATTTTGATGAAATGTCCAGAACAGGTAGATCCACAGGGGCAGAAAAGATATTAGTGGTTGCATCTGGCTGAAGATCTCGGGGAAATGGGAGAACTTGCTAACGGTACAGACTTTCTTTCTGAAACATGAAAATGTCCTAAATTTGAACATGGTTGGTGATGGTGGCACAAAACACTGGACGCCACTGAACTGTGCACTTTAAAGAAGGGGACTCACGGGAAAGCAACCGTATCTCAATAAAGCTGTTTTAAAATGACTTCTATCTCACTAATTATCAAAGAAATGAAATTAGAACAAAGAAGCATCTTTCACTTATCAATATGACCACGATAAAAAAATAATAAAGAAAAATGTCCATTCCTTTTGATCCAGTGGTTCTAGGTCTTATAATTTATTACTAGGGAAGTAACTGGACTAGTGTGCTAAAATGTATGTACAAAGACAGACATCACACTTTGATTAAATTACTGAATACTGGAAAATTCCCTAAATGTCTAGAAAAGGCGGACCAATTAAAAAAAATTATGGCTACAGACCTCATGAAATCAGATGCAGGCATGAAAAGTAAGGGGGACCTGAGGAGACCCCAGTCAAAGCCACGTGGAATACAAAGGCCTGGAGCCAAGCCCCAACCAAATCCTGGACCCACCGAGCACTGAGAGATAGAATCACTGTTATCTGGGGCAACTAAGCCCACGCCCCATAACTACTGAGCCTGCCTGCCCTAGAGCCCGTGAGCTGCAACAAGAGAAGCCACTGCACTCAGAAGCCCACACACCACAACCAGGGAGCAGCACCTGCTCGCCGCACAGCAATGGAGACCAGCTCGGCCAAAACACCCACAGACAGACCCCAATAATAATGCAGGCCTTCACGCCGCCAAGAGTTAAATGGAACACATTAAGCTACAAAAGAAAGTCATTAAAATAGTACCATAAAGTCATTCAGTTTTTCCTTATCAACTTCATGCGTTGTTTGAATGTTTTACAAGAAATGTACTATTTTTAGAACCAAAAAAAAAAAAAAAAAAAAAAATCCCACTTTGGGAGGAAAATCAGAAGAATCAGTAGAAAACAATGAACAATTAAATATTAAAAAAACTGTAAAAGTACTAGAAAGTGATACAGGCCTTCGTAAAAATATATAAAGCAGTGGTTCCTAACTAGTCCCCAGTAAAACCTCTTCAAATACAGATTCCCCAGTCGTGCCTCTTAGAGACTACACTTCACAAGATGGGGGTTGGTGGGAGGGTGGGCAGAGCTGTTTGTATTCAAGTTCCACAGAGGAGGCTTCCTTACAACAGCTTTATACTTCTTAAAGGTTTTCCAAAATGAACAGGGATGCGCTTTGACAGTTACAATAAAAAGAAACATTTAGGAGAGCCACTCACAGGTGATTCTCATGCAGCGGCAGTCATGAGTATCGGGAGAGTGCCTGGCCAGACCGCTGTAACAGCGACCGACAAGCCAGGCAACACGCGTGACACACACGAGACAAGGCAGACAGCGCAGGTGTCGCTCCTTCTCCAGTCTTCGCCCCTCAAGGACTCTGTGCTGGGTGCCCAACAAGCAGCAGCTCAGTTAATGCCCACCTGCGGCCCTGGGAGGACTATCGCAGGCCCATACAGCCTCATGCGCGGTGGTGGACCCAGGGGCAGCCTAACAGCAGAGCTCCCACCTCCTTAACCCTTCTGTGCTCACCTTGTCCCAGGGCTGCCCACCTTGCCTTATAAACCATTTGAAGAGAATGTAACAGAAAAACTGAGGAAGGTGGGAGGGGGCTTCGGGATGGGGGACACATATACACCTGTGGCTGATTCATGTCGGTGTATGGCAAAAACCACCACAATACTATGAAGTAATTAGCCCCCAATTAAAATAAATAAATTAAGTTTTTTAAAAAAGAAAAACTGGCCAAGGACAGAACTAAGGAACTTGAGAAACAAAAACATACTAAACACATGTACTTTCATTCTTACCAGTAATCAAGAAATGCAAATCACAATAATTGGACACTATCTCCTCCTGTCAAAGGACAGAATGATAACCCCCAGCCTTGGGAGCATTATGGGATACTAGTGACCTGCTTCCCGGCTTTTGTTGGAAGGCAATACAACAGTATCTATCACAAGCTTTAAAATTCATGCAATGCATTTTGGTAACTCCCATCAGCTCACATGCAGTTCCTAATGCTGGAAGGGGAAGGTTACGGGGGAACAGGAGTCAGTGTTGCCATCACGACCCCCTGCCGGTAAACATTCTGAACCATGAGTAACAGCAGGTGAACATAAAGCGTACAACCCAAGGGCTGTGGAGAGCACAGCCCACTCACCCCATTTCATTGCTAGATCTTTTGTTCTTTGCATGTATCTTGCTGGCATCGTAACTCAACCATCATTTAAACCTCTGTCCATTAAACGGCCTTGAAAGGCAAACATTTTATGTTTATTCTGGTGTATTTCTTAATTTTAAAGGAGCTTGCTGTATTTTTATTAGGTCTGTCATTGTTACATAGGTCTGAGTAATCAGCACCAACCCCATTTTTTTAAAATGCCTTTTATCCTAACAACAGGATCACAGATGTGCACAAGGAGTATGTGTAAAGTTTATCCTGGATTCTTTCTAGAAAAAGAAGTTAATTTTCATGAAGTATCCGAGAATAAATTACAATGTATGCAAAGGACTCTGCAAACAGTAAGAAGCAGAAAGTGACAAGTCAGAACAGTGAACGAAAGTGCTTCCTCTGACCACATGACCACCGCCCCCCATCTGCAGGGCTGGGGTTCCCGGAGACAACTGTTCAGATCAGCCTGGCCCAGACCTTTCACATAACCAATGCAGTCCAGACCCCTACTTCTCTGACATCCTCCCCCGACCCACCTGGAAACTTTACTTCTCCCCAGTCTCCACTTAAAAGTCAGGAAATGACACCAAAGTGAACACCAGGTGGGACAAAGGGTTGTTCTGCAATATCTGCTTGTTCTGATTCCCCCAGAAGGACCCTAGAACAGCTGGTTACACAAAGCTTTGTAGTCATAAAATAGAGAAAATGCTCATTAAATGTACTCAGCTATCAAACCAGGAAGAAGTGATAATCACCTGAGATGATAAAGATCAACTGGTAAGAAAGAGAACAGTTACTTAGAATAATGTTTCTTGTGTCTTCTTTTTGTTTGGTGTCTGTTAATTTTTTAAAAATAAGATTACCTAACAATTTAAGATTTAAATTCAATAAGGAAATAACTAAAAATGATCAAGGTGGACCAGAATGATTTCTAAGCAATCTTCCAAATCAGAAACACTGATTTCACAGTGGAAAACAAACGGCTAAGTCAAGAAAGAAAACTCATGGGCGAGAGAGCACAGGACAGACAACTGGACAGACCCACTCTCCCCCCTGCCCCAGCGTCACTGCTGTCCACTTGGAGAGTCATCTGCCTCGGAGGCTGCGTGGTCAAGTACACCTGTGCAAAGAAACCTCGAGGGTAAAAGCTGCTGGATCTACTCAACAGCCAAGGGGACAGGCCAACCAGATCCACACATCTCAACTGACTTACGAGGTCTTACGGGCATCAGGCCCCGTTACTGTACAACCAGTCCACGAGAATTACCCGTCTACTAACAACTGGCTTCCCAGGTGGCTCAAGGGGTAAAGACTCTGCCTGCCAGTGCAGGTAGACATAAGGGATGCGGGTTCGATCCCTGGGCTGGGAAGGCCCCGGAGGAGGGCACAGAAGCGCAATCCAGTTCTTGCCTGGAGAACTCCATGGACAGAGGAGCCTGGGGGCTACAGCCCAGAAGGCTGCGAAGAAGCAGACACGGCTGAATCGACTCAGCACGCACAACTTTCAAGGAATCATCTTCTCGACCACCCATCTATATGAACATATTCTTCAAGAACATTTATTACAGTAAGTTTTTGATAACTTGGCAAATTAATCATTTGACAGACAAATTAGCTTTTGATGGCTTGAGCCTAAGCGCCATTTCAGATAATTGTGGAAAAGGTAAAAAGAAGTTTGGGAAGTTGGGGCCACACGAAGACAGCTGTGACTCTTCAGACAGACACTGCGCTCACATCTTTGGTAGCTGCGACTGTCTCCTTCCAGACCCATTAAATGTGCTGCCTACTGAGTTCTACCTCTTAAAAAAAATTTTAATTAAAAAAAATTTTATATATAGGTATAATCATTTAAGGTATCTACTGAGTTCTTCCTAAAACAGTCACTTCATTTTCCAGAACACCTGGTACAGTCCCTGTATTTGCTGCTACCGGGCACGCAGAAATTCTGACACTAGTGTGTGTACTGGGCACAACTTGTTTAGACACGAAGAACCTGCCTACTAAGTCTCTGCTTTACATGAAGTCAAAGACCTGAAGGTCTCTGGAGATAATTTATGCTGTTTTACCTAGAGAGCTTCATTGAAGAAAAGGCTATGCTAATTAGACTCTAGAAAAGACATGGTTAATGGAAACTAGTCTTGGAAAGAAGTTAAATGATTTTTTTTTTAGCTCTACTGGGTCTTTGTTGCTGCATGTAGGCTTCCTCTAGTGTGGAGAGCTGGGGCTACCCTCTAGCTGCGGTGTGTGAGCTTCTCACCGCAGTGGCTTCTCCTGTTGTGGCTCTAAGCTCACAGGCTCAGCAGCTGTGGCACAGGGGCTCAGTGGCTCCGTGGCATGTGGTATCTTCCCAAACCAGGGATCAAACCTGTGTCCCCTGCAGTGGCAGGCAGGTTCCTGACCACTGGACCACCAGGGAAACCCAGTTAAATGATCCTGATTGAGTACTTCCAATACCAGTACAACCAATACAGCTGGTCCCTACTATCAAAGAACACCATAAATATTTCTCAATTTATAGCTTTTTTTATATTTGCAACACATCATATTTTGGGCTTAGACTATGTTTCCCAGGCTGATATTTATTGCTAAAACAAAAGAAGATGAGTTTAAATAGTAGAAAGGATTTATATAGGTGCTGGTAAGAATTTTAGATTAGAAATTAATTCTTCAAAGGCCCATAAACTCATCTTCTCATCTTCAAGTTACAGGTGGAGGCGATGAGAATAAGAAAGGTAAATGCCTAAAATCACAAGAACTTGTAGGACTAACAGTGAGAGGCAAGCACTTACTTCCCAACACTGTCCCTTGTATTCCAGTTCAATTACTGAGGCATAATTCATAGCCACAGAGTGATTTTCTACAGAAACTGCTCTCACAGTGAAGAGCTGACGACACCACTCACTTGTCGTTCCAGTGAAGGATGAGAGTGCTGGAAGCTGTCTCCCTAAGTCCTAGGGTGGAGGGAAACACCAGAGTGCCAGTGATTTTAGATCCACGCTTGTGAAGTACTAGGAACTACAGACAATGCTTTAGACATACAAGCATTTAAAGGGCAGCTAAAACTAGGATGAGCCAATCAAAGACAACAACAGGGGGAGACGCTTGGGTTCAGGAAGTTCAATCAGTTCAAGTCTTGATTCCTCAGTGACTGGAAACTGGATATGGAAGATGGAAAATGATGAGAAAATAAGACAAAAAGGGGGAGGGAGACAGTGAAGGTTTCTGAAGTGCTGAAGTGGACACAAAGACTAACAAAGCAGGCCACTCCCCAGTGGGCATTTGGGCATCAAGTCCCTGAGACTGCAGGGGACAGAGCCTCTGGAAGCCTAATCTACACCAGAATCACTGGAGGAGCGTAGTTCCACCACAAGAGGAAGAATAAGTCCATCTACTTGGCAATTATCCTGAACCGTCTTAGAGGGAAGTAGGTGGCACACACTGGAAAACTGAGAAAGAAAAAAACGAAAGTTTCACAAATAACAGTGAGAGACAAAAAGATTCCTCCCTCTTCCTCTAAGAGATTCCGAACCAGGAGGACACAGGGCAGCCCAGAGGCCACTGATGCGGTGGGTCCGCTGACTCACTGCGAAGCAGACAGAACCAACTCCAAGACACACAGCTTGCCCCGGAAGGGCCAGAGCTGATGGCGTGTCACCACGAGCTGCCAGCGGCGCTGCCCCCCAGCTCACTCCAGCCAGACCCTCCTCCTCACGGAGTGCCCTGCACAGTCACCCTCCCCCACTTCAGAGACCTGAACCAGCAGCTGCCTGGGGGGCCTGTCCAGAGCCTTCAGGTTCCAATTCTCTGACACGAGAACAAAATGAATCCTAACACCTCTCCCATGAGCTACTATTTTTCCTTTTGTGAGCAATTTTAACAACTTACTGACCAGAGATGTATTAATTCGTTTTTTGTTATCTGAACTTTATGGAACAGAGATGTTTCAACATTCACTTACGTAACAAATTGCTGACCACAGGTGTGAGTTTCTGTAAAAATCCCCCAAGCAATAATGTGTTAAATAAGCAGCACTCCTGATTATTTTCCTTCACTACAACTCTGTCTTTAAAATTAATCAATTATTTGGTTGTGCCACGTCTTAGTCGTGGGACACGAAATCTTGAGTCTTTGTTGACACATGTGGGATCTAGTTCCCTGATGGGGACTGAACCCGGGGCCCCTGCAGCAGGAACAGAGTCAGCCACTGGGCCACCAGGGAAGTCCCTCCTCCATTACAAGTTTGGAATGGCAAATTCTCTATAATACAGTTCTTAGTTTTTCTCAAAACAACAACAAAAAACCCCAACACACATGAACTTCCTGTTAGAAATAACCCTGTGGGAGACCACAGTGGAGCGCCCACAGCAGACTCCAGAGAGAAACTGACAGTGGGGCCCCTCTGGTCACCAAACCTTCTCAGGTGAGATAAGCCCAGAGGTGCCCCACCTGAAACGGGGCCCCTTCAAAACAACCCCACACCCGTCATGAAGGTCAGCAACAATCCGGTACCAGCTGATACCCGAATTCCGCCCCCTTCCTGCTAACGCTCCCATGCTCTGTTGAAAATGGCAAGAAGGGCAACATCACTGAGGGGTCAGGAGGCCCCTGCTTCCAGAGGACTGCCCTGGGACAACTCCGCTCCGTCTGGGCAAACTTCTCCTTTGAGACAGCCCACGTGGACCTTGAAGCCAGGCTACAGAAAGACAATCCAACCTATGCCCCCACCAAAATCACCCTTCTTCATCAGTAAAATTTATATTATTTTGAAATTCTTACATCCATGTGAGTAATCCTAGAAAACTGGATAGTGAACACATACATTTAATAGTGGTCACTCTTCTTAATTCACATTATAAACAATAGCATACATACTGAGTCTTTTTAGACCTAAAACTTGACTGATTTCAAAGATGCTACAATGTGGGGGGGGGGGGGGGAAGTGCACCTTAGAATCATGAAATACAGTGTAATAATATGGTGAAAATTCTAAGAACTTCAAAAATCTGAAGAAAGTTAAGAAATTACAAATAAAATGGCCGAAGACAGAGCTACAATGAAATCCATGTGAAAATTTAGGGAGATGTGGCATTTGCTCTTGAACGCTGTCCTGGGGATATGGACGCCCTCAAGGACCCCATCTGCAATGGGAGCTCTGCGCCCTTTGGAGCTCCCGGCAGCACAACCCAGAGGGAGACCTCAGAGCATAGCGAGCCACAGGTTTCCATGACTACGGGCCACACGGCCCGCACGCTCCCTGACCGCCCACACATCTACCTGCACACTCCAGCGACGATCTTTGGCCCTCACCTCGCTCACCACCTCACCAGTCACCATCCCCTCTCAGTCTCCTCTCCCACCTTCAGGGACATCGCCAGTCCCCCTGGACAGTGGCCACCCTACTTGTATGTCCGTCCACCTGCCTGGCCTCTTCACCTGGACATCTCACAAGCATCTCAAGAGGAGCAGGTCTACGGTGGAATTACAAGTGCCCTCTCCTTCGTCACCCTTTTCCCAGCCTGCTCCTCTGCTAGCTCTGTAAATGGTTCCACCACCCACCAAGTCATCTCTCATGGTGACCCCACTCTAGCGGCAAATCTTGTCTGGTCTCCTGTCCCTACTGTGACCTGTCTCCTCTAGCCTGGACCACTGCAGCGGCCACTACCACCCACAGCCTCCCTGAGATAGCTCCAGCTGAGCCCCCAGTACTCACCTCACACCACTTTCCCCTCATCCTTCCCTGGACTTCTGCTGGCTCCCATACAAGCCATGCTCTTCCAGAGCCCTGGGGTCTCCACGGCTTCTGCTCACCCTCCCGAACTTGCCCTTAAACCCCATTCTTGGTGCAGCTCTCTCTCTGATGGTTCCATCTAAGGAGATCCCCGTGTCAACCTCAACCTCTGTGTGCTACTCAGACCTGCTGGGGCAGTCTGTATTTGATTATTTGTTTTCCATCACCACTGCCACCCCCCACGCCCGCAATTCCATGGGGGCGAGCGCTACATCACTCACAGCCACATTCCAGATACACCTGGGCTCAGAAAAGGTGCTCAACAAAAGTGGCAAATTAAAGGACTGGCCACACCCCTGGCTTCCTCTGCACCCCCAGTGATGGAGAGGAGACAGGCACGAGCCCCTTGGCCAAAGATCGAGTGTCTCAATGGTTCCACAAAGAGCTCAACCAGGGCACCAGGCGAGCTGGAGTCAGAGTCCCAAACTCACCCAATCAGCACACAGAACCTCGTTGGGATTTACAAGGTCACTCTCCAAAGCATGACAAAAACCACAAGAACATTCAAGGTGCAAATTTCTCTCTCTTTTTTCTAAAGAGACCTAAGTCTTTGGTAACTGCTTCCTTCCTGCAGACAACAATCTCTGAGCCCCAACAGGCAAGATACAATTTAGAAAGTTCAAGGAAGACCACCAAATATGTTTGAGGAACTGATATAAGTGATATAAACACCCCAAAGAGCTCGGAGCCCCTAAAACATGATGGCCAGGACCACTGAAAGAGTTCTGGGCCTTGCAGACAACAGGCTACAAACCCTGAATAAACTCAGTCGCATCCTCAGCCTCCTCGTCTGTAAAACGGGAGGTGAATGATGTCTTTCAAGAGGCTGTGAAAGAGTAAGGTACAACACACAATGAGAAAGCTCTTGGATACCAGGCAAGTGACGTGCCCTCGCGCCCTGCTCCTCTGACGGTCCCCACCAGCCCCTGTGCGCACCCAATAGCGCGAAGGCCGAGACTTCAGACATACATGCTGGTGAAGCTCTGGTGCCTCATGGGTGAATGTCTGAGGACCTTACTCCAAAGACAACAGCTGTGCGTCACTTCCCGGGTCCACCTGGGTCCCCATGGGAAAGCGGTGGCTAGGCTGGCACAGACCAAGGCACTGCCCCAGTTCACCAGGCTGTCCAGAGGGGCCCAAGGATGGGGGAGGTTGGGGTGGGGGGAAGAGATGGTCTCATTTATTAGCTTCACAGACAGAAGGATGAGATTTTATCACTACTGACTCCTCTAACCGTTCCCCAGGGCAGGGGCTTTCAACTGGGGCGGGCTGGGGGTGGTGGGGGTTAGGCAGGGAAAGGAAGGGAATGGGGGAGGGCTGGGAGCACTGAGTGGTGAAGGCCAGGGTTCCTGCTAAGTATCCCACAACATACAGCATGGCCGTGCAACTGAGAAACCTCCAGCAGAGAGAAGCCCTTCCACAGCCCAGAGCTCCAGGCCATGCGCAGGTGGACAGAGAAGCTTCTTTCCCATCTGGTCTGACCCTGCCCTTGTTCAGCGCACCAGTCCTGGGAATTCAGTCCCTGGAGCCGCAGAGGTGGGCAGAGGACCATGGGGAAGCGTTTCTGCCACTAGACTGTGCGTGAAGGAGAGAGGGTGAAAAAGCGGGGCTGGAGAAAATTTTAAAGAAGAAAAGGGAGGAAAAAGTTGGGTCATGGTTTCCCAGACTACAAAACACAGGATGTCTGTGAAAAGCAAACACTTTTACTCCCGAAGCCAAAATGTGCTCCAGGTCCCTGAGCAAACCCAGGGGACAATCAGCAGCACTGAAGTCCACACGACTGCCCCCCAGTGAGGACTCGGGGAGGCAAGGTTAGGGAGAGCAGCGCTGGGGGGTGGGGGCGGGGGCGTGCGAGAAGCAGTGGGCTTTGCCTTAAGTTCTGGATCTGCCTGGCTGCAAACAGAACGATCCTGGCCACACACAGTTATTGGAGAGAGAGAAGCAGACTCAGGAGAGTCACCGAGATGCCCATAAGGAGAAGCGGTCAGAACTCGGAGCAGCTTGAGGACAAGCCTCATCACTCATACTCTCTCTTGTTTTAAGATGTGAGAATGTGGCAAACAGAGCAAACCTGATCAGAACACCTCGATATCACCCCATGTCCTGATTTTTATCAAAAACAAAGAGAAAGAGACCCAGCTCTTTCTGCTTCCAACAACCTCCAGACTCCTAAGTACTGTAAGTACTTAGTTCTGGCAAATGTCCCAAGTTACCGAAGATGCTAACATCCAGGGAAGCAGGTGATAGTGATAGAGGAATTCTCTGGGATATCTTCACAACAAATACTCCAAGTTACAGTTTTTAAAAAATCAAAAGACCAAGAACCACCTTTTTTGAACATAACCCCCAGCTTTCTTCTGAGCCAGATGGCTCCGCATAGCTGCGTGGCCGGCAGCCCCGGGGCTGGCCCGAGGAAAGGAGAGTGGCTGCTGCAGGCCCTGACCCCACACTAAAGGCACATCAGAGACGCGCACAGTGAGGTCCAACAGAAGAACACACTTCGCGCGAGTGGCTGGAACTCAAGCTATTCCATCTTGCGGCACAAAGGAGCTATTTCCCACTGATCCCTGGGTTAGTGAGATCGAGAGTTACAAGGAGTTTCTATTTTATAGGTAGGAAATCTCAGGGAGAATGAAGACACGTGAAGCCATCTCTCAAGTCAGACAGGACACACATATCTCCAGAGAAGTCACAGTTCTCTGAGATAAATGTCCTTCGTTTGACTGTGACACAAATTGATGGGCTTCTACTGACAGCCTCAACCTCTGACAGACAGGAAGTGTAAAAAAGCCAAAAAAGCCCATGTTCCCCATTCTCTCAGCTCTCCTACTGAATCAGAGGGTGACTCTGGAGGAAAGTCAAAGTGACTCACACACCCCCTCCCTCCTGGTAGGGACCACGGGAGGACTAGCTGAATCATCTTTACTAGCCCCTTATGGGCAGCTCATAACAGAAAATTAAACTCACGGAGACAGCACACACAGGAAATACGTGTTATTTTCCTATCACCTACAACACAGTTCTAGCCTTAGATCTTCACTGTCAGCACGATGAAAATCCACACACTGAAGCACCCACTGGAGATCCACAGCTCTGAGACCAAGGGCAACTCACCATGTTTGGCACGTTGGTGACTGAAGTGTTCTTGATGTCTGCGGCAAACGGAGGCAAGCTGTTGACCATGCTCTGCTTGCTCGGCAGCTGAGGGTTCACTCCAGGGGCTCCCATCTGCTGCCCTCCAGTTTGACTAAAGGGTTGTCCAAATGGACTTGTGTTACCAGTCATTCCCATCTGAAACAGAAAGAGCAACATCAGCCGTCCTGACATGACCACTTATGAAAGGAAGGGTCTCAGAAATGTTCACTGTGACCCACTGAAGCAAAAATCATTACTTCCCTTTGGAACCTTCATTTCAATTATAAATTAAAGGTGAATTCTCAGGGTTCACAGTTAGCATTATGAACAGAGCAACTTGCTCAAATGGCTACAGACTAAAGACAGAAGACAAGTAAAGCCGCTCCCAGCATCCTGTCTGTTCCCTCCTCCTAAACATCACCCCACAGCCCATGCTCTTCTACCCTCACCCCTCAGCCTGACTCCCTCTCCGCGCTGCCATGACTCCCTCTCTGCGCTGCCATGCTGACTGAGGCACTGACAGTCAGAAGATCATGTGGAAAACAAAACCTTTCGAGTCACTGACAAAGGGGAGCTCCTTCAGCTTAACCCTTAATTACTCTGTAAGTAGCTTCTTTCAGCTACCACCTCCCTCAATCAGATTTAAGTTTCCATCAGTTCAAAATGCACAGTAGAAATACTGGCAAAGAAATGATATAATGTCTGGGGTTTGCTTTAAAAGAACCTTCTAAAGCAATAGCTAGTGTTCCTGGAGAGTGACTGGACAAATGCTGGTGACTCCTCACCCAGGGGCAGGTGCAGGGGGTTGTTATACTAGCCCCTCTAATATTGTACGTGTTTGGAGTTTTCCATTATAAAGTCTTTTTAGTCGCTAAGCCATGTCCAATTCTTTGCAATCCCAAGGACTGTAGTGCACCAGCCTCCTCTGTCCATGGGGCTTCCCAGGTAGGAATACTGGAGTGGGTAGCCATTCCCTTCTCCAGAGGATCTTCCCGATCCAGGGACCAAACCTGTGTCTCCTGCACTGGCAGTGAAATAAAATAATCTATACAGTAGACAAAGCCAAGAGTGGGAAGGAGGGATTCCACCTATGCCTCAGGGAGGGGGTCAGCAACCCCCTCGGGTGTCCCCTGCAGTCAAGAGGCCACAATCAGGACCCCTCAGCTCCAACCTCCACACCCGTGAGTCCCCACGGGGAGGCCCTGCTGCTCAGCTGCCCCTCCCGGAGAAGCAGCAGCAGAGACGCGTTATTGAGAGACGGGCTTTTCTAGCCTGCCCATCTTTGCTCTCTCACGAAGCTGCAACAGCCCATCTGCTGCCTACTGCCTGTTCTACTTTTCTGGGGTCCTGGTGCATCTGAGGTTTAGCAATGGGGAGGCAGGAGTCCCCCGAAGAGAAGACCACCCCGCTTCCCTAGGGGAAAGTTTCCATTCAAGAAATCCCAGCCCAGTCCTCTCCAGCAGCCTCGCGTGGTGACTGCAGCACCAGCCGGTTCACACAGGCTAACTTAGGTTCCTTCCTTTCCCTCACCTGAAAGATGAGCCGCACAAGGCAACCGCATTATTTCTTTTGGCTCTAAAAATTCTAGGTTGCAAACAAATAGATGCTCAACACAATTGAGGCTTTTCTGCTGAAATATCCACATAAAAACACAAAACCAAATGACTGTAACCAAAAAGATCTTGTCTGGCATTTTCATAGGTACTGGTGGTTTCCACACGTAGCCTCACAGCTGATACTCTCATTTTTCGAACATCCTAGCTACCAGTTCTGCCCTATTTGCTTTGAGTAAACTAAAACAAATTTGAACAACTAAAACTCAAACTCAACTTGAGTAAACTGAAGTAAAAACAAATTCTCCACAAAGCCCACAAGGAGATTCCACTTTAAATTCACATGACTTAATCAAGGAGAGATTTAACAGACAAACTTTTTCTTAACATAAAGGACATTTCTGATTTTCAGCTAGGGTCCTTCAGTTGTTATTTGAAACTAAGAAGAAATGAACCAAAACCCTGTATTTTCAGAAAGTGTTACACTAAATTAACTCTGCACAATGATTATTTCTTGTAGAATTTCTGCTTTAAAAAAAACATTATTTATTTTGGCTGCACTTAGTCTTTGTTGCTGCTCACGGGTTTTCTCCAGTTGCGGTGAGTGGGGGCTGCTCTCCAGCTGCAGCGAGGGACCTCATCGCAGTGGCTTCTCTTGTTGTGGAGCACAGGCTTAGCAGCTGTGGCCCACAGGCTTAGCTGCCCGAGCCATGTGGGATCTTCCCGGACCAGGAAGCGAATCCACGTCCCCTGCATTGGCAGGTGGATTCTTAACCACTAGACTGCCAAAAGGTCTGAACTGCTGTTTCACTGCACTGTTCTCAGAGCCCCAAGAATTTGTGGAAAAAATAGTTGTAATTTCCATTTCCTAAATTTCATTTAAAATTTCTCTATTTAGGAGCAAGTGTATCGGGAGACACATGCATCTATTCGCCCTCCATGAACCTCTGCCACGGCCAGCCAGCGTTTACTGAGTGCCTGCTATGAGCCAAGCCTGGTTCAGAGCGCACTGAGTGCAATTTCCCTGCATGCAATGGAGCTCGCTTCTCGTAACCACTAACCTGATAAACAAGAAAAATCGATGTTCTTTTGAAGTTTCTGGTACTGATGAGCCAGAATGGGCGGAGCTGGGGGGAAATAAAGGCAACTGTCCGTGCACGGATCTAACTGTCCCAGACAGGCCCTTCAGTGCACAGCGATAAGTGAATACCAGGAGGCCCAAGAGCTGCCAGAGGGGACCTGTGTGGTTCAAAGGTCATCAGGCCTGTCAAAAACATCTAAGGCGCTGCAAACATCTGGACAGTGTTCACATGCTCACCTTGCCAGGGTGAACACCTGGTGCATACTGGTCTGCTCGGTTGGCGACTACTTGCCTGGTGAGTTGCTGGGGCAAAGCACCAGTGCTGTGAACTCGGACAGATTTCATCAGGAAATGTGTTCTCATTTTTTCTTCTTGGCCATCCCATAGGGAAGGAAACCTCTCAACGTGGGTTCTATCCTCATCGGGCAAGAACCAAGGTAAAGTCAAAGATCAGAGATTTCAGGTAAGGAATGGCCAGCTCACAGAGATGATGCGTTTTAAAAATAGGGGAAAATCCCACCCTCAGCCTATGACACCACACTCCAAAGATGAACCAAAGTGAGTCCTGGCTACCCACGGGATCAGGCTCCAAGGTCAACCTCAGCTCCCTGGTCCAGGCCAGACCCTCTTCAACATCGGAGCTAACAGAGGCCAGGCAAGGACAGTCCTTTAACAGTTCCCCCAGCCTTCGGCTAAGTAGGCCCCCTGGTCCCAGCTATCTCCTGGCAGAGCCTGGGAGAACTGGAATGCTGCTCTCTACTCTTAGCCTGCAGTTCTGAGTAACCCCTTTCATGTCCAGAGATTTCTAGATTTCTGATTTCCTGTATCTACTCTCCTTTGATCAGATTGAACATTCCCAAGTCTAGTTACCACAGGTTTTTTAGCACCAACACTCATGATGAAACTGTATAAAAAGATGTTTACCTAACTCCAATTAATAAAATCTACATATTTCTTTTCATTTCCCAACAGTTACTTGATAGCAACTTAGTAAACTTTATTTTCAACTGAAGTTTATCAGATTTTGGGTTAAGGCTGCTCCAAAAACAGCACATAGTCTTCTCAATAAAATTCAAAAAGTAGAACAGCAGAAACAGCCAACCGTTCAGTTAATGGTGCAATTTATATATGAACAAATCAAAGTCTATACAGTAAGTATTTATATTCTGCCTCATTCAGCAACAGCCCATACATGTTAAAATATCCTTTCACTCTATTCTTCCAGAGCCCTTTTAAACATTTAATTCAAGTCGAATCTTGAAAAATAGGAAAAGTTAACTATAGTAAGTACTGGAAAAAGACAATTTCCCCCAGAATAAAATCTAAATTAAATACTGCTTTATAAGTCTACCAAGTTTTTCCATGAAAAAGCATTCCTATGGTCAAGTTTATCTATCAACCACTTGAGAACCTACTCCCTAGCTGTTCATCACTTCACCGAGAGAATACAGACACATAAACTATAGCCATGTGTACCAGGGAAGACAACCCCCTAAACCTGCCCCCCGAAAGTAGCGTCAGCACTGGAGCCTGCGCCCGCCCCAGATGGCAGGGCTCTGAAGCATGAGAGCAGATGAGGAAGCCGGTCTTTAGGGCTCAGTCCAGCAAACCTGAGCGATGCCTGCACACAAAGCGTGCGAAACAAAGACAGTGTCCACAATTCTGGTGACGGCGCCTGGCCCATCAATCAAAAACAGCTCAAGTTCTGAGTTGCTGGGCCAACAGGTGAGTGACCGCCACCCCAGAAGCAGGACAGAGCAGACAACGTGCTCCCTCCACTCTGACAGACGCAGGGTGCAGACACACTGAAGATTTACAATAGGACACAGCTCTGTGCAATTACTTGTCATAATAGTATTTATGACAATCCAGACTAAATCTGTCTTTGGCACAAAACCAGGATGAAATTTCTTGCCTTCCTGGAATCTCTGTCTCCTCTGTGTCCATGGGCCCCGGTACATAGTGGGTACTTGATTAGTATTGGGGAGAGAACCAAATAAATGAACATCCAAGAGACCACCGCATCCTGCAGCCCGCCCCAGAACAACAGAACCCCCAACATCAGCACCGAGGGTGGGGGGCGACGGCGGAGGGGTTTGCTCAAAGCACTGTGACCCAGTCACCGCAGGCAGGCACAGATGAGGGTCACCCCTGGGTATAGGGGGCACTCGAGGAGGCAGAACAGGCTCCTTTCTGATTTTTAATCAGTCACCATGAGGATCTCAGCTACCGGCTGCAACAGACAGGCTGCCAGTCCACTGGCCTGTGCTGAAAGGTTGAGCACAAAGAGAGCACGCACTCGAAGTTGGTCTTACAGAATGAACACAGTTTTGTGCCCCGTGACAGCACAGACAGCACCCCAGCCTGGCTGTGCAACAGCACTCTGCGCTTGCATGCCCTAGGCCAGCAAACCCCTTGCTTTGGTGCAAGGCCTCAGCCAGGCTCCAGCCCAGAGCCTCCCACTGGTGCTCTGCAACCCTGGTCCATCAGCACCCACGGTCCCTCTGGCTGTCAACGGCCTCCGCTGCTGACCTCAGTGTGGGAACAAATATTTCCATCCTCTTATTTGTGTCAGACTATGACAACTACCAACATTATTGGTAAGAACACAAGCTGTGAGCTCCCGAAGCACAGGGAGATGCTCTCCACACACTACACTAACCCGGAGACGATCTCTGCTGCCGCCCTCACTCCGGGAATCAAGTAAGGTAGTAACTGAACACCAGGGAACTCACTCAGGCGTGAGCGGGGAGGAACCGTGGTCACGCAGGCTCCTCCCCAGCAGTCTCCACCACAGCAGCAAGCCAGTCCCGCTCCTTTGGCGGGAACGGGAATGGAGAAACTCTTTTCTGCAGGCAGGGCCACCTCACGGTGCAGCCCGCCCCCACCCCTAACTGGCCACCCGAACTCCGCGGGGACGACAGGGCAGGCCGGGGCCCGCTGGGCAGTTGATGCGGGGAGGGGTGCCGGGGCGGCCGCGCTTGTACACATTTTGTGTGATGTGTGTTTCTGAAAGAAAAGATCCACTATTAGGTTCTCAAAAGGGGTCCTAAGATCCCCTAAAGTATAAAGACACCTGCCCTAGGGAAGGCAGCTCCCTGAGTCTTGCGGGAGGACAAACTCCCCCCAGACTTCACACACCCCCGCCGCACACGGCCTTTCCCAGGAGCAGACTCCTGTCCAGAGACATCAACCACCCACAGAACCACCATCCTCACAAATGAACTCTCCCCAGTCTCCATCTCCAAACAGCCTCCTACAACACACACACACAGGAAGGATCAGATCACAACCATTTAGGAGCTAACAGCTTGCTGGGGACACACTGGGTGACCAGCTGAGCGCACCAGGAACGATGGTAACCGGGAGGGTGTCCAGGAGAGGGGCAGGACAGCTAGGAGCACGTTTATCGTCATGGCCCCACCAGTGCGTCAGCCAGCAGCCGATACCGAGTCTGATGTCGTTTTGATGAGCCCACTAAACACGTAGTTTTTTCAAAAGCTGAATTCTTCCTCACACCTTGATACACACTTAAAACCACACTACACAGCAGAAAGATCAGGGGAAATACTGCGCGTGCGTGCGTGCACGCACGTGTGTGTGTGTGTGTGTGTGTGTGTGTGTAAGTGTAACTGACGCTGGTCAGGAAAAAGAAAACAAAATACAGCCTTCAGTGATAAGTTTAGGAAGGACAAAAGGACAGGTTAGAACTGTCAGCTGGAAGGCCTCAGAGAGAATCTAGTTAAAACTTACACTTCCTGGATGAGGAAAGGGTGGCCCAGAGAGCTCAGGAACACAGCAAGTCACTGGCGAACTTGGCAGAGGCTCGTCCACCCCGCCCCGAGGCCCCGCCCCCGGCAGAGGCGGGTCACCCCCTGCTAGGGCAGAGCCACCCGAACTCACACTGCCAGCCTCGAGCTCTGGGCACCGCTGGACAGAGACAGGCTCAGTCCACGAAGACCAGGCGTCAGCAACCATGGCCCCAGGGCCAAAGCAGCTCAAAGCCTATTTTTGAAAAAACAAACAAACGTTTTACTGGAACACAGCCACAAACAAGACTGCACTCTGAGAGGCAGTAAGACACTGCGGTTAAGCCTGTGGACGCTGGGGATATTTACCTGGTCTGAGGGTGGCCCTGCCACTTGCTGGTGTGTGACCTTGGATAATTTACTTAAGCATCTCTGTGCCCGAGTTTTATCATCCGTAAAATGGAGTTGAAAGGTGCTGCCTCCGCTTAGGGTCCTGGTAGAATCAGGTGGGCTCACTACATGAAGCACGGAAAGAGTGACTGCCGTGCACAGCAGTGCTGCCGGTGCGGGCTGCTGGGTTACCACTTGGCTTTGGGGGAATTATTTTACACCAGAGGCAGTTTCTTTCATAAGTGCGCATTGGGCTAATAATAGTAAAACAAATGAACATTTTTCAGAGAATGCATGATAGTGAGGAGTGGTTCAAACACGCAGCATCAGAGGGAGAAGCCAGCTGGGATTACTGGCATTTGATGATGAGACATTTTCAGAGAAACATGAAATAAACTTGTGACAAAAACAATCTTGTGCATTTACTAGTTGTAGATATACGTTTAACAGACAACTGTGTTCTAACTGTCCTAGCAAATCACAAAATTTTCAGTTTTCATTCTAGATTGTTTGCCAGCAAAAAATAAGTCAGAATGTTCACTTTGAACTTAAAATAGATTTTAAGCAGAAACAATATACAGTCAAAATACCCTAGACTAATGTTCCTGGGTTGAAGTTTAAATCAAAACATAGAAGAACTGAGTAAGAAAGAACATTTCCACAAAAAAGAGACTGAAGTGACACCCACTCACAAGCTGGCCACGACAAAGCAACGCATGTTCCCTTTGATGTGGCTTCGACCTAACCTGACAGGTTTATTAACCTGAAGTTTTTCGCATCTTTCTTCACACGTTGCTCTACACATAAAACCACAAATTCATATAAAGTGTATAAAAACACAATTTGGTATGCCATGAGCAAAAATATGCCAAATAATTTAAGAGCCAGAAGTATTCATTCTTTTCCATGACCAAAGAAACAAAACAACAAAAAACAAACCAGAACAACCCCAGGACAACCCGAGTTTGGCCACATCGTCTGTAAAGCCAAAAGCATTCTCTCTTGGCAACCTGACAGTGCTGGGAGAAAGCCAAGAAAAACAGTTTTCATGGAAAGACACGGCTGTATTCAGTTGTCTGCTATCACCCGCTTGCTCTTGGAATCCTTCCAGTACCTCAACCTGGCAAATAAAGAGTAAGAGAATACGCAACGGGTCGTGATGCCAAAGCCATCACCTGGCCGTGCAGTCACCTGGAGTGAGGGAACTGGGTGGAAGACCCCGAGTGTGGGAGAAATCACCTCACGACGCCTCCAGCTTTGAAAGTATTCAGGGAAACACACACAGCCCCCCAAGTCTGAAGACTCCCCTTAGACTAATAAACTGCAACTGGGAAACGGGTGGAAAGAAGTATGTACTGACTCTCCTGGTGCTGCCCTCGGATGGTGTGTGAGCAGAGTGTGACTTAGAACATGGAAGCTCCTAAAGGGAAGATGACAGGACAGCAGATCACTGCCAAGGCCTCACTTGCGTTTGCCCAATTGTTCCAGAAACTTCTAGCAATAAAAATGCCCTAACAGTGTTGGTATCCCTCAGAGGTCACTACAGGTAGACACCAGCTCTCCAGGGTGCAGTCTGCACTAACTCACGAGCAGAGCATCAGGCCAAGGTCAGGGGGAACTAATCCTGAATCTGCCTCTAATCAGCTGTGTGACTGAGACAAACCTCTTGTTCCCTCCAAGTTTCAGTTCTCCTCAGCCACAAGACACGAAGCATTTAGATGGCCACTAGGTGATCTTTAAAGTTCCCTGGGATCCTAAAACCAGTGACTTTTCTGGTTTTAAAAAATCAGTGTGGGACTTCCCTGGTGGTCCAGTGGTTAAGAATTCACCTGCCAATGAAGGGGACACAGGTTTGATCCCTGACCCAGAAAGATTCCACATGTCGCAGAGTGACTAAGCCCGTGAGCCCCAACTACTGAAGCCACCCACCCTAGTGCTCCACAACAAGTCCAGCCACCACAGTGAGAAGCCCGCGCACCACGACTAGAGAGGGCCCGCAGGCAGCCACAGAGACCCGGTGCAGCCAGAACAAACACACAAAATCAACGATGAATCGTCTGATATCCATATCCCGGAAGGCCCAGCTATTGAACGGGACAGGAAGCTGGAGATTTGGAGTCTGCGTGGCCAAGTGTGGCCCCCAGCCTGGAGGATCTCACTGAGGCCGTGGTCCCTGTGGGGTGGCCAGTGGCCTGTCCAGGAGACTGGATTCTGCAGGGCAGTCCTGCCACAGATGCCAGGCTTTCCACAGCTTCGCATCCTCCACGCCATTTCCCAGACTGCGTTACAGGAAGTACCACCAAGACAAGGTAAGGGCGATGAAACTCAAAATCAGTCACTTCTCCTAATTCCTCAAGTCCTAATATTTTCTTAAGGTAGGAAAGCAGCCTCTTTATGAGTCAAAACCAAGCCCAGCCCACAGTGGTTATGGAGAAAGAGGAGGAAAGAGGAAAAGATGATAAAAGAGTAGGAGAAAAAAGGGAAAAACATGAGAACAAAGCATTATATTTTATGAAGAATGAATGTGTATAAAGATGAATTTTAATTTACACTGCAGCTCAGCTACAGCACAACACAAGAGAATGCCAAGCTTTCAATAAACCTTGCCCCAACCCTCTACGGGGAGAAGTCTCATATTAGGCCAAGAAGAACCTCCCCTGTGGATTTACAAACTACCTGAAGAATGAAGAAACACAGCAGACAGGGGAGACAACAGAGGAACAAGGAGATGCTCACACAGCTAACAAGGGAATTCAGGGGAAGAAGAGGTAACTAAAGATGGGACTGAATATGCAAAGAAGGCTGCGGGGGACCAGACCCCGTGATTATTTCCTGTAGAATCTGAAAGAGAAAGAAAGCTGACATTTCATAGAATTCTGTTCTTCCTCTCCACCGAGGCAGGAAAATTGAACCAGCTCTGGAAACAGGCAGGCTCTGAGCTTCCCGGCGGGGCAGGAGGAGAGTCCCAGGAGGCAGGGGAGGACACGAGCCCAGTGTTCTCGGGGGCCTCCTCGGCTGCAAGAGGAGGAACGAAGGGGATGAAGTCAAGTCCTGCCCAGCTTATTAAACACCATAAATCTCAAGCCATAAAACACACTCAAAGACATGTTGTCGTTTCAAACACATGTGGCTCTACTTCTAACCAAAATCCAAGTTGTGTCAAGTCCTAATAAAAACATACTCAGTACAGTGATGTGCCCTTGGTCATGTCCACTGGTGCACACAGCTCTGAGGACACACAGAGGCACCGTAACACTTCACACACTCTGCGCCTCACTCCTAGAGATAACTTATGTGAAAGCTCTCACAAAGGCAAAGTGCAAAATCAATGTAAAGCAGTGGCAGTGGCATTTATGGTAAAATAGTTCTTTTACTATAAAAACTCACCCCTTACTGATAAGGGGGAAATGGCCCTTATACCTTAAGTTAAAAAAAAAAAAAAGGATAAAAACATATAATCCCCATAACACATGCACACAGATACATGCAGAGCATGAAAGAGAACACCAAAATATTTAATAAAGGGTTTAGAGGTGGTTTTTATTTTTAAACATTTTCTATATTATCCAAATTCTCTCCACAAAGCATTATTTTATCCAAGGAGGAAAAGTCATTTTTAAGTTATTCTCTACTCAAATATTCTGACTGCTCATATTAATATGACCCACTGATGGGCTGCACAGCTGTATTTAAAATATTAATTTTAACCTGTCATCAGACACTGAATAAAACTAGGTAGATCAAACTGATTATGACTGCCAGAGATTACTCCTGGGTGGGAGTTTAAATTAAATCCACCACAGTTATAACATGGCTGTAGGTTGTCATACTTTGCTCTAATGTATTATACATGTGACCATAAAAAAGCCTGAATGAGGCTCAGCCACTCAGACATCTACACTCCCATTGGCAAGAAAGGCTGGAAGGAGGGAAAAGAGAAGCAAATGCAGTTCACAGCCAATCAGGACGTAACACACTGTGCGCGGCTCCAGTTGCTAATGTGTATCAACTTGGAAACTGCCTGAGTGACTCTTGATTCAACAAAGGCACAAAGAACTCCTGTTCCCTGCACTCTGGTCCAGGCAGCAAGGAACACCATTTCCTCTGACTCCACCTGGCACCTGAGCTCTGGAGAGCAGCAGGCAAGAGAATGCATCATGAGGGACTCAGCAGAACGTGTCTAGCTCCCAGATTTCAACAGTGAGATGCACTGACAGCGGGGAGTACCTGTTTAGGGAGCAGACCCTCCGAGCAAGGAGCTGGTCCAGCATCTATCACACCTTCCCACTCTCACTGATGCCCATCTGCCTCTGAGCTCAAAGCTCCTGGAACGATGCTCTGACCTTCGGCACAGTGGAAATGAAAAGGTGGTGGTGATACGCGTGCTCACCACTCATGAGAATGCCATCTATCAGCACCTTCCACAAGGGGACAGTGCGGGCTGGTGGCGGTGCAGAGCACACGGGGCCACGTGCTCTCAAGCCCAAGACCAGAGACACAAGCTACAAGGAAACACGTGTGCGCCGTCAGCAGACGGCATCAACCCCGACTGCTAAATGGCGTCTGGGGAGGGAGGAGGCAGGCAGACAAACAGCTCAGGTGGGCCAACTTAGATGGGCCCCAAGAAGTGGGCTGAACAGTAACCACTAATGTTCATCAGCGGTGGCTGCGGTTCAGGATCAGCACCACGAACGAGAAAACAGTAAGACATCCCCTGGTACCCACCACAGAGGAGTTACTCTCTCAGTTTCAAAGTCTCTCCACTCAAATACCCACAACAATTGGACTAGATGACCAGCCATCTGGCTGGGAGCTGACTGACAAATCTAAGGTATTAATTAAAAGGAACATCAAGACTGGGAAGAACAGAAGTAAGCTGGTTATTAATGCTGATAATTATTTATAAGAGGTAAGCTCTGTCTCTCAAGAGCAGCCCTGCAACATGACAGACTGGAATGGAAACTGCTGTGACGTCTCCAGTCAGATCTGGATAGACTGACCTGAGAGTCACGGCCATGCAGCTTCCAGCCACTCCCACCCCACACCTTTCCTTCAATGAACCCACGTGTGGCAGTAGCACACCGAGGCGCAGCCACACCCTGACAACTGCCAAGCTGGCCAGCACCTCCCATTCTATAGTCAATCTTCAAGCAAAATGTGCCAAGTTCTCTGGGGAGAAAACAAGACTCCAAACCTCCACCATCTGCCCCTTATCGCCACACCCAGCGCTTCCTCACGGCCCTATCTGCATGGCCGTCCACCACTGAGACCATTGCCCCTGTACACCAGGCACACGGGGCTGCCCAGACTTCCTGTTTCCGACTCAAATGGAATAGTGCAGAGGAAAATGCGCTGAAAACCACAAAGCACTGTGCAATCTTGAGGTGGCTTTAATATCTCTTTCCAAAAATAGAGCACAGAAAATCTCTAACCTCAGACAGGATTCTCTAAAGTGAATAGATTTTCTACAATACTGAAAACAGGTGGGCTTGCACCATAACTGCTAACGATTTAAAGTCAGTGATTCCAATATCATGTCTGAGGTTGGCATTTCTCAGTATCATCTATCTCTTATCTTACTCTAGGACTTTAGATGACTTGTCTCCCAGTTCATTCTTCAAAAACTTGGCAGAAAACCATGAATGAAGTGGCTTGTTACTGAGGGTATGAAGTTTCTACCAAGTAAATAACAAAGCAACCACCGCAATACGCCATTCATCAAAAGCTACAAACCCAAAGGCCACATTCCTCCCCTAAAATATATAATACTGGGCACAGGTGTACTAACACAGAACTATGACTTCGGAATTATAATCCGCTGAAAATTACCTATACCTCCTGAACAGAAAATGTCATCAACAATCAACTGATAGCTCTAACCTGGTGTGTTTGGAGCACTCTGGACACTCGTTCTTTAAAACATTCAAGAAGGGTGCTCATTCCTCAGCACAAAACCAAAGGGAGGAAAAGGAATGTTTGCATGCACAGAGTTCATTTTACCAAGTGTCATAAACATGAACAAAGAAAAATAAAAAATGCTTGGGGGAAAACTCGATTTGTGAGTAATCTTCATTTTAAAAATTACTAAAACAAAAATTTCTTGTATCTCAGATTCAACTATACCCACTGCTTCAAGTTCTTGTAAAAGGCAAAGTTTTCAGAGTGTTACATATATATTCAAAAGCCTGCACAAACAATACAGAAAAACTGTAATACAAAAAATTTAAGGAAGAATTGTAAAAGTCACATGGACAGATGTTTAAAATAAATGAATCAAATCTATATTATCAACTTTAATAATATCAAGTTTTTGAAAAATGAGATGAATATATATAGTGTGCCATGTATAACATACGTAAGACATGTAGATTTTTAATCTGTTAGATTTGATTTTATTTATTAAAAAAACAAAAAAAAAAACTATGAAGAAGAGACAAATCTCCCATGCAGGAGCATTCCAAATAAGTTATACAGACAGATGTGCCCCACCCCCCATAAAGGAGGTCGAGTCCAACCCCACTCCTTATGTGTGGGCTGTGCATGGTGATTTCTTTCCAAGAGGACTGGCTACAAGGGAGAGGGGATGGCCCGGCACAGCGGAGACACGACCCAGGCCAGGCAGCCACACAGCCACGTGATCAGCCATGACGACAATATGTACCTTTGCCATGATGTGATGAGAATGGCACTTTATGATCTTCCTTCCCCAACACCGTAAGTCTAAAACCCCAGTCATCACAGAATGATATCACAATGGGAAATTCTAAATACACCTGACCAGTCCTCCTCAAAACTGTCAAAATAATCAAAAGCAAGGAAGGACGGAGAAAATATCCTAGCCAAGAGGAGCCTAAGGAGACATAACTAAAGTGGTATCGGATCCTTAAGACAGAAGGACATTAGGGGAAAATTAAGGAAATCTGTATGGATTTCGTATCAATATTGGCTCATTAGTTGTGATAAATACACAAATGTTATATACAAATATAATAACAGGAGAAAATGAAATGGGGGGAGGAAGAGGTATACAAATCCTTAAAACCATCTTCCAGTTGTTCTACAAATCTAAAACTGTTCTTAAAAAATGTCTACTTTAAAAATGAAAAGGGAATTCTCTGGTGGTTAGGACTTAGCACTTTCACTGCCATGGGCACAGGTTTGGTCCCTGGTTGGGGAACTAAGATCCTGCAAGCCTCGTGGTACAGCCAACATAGAAATAAATTTTTTAAAAAGTTAAAAAAAAAAAAAAAAGACTATGAAGAAAAAATCTGATAACTATAAACATGCTAATTCTAACAGAAACATACTGGTTCTATCATTCTTTGGTGTGTTCTGAAAACTTAAAAACCCAGAAAATCACAAATGAAACCTTTCTTTGCTATAGTAGCAGTATTATTTAAAAAGGTTTTAAAAGGCAAGATGACTTCAAAATATCACATTAAAAGTAACTATAACCATGCTGGCCTCCTACCTGGGAGGTAAAAACATTTTCACTAGCAAGAAAAATCAACTTTGTTATGGGGCTTGCCAATCTTGCTTGGCTGAATTACTGTTTCAGATTGAGAGCTACAGCCCAATCAGACCACAGTACAGTATACATGGGTGTGTTTCTAACAGGACGTAAATAGCAAATCCTTTTGTACAACAACAAGTACTCCTGGGAAATCAGACTCGCTCTCCAAGCTATCTATTCTAGAGATCTTGTCGATGGGGGTCAAATCTGATTCATATACAGAAAATTGGGTATTATGCACTTTCACACCTTATTTTGAATCCTGGTATATCACAGACAAAATGGTGAAGAAAAAATACAGACTTTGGAGTCAGACATGGAGGGGTTGCAAGTCAAAGTCAGCCACTTTCTAACATGTGTCATCTTGAATAATTTCCTGGGAGACAGAAAAGTGGCTCAGAATATTTTATTCCATGTGCAAAACGGATATGGCATGCACCTCACAGGATTATTAAACACGAAAGAATCAAGATTACACTGCAAAGACACCTAGAACAGAGTCCCGTATAACCAGCGCCCCAGAAATGTCACTCTTTGCCTGCTCTTCTCTGACTGTAGTTCAAAAAAGAGTAAACACGGTAACTGTTATCCTTGTTCATAAAGGATCATACTGCAATTTGATGTTATAGTCATTATATACTTCTGAAAATGCCAGAAGTATTACACGGTAATCAACATAAAAACCCTAAATGTTTTAACGTGGTGACAGATGGACAGCAAATTATGTCTCAGTAAATGCAATTCTTTCCAAGTACTGCAGAAACACTGTGGAGAAGTCGGTCCTTGAAGGCATGCTTTGGACCCATTTACACAAAGAATGTTAAGTTTAGTACTTCCTAACTTTATGCACTAAACAATGAAAGAAATGAAAGATTAACTTCTAAAATGTGATGTATTCGAATGGTCACCAGTGGGCACCCATTACACACCCTAATTACGCTTATACCATCAAGATGGACAGACCTTCCAGTGCCTAGATGGCACAGCCACACCACCTGACCCTCCCAGAGCTGCTAAGAAAAGCAGACTCACAGCACCCCACTCCCAAGACCTCCCAAAGCAGAATGTGCACCTTAACAAGATCCCCAGGTGATCTGCAAATCCTTATAAAGTTTAGGAAGCCCTGCCCAAAGATATGTTCAAGTCTGAGATATGTTAACGGCTGGGCTTTAGAATCAAATCGTTCCTAAATTATTTGCACTGAAGGAAAAGCACCCAAGAGGAATACGAAGGGCAGAGTCAAATGTCTCCCAGAACAAACCCAACACTCTCTAAAGAAAGACAACAAAATTCTTACTCAACAACATATCCACCATGTCTACTACATAATCAAAAATAACTAAACATGCAAAGAGGCAGGAAAATATGACCCATCACTGGGAATTATATATTTTTAAAAAACGAACAGAAAGACTGCAAACACAGAGATGACAAAGATATTGGAATTAGTCTTCAAAAGGAGAGCAGGAAAGGAACAAAGAGAGAGGGAAAAAGAAGAAGAACTAAATGCAGAAGGGACAAAGAGAAAACAAATGGCAAGATATCGACCGAAGTCTAACTGTATCAACATTTCATGTAAATAAACTAAACTCTCCACTTAAAGGCAAAGACTGTCAGAATAAATTAAAAACAAGTTCTGACTACATATTCTTTACACAAGACATACTTCAAAGACATGGACAAAGGGTAAAGAAGACATCCTTTGCAGATGTTAGTAAGAATGAGAGTAGCTGTGTTAATGAGAAAAAAATAGAAATAAAGAGAAACACTGAGAATGATGCAAAACTCAACTCATCAGGAAGACATAATAATCCAAAATGTATATTAACTTAAATCAGTAAAGATGTAGCTGATTTGAACACAATCAACTTACTCTAATTGACATTTACAAATGCTACACCCTACAACCACATATTCTTTTCAAACATATGCAGAACATTCATCAAGATAGACCATATGCTGGGCCATAGAACAAGCCTCCGGAGATTTCAAAGGACAAAAATTATATACAGCACATTCTCTGACCACAATGGAATAAGAAATCAGTAACAAAATAGTATCTGCAAAAATCTCAAATATTTGAAAATTAAGCAACACACTTCTACATAAAAAGCGAGTCCAAGAAATAACAAGTAAAATATTAACATATTTGAACTAAATGATAAAACTCTATCAAAATTTATCAAATGCAGTGTAAAGCAAATTTAGAATGAAATTTATTGCTCAAATGTTCACCTACCCCCAAAAAGTTATAAAGAGCAAAAAAAAATCCAAAGCAGAAGAAAGAAAATAAAGAGAATCAATGATATAGAAAATGAGAATATTGACAAGTCAAAAGTTGGCTGTCTGAGAATATCAATCAAGTTGACAAAGTCCTCTCCAGACTCATCAGGGGAAAATGAGAGAAACATAAAACTATAAATATCAGACTGAAAGAGGGGACACTGGACATTATTACAGATTCTATAGCCATTAAAAGGAAATTAGGGGAATATTATGAATACTTCACTGCTAAATAAGTTTAAGACCTGAGATGAAATGGATAAATTCCTTGGGAAAAAAAAAAAATTAACACAAGAAGAAATGAAAAATTGAAATAATCTATACCTATTAAATTAATCAAATCATAATTTGAAATCTTCTCACAAGGAGAACTCCAGACCCAGATGGTCTCACTGGTGAATTTTATTAAATATTTAAAGAAACAATACTAAACTCTCATAGAAAAGGAAAGAACAGAGAACAAAAAAGCATCACCTTGATACCAAAGCAAATCAGGAGATACTGCAAGAAAATTACAGATCCATATCCCTCATGAATATAGAAGCATAAATCCTAAGACAATATTTTAATAAATAAGATCCAGCAGTACATAAAATGGATAGCACATCACAATCGAGGGAGGTTGGTTATCCCAGGAAGGTAAGGTTGGTTCAACATTCAGAAAGATGCACTTTACCACATTAACAGAATAAAGAAAATCCCCCTGATCCTCTCAACAAATGCAGGAAAATACTTGATGAAATTCAATAATCATCTATGATAAAAAGGCTCAGCAACATCCTGACAAAGGGGATCTTTAAAAGCCTACAACTAACACCATACTTAATGGAAGACTGTTTTCCTCCACAGATCAAGAATAAGACAGGGGGTGCACGCTCTCAACACTTTCATTAAACACTGTAGTGAAGGTCTCAGGCAGAGCAGTGAAGCCAAAAAGATAAAAAGCACAGCAATTAGAAAGGAAGAAGTAAAATTATTTTACAAAGACAACATGACCTAGAAAATTCTAAGGCATCTATCACGTAAGTAGAGCTAACAAGTGAGTTACGAAAAGTTACAGGATATAATGTTAATAAAGAAAAATCAATTCTATTTCTCTATATTAGCAACAAACAAGTTAAACAATCTAGACAAAATCTAGACATCAAACAAATGAAAATGAGAAATTAAACAATTTGTTTTTAATACTTACTATAAAGCTAAAGTTGGAGATGGACAGAGAGGCCTGGCGTGCTGGGATTCATGGGGTCGCAAAGAGTCAGACACGACTGAGAGACTGATCTGATCTGAGCTGATAAAGCTAAAGAAATAAACAGATCAGGGCTTCCCTGGTGGCTCAGTGGTAAAGAATCCACCTGCCAATGCAGGAGATAAGGATTTGATCCCTGATCCAGGAAGATCCCACGTGCTATAGAGCAACTAAGCCCATGCGCCGTAACTACTGAGCCCACGTGCTGCAACTACCGAGGCCCACAAGTCCAAGAGCCCGTGCTCACAACACCAGAAGCGACTGCAGCGAGAGGCCCCCACACAGCAACTAGAGTAGCTCCTCTTTGTCGCAACTAGAGAAAACATGCAACCACAAAGACCCAGCGCAGCCATAAATAAATAAGCTATATATTTATCAATGGAACAGACTAGAAGAGGGGTTGCAGACTTCCTGTAAAAGTCATTAGTAAATAGTTTAGTCTTAGCAGGTAACCAGTGGTTTCCATCCCTCATTCTTTTCTTTAGTTGTTTGTTTTTTAATCAATGCTTTAGAAATATAAAAACCATTCTTAGGTTATGGGCCAAATTTGGCCCATGGGCTACAAATTTGCTGACTCCTGGCCTAGAGTCCAGAAACAGACCCCTCCTTATCCAATCAATTCCATCCCTAGTTATTTAACCACGAGAAATGAAAACTTATATGTCCTCACAAAGACTTATACAAAAGCGTTCACAGAAGCTTTATTCTTAACAGCTTCAAACTGGAAACCACCACAATGTCCATGAATAGGAAACCAGATAAGCAGTCATGGTATATTCACACAGTGGACACTAACAGTAAAAAGAACTATTGAATCCAGGCAACAACATGGCTGAATCTCAAAAACACCGAGCAAAAAAGAAGCCTCACCAAAAACAAACCCCACACTACCCAATTCCATTTATATGAAGTCTGAGAACAGGTAAAACTCATCCATGGTGAAAGAAATGGATGGCAGAACACGAAAAGGGAGGAATACCAAGGGACTTTTTGGCTAAAAATTCACCCTGTATTGTGATAGGGGTATGGATAACATCGGCATGAGTCTTGACAAATCAAACTGTAACGCTTCAGATCTTGTGCATTTCACTCTATGCAAATTATACTTTTAAAAATAATAAAACAGTAATTAGGATCTCTAACCCCAGATCCTAATCGTAGACCTCTAGTTAGAAAGTAATAAGGTTGATTGGTTTTTCTTACAAGTATGCTCTTCCAAGTAGTCACCCTAGAGACCTATCAAATAAAAGAACTCAATGTTGCTATTTTGCAAAACATTCAGTTTGTGCTACAGAAAATAATGTTATAAGGTTAACTGAAAAAAAGAAAGGTAACTCCAACTTCTATTTTAAAAAGAGGTAAGTAATTATGGATACATATACACAATGGAGTATTACTCAGCCATTAAAAAGAATACATTTGAATCAGTTCTAATGAGGTGGATGAAACTGGAGCCTATTATACAGAGTGAAGTAAGCCAGAAAGAAAAATACCAATACAGTATACTAATGCATATATATGGAATTTAGAAAGATGGTAAGGATAACCCTGTATGCGAGACAGCAAAAGAGACACTGATGTATAGAACAGTCTTTTAGACTCTGTGGGAGAGGGCGAGGGTGGGATGATTTGGGAGAATGGCACTGAAACATGAATATCATATAAGAAACGAATCGCCAGTCCAGGTTCAATGCATGATACAGGATGCTTGGGGCTGGTGCACTGGGATGACCCAGAGGGATGGTATGGGGAGGGAGGTGGGAGGGGGGTTCAGGAATGGGAACACATGTACACCCGTGATGGATTCATGTTAATGTATGGCAAAACCAATACAATATTGTAAAGTAATAATAAAAAAAATAAATGTGCTGCATATATTTCTAAAAAAAATAAAATAAAGTAAAAAAATAAAATGAGGTAAGTAATTATGGATAAAAGACTGCTAGGGAAAACATCAAAAAGTTAATACCAACTATGAAGTGGGTGATAGGATTATTGGCAGTGTTTTTTCTTCTCTAGACCTACAATTTTTATTCAATCAACTATTTTTTTAATTAAAAAATAATTCTCTGAAAACAGTAGAAAAGCAGTCTCATCACTTCAAATGTTAATTATCTCAAATCCTTTAGGTAAGAAAGCATCTGGCCAGCTAACTAACCCAGTCTTCTCTGCAAGTTTTCAGTAAACCCAGACACCAAGAACTACACATACCCCATCTCATTTAATCAGCATAACAATTCTATGAGATAGATATTACTATCCTCTTTTAATCTACACAATTCTCAAAGGCAGATATTACTACTATGCTCATTTAAAGGACAAACAAGACCCAGAGTGATTACATGATCTTCCCACAGCTAATAATTAGTGACGCAGCAAGTCCAGATTCCAACCTCTGCTGCAAGCACTCAGCTGCACTCCATGTGGGGAGGCAGCGTGGACCACCGCTGGAGATGAAGAGGAGACGACAGCAAGGACAGGCGCAGCAGCAGGGCAGGACTCTGTGCAAAGCCATGACCGACACATATACCGTCTCATTTCAAAGTTTTTAAAAATAAATTCATTTATTTTAATTGGAGACTAATTAATTTATAAAAGTGAAGTCGCTCAGTCATGTCTGACTCTTTGCGACCCCGTGGACTGTAGCCTACCAGGCTCCTCTGTCCGTGGGATTCTCCAGGCAAGAATACTGGAGTGTTCTAGTATTAATAATTAGCCTCCAATTAAAATAAATTTAAAAAATAAAATTATTTTTTAATTCATTACAAAAAAATAAATAAAAATAAATTCATGCATACGTATCATGGGAAGTTCAGCACATCCTGACTCACATATTCTCCATGAAAGTCATGATAAGATGACTGAACCAGTAGAAGACTGCTTAACATTTTTACCAAAACCTGTGCCTACAATAGCTCTATAATCATACCACAGCTCACTGGAGTATTTCTAAGCTTTCAGTCCTTTTGTTCTATAAACTCACCATTTACTTCCACTGTGATCTTTTTTAAAAATGCCAAATTAGGATTTACTTAACAAAAAATGTCCTTATTTGCTACCAAGGATCAGATGAGATGACATTAAAAAGAAATGACATGAAAAAGAGAAAAGCATCAGACAAATGTACAGGATTATTTCTCTTGCTACTAAATGTTAGAAATTTTCAATTATCATTCCAAAATAGAAAAGGTGGGTCACTCATTCCCAATAACCAATTTGGCTCCATTCCTCCCTTAGTGACAACATGCTGCTAATCCATCCCTTCAGCACGACAGTTCTCGGAGTGTAGTCCCTGACCAGCACCAACTACGGTCACCTGGGAGCTGGCCCCACCCCAAACCTACTGTAGAAGGAACTCTGGGGAGCCCCAGCACGCTGGGTTAGCAAGCCCGCAGTGACTGTGCTGGACGCCAAGTGTGAGAATCACCGCTTTATCCTAGCTAACCAAAATGCTGGCTGACTGACCAGGGGGTCTAGATCTAAATCAAAACCTTCACCTATAAGACAGCTCTAGGGAAAGCCAGGCCCCTTTTTTCTGACTACTTTCTAAAACAAGACTAATATTCCAAAAGCCTTATTAAAAACAAGTCTTAATCTAACCCTTTGTGAAGAGGGCTTACCATACAAACTATCTTGGTCCCTGATTTCTTATACATTACTTATAAGAAAGGACTGAACAGATTTCCGAGGCTGCAAAAGCACTTAACAGCCTTGGAACTGGACAGACTCTGGACCCCCTGCCCAGATACTCCGCAATACCTTCCTCTTCCTATCAGTGTCTGCTTCCTCTGCCACCTCTCTACACGGCAACAACACCTCCAGGCAAGAGAACTTGCGTAGCTTCCAATCCCCACTTTAAATAAATTTTTTGCTATCCTCCTAAAAGACAAGTTTTGATTCTCTACAGAAAAGTAGAGCATGCTACCAAAAAGGTAACATACGAGGTTTCCTACTGTTGAAATGGAGGCACACAGAGCGGAGGGAGCAGAGGGGCGCTGAGTAACTCCCCATGATCACCCAGCACAGCCAGGATAGGATCCCACGAAGCCTGGCTGATAGTGATAGTGAAAGTCACTCAGTCATGTCTGACTCTTTGTGACCCTAATGGACTATACAGTCCATGGAATTCTCCAGGCCAGAATACTGGAGTGGGTAGCCTTTCCCTTCTCCAGGGGAAGGCTGGAGATCGAACCCAGGGATCGAACCCAGGTCTCCTGAATTGCAGGTGGATTCTTTACCAGCTGAGCCACAAGGGAAGCCCTTTATGATGTTTGTGATTATTTCCACTTTCTCATTCCTAATTTTGTGTGACTCTTAAACATTTAAAATAGAAAACACAAGCCATTTCAACAACATGCCAATAATGTTAACAAAGAATGATGTGATTTAAATGAAATAGTTTCTCCTCTCCATTCTGTGTGCCTCTATTTCTAATCTGTAAAATGAGAATAGTACCCACTTTTTATTTTTAATGAAGAGTAGAAGTTAAATGCTTTGAGTTTTTCTTCAGAATAAAAACAAACTTAAATTTTTCTAAAACAAAAAGATACTGACTTGAGACCAAGAGTCTAATGGAGTATTGTCAAAGATCTTAAGTCACCCTCTAGGGAAAAAACTTCAGGCCCATATAGCTTTTTTACAGATGAGCTTCTCAGTTCTTCAAGGAACAGATCATTTAAATTCCAAACTGTTTCAGAGAACAGATATGAACAGCTTCCAAACTATGACCAATTTAACACAACTCTGATACGAAAACCTGACAAAACACACAAAAAAGAATCAAGGATCAATCTCACTATTGATTAGTGAGAAGCAAAAATTCTAAATGAATGCTAGCCAATAAAATCCAGCAAAATATTAACTTAATTTCACAATTACAGAGGTGGTTCAACTGGACAGTAGGAAATCTGAGATAATTTGCCACATAAATAAAACAAAGGAGAAAAAAAATCACAGGGTAATAATACAGATGTCAAGAGGGACTCTGATAAAACCCAACATCCAACAAATGAGGAATAGATTATGTCCCAATTTAACAAGGCTGAAAACCAAAGCTCACATTATACTTAATAATAAAACACCAAATACATCTCTATTTAAATCAGAGACAAGACAGGGATGCCCAAGGGCATAAACATTGGTAGAAATACTGCCAAGGAGAAGACAAAAGTACCAATAATGCAAAAGATAACTGTCTACTAGGAAAAACCTAAGAGAATCACCTGAAAAAGTATTAGAACAAGAGAATTCCATCAAGTGGCCAGATTACTGAAGTGACATATATATGTTAACATCTTTCCTATATCAAAACACCATGAATACATCCAGAAACTTAGAGGGAAAAAAAGGTGTATTACTTATATAAAGAAAACTATAGTATGCTTCTGAGCAACGTAAGACTCATAAAAAGACATAAAAGACAAAGCTTGCATGAACAGGGTAAGACAACTCAGAAAAAAGATAGATTAGTAATACTAAATAAATGCACTGGGCTAACTAATTTGGAAAAGTGTATACAAAGCTAGATTTCTATTAATATAGAAACTCAAGCCAAAATGAATTCTGGATTAAAGATCCAAGGTATAAGGGGAAAAAATATATAATACTCCATTTTGGAATAGAAAAGTATTTCCAAACATAACATAAAACCCAAAAGACATAAAGGAAAACACGGAAAAATCGGCTTCTATAAAAACTGAAAACATCCATTTGGTAAAAACTCAGAACTATGCGGCCATTCTGGCAAGTAAAAAAAGGGGAAACACTTTCCCTCACTAAAAGACTTTAGCTTTTAAAAAAAATTATAACACTTTCAGAAAAAAAAAGTGAGTCACTTCATATTTTCAGGGCTTCTCCGATAGCTCAGTTGGTAAACGATCCACCTGCAATGCAGGAGACCCCGGTTCAATTCCTGGGTCAGGAAGATCCACTGGAGAATGGATACGCTACCCACTCCAGTTTTCTTGGGCTTCCCTGGTGGCTCAGCTGGTAAAGAATCTGCCTGCCATGCAGGAGACCTGGGTTCGATCCCTGGGTTGGGAGGATCCTTTGGAGAAGGAGGGAAAGGCTACCCACTCCAGTATTCTGGCCTAGAGAATTCCACGGACTGTATAGGCCATGGGGTCCCAAAGAGTTGAACACAACTGAGCGACTTTCACACACACTACGCTTGATTTTGCTTCTCTCATCTCACTTTATATGCTTTTTGCTTCTAATTTTTTGTCTTTAGACTTTAGCTTTTAATATGCAAAAATATTAATAGTACAGACCAACAAGAAAAAATGGGAAACAAGACAACAGAAAAACTGACAGAGAATATGAGCAACAGCAAAACAGAAAGGCCCATGAATTTATGACAAGATATTGTGCCTAAGAGAATGGCAAATCAGTAAAAAAAAAAAAAAAAAAAAAAGTATCAGTGTTGGTGAGAATTTGAGGCACAGGGATTCATCTGCTGTTGGTTAGGGTGTAATCTGCATGTTTTGGGAGAGGATCTGTGCTTAAATATCTATGCTTATTAAAAATGTCACTATCCTTTAATCCAGAAATTTCACCCCCCAAATCTCTCCAGCAGATACATCCAGCTATACAAAGATATACACACAAATCAAAAATCAAACGTATAGCATCAAAACATACAGCCATTGGGGCATTAGTCCTATAAATTAAGATACAGCCAAATCAGGGGCTACTCCCCTGCCACACCTTGTGAGAGGAACTGAGAGCTCCATCTAACACGCAACAGCTTCCAACCTGCACTGCTGCGGGGCGGAAAGCACACGTGCACACACATGTATGTGATGGGGGCGCAGGGGAGGGGAGAGGTTATAGTATACTATGTTTAGAAGTCACACACACACACACACACCCCCTCTCTGTGCCTGTACATATACAGACCATCTCTGGCAGGACAGATAAGAAATAGTAGCTGCCTTTGGTGAGAGAATTTGGGAGAACCAAAGGTCAAAAAAAATCCCCACTCCAGTACTCTTGCCTGGAAAATCCTATGGACGGAGGAGCCTGGTAGGCTGCAGTCCATGGGGTCGCTAAGAGTCAGACATGACTGAGTGACTTCACTTTCACTTTTCACTTTCATGCATTGGAGAAGGAAATGGCACCCCACTCCAGTGTTCTTGCCTGGAGAATCCCAGGGACGGGGGAGGCCTGGCGGGCTGCCGTCTATGGGGTCGCACAGAGTCGGATACGACTGAAGTGACTTAGCAGTAGCAGTAGCAGTAAAGGTCAAAAATTAAGGGAGACTAACTTTTCAGTTCTTATCCTTAATGCTGATTTTTAAAAAAATTTGACTTAGTTGTTAAACCATATGCATGATTACTGTCTAAAACCAAAACTGTTAACAAAGTCTTTGACCCAGTAACTTCACTTTTCAGAATGTACCTCACAACCCATGTGGGTGTGCCCACCGGAGGACCGTCGCTGCAGCACCGCCTGTACTAATGGGACGTCAGAAAGAACCCAAATGCTCCTCATCAGGGTACAGGAACTACGGTGCATCATGGAAAACAAGAAAAATCTGTGCCCACTGGCATGGAAAGGCATTTCGTGGTCTACTGTTACCTAAAACAGCAAGGTGTTCATCTCATGTAGTCTAGTTCCATTTCGTATATTAAAAAAGGACCTGTGTTAATATATCTGTACAGAAGCAGTTACCTGTAAGCAGAAGAGGGGCTGCTCTTTTTACTATTTACATTATTTTATAGGAAATCTGCATATCCTTTGTACCAATAATTTTTTTAAACAAAATTACCTTTTAAAAAAAGTTTCTTTGTCCCTCTGTGCATTTAAAATCTTATTCAGCTTAAAATGAACGTGTCTCTTGCTCCCACTATTTGCCCACCACTGTTAGCTCTTCCATCCCAACCAAAGGCCACGGCAACTTTCAAAAATGCCACCTCCCACCCCTTCTTCGCCATCGGCCTCTTTGGGATGGGAGACGGCCGTGCCACAAGTCATGTGGCTTACCGTCCTCACACTGCACGCTTGCTGCTGTCTAAAGACAGACCCCGCTGTACAAAGGAGTGAAAACGCTGGGCAAACGGAGGAACACGGAGCGAGGGAGACATGATCAGCAATGCCCAGGCTGCAGGCAACTCCCAGAACAAAAAACAAGCAAAACAGCCAGAGGTGTCAACAAATAAACTGTAAGAATTCTAGAGATTAACAGCTTCTTAAGAGCCAGAGCAACTGAATAAAAGATAGGTTATTCAATTTGGGGGAGGGGACTCTAATAACAAACCACGACACATGCAACCACTGGGAAACCGAGTATCTAGTGGACGCTGATGACAAAGGACATCCCTTATGTACATGTGACAGTGTACTCTGCCCAGGTATGCCAAGTCCAACTTTTAGGAATACATGAACACACACACACACACACACACAATCAATGGCTCTCCAAATGTGGTCAAGGGACTCAGGTCCTTTCAGGGGTCAAAACTATTTTCATAAAACACTAAGACAATTATTTGCCTATTTTGCTCTCATCCTCTCACAAGAGGCTCTGTGACATTTGACATCACTACAATGGTTAATGAACATTTGTGTTTTAAAATTCTCTTTTAGTATCTAATGTGGCAAATATGGACAGATAATCCACATTTTAAAGAAAACAACTCGATAATTTCTAAGATTACTCAGGAGCCCTGTTTATTTTCGTGTGTGCCTTAAATTCTCCAAAATACCTCTTCGTAACTGGGCATGTGGAGCAGAATGACCAGTGAATCAGGAAGGAACAAACATCAAATCTACCCATGAAGCCTAAACCCAAAGAAATCTCTTCTCAATTCAACTCTAAAACATGCACGCACACACAGACCCCTCTTCAAACACCAGGGACAACAAAATTTTGAGTTCACATTTTCCCTTAATAACACTTCAAAAGAGATAAATGAAATTTGAATGTTTAGAATTACTTCACTTTTACTTCTTCAGTAAAAAAGCCTCTTCTTAGCCAAGCCAGCCGCACGGTTCACAGCTGTGACCCAGCGCCGGCACCAGCCTTATGGGGAAACTGCTCGACCTGACCTCTCCCTTATCTGGCACTCATCAAATTCAAACAGTTCTGCTCTTCTGGAGTCTGCTGCACCAAACACCGCCTAAATCAGGGGCACTGGGGGCAGCAGCTGGCCTCCTCAGCGCGTCCCAGGGGTCGGCGTCTGGTGGGTCAGCCCGTGCTCTGTCCCTTGAAAGTGAAAGTGAAGTCGCTCAGCCGTGTCAGACTCTTTGCAACCCCATGGACTGTAGCCCACCAGGCTCCTCTGTCCATGGGATTCTCCAGGCACGAACACAGCAGTGAGTTGCCATTTCCTCCTCCAGGGGATTTTCCCTACCCAGGGATTGAACCCAGGTCTCCTACACTGCAGGCGGATTCTTTACCATCTAAGCCACTAAGGCAGCCCGCATCCTCTGTCCCTTGTCTGCTCTCATTTTTCCCATGGGCTCTCTCCACCTTGGCATCTGCCTTCCCTGTTCTCCACGTTCAGTTCCTACACTGCACACCAGCTGCAAGGCCCTTCTCAGGAGCAGAGCTCTACGCTGCACAGCCATCGCACCCCCGAGCCAGCAGCTCTAAGTGCCTTACAGGCTCCAGGTAGTGCTAACGCCGCTGGCCTGGGGGCCCATCTGGAGAACCCTTGCTCTGAGTTTCCTCTGGGACCCGAAGCTCTGCCATGCCACCTCTTCCCTGTTAAGCCCAGCAGGAGATAACCAGCTTGGAACCCAGCTTCCTCCTGGTAAAACGGAGGCTGTGGCAAAAGACACTAGGCCAGCTGGCTGTAACACAGGAAGGGCATGAAGAGGACTGCCCTGGCTGGTGGCGGGAAGCAACGGCAGAGCGCCTCTGCCAGGCCCACTAACGCCACAGAAGGCCTACTCCCCGCGAAGCTGCCTCTCAACCACGTGGTCCTATCTCCACACGTTTGTCTTAGAGGTTGAAAACTGGCCCTCGGCTCCCACTCCCCGCCGTGTTCTCAACCATATGACATGCAGGCTAGCCTACCGCTGGCTTCTTCAACAGTTCCCACCTTAAAGACATGGCAGGGATCTGTATGCTGGGAAGGACACAGAATGCCAAATCCATCCCTTTCGAGAAGGAGGGGCAGGAGGAACACCTAGAGGAGGACAGGAACATGCCCCTGGTTAGCGGGACGGCTGCAAAGCACTGACGTTTGCTTACCTTGCTCATGCCTCCGGCCTGTGCGGTGTTCAGCCCTGCATGACTGGCCATTTGCGGTGAAACTTGGGTCAAGGTCTCAGCCAGCACACTGCTTGTGGCCCCCTGCATGGCCGGAGTAGGGTATGGCATCCCAGCTCCCCTTCCTCGGCCAGCAGCCCCAAGAGATCCATTCATGACCTGCGCCTGTCCTTGCTGGGCCTGGTTCATTAAACTGTGGCCAGAGTTACTATTGAGGAGGCCTGGGTGGGTCTGGTTGAAGTTAGCGTTCATGCAGATCCCAGGTCCCGTCTGCGACGTGGCAGGGCTGCTGGTCACCAGCCCCACTTGCTTTTGTGCTTGCGGATTCAGTGCTTGGGAAGCAGGAGGAGTGGGCCCAGAGGTGCTGGCTGCCTGCTTGGGCAGGCTGGGGGCGGAAGAATCTCCCTGGTTCAGAGGGCTCTTGCCCATGGCACCCAGACTGGCCATGTTGGCACTGCTGGGCTGCCCCTGGGCCTGGCTGCCGAGGCCTTGCTGCGCGGGGCTGCTGGCACTCACATTGCCTATTCCTGGGTTGATGCTGGAGCTGCTGCCGCCTCGCAGGAGCTCGGACAGTTGTTTATGTTTGGAAGCAGCATCTGGAACGAGGTTCCCACTGTTTAAAAGGCTTAATTCTCCTCCATTGGGGATCAACTCATCAGGAAGATCATTTTCCAAGTCAAACAATGATCCAAAATCTAGAAATGAAACAGAAACAGAAATGAGAAACTAAGCAACCATAACCTCTCTCCAACTGTCACATGTTACTACAAGCTTAACCTAAAGGGGCGCTTAACACGGTACACTCGCGTGTCTTACGAGCAATGTCAAAATGATCTGAAAGTTCATTTGGGAAAATAAAACAGAAAAATATTTTTCAAATTCTGAAGAAGGGAAAGTTAAACAGAGATGAGAGGAAGGCTATCTAAAATGATAGATTCTATCCTATATTCCAAAACAATAAAGAGTGTGGGGTAAGGCAAATACAAATTAAAGGAATACAATGGAAATTTAACGAGTTCACTTAATTATGATGTTAAAATGCTTCAAGAATGTATGTGTGTAAAACAATAACTGGGCATCAGGTTAGACCAACAGTAATTTGAGAAAATTAAAGTCTAGCTTTAAGTGAATATATATATAAAAGAAGTAAAGTATTAAAAAAAAAAAAAAAAAAGGAAAAGAAAAACTAGCCTTAACAGAAAATGAGATTCCTCAAAGTGCTAAAGCTACAGGAAATAAAGATATATACAGAAATTAAAAAGAATTAAAAGTAAAAGAAAATAGCTTAAAAAGTACTTGAATTATACAGAAAGGGTTAAAGTCAATCTTACATAAAGATGGAAAGCACACCTCCCGAGAATAAATGTGCAACGGATATACAAGCACGTAAGGATCACAAAGGAAGATAAAACAGTAAACCAAAGAGACCATCCTTTGGTAATCAAACATGAAAATTATAGCAACTCCTTTTTTCCAGTCCCTCTCAAAGTAACACTTCTCTTATGTGGCCTATATATGTCATCCCTAGTCCTTCACTGACCACGCACTGTTCAAATAACAACAACCTGGCCATGCGTGCAAGTGCAAAGGACAAGATGTGCAGAAATACAGTCACCGTGGAATTACCTGTAACATCAAAATAAACACAGACTATACTCAGAAGCAGTTTAACCTACTGGTTATCACAGCTCAAGACCCAGACTGCCAGTATCTGGATGCCGGCTCTGCCTCCTGCTCCCCACTTACCAGCTGTGTGACCTTGGTTAAGTCACGTAGGCTTTCTGTGCCTCAGTTCTTCTCTAGAAACTGGGAGTGATAATGGCTACTATACCTCAGAGGGTTGCTGTGAGGACTAAATGAATTAATACATGTAAATCACTTAAACAGTGCCTGCGGGTGCTAAGGGTTCAGAAAGTATTGGCTATTTGTGTGTGCTTCCTAAGTCGCTTCAGTCATGTCTGACTCTGTGACCCCATGGACTGTAGCCCGCCAGGCTCCTCTGTCCATGGGATTCTCCAGGCAAGAATACTGGAGTGGGTTGCCGTGCCCTCCTCCAGGGGGTCTTCCTGACGCAGGAATCGAACCCACGGCTCCTGTGGCTCCTGTACTACAGGCGAATTCTTTACTGCTGAGCCACCAGGGAAGCCCTCAGCTATTATTATTACTATCATCCAATAATAGAGGTTTAATAAGCTGCTGCACAATAGAAACAGGATAACATTATACATCCATTAACATATGAAGACTGTACAAATATAGGAAAATGTTTGTTATATAAAAACATGCAAATGGGAACTGTATGCAGAATGGCACAGAGAGCAAGATTAGCACTAAAGTGCATGCATGTGGGCAGTAGCTGGAAAGTAACCTGCCAAAAATAGGTGCACGGGTAAAATGGGGGGTGATGTGTGCATGCGGCTTATAAAATTTAACAAGCCACTGCCCCTGCCACCAACCACTTTTAGAAAATTGAAACCTTTTTCTCCAAGGTGCAGACTCTTGCGACTGTCTTCCCCAACCAGCTCCTCAGCTGGCTGCCTGGGATGTTCCTTTCAGGAAGGGAAGCGCCTTCCAGTCCAAGGAGCAAAAACCACCAGACCACGTTCCCCATGGCAAGTGACACAGTCCCAGCTATGGAAACGGAAGGCAAGTGGGCCAAGGCATTCTGGAGATGGTTTTCCTTCCCAATGCTAAGGGATGCCCAGAAGATGACCTCCCGTTCTTTACTAGATTTCACCCTGGAACTGCAGCAACGCTCTTCAGCCAGGAAAGGAGACGGGGCTCGCGCGCTAAGGATGGCTGCAGGGCAAACACAAGCACCCAGGTCCATGAAGCCATCTCTAGGCCAACACAGTGATCCTGGAACCACGCCCCACCCCCCACCATCTTCAGACTTCCTGTAACGAGAGAAAATACACTCGTATCACTGAAGCCATTCCAGCTGCAGTCTAAGGTAACTTGCAGCTGAAGGCATCTTGGTATCTTCATCATGTCTACGGATGAAGTTCAAACTCCTTCACTCTCCTCAGCACCTGCTGGGGCACCCGACCTCCCAGCCACAATACCACAAGCCAGCACCTGCATCAGCAAGCTTTCTCCTCTGTATGCACTTTCTCTCAGGCTAGAAAACCTCACGTCCAGCCCTCCGTCACATTCAACAGTAACTACGGAGACTCCTCCTGCAAAACCAACCAGTCCCTTTTCAACCTCCTGAGTTCACTAAACATACATGCCTCATAAGCCACGTCAAACACATACTTAGTTCATCCTGCCTGTGAGGGACTAGACACTCCTTGCACACACACTCTGCTTGCAGAGCCTCTGAGAGCAGCTGCAGACGGCATGAGCCTCGCCTTTCCTCCTGTGTGCTTTACTGTGTGACACCTAAGAACACCCTTACACAAGCGCAGGATGGCTGACAAATTCAGGAAACTGAACACTGATATGGTACTTAATACTGATTGCCCTTACTCAGATCTGGCCAGTTGTTCCCAAAATGTCCTTTATCACATTTCTTTTTCCTGTTGCAAAATCCATTTCAGATAAAGAAGAAAAAAACACACTGCAAAACAATTAAAAAAAAAAAAACCCATTTCAAGATCCCAATACATTTAGGTTGTCATGTCTCTGTCTTCTCCTTTATTCTAGAAATGACCGCCAGGCTTTGTCTTTCATAACTCTGAGATTTCTGAAGAGGGTAGGTCAGTTGTTCTGTAGAGTACCCCAAGGTGGGGTTGCTTCCTCAGGCTCAAGAACACTTAATTACGAAGCGACAACAGGACTCTTGGATACAGAAGACAGCAAAGAGAACTACTGGCCAGAGCTTCCCGCAGGCGACCTCCATGCTCCTGTGCTTTCACGTTTTGGGGCTTCGGGGGTTCCATGCCACGGCTTTCATGCTATTGTGTCGTCCTTAACCTGGAGATTCACTAAGGTCTCCAGACACAAAGACCACGTGAGATATAGTCAAAATAAATGAGAACAACCCTCTAATATAACTAACATTTGTATTTGTTGCCTTCCACATGTACACACATTTCTGCTGCTGCTGCTGCTGCTAAGTTGCTTCAGTCATGTCCGACTCGGTGCGACCACAGAGACAGCAGCCCGCCAGGCTCCGCCGTCCCTGGGATTCTCCAGGCAAGAACACTGTGTGCGACCACAGAGACAGCAGCCCGCCAGGCTCCCCCGTCCCTGGGATTCTCCAGGCAAGAACACTGGAGTGGGTTGCCATTTCCTTCTCCAATGCATGAAAGTGAAAAGTGAAAGTGAAGTCGCTCAGTTGTGTCCGACTCCTCGCGACCCCATGGACTGCAGCCCACCAGGCTCCTCCATCCATGGGATTTTCCAGGCAAGAGTACTGGAGTGGGGTGCCATCGCCTTCTACTGACCACTATTTTAGAAAAATTGAGTGTGTGCATATGTTTAATTCAATGCTTCTTAATCTATGAACAAGAAAATGAAACTCATTTAAACAAAGACAATGGAAGCCACTTATGGCAGACATCAGGTTTCCTTCTTACCTGCCAGGAGGGGATGCAGTGTCAAGCACTAGAGACCAGAAGAAGGAAGTGAGCTACAGATACTGTACATTCAAAGTTTGGAATAGCCTGCGGATGCTCCCGACTGACCCTTCCAAGAGTCCCAAAGCACTTTTCTAGGAGAGGGCGGGCAGGCCAGGACAACGGCAGGTAAATTCAGAACAGATAACCACAGCAAAGTCAACAACAGGGTCCCTAGTCCAGCGTAGGAAGTGGGAGTCAGAAATGGGAACGCAGAAAGAACACTCGCAGGCAGAGCACAGGAGTGCAAATCCTGGCTGAGTCAATCAGCCCCGTGTCCCTGGGCAAACAGCTTAATCTCTGCGTCTTAATTCCCTCAACTGTGAAACAGGGACAATGGTATCCCTGGGCTACGCGCTGAGAGCAGCAAAAGGGCACTTTGCCACTGACACCAGTTATCTTAACGCCATCCTGCACAAAAACTTTACCTTTAAAAGTTCACCACGTGCTGCCACTCTCAAACTGATGCGTATTCTTTTCTGGTTCTGTCTTGCTCTAGTCCCAGGGAGCCCGCACCTTCTACGGCTGTGGCAGGTGTTATGTCTATGCCTCGTTTCTGGTTTTGGTTTTTACTGGTCTGCCACATTGTGTCCACTCTTTCTCATCCTGTTTCAGCACAAGCACATCTCACAGCTGTCTGGGTGCAGGAAGGGTTGACTGACTCTGCTGCGTCCTCACCTACCCAGTCCAAACATGTATGAATACGCTAACAGCCACATACATGATGTACAGTCTCTGTAACAGACAGAAGGGGGTGTGCAGTGCTTGCGCAAGGCAGATCCACACTCACACCATCGCACTTTCCTCACCATTACTCTTCCCTGTTCTCTAGTTCAAAACAAAACATGACACAGGAGAGTGAAGCAGGAGGCTGTTGCAACACAACACAGCTGTGCTTTCCACACACCCAGTGTCCCCACATACAGGTTGGGCAAACACCAGTCTGAATCACCGGAAGTTCCGAAAATTCAAGATTGAGCGCCACCACTTCCAATCCCAGGAGGTTCCTGTCTCTCCACCAAGTCAGCACGGGATGGGCCCAGGAGAGGGCAAAGCTGAGGCTGCAAGAGATTCGAGGTCAACCCGCTTTCCAGGGTCACCCTCAGCAGAAATGAGCCCCGTCACACAGCCAACGGCAGACGCTGTGTCCACAGCCACAGCCACAGCCGGGAACAGGAATTCTCGCCCCCTCGGGACTTTTCAGCTGCACCAAGGAACTCAAGATAGAAAATACACACTTTGGGGAGTCAACCTCCACAAATGACTCTTCATTTGTGGCTGGAAGGCACTGGGAGAAGGAGGGGTGCGGGGCTGAACCTCTTCCCTCCCCGTCTCCACCAGGTCCAGGCTCCCCTGTGCCTTTCAGCTAAGCTGACCCGGGAAAAGCAGCTGCGGGCGCTCAGGCTCCACCACGCCCGGCAAGACTGCGGCATCCGTGGCAGCAGCTCAGGAAGGAGAAAAGAAAGCTGAGCAGACCCGACGCCTCGGGAGCGGAAGGGCTTCACCACGCGGGGCCACGAGGGTCCTCTCCCCTCTGGACCAGAGACCTCAGTCCGGGGACGGTCACACCAAACACTGACCACCCCCCATGCTGCAAGACCCATTCCGATGCATCGCGACCAGAAGGCAGCATTTCACCTTAAGGAATGAACTACTATCAGACACTCTGGAAAAGGCTTTTCATTTTACAAAATCAAATACTTGGCAGGTGACTGACTCAATCTTTCCAGCCAGTAACATCTGAAAAGTTTTGTTTGAAAGGAGTTGTTTCAAATGCATCAGCTAATTAAACAAACCATCTAAAAGACACTTCTTCCCTCAGGTTTTCTGAATTCTCCTCTGTCATAATACCTTATTTTCTTTGAATTGCATTCAGAACCCCAGATCCTCCACATCAGCAGAACTGACTTTTCTCTCAAAACATGTACAAACCAGTTTATTACACTTTGCACTGGCCAGAAGTATGAACTCTTCCACAGTCTACAGATATAATGGGTGAATCTTAAAATCTCCTATCACTTCTTGTTACAGCTCATGAGGCTGTAAAGGCCACGAACACAGGGGTTAGGTCAGCGCCCAGTGCCTCCCACCCCATGCTTAGCAGAGGAGCCGGGACAGCCAACTGCAAGCTGAGAGAACAGGCCTGAGCTACAGGTGATACACAGTATCAATGTTTTTTTTTTGTTTTTTTTTCCCCCCCCCCCCGCCCGGTCTCAGTCCGTTCTCAGAACACGCTCCATCACCTAGTTCCCAGAACTCAGATTGCGCAGTGGTCACGTCATCATCGACCAGGGCTTGCAGGGACCACCCTAACGTCACCCAAATCTTAGCCTAACTGCCTCCCCCTAACCTCCCAGCCCCCGGGTCCCTGGCCCCATTTCGCGTGACACGTTTTCATAATCCTCTCAGGCTCCGGGCCAGCGGCGCCATCAGCCATGGGGCCCGATCATATAAGGAAAATACTGCGGCCTCATCCGGGGGCTGCATCGTGGACCCGGGGGCGACCCTGTCCCCTACGCCACTCTCTACACCCCAAACCTGCCAACCCCCCTGCCCCGCTTCTCACGCCCGGGCCTCTTGGGCGGGTCCAGCCTCCTCGGCTTCCCCCTGGGCTCACAGTATCAATGTTAACAAGTTACTCTGTCTAGCCCAAGAGGGCAAGAGGTAATTTTAAAATCTATTATTATTTTCCTAAAACAGAAACAAAGAGAACAAAATTCAACAATGAATTTTCTTGAAATGTTACATTATTTTGCTCATCCTCCTCTTCACACCTTCTTCCTGCTGCCTCTCTATCTTCCAGAAAACCAGCCAAGTCTATTTCCCTCTCTGGCTACATCTTGGCATCAATGACCCTCTATCCTACCAGTGATGCAAAGATTAAAAAGCATAATGGAGAAGAAGAGATGGTGGTATTGGAAATAAACTACCCAAGAGTTTAGACGCTGCTTTGTGTATGTGCTTCTCTACTTCTGAGCATGAAACTCCCCTCCCAAGGATCTCTCTTCCCCACTTACCCCTATTTCTCTCTGCAGCCCTTTGGCCCCATGAAAAAGGTCTGCTTTCTTTAAAATCTTTTCAGAATTCTCTAGATTCTCTTCAGCATTATTAAATCCATCTCTTAAATCTTTCAAAAGCTGAGCATCTTTATTCAACAACCTTGGAAATTTTTACAAAAAGAATTTTAATTCCTGAGTCAAAACTGGATTAAAATAAAGAAAGAAAGAAAAACCACCTTGATCCAAAAAGGGCCATTCATCCTGAAAAAGCTCACGTCTAAAGCTGAGGAATCCACAGAATGTTAGACATTTTCACAGGGTTTTCAGTCTTAGATGACCTGGAGCCCATTCAAGGCCTCGTCAGTGCATTTATTAATATACTGCTGATCAGACACCAACAACAGAGGCAGCACAGTCTGGGTAGTGAGGAAAGTACCCAGCCAGAGTCTCATTCAGGTCCATCTCTGTCACTTACTCTTGCCTGCTCCCTATGTGTGCTTCCTTAGCTCTAACCTGGAAAGGAAAATTGTACCTGCCTCTAGGATCACTGAAGAAGGAATTAAGTCATACACTGTGTACACAGCACTTAGCCTGGCATGCAGTGAGTGCTCAGTAAATATTAGTCATTATTATTACTGTCACTGCCCCATCTTCCACAGTTGCTATGAAGACTGAATGATACATGCACACCAAGGACCTGGCACCCTATGCCTGGTACAGAGTTCGTGCCAGCAATCGTCTCTTCTGTATGGTAAAGCCCTAATAATCTGACAATTCTACTAGATTTAATGCTCATATTGCTTTGAAAATTCTTAAAGATTATGCAAATAAATAAAGGAACAACTTTCCAACAATGGAGAAATAAATTTTTTTTTAAAAATCTAAAGGAAAAGGAAAAGAAAAAAAGCACTATTTTATTGGCATTTATGCCATTATAAATAAACTTCAGGCATTTAGTCACATTCTTAAAAGATCTAGTCTAACCCTTTTTTTTTTTTTGGTTACAATAACTATTAGGAAATAATTAAAAGCAAATTCTTTCTAAAATCATCTATGATTCAGGCTTCAATATTTAATGCAATACATAAATTAGTAAAAATAAGGTTTTACTTTATTCTGAACAGTGATTTTATATTGAACAACAACAACAACAAAATGCCCTTCCTCAAGACCACTATCTGCCCAAGAGCCAAAGTGGGCTTGGCCAGGCGATCCCCCTCCTCCCAGGCCTTCCTCAGTGGGAGCACGTCCCTGCTCTCAGGCCTTCGTTCCAGGCAGGGATGGTTCACCAGAGACTTGTATGAAAGGATTATAAGATAATACTGAGTGGAAGCTCTCTGTCACACTGGACCCTAAATCAGGAGAGTCCTGGACTTGCAGCCAGCCTCTGACCTCATCTGACTCCCTCAGAAGCCCCAGGGAAGGGGGAGTGCCATTTCCCAGACAGTTTGGGACAATTCACAGTTTCCTAAATGCGGTCTGTGTGCGGCCTCCTTCAGCCCTGAGGGGAGAAAAGCCTTCCTGGGACAAAGGTGGGAAAGAAGGTACTGTCAGAAGGTACAGCCACCATCAGACCAACCATCAACCACCAGCAGCCCCGGAATGGGGACCAGACAGCTTGGCCTGTAGAAAGGGGCTCACTGCTCTCCAGCATCCCGGCAGAGAAGGGCAGTGCTGGCAACCCAGTTAAAAGTCCCAGAGGAGGAGGATGTGGGGGCGGAGCGAGGATTCGGCCTCTGTGGGAGCAACCCCTAACCTCAGGGGCTAGGCCACCTCAGACTACTGGCCACGGCATATGTACAAGCAAGCAGCCAGCCAGAGACGGGTCCCCTGGCCCAAATGCTGGGAGCTGCAGCTGGTAGGCAGCAGTCCCATGTCAGGAGAAAGAAGAACAGCCTTGTTCTGAACTTAGAGGTGTCAGTGTACAACATATGGAAGTGCGTGTGGGCTAGGAAAGAAATGAATGCATTTAGTCTAAAAAGTACACCAACATCCAGACAATGGAATATTATTCAGTTCTAAAAAAAAAAATGAGTTATCAGGCCATGAAAAGACATGGAGGAACCTGAAAAGCACGTTACTAAATGAAAGAATACAATCTGAAAGACTACATACTACACGATTTCAACTATATGACATTCTGGAAAAGGCAAAACTATGGAGGCAGTAACAATAATCAATGATTGCCAGGAGTTTGCTTTTGTTGGTGGGGGGGATAAATTAGAAGGAACACAGGGGATCTGTTGTTCAGTCGCTAAGTGACCCCACGGGCTGGAGCCTGCCAGGCTCCTCTGTTCATGGGAGCTCCTCTTGCATGGGATGTCCCTACCATTCCCTCTTCCTGGGGATCTTCCTGACCCAGGGATCGAACCTGCATCTCCTGCACTATGGGCAGATTCTTGACCACTAAAGCACCAAGGAAGCCCAGGGGATTTTTAGGGCAGTGAAAAAACGCTGCATGACACTCTAATGATGGATACATGCCATTGCACCTTCATCCAAACACACAGAATGTGCCAAGCCAAGAGTGAACCCTAAAGTAAACTATGGACTTGGGATAATTATTATGTATCAACGAGGTTCATCAATCATACCAAGTGTACACTCTGGTGGGGGATGCAGATAATGGGAAGATTATCATGGGTAGGGGGAGGGAGCATATGTGGGTAATCTCTGTACAACCTTCCCCTCAGTTTTGCTCTGAACCTGAAAGTGTGTTAAAAAATTGTCTTAAAGGGGAAAAAAAGGGTATGCCATAAAATTACAGATAAATCACAAATGACCGAGAGGTACAAAATGATACAGAATCACAAGCTGAAGAATAACTTGAGTATTTATCAACTATATTAATAACATACACAAAATAACCAGTGATGTCTATGCTGGGTTTAAGCGTGCTGCTTTTAAAGTTTTAAGGCTCCACCAACACACAAATTCTTGGAGGACAATTTGATGATTTGATCAAAATTACAAATGCATGTTCCTTTCCATCATTAATTTCACTTTGAGGAATCTGTTCTACACAGATACATGTAGCTGAGGAGAGCTATTCATTATGGCACTGATGAGACTGGAAAGCTGACCATCCACCAGTGGGGAACAGACTGAACCAATCACAGCTCCTCTCACACAGTGGGAACCAAGCAACTGCGGAAAGGGAGAGTGGGGAAGCTCTCCACGTGCTGCTGTGTACAGGCAGGCAACCATGTGGACGGGGTGCAGCTTCCAGTAAGAGGACAAAGGCAGGACGGGGGCAAGGGAGCTGCAAACATGCTCTCTGCTCCAAGAAATCACCCCTGAGGAAAGCACCGAGGGGACTGGGGGAGGCTCTCACTTGACGGACTTGTGTCAGTTTTTTAACAATGTGAGTGAACTACCAGTTTAATTAAAGAAACTGATGTTTTTAGGCAGCCCCTGGGGTGTCCAGACCCAGGCGATTAGCTTCAGCCCAGGTGATAACACCTGGAATGCTTCCAGATGCTCCTGGTTCCACTTGCAAGTGTTTACAGTTTGAGGATGAAATCAGAAATGGGTTCAATATTACTTTAAAATATTTTTAGCATTCAAATGAGTTTGAAAGGCAGGAAAATAAAACGTACTGTAAAGAAGGACTTTTCAAAAATACTATCTTTTCTCTAAAGAAATGTGACAATCTACATATAACGTTTTGTACCCAACACAGTGGTAAAATGCACGCTGCTCACGCTGGGAAAGGTGGCATCAGTTCAGTATACTCGAGGAAGCGCTAGTTGGCTGTCAGGTCTTGCAGCTTCAAGCACATCAATGAAGATACCTCTAACAAAAGGACTCTGCTACAATCAGAGCCTGTGGCGAAGGAAGTGATGACTGGACACCACACTAAAACACAATCATATTTTCCCATCCTTGGACAACACCTCTAAGTTAGTTTACATTCTGTTCAAATCATTCCTGCTACAGATCTAAAGGTTTTACAAGAGGGATTAACCAGTTACAAGACGGAATTCCAGTTCTCCCCATTTCACAGATTCTTCTAACCACAAATACTAAAGATGTTTTGCTGTGGGTTTGACTTACTTTTAAACTAGTTTTTCATTTTAAAAACAATATATTTATGCTTTAAAATTTAAAAAAAACACACATTTGGAAGAATACACAGTGAAAGTGGAGGACTCCCATGCCTAAGAAAAACAATTTCCAGGGATTTCCTTCTGAAAATATTCTATGCACGCGTTAGTATATCTTTCTACCCCTAAAAAGGGTCTAATTATCATTTCTGCTCTCCATCCTATTTAACAATTCTGAAATTTATCTTCCATCTTAAATACCTATCAATTTCCCTCACCAGATGTGTGATGGAGAGCTCAGCTACTCCCCTTCTGAAGGACAGCTGCGTCACCGTTAAGGTTCTGCAACATCTAGACTGACTGACTAAATTAACAGAAACGTCTAGGGTAAATATGAATATTCTCAGAAGTCCTACCAAGCCAGAGACTGATTTTTACTTTATCTACTTGGTGCAGAAGTAGGTTGTGTTAAGCTACAGGTATGTGTATGTCAACTAGTAAGGTGGTTAATAAAAACCACAGGTTTAAAGAGTTTTTTCCAGAAACTGGGGAAAAAACCATAAAACAGAACTCTGGTGTCAGCCAGGGCCACGTGATGCGCAACACGACGACAGCAACAAAACCTCGAATGCCCTTTGAGACGAGATTAATCTTTACAACTCCGATTCTTCATATTTATAAAGTGTAGCACAAATACAAAAATCATTCTGTGTTAAGTACAGCGCCAAAACATTTTAACATTTTAAAAAAAGGGATTTTTAGAATGATGCCTGCTCTTCAATTATTAATACTTCTAGCAGCTCTGAGCTATTCATCAGTCTGAAATGCACCTAGACTGGATCAACACACCCATGTGCCACTTGGGGAAGGAGGAGTAAGCAAAGGAAGCTTGTGCTCACGTACACAGTGTGTCTCCTGCATGACACACGAGAAACACTAGCTGCCTATGGGGAGCGGAACTGGTGATTTTGGAAAAAGGAGAGGAAGGCTTTTCACTAAACAGCCTTTTGTACTTTTTGGAACACTATGCAAATGTCACCCAGACAAAAGAATTAAAAAAAAAAAAAAAAACTTTTTTAACAAAAACCTCCTGTGTGTACAAAAATTTCCTAATACCTTAAATAAGAACACTACAGTTGACCCTTGAACAAGGGCTTGAACGGCACAGGCCCACTTAACACACAGATTTTTTTTCCAACAGTAACGACTACATTAAAAAAAATAATAATAAAGACTACATTACTACACAGTGGTTGGTTGAATCTGAGGATGCAGAACCATGGATACAGAGAAACCGCGTTCGGGAGACACAGTGAAGGAACTGGTATACAGAGGGCAAGTTTTTTATGGATTTTTGACTGCAGGGAGGGTTGGCACTCCGACACCCCGCATTCTTCAAGGGTCAACTGTAGTTCTGATTCTTAGGTTGTTGTTCTTAGGGTCTTTTTCCTGCTCCTACAAATACAGTTTGGGGACTGAGCAGGCAACTGTCGGCTTTCACTGCACATATGAACTTCAATGAAAATACACCTGGAAAAAGATGATTGAGCCTCCTGGAGAACAAGTCACAGTCACTTCCTCCAATTACCCTGAATGTGATGGGTTTCTAAAACTTTGAATTGCTTTTTAAGCCCCAAATGGACAGTCTGGATTCCCTGGGCCAACACTGCAGGCTTCCCACGTGGTGACCTTGCCTTCACGTGCCCAGCCTGACTCCCCCTGATTGTCTGTCCTGCTCCAGTGCCCTTCCTCTAAGGAGTTTCCCTGACCAGCCAGCCAGCAGCTCCGGGCTCTTTCCCATCACGACACTGCTTTCAGTCTGTGATTAAGACAGGCAAGGGAGGGCTGCTGGGCTGCCTGACCACACCACCAACCTCTGAGGTCCAAGAAGATGGGGCCACAATGATAGAACCACAGCCAAGCAGTGTCCACACATAGTAAGCACATACAGATAATGTGAATTATATAAGCATTTTGATATTTGTTGAATAAAAGAATAAAGAGGGGTGCAGTTGAGACTGGAGCCCAGGCCCACCAGGGTCGAACGACACTAGCAGTCTCCCCCTCTCAAGAGGCAAGACCACACTGCCTCTAAGTGGCAATTTATTGAATGTAAAAGAAAAACAAAACTGGCTCTTGCAAAAACTTTACTTGCTCAGAAGTGTATACCTCCAGACCACCACACTCGCTATTTATGCCATTCCCTATGCCTGGAATAGTACCTCTTGTGTCTTACTCATTCTCAGGTCTCGGTTAGCTCCTCCAGAAGCCCTACCAGGGCCCTTCCGAACAGCCTCTGTCCTATGCCCCAATCGAGGCCTCCTTTCCAAGGCACTCAGTCGCCGCTGACACAGCTGCCTTCCTCGAAGGCAGACCCTGGGCCCACCGTGTCCCCTAGATTTCCAGGGCTGACTCACACTAGAATACTTTCTACATGAGTGAAAAATCTGGAATCTAAACCAAAGTGTATTTTTAAAAATGTTTTCCATCTTTAAAAGTTGGTCCCTTTAGAGGACTTGGGCTTCAGGCCTATATCTTAAAGAACACTCTAGGCAAATGAGGTAAGTAAATCTGCCTGCCAATGCAGGAGATGCGGGGTTGATCCCTAGGTCGGGAAGATCCCCTGGAGAAGGAGATGGCAACTCCTCCAGTATTCTTGCCTGGAAAATTCCAGGGACAGAGGAGCCCATGGGCTACAGTCCATGGGGTCGCAAAAGAGCTGGACACAACTCAGCGACTAAACAACAACGAACGTGACTTTGGGCTGCGCTGTCTGATGCAGCAGCGGATAGGCACACGTGGTTATTAACATCTATATTAATTACAATTAAAGAAAAATAAAAATGCCGTTCCTGAGTCACACTACTAACAGTCTAAGCGCTCACTAGCCACAAGAGTCTAGTGGACCCAGTCCTGGGGGTGTGGGTCTAGAAGATGGCCACCGTTAGTGGAAGTTCAACAGGACTGACCACCATGAGAACTCTATAGAGTTTCCAACAAAGGAAATGTCCAAAACCATTCTTACTGTTGAGAAGGAACCAGTTTTTCCTTCAACTTTCAGACTGAAAAAGTCATCACTGTGAGCTAAAACAAGGAGTTAATCTTTCAATACGATTTTCTCAGAGATTTTTAAAAGAGAAGTTCAACTCTGGGTGGATTCTGCTCTTCAAACAAAAAACAATCCCAACAGCAGTAGCTGCTGCTGCTGCTAAGTCGCTTCAGTCGTGTCCGACTCTGTGCAACCCCATAGACAGCAGCCCACCAGGCTCCGCTGTCCCTGGGATTCCCCAGGCAAAAGTACTGGAGTGGGTTGCCATTTCCTTCTCCAATGCATGAAAGTGAAAAGTGAAAGTGAAGTTGATCAGTCATGTCCGACCCTCAGCGACCCCATGGACTGCAGCCTTCCAGGCTCCTCCGTCCACAGGATTTTTCAGGCAAGAGCACTGGAGTGGGTGCCATCGCCTTCTCCGCAACAGCAGTAGAGGCACAACCAAAACAACACAGACAATCTATCAGAGCTTTATGCCTCTTTTGTTATTTTCAATAAAAATTACAACTAAATAAAATGTAAAAAAGATCCAATGTAAAGATGAACACAAATTAGGGAGAAAAATTCTTTGTCCACCATGGGGCAATCTTTACTAGCAAAATCCATAAACTGCCATACCTAAAATACGTAGGTGGCTCAGAGTTTGTAAAAACCCATGTACTAATGCAGGACACTCGGGTTCGATCCCTGGGGTGGGAAGATCCCCTGGAGGAGGAAATAGTAATCCTCTCCAGTATACTTGCCTGGGAAATCCCATGGACAGAGGGGGCTGGTGGGCTACGTCCACGGGGTCCAAAGAGTCAGACACAACTTGCCAACTAAACAACAACAACAAAAATCTAGAATGGAAAAAATAGTAAACTCCACTGAAGTCACTTCCTATTACGGAATCTGCAGGAATAGAAAACGCCACAAAACAGCAAGCAGCTGAATCCACCCCTTTCAAGATCAGTGGTTGCTGAATCAAAGAGGAAATTAAATTTCACTGATATTTCTTTCAACCAATCAGCCTGACTAAACTGGACAGTGACTCAAAGGACGTTTTTTCCCCTAACTCTGTTCTCTAAAAAAGAAAGACCATTTGTATAGTTTCTCTGTGCTCACTTTCTTTCCCCGCAAGTCCTAACTTAAGTCAAGTCCTTGTTCTGAAACAATACTAGAAAAACAGTTCCATTTAGACTTCAATTTTCCAATAAAGAACAATTTTAAACTACGAACACAGACTGAGTGAAGTGTGTCACGCTCGCACCCATGTCCTGGGACTTCAATCTCAGCTCTCACTCACTCCTCTGCTGGCAGGGGCGGAGGCCGCGCTGGCCCTGGTGCTCCATGGGAACCAGCAGCAGCGGCATCTTCTGTGTGCTCAGTGAGGACGTCCACGGATCTGGTTCTGGGTCAGACCCCTCACCTACATCAGCCCGTCCTCACCAGCCCAGGAGGAAAACGAATCTAGTCCTTTCCCACACAATGATACAACAGTAAGAGCCACTGCACCTGGCTAAATGACAGAAGCCACAGGAACCGTGTGTGTGTGTGTGTCTGTCTGTCTGTCTGTCTGTCTCTCTCTGTGTGCACTCACTCATGTCTGACTCCCCAAGGACTGGACTGTAGCTGGCCAAGCTCTTGTGGGATTTTTCCAGGCAAGAATTCTGGAGTGGGTTGCCATTTCCTACTCCAGAGGATTTTCCTGGCCCAGGGATCGAACCCACATCTGTTGCATCTCCGGCACTGGCAAGTGGATTCTCTACCACTGCACGATCTGGGAAGCACACAGGAGCCCAATATGCAAAGCTAATCAAACTGAGAAGAAATGCAAAATTTTAGGGGGAAAGACTCCCTTTTAGACATGAGATCCATCCTCCCCAACCAAATTCTAATGTACAGTCATTGGTCCAAGTCACAGAGCTGAAGAGCTGGATACCAAGGTCCAGTGTCCACTAAGTGGAAGCCAAGCTCCTTCTTCACTACCACACTGCCTGCCTTCCAGTATAAAAAGCTCTGACATTTTCTTCAACTCTGAGTCATGGTTAGAAGGTTCTACTTTTAATCAAGTGACAAACACTCAAAATATTTTAATCCAAAGGAACTGGGTCAAACTCAGTTCAGTTCAGTTCAGTCGCTCAGTTGTGTCCAACTCTTTGCGACCCCATGGATTGCAGCAAACCAGGCTTCCCTGTCCATCACCAACTCCCAGAGCTTGTTCAAAGTCATGTCCATCAAGTCGGTGCTGCCATCCAACCATCTCATCCTCTGTCGTCCCCTTCCCTTCCTACCTTCAATCTTTCCCAGCATCAGGGTCTTTTCCAATGAGTCAGTTCTTTGCATCAGGTGGCCAAAGAATTGGAGCTTCAGCATCAGTCCTTCCAATTAATATTCAGGACTGATTTCCTTCAGGATTGATTGGCTTCATCACCTTGCAGGGGACACTCAAGAGTCTTCTCCGACACCACAGTTCAAAAGCATCAATTCTTCGGTGCTCAGCTTTCTTTATGGTCCAAATCTCACATCCATACATGACTACTGGAAAAACCAGAGCTTTGACAATATGGATCTTTGTCAGCAAAGTAATGCCTCTGTTTTTTAATATGATGTCTAGAATGATCATAGCTTGTCTTCCAAGGAGCAAGCATCTTTTAATTTCATGGCTGCAGTCACCATTTGCAGTGATTTTGGAGCCCAAGAAAATAAGTCTCTGACTTTTTCCATCCTTTCCCCATCTGTCTGCCATGAAGTGATGGGACTGGATGCCATGATCTTAGTTTTTGGAATGGTGAATTTTAAGCCAGCCTTTTCACTCTCTTCTTTCGCTTTCATCGAGAAGTTCTTCAGTTCCTCTTTGCTTTCTGCCATAAGGGTGGTATCATCTGCATATCTGAGGTTATTGATGTTTCTCCCAGCAATCTTGATTCCAGCTTGTGCTTCATCCAGCCGGGCATTTCACACGGTGTACTCTGCATATAAGTTAGATAAGCAGGATGACAATATACAGCCTTGATGTACTCCTTTTCCAATTTGGAACCAGTCTATTGTTCCATGTCTGGTTCTGTTGGTTCTTGACCTGCATGCAGGTTTCTTGGGAGGCAGGTAAGGTAGTCTGGTATTCCCATCTCTTTAAGAATTTTCCAGTTTCTTGCGATCCACAAAGTCAAAGGCTTTGGCATAGTCAAAGCAGAAGTAGATGTTTTTCTGGAACTCTCTTGCTTTCTCGATGATCCAGCAGATGACGGCAATTTGATCTCTGGTTCCTCTGCCTTTTCTAAATCCAGCTTGAATATCTGGAAGTTCTCGGTTCACGTACTGTTGAAGCCTAGCTTGGAGAATTTTGAGCATTACTTTGCTAGCGTGAGACAAGTGCAATTGTGTGGTAGCTTGAACATTCTTTGGCATTGCCTTTCTTGGGATTGAAATGAAAACTGACTTTTTCCAGTCCTGTGGCCACTGCTGAGTTTTCCAATTTGCTGGCATATTGAGTGCAGCATTTTAACAGCATCATCTTTTAGGACTGAAATAGTTCAGCTGGAATTCCATCACCTCCACTAGCTTTGTTCATAGTGACACTTCAAGTTAAGACCCACTTGACTTCGGACTCCAGGATACCTGGCTCTAGGTGAGTGATCACACCATCGTGGTTATCTGGGTCATTAAGATCTTTTTTGTATAGTTCTTCTGTGCATTCTTGCCACCTTTTCTTAATATCTTCTGCTTCTCTTAGGTCCATACCATTTCTGTCCTTTATTGCACCCATCTTTGCATGAAATGTTCTCTTGGTATCTCTAATTTTCTTGAAGAGATCTTTAGTCTTTTCCATTCTACTGTTTTCCTCTGGCTCGGATCATGAACTCCTTATTGCAAAACTCAGACTTAAGTTGAAGAAAGCAGGGGAAACCAGTAGACCATTCAGGTATGACCTAAATCAAGTCCCTTACAATTATACAGTAGAAGTAACAAATAGATTCAAGGAATTAGATCTGATAAAGTGCATGAAGAATTATGGACAGAGGTTCGTGACATTATACAGGAAGCAGTAATCAAGACCATCCCCAAGAAAAAGAAATGCAAAAAGGCAAAATGGTTGTCTGAAGAGGCCTTACAAATAGCTGAGACAAGAAAAGAAGCTAAAGGCAAAGGAGAAAAGGAAAGATATACTCATCCGAATGCAGAGTTCCAAAGAATACCAAGGAGAGATAAGAAAGCCTTCCTTAGCAATCAATGCAAAGAAATAGGGGTCAAACTCATATAGCCCATGATTGTCAAAGCAAACCCCAATTATCTGATGTATTTCTATAGTTCCTGAGTGTTATCATGAAGTTTGTTGATAAATCCACCAAAATCCACGTTATTCAAATATGGCCCAAGCCTCACTCTACAGGCTATTATAAAAAATAGTAGCTTATTTTTCTTGTGATTTCACTGGGTATTCTAACTACAAAATTAAAACATGTCCAGGTGGTACAGTTTTGATTTTTAAAAAATTCAAAATATTTGGGGGCAGTGCAAAAGGAAGCTGTTGAACTATATAAAGATTTTACTTCACAACAGAATTGTACAACCCCTTTAAACAGCTCCAACTATTAAGAAACACCTACTACATAAACTAAGGCACAGGTGTATTAGAAAGACTGGCAAATTAAGAGACTGTCAAACAGCAGCAGACGGGACATCTAGAAATAGGAAAGTCAGATTTAACCAAGTGAAAATTTCTTCAGCATTAGATTTTACTATTCTTAGCGATAGTTCAACTAAACATTCTTTTGATTAATGGAAATGAAACACGGGGGAAAATGACACATGGGATGATATCCAAGTCTTTCTAAGGGTAAGGTTTTAAAAGACAGGAATTTGACTTTTAGACATAGAGCTCAAAAATAGCCTTAATTCCCAAATTTAGAACAAGAAAACACCCTAAAGGCAGATTTTTCTAAATCAGCAGCAGTCATTCTGTGTATTGTCTAAGAACACGGAAAAAAAGCCACTTTTGCTTACTTCCATGCCTTTCCTAAAGAACTGCCGACCCCCCCCCACCCCGATTCCCAACTCTTCCAGTCAAAGCTCGAACTGGGCAACCCTTGCACATGGCTCTTCCCCAGCACCCCTGTTGGCAATCACACCCCACGGAAAGTCGCCAGCGTCCCCAACAGGCACTGGTGCAGGTGCGGACATCCTGCAAAGATGCTTTGCTGTGACATGACAATTCCTGAAAGCTAAACCTAGACTGGACGGGGAAAGTGTGGCACCCCTCACCCCCTGCTTCCCAGTTTGTGCAGGAGCTGTGAACACCACTCCAGACCCTGAGAGCCCCCCAGGTATGGGACAGTCTTCTGATGAGGGACGTGCCACTAGGGGAAGGGCTCAGGGGACACTGGGCAGACGTGCTGAAAATCAAGAAGGCATGGCCAGGAGCCTGAGGGCATCTGAGAGGCCAGCTGGGACAACCTGAAAGGACTTAGGTGCAGGCCATGGGCCAAGATCACACCCATAGAGAGGAAATTCTCTGAGTAGCCAGAGCGCTTTTCCCTGCACACAGAAAGTATAGAAAACCAGCAGACTTCCCAGGGTGCGGGCTTCAAAGAAAAGACCACCAAGTGCCTGCCTCTGGTGCCACCCCCTCCTGGACACCCAGCCCTGGGCTTCTGCACAAGGAGCACTCAGTAAAAAGCAGGGGAGTAAAGGAAGCTTCCTTCAATTGCCCTTTCTGAGTTGTGCATTTGGGCACCTAATTGCATTTTACATTCTTTTCTCAAGTTCTGTTTCTTAGTCTTCTCTTCGTCAACACAGTTCTAAGCTACTAGAAGGCGTCACCCGGATCCTCTGTACACTTATGACATAAGGGGCACCTCAGACAGAAGTGTGATACACACACTAAGTCAACAGATTCACACGCTGGCTGCCTAAACAGTCCGTGACATATGCTTCAAAATTAGTAAGAATTTTCAGAACATACCACACTGCTTAAATTTCTGCAATTTTAAAATTTCATGGCCATCGTGTTCCTATTAAAAAAAACAGTTGAAAATGGAGGCAAAAAAATCAATAGTGCTGATGGAAGAATTCCTGGCTATATGCTGAATGTGCTCCACTACAACAGACCTGCCCACTGGTGTCCCGTGTGGATGCGTGCATGGGGCTGCTACTGCTTCCAGAACCACCAGCAAACGTGGCTACAAAGTGCACCCGCTTCCCCTTGTCCGGACAGGGCACCTCTCACACATCATCTCACCTAGCCCCTGGGGAAGGGAATGCTCGTTCTATTCCACACCTGAGGAAACTGAAAATCCTCAGAGCACCAGTGCCGCATCACCTTGGAGTCACAAACTGCAGCCTCAAGGCCAAACCCCCGGCTGCCAGTTTCTGAAACCAGAGTTTTACTAGTTTCCTGGCATATCCGTGGACATACCACCCAGAGCCACTTTCACGTTGAAGTGGCAGCACTGAGTGAGCAGCTGTGGCAGAGACCACGTGGCCTGCGGAGCCGAAATTCTGTCCTCTGACCCTCTACAGAAACGGTGTGTGACCCACGCACTTGGGAATGATGCTGCAGACCCTCCAAGACTCAGAGCCCAGAGCACAGGAAGGCTGGGGAGAGTCTGCAGGCAAGAGCCTCAGCCATGCCCAATTTCTCCTGAGCACAAATCTGCTCTTGAGCAACACTTCCTTACGTGTCCCTGGAATATACCGAAGAGCTGGTTTGAATGAGATGAAGAGGTGCTGTCCTGACTAAGGATACACCAACAACTAACCTGGCTGAAAGCAAGCCTTCCTCCTATTGAACAGCTCACAGTAAGGAACATTTCATATTAACAAGGGAAGGAAGGCACGCTTTGGCAAAATCATTTTTAACTATTTGTCTTCAAACACATTAAGTGAAAACACAAAGTCGGCACTTCCATAGCCCCAAGTAATCACATACTTTGTCACACAACTACAATGGCACAAGTCAGAAGTTGTAAAAACACAGGCTAACAATACAAGCATTAACTTCCGACTATAGGATTAAGCCTAAGTCCCTTTACAAGTCATTCTCAACCATGCTGGAGAATCACACAATCAAATTCAAGCGTTAAGCAGGGATGATTCCCAATCTTTTGCTCTACTGTGACAACTCCCCTGGTGGGATTCATACTTACCCCCACCCCAAGTAACTTCAAATGTGGCCACTGTCCTCATCCCTCTCAGTTATCCAAGAATCCCTACTTTTCTACCAAGTAAAAGCTAAGCAAAGTCATGAAAAGCCCTAGCCCTAGAAGTCTCTGCAAAAACTCACAGCTCCTATTTAGCTGGCACGTAGTAAAGACACGAAAAAACCCGAGACCGGTCCTCAATTATCCACTGCAATTAACAGGTGAGACCGTGTACACCCTGGATAACATCCTGCAGCGCCAGAACAGAGGGGAGGGGGCGCCCCTGCCCCTGGAGAGGAGCACACTCTTGCCTGCCCACGCCAACCACCCGCCCCCAACATCCCCGTAACGCTGCTGACAAACTGCCCCACTTGCTGGTTACGCTACTGAAACTTGCTAAGTGCGTAGTCCCCTGAGTTCACGATTCAAGTAAATTCTGGGTTTCTGGGTGCAGATTCACAAGATGAATATACAGACTTTAAGGATCTAGGTTAGGTTCTGGCTTTCACCCTTTGCATTTCTTTCAGTAGATCACCTCTCCCAAGTCTGATTTCTCACCCGGAATTGGCAGAAACAGTATTTTCCCTTCCCACCTGACAGGATGCTGTTGAGGATCAAACTGAAGTGATGGGGAGAAAAGAACTCTTGAGATGTAAACCTAAAAGGTCATCATTTTGCTGTAAAAGGCATTTTGGTTGGTAATGGTATTTACACCAAGTGTCTTTAAATACAGTTTTCTATTGCATGTAAAGGGATTCACAGTATACAATGTAACCACAACTGCTTAGGGACATTTACTGGAGTAGGAAATGGCAACCCACTCCAGTATTCTTGCCTAGAGAATTCCATGGACAGAGGAGCCTGGCAGGCTACAGTCCATGGGGTCACAAAGAGTCATACATGATTGAGCAACTAATACACACTAGCAACACGTATACAGCATGAGATGAAATATACCTATATTCAACTTTCAGAAGGCAGTCCTACAAACTTTTATAGTAGATTTGTTGAATGTATATTTGGCCTCAATAAAGCTGACCAAAAAAAAAAACCTCTACTGCTTGCCTAGGTATTTCTTCCATACTGTTAAATCATGAATCCCTGCTGCTGCAAGACAGTAATACGCTGTTTTAATGTGGAAATATTAAACACAAAAATTTCCAGAACACACAACAAACTATATACTGGTCTCACTGCTCATAAAGGGTGCCAAGTCAATGAAGATGACAATTGTGAGAAAGCATCTACGTCCTCAATGTAAAACAAGAAAAGGCTACTTCAGCAACATCAAATGCCATCAAATTCTGTGCCACTCCAGAAGAAAGGCTAGGTGTGGGTGAAAAGCACTGCTTTCCCTTCCTCCTCTTGCTACCTTTTGGGGCACCTTTCCTATTTCTGCATCACCTCCGCATGTTCTCCTTAGAATCGTCCCCTGATCTCCCCAGCCTGCACTGACCTCTCCCACCTGTCACTGGTGGCAATGGCATTGATCAGAGATCCCACCTTACCTTACTGGGCCCTGCGCACATCCACGCTCCCCCGGCTGGACTGCAAGCGCCCTGCAGGCAGCATCCTAGCTGATCAGCTCCCCAGCATCAGGTGTACTATGCTCGGGGGCTCACAGCCTACCCACCAGACTCAGCTGACAGACAGGATGGCTCCGCAGGCCAGTCCCCAGAGACACGCACTGGATCATGACCATCTGAGTCCCTCCTGCTTCTCAGGCCACCAAGGCCACCTCCTGCTCCGCCTAACCCTTCAGCTCTTCCCATTCGGAGCGCCCCTCCCTCAAATTTTATCCCATGAGCAGGGAACACACCTTGCTCTGCCTGGCCGAACTTTATCCCAGAAACCACAAACACACATCCCCTCATTAAAATGAGGCTGAGTCTCTTAGAATGATATTGCCAGGTCTCTCCCTGCTTTTCCATCTATTCAAATGCTTCCACTCTGTGCATGTAATGTAATTCCTTTAGTCCTTTATTTGCTTTAATGTATGTCCTTAAAATCTCTGTTTTAGACTAGCAATTATGGGAAACAAAGTTACACCTTGTTTAACATGTTCAATGGTGATTGAACATGTGGGCCTTCCATGGCCCCCACACTAACGGACCATTTCACAACAATGTGACGGTGACGAATATGCAACCAAGGACCCAACATAAATATAATGGTGAATTTATTCTTTGGATTATTTAAACAGAGCCATTAAAAACTGATTTTTTTGTTCCATATTCACAAAAGAGCCCCCGTGCCTTAGAAGGGTCAAAACTGGAAAGAAGGGGAAAAAAGTGGTCAAGAGTAGAAAATCCTTTTTGATAAAACTCTGTTGTGATTAGCAGCACATTAAGTATCTAACCATCCAGGAACAGAACTGCCCCAAAGGCCAATCCATTGTGCACCATCCTGGAAACAGCTGAAAGTATATAGTGCAACAAGCCTTTCTGTTAAAGTGTCATGTTACTAATTTGTCCCTCTTTATAAAACAAAATCTAAAATAACCTCATTTAACAAAAGCAAAGCTGCAAAGCCATTCAAAAGTTACCAGTTTCAGAGGACAAGCTTCAAGGCCGAACTTGTCTGGTATGATCTACATTTCATATGTTCAAAGATTTTTCACTCAAACATGTCAAGATTAATGAAGCAAAGGAGATCTATTCTGCAGTAAAATCATAGTATTTTCATGGAGTGAAATCAGAGCATTTAACTCTTGCCTGCTCCCACATCTCTCACTTCAGATAAGCCGATTTTACAAAATTAACATCAAACTCAATTCTTTATCAGCTTTTAAATAGAGTATTATTAGTGACTTACATATCACCCACCAGACTTACTCATTCCTCTCCACTGCTTAACAAATTTATTTCAACCAGACAAGAATCTCATGACTGATTTTTTGTTTTTGATTGTTTCTCTCACTTCCACATTAAATAATAGTCTAGGAATTGTATTAAAACTGCAGCCACAAAATTCAAGTTTTGTCTCAACAGGAGAAAGAGATATTTAGACCACTAGTAGAAAAACGCTAGTGGTCAAAGAAATATTTGCACAAGCTGAACAGCTGTGTCTACTGCAAATCTGAAGGCACTGCTGCAGCAATATAATTCAATTTGGACCCATTCATTATAAACTGATTTTCAGATGCTGCTACTGCAAGACCGTACTGAAGAAATGCAAGCAACGCTGGGAATCAAATCATGGGCAGCAGAGCACAAGTTTGCGTTTTACTGCAAAGGAGAGCTCTGAAAGAGGAAACATAACTAGTACATAACGCTACCGTGAACCAGCCCAGAAAAACCCAGAACCATTAAACCAATAGAAAACTAAAATACTTCTCTTAGGCAACTGATATGAGTACCGAAGAAAGTCTCCAGACAAGCTGTCTAAAAAATTTATTCAATACTCTAATAAAAAAAATTTTTTTAATGGTAACTCCGACATTCCTGAACATAATTTATATATATACATATATATATATATATATATGTACATTGTAAGAACAACACAAGCTCCCCTGGAGACTGCGGCCCAGATGAATCTGCTATTTAACTGTCTTCCGAAGTTATACACGTGAAATTAACACTCCACAGCAACTTTTATGACATCTTGCTAAGAAGTTCTGGGTTGTGAAAAATGGAATGGCTTAGGTGACCAGCGACAAGAGTTTTCAAAATAGCACTAAGCATTTTCCCAGGAAGCACATTCCAAGAAACTTATAAGTCGTAACTCACGGGCTGGCTGCTGTTAGAAAAGTCCTCTGGTCGCAGCCTTGTGAATATGTTACCGATTCAGAAAACACTTCGGGATTCCTTTCGGCTGCACTATTTCCTTCTTACTAGCCCGCGTACCCTCCGCTGTCATCGCTCCAGCCAGCCACGCTTGTGTGGACGGACACACGGCGGCAGTGGGAGGCAGACGGAATCACCACGCAGAATACACACGCTCCACTTTACTTTTCTTCCCTGGAAGTACCACTCGGCCTCCCGGGGAGGAGGGCTCCCCAACTCCGGGCGATCCAAGTGCACCGGGCATGTGCCGCCCCACTCGGGCCCCATGACAGTCTTCCGACAAACTTCCCCCTCTGCGGCCGGGGTCCAGGGGAAGGGGCTGCGCGGGCCTTAGCTCCGCGGGCCTCGCACAGCAGGCCGCCGAGTTGGGGTCTCCCGGGGGCGCTCACCTCCGGATGGGGCTGACAAGCAACCCCCGGGGCCCCGGCCCCCTTCTCACCTGTGCTGTCATTCGCCGAGAAGCCGGGCGAGCTGAGTTTGGCTCGTTTGGGGTTGGGCGGTCCGTCCAGCAAGTTCTCGGCCATTTTCACCTGCTCGCGAAAACAGCCCCGAGCGCGGGCGGCCGGGTCAGCGAGGGCTCCGGGGCTGGGGTCGGCGCCGGCCCCGGCCGGCTGCGAGGGGAGAGGAGCGAGCGCGAGCCGCGAGCGAGCGCCGAGGGAGAGGGAGGGCGCAGGGCCGGGTGGGGGAGGCGGCGGCCAAATCTCAGCCACAGCAACAGCGCCCCGCAGCGCTCACCGCCCGCCCCCAGCCTCCGCCGCCGCCGCCGCCGCCGGCCGCGGCCCCCTCATCCCCTGCCCGCCTCCCGAGCGCGACACTCCGCGGCGGGGGCGCCCCGGCGGCCCGGCGGCCCCCCCGGGCCCGGCTGGCAGCGACAGCGCCCGGCCGGGCGGCTCAGGCAGTCCCCGGGAACATGGTGCCGCCGCCGCGCCGCCGCCTCGCTCCCCCCCCCCCCCCGCGCCCCACTTAATTAATTCGCTCGCGGCCCGACTACCGGGGGGCTCCGGGCTCCGCTCCCCGCCCGCGGCCCGCCGCCGCCGCCGTAAGGAAAAACAATGCGCGAAGCGGGGCCGCCGCCGCCGCCGCCGCGGCCCCCCCACCCCCCGTTCCGCCGCCGCCGCCGCCGCCGCCGCTGCCGCCGCCGCCGCCGCCGCCGCGGCTCCGGGAGGCCGAGCCGAGAGGCGAGCGGGGCCGCCGGAGCGGGCGCCGAGGGCCGGGCGGAGCGGGCCGGCCGGGCGGAGCGGGGTGCGCGGGCGGTTGTGGGGCCCGGGACCGGCGGGGCCGAGTAGATCGCGCTCGAAGCCCCGGTCGGGTCCGCGACAAGATGGCGGCTGTTGATTCCTCAATTAAAAAAAAAAGAAAGTTTTTTTTCTTCTCTTTCCAGAGCCTGAACGGGGAGGGGGAGGGGGCGGGGCACGCCGGTGCGTCACCCCCCCGCGGCGTCACTACGCACGGCCCCCGCCCCGCCCCCTCCACCTGCGCCGGCCGCGGCGGAAAGAGCCGAGCGTGCTCGGACGGAAAGGGCCGAAGGCGCGGCCTCTGTGCGTCGTGCCGCCCGGCGGCGGGGCGGCGGGGCTGCCGGGCGGGGACCGGGCCTGCGGGACTCCGGGCGCCGGCACCGCCGCCACTTTTGTTCTGACGGCGACTGGGCGGTGAGAGCTCTGGCTGCGGCCTGGCCTCAAGCCGGGCCCCTAGGCGTGGAGTCGGCCCCGGCAGGGCCCGCCTGTCCCGCAGGGCGACTCTGCTCGGTCTCGGCTTCTCTCGCCGCTGCCCCGCGACTAGGCCTGGCCGCTTCCCCTCGCCGGGTGCCAGAGATGTGTCGTGGCCTCTGCAGGTTACACATTGCCCTCTGGTCCGCCTGCGAGAGGGTGCGGTGGGGAAACTGAGGCAGGAAGTGGCGGGGCCAGAATTCGACGCCCCCACGAGATGTGAGGGGGGTCGCCAGGCTTCAGGTGCGACACCCTCACCTGCCTCGAGAGGTGGTGAGCGCTGTCCCCCAGCCGGACGCGCTCAGCCTGCCCCAGGCCCAGAAGGCCCCATTACATCAGAGCTTAGGGCCTCGTCGGCCTTGGTGCGCTACCCCCGCCGCCCCTCGACAACCTCCTGGAGCCCTCAGGTGCTCCAGACAGGTGTGGGGTCCCAGGGGGATCGGCCCGCCTGGCCACTCCCCGCAGGATGGTTCCACAAAAATCTGAGGTGTTCACACATCTCGGTTCTTTTTATCTGCTTCTCAAAACTTGCCAGCGCTTCATCCGAAGTCCTTATCTGAAAGGTATCACCCGCAACCTGTTCCCTAAGCCAGAATTCTGTGAGTCAGCGCCGACTCCTCCCTCCCTCTCCACCTACCGAGCAACCTGCCTCCCAGGTCCTTTACCTGGGCAAACCGCTCTTCCTCCCACTGCCCGGCTCCGATGGCATCTCCCTACTAAGCGTCCCTTGAAAACCATATTTCTCCCCATTCAGCACCAGAGTTAACTTCTTGGAAAAAGAGAAAAAAACTCTGCTTCAAAGAAACAGCTTACATAGTGTCTGTGATGGTCTTCAAGCATCAAGACTGAGTGATCTCACTTTCCTGTACCCTCAAAAATTAATACAACATAGTAAAGCAACTATACCTCAATTAAAAAAAAAAGAGAGACTGAGTGATCTTTCTACTTTTTTCTGTTTATGTATATTGTTCAAAATCTTGACTGCCCCCTTTGCATCCCTCTTCCACTATCCATGCCTCACTCCGTCCTTACTTCCCCCACACCCACACAGTCACTAGGAAGTTCTTACCACTCAGACCTCTTCATACTTTTGCAAATGCTGTTCCCTGTGCTGAGAATACATATACCTGGCAAACTAACTAATGCCAAGACCCGGTTCAAATATCACCTGCTCCAGAAAGCCCTCCCAGCCCAGTTTAGGGCTCCCACAGCACTTGTGGGCATACTTCTGTGAAGGTATACCACACACATGCTCATTTTTTATCCTTCCTGTTTTTATTTGTCTATCAAATATCCCTTGAGAATCTCCTGAGGGCATTGCCACTGCACTAATTTCTTGGGCAAAGAATAAAGAAAGAAAAGAGGCCAAACAGCAAGTCCTGCAAATCAGAAACAAACATTCAAGAAGTCACTGCATAAGAAGGCAGGAGGTGTTTAGAGTCACAGAGTAACACAGGGGCCAGCAGCAGCCTGTACCCGAATGTGCCTGTCTGTCCCTCTCACAAGTCTGGGAGCCCTGTGAGGACAAGGGCCAGGTCTTCACAGCACAGTGCCCTGCAGGAGGCAGGTCTGTAAAATTTGATGAATGAATGAATGAACAGTGTCAGGCTCTCCTGAGGGAGCCTGGTCTCAAGGACACTGAGAAGGTTGGACTCCAGCCTGAAGCAGCTCCAGGCCATTTCCCCACAGAGGGGACAACGTGTCAGGTCACTGAGAGGCCTCAGCCAGGGCCTGCTTGGGTCAATAGGAATACCTCCAGGCCCTCAGAATTCCTGGGTAAATGGTTTACACAACAGTGGGCACATGAGCTCGTGCCATCCCCTCACTCCCAGAGGGGGAAATGGAGGGCACTCGTCCCTAAGACTCAGGAAGTGACCTGGACGTGTCAGGCCTGAGCCTGAAACACAGATCTTAAAACCGCATGTTTCTTCTGGCCTCCCAGCCCTGAAACATACCTGCTCTACAGCCCTTTTTCTGTCTCATTTGTATCCTTTTGTCCCATTCCTCTGGTATTTCATGATATCTGCAGTTTCTTTCTTTGCTATGTCTTCTCCCCTTAGTTTGACTCTTGTCAAAGAACACAGCATTCAGACATAGGTGGGGGAACGGCACGGGAGGAAGTATGGATCCCGCCTGCCCTCCCTTAGCCCAGGATCAAGGTTGACGCAGACAAAAGGGACCCAGCAGTGTTGAGTGTCTTCTGTATCCCAGGCTGCCCTGCCATATGCTCTACTCAGATCAGCACTTCCCACCACCCTGCATGGAAACATCACTGTCCTCTTTTTACAGAGGAGGGAATAAGGCCCAGAGGAGAGCCACTCCGTCACTAAGGAGCTCCGTGGGGTTGCAGACGTGAGACTGCCTGCTCTCTCCAGTCTCAGAGGCCATTTCACCAAGGAATCCCCATTTACAGGATGCTTCGGGGCCAGGAGAGGAGCAAGAGGTAGAAACAGATCAGGAGAGGTTTACCTGGGAAAAGTTCGTTCACATCCATCAACTGATGAATGGATAAATGTAATGTGTTATAGCCACACAATGGAGTATCATTCAGCCACACAAGGAATACAGCATGGACACAGCTACAAGATGGATGGACCTCGAGAATGTGATGCTCAGTGAAAGAAGACAGTCATCAAAAGACTGTATATTGTATGATTCCACTTATACAAATATCCAGAATAGGGAAATCCATAGACACAGAAAGTAGATTAGCTGTTGTGGGGGGTTGCTGGGGAGAGGGGGAGACAGTGAATGGTAGCCAAAAAATATGGGGTTTCTGTTAGGGTTATGAAAATGTTCCAAAGTTGATGATGATAGTGGTTCACAACTCAGAACTGAAAACCACTGCAATCTACACTTTGGGTGAATTACATGTCTCAAGCAAGCTGGTTCTTAACAGGCTGGTTTGGGAAGAAGGAAAAGAGACAAGGAAAGACAGAGGGAGGCAGGTGCTCCCAGCAGAACAAAAGTCAGCGGCCAGTTGGGAGAGTGAAAAAGGGATCTGTGTGGTGGCACCAAGGGAAAGGGTCCGGGAGTGGGGCTGGATTTCCCAATTAGGGGCTGCGGGGTGAACTCAGAGGGAAAAAGACAGAGACCCAGATTCACAGGCCAAAGTGGAGAGAGAGGATGTTCGTGAAGGAGAGCTGAGGAATGTGAGACTCAGGCTGCTGCCTCGGACCCCAGCGGACACTCATGCTCAGTGGGCCCCAAAGAGAGGTGGCAACCTTGTCTCCACTCCAGCTCTGCCGCATGTGCCCCGCTTCCCAGGAATGGGTCCTGACTCTCTTCTGGAGGCCTTAGGGTGGCTTCCCACTGTTCCCTTTCCTGAACCTTTAATCCCTGCCTCCCAGAAACGGGGGCTTCTGCTCCTCCATGAATGCACAGTCTTTGCAACCAGCCCCGACTCTGCCCCTTCTCCTCCACTCCCAGTCAAGCTGCTGAGCCCAGTTGTCTACACTGACCTGACTCACTTCTCCCATTCACCACTTTAATTTTTATTCAATGAAAATTATCAAACAAGTTACAAAAAATAATGCATAGATATTCCTGTCTACATTATTAAGGTAGGCACTATTAACATTTTGCCACATCAGCTTCAGACCTTTATATTACTTATTTATATAAGGAATCACATGTCAGACACAGAACTAAAGCCCCCATTTCCTCTGTCCCCCAAAGCCAGCACTTTCTTGAAGTTGGTGTATATGGTTACCACATGAGATGTGTTTTGGGGGGATTTTTGGCCATCTATGTGGCATATGGGATCCTAGTTCCCCTGTGGGAACCTGTGCCCCCTGCCTTGGGAGCGCAGCGTCTTATCCACTGGACTGATAGGGAAGTTGCCAAGATGTATTTTTACTGAGTATTTTTACTCAGCTGAACCAAGTGAAATTGTCAATACCTGACAGTTTCTGATCCCTGCATCCACCCCAACAAATTAATATGGTTCATCTAAATATGACTTGTGCATTCAAGTCTTTTAGCCTCTCAAATTGAAATTGTATTCATTAAACAATAACTCCCCACTCCCTGATCTTCCAGCCCCTGGCAACCATCGTTCCTCTCCAAGGTTCATCTGCATGTTGTAGCAGGTGTCAGGAATTCTTTCCTTTTTGAGGCTGAATAATATTCCATTGTACTTATGTATCAGGCTTCCCTGGAGACTCAGCAGTAAAGACTCCATCTGCAATGCAGGAGACTATCAGCAGTGCAGGAGACTCAGGTTTGATCCCTGGGTCAGGAAGAACCCCTGGAGAGGGAAATGGCAACCCACTCAAGTATTCTTGTCTGGGAAGTCCCATGGACAGAGGAGCCTGGTGGGCTAAAGTCCATGGGGTTGCAAGAGTCTGACACGACTTAAGGACTAAATGACGACCACCACACCACTTATATATTTAATACCACACTTTACTTATCCACCCATCCACTGATGGCTGTCTAAGATGTTTCCACATTCTGGCTGTTGTGAATAATGCAAAGATTACAAATAACTCAAGATCCTGCTCTGTCTTACTCCTCACTCCATTCAGGCTGCTAGAACAAAATACCATAGACTGAATGATTTATGAACAACAGAAATTTTTTTCTCATAGTTCTGGAGCCTGGAAGTCCAAGATCAAGGTGACAGTGGTTTTGGTGTCTGGTGAGAGCCTGCTTCCTGATTCTTAGATGGCTGTCTTCTTGCTGTGTTCACACATGGCAGAAGGGGTAAAGGAGTTCGCTGGGGCTTCTAACCCCCTGAGTTGTTCAGAGGTCAACTGAAAGGACTCCCCCACCTCTACTACAGTGTTTCTAATTTAGAGTAAGGAGAGTTCTGCCAACTCCTCTTCCTTTTCAAACTTGTCTTGCCTATTCTTAGCCCTTTACTCTTCTAGACTTTTGACCTGTAGTGTTAGAGAAGACTCTTGAGAGTCCCTTGGACTGCAAGGAGATCCAAACAGTCCAACCTAAGGGAAATCAGTCCTGAATGTTCATTGGAAGGACTGATGCTGAAGCTGAAACTCCAATACTTTGGCCACCTGATGCGAAGAACTGACTCATTGGAAAAGACCCTGATGCTGGAAAAGACTGAGGGCAGAGGGAGAAGGGGATGACAGAGGATGAGATGGTTGGATGGCATTACCGAATCAATGGACATGAGTTTGAGTAGGCTCTGGGAGTTGGTGATGGACAGGGAAGCCTGGCAACCCGCAGTCCATGGGGTCGCAGAAAGTCGGACACAACTTAGCAACTGAACTGAACTCAACTGAACTTACTCTTCTAGGTGAATTTTAAGGTAAGTCTTTCCAGAACCAGTAAAAACATTGGATTTTTTATTGACTTTGCATTGAATTTGTAGAATAATTTGAAGAAAACTACCATTTAAAATACAGTGAGTCTACCTATCAATTAGCACGCAAAATGGAGGACAGAGGAACATGTCATACAACACTGGGGTATGATCTGCAAAATCCAGACTCTACAAAGCTCTGCAAGAAACACAACCTGGCTTTCTTTATTTTTATTTTTCCTTTATTTTTATTTATCTATGTGGCTGTGCTGGGTCTTAGTTGCAGCACACTGTGTTGCTGCACAACATAGTTCCAACATATGTTGGAAGGTGATAAACACTATGCAGAAAAGTAATAAGGTCGGTTAAGGAGGAGCCAGAGTGTCAGTGTAGGGACAGGTGTAATTTAACATGATGGGTGCTAATTATTAGAGAAACGCAAATCAGAACTATAACGAGGTACCATCTCACACCAGTCAGAATGGCCAACATTAAAAAGTCTACAAATAACAAATGCTGGAGAGGATGTGGAGAAAATGGAAATTTCTTATACTATTGGTATGAATGTAAATTGGTGCAGCCACTATGGAAAACAGTAGAGAAGTTCCTCAAAAAATGAAAAATAGTTTTCATATGATTGTACAGCCCTACTCTGGGGCACATATCCAGACAAAACTATAATTTGAGAAGATATATATACTGAAAATTCATTGACAAGAGCCAAGACATGGAAACAACCTAGATGTCCATCGACAGATGAATGGATAAAGATGATTTAGTGCACACACACAATGGCATACCACTCAGACATAAAAAAGAATGAAGTAATGTCATTTGCAGCAATATGGATGGACCTAGACATTATCTCCCGAGTGAAGAAGTCAGAACAAGAAAGGCAAATACCCATGACTGAATACCCATGCCTTCCAAACTGAACTCCAGAAAGAGGCCAGAAAGATATCTCAAAATTAACATAGTCCCAAATGTGCCTCCTGACAATACTTATTCCACCCAATATCTTTTTGGTTGATTGCAACTCAATTTTCCCAGATTCTTTGGCCAAAAAATGTGGAGTCGCTCTTGAGTCTTCTTTTTCTCTCACTTTATATGCAACTTATTTTTTAAAGATCCTCTAAGGACATGGGTTCGATCCCTGGTTGGAAGATTCCACATGCTGTGGAGCAACTGAGCCCATGCACCACAACTACTGAAGCCCAAGTAACTCCAGTCCATCCTCCCCAACAAGAGAAGCCACCACAATGAGCAGCCTGTGTACAACAACTAGAGAGTAGCCCCTGCTTGCTGCAACTAGAGAAAGCCCACACACAGCAATGAAAACCCAGAGAAGCCAAAAATAAATGGTAAAATGTTTTTAAAAGATACAAAAATTCAATTCAGAAGTGGGCAAAGGATCTAAATTGACAAATTTTTCAGAAAAGAGCATGTATAAATGGCCAATAAGCCAATAAGCACATAAAAAGATGCTGAGCTTCATTAGCCATCAGGGAAAGGCAAATCAAATTACAATGAGATACCACTCCACACCCGCTAGGATGGCTGGAATAAGACAGACAGACAATAACAAGTGCTGGTGAGGATGATTAGAAATTGAACCTTCATACACTGTTGATGAACATGTAAAATTATGCAGCCACTCTGGAACAGTCTGGCAGTTCTTCAAAAGCTTAAACAGAGAGTTCCTCCTTGACCTACTAATTCTACTCCTAGGCATATGTGTATAATCAAGACAAATAAAAATACGTATCTATACACATGTACATAAATGTTCACAGCAGTATTATTTGTAATAGCCAAAAAGTGGAAATGTCCACCAAAAATATGTGGTCTATTCATACAACATAATATTATTCAAGAATAAAAAGAATAAAGTAATAATACATGCTACAGAGTAGATCAACTTTGAAAACAATGTGCTAAGTGAAAGAAGCTGATCACATAGCACCATATATTGTATGATTAGGTTTATACGAAATGTCCAGAACACGCAAATCTATAGAGACAGAAAGTAGATCAGTAGTTTTGGGGGCTGGGGAACTGGCGATTATTGGCTTGAAAAAAAAATGTATCAGTTGCTCAGTCATGTCTGACTCTTTGCCTGCATGGATTGTAACCAGCCAGGCTCCCCTGTCCATGGAATTCTCCAGGTGAGCATACTGGAGTGGGTAGCCGTTCCCTTCCCGACCCAGGGATTGGACCCAGGGATCGAACCTAGGTCTCCCACATTGCAGGTAGATTCTTTACTATCTGAATCACCAGGGAAGCCCCAAGAATACTCGAGTGGGAAACCATTCCCTTCTCCAGGGGATCTTTTGTGAGGGCTGGGGAATTACTGGCTTAGGGGTATGGATTTCTTCTGTTATAATGAAAATCTTCTAAAATTAATTGTAGTAATAGATGCACAGTTGTATGAATACACTAAAAGCCATTGGATTGCACATTTTAAATGAGTGAACTGTTGTGTGTGTGTGTGTGTTTTAAAGGATCTCTCTGTATGTTGCACTGAGAATAGAAATGGGAGTGTCAAAGGGGCAAACTTGGAAGTAAGAATTCCCAGACTTCAGCTAGGTGGTAGTGATCTGTCTAGTACTAACAGTGGATATGGTGAAAGCAATTGGATTCTAGATGTATTTTGAAGGCCAACCAGGCATCCTGGTGAATTAGGAGCAGAGTGAATGAAAAAGACAGGGGTTAGAGATGACTCTCAATTTTATTCTGAGCAACTGGAGGGCCAGAACTGCTGTTAACTGAGATGGAGAGGGCTGAAGGTGAAGTAGTTTGGGGGAGAACGTTAGGACTTGGATCTCAGCATACTCGTCTAGGTTTCAGTAGATGCTTTCTCAGGGTAAAGTGATCGCTCTCCTCGTCTTTGTTTACTGAGGGTTATTCAAATGAGTGATGAATTCTATAAAAGAGTTTTTCTGAATTTGAAATGAATATACATTTTCTTCTTTTATCTGTTAATGCTGTGAAACACACAAGCAGATTTTCTAATGTTAAACCTTTATTCTGGGACTGCCCTGGAAGGGGGGACCCAGGTTCAATCCCTGGTCCGGGAAGATCCCATGTATCTCAGAGGAACTAAGCCCATGCCCTATAATTACTGAGCCCAAGCTCTAGAGTTCTCAAGCCGCAATTACTGAAGCGCATGCACCCTAGAGCCCAGGTTCCACAACAAGAGAAGCCACCACAATGAGAAGCCCGGGCACCGCAACTACAGAGTAGCTCCTACTCGCCACAGCTAGAGAAAGCCTGCACCTAGCATCAAAGATCCAGAGCAGCCATAAACAAATAAAAGTTTAAAAAACCTTCATTCTATTCCCGAATAAACCTTACATGATCATAATCTGATTTTATTTCTCTGTTGTTATCATATTTTTGTTGTTGTTATCATTTTTAATACATTGTTGGACTTGGTTTGTTAACATTTACTTAGGATTTTGCATTGAATCTTATAAATGAGATTGGTTAGTAATTTCTTCTATTCAAGTTGTTCTTGTTTCATAGAATTATTTGAACTGCTCACCTTCATTTTTTCTTCTTGGAATAGTTTGCTTCATAGTTTGTATGAGAATAGTTTGTATAAGATAGGATACATTCATTCCTTGAGTGTTCAGTAGAATTCACCTATATGACAAACTTTATGTGTGTTTGTTAGTTTTGATTTTTTTTATGGATAGAATTTTAACTACTGAATCAAATATTATTAAGGTTGTAAGTTAATACACATATAAACTTATTTTTCAAAATTTCCCATTTTACCTGTTTTTTAGAATATGAAGTTATTCAGAAAGCTCTCTTTCTTAAGAAAAAATCTAATATAATGTTTATTTGTATTTTCTCTATTTTTTGTGTATTCATCAGTCTCACAAGAGTTTTGTCAACTTAATTTTTTTATAAAACCAATTTTTCTTTGGTTTTTGATCTACTTTATTGGTTCTTTGCTTTCTATTTTATTAATTCCTGCTCTATATTAAAAACTATATTAATGTAAATGGCCTAAACACCCCCAATTAATGGGAAAAAATCATTATATTGGGTGAAAAGACAAGATAAAACTATGTGCTATCTACTATAAATTTTAAATTTTCTTTCAAATTTCTAATTATACTTTAGTTATAAAGACAAAGATAATTAAAAATAACAGGATGGGAAAATAGCATGTACACACTAATCAAAAGAAAAGCTAGAGTAAATATCTTATAATAACCATTATAATCCATTATAATCTTATAAGGGAAAGAATATGAAAAAGGATATATATACATATATATATATCAATCATTTTGCTGTACAGCAGAAACTAATACAACATTACAAATCAACTATACTTCGATAAATACATTTTCAAAAAAGAAAACCTAGAGTGACTATATTAATATCAGACAAAGTAGGTTTCAGAACCAGGAATACTACCAGGGATAAAGAAGAACATTTTACAGTGATAATGTCAATTAATTAAAATCACATAATAAAACTAAAAGTATATGCATCTTATAGAATAGCTTCAAAACATATGAATTCAAAAAACTGATAGACATGGAAAAATAGATAGAAAAATCCAGTTAGACTTGGAGATTTCAACATACTTTTGTCAGTAATTGACAGAGCAAGCAGAGGCTCAATGTAGATATAGACTTAAATACCATGGCCAACAAACTTGACTAAATTAACACTTATAGAACACTGTACCTAATAACTGTAGAACACATGCTGTTTTAAAACACCCATGAGACATTCACCCAGATAGTCCATTTGTTGTTTAGTTGGTAAACTGTGTCTCACTCTTGCGACCTCAAGGACTGTAGCCTGCCAGGCTCCTCTGTCCAAGGGATTTTCCTGGCAAGAATCCTGGAGTGGGTTGCCATTTCCTCCTTCAGGGGATCTTACCAACCCAGGGACTGAACCCGAGTCTCCTGCATTGGCAGGCAGGTTCTTTACCACTGAGCTACCAGGGAAACCCTTCTAGCCCAAGATGGACGAGTCATGGTGGAGAGTTTTGACAAAACATGGTCCACTGGAGAAGGGAAGGAGAACCACTTCAGTATTCTTGCCTTGAGAACCCCATGAACAGTGTCAAAAGCACAGGGTAGGCATGCAGTAAATACTTGTGGGATGAATGAAAAGCTGTATAAATGGAGACCGGAAGCAGGACGGAGGTTCTCCAAGGAAAGCAGAGATGTCAAGGAGAAAGGGTTCCCAGAAAAACAAGGGGCATGGAGAAGGGCGCTACTTTGTTAGCCCCTCGGTGTCCCACTTTCCAGGCAGACTCACCAGCTGCCTTGCCCAGAGTGGTAGCCGTTGATCAGCAGACACTGAGGATCTGGACCCAAGCTCTCTTTCGACGGCATCTTCAGCACCTCTTCGGGTTCACACTCTTCGGCCGCCTCATTCCCCATCTGCTCTCCAGGGCTCAGGGAGCACATCTCAGGCCTGAGTATTGGTCTCCTTCCTGGGGCGGCTGCTCCACTTCCTGTCCTTTATGTTCTACTGCTGCTGCTCCCAGGGGTTGATCTCCAGCAAATGCTGCTTCAAGCAATCTGCTGGATGAAGATGCAGCTGTCTCCGGACACTGTGATCAGTTGTAGGTGAACCTCATGCTGGTGACGATTTCTGAATGGCCGGACATCTTGGCAATGTACTCATCCATATTCTGGGTCATAAAACTAGTTTGAAGAAGAATAAGAGAATTTCAATCGTATACAGTATGTTTCCTGACCATCATTGAAATTAGAAATAAATATTGAATAAGAAAAAGATATCTGGAAAATAACCAAATGTTTGTAAATTAAGTAACACAATCTTAAATAACCTATTGCTTCAAAGAAGAAATAACAGGGATATTGGAAATATTTTGCACTGAGTGAAAAAAAAATCATAACATATCAAAATGTGTGGAATGTACCTAAAATAGTGCTTAGAAAAACTTTCAGCATTAAGTGCTTACATTAGAAAAGAGAAAAAAGGTCCCAAATCAATGAAATAAGTTTACACGCTTAGAAACTGGAAACAAAAGACAAAATTAAGACCAAAATAAGCAGAAAGAAGAAAATAAAATAAAGAGTGGAAATCAATGAAAGAAAATAGAAATGCAACTGAGAAAATCAATAACACCAAAAGCTGGTTCTTTGAAAATATCAATACAATTGATAAACTTCTAAAAAAATTAAAATGTCCAATATCAGGAATTAGAGAGGAGAAACCAAACATAGCCTGGTGCGAGGGATAATAAAAGAATATTATGAAAAACTTTATAGCAACAAGACCAGAAACTTAGAAGGAATGGACACAAACTACCAAAGGTCACTCAAGGTGAAATGGATTTAATTTCTGAAATTTAATTTAATTTAATGTCAACGAAAGACATTAGATTTGTAGTTTAAGACCTTCCAACAAAGAACATTTCAGGTCCTGGTGGCCTTACTCATGAATTTGACCAAACATTTAAAGGAAAAAATGAATTGTCCACAAGGTTTTCCAGAAAACAGAAGAGGAAGTCATTTCATTTTATGAGGTCTTTATTCCTCTACACCAATATCAGGCAAGATTACCAAAAGAGTTTTCAGATCAATATTAGTAATGAACATAGACACAAAAAGCAAATTTAATACATCATGACAAGTGGGGAATGCCAGGTTTAACATGTGAAAATCAGTCATGGCAATTAACATGTTAGCTGACTGTGGTGGGCCTGGAAAGAGTCCCTAAAGGGTATCACGTCAGATTCCTAGGATCTGTAATGGTGATGTTATTTAGAAGGGTCTTTGCAGATGTGATTAAGTTAAGGAACCTGAAATAAGGAGATAACTCTGGATTATTCGGGTAGTCCCTAAATCCAGTGACCAGTGTCCTTATAAGACAAAGGCAGAAGAGAGCTTCCCTGGTGGTCTGTGTGTGTTAGTCACTCAGTCGTGTCTGACTCTTCGTGGCCCCATGGATTGTAGCCCGCCAGGCTCCTCTGTCTATGGAATTCTCCAGGCAAGAATACTGGAGTGGGTTGCCATTTCCTCCTTCAGGGGATCTTCCTAACCCAGGGACTGAACCCACGTCTACTGTGTCTTCTGCACTGGCAGGTGGATTCTTCACCATCTGAACCACGAGAAACTTCCCTGGTGGTCTAGTGGTTGAGAATTTGCCTGCCAATGAAGGGGTCATGGATTTGATCCCTGGTCCAGCAAATTCCCATATGCCGTGGAACAACTAAGTTCCATGTGCCACAACTACTGAGCCAGTACTCTAGAGCCCAGGAGCCACAATTACTGAGCCCCCTTGCCTCCAAGTACTGAAGCCTATGCACCTACAACCTGTGTTGTGCAACAAGAGAAGCCACTGCAATGAGAAGCCTGCCCACTGTACTGAAGAGCAGCCCCTGCTCACTGCAACTAGAGAAAGTTCGAGCACAGCAATGAAGACCCAGAACAGCCAAAAATAAGTAAATAAATAAATGAATCTTAAAAAGAGAGAGAGAGAAAGGCAGAGGGATATTTGAGACACATAAGAGGACATAAAGACATAAGGGAATTGATTGACATGGCTACAAGCCAAGGGACACCAGGGCCACAAGAAGCTGGAAGAACCAAAGAACAGAACCTTCCCTAGACCATTTGGAGGGAGTGTAGCCTTGCTGACATTTTGATTACAGGCTTGTGGTCTTCAGAGCTGTGAGAGAACAAATTTCTGTTGTTTTAAGCCCCCAGGCTTGTAGTAATTTGTTATGGCAGTTCCAGGAAACTCATACACTAGGTACAAAAGAAAAACCTTCTAACCATCTCTTTTGATGCAAAAAACATTTTTTTTTTTTTTACAAAATTCAATACCTAGTCATCATTTTTTTTTTTTAACACAAAAGAAAAAGAAGAACTCTCAGCAAACTAGAACACCGAAGTAGAAGTGGAACTTCCATGGGCTTCCCTGGTGGCACAAAATTCAATACCTAGTCATCATTTTTTTTTAACACAAAAGAAAAAGAAGAACTCTCAGCAAACTAGAACACCAAAGTAGAAGTGGAACTTCCATGGGCTTCCCTGGTGGCTCAAGTGGTAAAGAATCCGCTTGCCATTCAGGAGACATGAGTTCGATCCCTGATCTGGGAAGATCCCACATGATGCAGAGCAACTAAGCCCACAAGCCACAACTATTGAGCCTGTGCTCTAGAGACCAGGATCTGCAACCACTGAGCCCATGCACTGCAATTACTGAAGCTCTCATGCCCTAGAAATGGTGCTCCACAACAAGAGAAACCGCTGCAATGAGAAGCCCGCACGCCACAACTAGAGAGCAGCCCCTGCTCACTGCAATGAGAGAAAAGCCTTCGCAGCAACGAAGACCCAGCACAGCCAAAAATAAGCAAATAAAATTATATATGTAAAAAGAATAACTGACCTAGCAAATCAGTAAAAAGCACTCCTTCAAAATAAGAAGGGATTACATATATTCATAAAAAAAAAAAAAACTTTAAAAAAAGAAGTGGAACTTCCTCAGTCCCATAAAAGGCAACTACAGAAAACCTAATATCATGTTCAGCGGTGAAAGATTGAGTTCTCTCCTTCCTGGATTAGAAACAAGGCACAGATGTCCATTTTCACCCATCTTATGTGACTCTTAACGGAGGTCCTATCCAGCACAATAAAACACGGACAGGAAATGAAATGCAAACTTCACTTCTTAAAGAAAGAAGTAAAACTATTCAGAGATGACATAATTGCTTCTACACAGAATCCAAAGGAATCTAGAAAAAATAATAGAACTAATGTGTAAGTCTATTAAGGTTACAGGATGTAAGGTCAATATACAAAACTCAATAGCAAAAAAAAAAAAAAACAACTCAATAGCATTAACAAAAAATTGGAAATTGATATTAATGAATGATAACGTTTATGTTTTAAGTTAAACTACAGTAGTTAAAGCACTTATGAATAATTTGGACTTCAACTTTTTTTTTTTTTGGCTGAGCTGGGTCTTCATTGGAGGGAGCAGGCTTAGCTGCTCTGCGGCATGTGGGATCTCAGCTCCCCAACCAGGGATCAAATTGGAGTCCCCTGCCCTGGAAGGAGGACTCTTAACCACTGGACCATCAGCGAAGTCCAGCAATAATGTTTAAAATAGCATTAAAATATGAAATATTTAGGAATAAATTTAACAAAAACGATGTGCAAGGCCCATACCTTATAAACCACACAACATTTTTTTAAAAATTAAAAACCCAAATAAATGAAGAGAGATACTGCTATGATCTGACTGTTATCCCTCTAAAATTTATATGTTGAAATCCTAATGTGATAGCATTAAGAGATAGGGCCTTTGGGGGTGACTAGGTCATAAATGGGATTAGCGTCCTTATAAAAGAGACCCTGGAGAGTTCCCTCAACCCCTTTCTTTATGTGAGGATAAAATGAGAAGCCTGCAGCTGAAAGAGGGCCCTTGCTCAACCATGCTGGCACCCTGATCTCAGACTTCGCGCCTCTAAAACTGTGAGAAATAAATTTCTGCTGTTTGTAAGCCACTCAATCTGTGATTTTTGTTGTTGTTGTTGTTATAGCAAACTTAATGGAATAAGACCAGTACCATGTTCAAGAGCTAGAATATTCAATATTGCTAATATGTCAATTTTCCCCCAATTGATCTATGGATTCAGTGCAACCCCAGCAAGATTTTTAAAAGGGAACTCACAAGCTGGGTAAAAAATGTTTATAGAGGGCTTCCCTGGTGGTTCAGTGGTAAAGAATCCACCTGCCAATGCAGAAGACACAGGTTCGACCCCTGGTCCAGGAAGATCCCACATGCGCAAAGCACCTAAGCCCATGTGCCACAACTGCTGAGCCTGTGCTGTAGAGCCTGAGAGCCGCAACCACTGAGCCACACGCCACAGCTGTGAAGCCCACGTGCCCTCGAGCCTGTGCTCTGCAACATGAGAAGCCACCACCGTGAAAAGCCTGCACACTGGAACTAGTGTAGCTCCCTCTTGCCACATGAGAGAAAAGTCTGTGTAGCAACAAAAGACCAGCACAGCCAAAAATAAATAAATAAAAATTCAAAAATGTATATGGAAAACTAAGGGGAACTGGTAGCACGAAAATGTCACTCTGGCCACTGCTGGGTAGAAGGGATGGGAGTGACAAGAGGAGAAGTACGAAGGCCAATTAGGAGACACTTGTTGAGAGCCCAGGCTAGAGACTGTGGCAACAGTGGAAATGAAGATGGAGAAGATGGGCAGTGTTGAGAGAGGTTAAGGAGATAAATCCCAAGAGATTTTGGAGATTAAGCATGGAGGTAGGGGGACCAAGAAGAGTTCCCAGGACTTCCCTGGTGGTCCAGTGGTGAAGAATCCACCCACCAATGCAGGGGACACAGATTCGACCCCTGGGGGGGGGGGGGGAAGATTCCACATGCTGTGGGTCAGCTAAGCCCGTGCACCACAACTACTGAAACCCACTCACCACAACGAAGAGTAGCCCTGGCTCACTGCAATTAGAGAAAGCCTGCACACAGCAATGAAGACCTAGTGCAGCCAAAAAAAATATGAATTAATTAAAAGAAATGGTTTCCAGATCTCTTATTTGGGAAAATGAGTGCATAGTGAAGGCATTCATTGTGAAAGGGAACCCAAGAAAACTAGTTTTCAGATGTGAAATAATGATGTCCTCTAAGGGTTAAAGGGTCTGCTGACATAAATAAAAGGACGCACTCATTAAGAGACACTCTGGACCAGAGGTTCACATTCAGGAGTTATCAGCACAGACACAGCCACTGAAGACAGAAGTGGATACAACGCCCAGGAGGTGTATACAGCAGGAACAGGAGATCCAAGGCCAACCCACGGAAGTGTTCTAAGCATGTGGAGAATGAGTTTAATGGGGATAAAGTATTAGGAGAAACTAGTTTGGGAGTTACTGCTTTAGTCTTATTGCAATGGTAGCTTAAGACTCAGGCAAAGGAAGTGGAGACACTTGGACTGATTCCAGTGATATTTAGGACTTCTACTCAGGTATGGGCAAGGAGCTCTTATTGGATCAACCCTTCTGCAGAACACTACTGCAAATTCTGGACCAAACACTGAAAAAAGCACCTACTTAAAGGCTCTGGAAGGAAACCAAAAGCAATACTGGAGGGGCATCAACACTTGAAAGAATGGAACTGCATTAGCTACTTCTCATTTTTTATGGTTTTTAGCCTGAGGGAAGGCTGCAGTAACCACCATTCCAGATGGCTAAAATTCCAAGAGAAAACTCATAGCTTTACTGGGCTGAAGAAACAGAGGACGATTTGTGACAAGCATAGCTGCTGGAAAGGAAGGAGAGAAAACCTGGAAAGAACAGAAACAGAGATGGAGTGCTCCAAATTCTGTGTATAAACCGCTCAAATCTTTGGCTGACTCATAAACAATGCATGCATTGGCACCAAGTGAAGGCTAAAAGAACTGACCTGAGGTTTCAGCTGCTGCCCACTATGGGGAAGACAGAATTTGCAAACAGAATCCAGCCAACTTAAATGTTGGCTTAATAAAAACACTGTTCAGAGGAAGATAATGGGATTCAGACTCTCTGCAATATATCATTCACAGCTCAACATTATTAGACATATAAAAACATAGGAAAATGTGACCCACTTTCAAAAGAAAAGATAATCAATGGAGGCTGACCCCAAGATAAACAAGACATTAGAACTAACAGACAAGGATGCTACAACAATTATTATAACTTGCATTGGACATTTAGGGCTGCTGTAACAAATACCACAGACTAGATGGTTTACCTGCTGAAATTTACTTTCTCACAATTCCAGACGCTGGAAGTCCAAGATCAAGGTGCCATGGGGTGGTTTCTCTGGCTTGCAGATAGTTGCTTCATCTTTGCTATGTCTGCATAAGTCCTTTCCCCTGTCCATGCACATACTTGATTTATCTTTCTTTTCTCATAAGGACTCCAATATTATGGGCTTAGAATCTAACCATTATGACTTCATTTAAACTTGTTGTTGTTCAGTCACTCAGTCGTGTCCAACTCTTTGCAACCCCATGAACTGCAGCACATCAGGCCTCCTTGTCCTTGCTCAAACTCCTGTCCATCGAGTTGGTGATGCCATCCAACCATCTTGTCATCTGTCATCCTCTTCTCCCGCCTTCAATCCCTCCCAGCATCAGGGTCTTTTCCAATGAGTCAGTTCTTCACATCAGGTGGCCAAAGTATTGGAGTTTCAGCTTCAGCATCAGTCCTTCTAACAAATACTCAGGATTGATTTCCTTTGGGATTGACTGGTTTGACCTCTTTGCAGTCCATGGGACTCTCAAGAGTCTTCTCCAACACCACAGTTCAAAAGCACCAATTCTTCGGCATTCAGCGTTCTTTACGGTCCAACTCTCACATCCATACATGACTACTGGAAAAACCATAGCTTTGGCTAGATGGACCTTTGTCAGCAAAGTAATGTCTCTGCTTTTTAATACGCTGTCTAGGTTGGTCATAGCTTTTCTTCCAAGGAGCAAGCGTCTTTTAACTTCGTGGCTGAAGTCACCATCTGCAGTGATTTGGTAGCCCAAGAAAATAAAGTCTCTTGCTGTTTCCATTGTTTCCCCATCTATTTTCCATGAAGTAATGGGACCAGATGCCAAGACTGTAGTTTTTTGAATGATGAATTTTAAGCCAGCTTTTTCACTCCCCTCTTTCACATTCATCAAGAGGCTCTTTGGTTCCTCTTCACTTTCTTCCATAAGGGTGGTGTCATCTGCATATCTGAGGTTATTGATGTTTCTTCCAGCCATCTTGATTCCAGCTTGTGCTTCACCCAGCCCAGCATTTTGCATGATGTACTCCACATATAAGTTAAATTAGCAGAGTGACAATATACAGCCTTGACGAACTCCTTCCCCAATTTGGAACCAGTTGTTCCATATCCAGTCCTAATTGTTGCTTCTTGACCTGCATACAGGTTTCTCAGAAGGCAGGTAAGGTGGTCTGGTATTCCCTTCTCTTGAAGAATTTTCCACAGTTTGTTGTGATCCACACAGTCAAAGGCTTTAGCATAGTCAATGAAGCAGAAGTAGATGTTTTTCTGGAATTTTCTTGCTTTTTCGATGATCCAATGGATGTTGGCAATTTGATATCTGGTTCTTCTGCCTTTTCTTTTTTTTTTTTTTCTTCTGCCTTTTCTAAATTCAGCTTGAACATCTGGAAGTTCTCGGTTCACATATTGTTGAAGCCTGGATGGAGAATTTTGAGCATTACTTTGCTAGCATGTGAGATAAGTGCATTTAACCTTAATTACCTCTTTAAAGATTCTATCTCTAAACACAGTCAGAGCTGGGAATTAGAGCTATAATACATGAATTAGGGGGCACAATTCAGTTCATAAAAGAATTGTTCTCAAGGACAATATATATATAAAGATAGATAAACACACATTTAGAATACAGTATATCTCAGGACAGAGGACAGGTACAGAAACTAATAAAAAGAACCAAATGGAAATTCTAGAAAAACATAATTTAACTAAAAATTCATTTGATGTACTTGAGAGCAGATCAAACACTGTAGAAGAAAAGAAAGTGAACTAGAAGATAGGATAATAAAACTACCCAAACTGAAGCTTAGAGAGAAAAAAACAAGCATGAAAAAAATGACTTCAGTAACTTGTGGGATAAGATCACATGATCTAACATGAGTAATTGGGGTCTTAGAAGGAGAGGAAAGAGAGAATGGACAGAAAAAATTTTTGAAGAAATAATTAATGGAATTTTCCCATATTTGGTGACATACTCACAGATTCAAATAAGTCAGGAAAACCTAAGCTGGATAAGTACAAAGAAAACTACATTCAGGCATTTCATAGTCAAAGTGTTAAAAACCAAAGATAAAGAGAGAGTCTTGAAAGCAGACAAAGAAAAAGTGACACAATAGATATAGTGCAACAAGGATCTGGAAGACACTGACTTCAGGGGCAAAGGAAGCCATAGATGAGCCATGAACGGATGATACTGACTTCTTATCAGAAACAGTGGAGGCCAGAGGACAACAGAACACCATCTTTAGATTAAGAGGGAAGAAGGAATCTATCAACCCCCAATTCTGTACTCAGTGAAAATTCAGTGAAAATCTTCAGAGCATACATTGCCAGCAAAACTTTGCTATGGAATTGCTAAAGGAAAGCCTTCTGACTAAGGAGTAACTGTATCTCCTGGAAAACTGAATTTTCAGAAAGAAATGAATGATATTGATAATGGTATATATATGTGGGGAAATAGAAAAGAATATTTTCCCTCTTAATTCTGTAAAACACATGTAACTATTTGAAGCAAAATTTAAAGGGTTGTATTGATTGTGAGGTTTACGATGGGTGCGGATATAGCATACATGAAAACTAAAGCGTACAGGATGGGGGTAGGGACTAAATGGACCTGTACAGTTATAAGGTTTCTACATTTGGGGAGCAGTAGCATGGCATTAACTGTAAGTACACTGGGAAAAATTAAGGAGGCACAGCGCAATCCCCAGAGCATTTACTAAAGAAATACTACCCTGAGGTATCATTAAAATATTCAGTTAATACAAAAAAAGGAAGGAAAGGAGAAATACTGGAACAAAAAAAGGAAGGAAAGGAGAAATACTGGAACAAAAAAAGAAAGGGCAAACAAAACAAATGGTAAAATGTTATACCTAAATCTAACCATTGAAATAATTACATCATATGTCAATGACCTAATAAACACTAATTAAAAGGCAAAAGTGGTCAGAGATTATCATACTAAGTGAAGTAAGTCATACAGAGGGAGATAAATATCATATGACATCACTTATTTGTGGAAACTAAAAAACGATACAAATGAACTTACTTACAAAACAGAAACAGATTCACAGATTTATAAAACAAACTTATGGTTACCAAAGGGGATGGAGAGGGAGGGATAAATCAGGAGGTTGGGATTATCATATACACCCTCATGGCTCAGATAGTAAAGAATCCGCCTGCAATGCAGGAGATCTGGGTTCGATCCTTGGGTTGGGAAGAACTCCTGGAAGAGGGCATGGCAACCCACTCCAGTATTCTTGCCTGGAGAATCCCATGGACAGAGGAGCCTGGCAGGCTACAGTCCATAGAGTCGCACAGAGTCGGACACAACTAAAGCAACTGAGCAGCAGCAGCATCTGTTTGAGCACGTACCTTCAATTCAAATTCAATATATAAAATAGTTAATCAACAAGGACCTACTGTGTAGCAGGGAACTCTACTCAATACTCTGTAATAACCTACATGGGAAAAGAATCTGAAAAAGATTGGGCATATGTATTGTTGTTGCTGTTGTTGTTTTTGTTTTTGTTTAGTCGCCAAGTTGTGTCCTATTCTTTTGCAACCTCATGAACTGTAGCTTACCAACTCCTCTGTCCAATATGTATGTGTGTGAGTGCTCAGTTCAGTTCAGTTGCTCAGTCATATCCAACTCTGATGTGACGCCCTTTGCAGCACGCCAGGCTTCCCTGTCCCTCACCAACTCCCAGAGCTTGCTCAAACTCATGTCCATCACATCAGTGATGCCATCCAACAATCTCATCCTCTGTCATCCCCTTCTCCTCCTGTCTTCAATCTTTCCCAGCATCAGGGTCTTTTCCAATGAGTCAGTTCTTTGCATTAGGTGGTCAAAGGATTGGAGTTTCAACATCAGTCATTCCAATGAATATTCAGGACTGATCTCCTTAGGATGGACTGGTTGGATCTCCTTGCAGTCCAAGGGACTCTCAACAGTCTTCTCCAACACCACAGTTTAAAAGCATCAATTCTTCGGCGCTCAGCTTTCTTTATAATCCAACTGTCACATCCATACATGACTACTGGAAAAAACATAGCCTTGACAAGATGGACCTTTGTTGACAAAGTACTGTCTCTGCTTTTTAATATGCTGTCTAGGTTGGTCATAACCTTCCTTCCAAGGAGTAAGCATCTTTTAATTTCATGGCTACAATCACCATCACCAGTGATTTTGGAGCCCAGAAAAATAAAGTCAGCCACTGTTTCCCCATCTATTTGCCCTGAAGTAATGGGACCAGATGCCATGATCTTAGTTTTCTGAATGTTGAGTTTCAAGCCAACTTTTTCACTCTCCTCTTTCACTTTCATCATGAGGCTCTTTAGTTCTTATTCACTTTCTCCCATAAAGGTGGTGTCATCTGCATATCTGAGGTTATTGATATTTCTCCCGGCAATCTTGATTCCAGCTTGTGCTTCACCCAGACCAGCGTTTCTCATGATGTACTCTGCATATAAGTTAAATAAGCAGGGTGACAATATACAGCCTTGACGTACTCCTTTTCCTATTTGGAACCAGTCTGTTGTTTCATGTCCAGTTCTGACTGTTGCTTCCTGACCTGCACACAGATTTTTCAGGAGGCAGGTCAGGTGGTCTGGTATTCCCATCTCTTTCAGACTTTTCCACAGTTTATTGTGATCCACATGGTCAAAGGCTTTGGCATAGTCAATAAAGCAGAAATAGATGTTTTTCTGGAACTCTCTTGCTTTTTCGATGATCCAGCAGATGTTGGCAATTTGATCTCTGGTTCCTCTGCCTTTTCTAAAACCAGCTTGAACATCTGGAAGTTCACGGTTCACAAAATCCCATACCTACAAAAGGTATAATGAATTCCTACTCACCTATTACCTAGTTTAACACTTATTCACAATGTCATCCTATATTGGTTTCTCCTCCCCACCCCAAAGTATTTTAAAATAAATTAAGTTTTTCGAAATTTTAAGTGGCTATATTTTACCCAATAAAGGAATTTGTAAAAAAGCAAAAACACATAAATTCAATAAAACTTTTAGAAGAAAAATAGGAGAAAATCTTTGCTATCTTGGGTTAGTCAGAGTTCTTACATAAGACAACAATAGCACAATACACAAAAGAAAAAAATGATTAATTGGACTTCATTAAAATGCAAATCTTTTGTTCTGCAAAAGACACCATAAAATAGAAAAGCAAGTAATGTACTGGGAGAAAATGTTTCGAAAATACATTTCTGTTAAAGCTGCTTCTTGGTCACTTCATAGGCATAACGTTGTAAACAAGTTGCAGTGTGCTCTGTCCCCAGGACAGATCTAGAGAAGGTGCCTGCGTGGGTCCTGGCAATGGACTTTGAGCACTACAGGCGTTTCCAGAGTGCACGTTTCCAGATAAGCACCCAGGCTGCTATCAGGTCATGGGCTCTGAGTTGCCAGTAGACGCTCCATCCTATGGGAGAGAGCGTGACTGGAGGGCTTTCTGAAGTGTAGGGTCAGGACAGGGAATTCTCATGTCCACACTTTCCATTCCAGAGGATGAAAAGAGACCCACATCAAGGCACACTGCTGTGCCTATAAACTTGGAGAGATTGACAGACACACAGAAAGAATAGGTTTCATTCCAAGAGCCGACTATCAGAATGATGGTGGACTTCTCAATAGCAACCCCAGAAGCCAGAAGATGAGGAAACAATACTTTCAAAATTCTGGGGGGAAATGGCATCTAACCTGGAAATCTATATCCAGCCAAATTTCAAGAGCGTGAATATAAAGCCAACCTCAGACATACAAATTCGCCTATCCAGTAGTCCTCCTGTATCTGCAATTTTGCTTTCTGAGGTTCCAGTTATCCTCAGTCAACTATGGTCTAAAAATATTAAATAGAAAAATTCCAGAAATAAACAATTCACAACTCTTCAATTGTGTGCCATTCTGTGCAGTACGATGAAATCTCACTCTGCCCCACTCCATTCTACCTGGGATGTGAATCATCCCTTGGTCCAGTGGGTCCTGCCTGCTAGTCACTTGGTAACAACTCAGGTATCAGACCCATGATTGCCTTCTTGGCAGTACTTGTGTTCAAATGACCCTTATTTTCCTTACCAGTGATCCCAAAGTATAAGAAGACTGATGCTGGCAATTCAGATGCACCAAAGAGAAACCTAAAAGTGCTTCCCTTAAGGGAAAAGGTGAAAGTTCTTGATTTAATGAAAGAAATTAATTGCAAGCTGAGACTGCTACGATCTATGGGAAGAATGAATCTTCTGTCTGTGAAACTGTGAACAAAAAAGAAACAATTTATGTCAGTTTTGCTTCTGCTCCTTAAACTGCAAAAGTTACAGCCACAGTGCAGGTAAGTGCTTAGTTAGAAAAGGCAATAAATTTGCACAAAAAGATGTTTTGAGACCATATTCTCATAACTTTTATTACAGTATATTGTTATAATTTCTATATTTTATTTTTAGTTATTGTTGTTAATCTCTTATGGTGCCTAATTTCTGAATCAAATTTTATCACATGTGTACATGTATAGAAAGAACACAGTGTATATAGGGTTCAGTGCTCTGCAGGGTTTCAGGCATCCACTGGGGGTTTTGGGTAAGGGGCTCATGTACACGTAAGGGGCTTCACAGGTGGCTCAGTGGTAAAGAATCTGCCTGCCAATGCACGAGAAGCAGGAGATGCAGGTTCAACCCCAGTGTTGGGAAGATCTCCTGGAGTAGGAAATGGCAACTTGGTCTAGTATTCTTGCCTGGAAAATTCCATGAACAGAAGAACCTGGCTGGCTACAGTCCATGGGGTCTCAAGGAGTCAGACACGACTGAGCAACTGAGCATGCACACTTCCTGCCACTTCCACAGGCTGGTGTAACTGAAGCCAGGTGGTGTGGATTAGCTGCTCAGTCGTGTCTGACTCTGGAGACCCCATGGACTGTAGTCTGCCAGGCTCCTCTTCTATGGGATTTTCCAGGCATTATACTGGAGTGGGTTGCCATTTCCTTCTCTAGGGGATTTTCCCGACTTAGGGATCAAACCCACGTCTCCTGTATTGGCAGGCAGATTCTTTACTACTGAGCCACCTGGGAAGCATCAACTGACACCAGAGACCTGGTCAAGTTAGAGTCTCCGGACAAGAAAGGCAGCTTAGGAATTTCACTTTCTGAGTGGCAGCTCTCCTTACTAGGCACCGTTTCCAGAAGCTGGGCCAACACTGTCATCTTGGGCGCCACCCACAGTGGGGCTTCTGCTGTGGGGACAGTGGAAACCATCTTCAAGGTAGAAGGCACTGCTACCTACTTGCAGGCTGTGTGCCAGTTCTGTCTTTACAAAAGAAAAGATGCGCCTTGCACAGACCAATGCTGAGATGGGACCATGAACCAGAGCCCGAGTCACCTAATCCCCCGTGCCTAGTTAAAAACTACAGGGAAAAAAAAGACTAACCACAAACAAATTTGTGTATCACCTGCCTAGTTTTAGAAACTCAAATTTTTAAAAAACCATGAGAAAAAACGCAATGACCAAAGAGACCATTGTCTATTAAGGATGAAAACCTACTGAAGAACATCATCAGCTTTAACGAAGGGCCGAGGGAGTCACCTGGGCACCTACGATGACTCGTGTGTGTGCGGGGCCTATAGTGGGCTGGGTATGGATGCCAGGGTGGGGCTGAACTCTGCTCAGCCACCCCTGGGATTCCAGCAGGTCCCGAGGGCCAAGAGCAGGGCCCGAGGGGACAGGGCTTTCTCTCGTCCAATGCTGAGAGCAGACAGGCAGACGCCACACAACAGAGGCCAAGTGAGGAGGCACACGTGTGGCATGACCAGCTTCTCCCGACACGCGCTTGGTGCCGTGCATCATCTTCCGTGGCCACTGTGGTGACCATATGTAATTAGCACTACTGCCGCTGGGCCACGGTCAGCCGTGGGGACGGTTAGGAGTTCGTATAGGGGCCCCTCTCGAGCCCCCAGTGGCTGTGACCCAGTGTGATTTGGGCTTCAGCCTCTCCACTGCCTGCAGGGGACACGTGTGAACCAGGTGATGCTGACATGCTGATGGTCAGGGCTGTCCCCCTGGGGCTGGGACAGGCACAAGTGGACGCTGAGTTCTGGGCTGCATTGCTTAAAGTGGTCAGGGCCGCAGGGACCCTTCCATGATGCACCTCAGCCCCCAATCCCCTTTGGGGCTGAAGGATCTAGTTTCCCAACTGTGAGAAACGCTCTGGGACTTGCCCTTGACTGGGGAGACTTGTCTCATCAGGGTGCCGTCCCCTTCCTGGGAGTCTGCATCCGAGGTGGTGGACGCAGGGCTCAGCGTCCACTCCAATCCCATGGTGAAGGGCCACCTGCCGCTCCTGCTTCCTCACTCCCTGCAGGAGCCCCAGTAAACCTCCCACGTGCTCCCCTCCATCCCCGCGTCTGCTTCCGGGGGGCCCAGCCCCCCACCACAGCACCTGGATTGGTGTCCCGGGGCTGCTGCGGGACTCACAACACGTACGCGTGCTCCCTCACAGTCTGGAGGCCAGGAGTCTGAAGTCGAGGTGCCGCAGGGATGTGCTCCCTCCAGGGGCTCAAGGGGAGGGTCCTCTCTGTCTCCTCCAGCTTCTGGTGGCTCCAGGTGCTCCTTGGCTTGTGGCCACGTCGCCCCAACCCCTGCCTTTGTCTTTGCATCGTCACACGGCCATCTCTGTGTGTCTCAGATCTTCCTCTCCTCTCTTTTTTTTTTTTCATGCTTATTTGGCTGCGTTGGGTCTGAGCTGTGGCCCATGGGGTATGTGGGATCATTTGCTGCAGTGCAGGTTCTCTAGTTGCCCCGCAGCATATGGGATCTTAGTTCCCCGATCAGGGATCGAACCTGTGTCCCCTGCATTGGGAGGCAGATTCTCAACCACTAGACCACCAGAGAAGTCCCTATCTCCTTTCTTATAAGGGTATTTGTCACTGGGAGTCAGGGCCAACCCTGATAATCCAGCATGAGCTCACTTCAAGATCTTTACCTCAGCGACACCTGCAGAGATCTTTATTCCAAATCAGGTCACAGTCTGAGATGCCAGGTGGGCATAACTTTGGGGGCTCCAGTTAAGCTCCTGCGGCAGCCAGGCTTCCATTTCTTTGGCAACAGGAAGAGCAAATTGTGAACTCCCAGGAGGGCAGGGGTCTCTGGTACATTCGTACCAAGGGCTCCAGGGGCCCCTCAGAAGTGATACAGCACGAACAGCCCCATCCGCCACTATCCTATAATGATGGCCGTGAGGGCAACACAGAGCATGAGGGAACGCAGACCCCACCCGCCCGCCAGCACCTCCACAGCTGCAGCCACTGGGAGAGCGTCTGCCCATACCCCTAGCATGCCAGCACAGGCGATGCGGGGATATCACTCGTGGTCGGAGGAGAGAGAAGAGGTGTGACAGTATGGACAACTTTGGAAACAGCTTATTGAGGAAAAAGAATAACCATCTTCTGGGCACACTTTCCCAGTTAAAGTCCAAAATCCTTCAGTGGGACCAAGCCAGTCTCAGGAACCCTCCCCGGTAACACGGCCCTGAGTTTCCAGCTGAGAGACTGTGCCAGGCGACACCAGACTCCACTGGTAAGTCCAACCACTTCTCACAAAGCGGAGAACGTGCTGTTTAAAGGAACATCCCTTGTGACGTTCTTCCTTGCTAATTTGTAGTCTGGTGTCTTGGAAAGTGGCCTCGTTTGGGCCAGTATTTGGATTCTGGACACTCTGCTCTGCCCCAAGGACCCCAAGATGCTCAGAAGTCAACCTGGAGCTGGGATGGGAGGCACCCCGGCGGCCTCTTGACCCCCGTCCTCCAGGGAAGCCAGACGATGCGGCAGGACTAAGGCCACTGGAGGTGAGATGCAGGGATCTCAAAAGGCAGGAACTGAGGGGGACAAACCCCTGCAGGGAGGACGCAGGGTGACTATTGAGAGTGAGATGTGATCTGGCACGCTGGATGAGGGGTGGCTCCCCAGAAAACCTTTGAGCTCAGAGGTGCCGAGGATATGAAGTCAACTGTGTGGAGCTCTTTCCTTCTGCCCACCCTGCTCCCCTCTGTGATGTTTGCGAGTATTTGGGGGCAGGGGGAGGGAAGTATCACAGGACGAGTCTGAGCCGCATTCTGGGACTTGTGGCTCCTCTGTGGTCGCATGAGGCCACTCTTGCCACGTCCTCAAGGTTGTCTTGAGGTCCAGAGGAGGTGATGAAGGGACTCCAGCAGGGCTGGTCAGCTCATCCTTGGGCTTTGCGACCCACTGACTGGGGTAAGCTGGGTTCTCAGAGCCTCTGCCATGCACTGTAGAGGAGCATCACTGAGCAGCGTGTATCATGATCATGGGGAGCAACGGACTCAGCGCCTGGCACCCCGCGTAGCTGCGAGCAAACTCCTTCCCTCCTGAAGGCCAGTGGCACCGGGCAGCCCAGAGGACACCACGGAAGTAGGGATGGAGGGCGGACTGCTTTCACGTCGCCGGGCGGGTGGCCACAGTTAGCTTAGTTTAACTGAGTTACACCTTACTTGGCTGTAAGGTGCCCAGGTGGGGCCGGGGAACTGTGAGGGGTGCCTGGATCATCACCTTATGGCATGTTATGGTTTTTAACTCACTTTGAGGCACACAGGTGTTTAACAACTTGCCTAAGGCCAGTCCCAGCTAAAGCTGCCGAGTGATGCCTACTTGGGGCTCTAAACAAGGGTTACAGTCACGTTTGGTCCACATGACTCATGATGCACAGAAGCTCTTAAAATGCTGCATACATGGTTTGGCCTTCACACATCCACGCACAGATGCTGGGCCTTCTCTGTGTCCTGGAGATGAAGAGTGAGGGCTTTGAGGCAGAAAGCCGGCGAGCAGGGATTCTGGTGCTAACTCTATTAGCGCCATGACGAGCCTTGGCGCCCCAAACACAGGCTGGAGGGTGCTTTGTCGCAGGGAGTGGATCAGATGGGAGCAGACCTGCGTCCTTCCGGCTCACTGGGGTAGGGGTGGGGCTTGACTTTGGGCAGGTGGACCCAGGGCCAGGATCCAGAACTCCCAGGTCCTTGGTCACTCTCTCCTGCAACCTGGTGGCCTCCATTCTCCCTGATGCCCCTCTGTTCCTCTTGACACTTCTCTCTACTGCCCCCTCCCCCCGCCACACACACAACTAGCCATGAACTTCGACAGATGTCTCTGTTCTCACTTAACTGCTCCGGACACTACCAAATAGCCACAGGTACACCAGGGCACACATGCTCTCCTGAAGGTCAGGGCGTGCTTGGCCTACTTAGACAGTGAGGTGCTCTCTGGAGGGTACACATGCTTCTAGGGAAAATACACAAATTGGCCATAAGGATGGAGGTGAGGTCTGAGGCAGGTCAGCCTGCTTTCTCCTGACCCTCATCGGTTTCTGCTTTGCCCCCAGTAAAAGCCCCAACTCCCTCCCTCCCTCTGTGTCCAGACCACCCAGAGTGCAACCTGAAGGTCAGTTAGAGCATGAGTAGATACTGATGGGCTCATGGCATCCCCTGATGGGAGGGGCAGCCAGCCCCATAAACGCATTCCCATGGCCAGCACCGTGATGTCCAGTGTATGGAGTGGGGCCACCGTTCTGAATGGTGATGAATTCGGACAGCTGATGCCCACTGAGCACTGGCTATGTACCAAGACCGAGTGTAGCACTTCCCACACCTTATTGGGTTTAATTGTCTCAACAGCCCTGGGGAGTAGACACTTGTTCCCATTTTACAAATGGATCACTCGGAAACTTGTTTGAGGGCAGGCCCAGCTGACCCAGAAGTCAGAGCATCTGATCCCATTGCTGCAGAGGCAGTTCCTCAGGGACGTGGGCTCCCCAGGGCGTGAATCTGCTCTTAATTGCAGAGTTGGGAGTGACCAAACGAGTTCTATCACATACCATCCCCGAAATGCCCTGGAAGACTCCACAAGCACCTCCTGCTGCAGCAAAAGGAAGACACAGCAGCCTCTGGACCCACTGTCCCATCCTAGCCCCACTCTGTTGAGCACCCTGGGGGGTTGGCCCCTCCAGGCCGTGAGCAGCCCTGACCCTGACCGCGAATGGTTGGGCAGCATCTGGACTCATGCTTACGTCTAAAGCCTGGACACAAACTCCCTGCCCCAGTAGGGAAATCTTAGCTTGGGGCCTAGGCTGGGCCCATAACTGGACTTAGACATTTTTGGAAACATAAGTTTGAGCTGATGGGTCTGGCTCTACCAGAAGCTAGCTGCTGAGGCCAAGAAATGTCTGGAAAAGTTACCCTCAGCATCATGGCACCAGAGGAAGGACTCAGGCTCTGGAGATCTGAGTTCTAATCACATGCCTGCCACTTCCTATAGTGTGATGCAGGGAAAGTTCATTCAAGATTCCCAGCCTGGGAATATAAGTTGGTGCAGCCACTATGGAAAACAGTGTGGAGGTTCCTCAGAAAACCGAAAGTAGAATTACCATACGATCCAGCAATCCCACTCCTGGGCATACACCAGGACAAAACTATAACTCGGGGAGATGCATGCACCTCTATGTTCATAGCAGCACTATTCACGATAGCCAAGATGTGGACACAACCTAAATGTCTACTGACGGATGAATGGATGAACAAGATGTGGTGCATACACACAACGGAATACTACTCAGCCATAAAAAAGAATGGAATAATACCACTTGCTGCAACATGGATGCAACGTGAGATTATCATACTAAGTGGAGGAATTCAGAAGGAGAAAGACAAATACCATACGATATCACTTATATGCGGAATTTAGAATATGGCACAAGTGAACCTGTCTACAAAACAGAGAAAGACTCTCAGGCATAGAAAACAGACTTGTGGCTGCCAAGGGGGTGGGGGGCGAGCGAGGGAAGGACAGAGAGTCTGGGATCAGCAGATGAAAAACTGTTATATACAGGATGGATACGGTCTTACTGTATCACATGGGGAACTATATTCAATATCCTGTAATAAATCATAATGAAAAAGAATATTAAAAAAAGGATGTCTATATGTGTATAACTGAGTCATTCTGCCATACAGCAGAGATTGGCACAACACTGTAAATCAATTATACTTCAACTTTTACAAATTAAGGGAAAAAAAAAAAAAAAGGATTCCCAACCTGGGATGGGAGTGAAGACATCTCCTGTGGTGGTTTTAAAGTATGTCTGCAAATCCCTTGACAGTCTTCCCTTCAAGAAGCGGAGCCTAGTTCCCCTCCCCTTGAGTGTGGGCTGCACTTAATAACTCGATTCCAACTAATAAAATGAAGCAGCAGTGCTGGCTTCTGACCGTGGAGACCGGGTCATAAAAGGCACCATGGCTTCCTGCCTGTTACCTCTCTAGCTCTCATCTCTCCCTCCAGAGGAAGCCAACTGCCACGTCATGAAGGGTGGCACACTGGTGAAGGACCAAGGCGCCCAGCCAATAGCCATGTGAGGGTGCCATATTGGAAGAGGATCCTCCAGTCCCAGTTTGGCCTTCAGATGGCGCAGACAGAGCCAACACCTCAATACCAACTTCTCAAAAGACCCTGATCCAGAACCACCTAGTGAAGCTGCTCCTGAATTCCCGACCTGTGGAAATGGTGAGATAATCAGTGTTAGTTGCTTTCAACCAGTAAGCAGAGACATCACTTTGCTGGCAAATGTCCATATTGTCATAGTTATGGTTCTTCCAGTAGTCATGTATGGATGTGAGAGTTGGGCCATAAAGAAGGCTGAGCACCGAAGAATTGATGCTTTTGAACTGTGGAGTTGGAGAAGACTCTTGAGAGACCCTTGGACAGCAAGGAGATCAAATCAGTCAATCCTAAAGGGAATCAACCCTGAATATTCATTGGAAGGACTGATGCTGAAGTGGGGCTTCCCTTGTAGCTCAGTTGGTAAAGAATCTGCCTGCAATGCAGGAGACCTGGGTTCAATTCCTGAGTCAGGAAGATCCCGTGGAGAAGGAAATGGCAACCCACTCCAGTATTCCTGCCTGGAGAATCCCATGGACAAAGGAGCCTGGCGTGCTATAGTCCATGGGGTTGCAAGAGTCAGACACAACTTATCATCTAAACCACCACTTGATGCTGAAGCTGAAGCTCCAATACTTTGGCCACCTGATGGGAATGAGTTGGCTCTTTGCATCAGGTGGCCAAAGTATTGGAGGTTCAGCTACAGCATCACTCCTTCCAATGAATATTCAGGGTTGATTTCCTTTAGGATTGACTAGTTTGATCGCCTTGCTGTCCAACAGACTCTCAAGAGCCTTCTCTAATCCCACAATTCAAAAGACTCATTGGAAAAGACCCTGATGCTGGGAAAGATTGAGGGCAGAAGCAGAAGGTGAGAGAGAGGATAAGATGGTTGGATAGCATCACTGACTCAATGGACATGAATTTGAGCAAACTCCAGGAAATAGTGGAGGATGAGTAAGCCTGAAATGCCGCAGTCCATGGGGTCACAAAGAGTCAGATACAACTTAGGGACTGAACAACAACAACAACAGGACACTGGAGGCATTTTGTTACATGACAAGAGATAACAGATACACTCACCTCAAGTATCTGTCAGGATTCACTGGGATAACACACACAGAGGGCTAGATGCCTGATGAATGCAGGATCTGATTAGCTCCTTTCCACTCTGAGGTCTCAGCAGTCCCCTCCCCGAGGGGCTAAGGTTTGGACTGTGAGTTATGCCCACTCAGGGGCCAGCCCTACAGCAAGTTCCTGGCTTCTTTCCCTTTCCCCTCAGCAGGACTCTTGTCTGTGGACAGTCACCCTGGGGGAGGACTGCTGTCTCTTTTATACAAAGGATCAAAGGAATTGGTTGGCATTCAGTTCAATCCAAATCCCGTGCCAAGGAACTTCTCTGGTGGTCCAGTGGCTGAGCCTCTGAGCTCCCAATGCAGTTCAATCCCTGGTCAGGGAACAAGATCTCACATACCACAACTAAAGATCACACAAGCCACAACTAAGACAAGGCACAGCCCAATAAATATTAAATACATAAATATTTAAAAAACCCAACATGAAGATGTTTAGAAAAACAAACAAAAAAGCCCCAAAATTCTGTGTCAATACTGTGTACCAGCCTTGCCTCCCAGGTTCACCTTCCACACAGTAGCACATGTGGGATGTCCAAGCTGTAAATCAGTTCACACCACTTTTTACTTAAAGCCCTTCAGCAGCTTCCCTTTACTCTTGGAGTAAAAACTTCAACTTGCACCATGCCTACAAGACTCCTGTGATAGGCTCCACCCCCACTATTATGCTACATGTTCCCATCTTCCAAATGCCAATCAAACTTGCCAAACCTCTGCACGCAGAACATTCTTCCCCGAGACCTTCACAAGGCTGCCCCTCCCATTATTTTGAGCTCCACTCAGCGCCACCTCTTTAGAGTCCCACCCCAGGTCACATCCACTACGTTATCTTATTTCACCCTTTTTATAACCAGCTAAAATGACCACTTGTCTTGTTTATCGCCTAAAGCCCCATATTGCTGGAGAACAGAGCTTTGCTGTGATTATTCTAGGGGCTGGAATATTTGTGGGCCAAATGGCTTCTTGAACATCAGTCAAATTCCCTTTTGAATGCTCTGCAGGCATCTTTCACGAAGAACGCTCTGGAAAACCTTCTATAAAGGGAATGAATTGCCTCCAGACTTTCTAACAGTGGCTCATACCTGCACCATAATCATTGTAATCCAGGAAGGCTCTTGTTAGGGATTTTGAAATGCCTGTGTTGTGAGAGGCAGTAAATCTTTCTCTGATTTGGTTCCAGGTAATGTACAGGGAATGAAACACCCCGATTTTTTTCCCCTTAGCTGGGTTTTCACGTGAGTCTGCCTGGCCAGGTGTCTCTTTGCAAGGAGCAGAGGTCCAAGAACCACATGGTTTTCTGATGCAAACCTCTTACCCATCCCCCAGGAGGTCAGGGACTGAGGAAGGAGCTACCTGAAGAAGCCAGAATGTTCTGAGGTTCTGGAGGTTGGAAGAAGGGAGGGCACCCATGGGGCAGAGTGGGGCAGGGCTCAGGGAGAAAGACTGGACTGACCACAGGGCCACCACCCAGCAGCTTGGACGGCCATGGCCTCCAGGACCAACCAACAGAGGACCCTGCTTGTTCCTGCTTCCAGGATTTGGGGAGCTGAAAGGCTCATGGAAGAGCCTGGCACTAACTGGTCTCCTTGCTTCTCTTGGTACCAAGCACAAACAAATCATCTTCTATTAATACAAATGAGATCCCATCATTCCTCTGCTTGAAGGAATCACCCCCCTTATTCTCAAGGCACAGACCCACCTCCCTGCTGAATCTCCACCTCCAGCCCCAGCCCCCACTGCTGACCGCAGTCATGCTGTTCCCAACCCTGGCCACGGCTGTTCCCTGAGTCTCAAGTCTGCTCCTGCCTCATCATCTTCTGAAAGAGACCATGCAGTCCTCCCACCCAGTCCAATCCCTGTCCCCAACAGCAACTCCCAGTCCTGTCCCATGGGGGCAGGGGGGCACAGCATTGCCATGTCTTCAGCTCTGACATGGGGGCTTGATTTCTGTGGTCTCTGGGGATACTGCCTGTCCTCCCCATCCCTGCACCTGGAGGGGAGCAGCCCTGGTGCTCAGCAGATACTCGGAACACACTGATCAAGAAAAGAAATGGGAAGCTCTAGGGACTTCCCAGGTGGTCCAGAGGCTAAGACTGCAAGCTCCCATGCAGGGGGCGTGTTTGATCCCTGGTCAGGGAACTAGATCCCACAGGTTGCAACTAAGAGCCCATATGCTACTACTAAGTAGATCCTGCATGCTACAACTAAGATTCAGTGCAGCCAAATAAATAATAAAATAAATAAATAGGAAGCTGTAAGGACCAGGCTGTCATCTGGAAACAACTGAAGAGCTGGGTGGAGGCAGTCTGGGTGAGTCTTGGGCTGTGTCTTCCCGTGGGCGGATGTGTGTGGAGAGATGCAGATGGGACAAGGTGTATCCAGGTGTGTCCTGCTGGCCAGTACCTGGGGAAGCCACATCCCCATCCGCCCTTCATCCAGACAGCAGGAGTGGGGAAGGACTTGCTGGATCTGAAAGGAGAGAAGAGGACCAGCAGGGTCTGGTGGTCACGGTACTCAGGGGTCCCCAGCCTAGCCAGTGGGTGGGGAAGAGTTGGGGAGGATGGAGAGGATGGAGGGGTCAGGAGGAAATGCTATGACCTAAAAGGTGTCCTGGGAAAGTGGCTGAATGCAGCTGCTTGGACTTGGGGCTTTCTGGTAGCATTTCATGTGGCTGAACACGGGGCACCCTGTGTGTCCCCACTTTTGGGTGTGAAGACAGGGTGGAAGCAGCTTCAGCTGAGAGGCATGAGGTCACGGCAGCTGCAAGGGGAGTAAAGGACACTCAGGGCCAGCCATTCTGGCACCCCAGGGGGGCAAGCAGGACCTGGGCAGGTAAGGCATAGGCAGGACCAACCAGGAGAGGCCTGACTGTGGCGGGGGAACAGGATACTGGAGACTCCCTCTAGACCAAGCACTCCCTTTACTGCCTGGAGTTAGGGAGGTACAGGGGGTTCCTGGGGAGGGGAAGGGCTGGCCGAGAAGCCATGGGAATGTTCAGATTTTAATGCCTGAACCAGCCCTGCCGGTGCACGCCAGCCCAGGTCAGACCCCACCTCAGCAGATCAGGCCCAGATCCTAAGTGATTACGTGTCTTCTCCATGTCCAGCCACCCTGACATTCCATCAGTCCCTGGAAGACACTGCTCTCTGGGGCTCTGGTCTGCACTTTCCATTCTCCTTAGAAGTTTCATGACCCCCAAACCCTCCATATCTTTTAGCTCAGCCATCTCTTCCTCAGGGGCCTTCCCTGGCCGTGAGGCCAGTCCAAGTCCCTTGGCACCCACCAAACTTAACCTTCCTAGGGCCTGACTTTGCTGACACGCATCTCTGTTCCTAATTCAACAGGTATGAGAGTTTCCCAGGGACTCAGTCCAAAGGCTCAGGATCAGAACTACTGTTGTTCCCCACTCTATATTGACATCTCATTAAATATCCACTGAACAAATGAGCAAATGAAAGAGTGGACCCAAAATGCCTGCCCTCTTGTGGATCCCATAACTCCCTTCCTTGGTTTTGAATTCAGGCAGTGGGTACCACTTGTGTGCTCAGGAAAACATGGCTTCTATGAGGATGCTAGGATCTTAGGGGGCTCCTCCCACTGCAGCAAAGAGAGCCCACAGGGCTGGCTGCAAGGGATACAAGAGCCTGCCAGAGAATATGAGAGGCAAAGCTGCACCCCCAGGCACTTTGAAGTGCAGCCTGAGTGCAGTGGGAAGTTGCCCAGGCCGTGCACCGCCACACTGCCAGGCCCTGTGCGGCACATCTCCCCCCATGGCTCACCCGTGAGCACCTGTCTCTCTTGCAGCATGTGGCGGGATCCTGAGATCCAGGTCTTTGTAACACAATTGGCATTGCCACAAACCGAACAACTACTACATGATTTCTCTCTCCATTCTGTTTGACTATTCTACCAGGATTTTTTTTTCCTCCCTCTAGAAATACTTAATCTTTCCCAGTGGGTTACAAATGTGGTAGAAGAAAAGGACTGATAAACAGGAATTTAATTAAAGGCCCGTGCTCCATCATAAAGCAGTGACATTTTTATTCTCTCCTTAGCACCAACCAGGGGTACAGAGCTTCTCTATTGTTATATATTTAATTTTTATTATTTATGTATTTGGTTGTGCTGGATCTTAGTTGCCTGTGTTGCTGCTCGTGGACTATCTCACTGTGGCACGTGGGCTCTGTAGTTGTGGCAAGCAGGCTTGGTTGCTCTGTGGCCTGTGGGATCTTAGTTCCCTGACTAGGGATCAAACCCATATCCCCTGCATTGGGAGGAAGATTCTTAACCACTGGACCACCAGGGAAGTCCCTGGAGGGCTTCTCTTACTCAGCTCTTCAGTTGCCTAAACTGGGAAGGTTTGGCCAGATATTTCCCAGAATGCCCCTTCCTGGGAGCTGAACGCAAGTCTGGAGGGGGTGAAGGCACACGAGCTAGCATTTCCTCTGCTGAATTGTCGCAATGGGCGATGCTCAGCTGCCACAAACAGCACTGGGCAGAGCCAACGGGTCCACACGCTGCCAATCACTGCACAGGAAATAAGCTTGCCGGCCGACCTGGAGCACACGCCCGGGAGAGGTGCCAGAACCCACAGAGTGTGAGGACTGCGGGGAGGGCAGCTTGCAGAACTAGGGAAACCTGTTCTGTGCTGCATGGGGCCTTGCTCAGAGGAAGAGGAGATTCCTGTGGAGGGATGAGGTGGTCTTTGCTCACCTGGTCCACAACTATCCAGCAAGGAGATGGGTAAAAGGAAATGTAAACTGGGTGAGAGAAATGTGGTTCATGGGGAAAGCTGGGGAGAGACAAGGTGAGCAACTCTTAAGTGTTAAAGCGCCACCTGTGAAAACTGCCCCTTAATGGGAAAGCTGAGAGGGAGAGAAAATTCTAACAAGGATGGAATTAAGCATTTGCCAGTCTTTCTGCAGAATGAGCTCAGGGGGTTCCCCCTTGTCTGGGTGGATGAGGGTGATGGAGGGAAGCTGAAAGCAGAGCCAGAAAGAAAAACAAAAGGTCGCTTGTCATCAGGGAACACAAGATGGAGCCACACTGAGACACACCTCACACCCACTAGGGTGGCCATGATGAAAAACACAGGTAATAACAAATGCTGCTGAGGATGTGGAAATATTGGAACCGTCACACACTCCTGGTGGGAATGCAAAATGATGCAACTGCTCTGGGAAACAGTCTGGCAGTTCCTTAAAAGGTTAAACCCAGAATCACCATACGACCCAGCAACTCCACTCCCAGGCACAGTCCCAAGAAAATTAAAAACCTTTGTCCACACAACAACTTGTACTTGAAGGTTCATGGCTGCATTATTCACAACAGCTCAAAGTGGAAACAACTCATATGTCCATAGGCTGGAGAACGGATAAATGAAATGTGGTCTAATCACATGGTGGAATATAATTTAGCCATAAATAAGGAATGAAACACTGACATGGATTATAACATGGAAGAACCTTGAAAACACGATGCTTAGTGAAAGAAGCCAGACACAAAGGACCGCATGTTGTAAGACTCCATAGAATGAAATGTCCAGACCAGGCAAACCCATGGAGGTGGGAAGCATATTAGTTGCTGCCTAGAGCTGGAGCTGGGGAAAAGGAGGATTGGGGGTATGGAGTTTCTTCTGGGGGTGATGAAAATGTCCTAAAGATAGCTGTGGTGATGGAGGCACAACTCTTTGAACAAACTAAAAGCAGCTGAGCTGCACACATAAATGGTTGAAGAGAACAGCACGTGAATGATATCTCAGTAAAGCTGCTGAAAGGAAAAGGCTTTTGATGGGCCAGAGCCTCTCGTCAGTACGGGGCGGCGTGGGGTGGGAGGGAATCTCCTGTAATCCCTCCAGTCTCCATGGGGTCTGTGAAATGACTGACCTAAGCCAGGCTGGGTAAACAGTGAAGGACTGGAAGCAGTCATGAGCTAAGGGTACAGGTTCCACCCTGAGGCCCATAGAATGTGAAGATTAGAAAAGAAAACCGCACCTGAGTGTTCAGAACTCACGAGAATCCTCAAGTAGCGAGAGTTGGGGCCTGCAGTAATGTAAGGGCCTGGCTCGTCCTGAGAGGCTCTGTCCAGCGGGTTGCGTCCTCCCTCCAGCCCTTGAGGCTCCGTGTTCCCTGTGTACTCGCTGCAGCATCACTGCCCATCCTGCTCTCTGGCTCATGGATAAGCTGAATAAGGGCATCTTCTCTGAATAAGGGCAACCTTCTCATAGAGGTTCTATGCTCCTCTAAATAGATCTCTCTCATTTATTTATCATTTAGTACTTGCTGTCTGTAAAAAATAGTAACTTAGGACTTCCCTGGTGGTCCAGTGCCTGCCAATGCAGGGAATATGGATTTGATCCTCAGTCTGGGAAGGTTCCACATGCCTTGGGGCAACTAAGCCCACGAGCCACAACTACTGAGCCCACATGCCCTAGAGCCTGTGCTCTGCAACAGGAGAAGCCACTGCAGTAAGAAGCCTGCGCACCCAAACTAGAGAGCGCCCCTGCTCGCCGTGAGCAGGCGAAGACCCAGCACCGCCAAAAATAAATAAAATTAGAAAGAAAAAAATCTTTTAATAAAATGGGTAGAAGACACTTCTCCAAAGAAGACAAGCAGATGGCCAATAAGCACATGAAAAGATCCTCATCATCATCACTAACTTTGGTTCTTGTTCAGTCGCTAAGTTGTGTCTGACTCTTTGTGACCCCATGAACTGCAGCACACCAGGCTCCTCAGTTCTCCACCAATTACTAGAGAAATCAAAACTACAATGAGGTACCACCTCACACTGGTCAGAATGGTCGTCATCAAAAAGTCTACAAATAGTAAGTGCTGGAGAGGGTGTGTATAAAACAGAGCCCTCCTACACTGCTGGTACAGCCACTAGGAAAACTATAGGAGGCTCCTCAAAAAGCTAAAAATAGAATTACCACATGATCCAGCAATCCCACTCACAGGCATATATTCAGACACCCAATGTTCACAGCAGCGCTATTTACAGTAGACAAGACATGGAAGCAACCTTTTGATATTGACAGATGAATGGAAAAAGAAGATATGGCATATATATATATATGAGTAATATTCTGTTGTATACATACAACTCAGCCTTAAAAAAGAATGAAATAATGTCATTTGCAGCAACATGGATGGACCCAGAAGGTAATATGCTTAATGAAATTAGTCAGACAGAGAGAGACAAATATCATATGATATCTCTTTTTATGTGGGATCTTAAGAAACAATACAAATGAACTTATTTACAAAACAGAAACAGACTCACAGACCCAGAAAACAAAGTTATGGTTACCAAAGGGGAAAGGGGAAGATCTGGGTAAATGATGAGTTTGAGATTAGCAGTTACACTCTGCTGCTGCTGCTAAGTCGCTTCAGTCGTGTCCGACTCTGTGCGACCCTAGAGACGGCAGCCCACCAGGCTCCCCCGTCCCTGGGATTCTCCAGGCAAGAACACTGGAGTGGGTTGCCATTTCCTTCTCCAATGCATAAAAGTGAAAAGTGAAAGTGAAGTCACTCAGGTTGTCTACTTGAAAGTTATACAGTCGTGTCCGACTCTTAGCGACCCCATGGACTGCAGTCTACCAGGCTCCTCCATCCATGGGATTTTCCAGGCAAGAGTACTGGAGTGGGGTGCCATTGCCTCCTCCGGTTTACACTCTACTATATATAAAATAAATAACAAAGGCCTATTGTATAGCACAAGGAACTATATTCAATATCTTGTAACAACGTGTAATGGAAAAAAATCTAAAAAAGAAGATACATACTTAATTACTTCTCTGTACATCTGAAACTAAAACATTTTAAATCAATTATACTTCAATAAAAAGTTGCTGGTTTTGAAAAAATAAAGCATCTAATATGGGAGAAGTGTAAATGTTCTTTATAAATGCCTTGGTTTTTCTAGGAGAGAAGAAGCAGTAATAATTCCTATTGGGTGATAAGTCAAGGCTGCCATATTGTAATTCCTAAAATAGTCACTAAAAAGAATGATAAAATCCTGAATAAATATCAAGCCAACAGAGGAACAAAATGATAATGTAAAAACTCAACCAAATTAAACCAGGGCAAAAAAGAGATAAGGGAACAAAGAAGAGGTGAGATGAGCAGAAAGCCCATCCACAGGAAGACAGTAAGATCATTACATTAAAGGTAAGAGGGTCAACTGCTGCTGCTGCTGCTAAGTCGCATCAGTCATGTCCGACTCTGTGCGACCCCATAGATGGCAGCCCACCAGGCTCCCCCTTCCCTGGGATTCTCCAGGCAAGAACACTGGAGTGGGTTGCCATTTCCTTCTCCAGTGCGTGAAAGTGAAGTTGCTCAGTTGTGCTGACTCTTAGCGACCCATGGACTACAGCCCACCAGGCTCCTCCATCCACCGGATTTTCCAGGCAAGAGTACTGGAGTGGGTTGCCAGTGCCTTCTCCGAAGAGGGTCAACTACTCCAGCTAAAAGGCAAGGATCATCACACTGGATAGAAACAAAATCTTATATATGCTAAGTACAAGAGACATCTAAAACAGAAGAATCAAGAAAGACTGCAAAGAAATGATGAAAAAATCATATACACCTGAAATACTATAAAGATAGTATGGTTCACAATCCTAATGTCAAACAAATATACTTTAAGGTAAAAGCATCACTAGAATTAAAGAGCATCACTCTATAATAATCCTGATGGCTCTGCAGGTAAAGAATCCACCTGCAATGCAGGAGATGTGGGTTCAATCCCTGGGTCAGGAAGATCCCCTAGAGTAGGAAATGACAACCCACTCCAGTATTCTTACTGGGAAAATCCCATGAGCAGAGGAGCCTGGCAGGCAATGGTTCATGGTGTTGCAGAGTCGGACACAACTTAAGCGACTGAGCATACATGCACTCTATAATATAAAAGAGTATCTCAAGGAGTTCCCTGGTAGCTTAGTGATTAGGATTTAGAGCTTTCACTGCAGAGACCTGGGCTTGATCCCTGGTGGGCGAACCATCCTGCAAGGACAATATGCGGCCAAAATATATTTTTTTAAAAGATTATTCTAAATTTGTATGAAACTGGGTCATGTATGGATGTGAGAGTTGGACTATAAAGAAGGCTAAGTGCCAAAGAATTGATGCTTTTGAACTGTGGTGCTGGAGAAGACTCTTGAGAGTCCCTTGGACTACAAGGAGATCCAACCAGTCCATCCTAAAGGAGATCAGTCCTGGGTGTTCATTGGAAGGACTGATTTTGAAGCTGAAACTCCAATACTTTGGCCACCTGATGCGAAGAGCTGACTCATTGGAAAAGACCCTAATGCTGGGAAAGATTGAGGGCAGGAGGAGAAGGGGACGACAGAGGATAAGATGGTTGGATGGTATCACCAACTCAACGGACATGGGTTTGGGTGGACTCCAGGAGTTGGTGATGGACACGGAGGCCTGGCATGCTGCGGTTCATGGGGTTGCAAAGAGTCGGACATGACTGAGCAACTGAACTGAACTGAATAACATGAAACACAGAGTAAATGTAGACAGAATTATATGGAGGAACTGATTAAGTCCATAGGCATAGTGAGATACTATAACATACTTTTTTCAGTAATTAATGGAGCAAGCAATCATGAAATAAATAACACGACAGAAGATCTGAAACATCATCAACAAATTTGACTTTATGGACATATGCGCACCCAACAACCAGAGAATATATTAGTCTCAAGAAGAGTGGATTTTTTTTAACCCATTTAAAAATTTGACTATAATGCTCAACCAAAATGCACATTCCAACAAATTTCAAAGAGCTGAACTAAAGAAGATAATGTTCTCTAACCACATTGCAAACAGGTTAAGAATCAACAGCAAAAATATAATTGTAAAATCCCTGTATCTTTGAAAGCTACACTTCTGAGTAATATGCTTCCAAAATACACTTTTAAATAATGCATAGTCTCTGAAAAAATAAAAATGGAAATTAGAAATTATTTTGAACTAAATTTTATGTAATTAAAAAATACAACACAGCAACATTGGTGGAATAAAAATAAAGCAATGCTTGGAGGGAAATTTATAGTCTTAATTGCATATTTTAGGGAAGAAAAAGACTGGAGTATAATGAACTAAGCATTCATTTTGAGAGGTTAGAGAAAGAATGGCAAAATAAATCAACAAAAGTAGATGAGAGGAAATAATTTAACAATATAAGTAAATAGAAAACCTACAGCAAACAGCTAAGAGAAGCAACCAAACTGAAAAGACTAAAAATATCAATAAACCCCCTTTGAAAATGAAAAAAAGAAAAAAGAAGGCGCACAGAGAAGTATCAAAAATGAAAGAGACTTTGTTGCAAAAGTAAGAGGATATTATGAACAACTCTGTGCCAAAGACTTGAAAATGTAGGTGAAATGGACATATTTATAGAAAAAGAGCAGGGTTTCCCTGGTGGCTCAGGCGGTAAAGAATCTCCCTGCAATGCAGGAGACGAGGCTTTGATTCCTGGGTCAGGAAGATCCCTTGGAGAAGGAAACAGCTCCCCACTTCAGTATTCTTGCCTAGGAAATCCCATGGACAGAGGAGCCTGCTGGGTTCCAGTCCATGGAGTTGCAAAGAGTCAGACACGACTGGGCAACTAACACACCCATACACATACACACACAGAAAAATACAACCTAACTGACACAAAAAGAAACAGAAAATCTTAGTCTTATAATGATTAAAAAATTAAAGCTGTAAATTTAAAATGTTTGATGATGAAACTTCAAGACTCAAATGTCTTCACTGGGGAATCCTACCAAACACTGAATAAAGAAAAGATGCTTACTTTTGTAGCCCTTCCAGAGAGCAGGAAAAGACTCAACAGCTCACTCTCGGACGCTGGTATAAATTTCACATTAACGCCCAACAAGAACAGTACAGTAGGCCCCCCGTATCTGCAGGAATATGTTCCAAGCCCCCAGTGGATGCCTGAAACCACAGACAGTACCAAACTCTATATATGCTCTGTTTTTCCCATCTATACACACCTATGATGAATTCTGATTTAGAAATTAGGTACAGTAAGAGACTACCAACAATAATAAAATTGAACAATATACTGTAATAAAGTTATATTAATGTGCAGTCTCTCTAAACTTCTTATTGCACAAATTTAACGCCTTTTCCATCTTAACTAAGAACTTACCCTGCACTGTGGCTATAATTTTGCAGCCTGAGAAGTGAAAGCAAAACTGGCACGAATTTCCTTTCCCTCCTTCACAACTTCATGGATAGAAGGTTCAGTCATATCATAGATCTTACCCACCTCAGTCTGCAGTTGTCTTCTTCCTTGTTAAGTCAAGAACTTTCATCTTTTCCCTTAAAGGAAGCACTTTTTTACTTCTCTTTGGCATGTCTGAATTGCCAGCATCACTCGTCTTATACTTTGGGGCCATTATTAAGTAAAATAAGGGTCACTTGTACATAAGTCCCACGAGTCGGTGATAGTCTAATAACTGAGTTGCTACTAGGTGACTAGTGGGCAGGATCTGCTGGACAAAGGGATGATTCACATCCTAGGTGGTAGAGAACAGGACTGCCTGAGATCTCATCACACTACTCAGAATGGCCTACAATGTAAAACTTATGAATTGTTTATTTCTGGAGGGTTTTTTTTTTGGCCTCATCCCTTGGCATGTGGGATCTTAGTTTCCCAACCAGGGATTGAACTTGCACCCCCTGAATTGAAAGCGCAGAGTCTTAACCACTGGGCCACCCTGGAATTTTCCATCTAATGTTTTTGGACTGTGGTTGATCCTGGGTCACTGAAACAATGGAAAGTGAAACTGTAGATACAGGCAGACTACATCACCAAAAAGAGAAGGTACAGGTCAATTTCACTCATGAGTATGGGTGTTAAAATCCTAGACAAAATAAAAGAAGTCAAATCAAACAATACGTAAAAGGATAATACATCATGATCAAATTGGATTTATCCTAGGAATGGATGTTGATTTAACATTAGGAAATCAATTAATAGAATTTACCACAATAACAGATTAAAAGAGAAAATTCATCAACTAAAGTCTTACAGGAAAAGTGACAAAGCTCGACATCTTTATAAAACAAGAACTCACAGGAAAGAATGAAACTTCCTGAATCTGATGAGGGACATCAATTTAAAAACCTATCTTGGGGAACTTCCCTTGTGGTTCAGGGATTAAGAATCCTCCTGCCAACATGGGGGATACAGGTTGGATTCCTGGTCCAGGAAGATGCCAAATGCCATGGAGCAACTAAACCCGCGCACCACCATCACTGAGCCTGTGCTCCACAACAAGATAAGCCACCGCAAAGAGAAGCCTGTGCACTGCAAGAAAGATCCAGGGCAGCCAAAAAATAAATAAATACACAAACTAATAAAATTCCTTTAGAAAAAAAAAAAAGGCACCTATTTTGCAACTTCCCTGGTGGTCCAGTGACTGAGACTGCATGCTCCCAACATAGGGGGCTTGGATTTGACCCCTAACAGACTGGTTCAAAATTGGGAAAGGAGTACATCAAGGCTGTATATTGTCACCCTGCTTATTTAACTTATATATAAAGTTCATCATGCAAAATGCTGGGCTGGATGAAGCACAAGGTGGAATCAAGATTGCCAGGAGAAATATCAGATATGCAGATGACACCACCTTTATGACAGAAAGCGAAGAAGGGGGCAACAGAGGATGAGATGGTTGGATGGCATCATCGACTCAATGGACTGAGTTTGAGCAAACTCCAGGGAGATAGTGAAGGACAGAGAAGCCTGGTGTGCTGCAGTCCACGGGGTCACAAAGACTCGGACACAGCTGAGTGACTGAGCAACAACAACAGGGAACTAGATTTCACATGTTGCAACTAAAAAAAAAAAGACCCATATGCTGAAACTAAAGATCGCCCATGTGGCAACAAAGGCATTGCATGCTGCACCTAAGACCTGGCTGCTGCTGCTAAGTCGCTTCAGTCGTGTCCGACTCTGTGCGACCCCATAGACAGCAGCCCACCAGGCTTCCCCGTCCTGGCACAGCCCGATAAATAAACAAATAAAATATTTTTTTAAAGTATGGATTAAAAAAAACCCGATCTTACTTGGTAAATACCATATTTGGTAAAAAGTTGAAATGGTGAGATTTCAACTTATCCTTGAGATTGTATATAAGAAAGCTCACAACCATCATTTCTATTCAACATTTTGCTGGAGGCTTTGGCCAGTACAACAGGCAAGAAAAAGAGATAAATGTTATAAGGGTTGGACAGAGGGGAAAAAAAAAAATCTAAGACAGTAATTATTCTCAGCTAATGATTCTATATGAAGAAAATCCAAATGACTTGACTGATAATATTAGAATTAATAAAATATTTTAGTAAGGTAACTGGATATAGAGTCAATGTACAAAAACAAGAGTGTCCCAGTAATAAACATAAAATAAATTTAAAAGACACCATCTGCAATACTTTAAAAATACTCATGTCTAAAAATAAAACTAAAAAAAGTATGCAAAGACCTCCAAATAAGGAGGAATAAATTAGGAGGTTGGGATTGACACATACACACTACTATATATAAATCAGATAATCAACAAGGACCTACTGTATAGCCCAGGGAACTATAGTCAATATTTTGTAATAATCCATAAGAAAAAAGAATCTGAAGAAGAATATACATATATGTACATGTTTATATAGGGGGCTTCCCTGGTGGCTCATTGATAAACAACCTATTCGCAATGCAGGAGACCTGGGTTCAGTTCCTGGGTTGGGAAGATCCCCTGGAGAAGGGAATGGCTACCTACTGCAGTATTCTTGCCTGGGGAATCCAATGGACAGAGGAACCTGGCGGGCTAGGTCCATTGGGTCACAAAGAGTCAGACAGGACTGAACACGCATGTACACATGCATGTAGGTAACTGAATCACTGTGCTGTACACCCCAAACTAACACGACTTAAATCAACTATTTTAAAAAGTCTATGTTAAAGTATATTCACTGAAACAAAATGTCACTAAAGGTGCAGTTTTATATACAGTAAAAAAAAAAACCACACACAATATGAGTTAGATACCAATATTTGTCTTCCTAACTCCCAGAACTTTAAGAGAAGATCTCTAAATATAAAACTAAAAAAAATTACTTCAAATTTTAAAAGACCTAAATAAATACATTTAAGGATAAGAAGACAATAATGTTAATATCAATTCTCAAACTGATCTGTAGATCCAAAGAAATCCTAATCAAAATCTCAAAGGATTTTTTAAAAAATAGAACTTGACAAACTGACTTCAAAAAATGGAAATAATTAAAAAATAGGGAGGGATAAATAAAAAAATCCAAAAGTTTGGATTTTTGGTAATCCAAAAATTTATCAGGAGGGACTTCTCTGGTGTCCAGGGGTTAAGACTCTGTGCTTACAATGCAGGGGGCATGGGTTGGATCCCTGGTTGGGAAACTAAAATCCCACATGCTTCAGGGCACAGCCAAAATTTTTTTTTAATCTACCAACAGTAGAATGGGTGAATAAGTTGTGAAATATCCAAAGGATGGGATGAAAGTGAATTAACAATGTACAACAACATGACTGACTGAAAAAGAAACCACACACACACACACACAGTCATAGGATTTAGGAATGCATGTTTTGGTGGGAAATTATAGGTAAACACAAAGAAGAGATTAAACAAAAATCAAGATGGGAATGGAGATTTGTGACAGAAAGGGCACACGGTGGGTTCTGGACTGCCGCCAGTGTTCTACTTCTCGACGTGGGTAGTGGTTGTGCAAGTATTTGCCTTGTGATTAGCCATTGGGTAGTACATTTTTTTCTTTTGTGCAATTTTCTGTGCAGGTGTCATTTTTCACAAAGATTTTTGAAAGATATAGAATATTTGCTGTCCCCATTTCAGGGTGTCTTAAGTCTCCATCAGGGAGGCAAAATGAGAGCAAATGGAAAATCAGCAGTTTTTCAATTAACTGCAACACGAGAAAGGCTATAATATAGTGGCCCGGACTAAGTCTAGGATTGCCTAAGGCTAAGAGTTTGCCATTGTTTATTTAGCGCTAACAATGGCAGAGGGACTCTGACTGGCACAGGATCACCAGTTAGGAATGGAAAGACTCCATATTCCACCCCAGCCTGGATAAAACAAACCTATCACTGCCCAGCTCCCTGCGCTTGGCCTCTGGGTGTGCCAAGAACCCTTTGCATGACTAACTTGGTTTCTTGAATATTGAGAGACTAAGTCAGGGAGTATGTTCCTTGAATAAAAGGCATGAATATTCAGATTTCAGGAACGGTATACTTCTATCATAAATTCATAAAAAGACACTGATCTAATCATTTAGTCTCCGTGGGCTTGCACAGTATGATGCAATTTCCTAGGAAATTAACACCATTGGGTGATCTGATAAAGCTGAATTCTTGAACCTGTATAGGAGAAGCTCAGATCTTGGCATCAGTTTTACCCATCAAATGTATGTACTAAATGACCCAGGTGGAACTCTTAGCCAGCATATCTCATCTCACTGACACTGGCTGCTTATTAGGGCATTTCTGGGACTAGAGCCCTACCTGGAGAGAACCTTAGACTTGGAAATACCCTCTGTGGGGAGGACTTCCCCAACCCTTACATTTTACTTAAGGAGGAAGTAGGGCTCTGTAAAAGTTTTTTTAAAAAACTACGGACCAATATCGCTCATGAATGCAAACAGAAAAATCCTCAACAGAATGATAGCAAATAAAATCTACAATATAGTCAAAGGATCAGAACCATATGAGGTTTACCCCAGGAACATACGATTAGGTCGACATTTGAAAATCAATCAATGTAACCCACTAAAATAGAATAAAAGAAAAACCATATGATCATCTCAGTAAGTTCAGAGAAAGCATTTGACAAAATTCATCATTCATTCACGAGAAAAACTCTCAGCAAACTAAAAATAGAAGAGCACCTATGAAAAACCTACAATGGACATCAAACTTACTAGTGAAAGACTGAGTCCTTTCCTCCTATAATTGGGAGAACAAAGAAGACATTTGCTTTCACTACATCTAGTAGACATTGTACTGCAGGTCCTAGCCCCTACAGTAAGGCATGAAAAAGAAATAAAATGAATTCAGATAATTGTTGCTGATGTTCAGTCACTAAGTCATGTCTGACTCTTTGCTACCCCCACGGACTGCAGTACACCAGGCTTCCCTGTTCTTAACTATCTCTTGGAGTTGTTCAAACTCATGTCCATTGAGTCAGTGATGCCATCCAACCATCTCATCCTCTGTCGCCACCTTCTCCTCCTGCCCTCAATCTTTTCCAGCATCAGGGTCTTTTCCAATGAGTTGGCTCTTCACATCAGGTGGCCAAAGTATTAGAGCTTCAGCATCAGTCCTTCCAATGAATATTCAGAGTTGATTGCCTTTAGGATTGACTGGTTAGATCTCCTTGCTGTCCAAGGGACTCTCTGTCCAAGAGTCTTTTCCAGCACCACAATTCAAAAGCATCACTTCTTTGGCACTCAGCCTTCTTTATGGTCCAACTCTCACATCAGTACATAACTACTGGAAAAGCCCTAGTTTTAACTCTATGGACCTCTGCTGGCAAAGTGATATCTCTGCTTTTTAGGTTTGTGATTAAAAAACAAAAGAAAACAAAAAAACCCCTCTGCTGTCTATGTTTGTCATAGCTTTTCTTCCAAGGAGCAAGCATCTTTTAATCTCAAGGCTGCAGTCAGCACTCATTGTGATACATTAGCTAAATGACACATCCACAAGTGCCATGACAGTTCTGAGGCCAATCATAAAATGTCCAGGCTCAACTCCTGGAAATCTCCTCTGCTTTCCTAAAATAGTTGGAATAATCCTTCCACTCATTAGCCTATGCAATTACCCAGCTCATTAAAAACTAACCACCCCATATTTTGAACCCTCTTACCTTCTGAGATGGCCCACAATCAGTCTGTGGACTGCGCTTCTCCCAAGGCCATTCCTGCCTTTCGAGACAGACTGCATTCTGTCCATGGAACGCATCTCTCTCTAAATAAGCCTGCTTCTTGTGCTGTGTGTGAAGTCGCTTCAGTTGTGTCTGACTCTTTGCGACTCTATGGATTGTAGCCCTCCAGGCTCCTCTATCCATGGGGTACTTGAGGCAAGGATACTAGAGTGGGTTGCCATGCCCTCCTCCCAGGGATCTTCCTGACCCAGGGATTGAACCCACATCTCTCACATCTCCTGCATTGGCAGACGGGTTCTTTACCACTAGCGCCACCTAGGAATCCCACTTCTTACCTTTCCCTGTCTCTCACTGAATTCTTTTTGAGACATAAAGAACTTCATTAAGAACTTCATCAAGTCCTGAGACCAAATGTGTGAGTTCAATTAAAAGTGAGTTTTCTTCAATTAAAAATAAATAAATTTAATTATAAAAAAGACAGTGAGTTCAAATCCCAATATGAGTTGTGCAGTTTCACCACTTCTCTATGCCAAAGGACTCCCTTTTTAAATTAATTAAATGTACTTATTTTGAAAAAATTTAAACCCATGGAAAAGTTTTAAGTATATTACAATGAATTCTCCTATACTTATTTTCATCTATAGACTCTTTCCCTTTGTGTTGAAATTTCCAGTTACTCTTTCATTGAGATAAGATGTAGTGTAGGTTTCTTCTGGAATCTTAACATTCCTTTTCCCCATAAAAGGAAAGAAAGAAGAAAAACATAAGTTAATAGATGTGGGTTTCTTTTAAAGTGATGGAAATGTTTTGGAATTGTGGCAATGGTTGCACAGCACAGAGAATATATTAAAAATAGTGAATTTTGTTATATGAAGTATACCTTGATTAAAAAAAAATACTCTAAAAATGGGCAAAAGACTTGGACACTTCACAAACGAAGAAACCAAATAAAAATCTGCATATGAAAAGATCCCTAGGTCAAGAAGAGCCCCTGGAGAAGGAAATGCAACCCATTCCAGTATTCTTGCCTGGAGAATCCATGGACAGAGGAGCCTGGCAGGCTACAGCCAATAGGGTCGCAGAGTCCAGACTGAGCAACTGAGCACTCACATACTTGTAAAAAGATGCTTAAGATCATTCATGTTTACGACCAGAGAAATGCAAATTAAAACCACTATGAGTATTAGCACACACCCACTAGAATGACTAAAAAAATTTTTTGGTCTATCTCTCTCTTTTTATTGGGTAAAATGTATATAACACAAAATTTATCATTTTCAAGTGACCAGTCCAGTGGCATTAGGGACATTCACGTGGTTGTGCCATCATCACCACCTTCCATGCCTCTTTTCATATCGTAAAACTGAAACTGTCTCCATTCAACACTCACTCCCCTCCCCTCCCCCAGCCCCATCCCCCACCATCCCTCCCTATGAATCAGCCTGCTCTGCTGCTAAGCTAAGTCGCTTCAGTCGTGTCCGACTCTGTGCAACCCCAAAGACGGCAGCCCACCAGGCTCCCCCATCCCTAGGATTCTCCAGGCAAGAACACTGGAGTGGGTTGCCATTTCCTTCTCAGTCTGCTCTAGGGACCTCATATGAATGGATCATACACGACCTGTCCTTCCGTGACTGGCATGTCCATCCATGTCCATCCATGCTGTCGCCTGTGTCAGGATTGCCTTCCTTGTCAAGGCTGGGTCACTGTCATCATATGAACTTAGCATGTTTGCTCATCCCTTCACCCACTGGTGGCTCAGATGGTAAAGAATCCGCCTGCAATGTAGGAGACCTGGGTTCAATTCCTGGGTTTGGAAGATCCCCTGGAGGAGGGAATGGAAACCCATTCTAGTATTCTTGCCTGGAGAATCCCATGGACAGAGGAGCCTGGCCGGCTACAGTCAATGGGATCACAAAGGGTTGGACATGGCTGAGCGACTAACACCGACTAACTCACCCATCAACACCCCTTTGCCTGCTTCCATGTCTCAGCTCATGTGAACTGTGCTGTTAGGAACATGAAGGTGTGAATTCCTCTTGGAGACCCTGCTTACAATTTCCTCAGGATATTCACCCAAATGTGGGATTGCTTGGGGGATGGGGCAGTCCCACCTACTGTTTTCCACAGGCAACGCACCATTTTACCTTCCTACCAACGGTGCACAAGGCTTGGTTTTAACTTCTGATTTAAAACCTTTTGCTCAGGGTGATCCACTGGTTATGAATCCACCTGCCAATTCAGGGGACGACGGTTCGATCCCTCCTCTGGGAACTAAGAGCCCAAATGCTGTGGGGAAACTGAGCCCTACGCAGCAACTAAAACCCGACACAGCCAAAAAGAAATAAATATTTTAAAATTCTTAAAAACAACAGCAACAACAAACCTTTGCTCAGAAGGGCTCTTCCTCAACAGTCTCCCCACCCCTCAGAGGAAAGCAAAGTCGTCTCGCCAAACACCCTGACCTACCGGGAGCGCGGGGCCGCACGCCGGGACGTCACCTCTTAGGTCGCTCAGTCTCCTCAGGACAGAAGACACGGGACCGACCCGGAGGAAGGCCTCGGAGGAGCGGGACCGTCCCCGCCTGGGCCTGCCTGCAGCGGAGGGAGGCACGGCACTTCAAGGGCAGCGGGAGGACCAGCGGTGGGCTGGGGGCACCTTCCTGCTGGAGCGACGAGACGCCCCTCTCTCCACACGCGGCGTCGGTCCCCGGGATCCCAGGGTCTCGCGATATCTCTTTTGCTATCTCCATCCACCTGTCTCTGCTTCGCTCGCGGGAAAGCTGCTCAACTTGCACTCTGCTCTTGTGCGGAGCCTTCTGCGTCTGCATCTAAGCTCGGCGTTCTGGAACGTTCTTTCACCAGAGCCTCCTGTCCCTGCTTCATGGGTTCAGGGCTGTGCTGTTGATGCTTTCTGCTCACTGTCACTCTGCAGGATCTGGACAGTACACCTCCGTCCTCCGGACAGACTAAGGGCTGGGCCTGTACCTAGGCTTTCCCTGCGGCAGGCCTGACTCCTGGTCCTGGGCTCCTTCCTGTCCTCCTCAGCACTCTCCTCCTCCTCCTCCTGGACTTCCTCTTGGTTCTCCTCCCAGTCCTTCTCCCAGGTCTCTGGCCATTTCTGGCCTCGCTGGGCTTCAGAGGGAGGCAGGGGCAAGTTGTGGAGTAACCAGAACTCTCCAGCCCTACTGGTAGGAGTGTAAAGTGGTACAACCAGTTTTGAAAACCGGCTTCTTTTACTATTAGACATATACTTATCCATGATCAGCAATTCCACTGCTGCTGCTGCTGCTAAGTCCACTTCAGTCGTGTCCGACTCTGTGCGACCCCATAGACGGCAGCCCACCAGGCTCCCCCGTCTCTGGGATTCTCCAGGCAAGAACACTGGAGTGGGTTGCCATTTCCTTCTCTAATGCATGAAAGTGAAAAGTGAAAGTGAAGTTGCTCAGTCGTGTCTGACCCTTAGCATGGACGGCAGCCTACCAGGCTCCTCTGTCCATGGGATTTTCCAGACAAGAGTACTGGAGTGGAGTGCCATTGAGAAAATGTTCATAGCAGCATTACTCATAATAACTAAAAAGTGGAAACAATCAGATTTCTCAACCAGATTTCAAAAGTGGAAACAAATCAGTCCCTCAACTAATGAAGGAATAAACGTATTTAGAACAGATCCACACAATAGAATTCTACTCAGTAATAAAAAGGAGACAACAGCTGATACAGAAAAACATGGTTGGGTCTCAGAGACATTATGTTGAACCAAAGAAAACAGTACACACAGAATAATTCGAGTTATACAAAGCTCTAGAAGCAGCATTAGAAATCAGATGTATAGTTGGCTGGAGCAGAGCTTGGGGTTGGGGAATTGACTATACAGGAGAATGAGGGAATTTTCTGGAGGGCTGCAAATATCTTGATTGATTGTGATGGTGCTTATGTGGCTGTGCATACATTTGCCAAAACTCATTGGACTGTAGACTTTAAATATATGCATTTTAATAGGGAAACTGGATTAAACAAATTAAAAGGAGCATGAGTATCTGGAAATAAATGACCTGGGTTTGAGTCTTCCATCCTGGTTCCACATTTAAAAGGTTGTGTGACCTTGGACAACTTTTGCAGCCTTAATAAGCCTCAGTTTCCTCATCTGGAGAATGGGACTACAGCTCAGATGTGGGAGGGGGAATACTCCTTGTCCTATCCAGGTGTTGTATGTTCTTAAGAATTGCTCTGTGCTTATCACGTGCCAGGTGGGACGTTGAACAGTTCGAACAAAAGGGCAACAGTTTGGACAGGAAGAAATGTGCGCACCAGGCTCCTGGACTCCATCCTTTCACCCTTGAATTCCTTGAGGTTGGGGAGAGGGGTGTGTTTGTTTGCTCGGACTGCCATAACAAATTACCCCAGACTGTATTCCTTCAACAACAGACATTAATTTTCTCACTGTTTTGGAGGTTGGAAGTCCAAGGTGAAGGTCCCCTTGGCTTTCTCACTCTGTGCTCATATGGTCTGTCCTCTTTGACTCCTACTCTTCTTATAAGGATCCCAGATGGACTGGACTGGGGCCGACCACAACAGCCCTCCTTTGGAATGAACATCTCTTTTAAGATCCCATCTCTAAATGCAGTCACAGTCTGAGGGACTAGGGGTTAGGGCTTCAACATATGGATTTGGGGGGACACAATACAGCCCATAAAAGGGGTTGAATTCAGATTCAGTCCCTCTTGGATAGGAATGCCTAAGGACAGGGCCTTTACCCTTGACTAGTTGAAGGTCAGTTCAGAATAATTGGTAGAAAGAGCGTATCAGTTTACTTGTTTTGTCATTTTGTAGGACGGAGGAGCCTGGTGGGCTGTAGTCCATGGGGTGGCGACTGAGCAACTTCACTTTCATTTTTCACTTTCATGCATTGGAGAAGGAAATGGCAACCCACTCCAGTGTTCTTGCCTGGAGAATCCCAGGGGTGGTGGAACCTGGTGGGCTGCCATCTAGGGGGTTGCACAGAGTCGGACACGAATGAAGCGACTTAGCAGCAGTAGCAGCAGCAGGTGCATAACAGTGGTCATGTATGGATGTGAGAGTTGGACTGTGAAGAAAGCTGAGTGCCAAAGAATTGATGCTTTTGAACTTCTCCAAGAGGAGAAGACTCTTGAGAGTCCCTTGGACTGCAAGGAGATCCAACCAGTCCATTCTGAAGGAGATCAGACCTGGGTGTTCATTGGAAGGATTGATGCTGAAGCTGAAACTCCAATACTTTGGCCACCAGCTGACTCATTGGAAAAGCCCCTGATGCTGGGAGGGATTGGGGGCAGGAGGAGAAGGGAACGACAGAGGATGAGATGGCTGGATGGCATCACCGACTCGATGGACATGAGTTTGGGTAAACTCCGGGAGTTGGTGATGGACAGGGAGGCCTGGTGTGCTTCGATTCATGGGGTCGCTAAGAGTCGGACACAACTGAGCAACTGAACTGAACTGAACCGAACGGGTGAACTAGGGGCTGGGAGTACACTGTGCCCTTGGACTCGGACTTTTACTGCTAGAACTCCCTGGATGGTCTCAGGGCCACTCCCTTCTGCTTCTCTAGAAGAAACAGATTCTTGAGGACTGAGGCTGGGCTAGAACCTCGTCCCAGCCCTGCTCCCAGTCCAGCGCCTTTCACTGCGCATCAGAAACCCCTGCAGGACGCGAGGCAGAAGCATCGCGAGCGCAGGGCGGACTCGCGCTGTTCCTCCTGCTTACGTTTATCCAGGGACCTGGGACTCAGGTGTTCCGGATCGGGGCCGCTGGGACGCGCGGGGAGGGCCGGCTCCGGGCACTGGCAGCGCTAGGTGGCGCCCGCCGGCTGGCCCGACCCGGCTCCTGGGAATCCTCGGGGCCCCGGGGAATCCTGGCGGAGAGGCGGGGGCAGGGGGAGAGGGCGGTTCCTCGCTTCTTTAGCACGACTGTCGGGAGGATCACGTGCAAGAACTTCTCAAGACCCAGCCCTTGCCCGGCCCCTGAAGAAGGTGGACGGCATGTTAAGCTCATTTCCTCCTGCCTCCTCTTACTGCGGGGGTGGAGAGGGGGTGCGAGGGGACAGGAGGCTGTTTTTTTCGGGTGGATTGTTCCTCTCTGTTAGCAAATCTGGACGATTCTTCCAAGTTTTCCTGCTCCACACGTGCCACAGAGGACTGCAGATTGGCAAGAAAATCACATTTTTAAAACACAGGAAATTTATCCGAACCAAAGTCAAGTTTTCCCTTTCCACTAAAATGTAAGGAGAGGAGCGTGGCAATGAGGACCCTGAGACACTGTAAAGTCCCTACCCCAAAAGGATCTAGTTTTGTTCAGGGTTATTTTCATGCAGAGTGATTTAGGTGTTGTGTAACAACTTTAGAACCAGGGAACCATCAGTGTGGTTGCTGTTAACAGGGGCCCCTCCCTAATGCAGAACATCCCAGAAAATCCAGCAGCCAAACGCATTTGAAGTAAGGTGTCATCTTGCAGTTCTGAATACTTAAAATATTTCCTTTTGAGAAACTTGAGTTAACTTCTGTAAAATGGTCTTTCTCTATGTTACCAGTTATTTCTTTTTTTCTCCCTCCCCATTATATTTTAGGAATTTCTTCAACTAACACTTATTTGCCAATCTCTGAGTCAGACCTTGGAAAATACACAATCACAAAACAATAAATAGTAGGAAACTCACCTACTCCATCATCATAATCCAATTCTAGAACATTTCTATCCCCTAAATTTCGCTGGTGATTAATTGCAGTCTATCCTCATTTTCATCCCGAGTCCTCGGGCAGACCCTGACCTTCCTTCTATCTCTGTTGACATTTCGCGCTGACGGCAATGCTGTATGTGTGGTCTTTTGCGTCTGGTTTCTCTCACCGAGCGTGGTGTTTTCAAAGTTTATCTGTGTTGTAGAGTGTGTCAGTGCTTTGTTCTTCTTTACGGATGAATAGCAGCCTGTTGTATGGAAGGGTCCCATTTTGCTTATTAGTTGATGACACATTTAGGTTATTTGTATTTTGGGGCTTTTATGAATAACACATCTATGTGCAGTCACATTCAGACCTTTGTGTGGACAGATGTTTTCATGCCTCTTTGGAAGGCAGCTACGCTCACCACTATACCACCAGCGTGGCACTTCATGTCTCTTTGGTAAGTATCTAGAAATGGAAATTACTGGATATTGTGGTATATTTATGCTTAACATCTTTAAACACTGTCAATTTTTTTTTTCCCAAAGTGGCTGTACCATTTTAAATTCCCATCGGCAATATAATTTCAGTCCTCCACATGCTTGCCAACATTGATTTCTTCTTGATGATACCCTTCCTAGTGGGTGTGAAGTGGCACCTAATTGTAGTTGTTTTTTTTTTAAGTCTATCTTATTTCTTTTTGGCCATGCCATGGGCTTGTGGGATCTTAATTCCCTGACCAGGGATTGAACCTGGGTCCTTGGCAATGAAAGCACAGAATCCTAACCACTGGACTGCTCGGGAATTCCCACCTAACTATAGTTTTAACTTACATTTTCCTAATGAATGATCATGTTGAGCATCTTTTCAAGTGCTTATTGGCCATTTGAATATTTTTGTTGAAATGTCTGTTCAAATCTTTTGTCCACTTTAAAAAGTAAATTTTTAGTTTTATTATAGTGTTGCTGCTGCTGCTGCTGTTGCTAAATCGCTTCAGTCGTGTCCGACTCTGAGTGACCCCATAGACGGCAGCCCACCAGGCTCCCCGTCCCTGGGATTCTCCAGGCAAGAACACTGGAGTGGGTTGCCATTTCCTTCTCCAATGCATGAAAGTGAAAAGTGAAAGTGAAGTCGCTCAGTCGTGTCCGACTCTTAGCGACCCCATGGACTGCAGCCCACCAGGCTCCTCCGTCCATGGGGATTTTCCAGGCAAGAGTATTGGAGTGGGGTGCCATTGCCTTCTCCGATTATAGTGTTAGATTTACAGAACAGCTGGTGAGAGTATAGACTGTTCATATACCTCACTTCCAGTTTCCTCTGTCACTAATATCTGACATGATTGTGGTAACTTTGTCACCATTAACTGAAGTTCACACTTTGTTGTGATTTCCTTCTTTTTTACCTGAACCCCCTTTTCTCTTCCAGGGCTCCATCCTGGACACCTCGTTACATTTAGTTGTCATGTCTCCTCGGGCTCCTCTTGGCTGTAACAGTTTCTCAAGCTTTCTTTTTAAACCTTGATTTTTGTATAACCTTAGCAGTTTTGAGGAGGACTGGTCAGATAGTTCATGAAATGTCCCTAACTGGGATCTGTCTGATGTTTTTCTTATGATTAGCATGGGGTTATAAAGAAGGCTGAGCGCCGAAGAATTGATGCTTTTGAACTGTAGTGTTGGAGAAGACTCTTGAGAGTCCCTTGGACTGCAGGGAGATCCAACCAGTCCATTCTGAAGGAGATCAGCCCTGGGATTTCTTTGGAAGGAATGATGCTAAAGCTGAAACTCCAATACTTTGGCCACCTCATGCGAAGAGCTGACTCATTGGAAAAGACTTTGATGCTGGGAGGGATTGGGGCAGGAGGAGAAGGGGACAACAGAGGATGAGATGGCTGGATGGCATCACTGACTCGATGGACGTGAGTCTCAGTGAACTCCGGGAGTTGGTGATGGACAGGGAGGCCTGGCGTGCTGCGATTCATGGGGACGCAAAGAGTCGGACACGACTGAGTGACTGAACTGAACTGATGGGTTCTGGAGCTGAAGACCTTGGAGTTAAAGGGCCTGTTGCATCCGCTCCGGCTGCTGAAACAAGTACTGCAGACCAGGAGACTTAAACAGTAGTTTATTCTCTCATAGTCCTGTAGGCTGACAGTCCAAGCTCCAGGTGTGCCCAGGGCTGGCTCCTCCCAAGGCATCGCTCCTTGGTTTGTACACAGCCACCTCCGCCCTTTGTCCTCACTTGTTCCTCTCAGTCCTAGTCTCCTCTTGTAAAGACTCCAGTCATGTTGGATGAGGGCCCATCCCAAGGACCCCACTTAACCTTGTTGGTTGTTTAGTCCCTAAGTTATGTCTGACTCTTTGCAACCCCATAGACTGACTCTTTGCAACCCCATAGACTGACTTTTTGCAACGCCATAGACTGTAGCCCGCCAGGCTTCTCTGTCCATGGGGCTTCCTGGGCAAGAATCCTGGAGTGGGTTGCCATTTCCTTCTCTAAGGGATCTTCCCGACCCAAGGATCAAACCCAGGTCAAATCCTGCCTGCTTGGTTGGTGGATTCTTTACCATTGAGCCACCTGGAAGCCTTAATCATCTCCTAAAAGATCCTCTCTCCAAATACATTCACATTCGGAGGTACTGGGGGTTAGGACTTCAACATATGAATTTTTAGGGGACACAGTTGAGCCCATAAGCATGTTGGTCTCGTCGTATTGAAGGCCCATGCTGTCAACATGGCTTGTCGCTGTCGACTTACCACCTGGATCACCTGGCTGAGGTATGTTTGTCAGGTTTCTCGGCTGTATGTTACTCCTTTCTTTCCATTTTCCATACTGTGCTCTTTGCAGCAAAACTGTGAGGTGCAGCCCACACTTAAGAAGTGGGTTTATGTTCCATAAAATTCCTAGAAGAAATACAGGGGTGAAGCTTCACGACTTTTGTTTCAGCAGTAGAATCTCAGGACACCAAAAGCACAAGCAACAAAAGAAAAAACAGACATATTGGACTTCATTGAAATGAAAACTGTGTATCAGTGGACATTATCAAGAAAGTGAAGAGACAACCTACAAAATAGGAAGAAATATTGCAAATTCTGTGTCTGATAAGGCCAAGTATCCAGACTATACAAAGAACATAACAACAAAAAGACAGAACTCTAGCTTTTACAAATAAGTGCTGTAATGAAGAACCATACACACAAGGTGTTCTGCATGTTTGAGCAGATCCGCAGAATAAATTCTCAGAAGGGTGTGTGATTTTCTGATTTTGCCCACTGTTGCCAAATTGCCATCCGCTGAGGGTGAACTGTGGTTTTGGAGAAGGCTCTTGAGAGTCCCTTGGACAGCAAGGAGATCAAACCAGTCAATCCTAAAGGAAATCAATCCTGAATATTCATTGGAAGGACTGATGCTGAAGTTGAAACTCCAATACTTCGGCCACCTGATCCAAAGAGCAGACTCACTGGAAAAGACCCTGATGCTGGGAAAGACTGAGGGCAGGAGGAGAAGGTGGCAACAGAGGATGAGATGATTGGATGGTATCACTGACTCTATGGTCATGAGTTTGAGCAAGCTCTGGGAGTTGGTGATGGGCAGGGAAGCCTGGTGTGCTGCAGTCCACGGGGTCACAAAGAGTCAGACATGACTGAGCGACTGAACTGAACTGAGAGTGTACCAGTCAGATCCCCGCCAGAATTTATTTCCAAACCTGCTCTGACATATGCCAACACTGACAAGAATCCCAAATGAAGTGTTATTCATCAGAGCTCCAAACGGGAAACAGTCCAGTGACCCTCAGCAGGAGAATGGAGAAATAAATCACAGTCTCATCAAATAATGGAATAGTATAAAGCAATGAAAAAGGACAGAGTTCTGCTACCCACGAGGTGGAGGAATCTCGCAGGCATGTCAGTGCCAGAAGGAAACCAGATACGAAGCAGTGCTTCCTGTGGGATTCCAGTGAGATGAATCACCCATGAAGTTGAAAGGAAGAAGCCATCGACAATGACAGAGATCAAAACAGGGATTCCCTTGGATGGGGGTGGGGTTGATGACACGACACAAGATCGTCCCTTACGCTGCTTGGAATGCCCTGTACTTTGATCCATATGAGAGTTAGGTGGGTGTATACCTACATGTGAAACTCACTGAGCTGTGTGTGCATCACAGATGCTATATCTCAATAAAAAGAAAAAGATTTATTTTAAAAAGCGCCAACACCGATGTGCAAACAGCAGGGCCAGGGCCACAGGGAGGGTCCTTGGAATGGAGGGTTGCACAGAGGCCCTGTGTCTCTTTTGTCCTGTCTTGACCAGCTGCTGGCGCCAGGAGTCAGGAGGGGAGGCTCACAGTCTCTCCGCCGCCCAGGACTCCCCCGCAGCTCAGAGGTGCAGGGGTGCTGCTGTCTCACTGCCCAGCCTCACCTCCCCCTGCCCGGACAGCTCTGCACCAGCTGTGGAGCAGCTGCCTGGTTATATATAGCCTTGGGCTCCGCATGAAAGGAGCCTCATTCAGCAGCTCCTTCCTCCTGCCTTCAACTCTGCTCCTGAGCTGCCCTCCCTGCACCGCAAGCTTTAATGTTTCTGGAACGTTCCAGGTCGCACTGCTGGGCTACACGTGGCTGTGGGGAGTGGGGGCGGGATCTCCCCCTCAGAGCCAATTCCTGGGGCTCTTCTCTCCTGACATGACCTCAGCTCTCTCAGACTCAGGCCAGGCCCTGGGGTCTTGGGTCCTCAGCTGCCAGGCTGTCTTCTGGGTGAAGGAACACTCACAGGAGGCTGGGGAGCATTCAGTCGCTTCCTGGGAAGCTTGATGGTGGTCCTGGCCCTGCCCCTTCAGGATCTCCTGAGCCTCTGGCTAAAGAGGCTGCCAGCCTGTCCCCCTTGCTTCTGTGCCTGGTGCAGGCCCCCGGCCCTGGAGCTCCCAGGTCCAGGAGAGCTTAGTGAGGGCTAGACCCTCCCACCTCACCCACCCCTCTTCCAGTGGGCCTTCTGGAGCCTTGAGTCTTTCTTCCAACCTCTGTTAGGCCCAAGTCAGTCTTGTTCCTCTAAGCCAGGGTGCTCCCTCTACCACCCCACATCCGAAGTGGGGGCACCTCACCAGCTGCACAGGGAAGGAACCAACCCCAGTGCCTTCCGGGGTTCAGCTCAAAACTCCATGAGAGGACCACCCCCGCCCCCAGGACCACCCCCCCCAACACACACAACAAGGTGTGAAACTCCAGCTCTTCTGTGCCACCAGAGGCAGGACACTTACTGTAGGAGACGTGTTCTGAAAATGGGATCCAGAAATGGATTTAAAAATCAAATCTACTTTAAAAGCCGTGAAAGTATTTGCCTTCTCTTGCGCTCTCTCTCCCTTTCTTTTTCTTTTCTCCCCCACCCCGACTTCCCTCTTTCCTTCCCTTCTTCTTCCTCCCTTCTTTCTCTCTGAACTTCCTTCCTCCCCACTTCCCTTCCTTCCTTCCTAAGCTGGAGGATCCCCTAACTGGGGGGCCGGTCAGGGAAGCCAGATGTACGTGGATGTTCCTGGGCTCAAGCTGAGTGAGTGGAGGCCCCCAGGAGGTGGGATCGCCCAGCTCTGTGGACTGAGCGGCCCTGACTGGGAAGGGACGGTTTGTTCTGGAGCTGAGGAAGCTCCCTTCTCCGCTGGGGTTTTTCCGTGGCCTGTGTGCTGCTGACGGGTCAGGATCCCCCTCGGGCCCGGCCTGTGTGGAGCACGTGGGGGCCAAGGAGTTATTGGCAGAAACACAAGAGCAAAATGAGCTTTCGTCCTCTGAGTCTGTGGCCGCCGGCCAGCATCTCCTTCCAATGCGAACCTTCTCATTTTCATTCTGGAAGTTTTTTGTCAGGTTTATTGCGAATGAAAGGGAGAGCAGACAGAAACAAAGTGACATTTGCTGAGCTGGCTGGATTGTTTCTAAATCTATTGTCAAGAGCACACGAGAGTGTGTGTGTGTGTACGTGCGCGCACGCCTTTCCCGGGCACTCGCCTTGGTGGGCGCTTGAACTCAAGTTGCAGACAGGCCTTATTTTAGGACCAGCCTGGGGTCCCCGTGCTTGTGCCTGTCCCCGCGTGCATGATACGTGGGCATGAGGCCGATGGATGGCGAGTGCCATTGTCAGCCACCACTGGAAGCATAATGCAGGACAGTTGGGCACTAAATCCACTGGATAATGGAGATTTCTAATCAATTTCATTGGCATCAAAATTTTATGTTCCTGTAAACTTATGAAAGCCATGAAATTAAACTGACTGCTTCACAACAGACCAGAGTGAGTAATCTGACGGAAAAAAAAGAAAAAGCCCTCCAGAAAAATTAATTGATAAGCCAAAACCCAAACTAATGCCCTTTTAAAAATGGAGACTGGGATCCTTCAGTCTTAACATTTATTGCCAGATCCCTTTGGCTATGAGAGGTCGTTATACAAGGTCCTTTCCCATCTTCCAGAAGAACGTGTGGCCTAGGTATGCTGGCTGCGTCTCTCCGGTTGGTGATGGACAAGGAAGGTCCCATCTCCGAGCGTGCAGGGAAGGTCTGGGGGCCACCAGGTGACAATCCTAACGTCAGGAGAGCCACCGGGCCACCAAAGGCATGCTACTTAAAGGAATGCTTTCTGTCTTCCACAAGAGCCTGATAACTGGAAGGGAGAGGTGAACAGTGTTTCCTTCGTGGACAAAACCCTTCTGCCAGCAGGGCATTTGTTGATACAAAACATCTAAATACCCTTCTCCTCTCCGCCCGTGCACATCGCTTGCTGGCTTGGAGGGTAAGGCTTTTCTCCTAATAGATGGTTGGTTTGAATTTAAAAACGAAAGAAGAGTTCGTTTGGTCTTCTCCCAGGAGGTGCGCAGCTTCTCTGGGTATCGTGTTTGCTAACCAGGTTCACACATCTGTTCACCCAATGCCGGCTAAAACAAAGTGAAGCTCAGAGTGAAGAGCGACATACTCCATGGTTGGTGCAGCAACCCTGACCCCATCACACGGGGAAAGCACGTTTTATGAGTCCTCGGCTGGTGGGCTGTTTTCAGAATACTCTTACAACCCAGGGAATTGGCTGTTGTGCATCTAAGCAAAAAGATTGGGAAACTGGGCCAGTGAATATATGCTTACTTTGGATCTGTACTACTGATCAAAAAAAAAAAAAAAATAGCTGGAAAAAATGAGCCCCGTTCTTCTATTTTGGCTCAAAACAGTCCAAAGAAAATAATTTTTGTCTCCCTCCTGTCCATGAGCTCAGCTCGATGTTGAACAAACTTCAGCAAAATCACAGCGAAAGCTCATTCCCCACCGTCCCAACTCCTCACATCCTTGTTTCTTACCACGGAGGCCTCCCCGGCCCTTTCTCAGCAGGAGAGACCCCCGGGTGGGGTGGGGGGCACTTCTTTGTCCTCTTTCTCTACTTGTCTGTCTGTACATGTCCTGCTGGAGGGAAGCGGCTCCTGAACCTTCCAATCCTGACAGTGGCCCTTGAGGCCCTGGACACTTGTAGCCACTCTGCGTTCTGGACACTTGTTCTCAAGCAAAAGGCAGCTGACAGTGGCCTGGTGGAAAGCAGGCTGGACCCAGGCCGCAGCCCCTTCTCCCTGAAATTCCTGAGTCCGGAATAAATTGGAACAACCAGATTTTGACCCCTTGGGCTGCATGGTAAAGCCACACACTGTGAGCTCTGTGAATGGCATTGCATTAAAAAGAGATCTCAGGAGGGTGGGGGAGATCCAAGAAGCAGGGGATATATGTATATATGGGGCTTCCTGGGTGGCGCTAGTGGTAAAGAACCCACTCGCCAATGCAGGAGATATAAGACACGTGGGTTCAAACCCTGGATCGGGAAGATTCTCTGGAGAAGGAAATGGCAACCCACTCCAGTATTCTTGCCTGGGAAATCCCATGGACAGAAGAGCCTGGTGGGCTACAGTTGGGGGGTCACAAAGAGTCGGACACGACTAAAGCAACTTAGCACCTGATTCACTGGGTTGTACTGCAGAAACTAACACAACACTGCAAAGCAATTATACTCCAATAAAAAACCAATAAAATAAATCTCAGAAGTCTCGCAGATAAATTCATTTTCTGGTTGATAATTTAAGGTAAGCACATTTTCCACTTGGAAATTGTGCCATGCCAAGAATAAACAAAGAACAAAATTTGAGTTAATTATACTGTATTTTGAATTATTCTCCCAGCTTTTCTGAATGTATCGCATGTTTTTTTCTGATACAGTAAAACATTTGAATATACAATAGATTACAAGGTCTATAGTGACGAATTAAAGATAATGTGCTTTTTAATCTATTTACAGATACAGCTTGATAGTTCACAGATACAATTCTTCCTGTTTTTTGGTTGTTGACAGAACATAAGCAGTTTCTTACATTATTTTTAAAATTTACAATTAGGCTCCTTCCCTTTATCTGGAAGGAGATGGACTTCCCCTTCTCAGCAGCGCTTTCATCTTGTGGAAAAGAGACGACGGGAAAGTGCAGATGAGAAGAAGGTCAGAGGGAGGAAGAGAGGAAGAATCACGAGCCGGTTTGATAAAACGTGACGATTAAAAAAGTAAACGATCCATGCTCTGGAATGGAAGGATGGTTTACTGCCTTCCATGAGCGCTGCTCTCCACAAACACGTGCAGTGTGCAAGAATGCCCATTCTAGGCTGGAGCGTGCAGCCACCCAAGGCCAAAACGCTGCTGGAACAAAACCGCTGTTGCCCCTTCATGGTGATACAATGATGTAAACAAGGAAAACAGGCCCCGGCGACACGTCAGGACAAAGCTGTCAGGATGGGGTGACACTGCCCTGTTGCGCTGCAGAACTGGTTTTGGTAGGAGCATGAGTGCATGGATCGAGACGGTGGATGTTGATTTAGTAACTGGATCACCCCGGGGACAAGCTCCATGCTAAAACAATGTCTGTTACGAATCATGAAATCGACACAGGGTTTCCTAGAGGATGTTAAGGCTTTGGGTTTTTCACTGGTGCTTGTTTGTGCGTTATTGGTGCTTCGGTTGAATGCAGTGGCATGAAGCAGGTGTGCCCAGAGGCCTCTCCTGGCACAACCCACCCAATGGCTTATGATGTGGGGCAGCAGTGGCACCCGAGGGGCTGGGACCCTGCTGTGTTAGGTCACAGAACGCTGGAGTCCCCATGTCACCAACATCCACTTCTCTAGGTGTTCCCAGCTGGTCCTCTTCTCTGTCCCTGACCACCTCCAGGTCCAAGAACAGCTTTGGGGACTCCAGGACCGTGTGTGGCATTGGTGGGAGTCTATTTGGCTTCCACGAGGGCCTGAGAGTCTGGCTTGCTGCTGCCTGGGCCAGCCCAGGACTGGAGGGATGAAGAATCTCTTTGTGAGCCTGGATCAGGCCCCAGCTTGCTGCTCAGGCAGCTTCTTGAGGCTAAAACTGGAAGGGACTGGCAGATGGTCTTCTGAAGGGTGCTGGGTGCCACAGGCCTGCCCCAGACCTGGCAGCAGCTTGTGCTGAGGGGTTTGCAGCATCTCAAGCTGGGCCAGAGCATGGGGCTTCCTTCCTGTACTGCAGAAGGATGAGAGAGGAAAGCCAGTCTCCTCCTGGTGGCCAGACTGTCTCAGGCACGTGGGATGCTCAAGCTGGCGCTACAGAGCTCCTGCCAGAGGTCAACCATGAGGCTGTTGCTATGGGAACAAATGCAGGAGGTCTTATGTTTTCGATGGTGACAGAAACCACTGGTCAGGAGGAACACAGACAAACTTTTTCGGAGTCTCGGTAACTACTGAATGGCAAGTTCACAAGAACACGCCAGGTTTTCTCTCAAAGCACATGGGTCTGAGTCTATTGTAATTCTGCCAACATAACGGACAGCGGCAGGAGATGAGGAAATTTGGAAATGAGCTGCTGAAGGGACTGAAGCGGCATACCGTATTGGCTACATAAGAAAAGTCACTTGAAGGATGTAGATCACTGTCCATGTGATTCATGCAATAAATTCATTTTGTCTCATTTGATATATTTTTTGCAAAAGGATGCTTTTATCCTAAAGTATCTGGATAAGTGCTTCAAATCTCTTTTTTCTTCCAAGTAATTTTACCTTATCTTCTTAGATTTAGGTTTTAGTTGAATCAATTTCCGAAAGCTCGCGTTAGTCACATTCTTCAGTATTAAAAAATAAACAACCAATGGAATCCATAAGTTCTCTAGGTATTATGGTAGACTAGGGTCTTTAGGAGTCTCTGGAAGTCCTGGACTGAAATTTTGGGAAAGCACAACTCGCATGCAATTAATAATACAAACAGGAGACCAACGACAACATTCAGCCATGCTCTTCTGCGCTAAGTGAACACTCGAAGTGTATCTGCGATGCCACCAGAAGTCTTTACTCTTGAGGAAGAAGAGATATCATTCCGGCAAATCAAAATTACCAAAGACAAGTTCCACCAACTCACCATTTTGCCAAGACTTGCTTCCAAAAGGCAAACTATCTGTTTCCTCTGTAAAGAGTCAACAAAGTTGGTTTTGGCATGGAAATTGTGAATTATTTTATAATATTTCAAGTTAAATGGCTAAATAATGTTTTTTTCTTTTCCCTCTAATATTTCCCTGAAATACTGCTGGAGATGTACATACAGATATATAAAGGCATTTCAAAAACAACATAACATTACATATAATAATAAATTTATTGTGTAATCAACAGTTTGGGGGGAAAAAACCCAGATTTTGTGTTAAAGGGACATGATCTAGTTCTGTTACATTAGCAGGACACACATGACACCAATATAATCTGTGTTTCACACGGACCTTTCTGAAGGCACCCACGTGTTGCAAACTTTGCCTCCATTCCCTGATGGTCTTGGTTAGCAGACGGACACAAGTCCATACAGACACTTGAGTAAGTTGAAAACTTCTCCATTCTAAGCAGACACTAGACAGTAATAGCTGAAACATTCTACACGTAATTCAAGTAGCCAGTCTTACAAAAAGAAGGGGAGGGGGAGAGAAGGGGAAACGGATTTACCTTGCTAGTCACTTGCTGACCTACTGCCTAATCTCACTATTTAAACGCACAGCGTTTCACCCCACCACCTGGATTCTTTGTTCTTCTCTTGCAAAGGAAGGGGCTGTTAAGCCATGAGATGGCCTGGGTTGACAGGGTGATCTGTCTCTGGCTGTGAAGCTGGGAGTCACTGGCAAGGACTGGCTGAGGATGGCCAGCCGCTCAGAGACTGTGAACCTGAGCTTTCAAACCTGTTGGACAGAAGAAAACTCCCCCACCTTCAGTGAGGTATGGTGAGGACAGAAGGGGTTCCAGGTGCTTTGAGTTCCTTGGCAGAAAACTGTCATAGAATGAGAGGCTGCCTTATTTGTAGAGGCACATTTGCATATGTGAGAACTTAATTTTGTGGCTGAAGAGTTACTTTCTTTAAATCAATAAAGCATCTGTTCAGAGTGTTGCCATCGGTTTGTCTGTGCTCCTGAGGTTTGGGAGTAAGGCGGCATAGCACTGAAACCTACTTGGGAGGTCAAAGGTGATGGTGGGCAGGGGGTAGGGGCTGCGGGTAGAAGGGAGGGAGGCACAAGTGTCCCTGGAGAGGAGTAGCCTCCATGAGACCGAGACCGGAGCTAGGGACTGGAGGCTGCGAAGCAGGGAGGGCTGGAGATGGAAGCCTGGGGCGCCGGGGTGTCTGTGCCCAGGGGACTCCCAGCAGAGCGTGCTCAGCCACGTCACTCCCCTTCGGCTTCCTTCCCGGAATCACATGGACAAGTCCAAATGGTTCCTGCTTTCTGTGATCACTCCTCTTGCCCTGTCAACCTACAGGGCAAGAATTTTGCTTGCTGAGAAGATGGAGAAGGTCAGAGAAGACAGAGGAGGAGCAGCTCTGAGAACGCTGCAGCCTGCTGGAGGCCCCTCGGAAGGAGGTGGGATGGGCAGAGGCTGTGGTCCTCTGACACCCAGCAATTCCCTGGGAGGCAGCGGGGGCATGCTTCACTGAGGGTGTGGCTCCTGAAAGGCTGCCCCCAGCCTGGTCTGTCCAGGCCAGTGCCTCGTCCTGCCCAGCTCCGAGACCTCAGGCGCCATCCGGAGAGGCCAGTTTTAAAAAAATATATGACCAATGTGGAGCGCCCCCTCCCTCATGGAGGGGCCAACACAGTACTGGGGCAGCTGTTTTCTCTGAGTGGTACCTCATCTGTTGCCCTTTCTTCATGGAGAGACTGAATACTCCGTGAGACCGTGAGCACGAAAATCATCAGTAACAGACGACACCGTTTAGAAGTGTCAACAAGGACAGGGGTGTCTCAGAATTCTTTTCCATTTCCTGTGGGGTTCCTAATGGAAGAGCCATCAGGAAAAGCAGTGACTGATCCCAGGGGCTCCTCAAACAGCCTCAAGTGGCATGGCGCAACCACCACCTGAGTGAGCTTTGGCACGTCGCAGGTACTCAGTGCATACTGTCTGAATGTTACTTATCTGCTGGAAAGACTGACAAGCTTCGTCTTTATACTGAAAAGTTCTTTGAGTGGCTCATCAGATGTACTCAGGTAACTCAGACATTAAAGTCTAAAATATAGTTGGACTGGAAATGCATATATCAACAAGCAGCATTCATCTGTTTATTCACATTTCCAATGGAGAGTCCAGAAATGTGTGGAAACTTCACCCGCAGATGCTTGTAATTAAAAATCACCATCCAGCCTGTTATTGTAGATCACGGGTATTTTGGTTTAGATGGAGGAACATGAAATGAGTTTATTTTTATGTGCATCTTTTTTTTCTGGAGAAAGGAGTCACAGCTTTCATCAAATTATCAAAGGCTCTGTAAGCCCCCCCAAAAGGTTAGGAATTGCTGCTGTTGATGACTGAGATTTCAGGAAGTGCTCAGATTGCTCAATGTCTGACTGCATAATTCCTTCTTCCTTCCGACGTTCAGGCCCAGCAAGGATGTGAGAATTCCCCATGCTTGGGTTACGCTGATGTAAAGTTAACAACTCTTTGGAGTTATTTAAAAAACAATTTTTACAAAGGAAGAGTATAAAAATAGACACTTGGGGAGATTTAGAGTTTACGCCTATGTGGTGTGCAAGTGTGTACTTTTTCTTAATCACTTCCTCTCACTATCTGCTGCCCCAGTCTGCTTCCTCTCCCTGGCACTTGGGATCCAACCCAGGTGGCCACCATGACAGATTTCCACCAGAGAAAAGCCGCCACGTGGAGAGATTTCAGCTGAAAAGGAGAACTTGTCTCCAGCCCCAGCATAAGGTCCACACGACCACCACAGTAAACCACACCACCCAACGAGCCGGTGTGACCCAAAGCCCCCAGTTACCCAGAGACACGTATCAGGCAGGACATCCCGAGAGCTCAGAGATCACTTCCCAAGAGACCAGAGAAAAGGCCAGTCCTCAACTTGGGTAAGGGCAATTCCTCGCACTTATTTCAGAACTGTCTCTAAAATGCAAGCTATTTTTTTTTTAAAGGGATAGAATAGATGAAAAGGAAAGTGAAAGCCAAACCACAAATGGTAAGACCTGGGACTTGCTGTGAGAATTAGAGGTTGCCTTTTGAGACTGTTAGAGAAACCTCAGAAAGTCCCTGGGGTGTCCTTTCTAAGAGAGAAATGCAACAAAGACTGCTGTTCCCTCACCTCCTGGAACGTTCCTGAAGATGCCTGCAGTAGACTCAGAGGAAAGAGCACCCTCGACAATGAGCGCTGTCCTCACGGGTTCCAGGATCACCTAGACGCTGGGTGCCTCTGAACTGATGAGCAAGGCCTGGGCCACGTCTGCACCCCCCTTCCCTGAGTCAACAAGAGGGTCCTTGCTTTGCAGCTGCACCTGAATACCACCAGGAAAAACCACGGGGAAGGTGCTAACCCCTAGCAGAGCCAGCATTTGGCTCCAGGTACGGAGGTGCTGTGAGCCCCGTGACGTGTGAAATGGCCTGTGTATTTTCCGGCAAAGACACTCTGAATTTAAACAGACTCTGAACTGGGTTTGTGACCTTCCTCGTGACACGGGCCTCCCAGAACTCGGCAAGGGAGAGGCTATGTGGGCACGTCCTTTTAAAAAACTGACTTTATTTTCTCAGTCAATTGCTTGAGATATTGTGGGAGAAACTCTTTAGGAGGCCTCATAAAATCAGGATATGGTCACAAGCAAAATTTGTGCTGTAACCTGCTTCTGTTACAAGTCCCATGTAGAAATAAATACTTCTCAAAAAAAGTTTACTATAGCAAATACAGTCATTTAAAACACACACACACACACAATAGAGTTTTCAGTTGCCTTGTTTTCAAAGTCACAATGTAAAAGACCCGCAAACCCTACTTCAGCCACAGACGGCTGGCAAGGAGGACTGCTTTAATCTCGGAAGTGGTACCAGTCTTGTCAGTGAGGAAATACCAGGCAGCAAATGTTGAGATTTTAGAGTAGTTTAATGTTCATTTTTTGGGGCGGTGGGGGGTGGGGTGCATTTTGAAATTATCAGGACTAACAATTTAAAAAGGGTAGAGCAAAGGAAAGATGGAGAACTCAAACAGTTGGTTCTCAAGAATTTAATTTCAGATTCTAGGCATGATGTGATTTTCCAAAACCACCAAAAAGTGCTTACCTCGAAAACCTAGAAATGCAAACGTGGACAGACCTTTGGAAACTACAAATCACGACAGCCCACATAACGGGAAGCACGCGGCCCTTTGGCTCTCAGTGTCAAGTGCAAATGTGCGGGCGTCTCCACAGCACGGTCAGGGTCATGGAGCCATGGGGAGCCTCCAGGCTCTGTGAGGGTTTCATAACTGATGCTCTACGTTTGTCTGCATTGGATACAATTCTGTGTGCTTGTTTATATGGATTTGTACATGGAGAATTTGATCAGACCTGAGGCCAAGAAGAAAACAGCGATTGCAACTCAAAGCAACTATATTTACACACATTCAATTCTGAAGTATTGCTTCCTGCCCTAAGTTCACAGGAGGTATGCCGCTCTGAAGGATGCCTCCACCGAATCCAATCGGGAGCGCCTGAGCCTGCTGCTCAGAAGCCCGTCTGACTTCAGCAACCGGCTGTGTCGGAGGCCCAGTGCGGCCCCTGCGGACACTCTGTGGTTCTGCGCTGAGGCACGCTTCTGAGCAGCAGCTGGGAGGGACCCGAGTCACCAGTGGAACACCCAGAGGGAACACCTGCACTGGTTGCTTAGGAAGGCTCGGGGTGTTTTTTAAAGACAATTTAAACTGTCCTTTGAAGGATCCCATTTGCACAATGCTGAACTGGACCAGTGGGGGTCACCACGCTATCCCTGTATCTGCAGCCCCTTGGCTTCCTAGGAATCACAAACAACCTTTGCAGGAGGGGAAGGAAAAAAAAGAGTTTGCAAGGGAGGAAGTGTGTACAGAAATGAGCTTTGTGGAGCAGAACAGCAGAGGATTCAGCAACGGCCCAGCAGCCCCTGGCCACCACGGGAGCTGCAGAGCCTGGAGCCCAGGGGTGGGGGGGCAGGGGGTGAGGGCCATACATGACACACACCTTAATACTGATGGAGGGAACTCCTGACGTGCCCACAAGCCCGATGGACAGGCAGAGCATCAGGCAGTGTTTTTAATAAAAAATAAAACTTCTGCGATATTTTATAGGAATACATTCTTTAGAAGCGAGAGGTACTGTCACAGTCACCCTTTCTCGGGCATCGGAAGAGCAACAGCCTGACAGGGAAACCCGAAGGCAAATCCCCCGGACGTGGAGATGCTGGCTTATGACCGCGCTGCTGCGGGCCAGCCCAGGCACGCCACTGGGGAGCTGGCTGATCCAAGCCAATACTTGATGGTGCCAGAGAGGGCAGATTCTGTGCGAGTTTGGCAAAGAGGAGTGATAAAAGGGACTTGGTGCAGATGCAAAAGCTACACAGAGATTTGCTGGGGACGAGAAAACGCACAGGGCGCGTCGGCGAGGGCCTCACACAGAGAAGGACCTGGCCCTCCCCTACCGCATGCGCTGCAGCCACCTTAAGAGGTGTCATGGGACTGTGACAGGACAAGTCTGGCCTGAGTTCACGTCTACATAAACTTCAGACTCAGTGTGGCAAAACAATTACAAGGGGGACTACGGGATTAGTAACAAAGGGCACAGAAGCCAGTTCCTTGGGTTTTCTGTACTTTCCCAGGTTCCGACGCCTCATTTACATCCAGACGATTCTGCCCCTACTGACAGTGTAAGAGCTCCACCTAAAGAGGACTGGGGTCCACTCACCAGGCCCGATCCCGCCACAGACAAGCACTGCGCAGGCTGAGAACAGACAAGCTGGAGAGACTTCCCCGAAGTGGAGGCCAAGCGTTGCCTGCCAGCCCTGGTGCTCGGCCCAGACCTGCTTCACACCGAGCTATTCTGACCCAGTTCCTGCCATGGGCAGACCCCATGGGCAAGGGGTAGGAGCAGAGCTTTTGCGTTCAAAGTGGTGGCCGAGGGTGCCCTGACCCAGAGCACGGGCCATGCCCACTGGGGTCCTCCTCCTCAGGGGAGACGGCCCAGGGTGGCTGGAGCTCTAATGGCCCCATCTTCATCCTTCCACTGTGACCTACCCCCCACTCCAAGCCTAGTTCCTTTCGTTAGAGAGAACAGCCCAGCAACCCTCCCCGAGACACACACGGTTCCTGATAAATAAATAAATAAATAAATGCAACCCTCGGATGTTTATTTTGCGTTTCCCTCTGGGACGAATCACCTTCAAAGACGAGCCCCTCTGCTCCAGCTGGAAGACCCCTCAGGGCAGGGGCAGAACGGAAAAGGGCTTTTAGATACCTGAGGCCTGGGTTCACAAGCTGTGAGACCGGTTGGCGTTTGGAATCTTGGCCTGCATGAGGAGGAAGCCCTAAAGCCGCTGGGTGTGGGGGGCCAGTGGGTGCAACCACAGCCCCCAAGGGCCCGATCGCCCTGGAAGGTGCGGGTAGGGGGTTGCTGGCTCCTTGCAGTCCTCAGCCTGCACCCCCAGCACCCAGCCCAGTGAGTTACTGGCACTTGATCTCATATTCATGAATACAAGTGTGTGTGCGTGTATGTGTTTACATAGAAAGGTCAGGTCACTGGAAAAAAAACACTAGTATGTATACATGAAAAAAAAAACCTCAAAAACATTATATTAGCAAAAAAAAAAAAAAAGTGTCTCGTGAGAAAAAGCAATAAAAATCTTATTTTAACCACAGCTTCTGCTTTAACGTCCACCATCATCCAGCGCCACCCTGGCTGCGCCTCCCTGGACTCCAGGCGCGCCAGCCCCTGAAGGCACTTGTTCTTCACACTTCTGACGGTCACACCGAGTGGGGGAAGGGGAAGGAGGCGGATGAAAGTGAACCCTGAATGACTGTGATCCACACAGAGGTTAGGGCTGCAGTGACCACACGACACGCCGTCCGGGGACGGGGACAGTGGCGCCTGGACGGACAGAGCACCGCGGGCGGGCTGGGCCACGTCACGCCCTCTCTGAGATGTTGAGCTTCGTGAGTTCGTTGGCTTCCTCCATCCCTGCTTCTTCACAGTCGCTTTTCTCTATGGCTTTGCCGAACCGACACCTTTCTTCGGCTCTGACTGGCTCTTTCCAGGGTCTCTTAGCAGACGGATGAGCGTCCCTGGTCTGGGCGTTGTTCTCAGAACCCGGGGACACCTGGTCCGGGTTCTGAACGGAAGGCACCAGGCTGGCTATCTCGTCTGTGGGGGAGCGTCCGATGCTGCCATCCACCTGGACCCGGATGTCGGGCGAGATGGACAGCTGGTGCTGCGGCACCAACCCACTGTCTGTGCACTTGGGGTACAGGTAGGTCTTCATCTGGCCTTTGCCCTTGACGTTCACCGTCCCTCGGTAGTCGAACTCGTAGCCCATCTTGCTCAGGACACGGTAGCTCTCCTCGCTGACCTGGATGCGGCACTCCACCCCCGTGGTGTCCATCCTGCTGGCGATGTTGACCGTGTCCCCCCAGATGTCGTACAGCAGCTTGGTGGTGCCGATGACGCCCGCCGTCAGGGGCCCGTGGTTGAAGCCCACCCTGAGCTTGAAGTTGAACCACAGCATGTTGTTGTTGAAGTCGTCCACCACACGCATCATCTCCTTGGCGAACTCGAAGAGGATCTGCAGGTGCTCCTGCGGGTGGCTGCCGTCGCGGCACTGCGTGGCGTTCAGCCCGGACGCAGCCATGTACGTGGCCCCAATGGTCTTGATCTTCTCAATGCTGCTGTAGTCCGGCTTGCTCAGGAGCTCGTCAAAGTCCCCGATCAGCTCGTTGAGGACCCTGTAGCACTCCTTGCCGCCCTCGTAGTTCTCCTCGTAGAACTCGCTGAAGTTGACGATGCTGGCGAAGATGACGCCTCCGCTGTCATGGTTCTTGGAGTAGGTCTGGGACACCTTCAGCTGCTCGGCCACGTGGTAGGGGATGATGTTCCGCAGCAGCCAGTCGGCCTGGTCCCTCATGCTCTGGATCTTGGTGCGGTGCAGGTCCGCCTCCACGTCCCCGTGGTAGTGCAGGCGGTAGCTGACTTCGAACTCTCGGTTCAGGAACCAGACCAACAGGAGCAGGAGGAAGAAGACGAGAATCACCTCCTGGCCGATCAGGCTGGCTGGGCTCCTGCCGTGAGGCAGCGAGGCGTTGCACAGCTTCCTGGTGGAGCTGGAAGGGAAAGAGAGGAGAAAGGGTGTGCCTCCTGAAACGTATCTTTAAGTAAAGTTTACTGCCCAGCACTTTCAGGTCCGAGCCAGCCCTACCTAACCAGCATCCTGCACAGAGTTCTGCACAGCTTGAACCTTCCATCACCTGCAGCTGCCGAGTGACCTGTCTCTGTTTAGAAAGATGTGGCAAGGTAGAGTCACTCTTGTAAGATTTCTATATTAAGTGCTCTGTTTTTCAGAAGACTTTAGCTCCTTGATTTTTAAAATCTTGTCTGTTTTCCCAACTTTCTATTTTGAAAAGTCTCCACCTTACAAAAAAGGTTATGAGACTAGCAAAACACACATTTGTACACCCTTCTCCTGCATGAAACTATTGTCAACATTGTGCTACTTTGCTTTCTCCCCCTTTGTCAATACACACTCCACACGTGTGCACAGTGGTACACACGTGCATGCACACTCACACAGGCACACTTTGCTGAACATTCTGAAAGTAAGCTGCAGACACCAGGCCACTTCAGTCCTGAACTGCTCAGGACCTGTCTCCTAAGAGCAAGGCCATCTCCCTGGAAACCACACCACACCGCCATACCCAAGATATTTCATATCCTCTGATACTTTGATACAATCTGCCTGCCCCCTCGTTCCCACCCCCCTGGGTTAGTTCTGTTTTGCCAAAGTCATTTAAGACAACCTTAACACTTTTGTTAAAAATATATAAAACGTATACTTTTAAGAGTAACATACTGTCAGAAACTCAAACATATCATAAGCAATGGAAAATAAGTGTCTTTCCTATGCAGTGCCCTTTTGCACTATTCTAACCCTTGGCTGTGATGTCAACCAGACGCTGGCTGAGGGTGCTTGACTTCGCCCATCTTTGGGCTTCTAGGAACAAGGTTGCAGCCAGTATTCCCAAGTGCATCTTTGCATATATCCCATGGGATATACTCCTGAGCATGGACCTGCTGAGTCATGCACAGGTACGCACACTTAGAATTCCAGTGGAAATGTCCAAACTGCCCTTCTAAGGGTGGAACCCATTTCTCTTCCTTCTGACGACTGAGTCCGCTCGGTCCGTTTTGCGGCTCCACGCAGTGTGGTGGAGGTGCTGTAGGGCCACAGCTGGCACCCGAGGACTGAAGATGAGCATGGGCTACTGCCTCTTCTAAAGTTTATTCTTTAAATAGAATTTTGTTTCCCACTTAAAAATACTACATACTCAGCATAGAAAGGTTAGGGTAAAGGTAGAAAGAAAGAAAAGATTCACCGACATTGCACTATCCAGAGGCGATCACTGTTAATGTTGAATTTCCTCTCATCCTTCTATCCGCTTACACGGCTGTGATTGCTCTGCTCATGTAAACTGTTCCCTGCTGTACTCTAAAATGCACGGAGCGGGCTGCTGGGTCACTTATAGGAATATAATTATATACAAAACAGATGGATTCTGAGTGTAGACAGAGCCGTGGCACAGAAAGCTCAATTCTGTAATCAGAGTGCTTGAAACGAGTTTTACTGTTAGCAGTAACTTAAGGATATTAAAAATAATGAAATTGACCAATCTGGCCATAATGCCTTCCATGAAACATAGTCCCCAAAGCCCCAGCCTTGGCATAATGGCCAGGTTGGCTCCCCCTGAAGAGCTCTGGGACCCTTGGGCAGGTCACGCCACCTTTCAGGTCTGTTTCCTCATGTGTAAACGGAAGATGGGCTGGAGTATGGCTAAGTCTCTACCGGCCCAAGGGCCTGTGCAGAAAGGGCCTGAGGCTGTGTCATAGAGAGGCCCACGGGCAGGGTGCCCTACGTCGGCATCGGGAGCTTGGCTTTGGGGCATTCCCACCAGTCCCTGAGGAGAGGGGCTCACTGTGCCTGGACTGTTTGTACAAACAAGAGTGTATGCTGAGCACTTGCCCTTTTTCCAGAAATCTTGGATTTTGGAACATGCCAGGCAGAGGGTGCCCATGTGATGCGCTTCCCTGTCACAGCTCATTGCTGGGGGATTCAGCGCATCCTGCACGACCCCACTGGGAGCAGACTCTTGAACACAGGCATCTGGTTTCCTCTGGCCTTTGTCTTACGCACCCTTGCCCCCTCATGATTGTGCTTTCTGTCCTTTTTGCTGTAATAAACCATGGTCATGGGTACAACCATATGATAAGTTCTGAGTCCCCCAGGAGAATGATCACTGGGGGTGCATGGTCTTGGGGACCCTTACTTCATGCCTAAGAACCAGGAACCAAAAAAGACCTCTGTGGCAAGATTCACCACACTTCAGTCATTTATTTTGCCAACTGTCACTTAAATGAATGGCAAAACATACTATGAATCACAAGCACTAAACATAACTATTTTAGGTACCGAAACAGATCCACGTGCAGCCCCTTAAGCCCTCTGGCTGGGCCAGAGGAGGGGAGAGTCTGCAGGGAGGAGTCTTCCCTGCGTGAGCTCCTTTCCTTGGCTGAGGAGTTGGCTTTTCCTTCATTTCTCGGAAGGGTAACACTGAGGAACAGCATCTTTATGAGGAGATGTCACCAAGGCTTCAGGTCATCTTGAAACCAGGCATCATACAATCCAGAGGGAGAAGTGGGCAGGGTGTAGAAGTCGACTGCGCTGCGGCCAAAGCCAGCAGCGTGGCCCGAGCCTGGGATGGGCACGGGCCAGTCTGCTCTGGATGGAGCAGGGGAATGTGAGACATGGGCAGTGGGAGAGGGAGAGGGAACAGCAGCACTGCCTGCTCTGGCCTTTGCTTAAAAAGGAGGGAGGTTCAAAAGGGGGAGGATACGTGATTCATGCTGAGGTTTGCCAGAAAACAACAAAATTCTGTAAAGCAATTATCCTTCAATTCAAAAGAGAGAGAGAGAGAGAAGGAAGGGTCCTAGTGCACAGACCGCCATGTTGTGCCCTGGGCTGCCCTGCAGCCAGAGATCTGCCACCAGCGGGCGAGGCAATTACCTCCTCTACACCTGTTTCTTATTCTACTGCAGAAGGGATAGTGAAGGCAATAGCTCTACTCCTAAACGCAAATAGTGAAAGTCAGTCCCTAAAGGAGGGATTTGATATGAATAAATGCAAGAGACAACTCAACAGGCAGACAAATGGAGGTTACAGTAAGATAGAGTAGAGTTCATTACCATGGAAGAGAGGGATTACAAAATAGAGAGAAACAGACAACAAAGACCACGGGTCATCCTAGCCAGCTCAACATGGGATGTGTCCACATTCTGGTGTATTTCAATGCCATTTAAAATCTACGCCTAGGATGGGTGCAGGGACCCAGGGGGAGGCGTGATGGGGAGCTTCTGGGCTGCAGTACTGTTCCACTTCTTGGTCTGGGTCGCAGTTAAATGGCTGTGTTTGCCTGTGAAAATTCACTGAGCTGTTCTCATCATCTAGGGACTTTTCTGTGCATATGTATTCTACTTCTATTGTCACTTTATTTCTCCTTCCCAACATCTAAACATACACAGATATTTAATTTTTTAATTATAGAAATAGAAAAAATTACCACTCACCATTAGATCATAAGTATTACAGATATTACTTTTTAAAATATATAAAGAAATACCTACCTGTAGCTATAAGACATATGCAATTTTACATAATAAATGAAAGATGAAAATATCATGAATGCTTTCCATAACTTCCATATTTTAATGGCTGCAATATTTGGGTACATGTTTCATAACTAACTTCTCTTTTATTGACAACTTAACTTGCCGATGAACTTTCGATATTATAAAACACTATGATTAATATTTGGGGGGATGTGGCCTTTACCAAATGCTGAATTATTTCCTCAGCAGATAAGCTTAAAAAACAGAATTATTAGGCTAAAGGTGACAAACATTTTTAGGACTATTTTTTATAGACTGTCAAGTTACTTTCCAAAACTATGGTATCATTTTGAAAAGTAATGAAGCACGGCAGAAAAAGCATGGCCTGGCAGTGAGGGAGGCAAGGGTTTAAACACTGCCAGTTACTAGCTATGAGTCCACAGGCAGGTTCCTTAACTTCTCTGAGCCTCAGCTTCCTTATCTGGAAAATAGGGACAAAGTCTCCTAATGTATCAGGTTATTGTGCAGATTCAACAAACCTATATTAAACACCACCATCAATTCATAATTGTGCCATACCCTGGCCTACACTGGGTATCCACATGGTAACATTTTGAAGGAAACATTTAGATCAGGTCTTAATTAGTTCTTTATGTAACACTCCCACAAATATTTTTTTCAGTCTGCTGGTACCATCCACTCAGTCAGTCTTATTTTTTTTGTGAATGTGGTTTTATTTATTATTTATAAGACTGGAAAGTTATCTCTATCTTAGAGACTTGAGAACTGATTAATTTTATTTTTTCTTGATGTTTATATACTTTTAGATAATTTTAAAAAATTTTGAGTTCAATTTATTTAGAATTAAATTTGACATTTATAGTAAGGAAAGGACCCAACATATATTTTTTCAAATTTCTAGTCAGTTAATTTAAAATATTTTAGTGAATAAAATACTTTGATTTGTGAAATTTCCTTTGTAACAGTCATATGTAAAAAGTCGTATATAAAATTAAACCAAATCTAATACCAGAATCCTTTGCTTTTTGAAAGTTTGCTTTTCGCTGCTTTGCTTGGATGAAAGATCTATATTAGTACTTGCTTTTGCTAATGAAAGAAATCTGAAGGGGATTTTGACCTTTAGGGAAAAAGGCAAAAAGTAAAAATAGTGTTCTGCGTCTGTTCTGCGGTGAATGTTAGACAGCCAGCGCCACCCTGAACGGAGGGAGTTCCTGCCCAGGTACGACTCTTAGCATCGCAGCATCGGCCACCACAGCTCTGAGCTGTGAGCATCAGTGCTTTACCTCGACTCATCTTGTGCCTCCGATAGCAAGCTGTGTCCTAAGGTAACTGCTTCTTCACAGTCAGGGTTAGGAAAGTTTTCACAGAAATGCTCCACTGTCAAGAGAGCAGGAGAAACCTGCCTACGTCTTAGCAATCATTCATTTTCCCAATAAGGTATTCTAAATACGATCTGCTATTTTAATAAACAGATATTTTTCGCTTACTCTTTTAAGAGTGCATATGTTGTTCTTTTTATTCAAGACGCAACTTTTTTCAGGAAGCTTAGAAATAACCAGCAATAACATAGTCACTCTCTTTTATTCAGATATAGGCACAATGTTAAAAGCTTACCTGAAATTCTGTACTGCATCAAGGTGTGAAATTACAGTGGAACTGAAATTAAAATGCAGAAAACTTCTGATTATAAAAAGCTAGGAAGGCAATATATAAAGCAATCTGAGAAGAGTTTAAATAAAAACAACTTTCCTATTTTCAAGGTGGAGTTCAAGGTAGACAGTTAAAGATAGTAAATTTTAATTATAATTTGATGTCGTGCACTAATGAAGAAAAACAAAATGGTAAAGACAATGATGTAAAAGCCTGTATATCAGGACTTCCCTGGTGGTCCAGTGGTTAAGACTCCTCACTCCCAGTGCAGGGGGCTTGGGTTCAATCCCTGGTCAGGGAACTAGATCCTGCATGCCACAACTAAAGATCCCACATGCTGCAACAAAAATTAAAGATCCCACGTGCTGCACTAAGACCCAGCACAGTCAAATAAATAAATAAATATTAACAACAACAACTTTTATATTAGCCATGGAAGGTATGCACAGTCAACAAAGAACAAAATCAGGAAAGGTCTCTAAAGCCTTCATTTTGTTGCTAAGAACACATCCACAGTGTCTACAGGCTGGAAACTTTGGTCATTTTCAGACACTGAAGCCTACTGACAGAGGATCAATTTCAAAAGGCCCTGCTGGAGGTGCTGCTGAATTATTTACTCTGGAAGCTGAACTTTGCTATTGGTGGTCCCCAAAGCAATCAAATCCCAATCTTAGGGCACTGAAACCACACGTACCCAACAACCTCTCTCTCGGTGCTGCTGGGGAAGGTGCCTGAGACACACAACCCGTCCTTTCCACAGCTTCCTTTGGGGTCACCTTACACCCAGCATCCAGTCAGGCCCACAGATCACCTGAACCTCCCCTCTCCCCAGGGCCAGGGCCCTGATACTTCGCCCTTCAGGCCCCCAGCCTTGCTTCCTGCAAAAGGGACCTCGTGGAGCACCTGGGAGCAGCTCTCCTGGGCAGCACAGGCCAGTGAGGGCTCAGAATGGCTTACGTGATTACAGAAGCTGCCTTCACAGAGAAGGAAAGTGAGAGCTACACACGAAATGAGAATTCTAAGACTTTATGTCCTCTTCTCATCCAGTCCAGACAAGACCGTGACACTGCTATAACCCACGTGTGTCTCCCCCTCCCAAAGCTGGAAGAGTCTCCCATCTCCTCAAAGCTAGAAGAGTCGCCCTGCTTCATAGGAATTCAGTTCATGTTTTGTTCCCCCTACGAACATAGCTAGTGGAGGTGATAAAATTACAGTTGAGCTATTTCAAATCCTAAAAGATGATGCTGTGAAAGTGCTGCACTCAATATGCCAGCAATTTTGGAAAACTCAGCAGAGGCCACAGGCCTGGAAAATGTCAGTTTTCATTCCAATCCCAAAGAAAGGCAATGCCAAAGAATGCTCAAACTACCGCACAATTGCACTCATCTGACACACTAGTAAAGTAATGCTCAAAATTCTCCAAGCCAGGCTTCAGCAACACATGAACCGTGAACTTCCAGATGTTCAAGCTGGTTTTAGAAAAGGCAGAGGAACCAGAGATCAAATTGCCAACATCCGATGGATCATCAAAAAAGAAAGAGTTCCAGAAAAACATCAATTTCTGCTTTATTGACTAGCCAAAGCCTTTGACTGTGTGGATCACAATAAAGTGGGAAATTCTGAAAGAGATGGGAATACCAGACCACATGATCTGCCTCTTGAAAAACCTGTATGCAGGTCAGGAAGCAACAGTTAGAACTGGACATGGAACAACAGACTGGTTCCAAATAGGCTGTATATTGTCACCCTGCTTATTTAACTCATATGCAGAGTACATCATGAGAAACACTGGGCTAGATGAAGCACAAGCTGGAATCAAGATTGCTGGGAGAAATATCAATAATCTCAGATATGCAGATGACACCACCCTTATGGCAGAAAGTGAAGAAGAACTAAAGAGCCTCTTGATGAAAGTGAAAGAAGAGAGTGAAAAAGTTGACTTAAAGCTCAACAGTCAGAAAACTAAGATCATGGCATCCAGTCCCATTGCTTCATGGCAAATAGATGAAAAAACAGTGGAAACAGTGTCAGACTTAATTTTGGGGGGCTCCAAAATCACTGCAGATGGTGATTGTAGCCATGAAATTAAAAGACTCTTGCTTCTTGGAAGGAAAGTTATGACCAACCTAGACAGCATATTAAAAAGCAGAGACATTACTTTGTCAACAAAGGTCCATCTAGTCAAGGCTATGGTTTTTCCAGTGGTCATGTATGGATGTGAGAGTTGGCCTATAAAGAAAGCTAAGCACAGAAGAATTGATGCTTTTGAACTGTGCTGTTGGAGAAGATTCTTGCGAGTCCCTTGGACTGCAAGGAGATCCAACCAGTCCATCCTAAAGGAGATCAGTTCTGGGTGTTCACTGGAAGCTGAACACCCAGAACTGATGCTGAAGCTGAAACTCCAATACTTTGGCCACCTGATGCAAAGAGCTGACTCATTTGAAAAGACCCTGATGCTGGGAAAGATTGAAGGCTGGAGAAGGGGACAACAGAGGATGAGATGGCTGGATGGCATCGCTGACTCAATGGACGGGAGTCTGAGTGAACTCTGGGAGTTGGTGATGGACAGGGAGGCCTGGCGTGCTGCGATCCATGGGGTCGCAAAGAGTTGGACACGACTGAGCGATTGAACTGAACTGAACATGCCCCCTATCCTGGTTGGGCTCAGTAGTGACAGGGCAGATGGGCTGAGAGGATCCTGAGAGTATGGGGGTGGACCGGATCAAGCAAAGATTCAACCACCAGCCCCACTTCAAGATCTTCTGCTTGATTTCTGGGTTCCCCATAGCTAATGCTTTCCAGATCCAAGTGGAAAAGGTCCATCCCTGTGACTGAATGGCTGATACGGTAATTGTGATGGACTTAAATAGGAAAAGGAGTACGTCAAGGCTGTATATTATCACCCTGCTTATTTAACTTCTATGCAGAGTACATCATGAGAAACGCTGGGCTGGAAGAAGCACAAGCTGGAATCAAGATTGCCGGGAGAAATATCAATAACCTCATATATGCAGATGACACCACCCTTATGGCAGAAAGTGAAGAGGAACTAAAAAGCCTCCTGATGAAAGTGAAAGAGGAGAGTGAAAAAGTTGGCTTAAAACTCAACATTCAGAAAACGAAGATCATGGCATCCGGTCCCATCACTTCATGGGAAATACATGGGGAAACCGTGGAAACCGTGTCAGACTTTATTTTTGGGGGCTCCAAAATCAGTGCAGATGGTGATTGCAGCCATGAAATTAAAAGATGCTTACTCCTTGGAAGGAAAGTTATGATCAACCTAGACAGCATATTCAAAAGCAGAGACATTACTTTGCTAACAAAGGTCCGTCTAGTCAAGGCTATGGTTTTCCCAGTGGTCATGTATGGATGTGAGAGTTGGACTGTGAAGAAAGCTGAGCGCTGAAGAATTGATGTTTTTGAACTGTGGTGTTGGAGAAGACTCTTGAGAGTCCCTTGGACTGCAATGAGATCCAACCAGTCCATCCTAAAGGAGATCAGTCCTGGGTGTTCATTGGAAGGAGTGATGTTGAAGCTGAAAGTCCAATACTTTGGCCACCTGATGCAGAGAGTTGACTCATTGGAAAAGACTCTGATGCTGGGAGGGATTGGGGGCAGGAGGAGAAGGGGACGACAGAGGATGAGACGGCTGGATGGCATCACGGACTCAATGGACGTGAGTTTGAGTGAACTCTGGGAGTTGGTGATGGACAGGGAGGCCTGGCGTGCTGCAATTCATGGGGTCGCAAAGAGCTGGACACAACTGAGCGACTGGACTGAACTGAACTAAAAGGTTAAAAAGTGTATTACTGAATTTCATACTGTTGGGAAAGAGCTTTATAAAGACCATAATTCCACAGGCTGCACACACCTTCAGAAAGGAAAAAGGACACTTTGTTTTGCTTAAAGTAATTTAACTGTTCATTAAAGTTTCCTTTCAAATGCTGAATAGCAGTGAATTCCCTGAATAAAGTGAATGCTGAGTACTTTGAATTCTCTTTTTGGTCCTAATTTGCAGAGAACTTGAACATCTTTCATGTCGATATTATTTTATTAAGTAAATTGAGGAAGGACACTCACTCTGTCCATTACTGAGCACTGCTTTGGTAATATCCCAAATGCACTATGGTGATTTCATCTGGATATTGAGACAAATTAGACCATTTTCTACTTTTGAATTTATGAAAGCAATGATTCTCAGTGGTAATACCACTCCTAGGGGAGCATTTTGGAGAAGGGAAAGCCTACCCACTACAGTATTCTTGCCTGGAGAATTTCCATGGACAGGGGAGCTTGGCGGACTTCAGTCCATGTAGTCACAAAGAGTCAGACATGACTGAGCGACTAAGCACAGCACAGCACAGGGGAGCATTTTGGGAATACTGGTGTCCCTTCTGGTTGTCATAATAATTTGGGGAGCCAGGAATGTTAGATGTCCTGCAGAGCACAATGGAGAAATGTCTCATGTAACTTTGAAATATCCTGCTAATCTAAACCCACTGTAAATATAAATAAATGGTTCTTTAATCTGTGCTAACATAAAACATTTTCATAAGCAGTTGCACAAAAAGTCCAACGTTTAGAAACAGAAGCTTAATGATTTGAGACATTCCTTCCAAATTTCTGAATAAATTACTTACTATGTGCACTTTGCTGTCCAAGGTAGCATCATATTTCCAACTATATATTTAGTTGAAAAGGTTAAAAGTCACAAAGCCAGTTGCAAATGTGCAACTGGTAATTTAGGAGAACCAAAACATGATTTAATTAGTAGGACACATGGAAAGTAGGAGCCTTGATGGATTCATTAAAAGGCTGTTTTAAACATAGCACCTATCAGCGCTATCCTATGTATTTTAATTTTTACATTTTTCATAGCACAGAACAGATTCTGTACCCAGGGGTCTTCACAAAGCTCCTGTTTCTTTTCCCCACATCACCAGTGAAAGAGCTTTGAAGGCCATTTGAGTAAAATGTATTCTTCAATATGTGGAAGGATTTCAAGATAAGAGATGTATTTCTAGTGATTTCTCACTGCCCTAACGTTTCATGGCATAAGGTGGAGAACTGTTATGACACAGTATTTATGAATAGGGCCAGGTCACTCGAGAGGCCATCATTCTTCGATTCCTCCACTCCGACAGTCTGTGACCTGTCTCAGCACACTAGCCCCGCTACATGAGGTCAGAACCAGCTACTTCTTTTCATTTGTGTGTCACGTCCACCTCTAACATTTCGTTTTCTTGACAGTCTTGTATGAAATGACTTCTGGTTCTACTTTCTTAAATTCAAACTTCCTCATTGTAAATACAAACGGCCTTCTACATCCACAGGTTCTGCATCTCTGGATTCAACCAACCTCAGATCAAAAATCCCTTCTCCAGTGGATCTTCCTGACCCAGGAATCGAACCGGAGTCTCCTTCATTGCAAGCAGATTCTTGACCAACTGAGCTATCAGGGAAGCCCGGTAGCCACTCCAGTATTCTTGGGCTTCCCTTGTGGCTCAGCGGGTACAGAATGCAATGCGGGAGAGACCTGGGTTGGATCCCTGGGTTGGGAAGATCCCCTGGAGAAGGGAGGAGCTACCCACACCAGTATTCTGGCCTGGAGAATTCCATGGACTGTACAGTCCATGGGGCTGCAAAGAGTTGGACACAACTGAGCAACTTTCACTTTCAGATTGAAAATATTATGAAGAAAATTTCCAGAAAGTTCCAAAAAAGCAAAATTTAAATTTGTTGCATGCTTACAACTTACAACATAGCACTTATACTGTATTAGGTATCATAAGTAGTCTAAACGGCTTTGTAGGTTATATGCAAATACGGTGCCATTTATAGGAGGAACTTGAACATCCTTGAATTTTGGTATTAGGGGAAGGGGTCTGAGAACCAATCCCCTGAGGATACTGTGGGACAACTGTGAGTTCTAGCATGTGACTACTGCATGACGTCAGCTGGGGGTGGTCACCCCAGGAAGTCTACAGGTAAATACATATTTTGTTATTAAAAATTATTTCCTTTTTCTTTCCTTTGCATATTATTCTTTGGGCATTTCATCAAGTTGTTGACTTGATGAGGCTGAAAGCTATTTCCTGTTGAGACAGTAAATGTCTGTTGGGGTGGAGGGCATTAGTACTAATGAGAAAGAACAAGTGACAGACACAATTCAATAGCAAAACCCAGAAATTTAATTGAAAAACAGGCAGAGGATCTAAACAGACATTTTTCTAAAGCAGACATAGAGATGGCCCATAAGCACATGAAAAGCTGTTCAATACCCCCCTAATTATCAGGGAAATGCACATCAAGCAAACCATCACCTCACACCTATTAGCACAGGTATAAACAAAAAAAAAGATAAGAAGTAACAAGCGATGCTGAGACATGGAGACAAGAGAACTCTTGTGCACTGCTGTGTTGTGCTTAGTCGCTCAGTCGTGTCCGACTCTTTGGGACCCCATGGACTGTAGTTTGTCAGGCTCCTCTGTCCATGGCGATTCTCCAGGCAAGAATACTGAAGTGGGTTGCCATGTCCTCCTCCAAGGGATCTTCCCAACCCAGGGATCAAACCCAGGTCTCCTGCATTGCAGGAGGATTCTTTACAAGCTGAGCCACCAGGGAAGCCTAAGAATACTGGATCAAGTACCTATCCCTTCTCCAGGGGATCTTCCTGACCCAGGAATCAAACTGGGGTCTCCTGCATTGCAGGCGGATTCTTTATCAGCTGAGCTACCAGGGAATCCCCTGGTAGTGAGAAGTAATCTGGTGCAGCCACTATGGAAAACATTATGAGGGTCTCCCCAAAATTAAAAATAGAACTAATATATGACCTAGCAGTTCCACTTCAGAAACATCTGAAGGGAACACAAACAGCAACTTGAAAAGACACCTGTATCTGCATGTCCATTACAGCACTATTTACAATAGCCAAGATGAGAAGGAACCTAAGTATGTGTCGATGAATGAATGGATAAAGAAGACATGGTATATATACAACAGAATATGATTCAGCCACAAAAAAGAAAGAAATCCTGCCATTTGTGACAACATGGACAGACCTTGGAGGCATTAAGTGAAATAAGTCAGACAGAGAAGACAAATACCATATGATCTCATTTACATGTAGACTCGAAAAACAAACAAAAAAACACACCATGAACTCTTCAGAGAACAGATTGGGTTGCTAGAGGCAGGGGTGGAAGGTGGGTAAAATGGGTGAAGGTTCTCAAAAGGTACAAAGTTCCGATAATAAAGTAGTTAAGTCCTGGGGAAGTAATATACACCGAGGTCAGTTCAGTCCAGTTGCTCAGTCGTGTCTGACTCTTTGTGACCCCATGGACTGCAGCGCGCCAGGCCTCCCTGTCCATACCAACTCCTGGAGTTTACTCAAGCTCATACACCATGGTAACTATAGTTAATAATACTGTACTATATATTTGAAAGTTGCTGAGAAAGTAACATTTTTTCTTCTTTTGGCTTCACATCACGGCTTGTGGGATCTTATTTGCCCCACCAGGGATTGAACCTGGGCCCCAGCAGTGAGAGCACCGAATCCTAACCACTGAACTGCCAGGAAATTCCTGAGAGTAACTTAACTAGACTTATGGTGGTCATGATTTCACAAAGTACAGAAATACTAAATCATTACATAGTGCACCTGGAAACTAATACTTCTGTGTCAATAATATATCTCAATTAAGAGGAAAGGTGTGAGGGGGATGAAAGCAGTGTCAGGGCGGGTGACCCCCTGCGTGGGGAGCAGGGCTCACGTACCTGTCCGGGCACAGGGAGACGTAGAGCAGCAGCAGCAGGGGCCCGGCCCCGACGACAGTGGCCAGGGAGGACCGCATCCAGGAGCTGAGCTGGCAGAAGTTGCAGTATTGCACGACGGCGGTCAGCACGGCCGAGCCCGTGAACATGGTGGACTGAAGTGAGGGGAGGGCTCGTGAGGACCCCAGTGCGCCCACCAGCCTCCCCTCCACCTGGGAACCCCACGAGCAGATGACACACTCGCTTACCTGTCCTTCTGTGGAACAGAACACCCTCAGTTCAGGGACAGATCTTAAACCATGGGACTAATTAAGTTCCCACAGTTTTCTCGCTTACAGGTCTCACAGGCACTAAGATTCCTCTCCGACGTGTGGGAACTGCACACGTCACCTTGGCAGGGAGGAAAGGCAGGCTGCCCCCATGAAGCCACCCTGTCATCAGTTCCCTCCCCAAAATCTGTCCTGTGGGCACCCTGCTGCATGTCTGCGGAATTGAAATCGGGGTGTGTAAGTAGCGAATGCAGCCGGCCCGCCAGCACTCCGTGCTACAATTGCTGGCACCAGAAACACAATCTTGCAACAGCAGCGTGAATTCACTCTTTATGGGTTTAACTTGGAAGCACCTTCCATGATCAGCAGCAGCCAGCTGAGGTGCCAGTGGATGGTTGGTGCCAGCTCTGCAGACTAAGGTTATTATTTTTACTTTTAAAATGAAGTGCAGTTGATGGACAACAGCATATTACCCTGTATCATTTGGATATGTGGGACAGATGCTTCCTCATAAAACATGTAAGGAAATAACTGACTTGGGATTTGGCGACACTCAGAGGGTGGGAGAGGACCCAGCCCCCCAAGGGACTCTCCCTAGGCAGGCCTGCTCCTCTGTCCTAGGCAAGTCTTTTAAAAAGACAACTTCAAATGACTGATAGGGTATGGGCCTCTGTGTTTAAATACCTGTCCCAAGCCAGCAGACTTATTTAAAAATAAAAAAGTGATTCGTAAGCCCAGAGGAACCTGGACACAAAATCACTGCAACTCTACTTACGTGTATGTTTGTCTCAAATTCAGAGGTGACGTGTGAATACACTGCCAGGGCGGGGAGGGACACCAGGATGGCCCCGATGAAATGGCGTGGGAGCCAGCCGGCTATCCACTCCAGCAGGCGCTTTGTGCACGTCATCACGTCCTCCAGGAAGAACACCATCCTGGGGAGCAGGGAGAAAGGAAAATCAGGGCTTGGGTCTTTTCGGTGCCCCCCAGCCAAGGGCAGGCCCGCACAGGGCGCAGCTAGTTTGGGAGTGGGTCCCCAGCAGCTTGGCGAGGAGCTTGGAGCCGAGACACGGAGGCAGGCAGGCCCGAGAGCAGGGCTTGCTGTGGGCAAGGCAGAGAAACTCTTTGGTAAAGAGCTGAAGGGGCCTCCTGGGAGGCTGGAGGTGAGCATGGAGGGGAGGGGTCATGCACTGGAAGCTACAGTTTCCTGTCCTGGGACGCTGGGGAGGAGCAGAAACTCCAGGTCAGGGCCAGTCTCCCTGTTTCTCTCTGACCCCCAGTGTGGGGCCGTCCTGCTGAGAGCAGCAGGGCTGGAGGAAGGGGTGGGCCTGGGGCAGCAATGGCATCGGTAGAATCACTGTGAGCACCTGGGGCTGGGGCTGCACTTGAAAGCAGGTTGGGCGGGTCCTGAGGGCCCTGCCTCCTAGAGGGGCCCTGATGTCTCTCAGACCCTCTGTCCATTTTTAAACGGAGTGCCTTTTTATTATTGAGCCAACATTCTAGACCCTTGTTGTGGACACGATTGCCAATACTTTTCTGTTCTGTATATCCTCTTTCACTTAGGGGTGAAAAGTGATGATGGTGTTCTTTGAAACATGAAAGTTTTAGATTCTAATGAAGTCCAGTGTAGCTACATTTTCTTTGGCTGCTTGTGTTTCCGTGTCACCTTGAAGAAACCACTGCCTGACCCGAGCCCATGGACTTGGGCCTGAGCTCCCTCTAGGGGTTTAGGGCTTCACTCTTGCATCCAGGAGAGGCCCCTGTCAGGGGCACCCTGCACACCTCCTCTTCTCTCTCTCTGCCCTGCTTTCTTACCCCTTATCTTCCCACTTTCTAAGTGTCTGGTTTGGGAGCTCAAGGGACTTAACTGGTGGCGTCGAGGCCGCAGAGGACACTGACCTGCAGATAAGGAGGGGGACCCCCTGTGCTGAGGGGTTCGAGAGGGAGGAGCCTGTGAAGCAGGGCTGGGCCAGGGAAGAGAAGAGGACCGTCCAGAAATGCACTCTCGGAGCCTGCTGGCAGTTATGCCAGCAGAGGGAGCTGAAGGCTAACAGCTGCGGAGCAGCCCGCAGGTGGGCCTTTACCTGACAGAGACCACAAGGGACAGGATCTCCAGCAGCAGGGCCGCTCCGAAGACTGCCAGGGCGGCCGGCGGGGGCGGCGTGGAGGCGGCCCCGTACTTCAGGAAGCAGGTGATGGAGAGAATCAGAAACACTGTTGTCGACAGAAACACATCCAGGAGGGAGCTGAAGGTGGCACTGGCAAAAGTCTTCACGGGAGAATTCTTTATAACCTGTTGGGGAGGTGGCGGTGGGGGAACGTTAACAGACACTGCTGGGTGTGCCCACCTGGAGGAAGGCGATTCAGGTGGAAAACAGCGGATGTCTGCTGAGCGCTTGCCTCCCATGGACCAGGTGCGGGGCGAGAAACGCTTCACACAGCCGTCCCCTGATACCACCCCCTGCCCAACAGTGAGGAAACTGCGGCACAGAGAAGTGCAGAAATTTCTCCAAGGTCACAGCGCAGCTGAGTACAAACCAGTAAATTCTCACAGGCGTGTGACACACTGAGCCCGAAACATGCTGCTGACAGGAAAGTCGTGCTGGAAGCCAGGTCCCAGACTCCGGGCTTCCTGACCGAAGCAGAAGGCAGGGCTAGAGCAGCAGCAGGACAGCAGTAACAGCGATGGCAGGAGTCTGCTCTGGGCCTGGGTCTGCACGGGATGCAGGGCGGATGGACAGACGGGAAACAATGCCCCTGGGGGGCTCACAGCCTAATGGTGGGCAGACGAGGGTCTGAGACGGTGGTGTGGTCAGTGTGACAAAGCAACACGCACGGGGTACCAGGGAATCACAGCAAAGGGGAAAAATGATGACAAAGCCAAAGTCCGAGAGACAGGCCAGCTCCAAGCACCAGGCAGACCCTTGCGGGGACCGGCCTCACTCCATGCTCACACAGTTCTTGAGGAGGAAATGCTCCTCGTCTCAGGGCATAGGTCAGAGGCCAAGGCGAGGGGCCACCTGAGGTCACACAGGTGAGGAGGAGCCTGGCCAGGGCTGTGGTGCCTTGACCACGTCACCCACTGTCCCTGGGCCTCGTTTCCTTATCTGGGAACAAGAATGAACTCTGGACCGACACCTTGTGGGCGATGGGGATGCTTCACTGGGAAAACACAGAGTGCAGTGGGGGCCTAAGTGGGGACGCCTGGAGCCTTCCGCTGCTCCTGAAGCCCTCCCCTCCTCGCCACCCTGCCCCAAGTTCCAGGGGCAACACCCCACCTGCACCCTAGACTACAGGCTCGTCCACTCCTGTCACCTTCTATGGCTCAGCCACGTGACCTTTACACAGCACAGTCTGATGGTGCCACCCCCTGTTCTGGATCCTTCCCAGCTCCCCTGGCCTTTGGCATAACGTCCACCGTGCAAGAAGCTGCCCACCTGCCACCTCCACCCCATCTGCCAGATGGAAGCGCCCCCAGATCCCTGGAGGTACCCAGGCTCCATCTCATCTCCAAGGATTGCAGCTGCTGGCCCCTCTCTGCAACGTTCCTTCACTGGGTTAGTTGCCAGCCCTCCCACTAACATGGGCTCCCTCTAGGCCCTCAACCTGGGGTCAGTGTGCTCTGAGGGCCTTTCAGGACCCAGGAGTCTGGGTTCTGACTTCTGCCAGGTTACTGCTTCCCCGAGAGCGTCTGTCATCTCTCTGCCTCAGTCCCAGGAGCAGGATGCTCAGGGAGCATCTGGTGACAAGAGGGGTGGGTTAGCCCGTGCCTGCTGCTAGGGAGGCTCTGCACTCAGCACCGCGGTTGGGGGGTGTTCCAGTCTAGCGACGGGGTCTCAGCCTCTCAACCTTCCGTGGCCTTGGCTTTCTTTTGGCAAAATGAGGATCATCATAAACTTGCTTGAAAGGCTGCTGTGTGGACTAAATGAGATGATGTTCTGCTCTCCAGGCATCAATCAACGGACTCAAAAGTCCACACGAGGAGCCCCGCCTGGGGTGTTCACAGGTATTCAGGTCCCAAGAGGCTCATGAAACCCAACCCCACAGGCATGACCCACCCTGTCTGGTTCACCAGGACTTTAGGGCCTGGTCGGGCCCTGGATGCAGCAGACACTAAGAGGTGATCCTCTGGATGAACAAATGGAAGTCGAAGGAGAAATCCTTTTGGCTCTGGGCTGGGAGGGTATATGTTTTTGACCTTGAAACACTAAGCTGGGTTAGGTCTGGGAAGACTGCAGGGGGCTGGCTGCTTGTAACTCAAACTAGGCTCTAGGCTACTGCTTCTGTCCATCGCTCCCATCAAGCCCCACCAAATGCTTGCAGGTTTGAGGAATGGACACCACAATGAGTAGATAATAAGAGACAGGCTCCTGCCTCCCCAAGCTGAGAGTCCAGGGAGGGAGGCATATGATTCAACAGTCCCACAAGAAGAGGTTTCAAAATGGGATTCCAGCTGTGAAGACACGGTGTAATGGGCGGGGCGGGGGTGGGGGGTGCCGGTAATGGGGTGGGTGGGAATCCAGTCTGCAGTCAGGGATTGTTTCTTGGAGGAAGTGACGTTTGGGCTCAGAGTTACAGGACAACAGGAATTAAGGCAGGGGAGGGCAGTGGAGGGGAGCTCAGCCCTGAAGCATCTGGGAAAGCCCAGCGAGGTGGCAGGCCTCTGACTAGTGTCCCATCTCAGTGGGAAGAAAGCCAACAGGGAACAGGGAGAGAAGTCCTCCTGGAGAACAGAATAGGTGGGGCTGGAGCCCCTCTCCCCATACTAGGCCTCCAGGGGCTGCAGCACAGCCGGGGAGCCTGGGCACCCACCAGCTGAAGGGGAAGGAGACCAAGAGGTGACAAGCTGAGTTGCTGTAGACAGATTTAGGGTTTTCTCCCTTGTGGTGATGAATTCACATACAGGTGAAATTCAGGGCTTACGTACAGACTGTGGGAGATCAAAATGAGCCTTCAATTTCCTGTTGCTCAGAAAAAGCACAAGACTGAGAACTACTGAGTAAAACCGGCATGTCTTTAGTACAGTTATGAGGAAACACACACCTCTTCTTGATAGCTGGTCCTGTAGGCCCGCTCGAGCTCCGGATCCAGGAAGTTCAAGCTGAACTGGTTAATGGGCGGCTTAAAAAAGTAGTCTTTCATCAGGCTAGAAGAGATGATAAATGCAATCAATCAACGTGCAGCACAATCGTCACATTTATTCTATCAGAGGATCACCGTCAGCTACGGAGATGCCGTTTGTGGAGCATGTCACAAAGGCTGTACCTGAAAGTCACTGCACAATAGACACTGCTCAACCACCCCTTTAGAACTCTCTGGAAGTCCTTCCTGCTTCTATACAGAATCCCATTTCAGGCTGCACCTCCATGAAAGAATGCCCATTCACCATAAATATAACACACAGCAGTAGAACTGTGCTTTTGAAAACATCTTCTGGCATCCAGAATTAGAAGGAGGCGGCAGCTTTTTTTGTTCCATGAAACGCTCCCCTCTGAAGGACCAGCAGGTCCCTGCATGGATCGTGCTTCTGTGGATTCGGAGGCTTCCTTGCACACATAATTCAGAACCGGCTGTCCTGTCACTCAGAGCACTGACAGTAATGACCACCGTCACCGCTAACAGGTCGTTACCACAGAATTGTGTTTACAGTCAGCGTAATTTTGGAGCTGTTCTCACATATGCAGATTGCGTGCGAAACCTGAAAAATGATAATGCTCGATGATTTTAATAGCAGAGAAATCAAGCCTGCTTTACGTGGCTCTCTCGTTCTTTTACGGATGGCTAGCAAATAGTCATATCCGTTTTATCCTGCAGAAAATTACTATAAATCTAAGGGGATGTTAATATAATTTTAAAATGAAAATATAGCTGTGGGCTGCCTCTCTGCTTCACACAGTAACTGCCAGAATGATTAAAGCAGATTAAATACATGAAGTGCCCATCAGGCGCCCAACACACAGCAAGGGCCACTGCATGTCCTCCTTTCCATGCTCAGACGACTCCTGGTGGTAAGTGCGAGATTCCTTATGGCTCTCAGGTTCAGAAGAGGAAAAAACGCCACCCCCCAAGTATTGACCGCCCCTCCATCTTCCCTTTCACTTGGTGAGTGAGGACACAGGGAAAAACAACAAAGCAGCTACAAGGAGGAAAAGTAATGGCTGTATTTCTGCAGTCAAGAGGCAAAGTGAAAGTTGCTCAGTCGTGTCTGACTCTTTGCAAACCCATGGACTATACAGTCCATGAAATTTTCTAGGCCAGAATACTGGAGTAGGTAGCCTTTCCCTTTTCCAGGGGATCTTCCCAATCCAGGGGCAGTCTCCCGCCCCTGGTGGCTCAGCTGGTAAAGAATCTGCCTGCACTGTGAGAGACCTGGGTTCAATCCCTGGGTTGGGAAGATCCCCTGGAGAAGGGAATGGCTACACTCCAGTATTCTGGCCTGGAGAAATCCATGGACTATACAGACTATACAGACTCTCGCAAAGAGTCAAGAGGCAGGATCCACACTGTAAGCTGTGCTGCTCGTTTGAGATGAATACCGAGCCATCCCACTTCTGGGAACAGGGATGAGCTCATGTTGGATCAATCCTTTCTCAGATATCGACCACACACCCTGAAGTGTTAGTCACTCAGTCGTGTCCAACTCTTGATAACTCTATGGACTCTAGCCCACCAGGCTCCTCTGTCTAAGGGATTTCCCAGGCAAGAATTCGGGAGTGGGTTGCCATTTCCTTCTCCAGGGGATCTTCCTGACCCAGGAATTGAACCTGAGTCTCCTACATTATAGGCAGATTCTTAACCATCTGAGTCACAAGGTAAACCCTGAACAAAATATAAAAACAAATGAAAACATTGGCGATTGGCCTGAAGCAGTAAGAAAGTGGAGCTACACCTGGAAGAAGTTGAATTGAGGTGGGGGGGGTGTGGTTCATCTGCAGAGAGCCATTAGTCAGCACCATGTGTACGATGGCTACAACTCAGATAGAAAAGCTCCAGTTTCACTGACTTGGAAAACCAGGAGAGAGAGTTCAGCATGCCCACAGATGGAAAATGAGGCTGGGCATCCCAGAGGGAGAGGACCCAAGAAGGGAGAGCCCTACATTCTGCACACAGGCTCTGCTCCCATCTCTGGCAGACCCTTGAAACGCACATGTGTGCAGCCAACTCCAAGCAGCCTAATAAAGGCAAAAAGAACAGCTGCTGCCCACCTCAGGGGAGACAGAGTTTGGCATTTGAGTTCAGATCACTTATCTGGCTGCTGAAACAAACAAAAAGTTGATACTCTTCAAAGGAATGTAAAAGAATGGACAGTTTTGTATACAATGTGCACAACATAATCCAAAATTACTAGACAAGCAAGGAAACAGGAAAACATGGTCCCTCCTCAACAAAAAGCAATCAAAAAAGACCAACCTGAGGTTACCAAAAGGTTGGAATTGGAGGTTGTTGTTTATAGTGTGTATATATATGTAACATGTGAAAACCATAACATAAGGGATGAGAGGAGAGGTAATGTACCTATACTGATACAAGATTTCTACATTTAAAGTGAAATGATACAATATTAACGATATGAAGACTACAAAAATACAAGACTGCCTAGAGCAACCACTAAAAGAAAAATAATGCAAAGAGGTATGGCTAAAAACAAAGTATATTAAAATATAATAAAAAGGCAGATATTGTCAGAGTGATTTAAAAAGCAAGACCCACAGGAGATGTATTTCAAATATAAAGACCCAGGTTTTAATTTTTTTAAATGGAAAATGATATAGCATGCAAACAGTAGCTAGAGTGACTGTTAATATCCAAATAAAGCAGTCTTCAAGACAGAGTATTACTAGGCACAAAGATGGACACTTCAAAATGATAAAAGGATTAATTACCAGGAACATATAACACTCACAAATGTGTATGTACCTTAAAAAGGGCTTCAAAATACTTGAAACAAAGAGACAGAGACACAGACAATTCTGTGAGATAGATACAGACAATTCCATAACCATAGCTGGAGATTATTTACTATCTCAATAATTGATAGAAATAATAATCATCTTATCAATTATCTCAATAATGGATAGAAAAACCGCCCAAATTTTCAGTAGAGAGACACATGATCTGAACACTGCTGCCAATCACCTGAATCTAATTGAGGTTTATGGATTGCAACATCCTGAGAATGCAGAGTTTTCATTCTTTTTAAGTGTGTATCGTACGTTCATCAAAACAGACCACATGCAGAAATCACAGAACAAGTTCTAATGAATGTAAATGGAATGAAGTCACATAGTGAGTGTATGCCTTTGATTATAATCAATCGAACATTAATAACTCATGTATCTAAGTACCATTTTTCACTAAAAGGAGCCAGGGCTCTTTGGAGAAATAGCTGACGCCTGTGCTGGGGCAGGGAAAATATAAAATGAGTTGTGCTGGAAAGTAAGAAATGGCTCAAAACAAATGAAAGAGCTATGTCAAAAGGATGCAAGAGCCAGCCTGAACGGGGGCTTCCCATGGCCAGATTCAGGACGACTAGGGCATCACACTCATTAGGACAGTGATCAATGATGCCCTGTTAAGTAAAACAAGACTCCATGCGGGTTTACATGGATCTCTATGCCCATACATAGAGAGATCAAGTGGTAAGTGGGGAGAGGCTGTTCACTGCAGAATGCCAAGTGTTAAGTGGAGAACGTGCGGTCAGTGCTGCGGCAGGACAGTCGCCATGCTGACCAGCACAGTAAGGACTATTACAGGCAAGAGTCATCAGTGGAGATGAGTCAAGTGAAGTGCGATGAAGAACAGGATCTCTACATGATGCCATGGGTGGCTGAATAGTCACAGGGAGAAAACAACAAGCACAGACTGCAGAAGCTAGCAACAGTCGCCCAGATGATCAATTTCACTGCCCAACGAAGGTCATCACAGCGGCACCTTGGGCCTCTAGGGCTGGAGAAGACAAGTCCCCTCCACTGGGTATGGACACACCCACAGCCCAGACAGAATCCTGAGGGATTCAACACAAATCCAACTTCAGTAAGATTTTATATAAGAGCCTGGCCTGCATGCTTCAAAAACATCAACGTCTTGGAAGATGAAGGATGGCTGAGGAACTGCCCCCAGATTTGAAGATGGAAGGGGCCTGACAACCATGTAACACAGCGCATGACCCTGGATCAGGTCCCGGACCAGAGGAGAGGACATGCTGTCAGGGACGCAGGGGGCCACCCGACAAAACTGGAACAGGAACTGCAGCCTGTAACTATGATCATACACAAGAACACCCCTATTCTCAAGAAATACAGTCTTAAGGGGTAGACAGCACAATGTGTCCAATGTATTGCAAATGGTTTAGAAAAGAAAAAACACACATAACTTTCACAGGGAGAGAAAAGAGGATGAAGCAAGCACCGTAAAATGTTAAACATTGGTAAACTGGGTATAAAGGGAATAAAGGGAACCCTCTGTATTATTCACTCTGTTAGTTTCAAATTATTGACACACTGACACTGGAGGGGGCAAGGGGACTCAGAAAAGCAGCGGCGGGGGCGGGGGCGGTGCTTCTACCTGCAAGCCTTGGCTCCCTCTTACCTGTCTTCCTTGATAACATCGACAAAGTGGGCGTCCGTTTTCTCCCGGATGTTCTTGAACCTCAGCGGCAGGAGAGCCGACTGATCCAGGCTCACGCCTGCCCACCTGCCCTTCTCCTGTAAGATCTCGCACAGGGAGGTCTGACTGTTGGTGAGCTTCTCCTCCGGGGGAGGGCTCAGAAGTCCATTTTGCGTTTTGGAGCTGGGTCCTCCGGAGGCCTGCATCAGGACAAGCGGGGCAAAAGCAGAGGCTGGCACGTGGGCTGCAGTAGCGCCGTCCCCCCGACGCAGCCACACCAGAGGCCCCTGGACTGTGCCCCACACACCGCAACCCGCACCTCCGGGTCTGTGTTCTAACCCGAGCAACCATCTGCTTCTCCCCGTTCCCCCCAACTCCTCCAGGCAACCAGGACATGGTGGGGGCAGACTCCTCTCTCACCCTGAGGAGGCCCCTCTTCTCCTCCACATCCACCTTCCACCAGCCACTGAGTCCAGCTTCCAGCCCCACAGAGCCTCCCAAACTCCCCTCAGCCACACGTCCTCAGGTCTCACTGCCGTCAGGGAGTCCCACCAGGTCAGCATCCATCCTGCTCTTTATCCGTCTGTCCAAAACCCAGAGGACTAGAAGGTGTGCAGTGATGTCACTCAGGAGGAGTTTCCCTCAGAACTGAGAAGCTGACCCGACAGGACGTCCCCTCTGGTGGGCACATTGAGAGAGGCGCTGGCAGGGACCAGGGCTGAGAGCCAGTACCTTGGCGCTGTTCTTGGGCTCCTCCTGACAGCCGTTCTGGACCGCTCCACCTTCTGCACCAGCTTCTGGCTTGGGAGTGAACGTGATTCCGCACGATGGGCAGGTCTACAAGAAGAGCACAGAGCGTAGAGCTCACTCGGGCAACACAACCTCACTACGTGACTCAGATGAGTCGGCTGCTGTTGCAATCTGTCACACAAGAAGGGCACAACCCAACGGAAAGTTTACCAAACGCCTCAGGACAAGTTACAAAGGAACAGGCAGCGTGAAAATGGAAACATCCATACAGAGGCCTGTATGTGAATGCACCCTAACAGCGGCTACTCTTTAGCAGAAACAACTCAAATGTCCATCAGCGGGTGAGTGGATCAATGAAATGGGGGATGAACGAAACATTATTCAGCTCTCCAAAGGGATAAAGCCCTGATATACACGACAAAATGCATGAACCTTGAAAACGCGCTCAGTGAAAGCAGCCAGACACAAGAGGCCACAGATCATAGGACTCCATCCGCATAAAATGTCCGGAAGAGGTGACTCCACAGAGACGGAAAGGAGACTACTGGTTCACAGGAATGAGAGGCATAAGGGGATGCAGAGTGACTGGAATGGGTGTGGGGTTTCTTTTCAGGGGAATGAAAATGTTCTAAAATTGACCATGGCGATGGCTGTACAACTTTATGAACATACTAAAAACCAATGAATTAGATGCTCTACAAGGGTGAATTTTATTGTATGTGAGTTATATCTCAATACAGCTCTTGTTAAACTAGCCACTAACCCACACTCGAACCCTAAGTGAAGGTTCTCAAGCTCCCTGGAAAGGTGGGCTGTTCTTGTAAAGCAGAGGGATGAGCTTACAGACCCAGCCCTTCTCACACGTTTGCAGGAATTAGCTGACCTCGAAAAGACCCAACACTGCCGGATATAGTATTGATACCACACAGGGAATATAGCCTGTAGTTTACAATAACTACAAAGAGAAGATCACCTTTAAAAATGTTAACTGCTATACTATATACCTATAATTCTTGCCTGAGGAATCCTATGGACAGAGGAGACTGACTAGCTGCAGTCCATAGGGCCACAGAGTCAGATACGGCTGGAGAGACTTAGCATGCACAACTTATATCGTATCACACAACAACTATACTTCAATTTGTAAACAAGTACTGACCGGGATAGTATTGTGTTGGCCAAAAGGCTTGTTCGGATTTTCATACCTTTGTGCAGAAAAACCCAAATGAACCTTTTGGCCAACCAAATAGAAAGGGCAGGGATTTCGTTTCTCACAAACCAGAGTTCAAATCCCTTTTCTTTTCTGGGGGAAACTGTATTGATTCTAAGTTTAAAACAAATGAAACAGAAACCTTAGAGAAAAATGTCTGATCTCTGGGGGGAGCCCCTTGTGCTCCATGAGGGTCTCACCAGGTAACAGTGGGTGGGTTTGATCCCCTGCCCCCTAGACACACAGCAACTTGAACTATTTGCCGGCTTTGTTTTAATTGGATTAAAACACCCTACATACTGGGTTTTGTCAGGCACACAAATTCCCCCTGTGAAACGTTTGTTAGACCATTAAAGGCCTGTCTCTCCGCTTGAGCAGCTGTCGGCATCTCTGACCCCAAGAAGCCCTTGCTGGGGGCTCTGGGGCCATGCCTAAACTGAGCAGCTGACATGCAGGGCAGCCTCTCTGCAGGCGCAGTGGGTCAAAGCCACTGTTCTAATGACAGCAGCTGCCAAGACATGGAGACACCTCAGTGCCTAGGACATGCCAGTGCATCCTGTCAGGTGCTTATCCATGCGACACCCATGATCTCGTGTGCCTGATCTCTGTTAATCCTCCTGTCACTGCTGTGAGGCAGAAGTGACTGGCCACAGTGGGGGGTCTGACCATGGGGCTCCTGACCCCTGACCACCACGCAGCAGCCTTTCTCTGCCTCTTTTCTTGGCACAAAGGGGACCCAAGAATAATCCTGGCACTTTGATCTCCTCTGCCTTGTTCTCCTGAAGTGACCCGGACAGTTATAGCCACCTCCTGGCTCCTTTAAGTGCCACCAAGGGAAGCTTCACCAAGACCAGCTAAGGTCCCCGGGACAAGGGACTGTTTGCACCGAGCAGCATGCTGGCTGTTGCCCAGGAAACCCAAGCTCCCGTGGAGAAGGCCAGGAGCAAGCTCTGCATCTTCCCAGATTACCCCTCGGCCACCCGCATCGGGACGAGAGCTCTGGAGGGAAGGTTGTAACTATTTCTCTAACACACTTGGGTGCCTCTGTATTTGTTTTTAACACATTTCACATTTCAACACACACACCTTATATTCTCTTTAGAATGTATGGCACGGAGCTATAAGATAGATTTTTCTTCAAGGCTACTTCTCTTCACAAGATAAAACCAGCTGTAAGCCAACAGCTGTCGAGGAAGGGGAGGGGGACATGGAGACCTCTCTTCCGAGAATCAAGGAGAAAACATGAGGAAAGTCCTGCTTTGCCTGCTCAGTCTCAGCAAGCCTCCTAGGACCAGGAGAAGTGTCCCTTGCCTCCTAAACTCGAGACGCAGGTAGAACATGGCAGACAGGAGCACATACACAGCAAGAGTGCACATGACCCACAGGGGCCTGTGCCGAGTCCTCACAAGCACCTGGGTAACACTGTGATCAGCCCATTTCCCACCCGAGGGCACTGAGGCAGAGAGAGAAGGGACTGGCCCAGAGTCACAGGTACAGACCCCAACCACACATGTGACACCTCTGGCTGAACAGGGGCCACCTGCCATGTGGGGCAGAGGCTGCCCAGGCTGCAGCCTGCCACGGGAGGGCCAGGCACCCTCCCCAAGCTAGTGGGTCGGCACAGGCATGCACACTCCCAAATGGATGACTGCTGTTAACAAATCCTAGAGAAAAGTAGAAGCCAAATATTAGAGGAAGACAGAAGCAGTCATTATTACAGAAAATGAAAGGCATTCAGAAACAGTAAGAACAGCAAGCGGACATCCTGAAAATACTGGAGGCAAAGTAACAAACAAAATACACATCTGTAAGAACCAGGCACAAAACCTCCAAGTCATGGAGTGCAGAACCCTGGAAACCTCCTCAGGTTTCTGAGCCCTAAACGACCACTGAGTTTAATGACCGAGGCTGATAAGGCAAGAAGAGTGTCATTGTGCTATGATAAAGTTCCATCAGAAAGTCAAAGTAAGAAAATATTTGGTATTTGGGGAAATTCCCTACATGTGCAATACTCTACTACCTGATGACGCCAATTAAATGAACTGGACTAACCTTCCCATTTCAATTCACGTGTAGTGTAGTATATAACAATAATAACTATATTTACAACAAAACAATGCAAACATAATATTTTATATGTGCATACTTAATGTTTTACTTTGAAACACTTTTAGACTTAAACAGAGCGGGAAAGACAATTCAGAGAGTCCCATACGAAAACCCGAGCTTCACTGACAGTTAGTATCTTACATGAACCGTGGTCCAGTTATCAAAACTAACAGCTTAACGCTGGCACCGTACTATTAACCACACTGCAGATTAAAAAAAAAAATACTGATTTGTCAAGATTCATTCCACTATTTGCAACAGATTTGCTTTGCAATTTATGCAAATTCAAAATAATTTGAAAAATACACGCAAATACAAATATTAAAAAATATTCAAATTCAAATATTCAAAAAAATATACGCAAATTCAAAATAATTTGCATATATTTTACTTTATTGATATATTTTGGCCATGGCACGTGGCATGTGGGATCTTTGTTCCCTGACCAGGGATCGAACCTGTGGCTCCAGCCGTACAGTCCTAACCACTGGGAGTCTTAACCACTCTAGGGAAGTCCCTGATGCAGTTTTCATTCAGACGTTCTTTTCCTGAACCAGGATCCCATGCACATTTAGTCTCCTCCAGTCTGGGACGCTTTTGATGAGTCCTGGCCCTTGAACTTGGATTTATCTAATGTTTTCTCAGAAGTTGATGGAGGTTTGGGGTTTGAGGGAAGAATCCCATAGAGGGGATGCACTCTTCTCTGCACATAACATGTGGTGGTGGGGGTTGGTTCCATTCATCGTGATGCTAACCATCATTGAAGGTGGGCTCTGCTAGGTTTCTCACTGCCAAGTTACTCTTCTTCCCTTTATCTGTTCATTTATTGGCTGAGCTGCACAGCTTGGGCGATCTCAGTTCCCTGACCAGGGACTGAACCTGGGCCAGGGCAGTGAAAGTGCAGAGCCATAACCACTAGGTCACCAGGGAACTCCCTCAATATCCTTCCCTTTAAAATGAATAACTACCTGAGGGGAGATGCTAGGAGGCTATGCAAATGTCCTGTTTGTCCCTAAACTTTTATCCACTTCAGTTAGAACTCACCAATGGATCTTGCCTGAAGCAATTATTACTGTGATGCTCTAAAGCTGATTTTCTTTCATTCTTTTTATAATCTATTAGCTGGAGTTCTACAAGGAAGAGCTATCGATTTATACGTGATGTGCTTCCTCCTAATTGAAGGAAACATGCACACGACTAAAACTATAGATGTAACTTGAAAAGTCCTTTAAAAAAAAAAAAACAAACAAAACTTACTTTGCATCCACATTTCAGAGCCAGCATTCAGATTACTATTTACTTATTTGTACAGCAGGTTCATGGAGGTACAATTCATGCTGTATCTATCCAACTCACTATCTAAGGTATATAATTCGTAGTCCTTAGTATAGTCACAGAATTGTGCAACCATCACCACCAATTAACTCAGACAACTATTTACAATAAATACTTAATGTCTAAACTGACGTGAGTTCGATCCCTGGGTCAGGAAGATCCACTGGAGGAGGAAATGGCACCCACTCCAGTATTTTTGCCTGGAAAATCCCATAGACAGAGGAGCCTGGCGGGCTATAGCCCATGGGGTTGTGAAGAGTCAGACATGACTGACCACTCATGCACAAACTACACACACAGATAGAGAAAGAGAAAAGTCTATTACTTTTTCCATCTATTGATCAGATCAGATCAGATCAGTCGCTCAGTCATGTCCGACTCTTTGTGACCCCATGAATCACAGCACGCCAGGCCTCCCTGTCCATCTATTGATGCAATGAAATAAAAGGCCCTCACGTCCTCAAACTGGATTGAGCCTATTCATAATGATTTCACATATAAATAACAAGGAGATCAAAGAGATGATCATTTTCTTAGAGTCATTTAAAAAGCCACAGCAACTGAAACAGCAGGGTGGTCCCAGGTGTGTGTGTGAGTGCTAAGTCGCTTCAGTCATGTCCGACTGTGCGACCCTGTGGACTATAGCCCGCCAGGCTCCTCTGTCCATGGGGTTCTCCAGGCAAGTATACTGGATTGGGTTGCCATGGTCTCCTCCAGGGATGTTCCTGACCCAGGGATTGAACCCACATCTCTTGCCTCTCCTACAAAAGCAGACAGATTCTTTACCATGAGAGCCATCTAAGTATAATATAACCCTTATGAGCTGGAACAGGTCCTCTCTGAATCGCCCCTACGTGGGCAAATCCACACCACTAGCCTCATTACCAACTGCAAACAGGGAAAAAGGCCCCATGAGCACACGCCCTGGGTTCTGAATAAGGGACTGAGGCAAATGCAAGATCAGCCAAGCAGGTGCCTCCTGGGGAGGCCTTTCAGAGGTGACGTAAGATGCTCTCACAGCTCATGGGGCTCAGTGGGTGAGTGCCAGCACTTGTCCCTTCCCCACAATGTGGGATGCCAGGACCTTCCTGAGCAGCATCGCTCACAGCCAGTCGCTCAAGAAGCCAGGCCTGGGTGTGAAGGGTTCCCTCTGACCTAAAACCTCAGGGCTGAAGCCCTTGACCTCTGACACCACTACTGTTTCTTAGCAGGTCATCACCATATTCAGACTATTTGATGAAATATCAGGTGGCAATTCTCCAGCTGTGAACTGGCTGATAACTTACAGACACGTGGGGTATGAGTGACAGGAGCAGAAAACAAGAGCTCTGCAGGCATTCACCTTGGCTCTGTTCAGTTCTTCCCAGGCTTCTAGTGCAGCCCTCAGTCTAGCTCTGCAGAGTTACAGGTCTCTGTGCATCATCAAAAAGTTAAAAAAGCCAAAAGGAAGCTGTACTTCTCTACTTCATGCCAGGCACCCTGCTAGGCACTCAGGAGAAACTGAAGTTATGTTACACACGGGCCCTGTGTGCAAAGAGCTCACAGGAAGGTGCACAAGAAATGAAAGCACATATTTCAGGTTGCGTGTGTTATAACCAAGTGGTACAGACTAACTGAGCTAGACTTCAAAGACAGGGAGGTGGCCTTACTAGCTGGAGGAATAACAGGAGACTAAGGGGGCTGCAGGGCGACAGCAAGAGGGGAGTCTGGGGGACAAGGAAGCAAGCGCATCACAGAAGAGAGGCGTGACAGGACCAGACGCGTGGATTCACTCCCCGAGAGTTTATGCAACCCCTTTCCTCTAAGTCCTTGGTTCTTTCTTGAAACTGCAGCGAGTCACTCTAACACCGAGCTCCCCTGCTGAGCTTATGATCAATCTCTCTATCCAAAACCTTCCTCCCTTTCCTGTGCCCTCTGACCTCGACGCTGGGCCAACTGAACACGCCTCAGCCAGCACCGGGAGACTAAGATGGTATTGCTGACAGCACCATCAGGGTTGAATTGCTGCTGTCGGTGTCACCGCCAGGTTGCTTTTTCCAGGGCAAGATGAGCCACAGACCCAAGCCATAGGCCACCAGGGACCCCAGGCCAGAGAATCATGAGCCAGAGCCATCCTGACTCCTGAAACCACAGTTCAGAAATGTCACAGCATGACGACTAACTCCAGCTTCGCTAGTCTTCCTCTTAAACTCAAAGACCAAGCGGGAGCGGTCTGAGGCTCGTCCCCCACCGCATTGCTTGGCACCTGCAGATAAACCCTGACTCTGCTGCAGACACAGGGTCCTTGGGCTTGGTTATAGAACTCCTTCCACTAGACAAGCAGGCTGCCAAAAGGTGCAGCTTGAAAGAAGAAATCTGTGGTGAAGAGGCCAGAGAACTCTGCATACCATTTCACTCTCTGGAGACCTACCCATGCATGTTACTGTGCTAAAACTCTGAGCAGGCCTAGAGCAAGAGACACCTTCAGTGTCACTTAACCCACACTGACTTGACTGCAGAACACTTTTTCCATACTTGACACCTATGCCATCCTGAGAAACTACTGCTCGAGGGAACCTACTTGGGGAAACCCTCTCTCTGACAGGCCCCTTAAGCTGGGCAGGGTTTCCCATGCTGGGCAGGGGTCGGGAGATATAGGGAGATAGAAATGCCCATGGGAGCCAACTCTTGATGGCAGCAGCAACCAAGGGAAATAAGCTTGTTGACAGAGAGAGTCTGCAGATCCTGGGAAAGGACAGGGAGGAACTTGTCTGTGACCCAGCGAATTACAAAAGCTCACGGTAGTGCGGATGACACCAGCGACAGGCCAGGGACCCACGTGAGGCACTGCCCGCTCACAGGAGGAATCCTCCCAGAGGCCTGGGCCCAGTGAGCGCTCATGCACTTGCGCCTCGTTCACAGACCCCTACTGGAGGGGAGACCTTGCCTGCCAGATCATAATCGACGTATTCTTTACAGCAGACCTCAGCTTTCTGCCTTTCAAGTCTAGGATGACAGTTCACAGGGACTCACTCAGGTCCCCAGAGGGTATGACTCTCAGTCGCATGCCCTCGCCCTGCTGACGCCCAGGAACCAGGACCCAGAGCAGGGCTGTGAGGAGGGACCCTGAGTGGCAAATCCTGGCATGCAGACCAGGCCTCCTGTCTCCTCCTGCTCCTTCCACTCCGTGAATCTAGGAATGCTACTTTCAGGGTGTCCTCGTCTCAGGATGGGGATGTCCTGTTCTCCTCCCAAAACTAATGTGAGAGGACACTTCATATGCTCTCATCGTCCCCTCCGTGAAGGGGCACAGAGATCCTTCAGGGATCACAAGATTATCTGGAAAACTTACACATGGCAACAGAGTATGCTAAATTGCTTTTGCCTAACCAGACCCAAAATACGTAAGTACCTAAGTAGATTTATAACTAGAATAAGAAATGTTGTAGGGAGGACGAAACACCTTCATAAGGCAACTGCGTGCAGAACCGCTGTCACCAACGCTGCAGGCGTGTGGTGCGCTGAGGGCCCCGCCTCACACGTGCGCGCATCATCTTAGGTGGCACACAAATGCAACGAAGCGTCTACTTCTGGCTTGAGCTGTTTCTCTACTTGGCTACAGCCCAGTTGGAAGCCTGAGGAAACGCTTTGTCCTCCGGTAAGAAGGCCGGGCTTGGAAGCCACGTTTCGGTCCCCTCCCTGCTCTTCCCGGCCTGGCCTGTGCTCGGTGCTGGCCTCTGAGCTGCGGGGTGGCGTGGGAAGGGGGTTCCTCTCTCTGACTCCTGGAAGACAGCCGCCCAGGCAAAGGAGCTGGCTCCAACGAGTGCAGGCATTGCGGAAATCTCTGCCACACCCACTGTGACACACCCGCCAGAGAGCGTGGGGGAGGAGGGGGGCTAACACCCCCTCCTCAGCAGGGGTGACTGCACCTTTCCCCTCTCGCTAGGTGAGGTGGGGCTAAGCCTAGAGGCTGGGGCTGCCACCCTGCGAGGAGGGGCTGCTCCCGGCATCCAGTAGGGGAAGGCCAGGGAGGCTGCTTAGCCTCACACAGCGCACAGGGCGCCCCCGTCCAAAGAGTTCTCCACCCAGAGTGTCGACGGAGTCGAGGCTGAAGCTGACACCAGCGGTGTCCAGACTGAGAAACCCTGCACAAGGAAGCAAAGCACACGATGACAATGATGCGCGTGTGGTCCACGAACCTGAACACGGGAGCCACACATGGCACCTGGAGGAGAGGCACCACAGAGTCCAACACAGTGAAGCAAGCTGGAGACTGCAGCCAAGTGCCACACCATGAAACACCGAGACCGCTAGCTTTCAACTGTGTTAATGGACGAGGACACGCGGGAACGGGCTGGGTCACAGCCACACCGGCAGACCATCGTCCTGACCACACATCACAGTGTTATTTGAGAGCACAAAACAGCGAAGTGAAAAGGTTTTAACTGTCTTTTTTAAAAAAAAAAGAAACAGCAAATATGTAAACTGTAAAAATAAACAAAAGGTATCAGTCCGAGGAACGACTCACACATTAGAGTGACTTTGCAGGCTCAGGGTCCATTGTGTTAATTCCTTGGTGGTTTGTTAGGACAGGAATGTGTGCAGCCATTCAACCACCAGGCCATCTCTGTCCCACTGATGAACTACTAGAATGTTCTTGGCATGCCTGCACTCTTCCAGTGAGCTATACAGCACGGGCTTTACCCACACCAACAAAACTTAAAATAATTATATAAAACACGGGATTTCAGGAGACGTATGAGTACTTGAGAAAGTGGTCTCTGAAATAAGATATGAACTAGGCCTCAAAGCAAGACGCTGAGAGAATCACCTTGACTATCATCACGTTTCGTGAGCTTTCAGAAATCCCCCCAAGACATCGTAGCTCATAGAGAAAGAAAATAGTAACTCAAGTTAGAAGCAAGTCTATGTGTAAAAAGAAAATGGGGGTGCATAAAATATCATAAAAGCAAAGATATTAAAAATGCAAAATGCTGCTAACCTTATACTAAATTTTAAAATGTTAAAAAAAAAAAAAATGAAAGGGCATTCCAAGTCTCTGCCACAGACCTGAAGGATGCTTATTATTTCACATGTTCTACTGCAGAATTAATATCATGTTTTAGAAGTAGGAAAAAAAAAAAAAAACTAACCTTAAGGTTATCAAAGGTTTTGACAGTCTGCGCCAAGTCACTGACACTCCCTGGCGACGCTGTCCCCTGTCCCCTAGGGCCTGAGGACACCCGCGAGCCGTCAAGGACCTCAAAGCCAGAAAGTAAGGCCTCTGAACAGCTGCAGTGAGACTCCTTCGCTCTCTGACCCGCTATCAGGTATGTCTTCAAACCTATGGATAAAAATTACAGTCAGCACAGGTGACACCAGCGGTGGTCGAAACGCAGCTCCGTCTTGCTCTCTACGCGGGACACTCTCCTGGAAAGTTGAGAGTAAAGTGAAAATGAGAAAAGGTCATATTTTTACTACTGCACCCATGAGCTTCCCAGAGACACACAGCCTCATGGAGAACACCCGCCTCCAGGACACGCCGTGTCTTCCAGCTGTGTTTCCTCTGAGTGGTGGCAGCTCGTGTCACATTCTGGGGCTGAAATGGGGGTTAAAAGTCCCTCCTTGGAAGGGTCTCGTGGCCTCTTTCTGCCAGGGACAGAGCCCACTGATGGTGGACCCTCTACAATTCTGGGGTTTGTTTCTATCTGTATTGTTGCTCTTCACATTGGCCACTCTAGACGTGAAGGTCATTACAGACGGAGCTACCTACGTCAGGGACTGCCAACCACCCTGAAGGCGGAGACCAGGATGTGCGCCTTCGGAGAACTCAGCACCCCCTCAATTCACATTCATCAAGTTTCTATGGGATCCAGACATTCATGGCAGGAACATCAGCATATGTCAAGCTGCCGTCTATGTGAATTTTATTCTCTCACCAAATCCTCATTTAAAACAAATGGAAAAAGCTGGTTAAGTGGACACTTAGCCTACAACTTTACAATGCCCACTAAAGGCTGTGGTAGCAGTATACACTCCCCCAGGAAGCTGCTGTGACGGGTGGTGGGCCCTGCTCTGGGTGTGCAGGACTATCTGCTGGGAAGGTAACAAGGAACAGCTTTTCCAGATGGAACCCAAGGGCTTTCTGCAAAAGAAGCAAGCCTGACTGAAAGAAATCCATTGTTAGTCCTTACTGGAATTTGACCCAGGCTGTGAATTTATGAAAGGGAGTGACAATGTGATTTAGTCAATAAATATTTATTTTAGGCCTGGTGTATGCTATACACAGAGTAAAATCAGAACAAAGCAGGGTGCCCATCTTAAAGAGTTTAAGCTGCAGCAGAAGGCGGTAAAGAAAAGCCATCATGGAGAGACTCAATCAAGAGGTGGCCAGTGTCTACACTTCTGAATCCATAGTTTCTCGCAATCAATTCATATTTAATAAGTACTCTAAAATTAAGCAAATGACCCTGGGACTACTTCCTCAATAATCCTTAACCATTTTATAGTTAAACCATCTTGCCACTTCACCTGTCTTTCTCTCTCTCCCTCCTTGTAAAGTACTGTATGGTGTACTTTTTGTTTCACATATGTTTTTAAGTCAACTATTCCGAGACTCTGTCAAGGACACCTAAAGACACCCAGGAGTGCAGCCAACTCAGAGGTGGGAATCCAAAGACTGAGATAAATAATTTTAGATACTGACTGACTCCAAGGAGAGTGTTAAATGCTCACTCTTAACCTGAGGTCCTGAACTTCCATGTACTTTTTCCAAAAAAAATATACATCCCAAATATGTATAGGATTAGTCACAGTCCTGACTGACTGCACATAAACTAGAGAGGGAACGTTAACTAGAATACCTCTGCCCAGGGATGCAGAGCACGGTGCCAGCTCCACAGCACAAGCTCTGACGCCTGCCTTGGGGGGGACACCCCTGAGGCTTGTTGCTGTTCTCGCTCTGAATTGTGGCTACCGAGCTGCCACTCACCGAGCAAATGTGTATCAGGAGCCTCTGTTTACGATGCACTGTGATCGTGCTGGGAGGGAAAAGTGTGAACACAGCGGCCATGGCCCTCCCCACACAGGGCGGCTCCTGCAGGGGGACCTCGGCAGCGGGTCCAGGCCCAGGAGGCACGGGACGGGGTGCACCTTGCAAAGACTCAGTGGTTCAGGGAGGCCTCCTGGGTGACGTCTCCTCCACGCTGAGGAAGACACGATAAAGAGAGGCCAGCCCCATGAGAGCCACCAGGACCAGGGGCTGGGGCAGCCGTGGTCAGGCCATGGGTGTCGACAGAAAAACTGGGGAAGTGGCCTCCAGAAAGGGAGTGTTTGGCGGGCAGAGTTGGGGGTGGAGGCTGAGTGTCGTGTGGCTGGAACAGAGGACATGTGGGGGAGAGGGGTGGTCACAGAGGTGTTGGAGTCCATGCCCTGCATTGGGCAGGCCCACTCCAGGAACCTTCAGGCTGGGGCCAAGGGGAGAAGGTGGAAGAAGCGGGCAGGAGGCTGAAGAAAAACCGGGGAGCCCTGGGAACACTGGCCACAAGTGGGTGCGGAGGGACTCGGGACAAGGGAGGTGGGAGACAACGGTGGGAACAGAAATCGGCTCCCCAAAGTGTGGGGCAGTGGGCAAGGCTTCACAGCTGGCAGGTGCGACGGGTGAGGGCATGTGGCTTCCAAGGGCAGGGGAGCCCAGGGCTTCAGGCTCCGTCCCTCCAACATGTGTGATGGAGTGAGACTCTTCATGACTCTGTGTCCTGCTGAGAACAGGACTCACCCCACAGGGCTGACTCGAGGATTAAATGATTAGCACACGTGCGGCCTTCGCAGCAGCGCCTGGTACACGGCAAAAAGTCAGTAACATTAGCTACTATTATCAACCAGGGTATTGGGTCTGCTTATTGCTGGGAGTCTTTTTTTATGCTCCTTCTGTGTACAAAAGCATTTGGAGGACTGTTAAATCAATAACTGCTCTGAATTTACTCCTAACTTGAATTTTCCTCTGGTGAGCCCCTAGTGACCAACCTGTATTAGTAACACAGCAGTGCTAGTATTTCAAAGAACAGACACACGGATGTGTAACCAAATCGGTGACCAAGTTAAGCAACTTTCAATTTATGCTTCAATATGAAAAGTTTAAATTTAAAGTGTAACCTTCTGCTGAAACTGGAGTGGCAAGTGTGATACAGCCAGGCCGGATGTGAACTCTTCCAGGGAAGGTACTTGGGCCAGGTGACTGGGCTGCAGCCCCTTTAAAGTCTTCAGTCAGGAGAGGTCATAAGACATAAGGATTTAATGAGTAACCACACAGAGAGAACCAGGGGTCCAAGTTCGTTAGGACGGCTCTCTTTGAGCAGAAGGTCAAAATAAGGCAGCTGAATTGTTTATTTTCTTATGTACAGTGTAAACAGGAGAACAATTAATAAGACTTCTTATATTCTTTCCTGGTAATTGACTTTGAACCTCACCAGCGTGGATGCCTTCCATTGGCTTAATTTCACAGCAGCTAGAGAAGGTACCCAGAGCTTCTGACAGGCAGAAGTGCATCTGTGGCTGCACGTGCTCAAGAAGCTGACGTGGTCAACAACCTTAACTATAGCATCAATTCTTTGAGGAGGAAACCTAAGCCTTGCACACAACTCATGTCTAGCTTTTGTAAGCTGAGTGTAATTTGAGTGAGTGCCAAAGTTCATTTTGGAAAAGAAAGATGATTCTGGCCTCTTTATTTCGGTCTTTTTCTGCAGGACTTTTGCTCTGGAGGGCGATATCCCAACCCAAGAACCAAGGACATGAGCGTCAACCCAAAAGAAAAGAGGAGACTAATCAGGAAGGAAAGAATGCCTGGAGGCATGACCTTGGGGAGTTAGAGGCATGACACAGCAGACGCCTGGGAGCTTAAAACAATAAATGTAAGGGGAGGCCATTGGTTTGGGCTAATTCACAACCAGTCTAAAAACTCACTTCACTTTGTAACAAATTTTTCCTCCTAACTAGGTCTGTGATGACAAAGTAGCACGAACATTATTTAAACTAAAATGCAGTCAGTCAACACAGAAAATAAAGATTAGAAGTGTTCAACCTTAATCTACCAAATAATCAGGGCCAACAAAATTATAATTTCATAACTATCTATTGCTTCTGCTTAAGAAGACCAAAAGTTTGGGTGAGGAAAAAAAAAAAAAGTATTTTCCATCTCGTTAACATCAAAACATTGTGGATGGGCCTAAGCCATCTCTACTCCTACATGAAACAATTAATTAATTGCAAGGGGGTGATTCATCTTGATTGCCGCAACACTTGACAATAAAACAAAAGTTCACAAGATAGCAAAGGCCTATGGGTGAAACTTACCCTCTTCTTAAAAAGTGAAGTGATGGGCACTGTGCCTACGTGGCTTGATCCTGACTACACGTTTAGCCCAACCCGCAAACTCTTATAAGAACACACATGTGCACACACTTGCCCCATACCTGCTCCTGCGGCTGGCGCCCCCTGTGCCAGCCTCCATTTTTTTCGCAGGAATGGGTACATGTAATGGCCAAAGGTGAGTGACCGGGCAATCATCTGGTGACCATGTTCCCATGAGCTGTCTTCTGAACTTTCCTACTTGGCAAGAGGAAGTGCTACCCCGCTCAATGCTGGAAACCAGCGCAGGAGAGGCCAGTATAACCACCTTCAAAGACCCACTCCCTCCACCTCTAAGAAGCTCCCGAATTAGGGTTTAATACCACAGGTCTTCAAAAGCTACAAAATGACTTCTTTGAAAGACAGCATTTGGCTGTTTATGGAAACAGTCTGCCAGGTACTAACCATCTCTTTCATTCATTGGCTCATTCTCACATTCACTTACCCAGCAAACAAAATATTTATTGAGTAACCTACTGAGGGCAGGGACCTGGGCTGAGTGTTGAAAGAAATGGATAAGAAAAAGGACTGCTCCAGTGTTCGCAACAGTGCAGATGAAAACCGTGACCTAAAATGGAAATACAAGTCACCTAGATGACCCACTTCACAGGGCTGATGTGAGGATTAAAGGAGTCAGTGCTTCCCCTCAGGGCAGCTCCAGGAACACTCAAGAGGAAGTCAGAGTAGACCGAGGAAGGGCATGCAGTAATGCTCACGAAGAGTTAAATGGGAGGACAGGAGGCTGGCAGTGAGGGGGTGAGGGGGAGGACAGAGACCACCAATAAGAAGAGAGAATCACATGAAGTCAAGTCTGTGCTGGCAGGAGGTTCACCAGTGACAAAAGGCATATTTACAGTTAGAAAACAAAAGGAAAGTAAGGGTCTATGATAACTATTCTGGAATACTACACATGACAGAATTTAACAAGCAGAAGAGACTACAAAACAAGACAGCTAGAAGGAAAGGTGTCAGGAACTAAGACGAACTGACAACTAATAAACTGTTATTCACCTAACGGTGACCCTGAGTGGCCATCAGACATAGGTGAGCATGTTGGGTCACATCTGTGGCAGTTACAGGAGACACAGACTGTACTCTTCCCCCTGGAGACCTAAGAAATACTAGCTAATTTAAAGATTTTAACCTAATAGTTAAACTAATAGTTAAAAAATTAATTTTAAGAGTTGCAGATTTGCACACAGAACACAGACAATGGAAGATAGGTTCTAGAAAATAGATCAACAGAGATTTAATTTAAGATCTGGGAATACGCTAAATAATTGAAAAATAAAACCCCAGAAGGGGAATATATTGAAATGGAAATAAAGCGATAGGATGCTAAGCGAAAGAAGCCAGACACAAAAGGCCGCGTCTGACGTAGTCCCACTGATGTGAAGTGTCCAGAACAGGCAAAGCCACAGAAAGTAGCCTAGTGATGGCCAGACGTCTGGGGGTTGAGGGATGGGGAACGACTGTTAATGGGCCAGGGTTCCTTTTGGGGGAAATGATGAAAATATTCTAAAGTTAGATGGTGGTGACGGTTGCACAACTGAGAACACTCTAAAAACCACTGCCCTGTATACTTTAGAAGTGTGAACTGTACAGTATGTTAATTACACCTCAATAAGGCTGCTTCTTTTTTAAAAAAACAAAACCTACACAAACATTAAGATGCAACAGTCCTGAGATTTGAAGGAGAAATGAAAAAAAAAAAAGCCAGTAAGAAATACACTGTCCTTGGGAATTCAAGGTAAAGGAGCGGGCTGTAGCAGGTGAAAGAAAAATACTACAAAGAAAGGCTTGGAAGTAGATAACACAGTAGAGCTAGGGTGGAAAAACATATAAATAAGAAATAAGGCTAAACAGCCTTGAAGAACTAAAAATTCAACATGGCAAGAGTTCAGAAGTCTGGGAGAGATTAAACAAAACACAACAGAAGTTTGACCTTCACAAGCTATCTCCAAGAATCAGCAAATTTGCAACACTCACTGCTACAGGCCAGTCCAGAAGAGCTGGGCTGACACCCAGGTTGTCTTCCTAAGTCACTGACGCAACAGCCCCAGACGACAAGTGCTCACCGCGCTGCACAGCAAGCCTGCCCGAGCAGCGGGGCCACAGCCTCGCCATGCCATGGCAGATGGCGGGGCTCTGCCAGCCCCCAGCACTGCCGCTCCCCTCTCACCCACCGGGACCTTCATCTGCAGAGGCAGGGGAGCCACCACTGAGACATTTCCTGGGAGCATCTACAGCTGGGACGGAAGGCAACGCTGACAGCTTCAGCCTGCCTCACCTGGAGATTTCGTCTTATGCAAAAACAAAATGCCACAGTTCTTCCCACTGCTGACTAGCCTCTCCTAGGAGCCACGGTGTGGGGCCGTCACCACCTGTCCCTTTGTGGGAATGTTTATGCAGGCTCTGGCAGGCTCCCAGATCACACTTCCAGCACAGTCACAAGCCTGCTGCGAGTGTCCTCACTTTCCAAGTCAACCAGTTTTCAGGTCACATCAAAGTTTTCTCTCTTTCGATGAGTGTTTTGCATACCAGCTGGAATGCCGCCAGAAATGGTTTCCCAGATGGCATTTTCCTGCCAGAGGCAGACTTGCGCAAGCCCAGAACTGGGAAACCCCAATCTCTACTTCCTGATCAGGAAGCAATATCGTCTTGGACATCTCCGGCTTCTCTAATTTCACTTCAGCACTAGAGGTGGTCTTCTTTCTTAGATCTTTCTCAGCTGTGTTTGTGTGGTCTGTTCTTGATAACCTGAAAAGTATTGCTGGGCAACAGAAGAGAAGTCGAGAGAGCACCCCTCCACAGGGTGGGGGGTCACCGGCCAGGGGTTCCTTCTCCCATGCTAGCCTCCCACTATAATTCCTGCCTCGAGAAAATCACAGCTATGCTGTAGACTCTCCCAGAGGCAAACTGGAAGTGAAACCAAGGCAGGGAGTAGTAAGTGCCCACCTGTGAGAAGAGGTCAAGGGACAATGCAGGGAGCACATGGACACAGAGATGCGACCTACATAAAAATGTGGCCTGGCACTGCAGGAAACAGCCTCTCATGCCCAAGAAGGGTGGGTGAACCTTGACAAGTCCCCTTGTCTAAGGGCGGAGAGTGGGGCTTTACTAAAGGAGAGGCAGATCTGGGCAGAAGGCCAGGGGCTCAGACTTCCTGGGGAGCAGGGGCAGGTACTCCAGCAAGCAGGTCCCTACCCTGTAGAGGTGCTGGCCCAAAACCCCACAGCTGAGTGCCTGGGCAAGAGGAGGCATGAAGAGCAGCTGGCGTCACAAGAAAGAAAAGTGTGCTATTCCCCATAACACCAAAAAATGGGCTTTCTGGGTAGCTCAGTGGTAAGGAATCCACCTGCCAATGCAGGAGACACGGGTTCATTCCCTGGGTCGGGAAGATCCTCCAGAGAAGGAAAGGGCAACCCGCTCCAGTTTCCTGCCCGGGAAATCCCAGGCACAGAGAGAGCCCGGTGGGCTACAGTCTGTGGACTCACAATGAGTTGAACACGAAACTAACAGCTAAACCACTATGTTATAAACACAGAAATACAGTTTGAGGAGCTAGTATAAACTGTGGTGACAACAGCTGACAATACCATATCATATAATTGAAATCTACTAAGTGACTAGAACGTAAATGTTCTCTTACACACAAACACAGAAGATAAATACAAGAGATGATGAACACGCTAATTAACTAGACGGGGAATCCTTTCACTACATATTCATATATCAAATCACAGTTTATACTTTACATATCTTACAATTTTATTTGTCAATTATACCTCTATAAAGCTGAAAAAATTTAAGGAAAGAAAAACACACAGAAATGTACCAAAATATTCACAGGGCAACAGAACTATGGAAAACACTCTCCATATTAGATTTTTCTTATTTACTTATGTTTTAAATAAGCACGAGGTGTTGAATTTATGACAAAATTTCTCAGACATAGACACATGTAAGGAAAAGCAGGCTGAAGACTTGCCATCCCTCCAGCCCAAGGAGCACAGGGTCGTCTGCAGCATCCAGGTTCCCTGCAGGCCTTCCCCCTCCAATTCCTTCCCCTGCAGAGTACAGAACCATCCTGAGTGCCAAGGTCAGGGGCTCCTCCCCAAGTGTTTCTTTAGGTTTTCACTAAGTACATATGTAATGCTAACAATGCTCAGTGTTAATATATTTTTGTTTGCCTTCCCCTAAATGATATTATTTTAGAAGTATTCTTCTAAAGTTGCTTTTTTTTGGTGCAGCAATATGTTTGAGAGTCATCCATACAGTGATCCACATTCGTTTATTTTCAACACTATGAAATGTCCCACTGGATAAATACATCATTATTCAATAAAGAAAACCTCCAAGTATTACATTAACTAACACCAATGATAAATCCTGTGTTCTATTAAAAATAAGAGAGAAATATGATGAATCAATAAAGATATATTAAATGCAAAAATGCCACTGATTCAAAGAATGCATCATAAATATACATTTAAGAAAGAAATGGAACTTATGAAAAAAATGGAACTAGTTAAAAGAAAAAAAATCAGGCGAGGAGCTCAAGAATGGAAGAAAGGTTGCCCCCAAAAAGTCAAAGAAATCCAACTCAGCTAAGATGGCAAGCCAGGCACCACAAACCCATACTGAAACAGAAAAAAACAAACTGGAGAAATGAGAGGACCACACAGTGCCTCAGACTGCGACTGAAGGAGGCTGAGAGCTGACAACTCCATTTCCCTGGTTCAGAGACCCCCTGGGACTGCTACAGAGTTAGGTCGTGTGCCTTCCACTCGTGAGCCACACACAGCTGGGCTGGGAGGAACAGGAGGAAAAGGTCCCGGAAAACTGAAGAGGCTTTCAGGGGGTTGATGAGATAATACAGGAGGAGCACCACTGGGGTAAGAAGGTAGCCCTGGCAGTCCAAGAGAACTGTCCTTGACGAAGGAAATGTCCTACAGCCATCGGTTCGGCAGTCACAAGCCACCAAGCACTCAAAATGTGGCTGCACGAGTGAAAAACTAAATTTCTAATGTTCTCTCGTTACAAATTATAGACAGCTACATGTGGCTCGCTGCTACCACACCGAACAGTGAAGATCTAGATGCTTCCTTGTTAGAGAAGCAGAGTGAACTGACAACAGAAAACTCCTTATCTTTATTAACTAGAGAAGAGGAGTAAGATTTAAAAATGGCTGGAGAAAAGAGGAAAACTAAATGTGAAACCAGTATGAACTTTTTATAGATGACATTTAGTAGCAAAGACAAGGGGCACATTACCCTCCACACCAAGAGCAGCAAGGGCAAACTGGAAGAGCAGGGTAGAAACAGATACTATATAGAAACAGACATTGAAAGCAAACAAAATGGTAGGCAATCTCTAAGAATAAGGAAACAGGAGAGCTTGGAAATTGACTTCAGGATTCCTAAAAGCAGTTTGTAAAACGAACACTGAGCTCGGTGATCTTTCACACTCATTAAAAGCAACACATGTAGTAAAACACGCCCTTGAACAAATGACCACCCGGCGGGGGGCGGCGTCTCTGACTGCACTGGCCTGAATGTTGAATTAGGCACGCGGCCATGTTGCTAATGGGTTTGATACAAGCGGCCAAGGCCAGGCCGGAGAAGGCATCTCGTGAGCCGTGTTGCTGACCGGCCCCTGCAACCCCAGGCAACTTGTGAGGCAGGTAAACTGACTCTGGTCACCTCGGCCAACCTCCCCTCTTTCTTGTCCTCCCGGGTGCCCTCCGTCCTGTCACCTGCTGTCCAAACGTCCACTGGCGTCCAAGGGATCAAGGGTCCCAGGGGGCCATGACATCACCCGTGACAGGAGGGAGGGGGAAGCCCCGGGGACCCCACCCTTGCCTCTGCTCTCACGAGGCAGCTGCCCACAGTGTTCAAGAAACTCACCCCTGCAGCTGGCTGACCCTGCATGGTGTGCCTTCCTGGTGCAAACTTGGTGACAATATCTGGTCCCCCATCACAGCCCAGAAACTCTGGGGTCACCAACAGTCAGGCACAGATTCTGCCAGGCACCGCGGGAAGGGACCTCCAGGCCAAGGGCAAGTCCCAGGTCCCAGCATAAAGCTGAGCTTCGTCTGGAATCATCATGAAGCACAGCATTCCCACTGGATACTCTGAAATACTTTAAGTTCCCTGAGGACCCATACTGACACCTTCCAGAGACCGGATGGTTCTCAATCCGATCCACCCCAATGGCCCTGTGTTAGCCCATTTTTACTACATACTTCCTTTGCAGTGCCCTCTTTACCTTCCTGAATAAAATTAAATTCATGGACAATATGCAACCTTCACCACCGAGATCGTCAGCCACACTTCTGCCCATCTCCCACCACATGGCCTTGAGTCAAGCCACCTTGGGACACAGCAGGGGGTGTCCAGGAAAGTGGGTGCCAGGCCACAGCAGCACCCCTTCCCCACAAGCTGCCAGAAGTCCTGCAGTTCTCTTCCCAAACCTCCCCCTGCCAAGAGAGAATCAGCTGAAAGGATATTAAAAAAAAAAAACTGAAAAATTCCACAATGCTGCATAAGCATCTATTACATCATTGTACATATAATGTGTGTGTGTATGCATGTATGTGCGTATCTGCAGCAATTTTAAAAGGAAAAGATTTTGAACTTATCCTCCTCACTCCGTCAGCAAATACTGAGCTCCTAAGATCTGCCAAGCATGAGGCAAGGCCCACGACAAAGGCTCTTAATACCGTACATGGCCTCTCCCTTACTCCTCCGAGGACTGACAGCACGGGCCTGGAGGCCTGGCACACGCGGCATCCAAACGCGGCAGCAGCTGACCGCACCCCTGCAGCAGTGGTTCGTTTACATGGCATGAAAATCAAGCGGGGACAGAACAAAGCACTGAAAGTCCTGTACTTGCTCTGAGCAGGAACAAGAAGCCACTTGTCTACTGATTCTAAACTGAGCACCCACTATATGCCAGGCGAACGCTGATGACAAAACTGTGTGCAGGACAGACCACTGTCCCTGACCCCCTGGAACTGGGAGCGAAGGATGAACGATCAGCTGCTCCTCACTCGAGCAGGGTAAGGGAGGAGTGTGGCCTGGGTGAGGCTGGAGCAGCGGGCAGGGCTGGACCCTGCGGGCGCAGCCTGAGTCAGCACAGGGGAGACCTCGGCAGAGTTTTAAGTGTGGGTGCACACAACCATTTTCCCTGTTTTTATTTTCATTTTAATTTTTTAAAACTTTTAGTTTGAAGTAATTTTAGACAATACAGAAAAGTTACAAAAGGAACCAGGAGTTCCCTCCTATTTCTCACCCCTCTTGTCCTGGTGTAACTGTCTTATTGTGCAACGTCAAATATAGAACAAGGGGAGGGAGGTGCGAGGGGGTCCAGGATTGGGAGACGCATGTATACCAATGGCCAGTTCATGTTGACGTATGGCAAAAACCATCACAATGTTGTAAAGTAATTATCCTCCAATTAAAATAAATTAATTTTTAAAAATATAGACCAATAATCAAGAAAAGGAAATCAACTTTGGTATAATATTGCTAACTGGACTACAGACTTTATTCAAATGAAATGTCACCAATGTTTGATCTGATTTCTGCTCCAAGACCCTACCAAGATCCTGGCTGGCTGGGACGGGTGAACGGCTGGAAGGTATTGAGAGCCAGCAGCAGCTCACCCTGACGTTGCTGCTGTGACCCAAGCGGAGGGTCAGAGCGGCCCGGCCTGGGGTCACTGCTGGGTGCAAACAGGCAGATTCATGAAACAAGTTCCAGGCAGAACCAACAGGCTGGACTGGGGGTGAGGAAGGGGAACAAGGCCGACTCCCCATGTTCCGCCCTACTCATTGGCTGAGGAAAACCAGGGCAGGCAACAGGTTTGAGGGGTAACATCAGAAGCTCAGTTCTGGACCCTTTAATTGTAAGATGCTTGCGAAATCCCCCAGCGAGGACGTCAAGAAGTCAGTCACACCATCCCAATCAGAGGGGAGATCCAGACCAGAGATGGGATGTTCCTGCTACACCCATGGAGAGGGTGACGAGAAAGGAGGGGCCAAGAAGGGAGCCTGAGGACCTCTGAGTCAAGAAGTGGTGGGGGAGGGAGTCCAGCAAAGAAGTCCAAGAAGACAGTCAGACAAACAGGATTCTTGAGGAAGCCAAGCCAAAAAAGGAACAGGCCACTCTGTCAGTTCAGTTCAGTTCAGTTCAGTCGCTCAGTCGTGTCCGACTCTTTGCGACACCATGAATTGCAGCACGCCAGGCCTCCCTGTCCATCACCCAACTCCTGGAGTTCACTCAAACTCATGTCCATCGAGTAGGCGATGCCATCCAGCCATCTCATCCTCTGTCGTCCCCTTTTCCTCCTGCCCCCAATCCCTCCCAGCATCCGAGTCTTTTCCAATGAGTCAACTCTTCGCATGAGGTGGCCAGAGTACTGGAGTTTCAGCTTTAGCATCATTCCTTCCAAAGAACACCCAGGACTGATCTCCTTTAGAATGGATTGGTTGGATCTCCTGGCAGTCCAAGGGACTCTCAAGAGTCTTCTCCAATACCACAGCTCAAAAACATCAATTCTTCAGTGCTCAGCTTTCTTCAGAGTCCAACTCTCACATCCATACATGACCACTGGAAAAACCATAGCCTTGACTAGATGGACCTTTGTTGGCAAAGTAATGTCTCTGCTTTTTAATATGCTATCTAGGTTAGTCATAACTTTCCTTCCAAGGAGTAAGCGTCTTTTAATTTCATGGCTGCAGTCACCATTGACAGTGATTTTGGAGCCCCCAAAAATAAAGTCTGACAGTGTTTCCACTGTTTCCCCATCTATCTGCCATGAAGTGATGGGACCAGATGCCATAATCTTAGTTTTCTGAATGTTGAGCTTTAAGTCAACGTTTTCACTCTCTTTCACTTTCATCAAGAGGCTTTTTAGTTCTTCTTCACTTTCTGCCATAAAGGTGGTGTCATCTGCATATCTGAGGTTATTGATATTTCTCCCGGCAATCTTGATTCCAGCTTGTGCTTCTTCCAGCCCAGTGTTTCTCATGATGTGCTCTGCATATAAGTTAAATAAGCAGGGTGACAATATACAGCCTTGACGTACTCCTTTTCCTATTTGGAACCTATTTGGAACTGTTGTTCCATGTCCAGTTCTAACTGTTGCTTCCCGACCTGTGTACAGGTTTCTCAAGAGGCAGGTCAGGTGGTCTGGTATTCCCATCTCTTTCAGAATTTCCCACAGTTTATTGTGATCCACACAGTCAAAGGCTTTGGCATAGTCAATAAAGCAGAAATAGATGTTTTTCTGGAACTCTCTTGCTTTTTCGATGATCCAGCGGATGTTGGCAATTTGATCTCTGGTTCCTCTGCCTTTTCTAAAACCAGCTTGAACATCTGGAAGTTCACAGTTCACGTATTGCTGAAGCCTGGCTTGGAGAATTTTGAGCATTAGTTTACCAGCATGTGAGATGAGTGATGAAAAGCCATCCTGGGGTGGACAGCATGGAGACTGGTAGCAGCATGCCAAGCAGGGATGCACCTGAGTGGTTAGACTTGGTGGGCTGAGTGGGGAAAGCACATGTCAATCCTTCAGAGAAGTGTGGTCATGACGTGTGGCAGAGAACTGGGGTGATGTGGCATTCTGGCGGGGATCTGTGCAGGGCGGAGGCACTCGAGAAAGCTCTGGCTGATGGGGTGGTCCAGGAGAGTAGGGAGGTTAAAGGTGCGGGGAAAGGAAGGCAGCTCAAGGAGCAATGCTGCTGAAAAGGGGAGAGAAGACAGAACCCATAACTCAAGTGAGGGGCTGGGGAATTACCAGGAGGAGGCAAACGTCTTCTGTAAAAGGAAGAACCAACTAGACATAACCTTTTGTAGGCTTTTCAGGAAGGGAGTGGGAGCGGGCGCAGGACTCTCAAGGTGTGGCTGTGGCTGTGAGGATGTCATGTCGGGTTCAGGCTGGCATACACGCTCTCAGGATGCGTGCCTGGAGTCACGAAGGTGACAGTGCTACCAGCCAAACGGCAGCGGGGGCCGGCTCTTTCAGGACAGCACTCGAGGGCAAAGAAAGAGCAGAGGCACAGGTGATGCACTTAAGTACCTGATGAATAAATACAGAAATGAAAGAGTGAACAGACGAGTTGACATGCTAATTCGCCAACTGACAACCTGAAGCCTATTTGAAGGTATTGTAAGAGATGACTGGAGAGGGAACTAGTATGATGGGCTGTGGATGACCGGAGGTGATGTGTGCAAAGGACTCTCATAGTCAACGGCGAAACAACAAATAATCTATTTTCTGTAAAGGCAAAAGGGTCTGAATAAACATTTCTCCAAAGAAGATATACAAATGACCAGTAAAGCACGTAAAAAGATGCTCAACATTATTAGCCATCAGGAAAACACAAATCAGAACCACAATGAGCTATCACGTCATACCCATTAGGATGACTATAATTTAAAAGACAGGCAATAACAAGTGCTGGCAGGGATGAAGAGAAACTGCAGTCTTTATACACTGCTGGTGGGAAAGTAAAATGGGGCAGCTGCTGTGGAAAACACGCCAGCAGTTCTTCAAAATGCTAAATATTGGAGCTCCCAGTGATTCCACACCTAGGTATCAACCCAAGAGAAATGACACACATGTCCACACAAACACTCGCGTACTAATATCAGAGCAGCATTCTTCATAAAAGCCCCAAGTGGAAACAACCCAAAAGCCCATCAACTGATGGTCTAGACACACAATAAAATATTCAGCCACAAAGAGGAATGGAGTGTTGATCCATGCTACACCACGGGTGAACCTTGAATCTTATGCTAAATGAAAGAAGACAGTCACAGAAGATCATATACTAGATGATTCCATTTCCACAACATGACCTGAAGGAAAACAAAGGGGAAGGCTCGTTTTACAGGAATCCAACAGGTCTTATAAAGCTACATCAGTTAAGCAGAGTATCAACACAGGGGCAGACAAATATTGATAGATGAAAGGGCAAAGTGTTCGAAACAGACTCACACATACGGACACAATTTATGACAAAAGCAACACTGTGGAGCATGGGACGAGGACGGCCTTTTCAAGAACAGTGCTAAGCTCTGAGTGGATATCTCTTGCTTCCTTTACAGCCACCCTCAGTGTTCTAGGCTAGTAACTATGCACGTGGAAAGCTACTGAATATCATTAGCTGCTTAGGAAATGCACACTAACACCATGAGCTGGGACTTCTCTGGTGGTCCAGTGGTTAAGAATCCACCTTGCATTCTATAAAGCAATTATTCTTCAATTAAAAAATAAATTAATTAAAAAAAAAGAATCCACCTTGCAATACAGGAGACATACTTTCGATTCTTGGTGGTGGAAAAATACGATCCCAAATGCCATGGGGCCACTGAGCCTGTGCACCTCAACCACTGAGCCCAAGTACTACAACAAAGGTCTTGTGTGCCAAAACTAAGACCCAACACAACCAAATAAATATTTTTTTTAAATTCATACTAGATTGAACCATGTGAAATTGCCAGAATTTGATCACTGTGATCTCTAAAAATGGCAATTTCATAGTAAAAGGCAAGACCATAGTGGGAGAAAGCATTTGTCTCACACATCACTGACAAAGGACAAGTAGCCTGAATATAAAGAGCTTCTAAAAATCAATATGAAAACCAAACCAAACAAAACCAGACCACTCCATGGAAAATGGGCAAGCTACTCAAGTACACACTTGACAAAAGAACAAAACCAGATGGCTGGCTGACGTAAGAAAAGGCACTCAACCAGGGAAACACGAACCAAATCAGGGAATCACAGATTAAAGCTACCAACAGAAACTCCACACACCAACCAGAGTGGCTAAAGCCAGACAGACTGACAGTGCCCGTGAAGACATAGGGCAACAGGAGCTACTGGTGGGAGGAAAAAAATCAGAAAATTAGCAGTTGGGTGTCAACTGTCTATTAAAGTTGAAGATACTCATATTCTATGACGCAAGACTCCCACTCTTGGATGACTATTTACCCAAAAGAAGTGCATGCAAGTGTCTCCAGGACACAGCACAGACGTGTCTGCAGAAGTTCAGCAGGAATCAGGATGGACCATCCACACGTCCATCAACAGGACAGACAGAGATGGCAGTACAGACCCAGAGAGCATGTCATAGCAGTGAGGATGGACAAACAACAACCACGATGAACGTCTGGATGGTCCAACAGGGATGAGCCCTGGAAGCATAATGTGGAGTGATGGAGCAGCCCCAGAAGAGGACATCCTGCAGATTCTGTCTGTATGAAATGCAAACGCAGGCAAAACCAGCTGATGGAGCCAGAAGTCAGGATGAGGTCCCTGCAGAAAGAAGAGTGAGCAGTACTGAGGGGCGCACAAAGGGAGGTTCAGGAGGGCTGGTACATCCCATCTCTTCCGGGTGCTGGTTGTGGAGACAGGTCCACTTTGTGATAATTTTTCAAATGTACACTTACGAGTCATGCATTTTTATTTATGCAAATTATACATCAAGGTGGAAGTTTGTTTTTAAAAACAGGTATCCAAAATCTTCAAAAATGCCGATATCATTAGAGACAAAAAAGGCTAGGAAATAGTTCTGGGTCAAAGGAGGCCACACAGATGTGGAACTAATGCAACGAACAGTCCAATCCCTGACTGGACCCTGGATGGAAGTAAGAAAAGCTCTGAAAGCTACCACAGGACAACTGGGGACAACTGACGGTGAACAACACATCTGCCTGGAGCACTTCTTGATGTGACAAGTCTTTCTATGCAGGAGAAAGTCCTCGTCCTTAGGAGACACATGCTAAGGAATTTAAGGGGGCAGGGTCATAATGACTGAAACTTATTCTCAAATGGTTCAGTGGCTCAGGAAAGAATAAAGAGGAGATATACACATACACACATAGATACATATAAAGAGCATGTATATATACACATATATAAAGGACATACAGATATATGTGTTTGCATAAATATACACATACATACATTTATAGAGCAAAAGAAAACAAATTTGGTAAAATGTTGAGTTGGTGAATCCAGGAGAAGGGCAAACTAGTGTTCACCACACTAATCTCTCAACTTCTCTGTGGGTCTGAAATTTTTCAAAATAAAAATTGGGGGGGAAAGCAAAAGGGAACCAAAAATCTGGCAAAACCAAACAACCTAATCCAGGTGTTTAAGGAGGCACTCTTGGTAAGAAAGGGCTTCCCAGATGGCCTTAGTGGTAAAGAATCCACCTGCCAATGCAGGAGACGTAAGAGACCTGGGTTCGATCCCTGGGTCAGGAAAATCCCCTGGAGGAGAAAATGGGAAATTCTGGAATTCTGGTATTCTTGCCTGGGAAATCTCATGGACAGAGGAGGCTGGTGGGCTATAGTTCATAGGGTCACAAAGAGCTGGACACAACTGAAGTGACTTAGCACACACACACACTTGGTTAAGAAAACCACAAAAAAAGAAGTGGCCCCGGGAGAGGGCAACACCATAGTTATCTCTGGCAGGACGAGAGAGGTTGGGGAAACATGGGCAGTGGCAGAGCTCTCTTTTTTAACTTGGTCAAAAAACACAGGGTGGGCACTTTAATCAAGTCGTAGGTGTATTTTATGCAGTCTTCTGTAGCTGTGTTGTTTCATGATTTTCACAAAGCTGTGGTTTTACGAAAGAACAAAGAGACTGAGCAGAGTAGAGCTGTGTCTGCAGTGTGAGAAAAGCAATTATAATCGAGCTGGACGAAGAGAGACCAGCTCAGTTGCTCAGCTCCAGCTCCACGGCCTCTGCCACCACACTCTGCAGGCCTCACCGCGTAGCAGCATCTGGCGTGGCAGCTGCTGGCGTGGTTACACGATCATAATAGCATTACTGCCTCTTCGCTGCCAAATGTTCTCACAATTTGGTTGCTATGAAAACACACCTAACTTACACTGAAGGATGATTTATTAAAGGTGTTGCAAGATGGTGGGGTTTTTTTTTTTTTTATTATGAAACAAAATTGTTTCCCAGCAAGTCATTTTCCCATAAATTTCAAATTAAAACTTAGCAAAAATATTTAAAGCTCCCATAGGTTTTGGTTCTTAATTCTCTTCTCCAGACAGTGCTATGAAGATAACTAGAAACAAAATGTTTATTGTTTACATCTACCTTGGAATTTAACTCCAAACGAGTTAGTCAGTAGAGGAATTAACTGCAAAGCTAAACCCGCATGATTCCATGTTGAGGATAAAGCCTCTCCACACACAGATTGGAGGAACCCTCCACAGCCTCTCGGTGACGCCACTTCCGACGAGTGACAACAGTACCTGTGTTCCATTTCAGCTCACAGACTCCAGCGCCAAGCCGCTCGGGTTCAGAACTCTCTACGTGCAGCCTGTGGCGTCTCAAGCAAATGACTTAAGCTACTCATGGCTCTGTGTCTTTATCTGAAAGGACATAATACCACCTACTGACTGGGTTGTTCTGAGAATTACACGAGTAAATACACTCAGCGGGCTAAGGCTCATGCCGGGTACATATATCACACAAGGCTTTGACCAAAGACCATCTTCACGTGAAAGAAGGCAGTGGCGGCATGTGGTAAAAAGCTGGCCGAACCGCCACGCCCAGAGAATGCGGCCAAAAGCATCCCATGTGAAGGAATGGGCTCTGGGGGGCATGCACCACTCTGGAATCTGAGAACACGGGTTCTAGCATCAGGCTCTGGCTTTAGGTACCAGTTCTCCCACCTCAAAACCACCTGTTGTTTAACACTCTTACTCTAGTTTACTCGTTTGTAAAACTCGAGCAATAAAGGTTGCAAGCTTACAGGACAGTTGTGAGGATTAAAATAATGTATGGAAAATGCCTGGCACGTAGTAAGCACTCAGGAAATGTTTGTTTCCGCTACTGTCACACCAGGATATCTGCAGTCTGCAGCCTGAAAGAATACAGAGAGCTGCGCCCCTGATGCTCGCCTATTAGAAAGTCATGTTACTGTTTGGTCAACAGTGTGGATGAAGACACAGAAAAAGTTGGTTATCACGAGTGCGGATGGGAGGACCAACCAAAGATTCCTGGGTGTCAGAGGACCTCCTGCCCCGCCGACCAGGGCAGCCAGCAGGTCAGGACCACATGCTCCAGGCCCTGCACTGACTGTGAATGTGAGTACAGTGTGGCCGCTGCTTCACCTCTTCCTTCCAGAGCTTGTGCAGATTGCCTCTTGTGGCCCAAGCAGCATACGCAGAGATCCAACTTAGCCAAGCTGACACGAGTCCACTACAGTCCACCTGTCGGCTTGGCACCCATATACACACATTCTCTGTGTGTGTGTGTGTGTGTGTGTGTGTGTACTGTGTGGCACACAGGATGTTAGTTCCCGACCAGGAATCGAACCTGTGCCTCCTGCAATGGACATGCAGAGTGCTAACCACTGGACCACGGGGGAAGTGCCAACATGCACCTCTTTTTAACCACAATTAATGAAGTAAATGGTAAAATTGGCCTTCCACCTGATGTAACACAGCCATCCCTCTTACAGCCAAAACCATGCTCACGCTCTCCTCCAAAGAGAATCCAGGTTCAGGACGTTAGGCGGTGCACTTAGCTCAGACGAAGGTGGCCTGTTGTCTCATTGCTGAGGCTTTCTTTCTTTTTTCATTCTTTCTTAACCAAGAAAGCCTCTTTGGCAGGAGCGGGGAAGTTACAAGGTGATACTTTCCTGCTCTGGGTGTCTCTGCTTTGAAGACAAACGCCTGGTGAAGTTGCTGGGTGCTATCAGATTCCTGGTTCCTTCCTTGAGAAGGAACTGCTCGTTAAAATGACATTCAATTAAGCAAACATTTAAGGAGTGTCTTACTGAGTGTAAGATATTGATTCCAGGTTAAAGTATTAAAACAAGCCTTTCACCTGCTGATTGAATTGTCTTTAATAACTATACCTGTGTAGTACTTTTCACTTCCATTACCTCATTTGATTTTCCGATGAGATAGGTGAAATAATCCTGCCTCCAATAGAGACGGGTGAGGGGTGTTGGCAGGGGCAGTACTTAACCACCAGGGCCACGCTTAAGCTGGAGGTAAATATCCATCCAGAATGTCAGGATGGAAAAGACCACGTAAGATGAGGCAGAAAATAGAGGCTGAGAGAGCAAAATCACATACGGAGCATAAAGACCAGCAGTGTCGCCATACTTCTCCCAGGACAGAGGGCTGCACGAGGACCTCACTCTCACCAATAAGGGAGCTGCCTCTACTTACCATTCTCTATGTTTCTATCCAGATTTTTTTCCTTCTAAATGGCTAGACTCTTATCTAAATTTTTAGATTTATTGCCAGACTCAAGGAACACTTGACTGCAACAGCGTATAACTCTGATGTCACAAAGTACTAGCAAATTCCATCTTCATATTCTATCATTTTACTGTGTGCAAGTACCAAAAAAAGTAAATGATGTGTAAAGGAAAAGCTAATGATGATTCATAAGTTTAAAATTTCCTTTTGTTTTTATTTATCTGAATTCATTTTATTTTTATTTTTTGGCCATACCACACAGCTTACGGATCTTAGTTCCCCAACGAGATCAAATCCACAGTGCTGCATTAGAAGCTTGGAGTCTTCACCACCAGATGGCTGGGGAAGTCCCTGAATTCATTTTTAAAAAGAAAAAGGAAAAAATATAGGACACCCCCCCACACACTATTTTTAGATTATTTTATAATTTTATATACAGACAAAGTATCATAAGAAAAGGAATGTACCAATGGAACAAAATCAAAATCTCATTCTCTTCTGATAATTTGGAGTCTTTGATTCTTCCCTTAGAACTTCTGCTCATTGTAAGAAGGAGCACATTAACAGTGTTGCTAAAAAACCTGTGTGACCTAGGGCAGGGCACAGAGGTTCTCCGGGCCTCAGTTTCTCCCTTAAAGGGAAAAAAAAAGACAGTTTAACTAGAATCATCTAAACCACAAAACACCTTTTACTAAATCTTTTTAAAAAGGATTTATAAAACTAATAAAATTAATGATCTGATGCAGGCTTTTTTGTCCAAGACAAAAGGAAATTTAAAACAAGGCTCCTGGATAGTAAGACCTGTTTTAGAGACTTGGACTTCTCATAAACATATGTTATCAAACTGTTCACAATGTAGCCACCAGCAACAGCACAGCTCAATGTCAACAAACATACTGCATTTAATCCTGGAAACAGAGGTATGCAGCTGTTTTTCGTGGAAATCAGCTTTGTCTCTGGCTAGTCACAGATCCCAGGTTAGAAGGCTGATCTGTCTGAAGCACGGAGACTGTCACTTCCGAACCTTAATATATTTCAATACAATCCCTAGATTGAGCGGGCATCTAAGTCCTACCAATCTTCCAGGACCTCATCGGAGGCCACTCCAGCCCTTCGGCCAGGCGGGTGAACTCTCCATCCCGTCTCTGTCACCCCAGGAACAATCTGTCTCTCCCCAGACAAACACTCCTCTCCCCAGCATTCCAGTGACTGGCTCCCGGCTGCCCTAACCGACTATAAATTCTCTGACACTGCGCTGGCTCTGCATTGTTCATGAAGCAACCACGCAATAAACATTTTTCAGAATAAACTCCTATAAATTAATACAATCATCTTAATTTATGGGCACAAACACAAATTATAAATCTTTATAAGTGACTCTGAACAGAGCCCTGAATTGAAGAGCCCAGTTCCATCTTTTAGACCCTTTGACAATATTTGAGGGGAAGCTGAAAACAGAAATAAAACCAAAATAAAATGGTTACTGAGAAAACATCAAAGCCTAAGTAAGAAGAAGCAGTTTGGGGACTTCTCTAGGGGTCCAGTGGCTAAGACTCCATGTTCCCAATGCAGGGGGCCCAGGTTCAGTCCCTGGTCAGGGAACTAGATCCCACATACCACAACCAAAAAGAGATCCCACGTGCCGCGACTAAGACCTGGTGCAGCCAAATAAATAAATTTAAAAAAAGAATAAGCAGTTTGTACTCTCTAAGGAAGAGCCAAACAATTTTGCTTTCTAATTTTCTTGCTTAATGTTAGAGAGGAAAAGGACCTCAGATAATAACTAGCTTTGAAAATTCTTATGACTTTGTGATTCATTTGAATGATGAACTGAGGCTAATAAGCTTTAGGTAACTGTCCAAGGTCACCTTAGTAGTAAGCGGCAGGGTTTCAGTTCAGTCGCTCAGTCGTGTCCGACTCTTTGCAACCCCATGAATCGAAGCACGCCAGGCCTCCCTGTCCATCACCAACTCCTGGAGTTTACCCAAACTCATGTCCATAGAGTGGGTGATGCCATCCAGCCATCTCATCCTCTGTCGTCCCCTTCTCCTCCTGCCCCCAATCCCTCCCAGCATCAGGGTCTTTTCCAATGAGGCAACTCTTCGCATGAGGTAGCCAAAAACCTGAACCAAAGCACACAGGTTTTCCTGTATTTCCCATGGTTATGTTAATAGATATACTTGGTGGGGAATCATGTGTGAGCATCACTACATTGTTTATATTAGCTTTGTAAATAAGGACAAAATTGTATCAGCCAGGCAACTTTGTTGCTTGTGTGTGTTCACAGTGCATGTGTATTTTAAGCACTAATGGTACAAAGGGAGAAACCAACAATGTTTCCACCGGTGCAGGAGGAATCAATTTTAAAGGAGAGCGCTAGTGGTTATTTCCAAGGCCATGTTAGATGCCTATACTTCATGGAAAAGGGTTGAAGTTAACTGTTCTAGTGCCCTTTCACTTAAATCTAGGACTTCACTCTCTGTAGCAGAGCTGGAAAGAAAATAAAAGTCTCTAAAAATTCCAGGCAAGTCATCAGTGTACATAGTCTTAAACCAAGATTCTTTACTAGTCTCCTTATCAAGGTAGTATTTCTCTCCAGTTAAAGACCAGGGGATTTATATATCTGTTACGAAGTCACTATGTAAAAACATCTTCAGGGTTTTTTGTTTTTTGTTTTTTGTTTTTGTGGAGGGGAGGGGGAACTGGATTGACAAAGAGGCTTTCTTTGCAAGCAACTCACTTCTGTGTGGCCCCTGAGACACCGGTGTTCACTCAGGATGGAAAGGGAGATGATATGGGTGTGTACAATCACAGGTCTTTACAGCTTTGCCTGCGAGAAACTGAGAAGTTCCTCTGGGCAGGAGAGTTTCCATGTGAGAGGAGCCAGGTAACCACAGTCCTACCCTCTCCCACACACACTTCTTTAAACATAAATAGCATTTGGACATCTTTCATTCTTAGCTTTCAACACTGCACGCACGCAGGTTCCAGGACTGGCAGACAGCCTGCTTTCCTGATCAGTGCAGTGGGAGATGGGTCTAGGGCTACCCACAGACTTTGCTGACAGTGTCTGAAAACCATACAGTGTACACTCAGAATACAAGAGAAACAGACCTTGGTTCTGGGATGAACTCACATCCCCTGGTATGTCTGCCATTGTTTAAATTGCAGATCCATCTAACCTCCCCCTGGACCACTCACTTGGTGACAAGGGGGCCTCGTGGTGGCAGCGGCTCTCAAGTCGTGCCTCTGTGCTCCTCCGCCCCACCCTGACCTACTTGGGCCTGTAAGGCTGTCCTCCCCTCGGCCCCAAGGGAGGACTCAGTTCTCCACCAAGCTCCTCCCGGGCGGAATCAGGTCTGAGGCTGGGAAGTACGCCAAGCAGAGATCTTTACATGGGTTTTTATTCCCTGCCATTTTTCAGGGAAAAGGAAACACGTGACGATCAGAAACTGTCAGAGAGACATAAAAAGAGATTTAATTAATAAAAAATACTCCTTTAAAGTTGTATTTGCACTGCCATTTTAAAAGGAGATAACACTAATAAGACTAGAATGAAGTCTCTATCAAAGGAGAGTGACTGCACATTGTTCAAATCTCAATTACCTCTTTGTTCGACGCTGAAGAACCGTCCTCAGTGAGTTATGCACACTTACTGAGACACACAGCAGTTCATCTTTTTGTCATGTTCTCGCCCTGCTGTAGCTTATGCAACTTCTCTCTTTTCAACAAATGGTGGTACAATGCCAGGATGGAGTTTACTATGAAAACGGAGCCATTAAAACCTACCTAAGAATAACACAACACTACCTTCCATGATCTGAAAAGGTGAAAGAGACGTCAGCACACCTTCAAGCACAGCTCAGGCTGGCACCTCGCCCCACCTGCAGAGGAAGACCAAAATGGGAGCCACAGGTCCGTGGCCATGGCCCAATCCCTGCCTTCCAAGGGCCCACCTTTGTCCTTTCGAGATACAGTAGGAATTCCCTGAAGCGAGGCACACGTGTCATCATTCACCACCCTCTCTCCTTCAGAGCGTGACTCGGTGTCCTGCACAGCGCGCGTGTTCGGTGACGCTGGTTTCCCATCGTTTCCACCAGCCATCCTCCACCTCCAGCAGGGCCGCTCCAGCTCCCAGACCACTCACAACCCTGGGGCTCTCAAGGAGCCATGTGGGCAGGGCTTCCGGTCACTCACGGGATAAAACCCAACACTGTCCCCATCAAATGAAGCCCCTGGTCTCCAGATCATGACTTGAAGCCCAAACAAGTGACCAAAAACTCCCTGGGACCATCAGGACTCGAAACGACCGAGGGGCCTTTGTCAGCTATGAATCCGATAAGGAACAGTAATCCCAGATCAGAAAGGTTCAAATACACGGAAGAGGGGACCAAGGGAGCAAAGGTCGGGAGGAGGCAGCACTCACCACAAGGTGCTACCGACGGGAGCAGCTGGGACAGCCGCTGCTGGAGTGCCACCCGCCATGGGTCTGCTCCCAACGCCGTGGCCTACTCAGGGACTGCTCCCCCACCTCCCACAGCTGAGCAGAACCAAACCTGGGCCACAGGAAGGGACCAGGGAAATACAGCTCCAGGCATTCCCTGCCATGAGGGCACTGCTGAGGGCAAGCACCCAGCTGACCACTCAGCCAGGCCCAGGCACTCCGCTGGAGTTGAGCACCAACAGGCGTTCTTGACCCTATCAGGCCCAAGACAAGCTCAAGGATATCAGCTAACAAAACACTGGACATTTTCTGCCAGATCATTCTCAAATACAGTCACTGGAATCTCTGCTGTAACTCTCTGAGCCACTTCTGTGCTTAAACTGAGTGCAGACAGAATTTTCCTCTGATGCTCCAGGAAACCCAGCCCACACTTCAACCCAGCTCTGCCAGGGTGCTGTCATCTCCACGGGCCCCTCAACAGCAGCGCCAAGCCTGATTCTCCCAAGTGTCAGCATCTTTGGGCTTGACTGGGCTTCGCTGGTGGCTCAGTAAAGAATCTGCCTGCAACGCAGGACCCAGGTTTGATCCCTGGGTCTGGAAGATGCCCTGGAAAAGGAATGGCAACCCACTCCAGTATTCTTGCCTGAAGAATCCATGGACAGAGGAGCCTGGCGGGCTACAGTCCAAGGGATCGCAAAGAGTCAGACACGACTGAGCAACTAAGCACAAGACACAAATACCAATAAAGACCTTTTGCTGACCTTATGCTAGAAATGTTCTGTTCAGGGAACCACTATAAAGAACGTCCCTAGACTAACAGAATGTCTTTTTCAGGCAAGAGTTAGACTTAAAAGTATATGTACTGCTTGCTGGCACAGGTTGGAGGAGTCTGCTCACTACTGGAGGGACAGGTGGGTCCTGGGCTGGGGAGTAAGTGCCAAGGTCTAGATGACCCTGTCCATAAGACCAGTTATACATGAGGGACTGATCAAACAAATGTATCACAGATGATGAGAGAAGAGAGGGAGGACCAGGGAAATGGGGAAAGAGGAGATGAACCATGTGACCTGAACTGTAATTGTGGTATGAACATTGTGGCTCTTACAGCTACCTCAGTAGATAAAGAACCACGAATGTATGTGTGCACACATGCATGTACAGTATGTACATCCTTATGCACATGTTTGGAGGGGAGTATACACATGCACAAGTTTCCTAATTATATCCAATGAAAAGGCTTAGTTGCCATAATGTCCCTGTGTGTGTGTGTGTTAGTTGCTCAGTCATGTCCAACTCTTTGCAACCCCATGGACTGTAGCCCGCCAGGTTCCTCTGTCTATGGGATTTCCCAGGCAAGAATTCTAGAGTGGATTGCCATTTCCTCCTCCAGGGGATCTTCCCAACCTAGGGATCAAACCTGTATCTCCCACATCTCCGGCACTGGCAAGCGGATTCTTTACTGCTGAGGCACTAGAGAAGCCCCCCTCCCACCCCGATACTGTCCCAGTAGCAATGCACATACATAGCACTCAGAACTTGGTTTCTGAAAACTATTTTCTTCTCAAAGGAACCAGAGCTTATTGGAGAAATGAGTGATTGCAAGGCTGGGGAAAAGAAAGACCAGGATCCACCTGAGTGTGTTGTGCCAGAAGAGGAAGGATGTATACTCCAGGAATGATGTAGACATGTCAAAAGGACACAGTGGCTCCCACTGGCCAAATCCGGGACAATCACAACGTCAGAGTAGACAGTGACAGAAATGGATTATAACCCAATGAATAAAGTAAGATCTATGAGTCTGCTGCTGGAAAGAGAGGGAGTGAAGAAGGAATAAGGCTTCACCTTACAGAGGGACATCAACCAACAAATGCAAGATAAACCATGAGATTAGAAAATTGCCATTCAGCCACCGTTGCACCAATTGATTCAGGTAAGACTCATCAAAGGAAGCTAGTGGGTATAAGCTGAATGAAAGACAGTCTCACAGCCTTACACAGCCTCAAAATATTTCTCATCAAGTAGTTATTCAATAATTACAAAATTCTAATTAATTTTGTAGCAAAGAAACCTGGCAGACACCTTCTCGACCAACGATAACTCCTAACTAACATCTGTGGAGATGGGACAAGTCAAAATTGTGTGCGCTTCCATTGACACAGTCAGGAGGACACAGCCCCACTTCTGCAGTCCTGCCAAAAAGGTACAACCTGAATTCCATCATGAGGGAACACAGACAAAACCAAACTGAGGGACATTCTGCCAAAGCAACCGGCCTGTTCTCTTCAAAAATGTCAAGGTCATGGAACAGAGACAAGGAACTGTTTCAGATTGAAGGTGACTGAAGAGCCATGACAGGTGATGTAATGTATGAGCTTAGACTGGCTCCTGGGCCTGTAAAGGAAATGACTGGACAAGTGACAAGATGTGAAGGGGGGCTGTGAAGGGTATGATGACTGAGCATTTCCTGACTTGGTGGGTGTACGATAACTGCACATGATGTGTCCTTGTTTTTAAGAAATACACAGGGAAGGGACTTCCCTGGTGGTCCAGATGTTAAGAATCCACCTGCCCACACAGGGGACATGGGTTAGATCCCTAGTCTGGGAAGATCCCACATACCCTGGGGCAACTAACCCCATAAGCCGCAACTCCTGAAGCCCATGCACCCTAGAGCCCATGTTCCACAACAACAGAAGCCAACACAATGAGAAACCCGCACACCACAACTAGAGAGCAGCCCTCACTTGTCGCAACTGGAGAAAGCGTGTGTGCAGGAGCGAAGACCCAGAGCAGCCATAAATAAATAAAAAGAAAAAAGTACACAAGGAAGTGTTTAGGGACTCTAGGGACTCTTGTCTGCAATCTGTTCCCAAATGGGTCAGAGAGGAAAAAAACAATGTGTATATGTGGTTTGGAGAGAGACAAATGTGGCAGAACATTAACATTTAGGGAATCTGGGCTAAGGGCTTCAGTGGACCCCAGAGACCCCAACCACACAGTTCTGGTCACAGCCACCGGGCACAGCTCTTAAGACGAGCCACTAAGGCTGACCCACTGGACAAAAATGCGTGTCAGTGGTGCTCTTCTAACTGAAAATGCTAATCAATGACATTTGATCATCGATGCCAAGAGTGGAGACTGCTGCTGCTAAGTCGCTTCAGTCGTGTCTGACTCTGTGCGACCCTATAGACAGCAGCCCACCAGGCTTCCCCGTCCCTGGGATTCTCCAGGCAAGAACACTGGAGTGGGTTGCCATTTCCTTCTCCAATGCATGAAGTGAAAAGTGAAAGGGAAGTCGCTCAGTTGTGTCCGACTCTAGCAACCCCATGGACTGCAGCCCACAAGGCTCCTCCGTCCATGGGATTTTCCAGGCAAAAGTAACTGGAGTGGGCTGCCATTGCCCTCTCCGAGAGTGGAGACTAGGACATCACAAACCCCTAAGAGAAAGGCTATGTCGCGTATCTCTGAACCCCGCCCCCTCACCACATTTAGGGTCTCTTGTAAATGCTCAAATAGTGGGTGCTCAAACAATGCATGTTGAATGCAAGCTCCCTGTAGTGGACTGAAAAGTGTCCCCCCTCATTCATGTCCACCAGAACCTCAGGACATGGGCTTATTTGAAAACAAAGTGTTTGCAGATGTGATTATAAGTAATCACATAAGGTTCAAGGTGAAATCACACTGGATTAGGATGGGCCCTAACTCCGACGAGCGTCCTTCCAAGAGACAGAAGAGAACACACGGAGACCCCGAGTAAGCCGTGTGAAGATGGAGAACGCTGCGTGTACCACCGGGGAGCACCCAGAATGGTCAGTGGCCCAGGAGCCAGGTGCCCCGCCTGGGATGGGTTCTCCTGAATCTCCAGAAGGAACCAGCTGCCTAGGCCCTGACTCTGGACTTCTGGCCTCCAGCACTGTACAAGTGGCACTTTATTGTAGCAGCCCTGGGGAGTGAATATATGACTCCAAGAATATGTGAAATGGCTTTGTAAACAATACTAAAATCTCACTTAACATCTTTACGCAATTAAGGTAAATAATTTGACATACTCATATCTCAGCTAAGTGACTATGACATAGTACCTTATGCCACACACCACATAAGCACTGTTTCTTTATGACGCTTTATGAGCTGCTCTTAATCTGCTCTGGAAGAATGGAGACTGTCAGAAGTGTACACTGTATTTATTTTTTCTTAAGAGACAAACTGATTTCTAGATTACTGACAGCCAGTTTTAGACATTCTGACATGTTACAAGTTAACTACAATAAAAACTTCCTAGAATAAGGGTGAAAATGTGGGAATGAACACGATATTGAACAGCTGGGCATTCCCAGCCATGAATCACACCACACACAGCACAGTGATATGAGAGGACTGGAAAGAGTTAAACAACGTAGGGCTTATGCAGAAACACAGTTGCTGTCCTTGTAGTTCAGTCAGGCAAACATAAAATAATATTGATGTCTGAGAAGGGCTTTCGATGGGAACAGCGGCTCACATTCATCAAGAGAGCACTTGCCCTTCCTCGGGAGCGTTTCACGTGGGGCCGCGGGTCTATTTATAACGGCTGGCATCGGGCGCCACAATGGGCGATTGTATTGTGCAGCTGTTTGTGTGTATCGAGAAGGGCAGCCGTGGACAGCCTGCACTTTGATGTTTCCCTTTTTTGGAGATTTAAAATAACATTTAAAAAATTGCCAACAAGCAAGGTCACAAAATATTTTTGGATGGCACGAGAATGAGCGCACAGTCGTGGGCCCTTCAGACCGGCGGCCTGGGACTCGGCCAGCAAGCCTGATTGCACAATCTCCCGCCAACGCCAACTTTGCGAGTTATTTGCCTGGGAGCACTCACAGACCGTTCCTTCCTGGTAAAGAAACTGCACTGGACACATCTGCTGAGGGTCTCCCTGACAGGGAAGACCGAACAGAGCAAGGATTTCCTTGGTGGCCTTATTTCCCGCAGCAACCACCCCCTCTAAGCCTCTTTGCTGCCCTCACCCTGCAGCTCCCCCAAAGCCCGGCCCCCTGGCTGAATCTTCTCTGACACACCACGTATTTCCCTAAGATGCATGTCCACCTTTTGACGCCCTCATCCTACATGTGTGGTCCACAAAAGCAGGGACAGGCAGAGTGTCTGTTCCCTTCACTGATGGATCTGCAGAACTGAGACAGCGGGCTGGCCCACACTATTTACTGAGTTGTGTTCCTGTGAAGTGACTTAAGTAGCAGACAATGGTTTCTGGAAGCACATGGGAATTCTGAGGACCAGGATCAGGTTCCAGAATTCTCCCCCGACCATAAAGATTAGGGTTTTGTTCACATACACTCACAGCATGCAAAAACAAAAATGGACTTCATATATACTTGATGTCCTCAAACTGGTAAAATGCCAAGAAAGACTAAAACCTCACAGGGTTCAATTCCAAAATCGTATTCATTCAAATTGTGTCTCTGACGCTATTTGAATCACTGTTTATCCATTGGGCAAACCCTGCTGGAGGTTTCAGACTCGGGAGGCACTGGTGCTAGTGAAAAGCATGGCCCTAATTCAGCAAGTATGAAAAAACATCAACTAAGGCAAAAGGACACTCTGCTGTGCACAACAAATGACTCTAGGCTTTAGTCTTTTTCGGGGTCTTACGGCAGTATGCATCTTCCCAGGTGGCGCAGCGGGGGCCAATGCAGGAAACACAAAGAGACACAGGTTTGATCCTCGGGTCAGGAAGATGCCCTGGAGTAGGAAATGGCATGCACTTCAGTATTCTTAACTGGAGAACCCCATGGACAGAGGAGCCTGGCGGGCTACAGTCCACGGGGTCACAAAGAGTTGGACATGACTGAGCCACTGTGCACACACACAGGATGGGAGACACGCTCTAGACCTGAGGTTCACTCCACGGGAAGCCAGTGTGTGTTTCTGCAGCAACATCCAGGTGGTTGCAGTCACTCCAGCACCACTCCACAGCAGTATATCATGAAAACTTGATGGAAAGTGAAAGTGAACGTCACTCAGTCGTGTCCAACTCTTTGCGACCCCGTGGACTATAAAGTCCATGGAATTCTCTAGACCAGAATACTGGAGTGGGTAGCCTTTCCCTTCTCCAGGGGATCTTTCCAACCCAGGGATCGAACCCAGGTCTCGCCCACATTGTAGGTGGATTCTTTACCAGCTGAGCCACAAAACTTGATTTTAGGTAAATAAAATTCAAATCACCACTGGCAAATTCTGGAAGGTCAGGAAGAGGCAGAGATCAGGGCTCCAGTGAAAGGGGAGAGGGCACAGGCAGAGAGGGGAGAAGAGTGAGTGGGGACATGGTGGGGCTATCCTGGGAGCTTCTGCTGAGCCTCCCTCCCTTCCACGCTGTGCAGGCACGGCCAGACTCAGAAAGCTGGTTCTACTCAGCAAATTCACAGGTGAGGAAGTCTTTAGAAATGCTTTTGGGGTGGAAATCCACTAGCAGAATAAAGGTGTGGCTCCCTAAATGTGAGTAACTTCTTATCAAAGACACTTGAGGAACGATAAAGCCCCTGCAGGTGGTCAGCGAGATGGCTGGCTTGCTGAGGACCTCTGGCAAATGGCTTTGAAGCCACTTCTTAAGCCTGCCGGGCACTGTTTGAAAGGCACTGGCAGGGAGCTTTCAGTCAGGGCTTGGGAATCTGAAAGTCAACAATGGAGAAGCAGGTCAACTTCCCCCCCAGACTCCTCTTCCCACACCCACAGAGGTTATCTTCAGAAAAACCTATGATATCCTGGGTTCGTGAATAATTTCCTCAACATCAGAGCTCAAAACATTTACAGACCCACTGTCTCACACACAGCTATCTTTCTACCTTCACAAAAATTCTGTGTCTCCAAAGCAAATGTAAGTTAGGGGAGGGGGGTGAGGGGGTGGGGGCCACAATAGTCCTCTCAGGAGTCAGAACCAGCCTTCACTGTAGAAAGCAGAATTCTAACCTCAAAATTGGTCTCCTGGGACCACCAGGAGGCAGCGTATGACCCACGAGGACCAGACCAATAGACACCCCAGCTGATCTCTGCATCAGCAATTTTCACTGCCACACCTGCACACAGTGGGTCCTCGGGAAACATACTTCCTTGTTACATTCGAGCATGATGAAGGCCAGAGATGTGCAGAGCTCTACATGTGTGTTTTTATTATCGGTTCCCACTGACAAGCAGTCCACACACACACCCCCACCCCGCCCAGTAGCGACCCCTGTGATTTCTGAAGTTGCCACACCTGAGCTGCTGCAGGCCTGGGCTCAGACAAGCGTCAGTCCCGAAGCCCTGCCATGAGGGCCACGGTCGGTGCCAGTGCAGGGCTGGTTCCAGCTGAGTTCGGCCCAAGACCTCACTTCTTTCAGGTCACCTGCACTGGTGAAACTTACCTCAATCTTATTCTGCTACTATTTTATGTCTATCATAGGTCTTGGCAGATACAATAACATGATTTTTAAAAAACTGATGTTTGGGGCATCTTGGTGGTTCAGTGGTTAAGAATCCACCCTGCAATGTAATGGACACCAGTTTGATCCCTGGTCTATGAAGATTCCACATGCTGCGGAGCAACTAAGCCCGTGCCTCACAACTACTGAGCCTGCACTCCAGAGCCCATGAGCTGCAACTACTGAAGCCCACGTGCCTGGAGCCTGTGCTCCAGAACAAGAAAAGCCACCGCACTGAGAAGCCCGCCTACCACAACAAAGAGTCGCCCCTGCTCGCTGCAACTGGAGAAAACCTGCATGCAGCAACAGGGACTCACCACAGCCAATAAACAAATAAATCTTTTAAAAAATTGATGGCTGTTTTCTCATTTTAAAGGCAATAAATATATTTCTGCTGGAAATACCTTAAAAAGTGAAAAGTATAGTGTAATGGAAAAATAAAGATGATCAGCAACCCTAACCGGAGAGATCAACCACTCTTAACCTCCTTACTTCTTTAACACCATTTTTAAATAGTAGCTTTATTAAGATAAAATTCATACCTCATACAATGTACCCATTTAAAGTACAAAAGTCAGAGACTTTCAATGTGTTCACAGAGTTGGGCGACCACAGGCCGGTCCACGGAGAACATTTTCACCATCCTGAAAACAGGCCCTGCGCCCTCCAGCAGCTTCTATGTCCTGTGGTCTATGTTCTATGTGCTTCTACGTCGCCTGGCCTCAGGCCTCTGCCGTGTGCTTGCCAGCAACGGCCCGCTCCCCCACCCCTGTGCCCCTGCAACGGCACCCCCCACGCCCTGCCCGGTAGAAAAGTCTCAACTCCACTCAGAGGTTTAAATAAGCTGCTGCGAGCACAGAAGAGGCCCCATTTTGGATATCCTCTCCTATCTGATTCCTCATTAGTAATAAAGAACAACAACAAAAAGATGATGATAAACAAAAGGGACAACAGGAGGAGAGACAGGGGAAGCATCTGCTGCTTGCTCCAAAGTCCCAAGTGCTACTTGCAAAGCCCATGACAGAGAATGCTGCTACCTCCTTCTCAAGGCCCAGGACAGCAAGGACTGCTACCAGGCTCATTGCAGAGACAGGAAAACCGAGGTCACAGAGGCTCAGAGGATGGAGAGCTGAAATCTGAACCTTCAGCAGCATGATGCCAGAGCTCAGGCCCTAACCCTGCTCTGTGTCCCCTCTTCTTTTCGAGAACTCTCTAAAATGCAGTCACACCAGAGTGACATCACAGGGGACATGACTGATGGGCACTTTCCCACAGAGCCTGGGAAGGCATGCACTCTCAGTGGGATAAAGGGCAGCAGGGCGGGGACCCGGCAGAGAGGGGACCAGGCAGGCGAGTGACGTGAAAGGTGCAGGCAGAACTAGAGTTACTCACAAGCCACAGATCGCACCAGTCTGAGTATTCTGTCCCTGCTGGGAGAGCGGCCCTCGTCTCCTTTTAGTCCAACTAATTATTATTGATTAAGTTTATCTCCTTGGAGCTAAAAGAAGTCCCTGAGTTAAAAACCACTGTGGCAAAGGGTAAGTGAACTGTATGGAGAGGGGATCCAACCAAACAATGGCTAAAGCAAGCCTTTGGTTTGGAAGCCACTCACTGGCCTATCAGCAGAGGCTGTCTTAATGGGAACAGGGGATGCTTTTCATTTCCATTCTATACACCTCATGCTGCTGTGTTTTTATAACTAACTTAACACCACTTAGGACCCTGCGGGGCGGAGGGGTGTGGGTGAGATACAAAAAGGCAGCTTGGTAAAAGGGGAGGGGAGGACAGAACTTCTGGAATAATAAGTGAGAAGCTTCTCCAAAAGCAAAGAGAAGAACTGGATTGTCAAAAGCAACCATTTCAGGAATGGAAATCAACCAAACAACAAATCAAGAAGTGTTCACTCAAAGAGAACTACAGAAACTTGCATTAGAGCAGTGTGGATCCATAGCATTCTAGCCCTGTGGTGCTCCCACCCCTCACCCCAGCTCCATCACAGTTTTGGATCCACGAGGGAGGGCAGGACAGGCTGTGAAAACTGGTGTCTCCACTGCTAGAGGAAATGACTGATGTGGAGCAGAGCACACGCCCAGGGCACTACCATAAACAACAGTGATCTCGGAAAGTTATACAAGGCCAACATCTCAGAGAGCCTTAGGTTGCAATACTGATCAGGGTAAGACCAGCAGATTAGCCAAAAATACATGAGATAGATGCTAAAAACAAGAGAGCTATAGTGGGCAAGGGTAAGCTCACACACGTCCCTGGCATCCTGAAAGGGCGCACACATGCAGGAGAGACCGGAGAGGGCCCTAGTTATCTATTCCTGCCTGGCTGAAGCGAGGTGGTGGCTGAAAGTAAACCAAGCTAGACCTAAATGGCCTGAATCTTGCACATGTTCCTCAGTGTACACACAGATTCACTGCAAAATGATGAAGCTCTGCCAGTTTAAGGTGTTTAAACATAACTCTGATCAATCACTGGCTGACCATTAAGCTATGCTGACACAGGGGCAACCCTTAGGAATCTGGGCTTAAATATAAAAATAAGAAAAGAACAGGATCAGCAGCAGCTGCACACTGCTAAGACACACTCTATAGAATTAATCCAGGCAAGTCAAAAAAACAAAAAGCAATGAAAACAAAGCTGGATTTTTGTCAAGGGTGATCAGAATCTAGAGTTGCTATATTATGTGAACTAAAACATCCAGTTTAAAAAATAAAATATGAGACATGCAAAGAAACATGAAAGCATTGTGAACAATACTCAGGAAAAAGAGCCATCAACAGAAACTCTAAAGGGGGTTCAGATACAGAACTTGAAAAAATTCAAAGTAACTATTATAAATACGGTCAAAGAAATGAAGGAATCTGTGTTCAAAGAAAAAAGGAAAATATGAACACAATGATTCACCAAATAAAGAATATAAAAAGAGAGAAAGAGAGAGAAATTATAAAAAGGAACCAAATAGAAATTCTGGAGTTCAATAAATGTAGTAGAAAATTTACTAAAGGCTCAGTGATAAATTTGATTGGAAGAAGAAGAAAAAAAAACAGCAAACTTGAAAGTATCCAATATGATGAAGAAATAAGAAAAGAATGAAGAAAAATGCACAGAGTCTCCAAGACATGAGGGATACCACCAAGAATAACAACATATATGTAAAGGAAGCCCCAAAAGGAGAAGTCAGAAAAGAGCACAAAAACTGTTTGAAAAAAAGGCCAAAACTCCCCATATTTGATTTTTAAAAATTGATCTTCACATTCAACAAACTCAAAGTAAGTTCAATAAACTCCAAGAAACACAAACACAAAAAGATCCACTGGACTCAGTACAGTCAAATCTTCAAAAGCAAAACACAAAGAGAAAAGTCTGAAAAGCATCAAGAGATAAATGTCATCATATAAGATGACCCACAAAAAGATTAACAGCTGACATCACATTAGACATGATAGAAACCAGAAGGCAGTGACAAAATACTTTCAAGATGCTAAAAGAAAAAAAAACTTGAAAATTGTTAACCAAGAATTCTATATCCAACAAAACTACACATCAAAAATGAAGTAAAAATAAGGACATCCCTAGATTCCAGATACTGAGAGAATCTGCTGCTAGCCCTGCCTTACTAATACCAAAGGATATCCTTCAGTCTGGAAGTCAGCACCAGATGGTAATCTGAATCTACACAAAGAAAGAAAGAGCACCAGTAATGGTAATTGCACAGATAAATGTAAAAAAGAGTTATAAATAATAGTCTCTTGCCTTTTTCTCCCCACAGGTAATGATTTAAAAGACATGAACATAAAACAATAACTATAGACCTTTACTCCAGACCTCATAATTCAGTTACATCAAGATGTAATATATATGACAATAATACCACAAACAGAGACACAAAGGGGGAAGAGGAAGAGATTTAATGGGGAAACTTTCTATATCTTATTGAAAATGAGTTAGTATTAATCAAAAGTAGATCATGTGAAATGCATACTGTAATCTCTAACCACTAAAAATATAACTCAAGAAAAATCTTATTAAATTTAATTCATTTAACATTAAATTTATGGATTAAAATAGAACCTTAGAAAATATCTATTTAACACAAAAGAAGACATAAAGGAGCAATAGAAGAACAAAAAAAAAATTGTGAGACAGAGAAAACAAAGAGCCAAATGGTAGACATAAATCCAACCATATCAATAAATACACTAAATTTGAGTGGGTTAACCACTCCAGTAAAAGGCAAAGACCATCCAATTGGATAAAAAATTGGATAAAAAACAAAGCAACAAGCATTTACTGTATATCACAAGGAATTATATCAAATATCTTGTTATGACCTATAGCAGAATGTAATGTGCAAGAAAAAAAACTGAATTGCTATTCTGTACACCTGAAACTCATGCAATATTGTAAAACAACTATATTCAATAAAAAAATAAATTTTAAAAAATTAAATAAAAACAAAACCCAAACATATGTTGGCTACAAGAGACATAAACAGGTTGAAATAAAATGATGGGGAAAGATACTATGCAAACAAAACAACAAGAAAACTGCAGTCACTATACTCATATTAGAAAAACTAACTGTAGGGCAAAAAATGTTAGACAAAGAGAAATTTTTATAATGATGAAACAGTCAGTTCATAAGGGAAATATAACTATTATATACACATAAACACTTAAAACAGAACCCCAAAATACATGGAGCAAAAACTGACAGAAGGAGAAAAAGACAACTCAAAGTAATATTTTAATTGATGTAACAATTAAACAGAAAACTAGCAAAGATATATAAGGCTTGAACAACCAACTTAACCTGACATCTGCAGAACACTTCCAGCAACAACAGTGAAATACATATTCTTTTCAACTGCACATGTAACATTCTCCAGTGCAGACAACAGGCTAGGCCAAAAAAATAATTAACAATACATTTTAAAGGATCAAAATCATGTAAAGTGTGTTGTCTGCTGCAATGTAATTAAACCCTAAGTCAAGAAGAGAAATTTGGGGGAATCTCAAATATTTGGAAATTAGAAAACATTCTTAAATAATTCAAGAATCAAAGAAGAAATCACTTCAAACTGATTGAAAATTAAAACACAGCAGATCAAAATTATGGAAGTCAGCCATGGAAAGTACTGAGAGGGAAATTTACAATTTTTATAAAAATCCTGGAGGGGAAAAAAGAAAAGTCCCAAGCCAGTAATCTAAGATGCCACCTTAAGAAACCAGAAAGAACAAATTAAACCCCAAAGAAGCAGAAGGCAGACATGAATAAATATTAAAGTAGAAATCAATGAATTAGAAAAAAAAAATAGAGAAAATCAAAGAAACTGAAAGTTCATTCTCTGATCAGAAACAAAGCAAAGATGTCCATTCTCATCACTTCCAGTCAACAGTGTACTTACTGGAGGTTCTAAGCTGTGCACCACGGCAGGAAAAGAGAATTTAAAATATATTAACAGATGACTGGAAAGGAAGAACTTAAACTGTCCTTATTCACATATGCCAAGATCTTGTACACAGAAAATCCTAAGGCAACTACAAAAAAAATCTACTAGAATATGTGAGTTTTAACAAGTTCACAACATACAAGATCAATATCAAAAAAACTATATTTCTACATACCAGCAATGAACAATCCAAAAATAAATAAACTCCATTTATAACAGCATTAAAATTAATAAGTATTTAGGGATAAATTTAATAAAGAAGTACAAAATTGTTGTATGCTGAAAACCATACTCACCTACTGCCGGACATCCTGGAATGTGAAGTCAAGTGGGCCTTAGAAAGCATCACTATGAACAAAGCTAGTGGAGGTGATGGAATTCCAGTTGAGCTATTTCAAAGCCTGAAAGATGATGCTGTGAAAGTGCTGCACTCAATATGCCAGCACATTTGGAAAACTCTGCAGTGGCCACAGGACTGGAAAAGGTCAGTTTCCATTCGAATCCCAAAGAAAGGCAATGCCAAAGAATACTCAAACTACCGCACAATTGCACTTATCTCACACGCTAGTAAAGTAATGCTCAAAATTCTCCAAGCCAGGCTTCAGCAATATGTGAACCATGAACTTCCAGATATTCAAGCTGGTTTTAGAAAAGGCAGAGGAACCAGAGATCAAATTCTCAACATCCACTGGATCATGGAAAAAGCAAGAAAGTTCCAGAAAAACATCTATTTCTGCTTTATTGACTATGCCAAAGCCTTTGACTGTGTGGATCACAATAAACTGTGGAAAATTCTGGAAGAGATGGGAATACCAGACCACCTGACCTGCCTCTTAAGAAATCTGTATGCAGGTCAGGAAGCAACAGTTAGAACTGGACATGGAACAACAGACTGGTTCCAAATAGGAAAAGGAGTACGTCAAGGCTGTATATTGTCACCCAGCTTATTTAACTTATATGCAGAGTACATCATGAGAAATGCTGGGGTGAAAGAAGCACAAGCTGGAATCAAGATTGCCAGGAGAAATATCAATAACCTCAGATATGCAGATGACACCACCCTTATGGCACAAAGTGAAGAGGTACTAAAAAGCCTGTTGATGAAGGTGAAAGAGGAGAGTGAAAACATTGGCTTAAAGCTCAACATTCAGAAAATGAAGATCATGGCATCTGGTCCCATCACTTCATGGGAAATAGATGAGGAAATAGTGGAAACAGTGTCAGACTTTATTTTTGGGGGGCTCCAAAATCACTGCAGATGGTGACTGCAGCCATGAAATTAAAAGATGCTTACTCCTTGGAAGGAAAGTTATGACCAACCTAGACAGCATATTAAAAAGCAGAGACATTACTTTGCCAACAAAGGTCCGTCTAGTCAAGGCTATGGTTTTTCCAGTGGTCATGTATGGATGTGAGAGTTGGACTATAAAGAAAGCTGAGTGCCGAAGAATTGATGTTTTTGAACTGTGGTGCTGGAGAAGACTCTTGCGAGTCCCTTGTACTGCAAGGAGATCCAACCAGTCCATTCTGAAGGAGATCAGTCCTGGGTGTTCATTGGAAGAAGTGATGTTGAAGCTGAAACTCCAATACCTTGGGCACCTGATGCAGAGGGCAGACTCATTTGAAAAGACCCTGATGCTGGGAGCGACTGGGGGCAGGAGGAGAAGGGGACAAAAGAGGATGAGATGGTTGGATGGCATCACCGACACAATGGACATGGGTTTGGGTGGACTCTGGGAGTTGGTGATCGACAGGGAAGCCTGGCTGCAATTCATGGGGTTGCAAAGAGTCAGACACTACTGAGCGACTGAATTGAACTGAACTGAAAAAACATATTATTGTTGAGATATTAAATAACATCTAAATAAGTGGAAGGAGACAGATACTGGTTCTTAGGTTGAAGCACTGAGAATTGATAAGATGGATTTTCTCCCCATATATACAGATTCAACACAATCCAGTAAGTTTTTCTTATAGAAATGGACAAGAATGGCCACGAGTAGATAACTGAAGCTGAGTTATGGGCACCTGAGTTCATTGTACTGTTGTCTTCACCTTTGTATGCTTGAAGTTATCCATAATATAGCGTTTATTATTTGTTAAAAAAAATTAACAGAACTTTTTTTCTGCTAGATGAGATGCTTTCCAATTCATGCATCATCAAACAAAGCCAATGAGATCTCAAAAATTAAGTTAAAAAATTAACAACTAATTCAGGGGCTGCCTTAATACTTGTCACTCTTCATCCTCTGCCTACCTCACTCACCTCTAGATTGATTATGGCCCCAAGTCACTCTTAGTACACATGGCTAGTGGGTGGACGGGTGGGGAGAACTTAAGAGGGCAAACATACAGAGTAACAAAGGAAGGATAAGGGGAAGATCAGAAGCATTAGCTACAGCAGTTCCTGAAATCTAGTCAGTCACCAGCCTTAAGTTTTTGGCAGCTTCCAGCCAGCCACTCCACAACCTCCTGTGTCAGTCTCTAATGACCTATGTGCTGGACTGGAAGCTGCTAAAGTCTGTTACAAAACGCCCCTCTATTGTTATGTCAATTACACCGTAATTTACTTGAATCTGAGCTAAGTACAAATTAGTGGTGCTCTAAGATCAAAGCATCCAGGGTTTTAAAGTTGTCATCTTCACTGCCCCGCCCCATCCCATCCTGTCTGGAACACCTGCACATGCCTTTCACTTTCCATTCCCAAGTGTACACTATAAAGCCCTCACAGAAAGGGAAAGTAAGCTGTGTTTTAGTTTCCTCCCAAACATTTGGTGCTTTCCAATTTTCTTTCTTTCTTCCCTAATGGAATAATACTTTACATTTGTCATGCATTATTCATCTCCTCTTAAGATCCTTACAACACCACCACAACAGAGACAGGGAGGGCATTAAATCTGAAATAATGGTGAGGTCCAATGTCGCACAGTATCAATCAGCCTCCTGTACAGGCCCGTGACTTTGACAAGTGGGACGTGTTTTCTACTTTCTGCTGCTGCCTCCCAAGGCATGGGGGCACTTCCAAGCAACAGACAAGGGGCCTGCTCCAAGGATGGGTACGAATTTGCCTGAGTATCTGTGATGGGCAACTGGGAAGTTACATCTACATCTAATCATGGAACGCCCTCAAATTTACAAAAATGTACACTCTTGAAGTTTGAAAAAGTATTAAGTAGCTCAATTACAATACATAGTACTGCGTAAGTCTTTTGTCTGGAAAAAACACTTGGTTTTCTCATCTTGATCAACTATAACAAACTCCTCTTTCCTCCTCGACTAGATTTTTTTTATGTTTTATTTTTAGAATTTTATTTATATTTTTGGTCATGGCTTGTGGCATGTGCGATCTTACTTCCCAGGAATCAAACCAAACCCTGCATCGGAAGCTCAGAGTCTTAACCACTGGACTGCCATGGATGTCCTTTGACTATATTTTAATTTTCTCTCCCTAAGCTAGATCCAATAGTTTTACTTTTTAATGACAGAGATCATATATCCAATAACATTTCCCAAGCCTCAGGAAGAAGGTGAATATTACTCTTTAGAACAACAAATAATTCATATCAAAAAACTTAGTTTCAAACAGGAGCAATTTCAAAACTGCCCAGTTAAACATAACCTTGTCCATCCCAGCTTTCTTATTTACATACAATTCAAAGAAAGGATTTGCTTTTCCATAAATTTCCATTTTCTTTAGATGCAGGAAAGATTCTTTATTACATCAAAGCAAATGCAACTTTACTAGTTCAATTTCCTTATCTGTTATACGACTAAACTGAAAATCATCATCTGAGACAGAATCAAGAGAAAATTTTTGCTGATGCCTAGCTCTTATGAAAAAGAGTTTTAAAACCTAGCAACTTATTTTTTTAATTAGAATAATGAGTGGGAGGGGAGGGGATGAGAAAAATGCACCCCAAGTTAGAAACTTGAACTCCTGCCCTAAGGGCAGGTTTTTTTTTTAAAAAACTTCACGAAATAGATTGAAACAGTATTTATAACCAGCATTACTTCACAAGCAGATTAAAAACACTAATTTTTAAAATCCTTCTTCTTGTACCACGGCTATTTTTATGTTGGCCAAGCAAGTCACTTCCTCTCCCCAGGCTTCTAACAACGCACATAATCTGACAGCGTTACACACACCACAACTCCACTGCAGACCAAGATGGTTCTGGGTCAAACCCAAGCCTTATGGTTCAAATTAGGATAGTTATCAAATTAAGATAGTTCTGGCTCAACTGAGTCATCCTGCACACAGGCGGCTGAGTCAATTTCAAGGCTAAGTGCCTGCTCTGGGGTAACCCTGCGCATCCCAGAGGGCTGTACTTAGGGTCTGTCCTAAACATAATTGGGTCCCCAGAGGAATTCCAAAACCAACGCAGCCTCCAGGTGACCCTGGAGAGCAGGTTAAGTCAGGGCCCAAGCTGATTGAGAGGATGGGCTCTCTGCCACCGGTAGTGAGACGTCACTTCCCAAGACGCACTCTCCTCCGTGAGCTAATGCATGCAAATATTTACTTTGTGAATTTGTACATCTTCACTAAGTGGGCTTCCTTGGTGGCTCAGATGGTAAAAGAGTTGGCCTACAATGCAGGAGACCCAGGTTCAATCCCTGGGAGGAAGATCCCCTCCCAGGAGAAGGGAATGGCAACCCACTTCAGTATTCCTGCCTAGAGAATTCCATGGACAGAGGAGCCTGGTGGGCTACAGTCCATGGGGTAGCATAGTCAGACACGACTGAGCAACTAACACACTTCGCTACGTGAACAGAATCAAATGTCTGAACCTGTTTTTGGTGACTGAGCTAACTCCACAGTTACACCTTTGGTGAAAAATTGATTCCTTCTTTCATTAAATAGACTAGAGAGAAAAAAGGTAGCAGAAACATTTTTTTCCTCTTTCACTTTTGAAATTTGAAGGTATTTAAGAAGTTTTCAATTTGTGGGGAAAACCAAATCTTGGATATTATGATTTATAATTCAAGCTACTTAAGAAATAAAGAATGTATAGAATGTGATATTTTCACCCCAGGACAAGTTCACCCCTGATCCACACCCAGCATACAGCCAGGGTTTATTCTGAATTCATTTTGCCTCACCTATGCCTTCAATGCACATTTCTACCAGCTTGTGCTAAGTTGCTTCAGTCGTGTCTGACTCTTTGCGACCCCATGGAGTGTAACCTGCCAGGCTCCTCTGTCTGTGGGATTCTCCAGGCAAGAGAACTGGAGTGGATTGCCAGGCCCTTCTCCAGGGATCAAACCCAAGTCTTATACGACTCCTGTGTTGGCAGGCGGGTGCCACCCGGGAAGCCCTGTTTGGCGGCAATGAGCACTTAAGAAATAGGTCAGCATTTCCTTTATTATTATTTCCTGCACTTTACATCATCCTTTCTTTTCTTAGGGAGAGAACACACACACACACCCCAGAGCCATATGTTACAGTAACTCTAAGCAGAAAAAAGGCACATGTGGAGGCTGTACATGTCAGTTCCGTAAAAAGAAATAAGAACTATAAGCACTGAAAAGGAAGGGATTTTAAATATATATGAATCTGTACCAAGAAAATATAAAGACTGGGTGAGTTTTAAACATCACAACAAATAAGCATTCAGTTAAGAGGACTGTTACACAGAAAAATAGCTTTATCAGTTTTAAAGTGTCATATGAAGTGGTAAAGAATCCCCCTGAAACACAAGAGAAGGCCTGCGTTGCAGGAGACATGTTTTCAATCCCGGGGTCTGGAAAGATCCCCTGGAGAAAGAAATGGCAGCCCACTCCAGTATTCTTGCCTGGAGAATTCCATGGACAGAGGAGCCTGGTGGGCTACAGTCCATGGGGTTGCAAAGAGTCGGACACAACTGAGCAAACACACGCACGTGAAATCAAATACACACTCACCACACAATCCAGTAATTCAACTCTGGTGTATTTAACCAAGAGAAATGGAATTACGTGTCCACAAAAGACCTGTGAATGTTCACAGAGGCTTTACTCATCACAGCCAAGGACTGAAAAGAACCCAAACAGCCACCAGCTGATGAGTGGGCCTTTTTAATTGTGGCAGGTCTATCCATACAAGGACTATTACTTCCCCATAAAAAGGAACACACTTTGGATTCATGCAACAACATGGATGAATCTTTTTTTTTTTTAGTTATTTATTTATTTTGACAGCACTGGGTCTTAGTTGCTGCATGAGAACTCAGCAGCATATGGGATCTAGTTTCCTGATCAGGGATTGAACTCAGGCCCCCCCTGCATTGGGAGCTCAGAGTTTTAGCCACTGGACCACCAGGAAAGTCCTTGGATGAAATCTTAAAAGTGTTATTCTAAGCAAAAGAAACTTGTCCATTTAACTATGGCATACACTAAATTCTGTGATGCATCCTGATTTGAGGGATGTCTGGAAAATGCACCTCTCAGCATCACGATATGTAGTAAGACAAAACTAGAAACAATCTAAATTTCCAGCAAGGGAGATTTCCTGGACAAGTCATAGTACACCCGTGATAAAAGTTTACAGTCATTTAAAATAATGATATAGATGTATATAAAGATTAGTGGTGGAAAGACGCTCACAATCTATTAGGTGAACAAGTAAGTTATAAAACAACATGTTTACTGTGACACCATTTTGTTAAAAGATAATTATTGGTATGTATACCCGAACTGAAAAGGTCTAAAAGCTTTGTACTGAGAGGTTCACAGTGGCCATCTCTGGGTGGTAAGCATTTTTTTAATCTTTTGTTTGCTTTTCTGAAGGTAGACCACAAACATGTTTCATTTTTGTTATTAAAAATATGTAAATATAAGATATCCACCCACCTGGTCATCTGTCTAAGCGTAAGTCTTCAAAAGTCACACAATTCCTTAAAGATGCAATACTGACAGGAGGGAAAAAAAAAAAGGTGAAGCAATCTAACAGCTCAGGCGGAACACCTTCACACAAATCATGGCCATTCGTTTCAAGGGATATTACGTCCTTACAAATAAGAATATGTGAATTAAAGAGATGCACAAGAAATCTAAATAAAATAGCAGCAGAAGTAGAAAACCCACATTAGATGACATCAATTTTAACCAAGAAAAAAATCACTGCCTGTACCTCAGGATGTGAAGGAGTTACGGTCTTACAAAGAGGTCACTTCAGGTAATGGGTGTTATATAATTCTTTGTTTTTATCTTTTTGTTCTGTTTTTCATATAAAATTAGACAGAGGCAAAAAATTAAGACTTTCCAGAACCACGTTAGGATTCCATAGGTCTCTAACATTACTCTCGAAAACATTCCATGTAGAAACCAACACACAGCACTCTTTCTGCATCTTCTCTAAACTCCTTAGTTCACAATTTTGTTTTTCTATAACCTGTCCAACAAAACAGCAAATCTCACACAGAAATGCCTATGCTATAGGGAAATGTACCAAGAAGTCTCCTTCATCTCTGTGTGTGCTTTTTTTTTTCCCCTATTTTCTGGTTAAAGAAAACATTTGCAAGTTCATAAAAACAAGGAACTAAAATTAGATAGACGAGAACTGAACCTTGACTCACGGTAGGGAAAACATTATTTTTAAACTGCGAAATATTTATAGGCCTGTGCTCTATGGAAAAGGAAGACAGGCGTGCTAATGTATGTCGACGGAACAGCCCGGGGCCAGGACAGGAGGCTCAGGAAAAGAAAATACTTTCACTGTGTATTTATATTCCAGGGGCCACTGGCACTTCATGTATTTTTTTTTTCTCATGGAATACAAATTAGAACCAATAATCGCAGAGAATTTGAGAAACTTGCTTCACTTAACATTAAAGAAAATGCTGTAAACAGCCCACAGTAAAACCATCTTCGCCTCCTCCTGTTGCCATCCTTGGGACTGAGAGTGCTCCCCAGCTCCGGAAGAACTAGTTTTGCTCTAAACACTTCATCATCCCTACAGGACAACCAATACTTTCCAGAGCTCCCGACAAAAGTTTAAGAAATATGTTTGTTACAGGTTGTTTTTGGTTTTTTTTTTTTTAAAGAAAAAGACACAGAGGTGAAATCCAAGACACTTAGCAGGTGACTATGAAGGAATAAATCTCTTACACATTAAAACCACATTCATTGTGACATTCACAGCATCGCTCAAAACCTTCAAGAGTGCTTTACCTCTTATTACATCAAGTCTAAATGTCTTCCTTCATTCATTTACGCCCACGGGGTCAATGGCAGAGCACCTGCAGTGAGCGCCCATCCAGAGTGGGGAGGAGGGTGGCTATGCTGCAGGGGCCAGCGGGTCAGAGCTGATGTCAGAGGCCAGGAGAGTGGAGGAGGGGGACGTCCTTCCAGTCTGCGGCCTGAGGAGAGGGGCGGACTGCACAGGGGGCCTGCCCTTTGAAAAAACTCAACCGGTGAGGGTGTGGGCTCGAAGCAGAAAGAACTGCTGTGCCAGGTCTAGGGACTGGATCCATTTGGGGGAAATGAAGAGAAGACATGCAAAGTCTGAGTTGGTTGCATGATCCAGTTTCTCCTAAGAACAAGCACTTAAATTTTCATCTTAAAAATACTGTGTTTTCACTGAAATCACAGCCTTAATGCTGTGCATTCCTAGGGACCATTTTCTTTCTTCAGGCCCCACCTCCAACTGTTCTCAACAACAGAAGCCTGATACTCTTTGGGGGATCTCCCACTTGTTCTGGAAAGACACCCCTGGCCCCAGTTGATGAAGCAAGTTAAGTCCAGGCCAATAGGGTCTCAGTTCCCTTCTGGTGACTGGTAAGATCATGGACATGGTCCTGCTCTATCCAAAGGAACCTGAGGGAGGTCTGCTTGGGGACACCTAGGAAAAGTTTCATTGCTAATAAAACAAGACATGCATGTGAGGGAAAGGCCCTCTTCTTTGACGGATGTCATGTGTCACCTGGAATGTCTGCAACCACCCTGTGCCATGAGGGAAGACATCTCCCACACAGCAGGGACGGCAGAGCGCAAAGACAGACAGCACCTGGGCCCTTGAAAATATCATCAAACCTCTGACTTAAGCAACCCTGGAACTGTCACACTTCTCGTTCCATGAGATTGAAAAAAAATTCCACTATTTCTAGCTACTTTTAGTTGAAGTTAAGTGAAGTGAAAGTCACTCAGTTGTGTCTGACTCTTTTACGACCCTATGGGCTATACATTCCATGGGATTCTCCAGGCCAGAATACTGGAGTGGGCAGCTGTTTCCTTCTCCAGGGGGTCTTCCCAACCCAGGGATCAAACCCAGGTCTCCCGTATTGCAGGCGGATTCTTTACCAGCTGAGCCACGAGGGAAGCCTAACTTTTAGTTAGGTCTTCATTAGTTCACACACTATTAATTTGAAACTATCTTCATTTTACTTGTAAGCTTTTCTACATATGTTTGCCTCCCTTATGAAGTAGGGAGCATTCTACTTTATGGTGAAGCTTTGTTTTATTTTGCAGCATCTCCTCTTCTTTAAGGAAAGCACAGGTAAGAGCTCTGGCAGCACCTCACACAGTTTGGGGAAGGCATTCGATCTGGTAGACATGAGTGCTCCAGGTCCTGGTGAGAGGTACACTGTGATCCCCCATGGCTATGTAAAGCGTCGCATGCTGTAATATCTTCACTCTACACTACCCTCCTTAGCAACCTTGTTCCTATTAACCAGGCCCCCACATATCTTGAGTTCATGGAGGAAATGCCCTGGGCAGTAGTTAAGAATATTTTAACCCCTAGAAAAATTCAGTATATTCCCCATTGTAAACCAACACATTGGCCCCGAGCTTATAGATCAGTCTCATGACCAGCATGAATCAGTCATCTTAAACTTCTACAACTCAGAATGCTGATGGAAATGAAGGTTCTGAATGACTGAAATGGTGAACCAGATCCCCCTGGAGCCCACGGACTCCCCCCAGGACTGCTGGCTCTCCCAAGAGGCTGCAGCAGCACCGTCCACCTCATCTCCCTCCGCTGTGCAGAGATGAGCTACAAAACCTCTCTACTCGCGGGCATCATAATCCAGCTGCCCCACAGGGCATGCTAAGCCGTGCACAAGGGCAACTTCCCAGGGGGAGCAATGAACACACCTTGAGGCGGTGACACCGCTTCCCAGAGGGGCCCGAGGTGGCACTGACGCATCTGCCCACCCACCTTCTGAGCAAAGGGCCCCCACCCTGACACTCCTCACTACGGAGGCAACCCTTGCCTCCTCCTCTGCCCCGAAGGAGCAAGAGTCGTTTTCTGATTAGAAACTCACTTGTCTCTTCTTCTGCCCTGAACAGGACTGACGCTTGGTAACACTGACAAGTTCACATACTCTTTCTTGTTTTAACTATGTAAAAACAAATACAAACGAACTCTGAACCAATGACCATGTTTGGGAGCCGAGCTCTTTCAGCGGCCAATGTTTTTTTGGAAAAACGTTCTATATTAAGGCCGCGCTGTGGGAACACTGCAGGCTGTGCACAGTAGTCTGCATCCCCGTGGTGGAAGGACAGCTAACAGGAGTGTCCAGATGGCACGGGAGGCCCCCGGCTCACTCGACCCATGAAACCAGAGGGGAAGCCTGATTCTACCACGCTGTATTTAGACAATTTGGATTCATTCGAACAAGAAAGTTCCTAGAGATGTTTAGGGCTTCTTTTTTTTTTTTTTTTTTTTTGGTCAATATTTAAATAGCACTTTTTTTAAAAGCTTGCCCTAGATACCAACTGTTTATCTAACACACAATTCCAAAGTTGCTGAATCCAGTGCCAGCCCGGAGGGGACAGTTCAAACCCATATGTTTATCAGAAAGAAAACACCTCTAAACACGTGTCATCTACGTTATCCTTTCCCTAATACCACAATACCACTCCAGCTCACAGGGAACAAAGTCATGATTTCAGTCAGGACCCCTCATTCATCACTACCTATTCCAGCTTGGCTCTCAACCTGGAGGATGTTTGCTGAGACATCTGATTGCCAGATGTGACTCATAACACAGTCCTTCTTACAAGTTTCCCACTTTAAAAAGTTGCAGAGGTTTGTCCAAAAGCTAAACATAGAGTTCCTCTATGACCCAGCAATTCCACTCCTAGGCATATACCCAAAAGAACTGAAAACATGTGCTCAAAAAATAGAAGGTTCACAGCAGCACTATTCACCGGAGTCAAAAGGTGGAAATAGCCCAGATGTCCATCAGCAGATGAGTGGATAAACAAAATGTGGTCCATCCACACAGTGGATTATTATTCAGCCACAGAAAGGAATGAAGTTCTGATACATGCTACAACACGGACAACCCTGGAAATTATTATGCTACATCAAAGCCAGACACAAAGGCCACAGATGGTCCATTCACATGAAGTATCCAGCGTAGGCAAGTGCATGGAGATGAAAAGTAGACTGGATGCTTGTCAGGTGCTGGGGAGAGGGGGGCATGGGGAGCAACTGCTTAATGAATGTGAGGTTTTCATCTGGAGCCATGAACACGTGCTAGAGTTGGAGGTGACGGTTGTACAACACAGTGAATACACAAAATGCCACTGAACTGTCAACTTAATTTTATGTGATGTGAATTTCATACCAATTTTTTTAAGTGAACAGAATATCAGAAAACGGTAGGATTACAGCAAGGGGATGGGTGGCAGAACGTAGAAAGTTCTTGTGTACAGGAAATCTGGCATCAGTTTATAAAAGCAACAGGGGCAGCACCACCAGGCTTGGGAGCCAGTCAGGTTTAGATAAATCCCAAGTCCCCACTCAAGGACTTTCCATGACAGCCTTACAATGATTATCATTAGGAAATGTCGACGCCCTCCTCCCAGGCTCTGGGCAAGCAGCTCAGGAGGCCCTGTGAAGAAGCATGAACTGAGCACTTGATTTGTGGAAAATACCTTTTTCTCTACCTGTAAAAGGGGACAAACGAGTTGAAGAGCTGCACCAACGGTCTTAAATCAGCCACAATATTAATGAACGTCTCTTTGGAGAGACAAATGCACCTTCCACCCACCAGACACAAAATCACTACCTGCAGTGACTATGCCCTCACCCTGCTCCACTCATTCACGCGGCCCCACTGTGTCCAGCCTCCTGTTCTCTGGTTTACAGTCTCCCTGACTGCCACCTGTCCTGATCCGCTGTGCCCGGAGCTCACGGCAGGACAGACACATCTGCAAAGGGCAGGCGGGCGCCAAAGATGAAAGGTAAGCTCCACCCAGGTATGAGGGAAGCCTGTAACCGACATTACCATCGACTGAGTGGGTTTCATCGCTGATGGAACAGGTTGTGGGGAGGGGAGCAGGGTGAAAACCAACATCTGCTGAACACCTACCAAACACCAGGCACTCTTACATGCACGATGGCATTGGACTGATTGAAGCTAGAACCTCTCAGGTCAGACGACACACTTCCCTAAAGAGGAAACCAGTGCTCAGACGGCATATGTTAGCACGTTGACTACCTGGACAGTTAAAACGCTGACAACCCATCCTCCTACAGATGGAGTCTACCTTAGTTTTTAACCTCAGAGAAAAACCTTACTGAACCAGAGGGCAGAGACACAGGAACATAACCTGAGGAGTGAGATGTGAGCATGGATCAGGGAACTCTGGGGTTGCCTGGGGCCGCACTCGGCACCTGGGCCCTCGCCAGGCCCTTCGGGAAGAATAGACCATTCTAAAACAAACCACCATAGATGAACCTATATTAAAGGCCAGACAACTAATCTGGGGTATGCACACCTTCAGCTTAAACCAAAAAGGAAGAAAGAAGGCCTCTCCTTCCTTGGCAGTGGATTTGAGGACACGGGACACACACGGCTTCTATGCAAAGAGCTCTTCTTATCAAATGTTTCTTGGGAAAATCTGCAAAGTACTTTCTCAAAATTCTGGTAAATCTCAACAACAATCAACACTTTCCAAATTTAACATTCATGTTTTACCTTTACAATACAACCAGTTAGAGAATTAACAGTTAGTGAATTCTAATGAATTCATTATTAGTTATAGAATCTAATCTATAATTCCCATTTCTATTTCTACACACTCAAAAGAAACCTACTTCAGTCTTGTGGAAAACATGCTCCATTTATGAAGGCACAGATTTGATTCAAATTTCCCTTTCTCCTCCCCTTTAAAAATATACTAAAAATAACTGTCATAACATCTTACTCATCCTGAACTCAGTACCTGGCAACTTATTCAGAATATAGTTAGCAACCAAAAAAAATCACACAAAGATGGAACTCAGTCTTTTTAATCAAAGTATATCTGCAGGGTAAATGAGTTTGGTTATTTGGGTTTTTTTAATGGAATAAAGTGAAAACCAGGAGCAAACCTGTCACAGGAAAGCATACTGATAGCTATACTAGCTGATAGCAAGACAGCAAGCAGAAAAAGTATCTAAAAACATAAGAAATGGAAAAACAGAACAATCTTAGTTTATCTAAAGTAAAAAGCAAAAATTCCTATTTTTATAGGCAAAATGCTATATCAATGAAAGCCAAACAACAAGCAATAAAAATAACTGAGTCAACAAGAAAATTAAATTTTATTTGGTATATTTCATTTTTATGAAGATTAAAAAAAGTATTTCATACATTTCAGAAACATAAAACCAAACATTTAAACTGGTTAAAATAGGAAAACATCTGACTGACTATAGAGGGAAATCCTCAACTCTTCACTTGACAAATTCCAAAAGATTTACTATATTTGATATTTATATCTAACAACATATCAAATGAGCCTGGTTTCTAAGTCAACCACATGCTACTCCCAAAGCTGTCTATTCGGTAACTGGCTGGAAAAATGAAGAGCATCAGAGAATTTAATATTTAGTAAACCCAAATCAAGCTACTGGAGAAGGAAATGGCAACCCACTCCAGTATTCTTGCCTGGAAAATCCCATGGACAGAGGAGCCTGGTTGGCTACTATCCATGGGGTCGCAAAGAGTCAGACACGACTGAGTGACTTCACTTTCACTTAAACCAAGCTTAGAAAAGAGGAGAATTGTTTAAAAAAAAAAAAAAATTAAGCTGATTATGTGAAGCATTTACATTAAATTACAATTAAGCAATAAATCTCATTTAATCATCTTTCAGGAAAACTTTAAACACTAGTGAAAATGAAATAGCTAAATTTTAGTCGAGTTATATTATTAAATTAAAAAAGAGACTTTTATCATTTCTATTTGTATTCAGTTTGATTTCAAAAAAGGAATCACTTTTCCATCAACTGATGAATGGAAAAACAAAATGTGGTCTATCCATACAGTGGAATATTATATGACCAAATAAGGGGATGAAGTAATGACACAGGTACAGAACAGGTGAACCTTGAACAATATGCTCAGTGAAAGAAGTCAGACACAAAAGGCTGGATATTGCATAATTCTTTGTGTATGAAATGCCCAGAATAGGCAAATCCACAGAGATGGAAAGTAGACTAGCGGTTGCCAGGGGCTGGGAGGTTTAGGGGGGAAATGGGGATTGAGTGCTAATTTGTGCAGAGGTTCATGTGGGAGTGATAAAAATGTTCCAGGGACTTCCCGGGCGGTCCAGTGGTTAAGAATCCACGCTTCTGGGGCTTCTCTGGTGGCTCAGTGCTAAGGAATAGCAGGAGACACAGATTTGATCCCTGATCCTACATGCCGCGGAGCAGCTAAGCCCATGTGCCACAATCACTGAGCCTGTAATCTAGAGCCCACGTGCTGCAAGTACTGAAGCCCATGAGCCTGAGAGCCCGTGCCTGACAACAGAGCAGCCACCACCACGAGAAGCCCATGTACTGCAACTAGAGAAAAGCCCAAGCAGGAACAATAACCCAGCACAGCCAAAAATAAAAATAAATACATAAAATTTTTTTTAATAATCCATGCCTCCATTGCAGGGAGCATGGGTTTAATCCTTGGTTGGTAAACTAAGGGTCCTCATGCTGCAAGGCACTGTCAAAAAAAAATTTTTTTTTAAAGTTCTAAGACTGATTATGGTGATGGTTGCACATATCTGTGAATATACTTAAAAAAAATCACTGAATTGCATATTTTAAACGAGTGAACAGTATGGCACAGTATATGAATTATACGTCCAAAAAAGCTGTTATTAAAAAAAAAGAAAAGCTCAAAATCATCCATCCTAATATTCCTTGTTCAGGAAAGTTCCACACACCATAAGCAATGTTGTTGAAAGAAACAGAAACCTTAGTGAAAACTGGAACGCCTCCAGGGCAGTATATGGAACTGGAAATTTAATAGCTACTAAATAAAGCAACATCATGACTAGAGCTATGAAAGCAAATATTTCCATTTGAACTTCAAATGGCAGAGGGACAAAGTTGTTATCTTAGGATCGTGGGCTCTAAGAGTGTTCGTAAATCACCATTTCTTTCAGGAGCCAGAAAGAACCAGGGTTAATTAAGTTACTCCAGCTGAGAAAGTCACTATGAAATGTGAGAGACCAGAAAAGTCCTTTGAGATGTTTTGCTTGCACGGTAGTTCCACGAGTTTTTAACCTCCTGCAATGACTGACACACTGAGTCAGGCGCTTCAGTCAGTAGGAAACATATGACTCCAGCAGGCTGTGAATAACAGCTTCTCTAAGGGAAGCTACAGTTTCACAAGTTGGGCCTTTGTTGAGGTGAAATTCTCTCTCAGGTCGGATGACACATGTACTCAGTGTCAACGCTAACTTTCAGGACAGAGTAGTAGACTGTTTTTCCTTTTTCCTTTGTTTCACCAACCATGCAGATCACAGAAAATGTCATATTACTTTCTATGAGCTGCTTTGCAAGGCTTTGCTATTTTGTAAGAGAGGATAAGAAAACCATTCAAATCTTTTATAAATCCTTTATAATGAAATCCAAGGGTTTCCTTTTATCACTGTGACCTATAATTTCTAATTAACAGGCCTCAGGTAGACTCTTCCTGGCTGTATTAATTTGGGGCCTACTGAAGTCACACTAACTATAAAGTATATAGGACCCTGGCACCCTAAAAATACAGTCAGCTGATCCAGGAACCCACTTCGGGAGCAAGTGAGTCTTTTATTAATGGAATAATTGGTAAGCACATTATTAACCCAGTATTTGCTCTGTTCTATTAGGGAGAAACTTGCCAACAGAAGTGAAATTCATTTTACTGGCAACTAACCTTTCAATCCAGAGAAGGCAATGGCACCCCACTCCAGTACTCTTGCCTGGAAAATCCCATGGATGGAGGAGCCTGGTGGCCTGCAGTCCATGGGGTCGCTAAGAGTCGGACACGACAGAGCGACTTCACTTTCACTTCTCACTTTCATGCATTGGAGAAGGAAATGGCAACCCACTCCAGTGTCCTTGCCTGCAGAATCCCAGGGATGGGGGAGCCTGGTGGGCTACCGTCTATGGGGTCGCACAGAGTCGGACACGACTGAAGTGACTTAGCAGCTTAGCAACCTTTCAATCTCTCTCCCAAATAATGTTCGAACAGGAACTGAAGCACATTTTTTAAGTGTTATTTAATCACTTCACATTTTCTCCAAGCCATTTCCAAAGAATGTCTCAAACCTTCAAAATCAAATTGGGTTCCTCTAATGATACCCTGCTTTATACAACAATTGTGATCCAAAAAAAAAAAAAAAAACCATGTGTAAATTACACTTCTATAACTCAATCTTTATTTACTTATATTTGAAGGAAGTAAAGAATCCTTTAGAACATTAAGAATTTCACCATGCCCTGCAATTTAGTGGTTAGGTAAATCTGAGTTTCCATATGCTAAATTTATCTAAATGAGGGTTCATAGTTTAAACAAGTGGATGAAGAAGAAACCAGTTCCTCATATGAAGAATGTGTACTGTGTTCCAATCACAGAAGCTCAGCTGTTCTTAAAGAATGGTGGGGAATTTAAAGCACATCTAGTTCAAACTTTACGCTTTACAAACAGGAGGAAACTGAGAACCAGAGAGATTATTTTCCCGAAAGTGCTTATCTAGTTAGTGGAGAAAACATTTTAAGATGAAAAGCTAATCTACTAAACAAATTTATTTTTTCAAATAACAAGATAATTCTATAAACATACTTTTCTTTCAGAAACACTCCCCTCTCCTGGTTTTAGACAGCTCATTCACAAAACAAAAATTAACGACCACAAGAGGCATTTCTCATGGAGAAGAGAACACATTTATGAAGTTACAGAATGCAGTGTGGTCCACACTTGCGATGTTAACACTTGATAGGGCAAAACTAACTAAATTCACGTGCAATAGTCTCTTCCACTTAAAATGTCAAAGCCTTAATGGGATATTGTATGTTGATATCCATAAACAAGAAAATAAAATCAACTGCATGCGGGTTTTCTTCCTCTCTACAAACTACGTGGTAAAAAACCAAAGTTGATATTTCCCACACGATTTAAACACAAATATAAATGATCCAAAGGCTGCTTTCAGTAGCACATTTTTCCTTGGAAGGAAAAAAAAATGAATAGAATTTAATAGCATTACATAAAAATCCTGGAAATTATGTACAAAGATTATGCTGGAGCTTTGCCCAAAAAAGGATATGCTGGCTTTCCATGTGCATAAATGATAATCGAATAAGAATTTTAAGGAGCTACAGTATTATTAAAGATAAATATACTTATTGAAATCTCTGTCTTAAAAAGCTTAAAAATTATTGCCTAAACTAAGCCATTAACCCCACATTTCCTGGGCCCTAAATAAACACTTGGGTTTTCAATCCTCTGCGCTCCTGCTTGGCAGCCTTCCCCACAGACCCGGGAGCCCAGGACTGCCCCCACCCCCCACCTTCGGGCCTTCCACACTCTCAGGCACTCTCCCATCTCATTGTCTAGGGCCTTTAGAGACCGTGCTCGCAGCCTTGACTTAATTAACCACATAGCTATTCCTGAAAGGCCAGTTGCTGCCTTCTCTCTACCTTCCATGCAGATGTCTGGGGCGTGGTTTTGCACACATGTCTGATGCTGGGAAAGATTGAGGGCAGGAGGAGAAGGGGATGACAGAGGATGAGACAGTTGGATGGCATCACCGACTCAATGGACATGAGTTTGAGCAAACTCAGATTGTGAAGGACAGGGAAGCCTGGTGTGCTACAGTCCATGGGGTCGCAGAGTCAGATGCAACTCAGTGACTGAACAACACCCATCTTCATTCATTCATTTGTTCACGTCACAAATATTGAGCCTCTGCTGTACACCAGTTATGTTTCCAGCACCAGGAATTCAGCAGTAAATAAAATATGCAAAAATTCCTGCTCTCAAGGCACATTCAAGTGCGGTGGATACAGATCAGAAGTCAGATGCACATTACTATACAGCACGGAAAGGGGAGTGGCGGGGCATCGTTCCAGGAGTCGCCATTCACAACAAGGGGCCCAGGGAGGGAATTCCTGGAGCGGAGCTGCCCAGAACATTCCACAGGTGTCCTGGGAGAAGGGGCTTCAGAGGTAGGGGGCGTGCACTTCAGTCTGCAAACAGGTGACCTACATTTTGGTCTAGTATTCCTTTCATTTTCTTGTTCTGGATCCTTATTTACCAACATTTGAGGGCACCTGTCCTTCAACAAGCAGTAGTGAGAAGATATGGGAGACAGAAAGCTGCGTTGCTCTGTAATTGTCAATTGTGAGAATGTAAATTAAAGCTTCTGAGGCGCTTGAAGAAGCACAAACCATTTGTTCAGAAGTCCTCTTTCTCCATATAAACAGGCATATACTATTAATTTTCTTTTCAAAAAGGGAGAGGGTAAAGCTTAGCTCCATCTTGCTCAACAAAAATACCAAACAGAAATAATGAGATTTTCATGCCTATTATTTCTCTAATCCATAAAAATGTTATGAGATAAGTACGAGAGCTCTCAGACACTGCCAGTTTGTATGAAAAGGACTCAGGAGCTAACTCAAAAGGGTTTTCCCAGGGGGCCAAGAAGGGACAATTTGAGCATCAAAAAAAAAAAAAAAAAAAAGATATCTGTAATGGAGTGAAGAATACACCAAAGAAGCTAAAATCCAAGAGTTTACATTAATTCTTGAAAAAAAAGCCACCAGTCCTCTTCAGAGGATGTTAAGAAACCAAATCAGCCTGAAAACTGGTGGACAACAGGAAGGATTCAAGCAAGTGAAACATAAACTTCTAAATATACACAGATCCCAAGATCCTAGGATTTCACAATGGTTGAGATAATAACATGCCTGAAAGCATTGTGTGAACAGGAAAGAGCTGAATGAAGAAAGGTATAGCTGTTTTTCTGTTGCTGCTGCTACTAAGAAAACATTGCCCACTTTCAGTAATGCTAGTTGCTGCTAAGTCACTTCAGTCGTGTCCGACTCTGTGCGACCCCATAGACGGCAGCCCACCAGGCTTCCCCGTCCCTGGGATTCTCCAGGCAAGAACACTGGAGTGGGTTGCCATTTCCTTCTCCAATGCATGAAAGTGGGAAGTGAAAGTGAAGTCGCTCAGTCGTGTCGGACTCTAGCGACCTCATGGACTGCAGCCTACCAGGCTCCTCCATCCATGGGATTTTCCAGGCAAAAGTACTGGAGTGGGGTGCCATTAAGTTAGTGAATCTAATCTCTAATATGTACTATGTGCCAAGTACATTTCTAAGTACTTAATATTATTTTCTCCTTTAATCCTTACAACAATTCTGTGAAGCAGGTACCAATGTTTTCTAACACAGTCCTTTGGGAATAAATACTGGCCCCACCATTTGGTAACTTCTCTAGCTGGATGGCCACCACAGGTTACTTAACCTTTAACCTCTCAGTACTTCAGTTTCCACACCTATAAGGAGGAAATGGTAAGTCTCCCTACCTTCAGACCTTTTTGTAATAAGATCAGCAAGTCTAGAATGTATTTGTTTAGGTGATTATTTGATTCGTATCTATTTTGCCTTCTAGGTTGCAGGCTGTTAAGGAGGGCATCGTGCTCTATCTCCAGAACCTAGTCGAGCCATTGCAAATAGTTTAAAAAAAAAAAAAAGTCACTCAATGTTTATTGAATAAATAAAGGAGTTTACAGCAGAACACAGCGGAGCTGAATAACTAACTGGTACAAATCTTATCCAATATCTCCAGAGTCCCAGAGGTGAAGATTTTCCCATAATTTCTCAACTATCAAGGGTCACGTCACCTTAAGTACCTCTAAGCTCTGGGGACAAGAAGCAGCCCAAGAACAATACTGCCTGAACTCCCTTGAGCTTTCAGTAACGAAGCTGCCAAACTTGGCAGCTACAGTTTAACTAGGGCAAGTTATCCATGTTTTTGTATTTTGGACACTTGCCCTTTTTCATTCAAGAAACTGTCACAATCACAGTCCCTGGCGTGTTCTCGGTTTCAGTACCCAATTACACAAGAGCTGCACCAGAGAGAGGGCAGGAAAAAACACACCGCTGACTGCAATATGGAACACGGCTCCTCAGGCAGCAGAGTTGGTTATTGTTTACTGAACGCCTTTTGCAGTCACGTTGCTATGCTAATAAGTGCTTTATCTGAATGATCAACTCGTTCACAGTCTTCCAACAGGCCTCTGACAGAGGCACGGTCATTCCTGGCTTCCCTGGGTTCCACGGTTCAGAACTGAGAACTGATTCCAAATGTATGGGAAACCAAAACCCACGCACCGACCGCTACACTACTCCGCCAAAGAGGGAGCTCGGCAAAAATAAATCAAAAAACAAAGCTGACGTTCTTTATCCTGACCTCTAAACACCAGCAGCAGGGACTTGGCAGAGTCACAAAGGATTTTTTTTTTTTTTTTTTGAGCAAAAGGAAATGCATGAACTGAAGTCACTTGCTACTTCCACAATAAATGTCACACGTCCATCCTAATTCCAACATGAACTCTACCATCTACATGAGAATGTGTCCGGGGAGTAGGTACAAACTCTCGCTCTTCCTTTCTTACCACTCAGGGAAGCAGTTCTCAAGGCAGTGTGCAGACCCCCCAGTGGTCCCTAAGACTTCTGCAGGGCATCTGTGAGGCCGAAACTATTTTCATACTACGACGTGATTTGCCTTTCTCAGTGTTGACATTGGGCTTCCCAAACAGTGCTAGTGGTAAAGAACACCCCTGCCAATACAGGAAATGCAAGAGACACAGCTTCGACCCCTGGGTAGGGAAGATCTCTGGATGGAGAAGGGCGTGGCAACCCACTCCAGCATTCTTGCCTGGAGAATTCCATGGACAGAGGAGCCTGACGGGCTTCACTCCATAGGGTCGCAAAGAGTCAGACACAATTGAGTGACTCAGCACACACGCATATGTTGATATTGGCCTTGATGATACAAAAGCAAACGTGATGATACAGAGCCAACATTCTTCATCCTGACCCCTAAAGAGACTGCCGGTGCCTGACCATGAATCTGGGCAGCAGCACCAAACTCTGCTGGTCATTAACCAGCTCTGTCGCACCACACACTTGCAGAAGGAAAAAACAGTCATTTGCACTTAAGAATGTCCCCTGATAAAGCAGTAAAATTGAATAATTGTGTTAAATGTTGAGTGTGTTCTGCGGGATGAGGTTGGAATGCACCTACAACTCTGCCCTAAGATCCAAAGAGACTGGTTGTCCCCAAAAGCATCTATACTCCTGTTTGGGCTGCTTTTTTGATAGAACATCGTTTATACTTGATGCACAGACAGACTCTGGTCATTCACTTGAGTATCTGGAAGACTGTTCCTAAGAAATGAACGAAATGAGTCTGTCCCTTCAACGAAAACAACTGAGAGTATTTGTTGCCAAGGGTGAAACTCAAACTTTCAAGGGAAAACCAGAATTTTGGAATGCTTTTATCCACCACTGTGAAGCTGACATCGTCCTAATATTTAAAGACGTTATGCCGACATTTGGAAGATCTGCATAACTCAAGAAACCGTAATTTTCTAAATGACCAATGCATGATGTTACAAAGTCACACTTGGGTAAAAAGTTCGTTCAAAAATCCAACAGGGTTTTGACAGCAGACAAAAAACTGATTAGATATTGTAACTAACCCTCAATAAACTACCACTTCTTGGGTATTTGTGTAGTACCAAAGAAAAATATCCACAACTATCTAAATGCCTATTAAAATGCTCCTCCACTTTCTAACTATATATCTCTGTAGAGTCAGATTTGCCACACATTCTTTAACATACTGCAACAGACAATGCCAAAGCAGTTAAGAAAATCCAGCTGACAGGCTTAAAAATGGCTCATATGGTAAATTTTTGTTATGTTGTATGTAATGACCATATTCTCACAATATCAAAATCTAAACAGAAATACCAATACTGAAATCACCAATCAGCAGAGAGATGAAAATTTAGGCCCATGTGCATACACCATAGAAAATTCACTGTGTTCTTCTTTTTAAGATTATTATTCCACAGCAAAGTCCACAGGAGACACTGACTGGTATAGGCAGAAACACAATGATTTGAAGGCTGGTTAGTAGACGAGAACCCTGAAATTTCTTTACGTATTCTATTTGCTTCTTTTCAATTTTTTCCTTTCTTAGTTATACTGCCTGAAAAGATTACTCTCCTCCCTCATTCCACCTGCAATTCAGTGAACCATATCCTTAACTTTCTTTGCCAGAGGCTAATTTACTCAAAAGCTGGTCCTCAGGATCAACAGCTGTGTGCTCCTTCTGGAAGCCATATAATTTGGTCTGAAGGAGTCTGAATCAACTGTCATCAGAGGCTGCTTGAGCACCAACTCCACAGCTGTTTGCCATCTCCGATCCCAGATGTCAAGTCAGATTTTCTGCTTCATCTTATCTCTGCCTCCTTGCTACTCCAGAGGCTGTTGGCTATGTGCATGAGAGTCCGCTCAAGGATGCAGGCGAGCATGGAGTTTCTGTTCAACAGGACTTAAGAGGGGACACCAAGAGGTCAGCCATGGGCAAGCTCTACAGTAGCAAGTTGTTGTTGTTCAGTCACTAAGTTGTGTCCAACTCTCTGTGACCCCATGGACTACACCAGACTTCCCTGCCCTTAACTATCTCCTGGAGTTTGCTCAATCTCATGTCCATTGAGTCAGTGCGGCCATCCAACCATCCCATCCTCTGTCACCCCCTTCTCCCGCCCTCAATCTTTCCCTGCATCAGGGTCTTCTTCAATGAGTGCAAGGGGTTACGGGTTAGGCTGGGGACAAGCTATCAAGTGAATCCAGGGGTACAAGCAAACTGCACCCCAAACTAGTACATAGCCAAGGATCCTAGCTGTAGCTGGCAGGGAACCAGGAGCCCAGACTCCCAGTTTGGGACAGTTGCTGGCAGAGGCTGAAGTGGTGTGTGTCTCTGCCCACTGTCAGACTGAGGACAGACCCCAGAGAGGGTCTAGACAGGAACTCTCCCAAGTGACACCAGCACACGGTGAAGGAGTCAGTCACCGAAATGGCCAGTGGATGACTATCTCTCCCATGCACATCAACAGATCTTTCCCCGAGCTGCTCCACAAGTCCAAAGCTTGGTTTGGAGGGAAAGTCTTATTTTGTTTAACTTATAACAATGCAATATTGTTGGTATTCCCTCTACAAATACACAACTGTTGGTGTAGATTTAGGGTGACTGAGCACCTTTATCTTCCTAGATCAATAGTTAAGGCGGGAAAATAAGATGTCTGTAGGTATTTTCTGAGTTTCACTTCCTTTGTGACTCTGCCTATGAGAGGAAAAACTGTAACAACTGACAATACTCCTCTTTTTTGCTTGTGGCCCAAGACAGAACACAACAGCCAGTATCCTCTTGGGCCCAATGGAGTGGAAGGACACTTCTTCCCATCACTCAAATCAGACTATTTCTTCCTAATCTTTAATAATAATTGCCCCTCACTTCCTGGATCATTTTCAAATCCTAGTCTTCTGCTGAAAATTCTTTCAACCTTCTCTCAGTGACTGGCCACCCTCTCTAAAATTTCACACACACACACACACACACACACACACTCTCCATAGTCTCCTTCCTGCTGTATGTCTTCTCCTTAGAACTGAACACAAAACAAACTTTTACAAAGAAGAAATTTTTGTGTTCTGTTCACTGCTGTATCCACAGCACCTAGAAATGTGCCCCAGACAAAAGGCTGAATGAATGAAGGGACAAGCCAGGGCTTCCTGGCCTATTTCATATTCTACAACTTGATTCTGCATTTTCCATTTACACCACAGATTTTTCAAAGGCCTCTCACCCATTCCTGATGCCAAATGATCCCCACATCAATTCCAGAAACCTGAAAAGCCTCTCAAACAATCAAGCCCCACGCCTGCCCGCATCCTCTGTTTCCCCCATCCTCTGTTTAAATGTGGCTGTGGTCCAATCCAGTTGATCTGACTGCTGCTCACATCAGTCGCCTCATCTCCACTGCCATTCTTGTTACCTTGGTCCAGGCCACCAAGGATTTACTGCGACGGCTCACTAATCTCCAACCCACACTCCCTAGAACTGAAAGGGTAAACTTTCTAAAACTGCAAGTTAGAGCACCTAAGCTTCCTGCCTAAAGCCCATCATGGCCCCCCATTACCTACAGGACTGAACCCAAACTCCTTCCCAGGTAATCACAGCTTCCCTTGTCCTGATGAACTACTTAAACTGCCCAGTCTGCCAAGAAATGTAACCCCAAGCCTTTGCCCAGGCTTCCCTGATAGCTCAGATGGTAAAAGAATCTGCCTGCACTGTGGTAGACCTGAGTTCGATCCCTGGGTTGGGAAGATCCCCTGGAGGAGGGCATGGGAACCCACTCCAGTATTCTTGCCTGGAGAATCCCTATAGACAGAGGAGCCTGGAGGGCTGCAGTCCATGGGGTCGCAAAGAGTCGGACATGACCGAGCAACTAAGCACAGCACAACGAGCCTTTGCCCACACTTCCCCCACTGCACTGAATGTTCTTTTATCCCCTAGAGAGCCACTGCTTGACCTGAAGACCCACCCCGGGCGCGTGCACCTCTCGATCACATTCCCAACTCTGTGGACTTGAAGAACGTTTACAACCTGCAAGCTCACCCAGCTCAGGAACCATCACCACTCCACCTGTGTGTCCACAGGGCCAGGTGCCATGAGAGAACAATAAAGATGTTCGAGGGGTGAGTGACAGTGCAGAAATAACGACAGTCCACTTTCCACAAAGCCCATTCAGACAAACTACCTCCCACACTGCCAGGCTAGCGCTGGAACCCCCAGTTTATCCCACGGATCTTCATTTCTACTGAGTCCTGGACTGGGTATTTTTAGCCCCAATATCAGAAAAGGGGATGAGAAGAAAAGCTATGCATTCAGCATTGCATAGAGAAAAATACCTGCCACAAACCCAAAGATGGGCTAAAAGGAATCTTATGTATATAACCTTAACTCCTTTTGTGGAAAGGGTCTTCTACAAACTATGCTAACATCTCAGCTGAGTAGATTTGTACAGCGTCAGGAGAAGTGAACTGTGCAGTTTAAAAAAAAAAAAAAAAAAGAGGTCAGGAAGTTGTGTAGACATCCTCTATTACTGGGGTCCTGTCCAGAGGGTTTCAAAATGAGCTGAATAAAGCAAAAATCATGGTCTCAGGGAAACTGTTAAAGAAGAGAATATTATATTTTAAAAAATCACCAGTTTGGCTAAGGCTTCTATCTTTCCCCATCCTCCATCCAGTGCTAAAATCTTCCCTTATAAATACACAGTGCACACAAATTTAAAGAAGAAATTAATTTACCAAATTTACACTATATGGGTTTTTAAAAATTCACTCTAGCTTTTTTTGGGGGGGGGGGGAGGTGTCAGTGTATTTGAGACCTTTGATCTGTAAGTTAAAAATAAAATTACACATAAACAAAAATGGGTACTGCCAACGAGTCAAAGACCTGGCAATTTCCAGACATAGTGATTACATGTGTCTTTATTTTTGAAATTCAAGTAATACACTGCTCAGAGCACCACTTACAAAATTGCTATCATCGTCACACTTAATCTAACATAGCACAGTGCTGCTCCATTCTCTGGAATCTGTCCCACAATCCCTGAGGATGGAGCCGGGGACACTCAGATCCTAAAGGTATCAAAATGTCGAGCAAGGGTTCCATCTGTACCCCACTCCACGGGCATCTCCAAACTCCAGAGCAGGGGCCACCATCCTACAGATGAAGACACTTGTCACAGTAGAATCTCAAGCCAACTGTAAACTGCAGTTTCTGACCTCATCAATGTAGCACTGCAAGTTCTCTGCTAGTGTTAAGTCCGACTCTGTGTCTGATTCTGTGCAACCCTATGGACTGTAGCCCGCCAGGCTCCTCTGTCAAGAATACTGGAGTGGGTTGCCATGCCCTCCTCCAGGGGATCTTCCCCACCCAGGGATTGAACCTGTGTGTCTGGTGTCTCCTGCATTGGCAGGAGGGCTCTTTACCACTAGCGCCCCCTGGGAAGCCCCCTTCCCTGGTCTGCAGCACCGCTAACAATGCTGTGCAAAACTAACACAAAGGAGAGGCAGAGAGAAATTTGAGGAGGACAAAAGGAGAGAAAGTATTTAGCAGAAAGCAGACACAAAGCTCTCTAGGCAGAGAGAATTATCAGGTGAAAATATTCTTCTATTCTACCCACAAATTCCTCAACTGTTAGCAAAATTAACAGAACAAATAAAGATCGGGATAAGGATAAAGTACCCTCACCAGATAACAAATAAGTAAATAATAGGGAGAACAAAGGAAATATTAACTGAGCACACAGGCGGTGTGATGATCCATCCAGGCCCTCAAACTCAACCACTGACAAGCGCAGATTTACACCATTACTTCTGTCTCTGATTTAAGATGTTACTCCTCCTTAAGAGTACTCCCTTTCCAGGGGCTTTTCATCATGTAATTATACAATGCGGGGTGCCACAAAACACAATACAGTTTTACAAATGTTGGCTTTTAAAGATCAATGGTATTGTCTCTACATACTTCCAAAATAGATGTTCCCCTTAACCTGAAGACCTTAGTAAAACAGAAGGATTTCTTTTTTTAAAGGAGGGGAGGATGTTATTTAGAATTCTTACTTTTGATCCCAGTTACTTATAAGTCATCACTTCCCAGACCTCAAAGATTTTGGCCCTAAGTGAAAAAAAGAAAATTAAAAGCAGCAGCTTGGTGAAAAAAAAAGAATAGCAATAAGGAACTTAAGACAGGGAAAATCTGAGGAGCTTGGGGAGGAGGTCTAAAGACTGCTCTGGATATATGTCCCACTTTCAAATCACCTGGTGGTTTGAGAAGTTCAACATTCTAAAATGCTTCCGTCCGTAAGGTAAGACAAATACCATGATTAGAAACCATAATGAAATATATGAAAATTGAAAGCTGAAAATACAAACATTTAAAAAAGAGACCTAGGCAAAAGGCAGTGTGCACTTGGGGGTACATAATTTCATCTAATTCTCAAGGGTCCTGCAAGGCTTAGTCGACTTCTTTATTCCAGCAAAGTGAGGCCTAGAGGGGAGAAAGGCATAGAAAAATGTTCTGATGGGGCTGAAGGGCAACCTAATGGATCACAAAGGCAATTTCTTACGGTGCTTCGAAGTTCTGACCACTGAAGGGCTCGGATCCCCTCACACTCATTGGACCTGCCCCAGCATCTCAGAGACATTAACAGCCGGCTGGCGGGCAACACATTTTCAAAGTTCTCCTTCCTTCTAAAGGTGTCATCTAGGTCAACACTGTCACAGTGAACAGACCTGTGATATCTGACTCACTGGGGGAAAAGTCCCACTGGCCCTGGGAGACAACTGATCTGCCTCCAGATACTGATACTGGAAAGAGATTGTTTTGTTTTTCCAACACAAATGGGATAGGGGAGGGAGATGATGAGGCAAAGAAATGCACATACCTTTCAACTGGTCAGCAACAACACTCTGGCCAAGGCGTTCGGTAACTTTCCCATCCTCCATTTCGTACCGGTCATCTAGGTATTTTGCCGTGGCCTCGGAAATGTGAACCTTGCCAGCCACTCCCAGCTGCTCCATGAGATTGGCCAAGTTCACATCATTGGACCACACATCAAATTTAAACCTCCTCATGCCCAAGATGCCGCACAGGACGGTCCCCGTGTGAACCCCAACGCGCATGTTCACCATCTCTTTCTTCTCTTGGCAGAACTGCTCAATGGCTCTTATCATGCCCAACCCCATCTCGATGCAGCAGTAGGCATGGTCGGCCCTTGGCTCAGGACACCCAGCCACACAATAGTAGCAGTCTCCCAGGGTGCTGATTTTCTCACATTTGGTCTCCTCACACAACTGGTCAAAGCGGCCGAACAGATCGTTGAGGAGACCCACCAGGGCGTGGGCAGACTTATTGGCACTCATCTTGGTGAAGCCCACGATATCTGCAAATAAAATACTGACTTCTTCGATCTGCTGCATCTTAAATGGGCGGAAGGCGATAGGGGCTTTCTGGATGGAAGACTTCTTCTTCCTGTTCTTGGGGCTGGAGGTGGCGTGCCTTTTGACAGAATTCTCGCTCTCTTCATCCCCCTGTTTCATCAAGTCATCAGCTATGATTCTTGGCATCACAGAATGAATCATCCTCTCTTTCAGGGCCTTTTCCACTTCCAGATCCTTTCCGTGCATAATAGACTGGCCCACCTTGAGGAAGGTGCTCCTGGATCTCACCTGGGACATGATGAACAGGTGGATCCCTATGGCGTGGATGCAGAGGTGGAGCAGGGCCCGGCTCAGCAGCTCCCAGTGCAGGGCCTCCGCTCCAGGTGAGGCAAAGCAGGCTTCATCTTGGAAATGGTAGCCAAAGGTCTCAAAAAGAACAGAATAGGCCACTCCCAAAATCAAGCTCAAGTACAAAGGTAAGTGCATGACGGTGTAGAGCAAAAAGAGCACTTCGATGCACATGGAAAAGCTCCCCACTTGAGATAAGCAAGTGTCTGTGGACCTGGCAGCCCGAGTATGATTGAAGCTGTCAACTCGTCCTGAGAGGGGCTTCAAAACCTGAAACTGGGCAGCCAGGGTCAGGGCGAATACCAGGAGGGTGAGAACCAGCGAAGTCCACACGTAATGGCGGGCGTACAACTTGGTGAAGGTAAACAGAAAAAAGCCCACACACACCACGAGGAAGCACAGAGCAGGGACTACCATGACAATCAGTTTCGATTTCATGTGGACCCCAAAATAGATGCTCCAGAGAAGGCAGGCGAAGCCGATGTAGAAGAGCGCATACCGGAAGCGGCGCTGGGTCTGCGGGAAGCAACGCTCCATGCAAGCCTCCTCCAGGTTCACAGAGTCAAACTTGGGGTCCCACCACCGGCTGGAGGCCCGTTCGAACAGCTGGGGCAGCTTCTTCCTCCTGCGCAGGCGGCCTCCCGCGCCCATTCTCCGGGGGACCCCTCCGGAGTCCCCGGAGCTGCTGCAGCTGGAGGAGATGCTGTACTTGCAGTGCTTCGGGTGGCTGTTGGAGGACGGCTGCTTGGGGTTGATCCTGACCCGCACGCTGTTGCTGTCTCCGCTGGAGTCACAGCTCACCTCGGTGCTGTGGTGCTGCAGCAGCTGCTGGTGGGGCGGGGAAGCCATGTTGCCGAGCTCGGAACCCTGCCGGCCGGGGTCACCGGGACCTGTCGGCGAGACAGCCAGAGTCAGTCCGGGGTCTGTTCCTGCAGGAACGCGCACCTGAAGGCCACCAGCCCTACCGGCTTCCTCAGCGGGGGCCCCGGCGGTCTACTGGGAAAGCCACCGTCTGCTCACGACGACTGGGGAATGTCTGAGTGCTGCTCCATCGTCCCCCCCTCGAGGCCGACCGCAGCCACCCGGCCGGACCAGGAGCGCCCGGGGGTCCGCGGGCGGCCGCCCCCGCACCCGTCCAGCGCCACCGGAGCCCGCGGCGCGTTTCCTCCGCGCGCACTCGCCTGCTCCGCCGCCCGCTCCTGAGGGAAGTCCAGCCGAGCCTTCTCACGCCGCGGGCCGCTCTCGCAAACACAGCTCTCCCGGCTGCGGCCGCCGGCCCCTCATGCTGCGCACCGAGCGGCGCCTCAGCCGCGTCAAGGCCGGCGGCCGGACCCCCGCCCCCGCCCCGCGCGCGGCGGCCCCGAGGGCGGCGGGCGGGCGGGCGGCGAGGCCCGGCGCCCCGCGCGAGTTTGCGGAGCCCGCGGCGCTGCGGCCGCCCCCGTCGGCGCGGCCCGTCTAGCGGGGCCTGACCCGGCCACGCCGCCCCTCCCGGCCTCCGGGGCCGACGCGGCGGGCGGGGATGCCCCGCGCCCCGGAGCCGCCGGGCGCCGAACGCAGGGCGCGGCGGGCGCGGGCCCCTCAGCCGGCGGCCCGTGCGCGGCGCTGCCGCAGAGCCCGCTCCCGCGACGCCGACCCGGGACGCCCGCCCGCCGCCTGGGGCCGCCTCCTGAGCTAGAGATGCCGCCCCGGCCGCGGCCGCCGCCGAGCCCCGCGCAGCCGCTGCCTCATGTCGGAAGAGCCGCCGCCGCTGCCGCCGCCGCCACCATCTCCGGCCCCCTCCCCCTCCCGCTGTCACTGACAGACTCGCGCCCGCGCCGCCCCTCGCCCCGCCGCAGCGCGCACGCGCGGCCCGCGCACGCCGCCGCCAGATCCGGGGCACGCGCACGGTGCGCGCGCCGGGACGACAGGGCTGCGGGACAGGGGCGGGCCGTGTGCTGAGGCCCCGCCCTCCGCCCTGTGCCCGCGGCCGCGCCGCGCCCTGACCGCGGGCTGCGCGGGGTGCGGGGAGTACGGACGCGGCTGAGAGACCGCCGTTCCTCGCAGGTCGGCCCCCAGACTCGCTCGGGGAAACCTGAGGGCATCTACTAGTTAAGGAGCTGCTGAGGTGCGACGTTTGGGACGTGGAAATGTTTGCCCTCCCGCTCAACACACCTTGTTTATAAATGGAAGTTTGCGACTATTGCCTGTGCCTAAAGGGAGGCTTCCCTTTCTTCATAAGCAATGAGCAAGTGTCACCCGAGACTCGAGACCTGAGCGTGTTTGTGGCGACCATCGCGGTGCAGTCCGAGCCCCAGCTTCTGCTGGCCAGACAGACCCTCAAGGAGGCCGTGGTTGACCCTGGAAAGCTGGTGCTACTGAGACGCAGCTTCTGCAGCCCCAGGGAGGGTTTCCCTTCCCGTCCTTGGGTCGTCTTCCCCTCCTCCTGGACAACTGTTTTTCCGTTTCCACAGAGGAAGTTTTCAAAGCAAAAGTGACCTGGTGAGTGCTGTCTGCAAGGTGAAATACAGCCCTCTGCTCCCCAGGGCACCAGTCCTGACTTTGTCATCCACACACCTCACAGTACCTCCTGCCAGTCACCAGGGTCTGTGACCACCTTGCCTCACCAGGTTTCACTGCTAAATTAGAATATAAAGTAAAATGCCGTTTGTCTGCATGGTGGAATATTATTTGACCATGAAAAGGGAGTGGTGGGCTGATTCACTGCTGTAACCTGGGTAAATCTTGAAAACATGATGCTAAGTGAAAAAAGCCCATCAGTAAAGACTTCATATTGTACAATTCCAGTGTATGAGATGTCCAGAATAGGCAAATCCAAAGAGACAGAAAGCAGATTAGTGATTGCTGGGGAGTGGTGGTGATGAGAATGTTCCCGAACTACATGGAGATGGCAGTCACACAATACTGTGAAAGTACTCAATGCCACTGAATTGTACACTTTGAAATGGTTCAAATGGTAGATTTTATCTTATGTGTATTTTATCACAATAAAGGAAAAAGAAAAACAAAAAGTAGCACAGTAACTTTGCTGTGGTATTTCTGCGAAGAGTGAGTAACCATCTAATCATGAGAAAACATCAGACAAACCCCAAATGAGAAGTGTTTCTCCCAAGTTACTGACCAGCACACACAGAAAGAGTCAACATCAGGAAACACCAAAATACACTGTCACAAGTCACAGAAAACTAAGGGATACAACAACTAAATGGGATGTAGGATCCTGATTTGGAATCCAGAATAGAAAATGCCGTCTTAGGGAAACTTGAATAAGGTCTGTAGTTTGGTTAATGGCATTGAATTGTGAGATGTTGATTTCCTGGTTTGGATCATTGTACTAATATGATTGCATGTGTGTGTGCTCAGTCGCTTCCAACTCTTTGCAGTCCTATGGACTGTAGCCCACCAGGCTCATCTGTCCATGGAACTCTCTGGGCAAGAATACTGGAGTGGGTTGCCACGTCCTCCTCCGGGGGATCTTCCCAACCCAGGGATCGAATCTGGGTCTTCTGAGTCTCCTGCATTGCAGGAGGATTCTTAACTGCTAAGCCACCAGGGAAGCCACTAATTTGATTAGATACCATGGTAACATTAGGGGAAGCTTGGGTGTAAGGTATAGGAGAACTCTAGTACTTTTTGCAACTTTAAAATTGTTTCAAAAATAAAAGTCATAAAAAGTTAAAAATAAAACTTTTATTGAGCTTCAGTGATGTGCCAGGCACTCTCACGTATTCCATTTTTTGCAGATGAAAAAAATTGAAGTTCAGAAGAGCAGTCGGTGAAATAAGCGTAGGAAACTTACATTGAGCGAATGTGGCGTAAGTACCAGAAACCACTGGATGCTTTCACTTGTGACCTTTTTGGTCCTCACCACAACCCTCTGAGGTAGATATTATTGTCCCTATTTTAGAGATGTGAAACTGGGAGCTGGAGAGTGACATGCTCAAAGTCAGACAATGGGCTAGGGACAGAGTTCAGATTGAAAATCAGAGTCCTGCGGCCAAGAAGCTCTGAGCAGCCAGGCAGCGCTCTCTGTGAGCTTCCAGGTAGCCCTTTAACCCCCCGCTGCCTCCTCTGTTGACTGACCTAGCTGGACAGGAAGCCCTGGGAGACAGTGCTAACTGTGCACTACCGCGCCCCATGCAGTGCTATCCCATGCTCCCCATTTCTGATTTCCTTCAACAATCTGAAAGTTGGCCTGTCTGTGCTTTTCCTCCTCTCTGCAAATCATTTCAGCCCACCCACTGTTGCTGGTGACTTTGACATTGTAAATCAGTCATGTCGGGTTTTTAGACACAGGAAATGGTCGTACCCACCTTCTCTTTGGTTTGTCTTCTGGAAGCCGTTAGGCAACATTCCCTGCTGTTGAAACCTATAAACTGCTAGAGCATCCTCAATTCCCAGGTTAGGGCTTGAGTCATTCCATAAACGCTTGAGACTGGGGACAATGTGCCTGGCATTATGTGTTAGGTCCTGGGTGTATAATGGTACGCATCTTCCCCTGTGGCTGATCTGGTAAAGAATCTACCTGCAGTGCAGGAAACAAAGGAGACGTGGGTTCGATTCCTGGGTTGGGAAGATCCCCTGGAGAAGGAAAAGGCAATACACTCCAGTATTCTTGCCTGGACAATCCCATGGACGAAGGAGCCTGGCAAATTACAATTCACGGGGTCACAAAAGAGTTGGACACAACTTAGTGACTAAACAACAACAAACAAGTTTCTTTAAGTACATTTTAAATCCTGGAAACATTAAAAGCTTAGAAACCATCTTTTCCTCTTTACTTGAGTTACACGAAGGCATAAAGACATGAGGTATAAATGCATCAAGACACAGATAAACACCATGTGAATCATAATACAAACATCTTGGGTTCATGAAATGACTCTATGAAGAGTCGTTAGCAAGAGGCTGGTGCCCAGGGCAGCAAGCAAACCCAGTATAGGGCTACACGGAGCAGAGATCACAGCTTCCTGAGATTCAGGGAGGTCAGGGACAGAATGCTGGTTCCCAAGGCCCAGGCAGCCTTGCCAGGACAGAATAAAACCTCATTCCTGGGCTGCTCAAGTATTCCGAGAAGGCGGAAGTCCTGTTATCGCCTGTGCTCCGGCTACAGGGCCCTGCGGGGAAGAGGGGCCAACCTTACTCGACTCAGCGGCTCAGAGCTGGTCTTCCTTCTGACACTTTATCAGCTGGGTCTGTGGTCACAGTGCCATTTGCAGGACCGTGGTCTGGCCTCTGCCCCACCAGGGACGGTGGCCATGCAGGCGTGCCCCGGCTGCTAAGACAGAGAGCTGGTAGGTCTCCTCCCTCCCTGGCTCAAAGTGGAGTCAGAGAGGCCTGGCCACAGGCAGTTCTGAACTTTAGTACTTCAGAAACCTGCTGCCTACTCCCAACAAGCAGGGGAGTGGGGGAAGGCATGGGGAGGAAGGGATATTCCTCGAGGACCGGCAAGTCCCAGTGGGGCTGAGGGAAGAGGCCCGAGTCTCTTGAGGATTCTGGGAGAGGCAGCAGGATGGTGTGAGGCCAAAGCAGTGGGCTCTGCAGTGGGACTGCCTGACTTCAAACCCCAGCTCCACAGTTTGCTGTGCAACCCTGGGCTAGTTACTTAACCTCTAGGAACCTAAGGGCCTTGCTCTATAAACTGAGGCTCAAAATAGAACATACTTCATACAGTTACTATGAGGATTAAATCATACAAGCCAAAGAAAGCACTTTATGCAACAACTGGTATGTCAGCCAGTTCACACCAGCACCATCAGAGATCAACCTCGCGGGAGGGTGTGAGGGTTACTTTCATGTGTTGACCTGTCTAGGTCATAGTGCTCAGTTATTGGTCAAACATCACTCTAGATGTTGCTGTGCAGGCATTTCTCAGACATGCTTAGTAACATTTAAATTCATAGCCTCTGAGTCAGGCAGACCACCTTCCCTAATGTGGGTGGGCCTCACCCAATCAGTTGCCGGCCTTCAGCGAAGAGACCAAGGTCCCGTGAGGGGGAGGGAATTCTGCCTTCAGACTGCAATGTCCACCTATCTGACTTTCCAGTTGCTGCCTCCCCCATGGATTTCCAGCTTTCCAGTCCCCACCACCTCCCTCTGTAAACACACATTCCACTGCCTGTTTCTCACAAGACCCCAACTGACATACCAACACTGAGTCTTCCAACCCGTGTGTATGGCCGGGGGACTGGGAAGTCTCCTTGTGCAGGAGGAGGCCTCGCTCCATCACAGGAGAGAAAAGGACGTCCTAGCCAAGGAGGTGCCTGCTCCACCGGGGGCTTCGAGGGATGGGAGGCAAACGTCACCACCTCACAGAGGAGCCTGAAGCTCTGGGCTGAGCGACTTGTTCATGGTCACCAGCTAGGAACAGAGCTGCTGGGCTTGAGCCCGGATCTGCCTGCCTCACCAACTGCAGGGCTTCTCCCATCAACCAAGTGAATGGCATCCATGGGGGGAGGAGAGGATTTAGCATGTCAGGGAAGTGGGTGGAGGGCAGGGTGGGGATGTGGGGAACAGACAGAGGGTTAGAGAAACCACAGGAACCCAAGCCAGGAAGACAGAGAGGGTGAGGCCAGCTCTGCTTTAGAGGGCTGACTGCATTTGATTTAAAGATGCCTGTTTGGACTCAGTGTCCACTCTCCCCTGGGTCTCCAGCCTGCTGCTTGCCCTGCAAACTTCAGGTTTGCCAGCCCTCACAATCACGTAAGCCAATTCCTTAGAATAAATCTCTGTGGATGGATGGACAGGTGGAGAAATAGTTAGATAGACTGAAGGGTGGACGGACCTAGATACACAGATATGTGACTGAGCACAAGCACAAGGAAGGACGGATAGATATGGATCCGTCCATTTACCTTACCTATCTACCTACCCATCTATTCATCCATCTGCTATATGCATGGTTCTGTTGGTTCCATTTCTCTGGGGAACTCTGCCAGTGGGGTCAGCAGAACCAGGGCCCAGGAGCCTTAAGGACAAATGTCCCAGAGAGAGGCCTGAGCAGGTGGTCTGTGCCCAGGAGGTTGAGCAGGCCAGCTGGGCAGGGCAGAGGGGGCGTGAGGCAATTAAGCGGGACAGCCAGGGTGGGGGCGTGCTGAGGGGAGGCGTGTGGGTGTGGCAGAGGCCCTGGCCAAGCAGCCACACACAGAGCCCATCAGCAGACACCTCCCCACCCCATATAGATCTGCTTTCATGGGTGGAGCCAGGGCGGCTGCAGAAAAGTGCTTGGGTAGAGAAAGGAGCCTACCTCTCCCGTCCAGTGATGTTACCATACAGATGATGGGACCAATGATGTCACCTATAGATGCAGACGCATCCCTGCCTGAGGGCATCAGGGCTCAAAGTCAGGAAGAGGCAGAACGGCTTGGGAGGCAAGTCTGGGAGGCTCTCTTTGGAATCTGGGCACAGCTGCCAGGCATGAGATCGGCATCCAAGAAGGGACTCTTTGCACATTGTCGAAGCTCAGGCAATTCCGAAGGTAGGGGCTGGCGTGAGAGAACAGCCTCCTGTCGACAGAGGCTCCAAAAGGCCAGCAGTGGGAGCTGGTTTCACCCAGAGCCCTGCTCACAGCCTTGGGCAGAGACACCATCCCCACCAGATGCACTAAAAGCCGACCCTGGTTACACAGGGCAGCTGGACAGACCTCATGGCCCGTTCATGAGAGAAAATGGTATGGTGGCAAAGTGGAGTCCGTCAGTGCCAGAAGCTCCTCTGTTCTTCATCAAAAGGGTTCCTGTGGCTGGCTGGACTTCCCTGGTGGTCCAGTGGTTAAGAGTCCACCTGCCAATGCAGGGGACACAGGTTCGATCCCTGGTCCTGGAAGATCCCACATGCCTTGGAGCAACTAAGCCCGTGTGCCACTGTTGAGTCTTAGCTCTAGAGCCTGGGAGCTGCAATTACTGAGCCCTCGTGCAGCAACCACTGAAGCCCGAGCACTCTAGAGTCTGTGCTCCTCAACAAGAGAAACCACCCCAATGAGAAGCCCGTGCACCGCCACTAGAGAGTACACCCCGCTTTCTGAAACTAGGGAAAGCCCGCGCAGCCAAGACCCAGTGCAGCCAAAAATAAATGTTCAAAGGCATTCTGCTGGGAATGGACGCTCTGCCTGCCCTTTCTAATAACTGCTGTAATATCATATGCTTGCATCCATTCTTTCTCCCAACAATATAAACGCCGAGAGAGGACAAGCACAGAGCAGGTCACCAAGCACAATGGTTTAGAATGTCAGGGCATGCGTTTTGTTTCTACATGGAGGCCCAGCAACACTGCAAAAAATGTTCCTGCTCCAAACACCTAACAAGAAATATTTTTTTATTCCAGTAAGAAAAAAAACACAAAACTTAACCATTTTAACCACTTTTCAGAATACAATTCGATGACATTGAGTACATTCATATTATTGTGCAACCATGACCACCCTCCAGCTCCAGAATTTGCTCCTCTTCCCAGAGTGAAACTCTGTCCCCATTAAACACTAAGCCCCAGTTTCCTTCCTGTCCCCAGTCCCTGGTAACCTCTATTCTACTTTCTGTCTCAATGAATGTGACTGTTCTAGGTGCCCCATCTAAGAAGAATCATACAAGAGTTTTTTTCTCCTTTCGTGTCTGGCTTATTTCACTTGGTATAATGTCTTCAAGGTACACCTATGCTGTATTACATGTCAGAATTTCATTCCTTTTTAGGGCCGAATAACATTGCATTGTTTGTATGTACCACATTAATTCAATGTATCGTACTTTGGAAATTAATCGCTTATTGTTTGCAAATATTTTCTCCCATTCCTTAGATTGTCTTTTCATTTTGCTTACAGTTCTGTTTGTTGTACAAAAGCTTTTTAAATGTCAATGTATTTTTTAAACTTTCAGCAAACTAGGAATGGAAAGAAACTTCCTTAACCGAATAAAAAGTACCTACAAAAAAAAAATCTATAGCAAACCTAATATATAACAGTAAAATGTTCAAAGTAACACGTTAAAAAAGATTTTTGTCAGAAAGGACAAAAATCTTCCTCTGCTTCTTTTCAACTTTATTCAGTGTATTCCAGCCTGTGTAATAAAGCACTTAGAAAAACAAAAGGTATAAGACTGAAAAGAAAGAAACAAGCCTGTCAGTCAGCCATTCACAAATCTGTAGTCAGCACCTACTCTGTGCCACACACTGTTGTAGATGCTGGCAACTTAATGGTGGGGGAAAAGAGACAAAATTCCTAACCTTATGGAATGTATATTTAAGTCACAGGTGGGAAAAAGCCAGACAATGAGCAAAACAAATAAAGAAAATTTTGTAGTCTTCTAAAAGGTGGTGAGTGTGCTATGGAGAAAAATAAAAGTGGAAGTGGGCTGGCCGGGCTGTGAGTTGGACTAGCTCAGGGAACACAACTGGCTTCCTCATCTGTGGGGAAGGCAACCCTGAGATTACACACAAGCCGTGCTGGTCAAGGGATTACAGGATTGTTGCAATTTTTTAACTGGGTGACCAGGGTAGGTTTCACTGAGAGAGGCATGTTTGGGTAAAGATTTGAACGTAAGGAGTGAATCGTGGGGCTTTCTGGGAAGCAGTGTCCTAGAGAGAAGGACGAATCGGCGGTAGGAATTGCTGGAGATGGGAGCCCGTCTGGTAGGTCTTAGGAACAGAAAGGAGACCCAGGGGAGTTAGCCAGGGAGACAGTCCCAGGAGGTGAACTCAGAAAGGTCACGGGGATTACAAGCCACCATAAGGACTTGAGGTTGTCCTCTGAGCAGGATGGAGATCTGGAGAATTTTGAAAAGAATTGAGAGGAGTTATGTAATTCATCCTACATTTTTACAAAAGGATCCCTCTACTCATGTGTTGGGTGTGGATTATAAGAAAGGGCAGAGGCAGGAAACCCAACTAAGAGGCCATTTCAATGGCCCAGGTGTGAAATTACAGTTATTCAGCCCAGTATAGTAGCAGTGGACAGAGTTAAAAGTGGTAAGGTTCAGGACTTGCCTGGTGGTCCAGTGGTTAAAACTTCGCCTTCCAGTGCTGGGGGTGCAGGTTCTATCCCTGGTCGGGGAGCTAAGATTCTACACGCCGGGTGGCCAAAAAACCAAAACATAAAAAAATACTGTAACAAATTCAATTAAGACTTTAAGAAAAAATGGTCCACATCCAAAAATCTTCAGGAAAAAAAAAAAGTGGTGAGATTCTACATACATTCTTAAAGTATAGCCAACAGGACATGCTCATGGATCTGATCAGGAATATGAAAGAAAAAGATGTCAAGCTAACTTCAAGGTTATCAGCCTGAGCAACTGATGGGAGGAGCTAACCATGTAACTCTTTGCAACCCTATGGACTGTAGCCCACCAGGCTCCTCTGTCCATGGGATTCTCCCATGGAGTAGTTTGCCAATCCCTTCTCCAGGAGATCTTCCCGACCCAGGGATTGAACTCCGATATCCTGCATTGTAGGCAGATTCTTTATCATCTGAACCACCAGAGAAGCTCTGGTGATAGAGAAGACATTTCTGTAAAAGGGGGGTGGCGGAGGGGGGTGGGGCTCGACCCTGGCTGCTTCCACTGTTCCCATGAAAGTGAGGGGCTGCAGACACTTAAAAACTCTCTATCTCAATATTTACACCCAGCGGTGATCTGCCAGCCACATGGCATTAAGTGCGGGTGTAATGGACTCCCCGGGCAGCCACTTGATTTGCGTTGATCAGAAGTTAACTGGCACCCAGCAGGCAGCCTGCTTGCTCAAGTCAGGAGCAAATACCATTCATATGTCAGACCACTAGTAAGAGTAGAAAGAAGTGATTACCACCACGTGAGGTTTCCTTGGTGAAAGCAGATGTAATTTTGGGCTTTCTTCTCATTGGCAACACTGCTTTGACAATGGTTTATTCTGAAAGATTATTGTGAGTCTTGGAATAACCACGGAATACCCAGGACACTTTTAAATTCTTTGTCTGATTGTCGTGTCAAAAAGCCCAGCGAGCAATTCCTCAGGTCAGCTTGACTCCCAGGGTTATTCAGGGAAAGTTTTACTGAGTCCCTACCATGTGCTTCCATATTTTGAACTGAGTTACAGCAGGTGGTGGAGAATGTATCACGATACCAATCCACTCACTGTGTGATTATCAACACTTCCTTAACACAACATCAAAATATCACACTTTTACATTTAAATGATTCTATTTATAGCCAAATGCTGCTGTCCATTGTGCTCATCTTTTGGTTGTGGCCAGAGCCTTTCATGTCTGCTGTGCTATATACATCAATGGGCACTTTTCTTGAAAACTCATAATCCAGGAACCGAGGTAGCAGCTTAGAGCCATGTTCATCATTACATACACAGACTATTAGAAGATGAGTGAGCTACAAGACTTCCCTGATGGTCCAGTGGCTGAAACTCCACATTCCCAATGCAAGAGGCCCGAGTTTGACCCTTGGTGAGGGAACGACATCCCACATGCCTCAAGTAAGAGTTTGCATGACACAACTAAACATCCCACATGTGGCAACAAAGAGCCCGCGTGTGGCAACTTAAGACAGAGCACAGCCAAATAAATATATTGTTTTAAGAAAATGAACCAGCTAGGGTTGTTTTTTTTTTTTTTTTTTTTTTTGGCTAGTTTTTTAAAAAAACTATATTGGTCAATGCCAACAGAAAAGTCACTTGGACCTTGGTTCTCTTCCCTTTCTTTACCAGGTGATCAGTTTGAGTTGTCAAAAAGTGTCCACCCCTCTGTTATCTGTGTTCAAGGAGAGGAAGTCTCACCTTTCAGTCTAGAAAACTCCCATTCAGGCAGCTGGTCCCTGGCTGGAAGCAAGGCTAGAAAATGCACACACAGAAGGAGGGAAACTAGTTGGTAGAGAAAAGCCAGGCAGCCCACCTCCGTGTGCGCAGTTTATTCCAAGACAAGGGGTTGGTCCAACACCTTGGAGTCCCGAACACACCTTCCCACCCCTGGGACGGGGATGTAGGACAACCCCCCAAAGCTGGGCCTATGCGAAGCCAAAGCACATGAAGTCAGGCTGTCCCTTTTCTTTCTGTGTGCCTGTTTCCCTCAGTGAATGGACCCCACTTTGGCTAGACCCAGCCAGCAGACTCCACCAGAGTTGAGATGAAATCCCAGCTCTGAAAACTGCCACATGAGCCCTTGGGCAAGTCGTTATTTATCTCTCTGAATCTCAAATTCCTCTTCTGTAAAATGAGGGTAAGCTCTGCCTTGTCCTGCTCACAGAGTTTTATGTGACCCAAGAGGAAAAAGTAAATGAGAAAATGCTGTGTATACAATGATGAAAATAGACTGGGAAAAATGCAGTGTTATTCTTGTTAGTCTCAGCTCTGCTCCTGACAGTGGACACTTGTCACTCTTGGACAAGTGACCTAAGATCTTTAAGTCTAAGTCTCACCTTTTTTTTTAATGTTTATTTATTTGTTTTATTGTTTGTATGGCTGCTCCCTGTCTTCCTTGTGGCACAAAGGATCTTCCATCTCCACTCCGGCAAGTGGGATCTTTAGTTGAGACGTGTGGGATCTAGTTTACCCACCAGGCATCAAACCCAGGCCCCCTGCATTGGGAGCAGAGTCGCAGCCACTGGACCACCAGGGAAGTTCCTAAGTCTCCTCATCTTTAAGTCAGGGAAAAGATTACCTGTCTCAGACAGTTAAAATAGGGTATCAGATACATACATTCATAGGTGACGAAAACTATAGTGTTATTGTTATTGTTATAAAACAATAAAAGTTATCAAATTGTTTGTCATTGGAAAAGATCCTTTGGAGAATACTTCTGTTAAAAGTAAATGAAAGGGACTTCCCTGGTGGTCCAGTGGTTGAGACTCTGTTCCCAGTGCAGAGGGTCCAGTTTCGATCCCTGATCAGGGAACTAGATCCCCCATGCTGCAACTAAGATCCAGCGCAGCCAAATAAATGAACCATTATTTTAAAAAAGTAAATGAAGGACTTCCCTGGTGATGGAGTGGATAAGAATCCACCTGCCAATGCAGAAGACATGGGTTTGGTCCCTGGTCCAGGAAGATTTCATGTGCCGTGGAGCAACTAAGCCTATGAGTCACAGCTACTAAGCCTGTGCTCTAGAGCCCGGGAGCTGCAACTGCGGAGTCCACACTCCACCGCTACTGAAGGCCGTGCGCCCTAGAGCCTGTGCTCCACGGGAGAAACTGTCACAATGAGAAGCCCGCGCACCACAGCGAGGAGTGGCCCCTGCTCGCCAAAACCAGAGAAAGCCCTCTCAAAGCAATGAGGACCCAGCACACCAAAAATAAAAAATAAATAAATAAAAGCCTTAAAAAAAAAAAAAAAAAAAAGTAAATGAACACGACAGAAGCAGTACAGGCTTATAACGTGAAACTTAAAAAATATTACAAACCAGAAAGCCAACTGACAATACTGTGGTCCACCGTCTATACTCATAATTGAAGGAAATGCTGAATATCCATTAGGAGTTAATAAAAATAGAGACGTAATTTTTTCCCATCTGAACAAAGCCCATAAAGATGGGTATAAAATGTACGGTTCCTGGCATACAGTAGGTGCTCAATAAGGGTTAGTTATTATAATTATTAGTGGACTGCCTGGGAATGGGCTTCCCTGGTGGCTCAGATGGTAAAGAATCCACCTAGAATGCGGGAGACTTGGGTTGGATCCCTGGGTTGGGAAGATCCCCTGGAGGAGGGCATGGAAACCCACTCCAGTGTTCTTGCCTGGAGAATCCCATGGACAGAGGAGCCTGGAGGGCCACAGTCCGTGGGGTTGCATAGAGTCCCTGAGTGCCTGAGCGCTGAGCACTCAGCCTTCCGACTGTCACAACTGATGACTACACAAGATCTGAGAAATGGACTCAAGCGGAGTTATCAGTGGCCGATGAAGCCTCGCCATGTCCCTTCCCTTCCCTTCCCTTTCTGTCCTTGGGCTCTATCACACCCAAGTCATCCACGCTTGCCACCCATGAATGTGTGCTATACAACATCTTCCATGGAAGAAAAGGACCCACTGCCTCCCAAACTATCTCTCCAGGAAGTGGGAGGGATGGCTCTGGGCTAAGACAGTGCCGTCTCCATGGCAACAAAGCAAACTGGTTCATCCCAAGGGACTGGACTTCTGACCTGGACCCCAACACAGGAAGCAACAAAAGAGTCAGCTTTGGGCTCTCACAGCCTCGCCACCCACCCTCGCTGACACCCCAGGCTCCACCCAGATCCTCCACCCTGGATCCCACACTCCCAGCCACAGTCGACAAAGAGGCTAGGCTGGGGAGACCTAGGGCGCCAGCCACACCCAGATGTTCTCACCACTCCCCGGAGCCAAGACACCCTGGCTGAAAAACAGAGAAGTGAAACCTATAAATAATCAGGGCTTGTTTTCAGGCCTCCAAGTTCTCCCACCCTGACCCATCCAGTGTGCATGTGTGTATAGACAGAGGTCTGTAGATGACAGACACACGGACGACACAAGGAGAGCTCAGTTAAATGCTCAACACACGCTTTCTCATCTAATGCTGTCGAACTGGGCAGAAGTGTTTTACTGATGAGAAAACTGAGCTTTTACAGAGGCTTAGTTAATTCAACTGAGGTCACCAGCTGACAGGAGACTGAGGTGAAGCTGGCACCAGATTTGAAAATTCACCGAGCACTGAGCACCCTACCTGAGCTCCATCAGGCTCCCCACTGTCTCCCAAACTCACCAGACAATGTCAGGACCCCATGCCTGCGCCCAGGGCTGGCCCCCACTGGCACAGCATCCCTGTGCTCCCGAGACCCTCCTTACACAACAGGCTAAAGCCAGATCACTGTCTCAAACACCAGGAGGAACTGGTCAGTTCTTCCTTGGTCTCCACCAGAGCACAAGCTTTGCTCATGGCATCAGGGGTTCATGAGCTGAGTGTTCACCCTCAGAATTCAGGTCTGGAAGAGTAAGCCTGGACTGGATCTCTGAATCCTCAAGCTTTGGTTAAGGGGCTCAGGTAGAGCCGGCAGCTGAGGGAATATTGGTTGAATAATCGAGCAAAAGCAGCAATGTTTTCATCTGCCAAATGTTAGCTCACAGTATTATGATTATGTGCTGTGCTTAGTTGCTCTGTTGTATCTGACTTTTTGCCACCCCATGGACTGCAGCCAGCCAGGCTCCTCCACAGTTTTGAAAACTTAGGACACTGATCAGATTACATGCACACATAAATTTTTTACCCTCTAAAATATATACAATAAAATGTACCATTTCGATCATTTTTAAGTGCACAGCTGAGTGGTGTTAAATGCAGTCACATCATTGTGTAACCATCACCACCGTCCATCTCCAGAACAATTTCATCTTCCCCAACTGACGCTGTATTCATTCAACAGCCCCTCATGCCCTCTTCCCCCAGCCCTTGGCAACCACCATTCTACAATCTGTCTCTATGAATTTGACTATTCTAGGTACCTCATATAGGTAGATTCATACTATATTTGTCTTTTGGTGTCTAGTTTATTTCATTTAGCATCCATGACCTCAAGGTTCATCCATGTTGTAGCATGTGTCAGAATCATATAATTTTTAAAGGCCACTCAAATGTTGATGACCTCTTGCTGCAATCAGGGCCCATTCTCAATGCTCCTGATCAACAAAGGTAAATGACGGAGTCTCTGCTCCAAGAAGTCAGCCAATGAAATCAGGTTTAAAGGGTCCAGTGTGCTACTGAAGGAGAGACAGCCAACCTCCACCCTTGAAGATGGCCTTCCTCTCCACCCTTGACAATGGCTTTCTACACTTCAGCCTGTAGACTGTGGACTGAGTAACAAGTAACAGAGGGAGTCCACTACCCACTCCTCCGGTCATGCTCTGGAGCAGCATAAAGTGGCCACTTTGTCTGTCCGTGGATCTTTCTGTAAGTTCCAAAGGGTGCCAAGACTTCCCATGCAGTAAGACAACTCCTTCGGCAGCACAACCATCGGTATGCCTGCTGGGTGGCTCCAAGAAGGCCTTGGAATGAAGACAGAATGAAGATCAAATTCCAGGCAGTGGTAGGAAATAGAGTGAAGGAGACAACATTCACTGGGCCCCTGCTCAGAGCAAGTCCCACGCCAGCTGTGTCCACACACAGCACCCCACTCAACAATCCCATCACCAGTACAAGAGACGCCATCACCTTCTGTTTACAGCTGCAGAAACTGAGGCTCAGATGAGTGCATAAACTACCAAAGGTCACACAGCTAATTAGCGTTGGAATGGGAAAGCAAATTCAGGCTTGTTCAGACTCAAAGCTCCTTTCTTAAGCCTGTGATGCCTCACATCCCATGATGGGGAGTGGTGTGTTCCTCACCTCTCGCCCCCATGCTCTCCCCCACTTAAGACCCTGGGCATGAGACACTTTAAAGGTGGGACCTGCAGAAATCGCAAGGAAAGGGTGTTATCTTCTCTTCCACACAGAGACCATGAAAGGGGTTCAGAGTCCCTCTAAAGAGGACAGCTGGAGAGGACAAGTCTCCTACAAGACCTTACACGAGAAAGAGGCCAATGCCTACAGCATCGACAGCTTAAGCATGGGCAGGGCTGCTGGCTGAAGTGAAGGAGGCTCAGGCAGTCTAATTAATGATGGTTGAGTCATAAGAAGAAAGAAAAGTTGGCTCTGAGCTGATGCTGAAAGAAGGGTACCCTCTGTGAAGTGCTTGAGTAGATAATATTGCTGAGATGTCAATTCTCCCCAAATCGATCAATAGATTTCTATATAAATCCAATCAAAATTCTAAAAGGCATTTTTTTAGAAGTTGACAAACAGATTCTAAAATTTAAGTGGAAACAGAAAGGACCTAGAATAGCCAAAATAACCTTAACAAAGTTGGAGGACTTACAGTAGCTGATTTTAAGACTTACTATAAACAACAGTAATCAAGACAGTATTAGAATTAGGATATACAAACAGATCGATGGAACAGAAAACAGAGTCCAGATATAGACCTACATATATATGACCAATTGACTTTCAGCAAAAGTACCAAGATAATTCAATGGAGAAAGAAAAATATTTTTAACAAGTGGGCTAGAATAATTGTCTACCCAAAAGGGAAAAAAAAAAGAAACAACTCATTACATTACACCAAAAAATTAGGCTTAGGGCTTCCCTAATGGTTCAGTGGTAAAGAATCCACCTGTCAATGCAAGAGACACCAGTTCAATCTCTGATCCAGGAAAATCCCACATGCTGTAGAGCAACTAAGCCCGTGCCCCACAACTATTGAGCTTGGGCTCTAGAGCCCATGCTCTGCAACAAGAGAAGCCACCACAATGAGCAGTCCATTAACCAAAACGAAGAGCAACCGCTGCTCACTGAAGCTAGAGAAAGCCCACGCCTAATAATGAAGATCCAACATAACCATAAATAAAACAATTTTTAAAAATAAATAAATCCTAGACCTAAATGAAAAACTAAAACCATTCAGCATCTAAAAGAAAACAAGAGAATATTTTTATGACCTTGGAATAGGCAAATATTTCTTAGGCAAAACACAAAAATCATTAGCCACCAAAAATATTAGTAAACTGGAATTAATAAAAATGTTAAATTTCCAACACACCAACCCAAATTACTACAATTAAACAGACTGACAGCACCAAATGTCAGTAAGGATGAGTGAAAGTGAAAGTCGCTCAGTTGTGTCTGACTCTTTGTAACCCCGTGGACTATACAGTCCATGGAATTCTCCAGACCAGAATACTGGAGTGGGTAGCCTTTCCTTTCTCCAGGGGATCTTTCCAACCCAGGGATCGAACCCAGGTCTAATCATTGCAGGTGGATTCTTTACCAGCTGAGCCACCAGGGAAGCCTGTCAGTGAGAATATGGAGCAACCAAAACTCTCAAGTGTTGTTGATAGGAGTGTAAGTGGTAAAATCGCTTTGGAAAAAAGTCTTTCAGTTTCTTATAAAATGAAAAATAAAACCATAGACTTAGCAATTCCATTTCTAGGTACTTCCCTAAGAAAGAGGTAAACATGTGTCCACAAGAAGACTTCTACAAGAATATCCATAGCAGTTTCATCTGTAGTGTCCAAACTTGGAAATGTCCCAGATGTTCATGTATTAAAAAACCACAGCAAAGTCATACTACTCAGGAAAAAAAAAAAAAAAAAAGCCACAATCTACAGTCACAACATGAACAAATCTCAAAAACATGATGGTGAAAGAGACGATATACGAACTCAATTATATGAAGTTCTAGACAGACCACACTATCATATCAATATGCAGAAAACAGCCACGTCCATACCATATATTAGTGCATATATGTGGAATCTAGAAAAAATGGTACAAATAAACTTATTTCCAAGGCAGGAATAGAGGTGCAGCTGTAGAGAACAGATACATGTGGGCACAGGTACAGAAGAGGAGATTGGGATAAACTGGCAGATTAGTAATGCAGGGAACCTGTTATAAAGCACAGGGAACTCAGCTCCATGCTCTGTGACAACCTAAATGGATGGGCTAGGGGAAGGGAGGGTCAAGAGGGAGGGTATATATGAATGCATGTGATTGATTCACTTCTATGTACAGCAGAAACTAACACAACATTGTAAAGCAATTATATTCCAATAAAAACTTTTTTTCTTAAAAAAAAAAAGCGACATCATTGAGACAGCACTGCACTCGGGTGATAACAGGATGATGCTTGTCACAAGGGTGAGAAAGTCTGGAGGTGAAAAGAAGACAAAGAAGAGAAGAAGGCAAGATCAGGATGGAGGAGAAAAGAAAGGGAATTCCCTGGAGGGTTGTGGTTAGGACTCTGCAGCTTGGATTACAGAGGGCACAGGTTCAATCCCTGTTTAGGGAACAAAGATCACACAAGCAGGCAGAAACGGGGAGGAAAACGGGGAAGGAGAGAGAGAGAGAGCTGGAGCCATGCAGGTCAGACTCCAGAGAACACGACCTGGGCCACTGCAGCTCAGAAGCCTGTGAGGCCGAGAGGACAGAATAGCCCTTGCTGGCCTGGGCATCTGACCCCTTGAAGCCAACAGACCTTGTCCTGGATGCAAATCAGAAGAGGAGCACATGAGGGGGAGCTATAATAAACACCAAGGGGCAGATTTTGCAAATAATTGTTTTTACTGTCTCTCCTTAAAGGGCTAAGACGCTGAAGTCTGAGAAGCAACATTTTATTCCCCCTAAGCCATCAGAAACAAGTACGAGGAGAACTCTCTGTACTTGGTAAATCCGCGTTGGTGTGGGCCCGCGGGCGGGTGGCAGAACACCGCGGAGGGGGTGGGCACAAAGGTGCCGGGATCCTAGGCAGCGGAGCGGCACTTCCAGATGGTCCAGGCGTGGGGGCTGAGGGGGCTGCCGCAGAGAAGGCAGAAGGCAAACCGGGAGTGGAGCCCGCTCCAAAGAAAGCGCGGGGAGGGGCGCACGTGCGCCTCCCGGGGCGGAGGAGGGTGGACAGGCTTCTGGAGAAGCACTTCCTTAGCAGTGAGCTCCCAGGACACCAGAGGCTGTTCGGTGGGCTAGATCAGCAGTGTGGGGTCTGAGGGGAACCCGGAGCTGGGGGCCCTGGCTCAGCTGGGAACTGACCACCCTGGGCCAGGCGTTTCCTCTCACAGAACCGCTTCCTCATTCTGAAGTGCATGGTGGGAGGAGACATGACAGGCTTCCCTGCTGATGTCCAAGACCAACTGGAGCATCACTGCTGCAAGAGAGAGGCTCAGCGACCCTCTCCCTTCCCCAGACTCCATCAGAATATATTTCTAGCACCTGCCTCCCTTCAGCTCTTTCTCATTTTCCTCCAGCTAGTTCTTAGTCCCTTCCCTTTCTTTCTGGGTCAGGAAGGCAGTTTGCAAAGGGGGCACCCTCCACACTTACCAAGGAATACCGGGGCAGAGTTGGATACATGCAGAGATGAGCTTGCAAAGCTCTTGGTACACCTGCAGCTCTGTGACTTACGCCCAAAGGTGCTCAGCCTGAGAAAGCCAGGGTCTTGGTGGGCCTGGGGCCCCACCTTGAGCCACGGTGACACGCCCAGGGCTGCACTTCAGGTGACTTCTCCAATCACCCGACTGTGACTCCTCCCCTCAAACCCTTGCTGCAGTTAGACTTGCAGGACAAATAAGATAAACCAGCAGTATGCATTCAGGACCCTGAAGATGTGGAAATTGCAAGAGTCCTTTTCCCCCCAACCATGACATTTTCAGGGGTGGGGGTGAGACCCAGAGATACCTCAGGCTGGCGGACTCCTCCCTAGTTCAGTCGCTCAGTCGTGTCTGACTCTTTGTGACCCTATGAATCGCAGCACACCAGGCCTCCCTGTCCATTACCAACTCCTGGAGTTCATTCAAACTCATGTCCATCGAGTCGGTGATGCCATCCAGCCATCTCATCCTCTGTCATCCCCGTCTCCTCCTTCCCCCAATCCCTCCCAGCATCAGGGTCTTTTCAATGAGTCAACTCTTCACATGAGGTGGCCAAAGTGTTGGAGTTTCAGCTTCAACATCAGTCCTTCCAATGAACACGCAGGACTGATCTCCTTTAGGATGGACTGGTTGGACCTCCTTGCAGTCCAAGGGACTCTCAAGAGTCTTCTCCAACACCACAGTTCAAAAGCATCAATTCTTCAGTGCTCAGCTTTCTTCACAGTCCAACTTTCACATCCATACATGACCACTGGAAAAACCATAGCTTTGACTAGATGGACCTTTGTTGGCAAAGTAATATCTCTGCTTTTTAATATGCTATCTAGGTTGGTCATAACTTTCCTTCCAAGGAGTAAGCATCTTTTAATTTCATGGCTGCAATCACCATCTGCACTGATTTTGGAGCCCCAAAAATAAAGTCTGACACTGTTTCCATTGTTTACTCATCTATTTCCCATGAAGTGATGGGACCAGATGCCATGATCTTAGTTTTCTGAATGTTGAGCTTTAAGCCAACTTTTTCACTCTCCTCTTTCACTTTCATCAAGACTCCTCCCTAACTTTCTGCCAAATATGCAGACCTGCCTCTGCTGAAGAAATGAAGACGTTTCCTGGATTATTGGGACTTCCCTGGTGGTCCAGTGATTAAGACTCCATGCTTCCAATGCAGGGGCCATGGGTTCAATCCCTGGTTGGGGAACTAAGATCCCACATGCTGTACAGCATGGCCTTTAAAAAAAAGAAGTTTTCTTGGTTAGAAGAACCTAAGGAAGATAGAATCCAACCTAAAGAAGAGGAATTGATTTGGGACAATGGAGGAAGGGAGAGGGTGCCTGAAATTCTGGTTGGGAATGTATATTCACCCAAAATGTGTAACATTCTCCTCTACTCAATAGAGTTAACTAATGAAGTAGTGACATTTGTTATTATCACTTTTTTTCCCCTTTAAATTGAAGTATAGTTGATTTTCAATGTTGTGTTAAATTCCACTGAAAAGCAAAGTGATTCAGTTACACATACACATACATTCTTTTTTATATTCATTTCCATTGTGGTTTATCATAGGGAATTGAATATAGTTCCCTGTGCTATACAGTAGGACCTTGTTGTTGATCCATAATAGTTTCTGTCCACTAACCCTGAACTCACACTCCAGCCTTCCCACATCCTCCCCGCTCACTGTTACTGTTTTGAAGTGAAGTAAGCTCAGTTGTGTCCTACTCTTTGCAACCCCGTGGACTATAGACTACCAGGCTCCTCCCTCCATGGGATTCTCCAGGCAAGAATACTGGAGTGGGTTGCCATTTCCCTCTCCAGGGGATCTTCCCAACCCAGGAATCGAACCGGGGTCTCCTGCATTGCAGGCAGATGCTTTAACCTCTGAGCCACCAGGGAAGTAACTGTTTTAGTTCTACTTTAAAAAGGCAGCATTTTAAAAACAGCTTTATTGAGATATGCTATGTATGCACAAGATTCATCCATTTAAATTGCTTAATTCCATGGTTTTTAGTAAGTTCACAGAGTTGTGAAACCATCACCACTAATTTTAGAATATTTCATCACCCCAAAAAGAAACCCCATACTCATCGCTAGTCACTCCCCATTCTGCCCCTCCCTATTTCCTAGCCACAGGCAACCACTAATACACTTTCCCTCTCTGTAGATTTAAAAGACTGAATTTTGCTCCATAAGGTACTTTTCCTACAGTTAGGAGATGGCATACAACAGATGGCAGTGATGTCTTCAGATCTTATGACTCACAAAAATGGCCAACAAAGAAAAGATGGTTAAAAATCACTGATCATGGGGAAATGCAAATAAAAACCACGATGAGATATTACCTCACACCCTTAAGAATCAGTCAGTTCAGTTCAGTCGCTCAGTCTTGTCTGACTCTTTGAGACCCCATGAACCACAGCACACCAGGCCTCCCTGTCCATCACCAACTCCTGCAGTCTACCCAAACTCATGTCCATTGAGTCGGTGATGCCATCCAACTATCTCATCCTCTGTCATCCCCTTCTCTACCTGCCTTCAGTATTTCCCAGCATCAGGGTCTTTCCAAATGAGTCAGCTCTTCCAATCAGGTGGCCAAAGTATTGGAGTTTCAGCTTTAGTATCAGTCCTTCCAATGAACACCCAGGACTGATCTCCTGTAGGATGGACTGGTTGGATCTCCTTGCAGTCCAAGGGACTCTCAAGAGTCTTCTCCAACACCACAGTTCAAAAGCATCAATTCTTCGGTGCTCAGCTTTCTTTATAGTCCAACTCTCACATCCATACATGACTACTGGCAAAACCATAGCCTTGACTAGATGGACCTTTGTTGGCAAAGTAATGTCTCTGCTTTTTAATATGCTGTCTAGGTTGGTCATAACTTTCCTTCCAAGCAGTAAGCATCTTTTAATTTCATAGCTGCAGTCACCATCTGCAGTGATTTTGGAGGCCCCAAAAATAAAGTCTGACACTGTTTCCACTGTTTCCCCATCTATTTCCCATGAAGTGATGGGATTGGATGCCATGATCTTCGTTTTCTGAATGTTGAGCTTTAAGCCTACCTTTTCACTCTCCTCTTCCACTTTCATCAAGAGGCTCTTTAGTTCCTCTTCACTTTCTGCCATAAGGGTGGTGTCATCTGCATATCTGAGGTTACTGATATTTCTCCCAGCAATCTTGATTCCAGCTTGTGCTTCATCCAGCCCAGCGTTTCTCATGATGTACTCTGCATATGAGTTAAATAAGCAGGGTGGCAATAAGCAGCCTTGACGTACTCCTTTTCTTATTTGGAACCAGTCTGTTGTTTCATGTCCAATTCTGACTGTTGCTTCCTGACCTGCATACAGGCTTCTCAAGAGGCAGGTCAGGTGGTCTGGTATTCCCATCTCTTTCAGAATTTTCCACAGTTTATTGTGATCCACACAGCCAAAGGCTTTGGCATAGTCAATAAAGAAGAAATGGATGTTTTTCTGGAACTCTCTTGCTTTTTCAATGATCCAGCAGATGTTGGCAATTTGATTTCTGGTTCAGGTATGACCTAAATCAAATCCCTAATGATTATACAGTGGAAGTGAGAAATAGATTTAAGGACTAGATCTGATAGACAGAGTGCCTGATGAACTATGGACAGAGGTTCATGACATTGTACAAGAGACAGGGAGCAAGATCATCCCCAAGAAAAAGAAATACAAAAAAGCAAAATGGCTGTCTGAGAAGGCCTTACAAATAGCTGTGAAAAGAAGAGAAGCCAAAAGCAAAGGAAAAAAGAAAGATATACCTATTTGAATGCAGAGTTCCAAAGAATAGCAAGAAGAGATAAGAAAGCCTTCTTCAGTGATCAGTGCAAAGAAATAGAGGAAAGCAATAGAATGGGAAAGACTAGAGATCTCTTCAAGAAAATTAGACATACCAAGGGAACATTTCATGCAAAGATGGGCTCAATAAAGGACAGAAATGGTATGGACCTAACAGAAGCAGAAGATATTAAGAAGAGGTGGCAAGAATACACAGAAGAACTGTACAAAAAAGATCTTCTTGACCCAGATAATCATGATGGTGTGATCACTCACCTAGAGCCAGATATCCTGGAATGTGAAGTCAAGTGGGCCTTAGGAAGTATCACTATGAACAAAGCTAGTGGAGGTGATGGAATTCCAGTTGAGCTACTTCAAATCCTAAAAGATGATGCTGTGAAAGTGCTGCACTCAATATGCCAGCAAATTTGGAAAACTCAGCAGTGGCCACAGGACTGGAAAAGGTCAGTTTTCATTCCAATCCCAAAGAAAGGCAATGCCAAAGAATGCTCAAACTACCCCACAATTGCACTCATCTCACATGCTAGTAAAGTAATGCTCACAATTCTCCAAGCCAGGCTTCAACAATACGTGAACCGTGAACTTCCAGATGTTCAAGCTGGTTTTAGAAAAGGCAGAGGAACCAGAGATCAAACTGCCAACATCCGCTGGATCATCGAAAAAGCAAGCGAGTTCAACAGTTTTGAACTGTCGTGCTGGAGAAGACTCTTGAGAGTCCCTTGGACTGCAAGGAGATCCAACCAGTCCACCCTAAAGGAGATCAGTCCTGAATATTCATTGGAAGGACTGATGTTGAAGCTGAAACTCCAATACTTTGGCCACCTGATTGGAAGAGCTGACTCATTTGGAAAGACCCTGATGCTGGGAAAGATTGAGGGCAGGAAGAGAAGGGGATGACAGAGGATGAGATGGTTGGATGGCATCACCGACTCAATGGACATGAGTTTGGGTAGACTGCAGGAGTTGGTGATGGACAGGGAGGCCTGGCGTGCTGTGGTTCATGGGGTCTCAAAGAGTCGGACACAACTGAGTGACTGAACTGAACTGAACTGAATGGTCTAGTGGTTTTCCCTACTTTCTTCAATTTAAGTCTGAATTTGGCTATAAGGAGTTCATGATTTGAGCCAGGAGTCAGCTCCTGATCTTGTTTTTGCTGACTGTATAGTTTCTCCATCTTTGGCTGCAAATAATATAATCAATCTGATTTCGGTATTGACATCTGGTGATGTCCATGTGTAGAGTCTTCTCTTGTGTTACTGGAAGAGGGTGTTTGCTATGACCAGTGCATTCTCTTGGCACAACTCTATAAGCCTTTGCCCTGCTTCATTCCGTACTCCAAGGCCAAATTTGTCTGTTACTCTATGTGTTTCTTGACTTCCTAGTTTTGCATTCCAGTCCCCTATGATAAAAAGGACATCTTTTTTGTTAGTTCTAGAAGGTCTTGTAAGTCTTCATAGAACCATTCAACTTCAGCTTCTTCAGCATTACTGGTCTGGGCACAGACCATTCAATATCACAGTAATCCAAGTCTATGCCCCGAACTCTTTAGGATGGCTACTATCAAAAAAAAAAAAAAAAGGAAAAGAAAATAGGGTCTTCCCTGGGGGTCAGTAGCTAAGACTCTGAGCTCCCAAAGCAGGGACCCCAGGTGTGATCGCTGGTCACGAAACTAGATTCCACAAGCTGAAACTAAGAGTTCACATGCAGCAACAAAGATCAAAGATCCCATGTGCTGCAGCTAAGACCTGGCACAGCCAAGTAAATAAATAAATAAAAATTACTATGAAAACAAAAAACAGAAAATAAGTGTTGATGAGGATGTAGAGAAATTGGAACTCCTGTGCATTGTTGGTGGGAATGTAAAATGGCACAGTCACTATGGAAAAACAATATGGCAGTTCCTCAAACACTTAAAAATAGAATTATCAATTACCACACTATCCAGAAATTTCACTTCTGGATATACCCTCAAAAAATTCAAAGTAGGGTCTTGGAGAGATATCTGCACACCCACGTCCATAGCAGCACTGTTCACAACAGCCAAGAGATGGAGGCCACACAAGTGTCCATTGACAGATGAGTGAATAAGCAAAGTGTGGCACAGACATACAATGGAATACTATTCACCTTGAAAAGAAAGGAAATTCTGACACAGAGTACAACATGGATAAACCTTGAGGACATTATCTCAGTAAAACAAGCCACTCACAGAAAGACAAATATATGGTGTGATTCCACTTATATGAGGTTCCCATGTATACCTTGGCTGCACTGGATCTCCCGTGGCGTGTGGGCTTCTCTAGTTGTGGCACTCGGACTTAGCTGCCCTTCGGATGTTGGGATCTTTGCTCCCCTACCAGGGATGGAACCCCTGCCCCCTGCATTGGAAGGTGGATTCTTAACCACTGGACCACCAGGGAAGCCCCTTTAGGTACTGTTTTAAGTTGCTATGTTTGTGGCTATTTGTTAGGCAGAAACAGAAAACCATACAGTCTCCTAATTGGGGACAGAAAAAGAGAGAAGATATTTGGTGGGGGAGAAATGAATCTCAGTGAGTGACTTTGGCTTCTTCACATATTTCCACCTCCTCAAGTTTTTGAGGACCTGCTGCTCTGCCCACCGGCCCACCACGCCGCTTGGCCCTGAGCACACACTGCCCACCGGTGGGGAGCCTCCCCTCAAGCCACCACATCTTCTCAACTTTAGGCTGAATGCTTCCAACAGAGAAGCCACAACCGGACCTTTTCCATATTCCCCAAAGCACCCGGGACAGGGCCAAGCACACAATAAACACTCAGAAATATTTTCGGTTTAAGACATTTTCTTTCAGCTCCTGGGACCAGCGGGGCCAATGGAGGAACCCGAAACCCAGCCGGCCACAGGGACCCAGAGAGCCCCTCCCAGGAGACTCTGGTCTCACAGCGTCCTGGGGTTAATGAAATGCCAGGAGACACAGGAGATGAGAGTTGATCCCTAGGTCGGGAAGATCCCTGGAGGAGGAAATGGCAACCTGCTCCAGAATGCTTGCCTGGGAAATCCCATGAACAGAGGATCCTGGCAGGCTGCAGTCCATGGGGTTGCAAAGATTCAGATGCAACCAAGCGGGCATGCACCACATGCAAGATGGGGATACCCATCTCTGCAGCCTGACCTTTCACTAACACTGGCCAGTCACATTTTCAGGCACGAGTGGGCTACCACTGCTCTCAATCACAATCAGTTGTGTTTTTTTATTTGAATGTTTACTTACACCTGGAATGTGCAAACAAAGGAAGTGAGACTAAAGAGGATGAGAGCTCACACGACATACTACCTGTATTTCGTTCAACAACAGATTTATTCCGGATACCCACCATGTCCAGACACCAATCAGAGACCCTGGAGACAGAGAATCAGATCAGAGTGGCTCCAACCCTTGAACTTGAATCCAGGCCTCCCGTGAGCACAGAGGTTGTGGCAGTCTTTGACAGTTTGGAGACCAGGAGACTGAATTTTTTCAGGTTGTTAAAATGAGTGGGGGCAAACCCAAGTCTGCTCTGGGGAGGCAGTGGGTGGGGTCCCTTCTGCACCCACCCCTGGGATTCTGGCCTGCCTTCTGTGCCCCACCAACTCCCATCACAGGCAGTGATGTCACTGTCTAAATAACTGTGCGACAATCTTGGCAAATTTCATCCAGAGCCCTCAAGAACAGATTAAAAAGTAAGTCCATGGCATTTGAACAGACCTTTGGGATTCCCTGGTGGCTCAGATGGTAAAGAGTCTGCCTGCAGTGTGGGAGACCTGAGTTCGATCCCTGGGTCAGAAAGATCCCCTGGAGAAGAAAATGGCAACCCACTCCAGTATTCTTGCCTGGAAAATTCCGTGGACGGAGGAGGAGCCTGGTGGGCTACACCATAGTGTCACAAAGAGTCGGACACAACTGAGCGACTTCACTTTCACTTTTACTTACAGTTTACGAGGCACTGTCATGTTCATTGTCTCATCTGACCCTCCCAGGAGCCCTAGGAAGTGGGTGGGGTAAAGATTATTATCTCTACATTTTTTCTTTAGTCACTAAGTACTTTTTCTCTTACCTTGGAGGTGGGGTATCTCTTCATGGCTGCTCCAGCAAAGCGCAGCCGCTGCTCCTTACCTTGGACAAGGGGTATCTCCTCACCGCCACCCCTCCTGACCTTGAACGTGGAGTAGCTCCTCTCGGCCCTCCTGCGCCCGCGCAACCACCACTCCTTGGACATGGGGTTGCTCCTCTCAGCCGCCGTCCAAGGTAAGAGAAACCCAAGTAAGACAGTAGGTGTTGCGAGAGGCATCAGAGGGCAGACACACTAAAACCATAATCACAGAAAACTAGTCAATCTAATCACATAGACCACAGCCTTGAGTTAGACCACAGTCTAACTCAATGAAACTAAGCCATGCCATGTGGGGCCACCCAAGATTGGCAGGTCATGGTGGAGAGGTCTGACAGAATGTGGTCCACTGGAGAAGGGAATGGCAAACCACTTCAATATTCTTGCCTTGAAAACCCCATGAACAGTATGAAAAGGCAAAATGATAGGATACTGAAAGAGGAACTCCCCAGGTCAGTAGGTGCCCAATATGCTACTGGAGATCAGTGGAGAAATAACTCCAGAAAGAATGAAGGGATGGAGCCAAAGCAAAAACAATACCCAGTTGTGGATGTGACTGGTGAGAGAAGCAAGGTCCAATGCTGTAAAGAGCAATATTGCATAGGAACCTGGAATGTTAGGTCCATGAATCAAGGCAAATTGGAAGTGGTCAAACAGAAGATGGCAAGAATGAATGTCGACATTCTAGGAATCAGCGAACTAAAATGGACTGGAATGGGTGAATTTAACTCAGATGCCATTATATCTACTACTGTGGGCAGGAATCCCTTAGAAGAAATGGAGTAGCCATCATGGTCAACAAGAGTCCGAAATGCAGTACTTGGATGCAATCTCAAAAATGACAGAAGATGTCTGTTCGTTTCCAATGCAAACCATTCAATATTACAGTAATCCAAGTCTATGCCCCAACCAGTAATGCTGAAGAAGCTGAACAGTTCTATGAAGACCTACAAGACCTTTTAGAACTAACACCCAAAAAAGATGTCTTTTTCATTATAAGGGACTGGAATGCAAAACTAGGAAGTCAAGAAACACCTGGGGTAACAGGCAAATTTGGCCTTGGAGTACGTAATGAAGTAGGGCAAAGGCAAATAGAGTTTTGCCAAGAGAACACACTGGTCATAGCAAACACCCTCTTCCAACAACACAAGAGAAGACTCTATACATGGACATCACCAGATGGTCAACACCGAAATCAGATTATGTTCTTTGCAGCCAAAGATGGAGAAGCTCTATACAGTCAGCATAAACAAGACCGGGAGCTGACTGTGGTCATGAACTCCTTATAGCCAAATTCAGACTTAAATTGAAGAAAGTAGGGAAAACCACTAGACCATTCAGGTATGACCTAAATCAAATCCCTTATGATTATACAGTGGAAGTGAGAAATAGATTTAAGGGACTTCATCTAATAGAGTACCTGATGAACTATGGACGGAGGTTCATGACATTGTACAGGAGACAGGGATCAAGACCATCACCATGGAAAAGAAATTCAAAAAAGCTAAATGGCTGTCTGGGCAGGCCTTACAATAGCTGTGAAAATAAGAGAAGTGAAAAGCAAAGGAGAAAAGGAAAGATATAAGCATCTGAATGCAGAGTTCCAAAGAATAGCAAGAGGAGATAAGAAAGCCTTCCTCAGCGATCAATGCAAAGAAATAGAGGAAAACAACAGAATGGGAAAGACTAGAGATCTCTTCAAGAAAATTAGACATACCAAGGGAACATTTCATGCAAAGATGGGCTCGATAAAGGACAGAAATGGTATGGACCTAACAGAAGCAGAAGATATTAAGAAGAGGTGGCAAGAATACACAGAAGTGAAGTGAAAGTCACTCAGTCATGTCCAACTCACTGCGATCCCATGGACTATACAGTCCATGGAATTCTCTAGGCCAGAGTCCTAGAGTGGGTATCTGTTCCCCAATACACAGAAGAACTGTACAAAAAAGATGTTCATGACCAAGATAATCACGATGGTGTGATCACTCACCTAGAGCCAGACATCCTGGAATGTGAAGTCAAGTGGGCCTTAGGAGCATCACTACGAACAAAGCTAGTGGAGGTGATGGAATTCCAGTTGAGCTCTTTCAAATCCTGAAAGATGATGCTGTGAAAATGCTGCACTCAATATGCCAGCAAATTTGGAAAACTCAGCAGTGGCCACAGGACTGGAAAAGGTCAGTTTTCATTCCAATCTCAAAGAAAGGCAATGCCAAAGAATGCTCAAACTACCCCACAATTGCACTCATCTCACACGCTAGTAAAGTAATGCTCAAAATTCTCCAAGCCAGGCTTCAGCAATAAGTGAACCATGAACTTTCAGATGTGCAAGCTGGTTTTAGAAAAGGCAGAAGAACCAGAGATCAAATTGCCAACATCTGCTGGATCATCAAAAAAGCAAGAGAGTTCCAGAAAAAACATCTATTTCTGCTTTATTGACTATGCCAAAGCCTTTGGCTGTGAGGATCACAATAAACTGTGGAAAATTCTGAAAGAGATGGGAATACCAGACCACCTGACCTGCCTCTTGAGAAACCTATATGCAGGTCAGGAAGCAACAGTTAGAACTGGACATGGAACAACAGACTAAAAGGAATACGTCAAGGCTGTATACTGTCACCCTGCTTATTTAACTTATACGCAGAGCACATCATGAGAAACGCTGGGCTGGAAGAAGCACAAGCTGGAATCAAGATTGCTGGGAGAAATATCAATAACCTCAGATATGCAGATGACACCACCCTTATGGCAGAAAGTGAAGAGGAACTAAAAAGCCTCTTGATGAAAGTGAAAGAGGAGAGTGAAAAAGTTGGCTTAAAGCTCAATATTCAGAAAACTAAGATCATGGCATCTGGTCCCATCACTTCATGGGAAATAGATGGGGAAACAGTGGAAACAGTGTCAGACTTTATTTTGGGGGGCTCCAAAATCAGTGCAGATGGTGATTGCAGCCATGAAATTAAAAGATGCTTACTCCTTGGAAGGAAAGTTATGACCAACTTAGCATATTAAAAAGCAGAGACATTACTTTGCCAACAAAGGTCCGTCTAGTCAAGGCTATGGTTTTTCCAATGGTCATGTATGGATGTGAGAGTTGCACTGTGAATAAAGTTGAGCACCAAAGAATTGATGCTTTTGAACTGCAGTGTTGGAGAAGACTCTTGAGAGTCCCCTGGACTGCAAGCAGATCCAACCAGTCCATCCTACAGGAGATCAGTCCTGGGTGTTCTTTGGAAGGACTAATGTTAAAGCTGAAACTCCAGTACTTTGGCCACCTCATGTGAAGAGTTGACTCATTGGAAAAGACCCTGATGCTGGGAGGGATTGGGGGCAGGAGGAGAAGGGGACGACAGAGGATGAGATGGCTGTTGGCATCACCGACTCGATGGACATGAGTTTGGGTAGACTCCGGGAGTTGGTGATGGACAGGGAGGCCTGGAGTGATGCAATTCATGGGATCGCAAAGAGTCGGACACGACTGAGCAACTGAACTGAGCTGAACTGAAGTCCTTTTTCAACCCCATTGACTGTAGCCCACCAGACTCCTTTGTTTATGGGGTTTTTCAGGCAAGAGTACTGCAGTGGGTTACCATTTCTTTCTCCAGGGGATCTTCCCGACCCAGGGATTGAACCTGTGTCTCCTGCATTGCAGGTGGATTCTTTACCAACGAACCACCATCTCCACTTCACAGATGAGGAAACCAAGGCTCCAAGAGTTGAGGTGATTCACACAAGGTCACCTAGTTTAGAAGCCAAAAATCCATGTTTCTTCCCTTTCTACCATCTTGTCTCTAGTCTTTGGGCCTAAATGGGAACTCAAAGTGAGACTAGCTGAGCTCTTCTCAGCTGGCCTTAGTGGCTGCTCTTTTGAGAATTTTGTTATTGAAAGAATGAAAGAAAAGTAAGGATCAAGAGTAAGAGGAAGATACAAGGATGCCTGATAGTCCAGTAACTATCAAAACTCTCCAAAACTTGAGAGCTTTCAAGGAACTCACATATTTCTTATCTCATTTGGTTCAAAGAACAATCCCATTAGGTTAATAAAGCAAGTATAATGGTGGCTCAGACAGTAAAGAATCCTCAGACACGACTGAGCGACCAACACACTGATTGATTGTAAGAAGGCTGGCTCAGAATCATCCCCTAACTCTTCTGATTCTCAAACTCTTTCTATAACCTAAGCGAGGGCATTCTTAGCACACATACCCTACTTTTGTCCCTGTGGTCTTGAGGGTCAGGACCAAGAGACAATTGGACACCCTTCTCTTGTGTGTCCATACAAGTCCAACTTATAGTGACCTTTCTTTTTTATTTGTATTTTTGGCTATGCCACATGGCTTGCAGGATCTTAGTTCCAAATCAAGGACTAAGTGGAAGCATCGCATCCTAACCACTGGGACACCTTTCATTTCACTGTTCCTCTGCTGGAAGGTGCCCCAGAAGCAGGCACCTCCCCCTTCTGGTTTTAGGATTGTTGCTATTGTTCAGCCTCTAAGACAGGCCCAACTCTGCGACCCCATGGACTGCAGCATGCCAGGCTTCCCTGTCCTTCACTTATCTCCTTTGGTTTTAGGATTACTTTTACACAACTGATTTTATATAACTGATAAACCAGGGAGAATGTTATCTGTCAAGCTGCTGTTTGTCCATTTAACAGCTGTTTCTGAGCAGGGCTTCACTCTAGACTAGTCCCTGATGTTAGAGAAATGAACCAGACATATTCCCTGCTAACGAGATGCTCACAGTCTAGTGGAACTGAAGAAAACACAAATACCTGACAAGATACATGACATTCATGAATGCATAACAAGATGGAATAAATGTCACAACAGAGTTATAAGCAAAGGGCTGTGGAGAATCAGGGACAATTCCGACTGGTGGAAGAAAAGTGTATTCCTAAAAAGAAAGCAGCCCTTGGGCTGGACCTTGACGGGTGAGTGGAGAATCTGGACTCACAGTGGAGAAGCAGGCGGGTGCGGGTCACTGACTGGTGACAGAGTGCCACTCCACTGTGTTTATCGATAGACATCCCAACCAAGGTGGGCTATTGAGTATCTGGGATGTTAGACAAGTACAATGCCCGTGTCTCTACTGAAGGCTCAGGAAGCTGAGATGTGGGAAGTCCATCTTCACCCATCCAACTCAGATCATCTATTTACTTGGCCTGAAGATGGATCCCTCTAACACTGGAATGATTCCACAGGCGTACCTGAGAAATCATCAAGTCTTTCACTGCAGAAGAAATAGCACTTTCCTGCTTGCAGCATTAGTAACCAAGCTAATGTTCACCAATCTCTTATAAGCTCCTGGCTCAGCTCTGATCCTGCCAAAGATGGCACTTCAATCACAAGCTTGTTTTCCAACAGGGCTTTGTCTGTGAACAGTTTGGATGTTTTACGTCCTTGTTTTGTTTGTAGAACTGATGCAGAAGCAATTTATGTTACTAGACAACTTTTAAGACTTTTTTTTTTTTTGGCTGTGCTGGGTCTTTGTTGCTGCACTCGAGCTTTCTCTAGTTGCAGCAAGTGGGGGTTACTCTTCATTGCGGTGCTCAGGCTCTAGGCGTGTGGGCTTCAGTAGTTGTGGTGCAGGAGGCTTAACTGCTCTGCAGCGTGTGCAATCGGGATCGAACTGGTGTCCTTTGCATTGCAAGACAGATTCTTAACCACTGGACCACCAGGAAAGCCCACTAGGCAACTTTTCCCATGAAGATACTAAAGATTTCAGGTAAGACATACAGTTATAGTAGAAAGAGCGTGAACATTTGGGAAACAGGGACGGAGCCCCATGTGAGAACAGCGTGAAGTCTGCTCAGCCCCCATGTCACCCTGAGGCTAGGAGCCGTCCAGCTCAGTCAGGCCTCCAGCTAGATCTGGGCTGGATCTTGCCCCAGCTTGAGGGAAGCCAAGAGACCCAGACCACCTGCTCCTCCTCTTCTCAGGTCCTAAGGTGTCTATGTCATGTCCCACCTGATCTTAACTGCCCTCTTAACCACTCAACTTTTCTGTTCTCTATGTCTGGTTTGCTTTCCCAGCTAGATTAAAACACCAGTCTCCTGATTCCTTGTGAACATGGCCACGGGGTGTCTGTATCCTATCCCTGCCATCGTGAAGCTGGGCACAGAGCAAGTAGGTACTCAAAACCTCTGTGTGGATATCTTGCTGTTTAGTTGCTCAGTCATGTCCTCTTTTGTGACCACATAGAGTGTAGCCCACCAGGCTCCTCTGTCCATGGGATTTCCCAGGCAAGAATATTGGAGTGGGTTACCATTTCCTTCTCCAGGGGCTCTTCCTGACCCAGGGATCAAACCTATTTTTCCTGCATTGGCAGGTGACTTCTTTACCATCTGAGCCACCAGGGAAGCCCCTGCTGAAGTCTACAGGCCCAAGAATCACAGGATGACAGTTTCAAAGATGAGGAGAGCATCCCTCATCTGGGACAACAGTGAAGGGATTAAGAGAAGACATGTACTTCTGGTTTTAGGTTTGCCTTTTATAGAACTTAGCTATATTTAAATCAAGGGGCTTGGATCATTCTGTGGGACAGCCCTGAATTTCCAGTATTTCACCTTCTGCGTTCTCAGACCAAGGTCCCAAGGTTCCCCTAATCTGTTTTTCTAGTTCCTGCTTGTCAACATCTTCCAAGGAGACATGGGGTCTTCTCCTTCCTTTTGGGAAGAGTAACGGGAAGGATGGTAGCGTTGCCACTGCCAGTCTAGGGGCCCCAGGGTTTGAGGACAGAGGGGAGAGCTGAATCGGGGCCCAGTGGGGGTGGGGGTGGAAAGGACCCCAAAGCAGAATACAGCTTTCTATGAGGTGGTCTCCTCTGAAGTGCTGGGTGGACAAGAATGACAAACAGGGACATCAGATAGGGTCAAAATTCAAACAAGTCCCCCTGGCAGGGAGAAGGATCATGAGCTACTCCATCCCCCCAGGGAGATGGTCCGTCAAGGAGACCAAATAGGAACAGGGTGAGGCGCAAAAGGGGCAAAAGAGACCAAAGTCCTAGGTGGTTTAGGGATTATCTAGTCTGACCCCCTTCTCTGATCCCACAGTTGAGGTCCTCAAACATTTCTTCCTGTCAGAGAAGAAGCCACTTCCACTCAGCATCAATCTTAATCTCTGATGCTTCCAATCCATCTTCCAAGTTGTGGTCTTTCTGCAACAGTCCATTCAAGCTCCTCAACCTTCAGGTTAGAGTCCAAAGTCCATATGGCCTAAAACGGCCCCTCTCTGTTAAACACGGGTAGTGCTAAGTCACTTCAGTTGTGTTCGACTCTTTGTGACTCCATGAACTGTAGCCCACCAGGCTCCTCTGTCCATGGGATTCTCCAGGCAAGAATACTGGAGTGGGTTGCCATGCCCTCCTCCAGGGGATCTTCCTGACCCAGGTAGACCTTCACATACAATACTCTGTCTTTACCCTACGCCTTTCCACATCCCACTGACCTCATTCCACTGACAAAACACTGTACAACATTCTCCAAAGATGCAATAAATTTACTCCCATCTGCCAGGAGAATTGAAATGTCAAGGTCCAGCCCAGGTGCTACCTCCTCAGTTAAATCCTGCCTCACTTTTCCAAGGAAGGATGAGTTAGTTGATCTTCTATGTTCCAAAAATACCTCTGCAGACTTCCTTGGTTGTCCAATGGTTAAGAATCCATTTGCCAATGCAGGGGACACAGATTCAATCCCTGGTCTGGGGAGATCCCACATGCAGCAGAGCAACTAAGCCTGTGCACCACAATTACTGAGCCTGTGTTTTAGAGCCCTGGAACCACAACTACCGAAGCCCACGTACCCTATAATTCATGCCCCACAATAAGAGAAGACACCACAATAAGAAACTCTCATATCACAACTAGAGAAAGCTTGTATGCAGCAATGAAGACCCAGTGCAGCCATAATTAATTAATTTAAAAATAAAGTTGGGAAAAACATATATATGTGCTTCTGCATAGCCTTTCTTACCCTGATTTGTACTGATTTATGGAGACTCAGACCATAGGAGTGGGGATGGGTTTTGACTTCTCACAGCCCTGGTTGCTAGCACACCAGTTGCTAGCCAGCGTCCTACTAACACTCCTGTTTTTCCCCCTAGTTCCGTCATCCTACCAAGTTTTGCATGGTTCTATATATTCTTTTCCACTGAACAGGTACTCCTGTCTGGTCTCAGCTGGTGTTCTGCATGCACTTCTGTGTCTGAAGGTGTATACCTGATGTATCTGTAGTAAGTGATAAAAAAAAGTGTTCATTTACAAAGAATGAACCCCTTTCCTTTATAAACACACAGTGAGCTCCTGGCAGAGCCCAGTTAAAAATCTAGGTTGTCTGATGTCCAGATCAGGGGTCTCCTCCTAGGCTGCCTCTTCCGTTTTCCATGCCCATCCAGTTGGATGCTCCTCACTGATCTGGACTTAGAAACCCTGGGGCAGCAACAGACATTGGCAGAAGCAGGAACCCAAGCTGCCATCTGTAAGGACAGCCTCCGTGCCCATCCTGGGAAACTGTCGTGCTGCTGAGGGGCTCTGAATCGAGCTGGAGGCGGTGGTAGAGCAGGCGAGTCATGGCAGCCCACGCTCGTTCTCTGCTCAAGGGCCCCAGCATCTGCCTGTCTTTGGTGATACAGGAAATGGGTGCTCTGAGCCAACTCTGAACCAAGGAGGGACGGCTGCCATTGTGGCCAAGGTCCCCCAACCCCTGGTGATGAAAGCAGGAGTGATGGCCTCTACCCAAAGGAGCCAACCTATAGGGACTCAGGGATGCAGGGGATGGGCTCAGAAAAGCTGCAGCCCCTGATGAAGGTCAAGGGACACAGATCACCATCCATCTGGAGAGACAGATGTGGACGGCCTTTCACCTAAGCAGCCTGTTCTCCACTGCCTGCCCTCATTGGTGTGTCTTCATTTCCCCAAATTAATTCAAAGCTTCCCTAAGGGACTTCCCTGGCAGTCTAATGGTTAAGAATCTGCATTTATACAGCTTCCCTTGTGGCTCAACTGGTAAAGAATCCGCCTGCAATGTGGGAGACCTGGGTTCGATCCCTGGGTTGGGCAGATCCCCTGGAGAAGGAAAAGGCTACCCACTCCAGTATTCTGGCCTGAAGAATTCTATGGACTGTATAGTCTATGAGGTCGCAAACAGTCAGACATGACTGAGCAACTTTCAGTTTGCGTAACTTACACTGCACAGGGCACGGGTTCTATCCCTTGTTGGAGAATTAAGATCCTTGAGAAAAACATCCTCCACCACCGATCCCTTAAATGCAACCAGGATGTTTGTTTTACAGCTGAATCTTGTTTTGAGCAAAGTCAGCATGTAAAGTTAAGAGATGAAGCTTCACTTAACTCTTTTCACCACAAAAAGCTCCCCAGATGTGGACTTCCCTGGCAGTCCAGTGGTTAAGACTCTGTGCTTCCAATGCAGGGGGTTTGGGTTGAAGAACTAAGATTTCACACGCCCCGCATGGCCAAAATTTTTTTTTTTTTTTAATTTTTAAAGGAGGAAAAAGAGCTCCCCAGATGCACTCATTCACTGCTGGCTTACTGCGTATAAGGTCCTCTATTAGGAACTGAAAATTCAGATCCTACTGCAATATAATCCATCCCCAGCAAAGAAAGTAAGTTGCATCTTCACATTTATACACAGACAGGAGTAATGTGATGTCTTCCAGGGGAGGCTTACCAAGGTGAGTTTGGGAATCTGGAGGTGAGTTTGAAGGGAGTGGTGCCTGAGCTGGGCTTTAGAGAACAGGGAACTTGCCACTCAGAAGTTGGAGTGCCCTCCACATGGAAGAGACATCAGCAGCACAGGACTAGGGGAGGATCCATGGACCATGCATACATGTGAGCTAAGTCGCTTCAGTCGTGTCCGACTCTTTGCAACTCTATGGACTGTAGCTACCAAGTTCCTCTGCCTTAACAGCTGTATGGTCTTACTGTGTATGTGTGCGTAATCAGCCGCTTCAGCTGTGTCTTTTTGTGACCCCCCCCCCCACCCCCATGGACTGTAGCTTGCCAGGATCCTCTGTCCATGGGGATTCTCCAGGCAAGGATACTGGAGTGGGTTGCTGTGCCCTCCTCCAGGGCATCCTCCCCACTTAAAGATCGAACCAGCACCTATGTTCCTGCGTTGGCAGGTGAGTTCTTAACCACTAGTGCCCCCTGGGAAACCCCCTCCTATGTATTGTTGTTCAGTCCCTAAGTCGTGTCTGACTCTTTGCAGCCTCAGGGACTGCAGCACGCCAGGCTTCCCTGTCCTTCACTATCTCCCAGAGTTTGCTCAAATTCGTGTCCTTTGAGTCAGTGATGCCATCCAATCATCTCATCCTCTGTCACCCACTTCTCCTCTTGCCCTCAATCTTTCCCAGCATCAGGATCTTTTGTATAACTAATGAGAACCTATTGTATAGCACATGGGGTGAAAAAAAAGAAGGTATAACATGCTTGTAGAACATACTAAGTTAACCTTTAAAATCTATTCCAATATACAGTAGATGCAGACAACTACTGCTTATTTCACTTGTACAAGATACATTGAATAGTCAAATTCAGAGTCAGAAAGTACACTGGTAGATGCCATGCCCAGGGGCGGCAGTTGGGGATGGAGAGTTAGTGTTTAATGGGGACAGAGTTTCAGTTTAGGAAGGTGAAAACTTCGGGAGATGGCTGATGGTAAGAGCTGCACAACAATGTGAATATACTTATGTCATTGAATTGTACAGTTAAATATGGTTAAAACAGTGTTTTATGTGACTTTTACCACAATAAAAAAAGAGTAAAAAAAGAGCTGTGTGATCTTGAACACGTTACCTAACTAGAATCTTGCTTTTCTGCAAGGTCCCTCCCTGGTACTTTCTACTGAGTGGATCACTAAGAAATGAAATGCGATCGTGGCTAGGAGCATCTGGCAGCATCAGGCACATGGCACGTGATCACTGAATGTCAGGTTCCATCTCCACGTCTGAGGTGCTGGGACGATGAACAACAAATGAAAGACTCTGGGGGACCCTTGAGGAAGGAAAAGGCCAATAAAAGAGGATTCTGAAGTGGGGGGTGGTGGTGGTGAAGGAAGAGGTGCCTGGAGGAAAGAACCCAAAGCTTCTGAGTTGAGGTTCTGCTCCACGGCAAGCCACTTTATGGGTGCTGGAAAAATACTCCCCATCACATTGGTCTTTGGTTTGTCCCCCAACAACACTGTGTTCCAGGAGTGGCACAGCGATGCAATTAGCAGAATCGAGCTTGTGGGTGGAGTGTAGGAGTTGAGCAGGGATGAGAGGCAGCACCTGGGCTCCTGCCCAGACTGTGGGGGGAACCAGAAATCAGGGGACAGGGAAAGATGGCTGCAGAAAGAGAAATGCTTTTAACTCCAACACTATCCTCTACAGGAAAGGCAAAATGTCCAAGGTTTTTCTGTTTTTTTTCAGATCTATGTACCTACTCTTTTAACCTGAATAACCTGGCTTATCCCAAAGCGGCAGGAAAGACACTGAGAGCCATCCCCCTGTACTGCAGAAACGAGGCACAGTTATGGATCTCCAGGGCAATTCTCCAAAGAATCTGGCCTCTTATATGCTCCTCTTTCATTCTTTCACCCCACAAACATCCACAGAGGAACTATCATACACAAGATCCCAGAGAGGCAAATGTCAGCTCAGTTTTCCATACCTCCATTCCTCTTGCTGATTCACTAGTCAGTTTCCTTATCTGTCAGATGGAGAAAATGGGCTCACAGGATGATGCAATGAGATAGTGAACAGACTTGGCATAGAATAAGTGCTCCAGAAATGCAAACTATTGTTATACTGGTAAAAGCAAGATTGCATGTTATGCTGGCTATCTTTCATTTGCCCCTCCCACCTCCCAGATACACTCTACACCCTTTTCCACTCTGTGCAGTGCCCTAGAATGGACTAGTCAAGACTCTCTTGCCCCTTGACTTCTCATTGGGTTTGGTCCATGGGGAGCGAGATTAAGGGAGGGAGAAATTGAAGACAAGGCTTTTATTTCCCCAGCTCCCTTCCTGAGCCCCTTGACACAAAGTCTCAGCTCTAGGAAAATGACCTTCCACACAGCCTCCTTACCTCTGGGCGCAGAGGTGGTTACAATCCCACTGTGACTAGCCCCAGAATATTTCACACTCCATAGCTGTTTCCCTATACCTTGTGTCAAATTACCCAGCTGATATGTGCCATCTGTTTTCGGGGACCCCTGACATCCAAGGTGCAGAACACAGGAACAGGCCTGGGGATCAAGAGACCTTGATTTGAGTCTCATGTCTCCTCCTCGCTGGCTCTGTGACCCTGAGCCAGGCTCTCCTTTCCAAGGCCTTAGCTTCTACATCTGTAAAAAGAACAACTCTTTTGTCCTACAACCCCACCCCACCACACATACATACAAACACACACAGGGGGTTCTGTAACTTAAGCCCAGGACAGGGATGCATACAAAGGAGAGCTGCCTCAGTCAGAGGGCAGGTGAGGTTGCCAGGCCTACACCATCGCATCCTTCCCCAGGAATTGCCTCACTCCTTTTAAGGACGTTCTGTGTCCTTGTTCTCTCAGGCCACCAGATTACCAGATGCCCAGAGCATCTCCCCCACCCCCAAAGCAATTGCCAAGAAAACTCAGGGAATTAAAATAAATTCCCTTATCTTTCAATAGCCAGCCACCAACCCTGCTTTAGCCACCAAGGCCCCTTCCCAAGTTCTAACGGCCCAGGGGTCCAAGCAGGAAAGCCTGGTCAGTTGATGCCCCACTCCCCAGGGCTGCAGCAGGGTAGGGGGGCATCATACAGGTGGCATCTAAGACAGAGGAATCTAAACCATCACCCTTTTGGGAGACCCCTGTGGCAGATCATGTTTCAAGTAGAAGCTAAGGACCACTTAGGTGCTTATTACAGAATCTCTGAAGTCCTTTTAGCTCCTAAAATTAGTGACCCAGAGGAATCTAGGAGGCACAAGAAATATGTTCTAATAATTTCACTCTCCATGCCCACCCCCACAACCCCCCCTCCCCGCCCTCCGCCCCCAAATCTGAAGTTTCATTTGTTCTAAGTGCTTTCCCACCCACGGTCATCCAGAAGGAGGGTCAAGTGAGCCAGATAAGGCTGGTTTCTGTCCTAAAGACAAGAGGAGTGGGCAGCGTGGACCCCAGCTTTTCTGAGTTTCTGGAGGGGTGAGGGAGGTGCGATCAACTCCTAAAACGATCAGTTCCTGGTTACCTGAGGGCTGACCGCAGGTGAAAAACCACAACACAGTAGCTGCCAGCGCCAATTTGTCTCTGACGTTCTTCACGTTCCCCAAATGCCTCCAGAAAGCTGTGGCTTCACCCCACAACTCTGAGCAAGTTCAAGACCTTTCCCCGCCCCAAATGAAAAACTTCCGAGCTCCTCAGGGCTTCCAAGGGTCGGACAGCGCACGGAGCCGGCTGAGGCGGCGAGCTTGCACCGTAGCCCGGCCCCGGGGCGGCCTCAACTTTGGGGGCGGCGAGGGCCGAGAAGGGGAAGCTCTTCGGCCTCACGGGGAGGGGACCCCGCTGCCCTCCTCGCCTCAGGCGCTGAGTCACCGCCGCCCGGGCTCCACCGAGCCCGAGTTCCCAGGAAGCGCAGCCGCGCGCCTGCGCATGCGCGGTCCCGGGCGCGTGTCTCGGGAGCGCGCGGCCCCGCAGGAGGCGGGGCAGGGCCGCGGGCACGAGCGGAGGCGCTTGCGAGGGTCGGGATCCCACAGGCGAGGCTCCGACGGGTCCCGGTGCCGCGGCCGCCCGCCCTACCCCTCAGAGTCGGGGTGACAAGCCTCTCGGGGATAGTCATTTATGCGTTAGGAGCCGGGCTTGAGGGACCAGGCCAAGTTCCACCAGGCACCCGTTCCCCTACCCTCATGACCCCGGTCCAGAATTGCTCTGCCCAGGCGCTGGTTTCACCTGCAAGGTGGCGGGGAGCGGGGGAGGCTGGGGAAAGGGAACGGGGGAATGAACCGGCCAAGGCTGAGGCCCTCCAGTCGTGACGCTGACCTCGGACCGCACCTGACCGATGTGAGGATTCCGGCCCCAGACTCTGAGGTCCCCAGACGCGCAGGTCGCTGGTCCGGGAGACCCGTCCCCGCACCAAAAGTGGCCCCCGACCCCACCAGGAGCCCACCTCACTGGATGATCTGAGACCCCGGGGCCAGTAGCACCCCATGTCCTCGTCCTGCCCCGTCATACAGGCCTTCCTGTCCTCTTGTCCGCTGGCCCTGGTCAACTGGGCTGGAGTGACCAAAACGTCACAGGGGGCCAGAGAAGGGACACAGATTTGGGTGTAGGCACTAGTAGGGGTACAGGGCCCCACGGGGGTTCCTGAGTAGGGCAGGACTGATGGGGTGGGCCTCTTCCTGCGGCCTCCTTACCAGGCTCCAGCACCTGGTTCTCAGCTCCTAGGAGTGGGGCAGGGACAGGGAGGACAGAGACCCAGTATCCCCCACCCATCAGGCCATGAGTCACTGGGGGAAAGGGGCATTGCCCAAGGGATACTGGGTAGCCAAAGCAGGCTCCTGGATGCTAAGTGCTCACCTCTCCAGGCAGTGCCCATTTGCTGCCTGCAGGAAGCAACTTGCTTCTTCTTCATGGCCTTCAATATTCAGAAATGGAGTGACCTCAAACCCTGGTTCCTTAGGCTTCCATTTAATTGCCTTGTTGTTGTTGATAAGTGAAGGCCAACTCTGGGACCCCATGGACTGCAGCACACCAGCCTTCCCTGTCCTTCACTATCTCCCGGAGTTTGCTCAAACTCATGTCCATAGATTCGGTGATGCTGTCTAGCCATGTCATCCTCTGTAGCCCCCGTTCTTGTCCTGCCTTTCATCTTTCCCAGCATCATGGTCTTTTCCAATGAGTCAGCTCTTCGCATCAGGTGGCCAAAGTATTGGAGCTTCAGCGTCCGCATCAGTCCTTCCAATGAATATTCAGGGTTGATTTCCTTTAGGATTGACTGTTTTGATCTCCTCGCTGTCCAAGGGACTCTCAAGAATCTTCTCCAGCACCACTGTTTGAAAGTATCAGTTCTTCAGCGCTCAGCCAACTCTCATATCCGCACATGAGTACTGAAAAACCATCACTTTGACTATACGGACCTTTGTCAGCAAAGTGCTGGTTTCCCCTAAATCACCTCATCTCACCTTGATTCCTCACTGGACACACAGATGTCTTCCTTTCTGAGTCTGGGCCTGTGATCTCTCAGCAGGATCCAACCTCCTGGTCTCTGACCTTGCAATCCCACCCATCCCTCAACATGCACCTAGAATTCCCTTCCCAAGCTCGATAACCCCCTGGCTGTCTCAGTATTCTCAGGAGAGTCCTGATATGATGTAAACAGATTCTCAACAAAGGGAATCTATTAAATGCTGAAGTAAATTTCACAGTTAATATGCATTGGTCAGACTTTTCAAATAATTACATTTTCAAATGAAAAAAAAAAAAAATCCTCTGCCAGACCATGTGTCCCCATGATTTAGAAAATGTGGTCACTTCATCCCAGAGGACTTCTGTGGTCACTCGGGTTCCATGACTCTTTCCCTAATTGGCTGTGGGCTCCCCCAGGGGAGAGAATATGCCTGAATAAATATGTGAGAATTCCAAGGCTTTTGAAGTTGTGGTGGGAGAAAAATCCAGAAGTTTGGAGAAAATGGAAATAGAACCAACAAATTTTTTTTTTTTTTGCACTCTTCACAAATACAAAATCACTCTTCATTGTATCAGAAAAATGTACTATCACAATTTGGCCTAGGCTCCAGATTAGCACAAGTCAGTATGATAGCATATAGTCGAAAGAATAGCGGGATGGATAGAAAATTGCCTTTTAGTTTGGTTTGTTAGGTTTTAATGGGGTGAATTTGGACCTAACTTCTCTGGATATGCAGTTTCCCCAGGCTGGATTTGAATTTAAGGTCAGTAAATATACCTGCCCAATCTATTAATACTTTACAAGATGATCATGGTAGAGATCAAACTGAAATGGAATTAAGGGTATGATTTTTTTTCTTATAATATTTTGTTGTTGTTCAGGAAATAATCCTCAATAATCTTTCTAATGATAGGTTTTGTTACTTACAAGCTTCAAGGTACTGACCAAACATTTTAGACAGTTTATGAAGAGGAGGGAGAGGGATCAGAAAGAATAGTGTCACCAAATGTGACCCCTGGGCAAGTAACCTAGCATGAGCTGTAGGGTGACTCAGATTTCAGAAGAATTCCGGCCCTCCCAAATACACATGCCATCGTCCCAATCACTCTGACCATCAGTTTCCTCCTCAGTCAAGTATGATTAATAATAGTAATAACATGTACTGAATACTTTCTGTAGGCTCTGTACTATTTCAAGCATGTTGCATTAAGTCATTTAATCCTCTCAACAACCCCATGAGAGAAGAACTATTAACATCTCCATTTTGTGGGTAAGGAAACTGAAGCACAAAGTTAAGACATTTGCCTACGGGTGCTCAGTTAGTACGTGGTGGAGCCCAGGATGGATCCCAAGCACTGACTCCAGAACCTGTGCTCTTGTCTGTGCCAGATGGCTCCTTCCCTGTGGGGTTATTTTGAAGATTACATGAAATGAAGCAGGGATTTCCCTGGCGGTCCAGTGCTTAGGACTCAGTGCTTTCACTGCTATGGCTTGGGTTGGGGAACCAAGATCCCTCAAGCCACACAATGCAGCACCCCCCCAAAAAAAGGGGAAAAAAGGAAAAGAAATAAAGCACATAAAGCATTCAATGTGGCATGGCACACAGCTGTTAAAATTAAGGCATGATCTTAAGGTAACCTTAAGAGTGGTAATGTCTGTAGGTCTATAGCCCGGTTCCTGGCACAATGAGTGCTCTAGAAGTTGCTTCCCTTCCCCACTGACATTACGGTAAACCAGAAAAAGTCTCCACAGTGTAGGCAGACACAGAATATGTTCATTTATGTGTGTCATGTTTGTATGCTTCAGATAAGAAGTTGGCGCAAGGGATTCCTTCAGAACCTCTTCAATCCTCCTTTGCTGCATTGCTCTACTCTCGTTTTTCTGTTTCTCTTAGGCTTCTTTTTTATTGCTTTTATGGTCTTCTAAAGAAAAATTCAAGTTTCTCTGGACTAGGAAAGCTTGAGCTTATGTCACGGAAAGAGGAATTGGCTTTAAAAAGAAAGAGAGAAAGAGAAGTTGGCTTGAAATGTTGTCTCAAGGCTCAGACTTTGGGATACACATGTAAAGCTTGAGGACAGTTGCGATGTCCTCCTTGGGCCAGATCTTCCTGGTTCTCCACCCTGGGTTGGGCATCCAGTTCACCCCCCACACACATCTGCCCGCACACATGCTCCCGTGATCTGAATCCTCACACTGTTCATACAATTACTTCACCACCCCAGACCCACATGTGCATCTGCTGAGCCGCTACACCCACACATAGACTACACACAAGTGTTTGCGTGTCTCTTATACATACAGCTACCTGTAACCCCCAAATATTCAGGGGAGGCACACACACAGCTGTAGACACCCCCTCCATTCACGGTGTCCCTCATGTCATCAGGCTGTGTTTAGAATGATCCTTGATTTTGCTTTCTGTATTTCACCCTTCTGATTTCCCTATCATCCTGACTGCAGACTTAAAGACGGTCTTAGCTCCACCTTGGATATCAGTACAGTCCCATGGTTACCCCAAATTTATTCAGTACTTTTTCCTAAACGTGACCGTGAAATTGCTCTGGCTAATCCTTATAAAAGGGACTTCAGTGCCCATTTGCTTGCCCCCTAAGCAGATTCAGAGCTGGGTGACTATGATGTGTCAATGAAGATGGTCAGCTGTAACAAATGTACTGTCGAGGGGGGGCATAGATAATGGGCAAGCCTTGTGGGGAGGGGGCATGTGGGAAACCTCTGCCTTCCTCACAGTTTTGCTATGAACCGAAAAATGCTCTTAAAAAAGATTTGTCTTCCTTAAAATCAGTATGTGCATGTATGCTTGCGAAGTTGCTTCCGTCGTGTCCCACTCTGCAACCCCATGGACTGTAGCCCACCAGACTCCTCCATCCATGGGGATTCTCCAGGCAAGAATACTGGAGTGGATTGCCGTGCCCTTCTCCAAGGGATCTTCCTGACCCTGAGATCCAACCCAGTTCTCTTATGTCTCCTGCATTGGCAGGCAGGTTCTTTACCACTAGACCACCTGGGAATCCCTTCTACTGGATAAAAAGAAGAAACAGTTTACACTGGGGATGGACCAGTGGTTAAGAGTCTGCCTTCCAATGCAGAGGGTGTGCATTCGATCCCTAATCAGGGAACTAATAACTCACATGCCACAGGGTACAGCCAAAATTCTTTAAAAATTTTTAAAAAGAGAGAGAGATTACACAGGTTGGAGGCATCGAGACAGTACGAGGTGTTAAAGAGAGATGGGAACTTTATTGAGAGTTTCTCCCTGATGAACTCAGAACAGAAAGAGCATTGGAAAGATTCCGCTTTGGAGAGAAACAGCAACTGTTCAGGCACAAACGTTCACAGATACTCCTCCTAGGGGATTCCTGACTCCCCACCCAGTTCCCCACGATGCCCCACCCCCACCCAAAGAGTCAGAATTCTGCTCGAAATCCACTTCCACAGAGCAGGGCACCAAATAGCGCTCAAAGCCCCGGCTGGTAGACAAGCCTGCGGAAAGTTAGACACAAGGGAAGTCAAGGGTGAACAGAGGAACAGAAAGAGTAAGAAAAGGAAGCCGAACGGAGAAAAGGGGGGAAGATCACTGATGATGTCACACGCACCCCCAGAAATATAAATACCGTATGAATGTGTTCATCTCATTCCAGCTGCTGCTCCCAAAGCAGTGCTGACCTCGGCAGCTACGACGATGCCCAGTTCTGCACTTTTTCTTCCCCTTCTGCGCTGGGAAAACAGAAATGCCCAAAGTAGCTGAGGGGGCGAAGGGGCATTAAGGAGCAAGCTGGGAGAGTAGCCCCTTGAGAGCGTAAAGGATAGAGAGATGAGGCCAGGGCTGGTTTTGAATGAGAAGGAAGCAGCTCCCCGGGTGCTGGTCACCAGGTTCCTCGGATGCCCCTGCAGACTTGTTCTCTCTGGTTGACTCTGTCCTTAGAAACATGTCCTGGAGGTGGTGGGGCCTCTGGTCTTCTTGTGGGAGGTTCTAGATCCTTCAAAGGAGCCAGAAGAAGCAGCCTCTGAGGCAGCACGTGTCAGACTGCTGATACTTTCAAGAAACTCAAGGAATTCCAGACTGCAGATCTGTGTGAGCCTAACGTGGCCACCAGTGTGCCCGTTTGCCTCCTCTGCCTGACTCTCAGGCCACTTCTCCCTCTGCCTTTGTCTTGGCTTTCCCTTGGGTCTGGGGGACTCTCTGGTGCTGGCGGGCCTCTTGGAGAAGTCCCCCAAGACAGCTCACTCCCAGGACAGGCAGAAGGAGGCTCCGGGTTGGGGGGGAAGGGGCAGCCAGGCCGGGTCCCCTAGACTTAGACTCGTCACCCACCCATCCTCCATCAAAAGGCTTGTCCCCTCCATGCCCCGTCCCTCCGTCCTCTCCTGTCCTCTGAGGGGGCACGTCCCCTCCATGCCCCGTCCCTCCGTCCACTCCTGCCCTCTGAGGGGGCGCGCCAGGCAGGCAGGACTCTCACCGCTCGCTCCCCCTCTGTGCCCTCGGGCATCTGTCATCTCCCTAATCTCTCTTGGACAACATAACACACACACATTCACACTCATTGGTACTGGAAGGCCAGGCGCCCCTGCTATGCGCTCGGTGGGCATCAGCATCAAGTTCAAGTGGGAAACTGTCAGGCCTGGGTTGCCAGCGGCACCGAGTGGCTGGTGCTGCTTCTGACTCCCCAGGAATTACGCCGAGTTTCGAGTGTTGTCGCATCAGGGAATGGAGAAGCGAAAGGAAAAGCTGTGTGATGAGAACCAGGAAGGAACGACTCCTGTGCCAAGTGTCTCCACGGAGAAGCTGTGGCAACAGCAGGAGCAAGCTCTCCACTGTCCCCTCTGAAACCCAAAGCCTTTGGGGTCTGAGTTTTCCAAGACATGCAATAGACAAAGACACACTGCAAACCAATTAACCCTCTGAGCCCTGCCGGGACTCTCACTTAAGTCACTTCCAGAAATGACCAGAACACATGGAACAGTCACCCTCCTCCTGGGGCCGAGAAAGGGACCAAGCTTCCGGCTGGCTTAGAAGGTGCCAGAGAACTGGCCTGGGGAGCGCTTGTTCTCTCTCAGTGTCCTGGTATCCCAAACCGTTCCCTGCCCCTTGCAGAAACAAGGGAGAGGGCCCGGGGGTAGGCTCAACACCCAGGTTGATTCAGACGATTGTCTCCTGTGAAGCCAACCCAAGCTCAGGAGGCAGACAAGGGCTGGGGACAGACAGAAGACTGTGTGGAAGGCAGCCACGTGCACGGAGCAGACAGCCCTGCAGAACTCAAGTCTCCTCTAGCCTCTCAGCTGATCCGGGAAAAAGGAACTTCAGCTGCTTTTAGCCTGTGTGACACTTATTAATTCAGTTTACACTAGAGTTTAGCTGCTCTCTGCCCCCCCTCCACCCCACTGCAGAGAGGGGACCCAGGAAAAGCAGGTGTGGCCTGACATGTCTCAGTCAGGCCCCTACTTGAAGCAACAAGACAAGCAGGCCCTAATTCACAGTTTCCACTCCCCCCCTCGACCCACCCCTTCCCCCACCACTGGCCTCAATTAACTCCCGTCTCCAATGCACAACGGTTCCTGCCAGTGTGGCTCAAAGGGTTAATAAACCGGGACTTCTCGGACAGTCAGGACACAAGCTCATTCACCGACGACGACGGGAGCCCGAGAATGGCAACGCGGCCACCTAGGGTTTCTTATAACGGTTCTTTGGGGTCTCACCACACCCTGTCTTGTCACAGTTGAGAGCACCTGGGTTCTTCCCCAGCCCGAGGCTGCCCAGGAGGCTGGGGAGCTCCTGGGTGATGGCCCGCTCGATCTTATCCAGAAAACAGCCTCCCATGTAGGAGCACTGCTGGGACAGGAGCTTGAAACTGGAGATGGGGTTGATCCCAAAGAAGTCCTTGTAGGCCTCGCGGTGGGGAAGGTCAAACTTGCTGACGTTGGTCTTGGCCAGGATGGTCTTGAAGATGTAGAATTTATCAGGGTCTTCCACGATGTCCTTAAAGACCAGCTCCCCGTCACTAAAGAAGGTCATCTTCTCCTTGTACGTCTGCAGGTAGCGGTCCACCAGGAGGGCGTGAATGCGGACCCGGATGGCATGCTGGCGGATGAAGGCGATCTTGTTCTCCAGCCTGTTCTCGATCACCTGGTTCAGGTCCTCCAGGAGGGAGATCTCTTCCTTGAGAAACAGGTCCCGGTGGGTGTCGGGCTTATAGTCGTAGGGCCAGAAGGAGCTGACGTACACCCGCGGAGGCTCTGTGACGTTGATGAGTGGGGCCAGGCTCCAGAAGAGGGCCCCGTAGACCCTCATGAGCATCTGCGTGGCCAGGTTGTCGGCCTTGTTCAGGATGATCCTTATCTGGGACTCACGCCCCTTCAGCTGGCGGAAGAGCATCTCCAGCTCCAGACCCACGTCCAGCTTGGTGGGGTCGAAGACGACGAAGATGAGGTCCGCTCTGTCAATGAACCACTGGCACACGTCATTGAAGGGGTAGCCTTGGGGAGAGGGAACGAGAAGTCAGGCTGGGAAGACCCCATCCACCCCCAGGCCCCCTGCCCCTCCTTCCGGAACCAGACCATTCTGTGGCTTTGAAGGGACTAAGAACGTCAGGGATTTTCTGGATTTCTGAAGACTTAAAGAATTCATTACACGTCTCCTGCTCCTTGTCAACTCTCAGTCAAGAATGGCCTGGGGAAATGTCCTGGCGGTCCAGTGGTTAGGACTCCACACTTTCACTGCTGAGGCCTCAGGTTCAATCCCTGGTTGGGGAACTAAGATCCTGCAAGCTGTGTGCTATGGCCAAAGAAAAAATGGCCTGATCCTTGTTTTAATCCACAGTGGAATTCAAGGCTCCAGGAAAACAAAACATTTCTGCCAAATGGAGATTTTCCCACTGCTTGAAAAGATCTGGGGCAGTGGCAAAAATGCTAAAGGAAATAAGTCAGGGAATTAGAAGGAATAAAAGAGAGGGTGCATCACTTAGGGGAAATAAATGTGGACCTACCATCGAGACCTGGACTAGAATTTGGGCTCCATCACTGACCAACTGAAAATTATATGCTTCTAAGCCTTACCATTTTAGTTGAAAAATGACAAGAAGAACAATACCACTTAAGGTGATATAAAGATCATGATGCTGCTAGAAACACAGGAAAGCACTGAACTAAAACTGCCATCCAGTCACAGGGTAGGTGCTCAATACATCCTAATTCCTTTGATTTATTTCCAAAATGGGAAGAGTAGGGATACCTGTCTTGAAATGTTTCTACAATGATCAACCAATAACATATGGAAATTATCCAGTGCGTTAGAAGAGTGCAATAAAGGTTAGTATATTACTGTAATTATTAGCAATAATATTATTATTAGCTATAAAACAGGATTTGGTTATAACAAAATGAGAGTTATAACCATAAACTGAGATTCACCATCTGTTCATATATTCTGACAAACGCCCTGTTATGACTCATCTCTGCAGATGGTGCTGCGTCACGGTGACATTCAATGGCACTCCTCTGCCACCTGAAGGCAAGCGGGGCTTTGGAAAGTCTGAGACAGGATTGTGTTGAAGCAGGTCTGGCAAAGCAGATACTGGGACGAGTTGAAGGTCAAGTTTAACCCTGACCCATGTTAGCCAGAGGTCAAGTGCACCAGGACAGGGATCCAATCAGTCCAGGCCCTTGATCACCTGGACAGCTTGTGCGTCCCAAAGACACAGCAGGGACCTCGAGGAGCTCCTGGCAAGAAGGCCAGCCCTCCCCCCAGGAAGATGCTGATGGCCTCCAAACCAGATCACTCCTCAGGGAAGTAAAAGGATGAGGTATTCACACCTAGGAGGCACCACAGTTATGACAAAGAAAGGGCTGGAAGCAAAGAATGCATCCCAGAGTCTTGGACAATGCTGGTCTCCTCCGGTCTGCCTACCATCCTCTGCCTTGAACAGTTTCCTAAGACAGTGCTCATGCTGTTCAGAAATGAGTGTTGAATTACCTCTTTCTTGCTGCTTGCGGTTCTCAATGATGCCTGGTGTATCCACAAATGTGACCCGCTCCAGAAGTTTGTGGGGAACCTCAATGCCGATCAGCTTCTCCAGGAAATTCTGGCCAAACTTCTCGAGGGGCGAGAAGGACCGGGCGCTGTCAGCAGCCATGACAATACCCTCGATGGTCTTCAGCTTGGGCCCGTGCATGAGGACCGTGAACTCTGAGGTGGTGGGCTCGGCACCTGCACACACAGGTTAGAAAGAACACAGTCATGTCACATCACAGCAATACAAAAGGAGGCACAGGAGAGATTACTGGGAGTGGAGAGTGGAGGAATGAAAGTTAGTGTTTATTTATTTTTATTTTTTGGCCATGGCACCTGGCTTTCAGGATCTTAGTTCCCCAGCAGGAAAAGTGCTGAGTCCTAACCACTTGACCACCAGGGAATTCCCTCTCCTGCACTTTCTGTCTCTATGAATTTGATGACTCTAGGGACCTCATATAAGTGAAATCATATGAAATTTGTCATTTTATGTCTAGCTTATTTCACTTAGCATAATGTCTTCAAGATTCAGCCATGTTGTGGCATGTATCAGAAATTAATTCCTTTTCAAGGCTGAATAATATTCCCTTGTACAGGTGGAATGAACACATGTCTTTTATCCATCATCAATTGATGGACATTTGGGTTGTTTCTACCTCTCAGCCATAGCAAATAATGCTGCTGTGAACATGGATATAACTGCTGGTTTCTTGCACATAATTTTCATTACTATACTGAAGATGTATATGAATATTTTCATTTTTCTTTTTTAATCTGTCAGACTCTAATTTTTAAATTGAAGTATAAATGATTTACAACATCATGTTAGATTGAGGTATACAACAGTGTGATTCAATATTTTCGTACATTAAGAAATGATCTCTACAGTAAGTCCAGTTACCATCTGTCACCATCCAAAGTTACTAGTGTTGTTTTCTATATTCCCTGTGCCACACACTGGGCTTCTCTGATAGCTCAGTTGGTAAAGAATCTGCCTGCAATGCAGGAGACCCCAGTTCAATTCCTGGGTTGGGAAGATCCACTGGAGAGGGAATAGGCTACCCACTCCAGTATTCTTGGGCTTCTCTGTGGCTCAGCTGGTAAAGAATTTGCCTGCAATGTGGGACACCTGGGTTCAATCCCTGGGTTGGGAAGATCCCCTGGAGAAGGGAGGAGCTACCCACTGCATTATTCTGGCCTGGAGAATTCCATGGACTGTTTAGTCCATGGGGTCACAAAGAGTCGGACACAACTGAGTGACTTTCACTTTCACTTACGCCGTACATTTGTTGCTGTTCAGTCACTAAGTCATGTCCAACTCTGCAACCCCATGGACTGTAGCTGACCAGGATCCTCTGTCCATGGGGTTCTCCAGGCAAGAAAACTGGAGTGGCTTGCCATTTTCTTCTCCAAAGGCTTTTTCTGGACCAGGGATCGAACCTGAATCTCCTGCATTGGCAGGCAGATTCTTTACCACTGAGCCACCAGGGAAACCCTATATTAATGCTATACCATAATTAAAAAAAAATAAAATTTCCTGTGTAGTCAAATACCCTTTTAACTTACTTCTGATTTTACATATATATATATATCTTTTTAAACAAATGTTACCCCTTTAAATCTTTGTATATTGAATCATAGATACCTCATTATCTCCAAGTTCTTCCCCATGGCATTACAGCTTAAGTTTAGTGGGTACAGGATCTCTTTCCTGGTACTTTGTGCCATACACTACAGCCCCTAAATGTTTCATTTTTTTCACAATGCTTTCTGCATGTGACATTGAAACACCAACAGGCACACAAGAAAGTCACACTGTTACCTGTGTAGAGCTGGTAGCGAGTATTTTCCAAGCCAAGGAGGTAGTTGATCATGGTGGATTTGCCAACGCTCCATGGTCCCAGGAACAAGACCATTGGCTTGGATGTGATCTCCCCATCTGTGGGCAGCAGGGACAAGACATGGACATGAACTCAAAGCTCCTCACTGTGGAGGGACGGGGTTCTTCACGTTGTGCCCCAGACAGTCGATCAGGAGCTGTGGGTTTCTACCCTGGACCGTAGAGCATGGTATATGGTCTGGAGCACGCCTTTTTCTGTGTTAGTGTGATGACCCAGTTAGCACCCACGAGGAGATAGCATTTGGACTGTGGCACACCAGCATTTGGACCATGCACAGACCCACAGCACACCGGCCCCCGAGAGGGAGGGATCCACTGAGGTCAACAAACAGTGACCCAGAGCTCACACTGGGGGAGACCTCCAGGCTCAGATCTGGGAGCGCACCATTCATAAGAGGGGCAGGAGAGAGCAGCCACCGAGGAGAGGCTAAAACCCTGCTACCTGTATTGGTTACAGAAAAACAGTCATGGAAGAGGTTTATACACTCTGGGATGGTCTGGACCAGGCACTGCCTGCCCCCTGCCTCCCTCTGCTTAGCTGCACCTCCCAACACCCCTCCTCAGGCTCAGCCTAAGCCGGCCCACAGGGCCAGTCTCAAACGTCAGCCTCTAAAGCCCAAGACGCGTTTGTCAGGGTCCACCAAGCACTGACTCGGCAATTCTCGGGTTCTTGTCTCATGTTGGGGAGAACACCCTGCCTGGGCCTCTCTAGTGCAGGTCCCTGAGAAGAAAAAACAGAATTTTCCAGTGCTTTCAAAACCCAGGGATGGGGAGGGGATAGTGAGAGGCTTTCCGCATGGGAGATTCACAGTCTCCTGTTGCAGACTTCCAGCCCTTAGGGCACATAGGGTCAGCCATGCACAGTTTTGTGTTTTTTTTTGTCCCTGCAGCAAGGCATGTGGGATCTTAGTTTCCAGATCAGGGCTCAAACCCACACCTGCTGCATTGGAATCATGAAGTCTTAACCACTGGACCACCAGGCAAGTCCCCAGCCCTGCACAGCTTAGTACCTAAAGTTCTCCAGACATCTTAGCCCCGCTGAGCCTGGCAGGCAAGGCCTCAACACAGGAGGCATTGTGGTGGGTTTGTTTGTTTTTTTTTTTTCTCTCTTTCAGTTATTTTTAAAATTTTTAATTGATTTCATTTCTTGATTCAAAAATCAGAAGTATAAAAAGGTATACAGAGAAAAGTCTCCCCTCCATGTCCTCAAGCTGCTTAGGCTATGCGTCCTTTCCAATACTTGAATGCGTGTGTGAGACCACATCTGTGATTCCCATCTCTTTAAGAATTTCCCAAAGTTCATTGTGAGATCAAACCAGTCAGTCCTAAAGGAAATCAATGATGAATATTCACTGGAAGAACTGATAGGTGAAGGTCCCTCCAGTACTCTGGCCACCTGAGGCAAAGAGCCGACTCATTGGAAAAGAGCCTGATGCTGGGAAAGATTGAGGGCAGGAGGAGACGGGATGGGTGAGGATAAGATGGTTGGGTGGCATCACCAACTCAATGGACATGAGTTTGAGCAAACTCTGGGAGATGGTGAAGGACAAGGAAGCCTGGCGTGCAGCAGTCCATGGAGTCAAAAAGAGTCAGACATGATTTAATGACTAAAGAACAACCCCTGGCTGGGGAGCAGGAAGGAACAGGAGGGTGGGGGGTGGGGTGGCAGGAATCCCCAGTCACAGCCACAGAGATCCTAGAAGGAGCGTCTTTTTCCCTGGCCCAGGCCCCACTAAGGGTAACCTGGCCTTCCAGCTCCCCTGCGAGACCACCTTTCCAGTTTTCCCAGCTGCTGTTTCCGCTCCCTGCAGCAGGGGGCGGCACTGGCACACGCAGGAGGCTACAGGTGTGGCACCCAGGAGGGAGGTCACAGGAGGATGACCCTGGGCTCGGAGGAGCCCAGACACTGGCAAGAGAAGAGAGGAGAGGAGGGGCGCCTGGACAGAGAGATCAGGCCCCGGGGACGCCCTCTCTGCAGAGTGCCATGCCCACCGGCCACCTGCCTGCCGTCTCTGGCCTGCACATTCTGAGAAGCCTGCGAGGGAATGGTGAAACAAGGAGAAGTTACAGCTCCTAATTCCAGCCATGTGGCCTGGGCAGCCCAGCATCTCTCTGAGCCTCTGGTCTGCCTTCTGTAAAGCAGGAATGAGGGAGGTCCTACAACACCCCATCCCTGCGCAGCCATCAGAACAACACAGGAGACATGCAGAAACAGCCAACTAACACAGGAAGGGACGTGCAATTTCATTCCCTGTTCAAACGCAAATTAGATTCCCGCCTCAGGCTGGGTCGTATCGGGAGACTGAGATTGGCATATACACTATTGAAGTGTGCGTGTGTGCATGTATGCACAGTTCCTCAGTCCTGTCCAACTCTGTGACCCCATGGACTGTAGCCTGCCAGGCTCCTCTGTCCATGGGATTCTCCAGGCAAGAATACTGGAATGGGCTACCATTTTCTCCTCCAGGGAATCTTTCTGGCCCAGGAATCAGACCCATGTCTCCTGCATCCCCTACATAGGCAGGCAGATCCTTTACCACTGCGCCACCTGGGAAGCCTATGAACTATGTGAAAATAGATAACGAATGAGAACCTACTGCATAGTATAGAGACCTCTACTCAGTGCTCTGTGGTGACCTAAATGGGAAGGAAATCCAAAAAAGAGGGAATCTATGTATAGGTATAGCTGATTCACTTTGCTGTACAATAGAAACTAACACAGCATTGTAAAGCAACTATATTCCAATAAAACATTTTAAATTAAATTTTTAAAAAAGAAAGGTGACCAAAGGTGAAAGAGGAATTTTTCTGCTGCCCCTTTAAAAAACAACAACTAGAACAATAATAGCAATTAGATGTCATTGTCAACAGGTGTCCAAGACAAGTGACACTTTAAAATGGCCTTGCTGTGAGGCAACAAGAACTCTATCCTGTTGCTGGGTACACAGAGGACAACCTAAGGCACCTGGGCGACAACTATCAAGACGCTGAATTCCAGCATTTTTTTAAAAAAACATATCCTACAAATGAACTTGTGTGAAATATGGAACAACTATAGTAGTGTCTGTAACACTAAAAAGGGAACGAGGCAAACGCCCAGTGGTTCATCAACAGGGTACGCTATCTAAGGTGGTGGGTTCACAAAGACCAGAAAGAGCAATTGTGTGCTGTGATCCCATCGTTGTCAAACAAAGGAAGGACACCCTTGAGCATGGAAGCAGAGTGCTGTCTGGAAGCCCTGATGAGAAACCTTAGCCACATGCGTCTCTGAGGGTGGAGTCAGAGAGCCTGTCAGAAAGCCTGGAAATCAAGACAGGGATTTTTTTTTTTTCAACTTATACTATTTTGCACAGAAATTTTTTTGGTTGCCAGTTTATCTTATTTTTAAAAAATTATTTTGAAAATCAATGTTTAAAAGAACCCAAACCCATGGGAAGTGGACAGGAGACAGAAGACTCGATCTGTAAGTGAATGAGGAGCCCCGTGGGGGCTGGAGCGCAGCAGTCAGGGCAGCTGGCATCTTTTGGAAACCCAAACTGCACTCATGGATCTCACGGAGGAGGAAACGTAAATCCCTGTGTAGATCAAGGGGCACGCCTGCAGGGAAAGGCTGGCCCTTGTCACTGAGGTCTCCGCCCCTCCCCTCCTCGAGGGCTCAGGGGAGAGATGTGGCCGGTACCTGTGATCTCGTGCTGCCGAAGCTCGTTGTATTTGTAAGACTGCTCCAGGGGCTTGATGGACGAGTGGTAGATCTTTCGAAGCCGCTGCAGCACCACTGGGGGCAGAGAAGGGTGAAGGGTTAAGGGTCAGGCAGGGGCTTAGCAGCTGTGGCACTGTCTAGAAGGCATTCCCCCTACACACACCCCTGAAAGTCACCACAGCATTTTTGTTTTTTAACTTAGCCCTCTGGTCCTTCCCCTCAACAGTTCACAGCACCACCTCGGCCTGCAGCTACCTCGAGGTGCTGGAAACTCCAGCTCCTTCTCTCTGCCCCCTGCCACTACCTGCCTTAGGATCAGAGGCAAGCAGGCATGGCCACCCCAGCCCTGCACCCTCCACCGCATCCCTGATGCCCCTGGGAGGATTCAGACATCCCAAGTGTCTTCTTGGGAAGAATGTGGCTCCAGGGAGAAGCAGCTCACGGGGTGAGGTGCAGGGAGGGACAAACTCGGAGCGCGAGGGTCAGGCTCTCCAGCTGCTCGTCAGTGGCCCATCTCCTGCTGTTGCCAGAGCAGACCCCAGCCTCACCCTGAGCTCTCACTGGCTCATCGATTAGGAGACAGAAAGCCCTGCCGACAGCCTTGGGTTATTATGAAGGTAAAATGGAATACTGAACACGAAAGGGCTTTATAAACTGTAAAAATTGAAGCCAGTGTGATGAACAACCTTTCCCCGGCCACGACTCGGATGCTGGCACCGTCAAAATGACCCTGATGCTGGGAAAGAGTGAGGGCAGGAGGAGAAGGGGGTGACAGAGGGTGAGATGGTTGGATGGCATCACCGACTCAATCAACATGAGCTTGAGCAAACTCCAGGAGTCAGTGAGGGACAGGGGACCCTGGCATGCTGCAGTCCATGGGGTCCCCAAGAGTGGGACATGACTGAGCAATTGAACAACAACAGTCCCCAGGTCGCAGCTCTGCCATGTGCTTCCCCAACCAGCCCCTCGGTTCGGATTGCCTTTCCTCCTCCCTGCCAACCCAAAGCCCTCCAGCTCACAAAGCCTCCTCCACGAAGAGAAAGCACTCCTCTCCCTTCAACTCCAGGGCTCTCCTCCTCCCCTGGCGTGTCTGCCAGCTTCAGCTACAGACTCAGAGGCTCTGCCTGGCCACTGGCCCCGGGGTTCTCCCAGCCCCACCCGGCCCCACCCAGCTCCTGCCTCTGGTTACCAGAGAAGTCATCAGCTGGCTTGTCCTCATTTAGCATCAGAGTTTTCTCGATGTGGGAGCGATCCCTCAGCGGGGCTTCCTCACTCACATCCTCCGCCTCTTCTGGGGAAAGAAGCAGAGATCGGGGGTTAGGGTAGAGCAAGGAGCCATTGGCTCTGGGGTCTCTCCAGTCAGGCAAGCTGGGGAGTGGGCAGAGTGGGGCAGGATCGCAAGCAAGTGCTGACCCGAGCCGGTCCAGGTTCAACTGCACGGAGTTCTGTCTCTAGGAGGGACTTTGAAAATCCAAACTCAACATCTGTGAAGCTCCACGATCCATTCTAGGTGTTCAGCAAATGTTGACTGAGCACCTACTATACACGCGCCAAGCACGGAGCACTGCACTGTGAATGCTGTGGTGCCCCAAACCGACCCAGCTCTGCCCACGTGGAGGTTTCCACAGTCTGCGGGGAGAGGGGGAGAAGTAACCTGGACAGCAATACAATTACAGGCATCGATGTGGCTTCGGGAGGAAAGAGTCCAGAAGCTGGGAGGGCCTAAGACGTGTGCCTATGACATCTTAGGTGGGGAAGTTGGAAAATTTCCTGAGGGGTGCCTGTGAGCTGAGATCCAGGACAAGGGAAGGAGTGGTTTATAGGAGACTGCCTTTCAGGTTCTAGGTGGACCACTGGCTTGGTCAAGTGAGCATTTCATCAGAAAGGGCTGCTACAGGCAGTCTTGGGGAGCAGAGGGGGAGTAGGGAGAGGGAAGAGAGAGTGGGGGTACACTGTTGCTTCTGACCGAGACAGAGGTGCCCGTGACCACTTGCGGCTCCCAGGGAGGGGTGCTCACATTCCTGGGCCTCTTAACATCACAGCCGTTTTTTGTTTGTTTGTTTTGTTTTGTTTTTATCCTAGGCTAACTGCACAAAGAATTTTAGGTGATGGAAGGAGCATGGACCTGGCCTGTGGGAACAAGGGGAGACCAGTTCCAGGAAGGATGGGAGCAGAGAATAATCAATGTGTCTCGACAGGATGATCCTTTCTGCAATCAGACCCAGATCTGGGAGGCCAGGGGAAGGGTCCCCCATTGCAAGTACCCAACCAGTGTGGAAATGAAGTTCTTGCAAGGAAACCTGCATCGGAAACTGAAGACTGACTCCAGTGCCTCCATCCTACAAGCCAATTCTGGGTCCAGGTCAGCGTACTCAGTGGATGAGGCCATGGCCAGCGCTGGACACACCTCTAATGCTGCCCAATAGCTTAGGTCCTGCCCACTTCCATCCCCCCACCCCGTCCCCTAGCCCGGAGAGTGGCTGCTGCAGCCACTCATCTGCAGGACAGACATCTGCTGGACGTTAGTGTCTCAGCCGGCCCAGTGTTTAAGGATCCTGACATGACCTAGTCTTCAAGGGGAGGTCCCAGGAGCTAGCCGACCAACGTGGTCCCCCAATGCCCCTCACACCCACCAGCCTGCCTTCGGCCTCAAATCCTGCCCGTGTCCCTTGTCCTTGGGGTTTAAGCACTGGTCTGTGTTAAAGGAGGGACTCTAACGGATAAGTTTCTGATGGCCTAACTCAGATGTAACCAGGTTCCTCTGGGCCCTCCAAGGTGCAGGCTCTCAGTGGGTCTCTCTGAAGTGGGGATAAGTGATTAAGGAACGGCCTGGAGGCACCCAGAGGGCCGGAAACCCCCATGGGGCCTATGCCCCACGACCCCCGCGGTTGGCTAAAGGCTCTCCCGCGCGCCCTGCGGGTCTCTGTCTGCTTCTACATACAAAACCTCCGGGAAAACTGCAGCCGCCAAAATGCCCGAAGCAGCCCCCTCCGTTGAGGTGCCGGGCCGGGGGGAGGTGGGCAGCCTCAGGACGCCCCCCTACCCTGTGGCCCCTCCTCCTTGGGCTCCTGCGCGTCGGCACCCTCGGGCGATTCTTCCGGGGACCCCTCCTCCCCGGGGCTCGCGCTTCCCGCTGCCGCGTGGTCTCCTTCCCCAGCTTCTTTCTCGGCTTCCTCCTCCTCCGAGGCGCCCCCGGCTTCTTCCGAACTAGCCCCGTCGCCGCTGTCCTCTTCGTCGCCGCTCTCCTCTTCGGATTCTTCATCCCCCTCTTCTTCAGAGGAGGCCTCGTCCGGGTGCTCTCGGGAGCCCTCCTCCTCTTCGCGCGCGGCAGCGTCTTCCGCGGCCGCGGCCGCGATGGAGCTGGGTTCCGCCTGGTCCTCCGTCCTCTGCGCGGCTTCTGCGTCCACATCCGCGGTTCCATCAGTCACTTCTGGCTCCAGACCGGGCCCTGGGCTGCCCTCCCCTCCTGTCTCGACCTCCTGGCTGGGAGAGTCCCCTGAGTCCTCAGGCTCTGGGGACCCCGCCGCTGCTTCCCCTAGCGCCTCCGCAGCTTCCTCGGGGACCTCGCCGCTCCCAGCCGGTCCCTCCGCCTCCTGTCCTGGACCCTCTCCGGAGCTGAGCTCCCGCGCCCCTTCCTCCTCCCCGGGCTCCTCCTCCCTTCCTGGAGGAAGGGCGCTCGCTGCTCCCGGCGGGCCCGCATCTTCCGCCCCGGGCCCCGCAGGTTCCCCGGGGGCAGCAGACTCGGAGGCCAAGGCGTTGGAGAGGCTGGCTTCGGGATCGGGATCGGAGCCCAGGCCGTCGGCGGCTGTCTTCTCCGAGCTCCCATCCTCCCCGCCTTCTGGGGGGTGAAGGAGCGGGCGCGTCTCTCCAGGGGCCGCCTCTGCCCGAAGCGCCCTTTCTTTCTCCTCTAGACTTGCGTCTCCGGCAGAGAAATGATTCTCCAGCAAATTGCCAACATCTTCCGTGCCACCCGAAGCGGAAACTTGCAGTTCTAGATGATCAGAACACGAGGGGTCAGTGTCAAGGGGTTGGCACGCGCTTTGCTTCTCACAACTCTAAAAACTCAGCCTGTCTCCCAGAGGCAGAGCGGTGCGGACCTGCGGGGACGGTGGGGCTCCTCCCTCCCTGGTCTTCGGAACCGCCCCGAGTGGCCGGCAGAGCGGGCGTGCCCCCTCCTGACCCGAGCCTGGGCTCTGAGCGAGCAGCTGACCCGCCCCAGCCCCGCCCCGGCATCCCGGGGGGATGGAAGCTGGGCGCCGCCCTTCCAGTCCTTCCTCAACCGTGCGGGCGGGCACGTGCAGCCTGGCTCGCCCCGCAGATCTTTCCAAGACAGGGCCGATGGGAACTGCCATCCCTGGTCAGTTCCTAGAGTCATTAAGCAGCATGCTTTTTATACTGCTATCGGCAAAGGAGTGAAAACAGGTGCCTGCGGGCCAGGTCCTCTTGGGTTACGGGGCACAGCACTCTGGGGATTACTTATGGCTCTCAACCTTATTAAGTCACACATCCAACTCTGTCCTCTTAAGGGCAAGCATCTGCTGGCCTCTCTACCTTAGATTAGAGGGGACGTGTGGCAGGAGGAGATACCCATGGGGGCAGGCCTGGGCTTCTCGATGGCCTTCGCCAACCCCTTCCAAGGGGATTCCCTTCTAAGGGCTGAGGGCTTTAAGGGGAGAGCCAGGGGCACTGGGAGGGCAAAGCAGAGGGCAGGTAGGGGCCCAGAATGTGCCAGGAGCCTCTGTCAAGGGACGAGCGTGATGCATTTGGACAGTGGGGTCAGAAGAGAGGGTGAGGTCTAGTCCTTCCGAGCCCTCCCACCCAGGTGGGGACGTATTTAAGGAGGAGCCCTGCAGAGCAGGACATCACAGGCACAGGGGGAAGAGGGCAAAGTGGGGGCCCTGCCTCAGGGTCGCTGAGACGCTCCTGGGTCTCCCTGGTTTCACAGGACTCTTTCTGAGGAAGGAGCATCCTGCCTCAGTGCCAGCTCAGCTCTGCCTCCCGCAAAGAAAAGCCACTTCTTGGGAGTACCCACCCCCTTGTTCCCTGAAAGCTGGGGAAGCCTCTTAAGGGCCAGGCACAAATAGTTTCTCATTAATCCCCACAGACACAATCTGCTATCAAATTCAGAAGGATGGGAAGTTAGGGTGCCTTTCGTTATAAAGGAGCCCATATGTTGATGTAACACTCCCCCCACTCATGTTTGTGACCCCATTCACCTCCGTTATTACTATCAGCCAGATTTCAGAGCTGAAGGTCTAGAGTGAGTGTTTGATTTGCCCAAAACACCAGGTGGCTAGTGGGCAGGTGGAACCCAGAACTGCCCACTCCTTGTCCAGGCCTTCCATGCCATGCTATGTTGAGAGGAGCACATGGGAGCCCCTTCTGACTGGTACCTCTGCCCTCCCTGGATGCACCCACTCTGGCTCCTGGATTGCAGGCTGGGAACCTGCCTGACCCACCCCACCCCCAACCCCAGAAAGTGCTGTGAAGAGGTCCATGGGGGAGATTTGGGTACATTCATAATTCCTGGTCCCTTAGTTGGGGAGCTAACGCATTAAAATTTTCTTTCATTACCACCTGAATACCTGTAAGTCCTCATTCTTCTGCCTGAATCTCTTATCTGCCCTGCCCCCAACCTCTGGGGAAATAAAAATCTATGGCAGAAATTTGGTTTAACCCAAGAGCTTGACATGGAGAAGGCAATGGCAACCCACTCCAATACTCTTGCCTGGAGGATCCCAGAGGACAGAGGACAGAGGAGCCTGGTGGGCTACAGTCCATGGGGTCGCAAAGAGTCGGACATGACTGAGTGACTTCCCTCTCACTTTTCACTTTCATGCATTGGAGAAGGAAATGGCAACCCACTCCAGTGTTCTTGCCTGGAGAATCCCAGGGACGGGGGAGCCTGGCGGGCTGCCATCTATGGGGTTGCAGAGAGTCGGACACAACTGAAGCGACTTAGCATCAAGAGACTGACAGGCCTTTGAGCAGCAAGATAGATACATAGATATCATATGAGATACATTTGGACAATTATTCAGGGTTCCAGGCAGTGCTTGAGCACTGGATGTATAAAACATGAACTTGATCTTACTCTATTTGCTTGCTTCTGTGAAACAAATCTTACTCACCCCGATTTTACAGATGAGAGGACTGGAATCAGAGGCACTGAATGTCTTGCCCCCAACATCACACAGCTAGCAACTGGCTGGGGCCATTTAACTTCGGAACTGCAAAGGAGATTTTCTGATCCTGCAGCAGGGGTTCTCCCCCGCCCCCTTCCCCACCCCGCACCCCTCCCAACACTCCTCAGCCTGTGGTCCAGGCACCTGCAGCATCAGCATCACCTGGGAGAATCAGTAGAGATGCCAACTCTCAGGCCCCAGCCCAGAACCACTGACTCAGGATCACTAGTCAACCCGAGCCTATAAAACTGCCTCTAAACCCGTGGTTCTCGCCACTGTCTGTACGTGGAAACACCTGGCTCTTGATCCCACTCCTCTCCCCCTCCTTAAAGGTTCTCATTGAATTAATCAGTCCAGGGTGTAGCCCCAGCATCAGGACTGTAACCCCCTCCAAAAATTTAGCGGGGGTGATTCTACTCAGGGGCTTCCCTCATAACTCAGTTGGTAAAGAATCTGCCTGCAATGCAGGAGACGCTGGTTCAATTCCTGGGTCGGGAAGATTGGCTAGAGAATGGATAGGCTACCCACTCCAGTATTCTTGGGCTTCCCTTATGGCTCAGCTGGTAAAGAATCTGCCTGCAATGTGGGAGACCTGAGTTTGATCCCTGGGTTGGAAAGATCCTCTGCAGAAGGGAAATGCTACCCAGCCAAATAACCCTGACCCCAAGGCTTCTGCTCCTGGCCTCTCCACTCATGTGCCCACTGGAGGCTTCCAAATTAGATAGGTCACCAGGGCTTGGCAAATGACCTTGGAATAGCAGTGATCGGGGCTTCTCCTCTGGGGAGTCCAGCCTCTTTCAACAGGCCCCGTCACCCTCTGCTGTTAATGCTGTTGATGCTGGTGGTGATGATAATGAAGATGGTGATGATGGTGATGTTGCTAGTAATGGTGATGCTGGTGGTGATGCTGATAATGGTGATGGTGATGGTCATGATGGTGGTGGTACTGAGGATGATAATGGTGACTCTTGTCATTCAATCGCTAAGTCGTGCCTGACTCTTTGTGACCCCATGGACTGCAGCATGCCAGGCTTCCCTGTCCTTCACTGTCTCCCTGAGTTTGCTCAGATTCATGTCCATTGAGTTGGTGATGGCATCCATCCATCTCATCCTCTGTCATCGCCTTCTCCTCCTGCCCTCAATCTTTCCCAGCATCAGGGTCTTTTCCAGTGAGTCTGCTCTTCTCATCATGGTGACAGTGACATGATGGTGATGTGATAGTGTTGATGGTGGTGACGATACCAGGCTGAATGGACTCTGGGTCTGACTACCTGCAGCATTTCTGCTATTCTCACAACACCCTCTGGCCCAGTGGAGGTGGGAGGGCTGCATCATCTGAAGGGAGATAAGGAGCCCAGACTCTTGGGATACACATGACCTTTGCACTGCTGTGTATTTCCACACCTGGGCCCTAGACAGGAACTCAGGTGTGTGCATGTGTGTTTACTTATTTACATCCATACTCTTCCCTGGTTTTTATGACTTAGTGCCAAGCTTCCCCTACCCTTCCAGTGACAAAGAGTGAGGGTGATGACTTCATGCCCCATGATCTTCCTTCCCAGGCTAAAAATAACTTCTCTGAGAGAAAGTCTCTCAATGAAATAAGCTGTGCCATTGGGTCTCTAGAGCTCAAAGCCCAGGAAGCAGCTGTGCCATTGGGTACAATCTCTCCTCCTGGAAGCAGCTCAGAGGCTTAAAGAGCCTCTGGTTAAACTTAGTTCAATTCTGTGACATCAAACCACCCACCCTGACTTCCTTAAATTCTTGCGGAAGCCCCCCAGCGGCCCCGGAGGAGGGGTGGGGGGCGCAGAGGACCCAGGACACCCTGGCCAGGTTGAGAGCCTGGTAAGATGGGTCTCAGTCTCTCCCAGGACATGCAGTACCGCACTGTATGTGCTGCCGCCAAGGTAGCCGCCCAGGCCCCAGGCAAGCCGGGGTGCTAACGTCAGCGTATGCAAATAGCAAGCCCCTGGCTCAACCCTGGAAATCAAGGAAGGCCCCTGAGCCCGACAGGTGCCCCAGGGCAGAACACAGCATAAACTGGCTCCGTTTTCTCTCCTGACACCCTCTCTGTCATCAGCTTTCTCTGCGGGGGTCAGCTTCTCGGCTGCTCCCCTGCCCATAGCCTCAGTGGGGGCCCCAGGCTCAGTTCCTCTCTCCACTGCCAAACACCAGATTTTTTTTCCAGCTCCTAACTGTTCCCAAATGCTTTCACAGGGACTCAGATTACTGTGGAATTGCCCAGGGCCTTGGTGAGTTCATTACAGAGGAGGAAGCTCTGGCTGGGGGGAGGTTTAGAGACTTGCTCAAGGTGAGGGGTAGGGTTGGGACAGAGCCCAAGGTCATGGCCCTCAGTCTAGAGTTCTTTCTGCTCCCAGAGACCATGTCCCATGGGGTGCTAGGGTTCCATGGAAGGGTCTAGGGGGTGAGGGGAGATGAAGGAGCTAGGGTTCACCCACCCCCTTGGTACTTCCTGCCCAGCCAGCTCTCCTTGGGTCTGTCTGCCCTACTGCCTAAGGGGGGTGTGACAACCACTATTCTGCCTCCGCTGCCTTTTTCCTGAGAATTCCTCCTCTTGCTCATTTCCTCTAACAGCCCAAGAAGCCTCCCCAACAGCATCTTTTCACTTTGCTGATCAACATGCGCCTGGCAGGGAGCTAGAGGCCATCTGACCTTCATGCTGAATTTCAGGCTTCCCCTCAAATAGCTCTGTGTTCTTCTCCACCCCCCAGTGGTCCTCTGAAGCAGGGAAAGCAAGGATTATTAACTGATTATTCACTTCTCTGGAAAGGAGGAAGCAGACACAGGAAACTCCAGTGGGCTTGACAGGCCATCCAGGAATGGGCTAACATTCTCACCAAGGAACAACGCCCGAGATCTCTTGCCTGTGGCAAGTGGTACCCAAGCCCTGCAGGGCTTTCCCAACAAAGATGCCCTGTGTCCAGGGTTGGGTCAATGTGAATCCGGGTGTTTCACAAGGTGATTCTAACGAACACCTGCATGTGAGAAGCCCTGCTCCGGGTCACCCCCAAGTGTCAGAGAATCTGTCCTGAGGTTGGGACTGGACCTCAGGAGAAAAGAGATCATCACAGGTAAGATATACCATTACTCATACACCAGAATGCACATGCAGTAAAAAAAAAAAAAAAAAAAAAGTCCCCGGGGGCACAATCCCTTTCCACTTCTACCTCCAGACACGTCTGCCCCCAGGAGCCAAGAATACTGGTCAGGGTGCCCAGGGAGTCCCCTGTCTTTCACTAGGCTTTCCTCTGCCCAGACACTTGGATGTCTCACCGGCGGTGCCTCAGGTACAGCAGAGAGCACTTCGGAGTTCACGTTCACGTTCACATGGCCGGGGCGGCAGGCTGACCCCTCTGCGTCCCTGCGCACTCCTGGACTGAGCAGATGGCAGCGGCCCCTCTGGCATCACATTTTTTCTCGACCTTATTTTACGGAGTAAATATTCGCCACTCGAGGCCCCTTGTTCCTTCGCTTCACAAATGAGACTTCAGATGGTTTACAGACGCTGATACTGGAAAGGAACTTAGGAGGGAAGTACCCACTTCCCCCTGGGGACCCTAAGGCCCTCTCCCTCGCCATTCTGTGGACACCCCCCTCAAGGGGCCCCGGCAGGCAGCCGTTCTCAGAAGGTTCTTTGGCTTCCTAGCCAAGCTCCTAAAGTCAAGGCTAATCCTGACAGGACAGCTTGTCCCAGGCTGGACTCTAGCCCCAAAATGATTCACCCAGGGCATGGGGCAGGATGACAAGGGCAGTGGCCAGTGGGAACCATGGGATAGGGGGTCAGAGGGGACCTCCTCACAGACCAACTGGTTTGATTTCACTGGTCAGGATCCTAGAACTCTGATAAATGATTATCCCAAGATCACAGGGCTAGTTAGGCTAGTCAGCAGTGAGCTGGTTCTGGGACCCAGCTCTGTACCAACTCCAAGTCTCATGCACTGTCCCTGTGCCTGGTTGCTCCCCACCAGCCTCGGAATGAGAAGGGGTGAGTGAACCTCAGAAGGACAGCGACTTCTCAGCCTGCCCTCTTCTTCCTTGCTTTGAAAACCATGCTCAAGACTTTAATACAATTGTTCTTAACCCATAAAGTCCAGAGACTGACAGAATAACTCCATCCCCATTCCCCACCCCTAATTCCCAGGAAGTCTCAGTTCAGGAGGTACACTGGGAAATTCGCCCAGGATTCCACAGCTGTGGTGTATACACTGATGCCCAGAGGATTCATGGATAAGGGTAAGCACTCACTTTCAAAAGGCAAGTACCTTTGGAAGAAGTAGGACATTAAGCCTTAAGCCCTGGGGGGTGACTGGACACTCCATGGAGCACACGGCTTTCCCTGCCTCGAGGGAGCACAGATCCTCGCAGGAGTCGTTGGCAATGCTTCCTCCGTTCAGAGGGGCCTAGCTGGGCGGGGGGGAAAGGCAGGGAGTAGGGACACAGGCTGGATTCTGAGACAGGCTGAGGTAGGCAGGTAGCCTCCCCCACCTCCACCTCCCCACCCAAAGAAACAACCTTCCTGGGAGCGTGATGACCACCTCTGGGAGGACTGATGGTCTAACTCTGGGGCACCGGACAAGGGGCGACCGACCGGGGGCCAGAGGAGAGTGGCTCCCGGAGGCCCCTGTCAGATGGATGCCTTGGGTTCAGCTCAGAGCTGTCCATTGTCGTGGGTTTGGCAGGTGGGGGAGCAAGGGCACAGACCCACCTCCTCCCCAGGCCGGGGAAGTAGGGGGAACTCAGCTTGGTTCTTGAGCTAAGGAACTTGATCTGACACCTTCCTGGGCCACACCCTCATCTCAGGGCTTTCCTTTGCCACGAGACCCAGAGCCAGACTGATCCTTCTGGACTCAGTCAAAAGCCAGGAGAGCTGGGCTCTGCTCTTTGACGTCTTCCTCACCGCCCACGCGGTTAGTATATAGGCTGCCCCTCACTGACTTGCACCCAGCTCCTTCCCCCCATAAAACGCAGCAGGGAACGATACCTGCTCGGCCAACCTCTTCAGAGTATTTTAAACATCGGTGATGTTTAAAACACTCTACGGGGAATTCTTCAGCAGCCCAGCGGTTAGGACTTGGCACTTTCACTGCCGTGGGCCCAGGTTCAGGGAATTAAAAGCCCGAAAGTTGGTACAGAACCAAAAAAAAAAAAAAAAAGCATTCTACAAATGTCAAGTATAATAATAATAATTTCCTAGAAGAGCAAAGATGCCAGATTGAATCCCAAGTTCACTGGGTAGGGCAAAACAGAACTGGCTTCGGATGAGAGCCACCCTGGCTCACTTGCACCCTACTCCTCTCAACCTCGTTTCTAAGCGGTCCATCCGTGGGCCAGGTGAGGTCTTTCTGCCCTGGGTCCTTCTCCCCCTTTTCCAGCTGGAAGCAGCTCAGAGAGGAGCTGTGGGTGTCCCTGCTCTCTGCGGTTCCCACTGGCGTGGGACAGGAACAAGGCTGAGCTACTGGCACGCTTGTGCCCAGACTTTGTCCTGCCGAGCCCCAGGCTAACTCTTGAGGTCACTGACTCCCACTTCCATGCAGCCCCGACTCACTCAGAAACTTCCACGACCATGCACAGCTCCCCCTCTGTCCTCTGCCTCCCAGGCCCCTCCTGTCACTCCGAGGTGGCCCTGCGTTTCACCCCAACGCAAAGGCACGTGAGGGGTCACATCGGCATGAGGACAGGTGAAGGCCTTTCCCGCTCTGGGAAATGGCAGCACAGTGGGAAACAGGCCACTCGGGGGGCCCGAGCAGCCTCGACACCATCCCCCTGATCAGTGAGCACAGGGAGCATCAAGCCCTTCAGGAGCAACTCGGGCCTCGAGACACAGCTCTGGCTGCACCTGAGCTGGTTGAGGGCGGCTCCAGCTCCCGCTCAGCGGCACTTGGCAGCTCGGGGCGGGTGCCTCGCATACCACTCTGCCCGGCCCAACCACAGCCGGCTGTCCCTTGGCCTGGGCGCCGCCAGCAGCCCCGCCCCCTCAGCAGCCCCAGGCCCTCTCCCGCCTGCTCGGGAGTGAGGCATCATCCTTAGCAGATCCCACCCTCAGGGGCCCCCCAGCCCTAGGTCCACTAGAGGAGACTGCAGAGGAAGGTCAAGCGAATAGGAGAAGCTGGGGCAGCAGCAACACAGGGGATACTCCACCCTATGGACCCTTCCAGAACAGCCACTGCCCACAGCCATGATGCCAGATCCTCTGCCTTTTCTCCCAAAGGGCTTCCCCAAATTCGAGACTGGCAGGTTCTACCTCTGAATCTTTAGGTTCATGGCCCCCGAGCTCATCTCGTTGTTCAGCCTTAGAGTGGTTTTCCTATTACAGCCTTGTTGAACTAAAAGGAAACTTAGGAATTCTCTAACCCAGCTCTTTCATTTCACAGATGAGGAGACTGAGGCCCAGAGACCAAAAAGAACCTGCCTGTATGTTGCCAAGCCCCTTGGGGCAAAGCCAGATGTAAAGGGATGGCTCCTAGGCTTCTAGCTCTGGCCTTTCAGGAAGGCTCCAAATAGTAATGGTGTTCTTGTTAACCTGATATTTCCAACCCCTTACACCCAAGTCTTACCCCGTCCCTGGGGCCCGGTGTTCCTGGGATCACCCATCCGTTCCCCTATAAAGTGCAGCCTCCCAGAAAGAGCCAGGGGAGGGCGCTGATATCAGGCTGGGCCCCTGAGCACAAATCTGGACACATACTTGGAGAAGACCTGGGGTCACAGAGGAAGGGCAGAAGACCACCTCCCACCCGCTGCTCCTTGAACTGCACCAACCCCCAAAGCCTCCAGAGCATTGATCAATTGGTAATGGATGGTTACCAGAGCAGGCAACCATCTGTTACCCTCAGTCATAGCTCCAGAGCTTGGACTCCATAGACAAAGATGTCTGGAACACCTAGGCTGCTCTCTGGTGGAACGTTCTGGAAATCCACATCTCCTCTGGAAGTAGACTTGTTTCCCGTTTGTAGCCTCAGACACGTGGGCCACACTTTCCCAGGAAGCCAGGGTCTGGCTCCCTCTCAGGACCTCCCCACTCTGGGGAGGAATCATGAAGGCAGTTAAACCTGAGAGCAGCTTCCTTCCCATGTGAACCCAGTGTCACTGAGGACCCAGGTACTCCTTCTCATCTCTTCAAACACTAAAACCCCAGACAGGGCTCTGATTGTGCAGGAACCTCTTCTTCCTCTGGTACCTGGTGGCCATGCAGAGGGCCAGGGCCAGTCACCGATTCCTTAGTTCTCGGGTCTCCCCTGGGGAGGGGAAGGTTAAAGCCAAGGGCAGGACAGAGGGCGGGGCAAGAGCGAGTGGACATTCCGCACACACTGTCCCCAGGGTGACCCTTCCTGGTCATTGGTGCCAGCCAGACTCCACCAGACTGCACTTGAGGATCCAGCAGGCCACCTGCCCAGGGGGCCACCCACCCCCGCCGGACAAGACTTCCAAGTCCCTGCACAAAACCTGAACCTGGTCTTGTATTCCTTTCCTGAAGCTAGTGTAACAAAGTCCTGCAACCTGGTGGCTTAAAGCAACAGAAACGTATTCCCTCATGGTTCTGGGGCCAGAAGTCCAATATCAAGGGGCCCTGTTTCCCCAAGGTTCTAGGAGTGGTGCCTTCCTGTCCTCCAGTTTGGACGGCTCTCAACAGCCCTTGGCTCATCAGTGGGCATCTCCAGTCTCGCCTGCCTTGCCCTGTGTCAATCATGGCCTGTTCCCCCTGCCTCCATTCTTTGTCTCTCCTCCTCTTCCTCTCAGGACACCAGTCACACGAGCTTACTACATCTGCAACAAGCCCATTTCCAAAAGTGGCCGCCCTCTGAGATGCTGAGGTTAGGATTTCAGCATATCTTTTTGGGAGACACGACCTAACCTGTGATGGGTCTGCCGACAGCCAGGCTACCGTGCGCCCGGAACGCTTTCTGCTTCCCACAGATCTGGCCGCAGGATTTCGGGTCAGCCTCCCCAACACCAGTCGGTTCCTCTCTCCCCGCTCCCCAGTGCTGCCTGGCTAATTCCAGCTCCCGTTTCAGACTTCAGCTTCGAGGCCGAACCCCTGGGACACATCCCTGGACTTGGTACTGAGGGGCTTCTGCTCTGTGTCCCCACAGCGCCTGTCAGCCAATGTGACAGCCTTTTTTTTTTTTTTTTTACTACACCAGGTGTTAACTGCAGCATAAGGGATCTTTTGTTGCAGCATGTGAATCCTTAGTGGTGGCTTGCAGAATCTAGTTCCCTGACCAGGGATCAAACCAACACACCCTGCACAGCAAGAGTGAAGTCTCGACAACGGGACTAGCAGTGAAGTCCAGAGTCTGCTTTTTTAACGAGCACCCAGGTGATTCTCACACATGCTAGAATCTGAGAATCACTGTCCTTGGGCCTTGACCTTGGCAGTCAACCTATACCCATCTTCCCAGGAACCTACTGGGTGCAAAGTGTGGACCACGCCTGCCCCTTGTTCTGCTCCCAGCCAACAGCCCTTCTAAAATGACGCTGATGGTTGCCCATTTCTGTGAATACACTAAAAACTATTGAATTGTGCACTTAATTGGGTAAATTGTATTACACGTGAATTATTATCTCTCAAGAAAGCTGTTTAAAAAATAAAGCATCTACAATTCTTTTCCTTCTCCAAAACTTTAGTTGAACCTGTGGTCTACTTTCAAAATCTCTCAATCTGTTTCCCTCCCACCAGCCCTGCCCCCCTGCCCCACCCACCCAGCAGCCCAGGACCCAGGTAGGCAGGCACTGCCCTCTCTCACCTGGATTATGGAACAGCCCCTCCCTGAGCCCTATGCCCTCCTCTGCACACACCCTCCGAGCCCTGTTCCCCATCATCCATTTCTGTCTCTTTGCTTTGCTCTTCTGGGAGCGCCAGGCCCCCCCTTGCCTCCCTATGCTGTGCTTTCAACTGCGGAATGCTCCCCTCACTGCCTGGCTATCTCCCATCCTCCCCTGAGTCCTGGCTCCTTGTCACCTTCTCCGTGAGGTCTCCCTGGCCACCCTGCTGAGGCTGCCTCCCAACCCTCTGTCCCCTCTTTTCATCCTAGTCTCTCTTTCTCCACTGAACCTATAAATGTCTAAAAGACTAGATAAGTTGCTTATCTGACTGCCTGTCTACCAGAGATTGTATGTCCTGGCATCTAGAACAGCCATCGGATGGATGGATGGATGGATGGACAGACAGATGAATGGATGGATGGATGCATGCATGGATGGGTGGATGGGAGGAGAGGATAGGTGAATGGTGACAAAATGTAAGGCCTTCCCACAAATCAGAAAGTTCAAAGTTCCAGAAGAGAGGAATTCAGAACCAGGATTCAGAACCAGAGAAGCACCCATGGGTGGAGGCACTTAACTGGCCTATTATTTTGTGATCAAAGGGTCCTAGGAGTAGCTGCCAATGTGGATTCCTGAATATAAAGATCCTCCCCTCAAAGACAGAGCAGGTAATTGGAGGGAGTAGCAGGCAGGGAGAGAGAAATTTCGTTCTGGTAGCGGAGTCTCAGCGCCAGACAGGGATGTGGACCCCAGGAGCTCGTTGCAGGAGCTCCTGGGGTAGGGGTAGTGCATTTGGGTGTAAACTGGATTCACTAGTGAGCATTTCTGGAAAGGGGAGGGGACCCTGGAGACTTGCCCCCCACCTCTTCGTCCCTCCAGAGCCAGGACAAACCACAGAGCTACAGCCACCAGCTTCCAGAGCTGGCTGACACCCCAGTCTCTGGGTTGGGGACCCCTAACTCCACCCTGAGGAGCCCCAGATACATTGCAGCTGGGGGTCTTTCCGGCGAGGGGAGCATAGGAGGCTGAGAAGTGAACCCCTCACAGATGGTGGTGGAGGGTCACCCAGACGTTCCTTCTGCATGTGATATCTGCTGAGTATTAGGAGGGCCCCCCATCCTGCTCCTCTCTGGCCACCCCCCCGCAGGAGACAGTGCAGAGCTGGGCACAGGCACTCCCGGGGGAGTTTGCTGGTTCTCAGTTCTTGCTGCCTCTCTCCATCACACGACGGGCCACCAGGAACCAGACCCCTGCCCTCCAGATGTGTCAATTCCAACTCACTCTGTACCTGGACACACGTGACCAACCACAGGGAGCTGGAAAATCTTCCCCACGATCCTCCCCAGGACCACCACTAGGCGAGTAAAATTCCTAAAATTCCCTATCCCTGGCCAGCTGTCCATCCATTCATTCAACACACTCACCCTGGGAGTGTCTGCAGAGTTCCATATTAGCCTTTGGGGACAATTGTGTGGGCTGTGGGGCCGGAGAGGGGACCAAGGAAACAGGTGTGACAACCTGGGAGACAGACGAGAACTGCTCAGAGCCAGCAACGAGGGAACTTCTGGTGGTCCAGTGGGTAAGACTCTGTGCTCCCAATGCAAGAGGGCCTGGGTTCAATCCCTGGTCAGGAAACAAGAAGATCCTGAATGACGCAACTAAGAGTTCCCATGCCACAGTCAAAGATCCTGAGTGCTGCAGTGAAGACTGAAGACCCTGTGTGACCCAGCTAAGACCTGGTGCAGCTATTAATAAACAAATAAATAAATAAATAACAAAAAGAGAGAGTGTTCCGTCTAGAATCTCAGGATATGACATTATTTGGAAATAAGGTCTGTGAAGAGGTGATTAGTCAAGATAAGTTCATATGGGATTAGAGTGGACCCTGAGTCCAAGACTTCTGTCCTTATAAGAGGGGGAGGAGACACACAAAGAAGAGGCCATGTGAGGACACAGGCAGAGATCAGAGAGACGCACCCAGTAGCCAAGGAAGGCCTAGGCCTGCTGGACCCGCCAGAAGCTGGAAGAGGCAGGAAGGAATCTCACCTGGAGCCTCTGGGGGAGCGCGCCCTGCCCACCCCTCGACTTCGGACTTCCAGCCTGCTGACTGGGAGAAACTGAATTTCTGTTTTTTGATGTACATTACCACATGTGGAGGGGCTTCTCCGGTGGCAGCAGTAAAGGATCCACCTGCAATGCAGGAGATGCAGGAGACACGGGTTCGATCCCTGGGCCGGGAAGATCCCCTAGAGGAGGGCATGGCAACCCATTCCAGTATTCTTGCCTGGAGAATCTCATGGACAGAGGAGCCTGGTGGGCTACAGTCCACAGGGTCAAAAAGAGTTGGACATGACTGAAGCAACGCAGCGCACACATGCACACATGCACCATGTGTGAAATGGACAGCCGGCGGGAATTTGTAGTATGACTCAGGAAACTCAAACCGGGACTCTGTCGCAACCTGGAGGGCTGGGATGACGTGGGAGGTGGGAGGGAGGCTCAGGAGGGAGGGGGCATATGTATACCTGTGGCTGATTCATGTTGATGTATGGCAGAAACCAGCACAATACTGCAAAACAATTATCCTTCAATTAAAACAAATTCTCTCTTGTTTGAAGTCACTTAGTTTGAGGTCATTGGTTACAGCAGCCCAGGAAAATAATACAGGAACCAACACCCGAGCCGGCCCTACGAAAGCCTCCCAGCCCCCGCTGAGGCTATGCTGGTCGTGCTCCTCAGCCCCGGGGCCCCGTCCCTGCTCCCACTTACTCTGCAAGCTCTGGCCATTTATTTTTAGCCCCGATTACACCTGCCTTATATGGCTCCCTGCTCCTATCACCAACAGGGACGGCCTGCCCTCCCAGTCTGTAAGCTCGTGGAGGACAGAATCCAAGGATATCTGCAGCGCTGAGAAGGGGCAGCTGTGCTGATGATGAGATCCTCAGAGTCGCTCGCGTTTCATGATATTCGAGGAAACCAGAGGCAGGTGTCAAACTACAGGAATACTGTTCGCAGTGAGAGCCTGTAATCGCTGTCACAGCCCTTCTAACCTTAAAAAGTATCTGAGATCGAAAACCATCCTAAGCATCCGATAGCCACTTTCTTATTTTAGTCGCAAAACAACCCCATGCTGTAAATAGGGCGAGTATTATTCCACTCTACGGGCAGAGCCAACAGGTGCTGAGGTGGTAAGGGGCTCACTGGTGAACTGTGATGATGCCAGGGCTTGCTCTGTCCTCGAGTCTCAGAGTGCATGCCGCCCCCGCCCCCTGGTATCCTCATGGACAGCCTCAGGGGAGGGAGGTCTGGGTGGAGAGGACATCGGCCTACCTACCTACTCCGAAACGAAACTGAGGCAGGAAGAAACAGGAGAAAGAGGTGGATTCGCCGCCGGCCTTCTGTTCCTGGGACCCCTGGGACCCAGGCTTCATGTTTTGGGAGCCTGAGGCCGGGTTGGGCTCCCCCAGGCCACTGCGAGAGCTGTGACCCCTCCCCGATGTTTCCAGACCCCTTCCTAGGTCCCAGGGAATGTTCCTGGTGTCTTCAATCTCCTGGGATAAGCTAGAGAAATAAATGGTCTTCTATTGCCTGACCCTTGATTAATAAAGCATAGGAGGAAGTTTGGGGAAAAGCAAGTAACCAGCAATGGCTGGAAGTGTCTCTGGGGGGGCGGTGCGGGTATACAGGGCGGGCACCCATGGAATCAGAGGCACTTTGGGGACCTAGAGATCAAGGCAATGGCTTTGTATTAACCTGTTGCCATCTAGGGAAAACTCTATGGGAGGCAACTGCGCTGGCTGAGGTCCTAACTGAATGGCCACTTGGAGGAGAACCAGGGGCCGCAGGTTTGGCAGCGGCCTGAAGCAGGGAGGGAGGGAGGGCAGGGGCTCCAACACCCCAGGGCTCCCCTTGGCCTGGTTCTGGGCAGGGCTCCCGGTGCAACCCACTTCCCACAGGCCCCAAACTCCAGGCCAGACTTTGCCTGCACCTGTATGAGCTCAGAATGCAGTCCCTGCTCTAGAAGGATCCAAAAATATGTGAGAGGGAAGGGAAGGAGAGGAGCTTACTGGAAGGGGAGGGGCTACAGCATGCTGAGGGCTTAGGGAGACAGTGGCTTGGCTCAGCATTCAAGGCCCTTTCCAGCGGGCTCCAGCCCATCAGGGTGGTCTGGTCTCCCTCAACGGGAGCCCCACGTTCGAGCCAGAGCTCTTCTCATCCCGTTTCTGCCAGCACCACGGTCCGAGCTTTCCCGCTCCCGGCTCTGATCCCCAGCTCCAGATGCTCCCCTACCCCGCCCCGTCTCTGCTTACACGAGTCACCTTTCATCATTCATCAGACATTGCCAAGCACCTCCAGTGAGCCAAGCGCTGTGCTACGCATCGGCGATGAGGCGGTGAGCAAGTTAAACAAATGCTCAGCCCCGTCCTCTTGTAGCTGACCCAGTGCAAAACCCTGCCCTTCCGTGAGGCCAGACCTCCAGCCCTCCTCTGAACTCCAAACAGAGCTGCCCAGAGCATTAGTTACATCTTTTTTTCAGTGCCTGTCATCTCCCCAAATAGAAGGCAGCGCCTCAGGGCAGGGGCATAACCGGTTCCTGCCAGCACAGTGCGGCCAGCCCGGACGTCACAGTGGGCATGGCCTGGCCTCAGGGCTAGAGAGCTGGGCCTTTCCGAGAGGGACCCTGCTTGCCTAATCGGTCCTGCCTCGCTCCTTGAGCCTCCACCCTGTGTGATTACCCAGCCCTGCCCTTCCTTCCCTCTTCCTGCCATGTCTGAATCCACGTTGCACCCTCATGCCTCTTGATCACATACTGCCCATCACCCCGAGTCACGTGTCCATCCTGATTCCCGAGGCAGGGCTACATTGCCTGTTTCTTTAGGGAGCTGTGCTGAACCCTCCTCCCCAGGGTTGGCCACACAGTCTGCACTCGTCCTTTGCCCTTGGGCACTCTGAGCTGACAGAGGACTAGAGGTCAAGGGCCCTCAAGGTTGTGGAAGACAAGGACCCCAAGGGCCAGAGGAGAAAAGCCTCTTCTCATCACTTAACAGCCTTGCCATGATCATGGGGAGCCTGCCCCACTGGGCCAACGTCCCACCCGAAATCCTTCTGGGTCACGACTTGGGAACTGGACAGAGCAACAGCGACTGTGCCTTCCTATGGTCCCAACGACGTGGTCCCAGGAAGCACAGGCTCCTGGGATGGCACCAGGCAGGAGCTGCCTGCCAGCCCCACGGTCTCATGGGCTTCAGAACTGGGCACACCCACCACCAGCCTCGGGCTTCCCAGGCAGCTCAGCAGTAAAGAATTTGCCGGCCAGTGCAGGAGACCCAGGAGACATGGGTTCAATCCCTGAGTCTGGAAGATCTCCTAGAGGAGGAAATGGCAACTCACTCCAGTACGCTTGCCTGGGAGATCCCAAGGACAGAGGAACCGGACAGAGGAGACTGGTGGGCTACAGTCCCTGGGGTTGCAAAGAGTCGGACACGACTCAGCAACTAAACAATGACACCAGCCTTCCCTGCACACCAGCAGGGAAGAGCTGGAGGGTGGAAGAGGCAGATGCTCTAGGCCCTGCCAGGGGTGTGAATGGCGGACCTGACAGCTCAGGCATTTTAAGAGCAGACTCCACCGCCCCAGCCCCTCACCCTGAGGACTGGCGGCTCAGGAAAGGCTGACCTGGAGGTCTCTGAGGGGACAAGGAAGTGACAGGGGCAAGCATCTGCCCACGCCAGAGGGGTGCCTGGGACCTTGACTCTGAACAAATCCGTCTTCGTGGCTGGAGAGGGATGAGGCTGAAACCAAATGGGATGGGATGTCCCTGAGCCCCGAGAAAGATACATCCCAGGTAACACAGACCAGGAAACAAATGTCTCCAGAAACTCAGCACAGATGAAAACTGACCCATCCCATTGCTGAATTACGCCACCCCCTTTACCTCCTGCTGACTACAGCAAGGCTGGGGGTGAGCAGCGGGTGAGTTTTTTAACCGCAGAGCAAGTCCTACAGCTGTGGCCACCGTGGCTCCAGTCCACTCCCTGTCTCCCTCCTTCAGGGTCAGGTAGAGGAAGCCCTGCTCTACAGCTCAGGACTGGGGACTATCTATTGCCTCAACACCATGACTAGGGACTTAGGGTAAGACCTTGCCCACCAAAGCAATGAGAAATTCCATGTTAGAGATGCATTTGTTGAGCTAAAATCTTCTGACTCCTTTCAAACAAAAAGTGACTTGGGAAAGTGACAGTTTAAGTGTTGAGCCATTAGCCTTTGCTGGAATGAGTTTCAGGGTACGTCTCATGGGGACAAAGCAAGGCCAGTGTCCGGGGAGAGAAGGGAACCTCCAAGGAGAGAAGGAAATGGACAGGGCAGAGGCAGGCGCTGAAGCCATGTGTCTGAGTCTAGAAGGCCCCTGAGAAGGCAGGTGAGGAAGGTGTGGGGGTTTCTGAGGGCCCTGGCCGCCCGGAGCAGATCCTGAATTCCCTCAGCCTGAAATGAGTCTTGCCGATGGGCCAGGGAGCTGTGGAGGGAGGCCTTGTAGCCACCTGGAAAACACCCAGAGGAAACCTGAGCCTGGCTACCTCTGGGCCCCGTGCCCTGCACCATGCCCTGCGCCAGCTTCCACCAAAGTAATGGTCCCTGCAGAGCCGAACACAAGTGCTTCCTGGGATCAGGTCGGTGCATGTCTGCAGAATGAACACCTTGGGACAGAGCTTGGGGTCGGGTTTTGCCCCCTTCTCTGCAGCATCTGAAGGCTCAAGAAGGCTGGTTCACCAACAGCGAGAGACCAGCGTTTGCTGTGATGAAAATGCTGATTCACTGGTCACCTCCTGGCCTCATCTCAGCTGGACTGGAGACCAGATTCTGGTCTGGCCCTGCTGTTCGATCCCACGCATCTCAGGACAACCGGCCTCCTTTTCTACCTCAAGGGGTTCTTGTACAGCTCTGGCTGGTTCTTCCCCTCCACGGCCTTCTCCCCGCTCTGTAGCAATCCTGTTGTAGACCAGGATCCTCACTTCCTCATTGAACTCCCTGGTGGGCACAGACACTGCTGAGTGAACTCGAGTGCACGGGGGATCCCTCTGAGATCCCCCCTCAAACCCCCTCGGACCTGTCCACCTCGCTCTCAAACTCTGACGTCCACCCTATGCCCCATGATCATCAGCCCTTCCTGCTCCTCTGCATCCTCCCCGTCGGCCCAGGAACACACTGCCTCCTCTGCAGACTCAGCCACACCACCTCCTCTCACTGTCCTCTAGCTCTCGTAGACTTAATATTGAAAGTCTCTCCCAGTGAACATGCCTCTGCGTCCTCACTGAGTGACCGGTCCGCAGCCTCCTGGTGTCCAAGCCAAGGCCTCACTTTCCCTGGCCTCTCCTCAGGATTCACAGCCTCTGCAGGAAGCACCCTGTCCTCTGCTGCCAGGTCACGCCTCTGCCTGGATCTCGTCCCATCTTCCTGAAATCCATTTATCTTCCTCCTCTTCCTACTCCCCAGGGACTGGTCCTGGACTCTCTTCTTTTTCTCTCTCTGCAGCAGTGTCCTCAGGGATCTCACAGCCTCGCCCTCATCTTTACCCAAATGAGCCTCATTTCTGGATCCCCAGACCCGACCTTCCTCCGAAGCTAACCGTCTGCGTCCAGGCGTTCCCCCAGGATCCAGAATTCACGATGATTTCAGATGACCTTTTAAAATCAGTTATTTTACGATCCTAGTCTTTTCTTATTTTTCTGGCAAGGTGCTGCCTGCTGTGGCCTACACGAAACCCTTGGGGGCTCCTTCCTGCCCAGCTTGCTGGGCCAAGGAGTCCCTCAGATTATTCCCCAGCATCTGTGGGGCCTGCCCTCCAGTCCATCTCTCTCCCTTGCCAGAGTACACATCATCCCAGCTCGGTCTACTCCTCCCTACAAACAACTGCCAGACGTACTTTTCCAAACCACGCCCCCCCAACCCCGTGGTTTACCTGCCACCCACAGAGCAAAGCCCCCTCCTCAGCCCAGCACCCCTCACACTCTGGCCCCAACCCAGCCTCCCGGACTCCCCACAAACCCCACCTCACCCTTCCTCCCCGTGACCCTCCTGGGTCTTGCCTGAGCCCCACCTTCCCTGCTGCATGAATGTGCTCATCCCTGCTTTTCCTCAGCATTCTCTTCTGAACCCTATGCTTCTCAAGGCCCATCTCAGATCTTCCCCTCACCTGGAAGACGTTTCCTGATCCACTCAGATCTACTTCCGTCCATCCCGCCCCATTTACCTGGACCTCCCTGAGGACACGCGTGTGTCTTCTTTGTGTGTGCACAGCCACAAGGGGGACACCCTATCTCCCCCAGCCCCAGACTATAAGCGTGCCAAAGACAGAATGCCTATCTGCGTTCCCTTGGCCCCACACCTGCGAATCAGCAGGTACACACTAAGTCCGGGATGAATTAAGGAAGGTGTCTGAGTGAAAGTGCTTTGCATCCTCGAGCAGTATTTAAACAGAAGGGATGGTGAGTCTGGCTTTAGATTGGATTTGGAGTAGAGGGGTGCACCCCATAGTGGCAGACCCCATCCACGCCCCCCTCTTCCAGCCACACCCCTCCTTCCAGGCCAGAAGGCATCGTATCTGTGCCCTATCTTGATCCCTCAGGCCATATCAACGGAGGAACGGTCGTCTTCCTCCTGAGTCCACAGGGATCAGGCTCCTTCCTGGCCACCACACCTGAGTGAGTGCCCAAAGGCCAGGTGGATGCAGCCAGCCTCACCGGACCCCTCTCTGGTCCAGGATTCCAGCTCTGGCCTTTGAGCTAGCTGTGTGAGTTTCACTGCCACACCCACATGGGAGGCAAAGCCCGCATTTCCCAAACCTTGGATCCACAGGCCACCAGGCTCAGTGCCCACATCTGGGGGCTGCATCCACTGAGCAGATCCAGACTAGCACCTCATGCACCCAATGTGGAAGTGGACCACCTGCTCCTCACGGCTCGTCTGGCAGCACCAAGCCAGGAGCTGGGGACCTCGCTGGGGACACAGCTTGCAGTGGAGGGGGAACATGCTGGAAAGGCTTCTGGGGTCTACTCCCTCCCTAGGATCCCCCAGCTCGAGCCCTCCCCAACAGTTGGATCATGGAACCTGGGCTACCCTGCTGAGGGGCTGTGAAAACCACTTCCTTCTGGGTGGGAGAGGAAATGTCACGAAGGGGTTCCTAAGAGACCCCCATTGCTCTTGGAGGGCCTTGGGAGCCCCAGCACGCACCAACCTCTTGCCATTGGGATGGCAGAGTGGGGCCAGAGCAGACGGGGTGAGTTTGCAAACCAGGGCTGGGCTGGAGGAAGCAGAGGAGCAGACTCAGACACCCTGTCGTCCCTCAATCGTTGCCTCTAACAGGTAACAGGAAGCAAGGCTGTCCTGAATTCAGCCTAACAAACACCAGCCATTTAAGCCCAAAGAAATGTTTTCCCAGCACCCCCATCCCAACATGCTCTCTGGGGAGTCAAAGTTCAAAGGCATTGGTCTTGCCCTGTATCCCAAGGCAGCCATGCGTGGCCCCACACCCACAGGCAGAGGAACTGGGGTGTCCAAGGAGGACTGGGGTGTCCAAGAAGGACTGCAGAGAGAAGGGCCAAAGGAGGCCAGGAACTCCCGGGTGGGCTGAGACCGGCCCTGGCCCGGCATGCCTGCCGTGGACTCGCTGTCTGACCTTGACCACGGTTCTTTCCTCTGGTTTTTGCTCCCTCACCTGGACCATGAGCAGACTGAGTAAACCCTCTTGGGGCTGTTTTCCTCTGTCCTTGAGCAGGCTTGACCCCAGGCCAGGTCCCCAAGACAAAGAGGAGGACGCTGGCGGTTACAAAGGACTGGGGCGGACTGGGGGTCGGGGAGGCTGTGGAGCCCATCACCCTGGTGCAGAGGACCACGGGAGCAAGGACGGCAAATAAGAAGGAAGGGCGGCTCTGCAGGGTCCCCCCAGGAAGCAGGAAGGGGGCCTGCCTCCAGGGACGGGTAAGCAACACGCGGATGGAAATGAGGATTCAGCACAGGGGTGGGAAGTTCAGGAGCAAAGCTGTGTCTGTGGGCATGGTGGCATTTACTGGTAGCATATTCTACAGGCAAGTCAACCGGTAGAAAAGATTGTCACTATGGGGTGGGGGAAGCCATTCATGGAATCCCCTACCCCGGATCATAGGAGGAAGCCATCTGGGGTTTATAATCTGCAACTGGGGGTTAGGAAGCCCACCACTGTGAAGAACACACAGCACAAGCCATGAGCATGGGGAGGAGGGCGGGGACCCCGCACACGAGTGGCCAGGCCAGGGCCAGTGGGGGTGCTCACTGCAGAGTCCAGGAAGGAAAGGACTGCAAAGAAAGGATCTTTGCAGAAAGCACCTGCCTGCCTCCTTTCCCAGTGGCGAGGTCCCCCAACAGGGCCTGTGGGACATTCCAGATGTCCAGTTCCCTTGGTGGGAGGAAAGATAAAGGATGTCCCTAAAAGGCTAAAAGTTCCTGGGGCGCCGGCGTGGAAGCTGCGGAGCTGGCAGCTGGGGCTGGGCGGTGCAGGGGAGAGGTCGGCAGTGGCTCCCGGGCTCAGGCTCCGATTACACGACTGTTTCCATACTTAGCTGCCTGACAGCCGCTTGGAATCCTTGCCACCCCAGCCACTGCAGCCCCACGGAGCCCAAATTAAACTCAAGGGCAGACAAGGGCAGGGCCCAGTGGCACATGCGAGGCCGGAGCCCCCCGCCTCGGTCTCCAGCCCTCGAGGGACTGGCTTCTGCTCCTGCCTGCCATGGGCTCCCCGGTCTGGGTCTAAGAGCTCAAGAAAGAGAACCCCCAAGGCCCCACGGTCCCCAGCGCAGATGAAGCCTACAGTCATCATGAAAAGGCAAAGCGGAACTCCTGTACTCCTGGGGGGTCCCCAGGGCACCCCTGAAGCACCTTGGAAGGGCATTCAGCCCCAAGAGTCTTGGGAACAGAGGTGGCAAAATGCTCTGGTACCCCCTCCACACCTATAAATAACCCCTATGCTGTAACCGGAGCCACCGCCTCTGCCACACAAAGTGCTGAGATGTCACAGGAAAACCACGGCACACAGGCCCCAGCCCCCTTCCAGTGAAGCCCCCAGCCTAGCCCAGCTCCACTCCAGACTGGGTCCCGGCCCTCCTCTAAACTGCCCAATTTGGTTTCCAGCTCTTCGCTCCAATCCCACCCCAAACTGAGCCCCTCTCTGTCCCATTGTTTCCAAGCCGTGCCCCCCACCCGCCCTCACCCATGCAAAGCCAGGCACCCCTCCATCTCCACCAGGTGGGAGGGTCAACTCAGTGACCTCCAGGGGTTCCCTCCACCTCCACGAGCAGGGTCCTCTGTCCGCCTAGGAGGCTCTAGTCTTGACTCTTGGGGTCTTCTTCCCCTACCATCTACCGGCCAGCCCTTCTCCCCAGCCCCCTGCTCAGGCCTTGCACCTGCCTGCACCTCTCAGGTCACGGCTTCCGCTACCTCTGGCTTCCTCCCCACAAGCCCCCTGACTGCTCTCAGGTCTCCACACTCAGTGCCTTCTCAGTGAGACCAGCCGGGAGGCAAAGGGCTGCCATCAGCCTCCAGGAGCCATGGAGGCCTCATCCTCCGTCCACTGCCCGAGCCTCCCACCCCACAGTAAACAGAAAACCTCGGGGGCGTGTGGGGTTGCAGGGTGGCCCGGCCAACCGGCTGGGGGTTGTACCTGCTTGTCCTGGGAGCAGGAGTGAGGCCACGAAGCAGCAGAGCAGGACCAGCGCCCTCATGGTGACTGCCAAGAGAGCCCAGCTGCTCCGGGCCTCTATTTATAGGGCGGGCGGCGGCGGGGGCGGGCGGCAGGGTCACACAGTCACCGGGGCAACTGGGCGGACGTGATGGGCCAGCGGCGTGGACCCCGGAGGCTGCTCTGCGCCTGCAGCACCAGCTGCCACGGGGAAGGCAGGGCCCAGCTGACTCCTCTCCCACGACAGCCCCAGGGTCACGTGACAGGGGTCTCAGGGTGGGCAGGGGTGAGGGTTGTACAGCAGAGAAAAAGTGGGGTGTCCTTTTGGGTCTGGTCTGGGAGTCAGGGATCGAGTCTTCTCAGCACCTGCAGTCATGTGAGCTGAAGTCCGTGTGAGCAGTGCCTTTCACACACCTTGGCTTTGTGGACCAAAGGCCTATTAGACAACAGCCACTGACACACATCTGAGCCCCTCTCCGAAGGTCAAGAGGGTAGAGCCTTGATGGTCAGTTGAGGAAAGCCCGTGACATCTGACCTTTGAGGTCAATGGCGAGGAGCCTTGGCTTCCCTCTCCCCTGGAAGAGACAGAATGCTTACGGGAGGGAAAAGGTACATCGGATGCTGTGTGGTCGGGCAGAGCCTGGATGGACCGGTCCCTGTCCAGCAGCACTTCTGCAACATGCTACTTGATACACTCTTCCTGGGGGCACGTGACGGCCCCCTGAAAGCCAGCTCTAGAAGGGGTGGCGTAGGCTGGTCTTGCTGGGGACGGCGTCCCTGTGGGGGTGACTGTTGGCCGTGGGGGACAGGACAAAAGTCTGGTTGGCATCTTTCACGCACTTCCCATTTAAAACGGTTTTATGAGACACAATGGCCACACAGCAAACAACGTATTCAAAGTGTACAATTCGATATATCTTCACACACGTACACAACCACAATCAAAATGACAGATTCCCCATGCTCGAATTGTCCTCATGTTCATTACAGTCCCTCCCTCTTACCCTCTCCTACCCCTTCCCAGGGCTTCCCAGGTGACGCTGGTGGTAAAGAACACGCCTGCCAGTGCAGGAGACGTAAGGGACACAGTTTCAATCCCTGGGTCGGGAAGATCCCCTGGAGGAGGGCACGGCAACCCACTCCAGTATTCTTGCCTGAAGAATCCTACAGGACAGAGGATCCTAGCAGGCTACAGTCCACTGGGTCGCAGAGTCGGACATGACTGAAGCGACTTAGCACGCACGCATACCTACCCCTTCCCAGGCAACCACTGATCTGCTTCCTGCCACTATACATTAGTTTGCATTTCCTAGATTTTTATATAAATGGAATCATCCCATCTGCGTTCTTTTTTATCTGGCTTCTTTCACATAGTATAATGATACTGAGACATTTTCACATTGTAGCACATATGAATAGTTGACTCCTTTTGATTCTGGGTTGTATTTCATGGCCTGGATAGACCCCAATTTGTTATCCATCACCTGTTGAGAGACTTTAGGTTTTTAAAGCTGCTATAAACATCTATATACAATTCATTATGACATACACTTTCATTTCTTTTGGGTAAATACCTAAGAGTTGGGCTTTGCTGGCAGTCCAGTGGTTAAGACTCTAGGCTTCTACCTCAGGGGTCATGGGTTCAATCCCGGTCAGGGAGCTAAGATCCCACATGCTGCACAGTGTGGCAAAAAAAAATTTTTTTATTCTTTTCCATTATATGTTATAACAAGATATTGAGCACAGTTCCCTGTGCTGTACAGTAGGTCCTTGGTGGTTATCTATTTTATATATAGTAGTGTGTATATATTCATCTCAAACTCTTAATTCACTCCTCTTAGCCTTAACTTTTTTCTAAGATGATCATGCTGCTGCTGCTGCTGCTAAGTCGCTTCAGTCGTGTCCGACTCTGTGCGACCCCATAGACAGCAGCCCACCAGGTTCCCCCGTCCCTGGGATTCTCCAGGCAAGAACACTGGAGTGGGTTGCCATTTCCTTCTCCAATGCATGAAAGTAAAAAGTGAAAGTGAGGTCGCTCAGTCGTGTCCGACTCTTTGCGACCCCATGGACTGCAGCCTACCAGGCTCCTCCATCCATGGGATTTTCCAGGCAAGAGTACTGGAGTGGGGTGCCATTGCCTTCTCCGTCATACCATTTTATAATCCCAACATCAGTTACTCCACATCCTTACCAACATTTAATATGGCCTGTTTTTCAAATTTTAGTGATTCTTATAGGTGTGTAGTGATATCACATTGTAGTTCTAATTTGCACCTTCCTAACAACAAATGATATTAAGCATGTTCCTGTGTATGTATCTGTCATCCACTTCTTTGGTGCATCTTTGATGAAGTGTCTATTCAAATATTTCTCCATTTTTTATGTCTTCTGGAGACAATCCTTTATCAGATATATCATTAGTAAATATTCCCTATCCAGTCTCCGGCTTATCTTCTCATTTATATGTGTATTTCAAAGAGCAGAAATGCTTAATTTTTATAAAGTCCACTTGATCAATGTATTATTTTAAGAATTATACCTTTGGTGTCATACTTAAGAACTCTTTGCCTAACCCAAGGCCATAAAGATTTTTTCCTGTTTTCTCCAGAAGTAGTTTCAGGCTTTACATTTAGATCTATAATACATTTTCTGCTTTTTTAAAAAAATATGTTGCAAGACTGGACTAAAATTTAGATTTTAACAAATGGATATCCAGTTGTTCCAGCACTGTTAAAAGGACTCTCCTGAAGTGTGAAAGTGTTAGTGCTTACTTGTGTCCAACTCTTTGCAACCTCATGGACTGTAGCCCGCCAAGCTCCTCTGTCCGTGGGATTCTCCAGGCAAGAATGGGAGTGGGTTGGCATTCACTTCTCCAGGGAATCTTCTCAACCCAGGGATCAAACTCAGGTCTCCCATACTGCAGGCAGATTCTTTACTGTCTTATCGACCCTGAATTGCCTTTGCATCTTTTAAAAAAAATCAACTGACTATATATGTGGACACCTTGGTGGCCCAGTACTTAGAACTCTACACTTTCATTTCTTCTTTTCCCAGACTTCCATTTCGAGGGGCACAAGTTATATTGCTGGTAAGGGAACTAGGATCTCACATGTCAAACAACTTAATTGACGATATATGTGAGAATCTATTTCCGGACTATGTCCTGTTCCATTCCATATGTCACATATATCACATTCCATATGTGTCTGTCCCTTCACTAATCAAGATTATCAGGAGAAATATCAATAACCTCAGATATGCAGATGACACTACCCTTATGGCAGAAAGTGAAGAGGAACTAAAAAGCCTCTTGATGAAAGTGATAGAGTGAAAAAGTTGGCTTAAAGCTCAACATTCAGAAAACTAAGATCATGGCATCTGGTCCCATCACTTCATGGGAAATAGATGGGGAAACAGTGGAAATGGTATCAGACTTTATTTTTGGGGGCTCCAAAATCACTGCAGATGGTGCTTGCAGCCAGGAAATTAAAAGACACTTACTCCTTGGAAGGAAAGTTATGACCAACCTAGATAGCATATTGAAAAGCAGAGATATTACTTTGCCAGCAAAGGTCCGTCTAGTCAAGGCTATGGTTTTTCCAGTGGTCATGTATGGATGTGAGAGTTGGACTGTGAAGAAAGCTGAGTGCCGAAGAATTGATGCTTTTGAACTGTGATGTTGGAGAAGACTCTTGAGAGTCCCTTGGACTGCAAGGAGATCCAACCAGTCCATTCTGAAGGAGATCAGCCCTGGGATTTCTTTGGAAGGGATGATGCTGAAGCTGAAACTCCAATACTTTGGCCACCTAATGCGAAGAGCTGACTCATTGGAAAAGACCCTGATGCTGGGAGGGATTGGGGGCAGGAGGAGAAGGGGACGACAGAGGATGAGATGGCTGGATGGCATCAGCGACTCGAAGGACATGAGTTTGAGTGAACTCCGGGAGTTGGTGATGGACAGGGAGGCCTGGCGTGCTGTGATTCATGGGGTCACAGGGAGTTGGACACGACTGAGCGATTGAACTGAACTGAACTGAATACCTCACTATCTTGATCACCGTGGCTTCCTAATAAATCTTGAAAATAGGTAGTATGAATCCTCCAACTTTGATATTCTTTTTTAAAGTCATTTTAACTGTTCTACATGAATTTGGAAATCAGCCTATCAATTGTTTTTTAAAAGTCTTCTTGAAGTTTAATTGAATTATGATGAATCTGTAGATCAGTCTGAAGAGAACTGATGAGGTATCAGTTGCAATGGGTTATTTTGTGTGTCAACCTGACTAGGTCATGACACCCAGTTGCTGGTCAAAAACAGTGTAAATATTGCTGTGCAAGTGTTTTTCAGATGTGCTTAACATTTAAATCTGCAGTCTTGGACTTCCCACTTCCCTGGTGGTCCAATGGTTAAGAATCTGCCTGTCAAGGCAGGGGACATGGGTTCGATCCTCAGTCTGGGGAACATTCTACATGCCAAGGGGCAACTAAGCCCATGCCCCACAGCTACTGAGCCCACATGCCCTAGAGCCTGTGTTCCGCAACTAGAGAAGCCACTTCAATGAGAAGCCCGCTCACTGCAACTAGAGAGTTTCCCCCACTCACTGCAAGTAGAGAAAGCCCGCACACAGCAATGAACACCCAACACAGCCAAAAATAAATACTTTAAAAATAATTAAACCCCAGCCAGAGTCAAGTAGATCATCCTCTCTAATGCGGGTGGGTCTAACCCAATCAGTTGATGGCTTTAAGCGGCAAGACTGAGGTCCTGCCATGGGGAGGGAGTTCTGCTTCCAGACTGCGATGTCCACACACCTGACTTCCAGCTGCTGCCTCCCCCTTGGATTTCTGATTTTCTGGCCTCCTCTGTAAACACAGATCCCATTGACTGTTTCTCAGCAGACCCCGACTGACACACCAACATTAAGTCTTCCAACCAGTGTTCATGGCTGGGGAGCTGAGAGAGGGCCTCCTTGTGAGGAAGGGGGCCTCATTCGGTCACAGGAGAGAAAAGGACATCTGAACCAAGGAGGCACCCGCTCCACAGGGGGCTTCGAGGGATGGGAGGCGAACGTCACCACCTCACAGAGGACCCCAAGGCTCTGGGCTGAAGGGACTTGTTCAGGGTCACCAACTAGGAACAGAGCTGCTGGGCTTGAGCCCGGATCTGTCCGCCTCACAAACCTGATGCTTCTCCCATCAACCAAGTGAACAGCATCCATGGTGGGGAGAAAGGAGTTAGCACATCAGGGAAGAGGGTGGAGGGCAGGGCGGGGATGTGGGAAACAGACAGAGGGTCAGAGAAACCACAGGAACCCAAGCCAGGAAGACAGGAAGGGTGAGCCCAGCTCCGCTTAAAGGGTTGACTGCATCTGATTTAAAGATGTCCTGTTTGTGGTCAAACAGGTCCTTGTACACCCAGCCAACAACGCACCACAGCCAAAAGGTGAAAAAAGCCCAAGTATCCATCAGCAGATGAATGAATAAATTGAATGTGGTCCAGACATACAATGGGATATTATTCAGTCATTTAAAAAAAAGGAAGAAATACTAAGGTATGCTACAACATGTGGCTAAACCTTGAAAATGCTATGCAAAGTGAAACAAAAGTCACAAAGGACAGCATGTTACTTTGCTAGGATTGCCGTAACAAAATAGCACAGACTGGGGGCTTAAACAAGTTTATTTTCTTACGGCTCTGGGAGCTGAAAGTCCAAGATCAAGGTGTCAGCAGATTTCATTTCTTCTAGAGTAGCCCTCATCAATAGGACCTTCCCATTTACCTCAGGAGTTAGAGACTGTCTTCCTTGGAAGGACCCACATTCCCACCATCCTCCCTACAATAACCCTCACAGAGACCCCTGTTTGAATACCTCCAGTGACAGAGAGTACTACCACAGAGTACTGACTCTGCTGTTCTGCATGCCAGGTGAGGCCCACAGCCAGCCACATGCTCCAGACCTCCTCCCCACTGCCATCCCACCTCCTCGCAGGAAGCCAGGGACACGCACCATGAGGTCCCCGGAGAATGGAGACCGCCCCTCCCCTCATCTCAAACAAGCAGACCCCACTAATCCTCAGTGCCTGTCCACTCCAGACAATTTCTTCTCCCTACAAGGGAACAGGCTGCTATCAATTCTTTTTCCCCGTTTTCAGAGCATCCTCTCTATCTGCCTCAGATAGGCGAGAGGCAATGTGAGAGGGACGACTAATCTTTGGAATGTGTGCAGCACTCGCACGCAGGCTTCTCCAATCGCTGTGCGGTTTCCTCTTGAACTTGATCCTGAGGCTGCCATGGAGACACGCCGCACCCGCGGGAACCTGTGACCTAGGCCCCCTAATTCAGGAAACCCTGCAGCTGTCACTCCTAGCTCCTTTTCAACACCAGGGGTGTGGTGAGGGGGACAGCCGGTTCAGGGAGCTCATTCCTTCCTACGGCTGCCGGATTCAGGGCCCATCCTGCCCCCCAGCCCCCAGTCTTACCCCCCTCCTCTCAGCCAGCACGTGCTCGCGTCAATCAACACCAAAATCTGCAACTCAGCAGGGCAAGAGGAGAGAGGGGACCAAGGCAGGGGACGCCACTGACCCCACGCCCCAGCCCAGGACTTGCAGGGCAAGGGAGGGTACGCGGAACTCCAGACGGAGGGGGAAAGACAAAGGCGACAAGGACGGCGGCCTGCAGGAGAGCACAGAGAGGCAGCTGGATGAAGAAGGGATTGTGGAATGGGTCCAGGAGGGGCAGGGGCAGGCAGGGGAGAGCCAGAGACAAATCTGGGGCTAAGAACAACTTGGCCGGCCAGCCCCAAGAGGTGGCTGGAGGATTTGCACGGGCTTTATGTACTGGTCTGAGGCCAGTTAACCAACTGCTAAGGAGGCCAAGGTCACAGGGAGTCCCCTCCCTCTTTCTGCTAGATAGCCCTTCAACATCTCACAGAACTAGGGGGGGCAAATGTTCTGCTGCCACACACCCCCAAATCAGGGCACAAGCAGCGTTTATCATAACCCACCCTGTGCCAGAAAAGCATACAAATGGCTCCCAAATATCCATAAAGTACACCAAGAAAACAAGAATGGGAAGTAATAGGAGATGAAAACCACACAAAGACAGGCACACGAAATGGAGCCATGTGTAAGGCTGATACAAAAGCAAGCGGCAGTGCATACGTAAACCCTCACGTGTGTGTAACTTGATCACTTGCCAATTCAGTATCCTTAAAATAAGAACAAACCAACTGTTCCAGAGAAGTGAAATTATTTCTGCTGCTGAGACTCGACAGGAATTTCTTCTGAGGATCTTCACAAAGAGGACATGGTGCAATGTCACGATCCTTGAGATCAGAGCAGACATACATTTCCCATAAGATTTAATCCCTAACAAAGACCTTAAAATAGGGTGGGGGAGGCCAGTAGGAACCAAGAATGCCTAGTCCCCTCCCAAAGAAACCACCACAAAAGAGGGTCCATGGCACAGGCTTACGATGCCCCTTCACCGTCACTCTGGTGACAGAATCCATAGGCTGGCACAATCTATTTGGGGGACAGTCTCTACTAGAATATATTCACAATGGTCATAAGTTAGAAACACCCTAAGTGTCCATTGTTAAATGACTGGCTAAACAAATTGTGGTATATTCATACAATGCAGTATTCTTAGAAATAAAAAAGAACAAACTGCTGCTGCTACTGCTAAGTCACTTCAGTTGTGTCTGACTCTGTGCGACCCCAGAGACGGCAGCCCACCAGGCTTCCCCGTCCCTGGATTCTCCAGGCAAGAACACTGGAGTGGGTTGCCATTTCCTTCTCCAATGCATGAAAGTGAAAAGGGAAAGTGAAGTCGCTCATTCGTGTCCGACCCTCAGCGACCCCATGGACTGCAGCCTACCAGGCTCCTCCATCCGTGGGATTTTCCAGGCAAGAGTACCGGAGTGGGGTGCTATTGCCTTCTCCCAGAACAAACTGCTAATATACACAAAATCAAATATGAATCTCAGAGAATTATATTGAGAAGCCAGACAGAAAGCGTATATATACTGTACGATTTGTATGACAATATAAAATAAGCAAAACTAGGGACTTCCCTGATGGTCTAGTGATTAAGAATTCATGCTTCCCCTGCAAGGGGCAAGGGATCGATCCCTGGTCAAGGAGCTAAGATGCCACATGCCCAAAGATGTGGCCAAAAATATAAAAAATAGAACTGCTGTGAGATTCTACTCTACACCTACCAAATTGATTGGAAAAAAACCCTGAAAAATATAGTGATCTGACAATATAATATCAAGTAGTGGTGAGGATGCAGAGCAACTCCAGTTCTCAAAATCGCTGTTGCAAAATGGTACAGAGCAACTGTACACACACGTACGTAACTGAACCCATGCAAAACTGTAAACTCTGAATAAGTCCTGTGGCCTGCACCAACAACACTCACCTGGTTTCCATGGGGTACATTAGGTAGGCAAGATGTTAGCACTGGGGGAGGCACGGTGCAGGTGGCCTCCTGTACATTTCTGTAACTACTTCCAACAATTTTTTGTTTGTTTAAGAAACAAACCACTTGAAGTCTTGGTAAGATGATGGCTATATGGGTGTACATTCAGTCTGTGAAAATTCATAGAGCTAAACGCTTCATTACAAGCCCTCTAAGTGTACGTAATACAGTACTTCAATACAAAAGTTTATAAGAAAGGTTTTGTTGAACTTCGCATTGGTCATGTCTCTCCTAGACTCCTTTCCTTTACAAAAAATACAGTCCAAGCTTCTTCTTTTCAGGTCAAGTGGCATGACCTGAAAGTCCTCTACAATCCAGTTCCTACATTATCTCCACTTCTTCCTCCTCCCAGGCCAGTGTCTGCTGTGCCCTTTGGACACCATGCCCTTTCTGAACCCTAGGCCTGGCTCCTGAGTGCCCAGATCCACGGCCTTCCCCACAAAGGTGTGGCCAGAGCAAGATGCACACAGTTCAGTTCAGTTCAGTTCAGTCGCTCAGTCGTGTCCGACTCTTCACGACCCCATGGACTGCAGCATGCCAGGCCTCCCTGTCCATCATCAACTCCCAGAATTTACTCAAATTCATGTCCGTTGAGTCAGTGATGCCATCCAACCATCTTACCCTCTGTCGTCCCCTTCAATCTTTCGCAGCTTTTCAAATGAGTCAGTTCTTTACATCAGGTGGCCAAAGTATTGCACACAGGGCTCCCAGATTCAGCAGGAAGAATGAGCTATTTCATGTGTAGTTTGTAAACAAGAGGGAAGTGGGTAGGGCACAACCTTTGAAAGAATGATGGACACGAGGTAAACTGATTAGAACCAAATGGGTCCAAGATGGCAGACAGGTCAACTTCAACTAGACCTTCATCCTCAGTAACAGCTCAGCAAGCTAAGTGACTCACCAGAAGCTCCAAGACAGTTCCAAGAACATCAAAGACCAAAAAGTGGGTGGTGGTCCAATTCCTGGAAATCTCCACCTCTTCCCCAAAATTGTTGGAATAACTGTCTCACTCATTAGCCTATGAATTACCCAGTCCTTAAGAGCTAACTACCACATTTCGGGGCTGCACTTGCGTTCTTCCATGGTCCACTCGGTGGCATGAGTTTCTCCTGAAACTGCTCCTTCCTTCTGAAATGGCCCACATACTGTGGAGCGTTTCTCTTTAAATAAATCTACTTCTTACCTACCACTCTGTCTCTCACTGAATTCTTTCTGTGACGAGACATCAAGAGCTTGAGCTTCATTCGGTCCTGAAACCAGATGTATGATCTCACAAGACAGTGAGTTTTGGCCACCTTCGAGTCCCAGCCATCTGGGTTTAACTTCCAAGCTGGGCTTTGGCAGGGTCCACACGGGTTCAAGTCCCAATTTGAGGTGAATGGTTTCAGTTTCTTACATTCACTACCTGTGAGGAAATAACATCTCAAACATTGTGGGTTAAAAGGAAACAAGTTATTAACTCTACGGTCATTTGTTCCTTTTCTGACTGCGACATCGTTAAGTCACTGGATCGGCGGGCGCTCCAAACTTCTGCGGCGAAGGAGCCACCACACGCCCCAGCGGGCACAGCAGAAAGCCTGCGAGCGCCTCCGTGCGGAGGACACGCGGGAAACGCACGTTTGCCGCGTCTGCGTGCGGAGCGTGCGTGGGAGGGCACGGGGCGGGGTCGGGCCAGAGCCAGAGAAGCGTGCTATCGGGAGCGCGCGAGATGGCCTGAGGCACCAAAGAGCATGCGCACCGAGGGGCGGGGCGGGGCGAGTCCGGGAAGGGGCGGGGCCGCGGCCGCGCCCCCGATTCCCGCCGCCAGCTCGTGAGACCGCCTACGGTCGCTGGGCTCCCAAGGACAGGTCTTGGGTATTCCCTTGACTCCGCCCCCGAGCTCCGCCTCTGGCCTATAGGAACTGAGTAGTCCCGCAGACACCGGAAGGAGGCGGAGCCTCTGCCCTTGCTTGCCAGACATCCTGGTTCCACAGCGCCCTCTATTGACCCTTTTAGGCGCTGCCTGCAACCCGTAGGACGCGTCTTGCACCTGGCTAAAAGGGGTCGCTCTGCTGGTCTTGGGAAGTGGTGTTCCCGCCCAGATCCTAACTAAGCCCCTTCCCTCAAACACGCGTTTAATTTATGTAAATACACCTAGATACACCCCCCAAAAGAGAGAAACCTACAGTGATAATGCTAAGTGAAAGAATCCAGATTCAAAAAGCTAAATATGTAATGTCATATACTATAAATGAGTATATTTATAGCATGACATTTTAGATAAGACAAAACTACATAGGAATCATAGGAATAGAGTCTTGGTTGCCAGGAGCTGGGTGGATCACAAAAGGACAGGGGGAAACATGGGGATGAAGAAACTAATTTCTATTTTGATTATGGTGATGGTAACACAACTATATACATTTGTCAAAACTCCCACAACCAAAATCAAAAAAGTGAATTTTTACCTAAGATAAATTATACTTTAATTTCTTTAAATACTAAAAAACAAAAAGTAGATTGGTGGTTGTCAGGGGATCAGAGAAGAGAGGAATGGGGAGAGATTGATTAATGGATCATTTTAAAACGAGAAATGTTTTGAAACTAGATAGAGGTGATGGGTGCACAGAATAGTAATGTAGTAAATGCTGACTCATTGAAAAGACCCTAATGCTGGGAAAGATTGATGGCAGCAGGAGAAGAGGGTAACAGAGGATGGGATGGTTGGATGGCCTCACTGACTCAATGGACATGAGCTGGAGCAAACTCCAGGAGATAGTAAAGGACAGTGAGGCCTGGAGTGCTGCAGTTCATGGGATCTCAAGGAGGCAGACATGACTTAGTGACTGAACAACAACAAAATGTCATTGAACTGTTCACTTTTAAATGCTTAATTTTAAAATCTGTTAATTTCACTTAAAACAAAAAAGTATTAAAAGTTAAAAAAAATACAGGCCCCTGCCTTCCTTTCTATCCAACAAATTCACATCTAGAAGCATTCAATGTGGGGTGAGGTGTGAATCCACTATTCTGCTCTGACCTCAGTCCCCACATACCTGTCACATACCTGAGGAAAAGCAGGTCAAGAGTGAGATGTTATTAAGCCATTTCTGGTCATACAGGATTAAGAAATTTAACCTTGAGCCCTTATGATTCCCAACTTTCAGAAGAGAAAACTGAGTCTCAAAGATCAAGAGATGTGGCCGAGGTGAAACTGATCAACACCAGACTGATTCCAGGACCTGAGCTCTTAAACACTGCACCTTACTGCAGTGCTCCCTTCCCTTCTGTAGATGAGGATCCTGTGGTTCAGAGACGTTACACAAGCCAGGGAAGTGGCAATCGGGAGCCCTGAACATCCTGGGTCCTTTCTCTAGCAGATAGGAACTATTGGCTTAGCTGTTCATTCTCTCCTGTCTCCCAACCAGGAGAAACTGGGAACTGCTCACCTCAATCCCAACACCATCTCCCATCTTTGCAGAATCCCCAGAGTAAAGCCAGGGAATCTCAGGACCCTGATTTCTCATCATAACACCACAATAATAAGTTGGGGGAGTAATCACGCTCATCCACATCCAGTCCCCTTCCAGCAGGCCCAAACAGTACCCCCAGGGAGCTTTCACCAGCCCCTCAGGACAGCACACACCCAGGAGACAGAGAATCTAAAAAACAAAGTACAAACTTTATTTTGTTTCTTTATAAAGGCACAGGGGCCTCTTGGTTTTCCCCCCCACTTTTTTAACAAAATATAATAGTTTCTCCTTGAACACAAAGACCTCAAAATTGTAAAAAAAAAAAAAAAAAAACCAAAACCAAAAAAGAACCAACAACAGACAAAACAAAGAGAGAGACAAAGACTTTTTTGGGGTGCAAGATGGGAAACCTGGAGGGAGAGGTGGGGGGCCGGGTAGTGAGGGAGGGGAGGGGAGAAGGGCAGCAGCAAACCCCAACCGAGAAGCAATGGAGACCCCCCGGACCCCCAGAGCCCCGACCCAGCCAGACCCCCAACCCATGTAAGTGCTTAAAGGAGAAAGAACACCAAAAAAAGAGGAGGGAAGGGGTAATTAAAAACTGACGGTCCCGGGTTGGCTCCGGAGAGGGCAAAAATACCTTGGGGTTTTGTTTGATTTTTTTCCCTGGTCTTAAAAACATGTTTCATTGAAAAAATGCTTTTTTGGCGGAGAGAGGCCAGTCACCTCCACGTCCGCTTCCCCAGCCTCCGGGGCCGAGGCCCAGCCCCAGGTGCCCGGGTGCTGCCAGGCGCTCCTGCCGCCCCAGCCCGACTTCGGGTAGGGCGGCTTCACTCAAAGGACGATTTACAGTATTGAAAAAAGAGGTCATAAAAGAGACCCAAATGACGCCGTAAATTTTGTAAAAATTTCTCACTCGTTCACCCTCGTCTCTCTCCCAGTTGCTGCCCCGCCCCCTCCAGCCCCCAGAAGGGAGAGGAGGGCTGGGGGGCTGGTCAGGGAAGCCCCCCGTTCCCTGCCGGCTCCTCCCGGCCCTGGTCCATGGCGTCGCTGTCTGAGGCCTCCGAATCGGAGGCGGTGTCCGAGGCGTGGGCCTCGGGGCAGCCGCGGACCTGCTTCACGATGACGACTCGCCGCTGCTCCTCCTCCTGGCCCTGGGTGCCCTCGATGTGCTGGATTGCCTGGGATTGGGCGGGGGAGGCTGCCGTGAGGATGCGGGGGCCATGTGGACCGCCAGCATCTCCAGCAGTGTCTCCCCCACCACCCACACACCCCAGAAAGGACCAGAAGGAAGCCTGGCAAAAGGAGCAGCCCGTTCAGAGTCAGGGGGAAAACAAACTTTAGACGCTCTCTCCTGAGCTGAATCTGGCTTGGAAGAGGGACAGTGCAAGCCTGCCTGAAGTCATAAGCCTCTCTCCCTCATTTATGTATTTCAAAAGCCTGCCTGTTGGCTTTACTGAAGGTCTCTGTTATTAATTTTATTATTCAGTTTGCCGGGTGCAACTCAAGTTCCCAGGACTTCAATGAACTTTTTTTTTTCCGTTTGGGCCTTTGGGTTGTTTCTTTCTTTGTAATGTCATTGGGCCTCCTAAAGGGGGTCTCTGCACGAGGCTGGGCATAGCAGGGACTTCAGGCTCAACCTTCAGAGTTGAGCATCTTGTTTCTTCCTCCTCCACCTCCACCCTCATCCCAAAACCCAAGAGACAGATGCAAGAACTCTGAAAGCAGGAGGCTCCTGGAACAAAGGACAGCCCCAGCAAACCCCAACGAGGGAAGGAATGGGGTCTTCCCGGCCATCCGGTCCCTCCCTCTCTGCCCCTCACCCAGGATACAGAGATGGAGACCCATCTGGCTTCCAGACCTCCTCCCCCCACTCAACGCTCAATATCCCTGTCTCTATCCCCTCCACCCCCCCACTTTCTAATCTCCCCCCAAAGGGCCTGTTCCCAGGGAGCAGCCCCCAAGCACTGCCCTCTCCCCAGGCCCAGGTACCTGCACGATGGTGTCCAGATTTTGCCGGGACGTTGAAACAGAGTTGATGACCGAGGAGGGGCCCATGGTAACGACGTTGATGTGGTGGGAGGGAGGGGGTGCCGGCGCCGGCACTATCACCGTGGGGTGCTGGGTGGGGGCCGGAGTGGGCAGGAGCTACGAGACAAGGGGCCCTCAGTCTCTTTGCAAAGGTTCTAGGAGAAGCCCCTTCCCTTCTGTCCATCACAGAGGGTGCGGACAGTCCTCCAAACCATCTCCCTCCGCCCACCACCTGGGGAGCCTCCACCAAACACCCCAGCAGCCCATCAACCTCCTTCACTCACAGCTCGGGGATGCCCAAATCATGACCCCTCCCACCCCTCTTATTTTAAGAAATGAAGGCAAGGTGACCTGGAGAGGGACTTCTGGCCATCTGAGACTGCACGGGCCTTCTCTCTCCAGAGCAATGCCAGCATTTCACATTTAATAAATACAGTGGTTGGGAGTTCAGATTGAATCTAGATGGCCAGGGTTCAAATCCCGGCCCCACTTCACTGAGAAATCTTGGGCGTATTAGTGAACCTTTCTGTGCCTCCAATTCCTCATCAGTAGAACAGGAGTAATAACAGCTTAGGCCTCAAAGCGCTGCTATAAGGAGTCAACGTAATCATGTAGGCAAGACACCTGGGAGCCAGGAATGTCCACACTACTGCGACTGAGGCCCTGGGTCAGCCCTGCTGGACACCCGGTGGCACTGATGTTGGGTCTGAGAGCCCCAGCCCAGGTGTGGGCGGCCCCTGCAGGCCCCTCCCGCTCACCTGGGTCCGCAGGTGCTGCTGTTCCCGCTCCAGTTTCTCCTGGTGCAGCAGCCGGACCTGCTCCTGCTGCTGCTGCAGCTGCACCTGCTGTGCGATCACCTTGAGCTTTTCCGGGTACATGTGGGCCTCCAGGGAGCGGACCTGGGGGTGGAGCAGTAGGGCTCAGGGGCGGGGCCCTTCGCAACGTATTCAGGATGGAGACCAAAGTCCTGCACCATAGCCGCGGGGCCCAAGCTGACTCCTCTCCCTCCCGCAGGCTGTGCTCCCTCCCTGCCCACCTCCAGCCCCAGGCCTTTGCCCATGTAGTTCCCTCTGCCTGGAGCACCCTTCTCCCCTCTCTGCTCCTCCCACCCTCACAAGGAAGCTGTGGGGTGGAACCAGCCCAGATCCCCCCTCGCTGATGCCCACTGATCCACTGTGGCCTTTATCACGGATGAGTGTTTACAGTGTGAGTGCCTCTGACTTATCTCCCCAGGCGCAGACAGGGACCACCCCCCCCAGGGCAGGAACCTGTCTGGTTTGCTCCCCACTGATCACCCCACCGGACACCCGACTCCCAGCCCCGGCACAAAGCAGGAGCTCTGAGCCAACAGCATCGCCTCGCCTGCCTCACCCCACCCGCCTCACCTGCTCCTCCAGCATCATGCGCACTGAGCGCTCCTTGTCCAGTTGCTGCCGCAGCTCGATCATCTCCCGCCGCAGATCCTCTGCCTTCTCGTCCTCCCAGATGTCCGGTGAGCCAATGCCCTCGTCTTTGTCCTCTGCCCGCCGCCGCTTGGGGGACGAGCCGCTCAGCTCCTGGGGAACCCCCAGGGGCTGATGAGTGTGCGGTGATACTGCATACATCACCACCACCACCACCAGGGCAGTGCGGAGCTCCATCGCAGCCCCCCCCAGAGCTGTCAAACCCAGGTGCACATGCACGAGGGAGCCCCCCTGTGCAAATCCACCAAGCCAAGGCTGGAAAGGGAGGCAGAAGGGACCTGCTTTCCCAAAGTCACTCGGTTGCTTCTAGAGCCCGCCCCACTGCACTGCACTTGCCCATGGCTAAGTCAGGACCCTGGGCAGGAAGGCAAGTGCCAGAAGTAGGCAGGTCAGTAGGAAATAAGGGACCCACAGCAACATCACAGTCCCAAGCCAGTGGTTGGGCCCGGACATGCCCATGCCAGGGAAAGGGCACCAAGAGGAGGGCAGAGCGCTACCTGGATAAAGCGCTTGAGCTGTGTGTTCTGCTGCAGGAGCCGGGTCTTCTCCTGCTCCAGGGAGAAGATGTACTCTGCCGTCTGCTGGAGAATGGCTGCCTGAGGGCAGGAGGGACGAGTCAGGGACCCCAACTGTTGGTATCTCCCGAGTCTCCCCCTCCAGCCCACCTCCTCCTCCAGGAAGTCCTCCTGGCACTCGCTCACCTTGCTGAGCTTCTCTCCATCTGTGTGGGGGATGAGGGTCTTGAGGGACTGGAAGCCCGCGTTGATGCTCTGCATGCGCCTCCGCTCGTTGCTGTTGGCGATCTCCCGCCGAATCCGCCGCTCCTGGTCCCGCTGAGTCTCAGGGGTCAGTGGAATGTTGGCCAGGCTACGGGAGAACAGGGATGGGCTCAGGCTGGGTGCCCTCCATGCCTGGTTCCCAGTGGGCCCCTGTCTTCATCTCCAGAGGGCCCAAGAGTAACAGGCAAGCTGCCCCTACAGAATATACCGACTCTGTCTGATGCCTACACCCCCCAGCAGACCAGGGGGCTGATGGAGTAGCATGTTCTGAAATGCCTGGCTGTCAACGTCAGCGTGTGGACCCCAAGTCTTGACCCCATTGTCTGGCCAACAGGCCTGAGTGGGACCCGGAAACCCACATGGCTAAGAATCCCTGTGATTGGATGTGGGTGGCCTCAGGTGATAATCAGAGACACCTGCTCTTGGGACATCTCTGAGCTCCTCGCTGTGCCCCCAGGGCCCCCTCCTTCAGGGTCGCAGGCTTGACGATGGAGGAAGATGTCCCTCCTCCCTTCCCATCTCCGCAGCCACGTACGCTCCTACGTAAGCCTCCAGCCCAGCCCAAGACACTGTGCTAAGACTGCCAAGACAAGCCGGGTACCAGTCGCTCTAGGAAGAAGACCCAGCCAGCACCCCCTAGGGACAGTTTGTGCCCAAGCCCACCCACCCTGAAAGGCAGGCCCACCCTGGGCCAGAAAAGCGAGGCTCCCAGCACACAGCAGGCGATGTTATTGCATAGTATGTGATCGCATCTCGCAGGAGAGGCAGCCAGTGGAAGGGGACGAGGCTGCAGGCTGAGAGGCGTTGGCGGGAGACAGAGCCAGCAGCGGGGCTGTGGGCCCAACGCCACTGCTCCCGAGGGGTGGGCCTGTGTGTGGCCTGGAAGAGGGAGGCTCCCCTCCCCGGCCCTCTCCTGCAACTCCCCCACCCTGGCCTGATGGCTTCCAGATGCCAGGCTCCCAGAAGAGGCCACCGGCCCCACCCAAAGCCACAGCCCCAGCTTCCTCCTGAGGGGCCCTGCTGGGGTGACCTGGTCCAGGCCCGGGCCAAGACAGCTCACACCCCCAGATCTGAGGAAACGTGGGGAGACGGTTCTGAGCAGCTTTGTTCCATCGATGGCGGAGCAGCCTGCGCTCAGAAGCAGGTGCCCCGGCCCCTCTGACCACCCCCAGGAAAAAAGGAGTTTGCTGGGAAACCGTGGAGGGGAGCGCATCTCCCGCAGCTGGAGACCAAGGTCTTCCTGGCCCCCCACCCACCCTACCTGTCCCTCCTCATTCCCCTGAGCGACCCCCTGAACTTGCCCTTGCCCCTTCCTGGGTCTCTGCCACCTGTCCCCACGTGAGGGTGATCGGCTAGGGGTGAGCTGGGAGCAAGCTTCACATCAGCTGCTGCCAGGGGTCCACAGACCAGCCCTGTCCTCCACCAGCAGCCCCAGCGTCTCCCAGGGAGCCCCCCAACCCCCCCGCCAAGATACAGTTCCCTCAGAGCACTGGAAAAGGGGGCCCATGACCCCCCGTTTACAAATGAGACTGAGGGCTCAGAATGGGAGGGATGTGGTTTCCCGGTTAGCCGGGCACCTGGCTCCCCCATTTCCGGGCCAGGGGCACCTCACATCTCTCAGTTTCCCTGACCTGACAGTGGGAAGCTTCCCGGGTGGCGCTAGTGGTAAAGAACCCACCTGCCAACGCAGGAGACATAAGAGACGCGGGTTCGATCCCTGGGTGTGGAAGATCCCCTGAAGGAGGAAATGGCAACAACCCATTCCAGGATTCTTGACTGGAGAATCCCATGGACAGAGGAGCCGGCGGACTATATAGTCCATAGGGTCGCAAAGAGTAGGACACAAATGAAGTGACTTAGCATGCACCCGCACAGTGGGGGTGATGGAGAAAAAAAGAAAATGAAGGTCAGAGACCTGATGCACAGTGGCTTGCCTGCCCTTTGCTGGTTGGGGGAGAAGGGAGATCAGAGCTGAGTCTGGGCTCCCAGGCCTGCCAGCACCCTCCAGACCCTCTGCGGCAGGTGGATTAAAGAGATGGGGAGAGATGTCCCCAGGAATCCAACGCACCTGGTGACTGACATCCATCTGGGAGTTTCCTATTCCCCCACCCGGAGAGATACAGGGAGAGACGCCCCCACTCACCCATTCCCTGGGTTCCCTCCTGGTGATGCCCAAAGACCAGAGCTGACCAGAGCATTAAAGGGTCAAAAAGGAGCCCCACCTGCACCCCTGGGCCGCTCTGAGTGCTGGCCCTTCCAGAAGGCCCACCTGTAGAGCCTAGCCACAGAGTTACTGTTTTTTTAAAGTCTTGAGAATTAGGACTGGTGCTTTCACTGCTGAGGGCCCAGGTTTAACCCACCCCTGGTTGGGGAACTAAGATCCTGCAAGCCACTTGGTGAGGCCAAAAAAATTAAAAAAGTAAAAAGTCTTAAGTTCTTAACATAATATGCTAAAGACTCACTTCGCTGGAATTATCTCACTGAACCATCTCAACCTTCCTCTGAGTCAAGTGGCCTGATGGGATGAAGACACTGAGGCTTGGGAAGGGAACAGCTTTGGTGTGTGCTGAAGCTGGGACTTGAACCCCGGTCCCAGCACCACAGGTCAGATGCCCTGACAGACAGGTGACAGTCATGGCGTAGAGAGGCTGCGCACAGGTGTGCACTGTCAACCGGTCAGCTCTTACTGCCATTCACAGGACTTTTTTGTATTTTTCCTTGACCGCCATGGACACCTAGTGGCTGAGCTGCAATGAGGAATCCAGGGTTCTGGGAGGGGAACTGGCATGCCCAAGGTCCGGCAGCCACACCAGGATACGACAGGCACCTGCAGGAGCCAAAATGCATGCTCTCCTCCACTGCCTTCGGGCGGCACCCTTTACTGAGGGCTCACATACAGCCCTGTAGCCCCCCTGCCTCCCAGCCGAGACTCACCAACTCTCCAGCCTGAAGCCAGAACCCAACAACCCACCCCCTACCCCGCCTGCACCCCGCCAGCCCACTCATCTGCTCAGGAAACCTCAGTCCTGGGGAGCCAACCTCTGGCCCTTCCCTTCTCCCCAAGATGCCCACGAGGTGGGGTGACACCAAAGGAGACCACAGGACCCCAGGCCTGAAAGCTCCAAACCTCCCCAGAGGGAAGGGGGCCTGGCTCTTCTGAATGGTCCATGCTGTCCCCTTCAGCACCAAGTCCCTCAGCCCTGCCTCCTGGTTCTGGAACCAGCTGCTGGTTAAGCTCGTGCAGACTTAAGCTCAGAAAACAGACTTCACCCCAAAGCCATAGTTCTTCATAGGGATTTGGGCTGCCACCAAGACCAACTCACCTAAATAGCCCTGGAAGTTTCTTTAATAGAATGCAGACTAACCCAAAGTTCTGATGAGTGGAATCACGACTAACCAGGGGTTCTGACTGCTGGCCTGCCAGGGGCTCCTATAAAGTATGGCTAATTAGCATTTCCAGCTGCTACTGTACTAGATAAAGTGGGTTTTTCTGCAAACGCCTGGAAGTTCCTTACCTTTCTTTATGAGTTTTGCAGAAGTACACCCGATTTACAGTAATTGTAAGGTCCTTCCACTCTTTCACATCAACTTCAGAATCCCCAGGTCAGCGGTGAGGCCTGGTCCACAGACACTGTCTCTCTCTCCTCTCCCTCCTTGACAGCCCTCAGCCAGCCGGTCTCCTGGGGTTGGGCAGCTGGTGGCAGAGCCTCCAGTGCCAAGACCAGAGCTGCTGCTCCCACTCTCAGGGTACCCCCACGACAACCCCTCCCTCCCTCCCCACAGAATAACCCTGGCATCCCAACCAGAGGCTCAAGGGCAGGAAGCAGGCTCTTCAAGTCTAGATCCCAACCTATACCCTTCCCTTCTGCCCAGCCCAAGTGCAAATGGGTATCCCATTCCCCACACCCACCCCCCAATACCCACCCAGCTCCAGCCTCAAATTAGCCATTGAGAGCTCTCATTTCACGCTGCCCCAAAGTCATTCACAAACCTACCACTCAATGTCTACGCAGTCAGAGGTGGGAAAGCCCACTTGGAGTTTTTCCTATACCCCAAAAAGGAGGACAGGAGGAAGATGACCCTCTCACCAAGGATGCCCAAGGCCCCCATCCTTCTCCTGCAGCAGCTACTGAAGCAGCCTGAGGCCCTGGCCCATGCCCGTTGCTTCTATCCATACACCCTGCCTATGGTTCCAGAACAAACCATGTCCGGACTGTCCCCATGAGAAATACCCCCTCCCCCCAGTTCCTTCAGCCTCTCAGAGGGAGGCCTGTATTGGGTTCTAGTGGAAACTCCAGTCCTGCCACTTACTAGCTGTGGAATCCCAAGCTTAGGCACTTTGTCTCTTGAAGCCTCAGTTTCCCCATTCAAAAAATGGGCACATACTGCCTCACTTCACAGGGTCATAGTGAAGTTTAAAAGAGATGGAGGAGGAGGACTTCCCTGGTAGTCCAGTGGCTAAGACTCTGAGCTTCCAGTGCAGGCGGGCCTGGGTTTGATCCCTGGTCAGGGAACTAGATTCCACATGCTGCAGCTCAGTGTTCTCATGCCACAACTAAAGATCCCTCATGCTGCAATGAAAATCGAAGATCCCGCATGCCACAACTAAGACCCAGCGCAGACAAGTAAACAGAAAGGTAAATAAATAAGAGAGAGAGATCGAGAGTAACAAGATGCTTTGCTTTTCCAGAGTCTGTACCCAAGACTCCAGAATTCACGCACCTAAGGAAACTGACAAGACTCTGTAGCACCATGAGACTTCCATCTCTTAGGAGAGGGGCAAGTTCTAGTTCATTGCAGTGTCTTCAATCCCAGCACATGGTGTGTATGCTTAGTCGCTCAGCCATGTCTGACTCTTTGCGATCCCATGGACTGTAGCCCACCAGACTCCTCTGTCCATGGGATTCTCCAGGCAAGAATACTAGAGTGGGTTGCCATGCCTCCTCCATGGGATCTTCCCCACCCAGGGATTGAACCTGTGTCTCTTATGTCTCCTGCACTGGCAGGTGGAGTCTTTACCACTAGCGCCACCTGGGAAGCCCCAGCACAAAGTAAGTGTCTCATAAATACCAGACCAGGGACCCAACACACACTCCAAAGCCCCTAATTGTTCTGTAGCTCCCTCTGAGGGGAGCTGGCCTCTTTCTCCCTGGCAGCGGGTAGCTAAACTCTTTAAGACCACCATGCTCCTGATTCTAAGAATCCAAGCGCCACTTAATAGCTACCAGGCACTTTCCACACGCATAGCCAAGCTTCACAGGTGCTTCATTTTACAGACGCTGAGAGCAGTTAGTCAACGGGTCCAAAACCACACAGTGTGTGAGGGTGCCGCTGTCAGGTACGCCCATTCCGTCCCACCCCCACCCCCGCCCACGGTCCGGTACAGTTCACTCCTGCAGGCAGGTCTGGGAGACCGAGAAGAGAAGCAGGGAGCCCTGCTAGTCAACGAGGGATGGAGCAAAGTCCACCAGCCTGAGAAGCCAGTATATCCGGCCAGAAGGTCCTGCCCAACCCACACTCAATCCTACCTCATCCTGCAGCTCCGTCTGAAAATGAATAAACCCAGAGGCCCCAACTCCACACCCAGCACATAGGTTGACAACTGCCTCACAGCTGGGCAAGCCAAGCAGTCCCCGTGCCCAAGCCTGGGGCACTTGGTCCCTAAGGAACTGCTGGATTTCTCCGAAGCGGGGCTTGGAACAGAAACAGGTCAAGCTGGAGTCCTAGGGGGCCCAGAGAGGACTCAGCCAAGGCTCAGGCTTTGTGGCCAGAGGGTCCTATGTTGCCACGCCTGCCTGAGGTCGGGCCCAGGATGTCTGCTCCAGCATCTGGGGCAGCTCAACCCACCTCCTCACTGCCCAGCCTTCCCTTCCCGGAGCAACCAGCAGCTCAGGGTAACAGCAGGGATCAGAGTTCAAGTCCCAGCCCCACCACTTGCCCTACCTGTTCCTTCCCAAACCTGTGTCCTCCACCCACACAGAAATTATAAAGCCACTTAACTAACAGAGGAAGACTGTTAACAATTTGATTAAAGAAGTCTTGCAAAACGAGACCCTACAACGTATTACAAGCTCCAGAATTGTTTTCTTTTTCTTTTCACTTATTACAGCTAAGCCCTCCAGGTGGATGGACCTTGGGGAAGGGCCAACACTCAGGACTGCTGACTGCCTACCACCTTGAACTTGAGAGTAGTTAAGGCAGAAGCCCTGTGAGGGGAGAGGGGGCGGGAACGATGTATACGTGTGCAGCAACCTCCCCCTAGCCTGGTTTCTGCAGCCCGCGGTGTCCACCAGCCTTGGCCACACCGCCTGCGACTCCTCCTCCCTCAATCCCCGCCTTGCCTGCCCGGGGCGGCAGAGCACGTGGCCCCAGCCCTGGGGAGCCATTTCTCTCCGAAAGCCGCACGGGAGGAAAGGAGCCACAGGTCCCAAACTTGGACCCGCAGAGAACAGCCCACGCGGTATCGCCGTCCCGCAGACAGTGTTCAGTATGCTGATACACAGGCCCTTCTAGCGATCGGAATTGCGGGCGTGTGCATTTTAACAAGTGTCCAGGGCGACTCCCCTAACCCATTACTCTTCTGCAAAGGATAGATCCCGGAGCAACCCGGGCCAAATTTAGGGAGCAGCTCCTGGGGAGGGCTACGGATCTTGGACCACCCACCCACCCAGCCTGCTGGGCAACTGGATGCTTTCGGTTTATGACTGGGGGGAGGGGCGTGAGACACGAAAGTTTGCAGCCGAGGCCTACATGCGGCGGGCAGAGATCCGGCGAGACTACGGGTAGCCTACGGTGCCCACTCCCCAAAAAGCCCCCTACCCGGCCTGCCTCGCCCATCCCGCCCGCGGGGGCCGAGCTTTGTGCGGGTAAAGCATGGCCTGGGCGCGCCTACAACTCCCACAATGCCGCAAAGACGCGGCATGGAGAACTACAGCTCCCGCGAGGCTGCGCGCGGAGGTCCGCCTACTCCAAGAGGGCTGCAGAGTCACGTCCAGGCCTCGCTAGTAAACAGCGCCCGGGCGCGGGCGGCGAGCTAGTAAGCGGCCGCCAACGTGCCCGGGTCCGCGGCGCTCCTGGCGGGCCGCGCTGGCTTCCCGGGTCCCGCCCACTCCCTCACCCACTCTCCAGCACGCCCCCAGACCCCGCTGCAGCCCCGGTCCCAGCAAACACTCACAACCACCCGGCTCCCCGCACCCCCCTCCCCGCGCCCGAAGCCGCGGCATGGCTGCATTGTAGCCCCTGGCCCCTTGGCCCCACGCGAGACACGGGCCCCCCAGTCTCCCTTGGAGTGGGGGGGCCCAGAGAGAGCGATGAAGGAGGGAGAGGAAGGAAGCCGCTGCGGGAGGGGGGAGGAGGAAGCGCGGGGGGGAAGCCACCAGCACCAAGCATGGCCGGGACTGCTGCAGAACCACGTGGGTCTGTTTGCAATTTACAAACGTCGCGACTCGCCCGCCTGCAGCGGACAAAAGTGACCGGGGCCGCTCGAGGCCCCCATGTTCCGAGGGAGGAAGGTCCCCAGACGGCCCAAGCCTGGCGCGCGGGGCTGCAGCCGCCTCGGCGGATAAGAAAGGCGAGAGGGTCCGCGGCGCGGGCCATGCGTGCGCACACGCGCGCCCGCCCGGGCTGACTGGCCGGGGGCTGCAATCTTGGGAAGGGGGTGAGGGGGAGGAGGAGTACACACCTACAGAGCCCTCCTATCACTTCTTTCTCTGTTTTCCTGAAATGTTGCAAAGAGGGCACCTTCTGAGTGGGCATCATGAAATACTCCATAGCGATCAGCCCCCCTCCTTTGCACGAGCCAGGTCCCGCGGTCCGCCGGAGAATGCAAGATGGAAATCCGAATCAAAGGGCAGCGCCGGACGGAGGTGCAGAATCGGCCGGTCCCAGATGCTGGCTGCGGCGGCGGCGAGGGGAGGGAGGCGGGCGGGAGGGGCGGGAGGGAGGTCTCTCCGGCCTGCCTCCCCGGGCGTGTGTATGTGTGTGTGTGTGTGTGTGTGTGTGTGTGTCTGTGTGTGTTTGCAGCTGATCAGATGTCTGTTTCAAGGCGGGAAACAGCTGGTGAAAACTCAGCACTCCCCCGGCCTCCTTCCGCGGAGTAAGGAATTGCATGTAAACAAAGGACTATTTGCAGCGCCCCCCGGGCGGCGCGAGGCCGGGGCGAGAGGGGCGCGGGCCCCCGGGGGCGGGTGGTGGCCCCGGTCTGCGGGCCACCCCCCACTCCAGCTCCGGGTGCTGGGGCCGCGGGCGGCCTTGGGGGCGCGGCGTGAATGGAGCGAGCTGCGGCCGAGCTACATGCGCCACTATGGGTGATGAGGTCCATCAGCTGACAGGTTGGCAAGCGTAGCAAAAAAAAAAAAAAAAAAGAAAGAAACGGCCAGCCACAGCTAGGGAGCCCAGCTTGTGCGCCCGGGGTCCGACGGGGACTGCCCGGTACAGGGTCTGCGCCCTCGAAGACCCTCGCGGGGCGGGAGCGCGCTGCTGGGCCCGGCGAAGCCGAAGGCGGCCTGGGGTGCTGCTCGGAGCTTTTTTTTTTTTTTTTTTTCTTTTTTACGGTTGCAACTGCTCCGAGAGGAGCCGCTCTGGCGCGCTCCCTCCAAGCCCAGGGCCCCCTGGAAACTTGCGTCACAGCCACCGCTTCCCACATGTAACTTGGGGCCGACTTCAGAGGCCGAACGGCCCCCTCCCTCCCTCCCTCCCTGCCCAGCTGCCCGCCGCTGGCCGCTCGGCCTGGGCTCCGGAACCTGGGAATCCCGGAGCCGGGGAGGGGAGGGCAAAGGGGTGGGGGTGGGGGGCGCCGGGCGCCTCAGATCCTGGGGCTGCCTTAGGCAGCAGGGGCCCGGGCGGGGAGGGAAGGGTGGAGGCGGGCCAGGACAGCAGCAGCCCCGGAGGCCGGCTGCCGGCGCGGCCCGAAGGTCCGGTGGCTGCCGCGCGTCGCCTCCTGTCCCCTTCTCTTTAGCCCTTCGCTGGGAGGCTGGACAGCGAGAGGCCCGCCGAAGCTTGGCCTAGGCAGGCGGAAGGCTGCAGCTGCCCATTCGTGGCGAAGCTAGGGCGAGACTTGCTCCCCCGGCAGGGTGCGCTCGCTACCAAGGGTGAAGGCCTGGGACTGAGGAGGAAAGGACTCCTGGCCGGCGAGCTTCCGTCCCCCGCTTCCCGCGTCCCCTCCCCCGGCTCCTGGAGGTTGGCCCCTGGCTCAGGAAGACCGCGCCTGCCTTGGAATGTCCTTTCTCCTGCCCACCGCCTTTCCCAATCCCATCCGCCTTTCTGGTTCCCGCCCAGATCGCGCCTCCAGATTGAAACCCTCTTAATAACAAGGATTACTGTTATAATTAGGAAATGTTATTGTTTTTAGATATTCGGAGCCCCTTATAGAGGCCTGGCAGTTTTGCCTGAATGTTTTGCAATCCTTCAAGTCAGCTGTTGGGTAACATCGGGGATCCCTGGGAGGCTTCACTGCGGGAGCAGGAAGGATGACATCGGGGACAATAGAGGATACAGGGCCACTTAACTGTGTACACTGAGCAGTGTCCACAGTGCCTGGTGAATGAATGAAGGAGAGCTGGGGGAAGTGCGTCCACCCCTCACTCTGTCTTCTTCAGAAATCCCTTGACCCAGCCGGAGCCTGGTTCCCTGGGCACACTGTCACTCCAACTGGCCTCCCCATTTCTGCCAAAGGCACCTTCTCTTCTAGGGCCCTGTCTTGTCTCCAATGCACAAAACCACACCCCCTGGCACAAACCCACACCCCTGGCTCAGCTGCACCAACACCTGAAATACCACTGCCCTCAGCACCCACCCAACTCTTTCCTGTCACCTCCTTCATGACAGTAGCATGAGAAGTCCCCACACTCCAGGCTGGTTTTTTTCTTTTTGGGTGTGTTGAGTCTTTGTCGCAGCCAGTGGGCTTCTCTAGTTGTGGTACCTCAGCTTAGTTGCCTGACCAAGGGTCAAACCTGTGTCCCTTGCATTGAAAGGCGAATTCTTTACCACTGGACCACCAAAGAAGTTCCTCCAGGTTATCTTTCATTCCCAGGAGACTCTGTAGACGCCCCCCCTACCTCTGACCCTTTCTTATTTCCTTCCTGACTCCTAAATCTGGGCCACTGTGCCCTCTAGAGTTCTCAGAGGCTGTTCCGCAAAATTACTTTGATCCTTGGACCTTCCCCCTCCCCTTCTTACTCTAAATTAGGCATCAGCAAACTTTCTTTAAAGGGAATGTAAAAGTTATTTGCACGTGGAATCTAAAATATGACACAAATGACCATATCTAAGAAACAGAAACACAGACAGAACAGACTCATGGTTGCCAAAGAGGGAGGAGGAATGGAGTGGGAGTTCGGGATTAACAGATGAAAACTATTATATATAGGATGGATAAACAACAAGGTTCTAGTGTATAGCACAGTATTCAATATCCTGCGATAAACCATAATGGAAAAGAATATAAATATATATATATTAAAAACTCAATCACTTCGCTGTACAGCAAAAATTAATACAACGTTGTAAATCAACTACACTTCAACAAAAAAATTTTTTTTAATATTTGTATAAGCTTCCTATTGCTACTATAACAAATTACCACAAACTTAGTGACTTAAAACAGCACAAGGGAGTTACCTGCTGGTCCAGTGGTTAGAATCTGCACATTCATGGCCATGGCCCGAGTTCAATCCCGGGTTCCTGGTCAGGGGGACTGAGATCACACAAGCTACATGGTGCAGCCAATTAGAAAAAAAAAAAATATATATATATATATATATATTTATATACACACACTTTCTGGAGGTCAGATGTCCAAATGGGTTGTATTTGGCTAAAACCAAGGTGTCAGCAGGGCTGCATTCCTTCTGAAGGCTCTAGGTTAGGAAGGGGAATCCATTTCCTTACTTTTCCAGCTTCTCGTGGTTGCCCACCCCTTCTTGGCTCCCAGCCCCTTCTATCTTCAGAATGCATCACTCCAACTTCTTCAGTCATCACATCTCCTTATGCAACTCTGACTGCCCCCCCCACCACTCCCTTATTGATGACCTTGGGCCCAAGCAGATAATCAGGAATAATTTCCCCATCTCAAGATCCTTAACTTAATTATATCTTCAAAGTCCCTTTTGCCATAGAAGGTAACTTATTCACAGGTTCCACAGATTAGGACATGAACATCTTGAGGAGGTCATTTTTCCATCTACCGTACAATCTCAGTTCATACAAAACCTGGCAGAGGTTACAGTATGCTCCATCAATTTCACTCCTAGGTACACATCCCCCAAAAAGTGAAACCAGGGACTCAAACACATGATCATATACCAGTATTCACAGAAGCATTATTCACAACAGCCAAAAGGTGAAAACCATCAATGGATCAATGGATAAACAAACTCTGATCTATTCAAACAACTGCGTATTATTCAGCCTTAAAAAGGAATGAAGTTCTGATATATGCTACAGCCTGGCTGAACCTTGAAAACACGATGCTAAGTGAAAGTCAGATACAAAAAGTCACACGTCGTATGACTCCACTTCTATGAATGATCTACAATAGGCAAACACATTGAGACAGAAAGTAGATTAGAGGTTACCAAGGGTGGGGGAGGGGGAGGGGAGATGAGGAGTTATTGCTTAATAATGGGTATAGAGTTTCTGTTTCGGGTGATGGAAACTTTTGGAAATAGTGGTGGTGGTTGCGCAATATCATAAATGCAATTAATGGGACTGAATCGTGCACTTGAAAACAGCAAAGTTACCATTCAGGTGAACACACAAAAATTTAAAAATGGCAAATTTTATGTTATATGCATTTTACCACAGTTTTTTAAAAAGTTAACCAAAAAAATAAAAAAGGTCAGTGGTCTGGATTTGACTAGTGGGCTATAGTTTGCCTGACTCCATAGGTGAGGGGAGGGGGCTACCGCAAGCCCCTTCTCTTCTCCCTTTGCTCCTTCTCCAGTTTAGGTTTCACAGCCCAGCAATCTAATCATCTTGCATGCACGCTCCCTCCTGGGTCCAGCCCTCCACCTGTCCTCCCCCTGCCCCCACCCCTGGATCTGAACAGCGCTGGGAAAAGGAAATCCCACCATCTTACTTTTAAATGCTGGACCAAGATGCTCAAGTGGATCCTTTGCATAGCTGGCCATCCCCTCGTATGGCCCTGGTCCCTCCTCCCTCCCTTCCCAAGGCTTCTCTGCCTCCCCGCTGGTACCTGAAATCTGCTAACCAGCCAGCACCTAAATGTGGGTCCATGTTCTGTTGGTGCCTGGAGAACACCTCCACGTGTATTCTCTCCAGCAACTGTCCCCCACTCCTGCATCCTTCCCTCCTGCCCGCTACTGGCTCATTCCCATGTGGAGAACAAGCCATTTTTATTCCCATTTAAAAACGGTGGAGTCCCTGGTGGTCCAGCTTTCACTGCCATGGGGCTGGGTTCAATCCCTGATCAGGGAACTAAGATCCCATCAGCCCCGTAGTTTGGTCAAAAAGGAAAAAAAAAAAAATCAGACAATCATACATCCCCTTCCAGCTACCCTCTTGACTGCAAAGCTCCCTGAAGTGGCTGTCTATGCCCACTTTCTCATCCTGTTCACTCCATCCAGAGCCAGGACTCCATGAAAACTGCTCTCACTGGTGACTCCAAGGAGCTCTGTTTCCTGTCTTCACTGTATCTAACTTTTTTTTTTTTCAGTTCCCCTGTTCAGGGATCGAACCCGGGCCCCCCTGCAATGGAAGCAAGGAATCCTAAGCATTGAACCACCAGGGAAGTCCCTAAATGACCTTCTTGAAGCTCTTTTCTGCTTGGCATCTGAGATATCCGGGGGCTATAGTCTTCAGACCTCATCTCTGTCTACACACACTCCCCACTCTTTGGACCACAGAGTTTCCAGAAAGGACTCGAGGCCATGCAGTGTGATTCAGAATCCAGGAGGTTCTGCCCCAACCCCAGCTCCTGGTGTTATCAGGGTGACCGCAGTCAAGTTCCTTAACCTGAATCAGCTTCCTGGTCTGTAAAACAGAAGCCCTATAGTACCTAGCTTGCAGGCTGACTGTCACAAGAAGTCACTGGCACACCTGGCTTGTCATAGCATTAATAAGCGGTATTTCCTGGTATCACTGGGTTGCCATGGGTGACAGTGGCCAGAGGTAGCTGGCCAGGGAGAACAGGGGAGGGACAGAGGAGGGGCCCAGCTTTCCCCTTCCCCTGCTCAAACTTGTCACAGTAATGAGACTTCCCTGGCAGTTCAGTGGTTAAAACTCTGCACTTTCAATGCAGGGGGTACGGACTCAATCCCTGACTGGGGAACTAAGACCCCATATGCTTTGTGGCACAGCCAAAAAAAAAACAAAACAAAACTTGTCACAGTGAAAGGAAGGAAGCATGTTGCAAGTTTCTTTTCTGTTGATCGTGGTGCTCACCGGCTTTATAGTAAAGACACTTACAGGTAGGATCTGGTGTGAAAACTGGCCTGCAGACAGTTTGCCCTTTAAAAGGAAAGTCTCTGTGAAGACTGTCATCAAATAACTGCCGGTGGACAATAGGTGTTAGAAACGCAGATGATCAGAAATGCAGATTACAGAGCTGACAGACAGCCAGCCCACCTGCAGCAGGGCTCTGGGGCTGGAGACCCTGGGGCAGACAATGCTTTGGAGAACAGGTGAGGGGACCGGACTGACTCAGCCTAGGGGAAAGAGCCAGGGGCCACAGTGTGGCCTAGGACACCGCAGAACCCCTCCCTCCTTCCTCTATATTGTCAAACCCAAGCCCAATCAGCCCACTTCCCCCCATTCCCCTTTGCTGCCTTTCCCCCAGCCCCACTCCCAGATTCCAGGTAGGAAGAGTGATGAGCAACAGGCTCTATTGATGACTGGATACAGAAGCCATGGTCTATTCACCCAGTGAAGAATTGCTCAGCATTGTAAAGGGATGAAGTACTGATACATGGCACAAGGTGGATGAACTTTGACAACGTGACGACCAGTGAGAGAAGCCAGACATAAAAGGCTGCATATTGTAGGATTCCATTTCTATGAAGTGTCCGGAATAGGCAAATCCACAGAGGTAGAAAGTGGATTAGTGGTTGCCAGGGAATGAGGCAGAGACATTACTTTGCCAACAAAGGTCTATATAGTCAAGGCTATGGTTTTTCTGGTAGTCATGTATGGATGTGAGAGTTGGACTATAAAGAAAGCTGAGTGCCAAAGAATTGATGCTTTTGAACTGTGGTATTGGGGAAGACTCTTGAGAGTCCCTTGGACTGCAAGGAGATCCAACCAGTCCATCCTAAAGGAAATCAGTCCTGAATATCCATAGGAAGGACTGATGTTGAAGCTGAAACTCCAAAACTTTGGCCACCTGATGTGAAGAACTGACTCATTTGAAAAGACCCTGATGCTGGGAAAGATCGAAGGCAGGAGGAGAAGGGTATGACAGAGGATGAGATGGTTGGATGTCATCGCCGACTCAAACATGAATTTGAGTAAACTCTGGGAGTTGGTGATGGACAGGGAGGCCTGGCGTGCTGCAGTCCATGGGGTCGAAAAGAGTCAGACACGACTGAGCGACTGAACTGAACTGAAGGGAATGTGGGGGAGTCAGGGGGAAATGGAGGATGGGTGCTAGGGTACAGAGTTTCTTTGGGGGGAGTGATAAAATCTTCTCAATCGATTGTGGTGATGGTTACAAAACTGGTTGTATTAAAAAAAAACCCACTTAATTTTACACTTTAGATGGGTGAATTATATATAATAAAGCTATTATATTAAACAACCGTATTTCTTTAAAAAAATAGCTTTGTTGACCCTGAAGATTTCCAGGAGCCCCAGAAACCTCAGGGATCCCCTACAGCAAAGGGTTCCAGAGCATCTTTCTTCAGCCAAAGTGGGATATGGCTGCCCTCAAGGTGCCATCAGCGCTACCCCTCCCAGAACACACTTGCCCTCCTCTGAGGCTGGTTGTAAGCTCAGGCGAGAGACGTGAGCCCTAAGACCATGGATTTAAACTGCAGCCAGGAAGGTGGGAGTGGGGACCATCAGCACAGAGGCTGTGGCAGGTTTCCACTCTACATAGCGCCCGAGGAGCAGGGGATGGGTTTTTCTCAGTTTTAAACTTTTATCCTACATTTGCATCTAGAATACTGTTCTCCTCTTTGGAATGATGATGGACTTATTCCCTGTTGCCACATAAGATTTCCGTCAATGTATTGGCTTGAAATGGAGAAGGCGATGGTACCCGACTCCAGTACTCTTGCCTGGAAAATCCCATGGATGGAGGAGCCTGGTAGGCTGCAGTCCATGGGGCCGCGAAGAGTCGGATATGACTGAGCAACTTCACTTTCACTTTTCACTTTCATGCATTGGAGAAGGAAATGGCAACCCACTCCAGTGTTCTCGCCTGGAGAATCCCAGGGACGGAGGAGCCTGGTGGGCTGCCGTCTATGGGGTCACAGAGTCGGACACGACTGAAGCGACTTAGCAGCAGCAGCATTGGCTTGAAACAGTACCATTTATCATTGCCAGACGTGGTATGGCTGGGCTCTCAGCTCAAAGTCCTGCTGAGTGAAACTGAGGCGTTGGCAGGTCTACAATCTCATCAGGGCCTTGGATGGTTTTCCAAACTCACTGGTTGTCAGCAGGATTCAGTTCCTGTGGCTGTAGGACTGAGGTCCCATCGTCGTGGGTTGTTGGCTCCTGTAGACCATTCTCAGGCTCTTATCCTGTGGTCCCTCCATCTGGGGAACAGAGGGGGTCCCACACATCAATTCCCTCTCTGGCTTTGAATCTCTCTAATCTCCTCTTCCACAAGCAGCTGGAGAAAACTCTTTTTTTTAAATGGCTTTGAGTGATTAGGTCAGGCCCACTTGGATAACCTATCTCTTAGGCAACTTATAACCTAATCACGGGAATGATGCCAGGGTCACAGGTTCCACCCACACCCAATGTAGTGAGTTCACGAGAACAAAGGTCATTGGGGATCATAGGAGAATTCTGCTGCCACAGAGGGAAGACCATGAAGGAGGTACAGAGAAAGTTAAGGAAATTCCCTCAGGAAGTAAGGAGAATTGGAGATGGAGCCTGAAGCAGAAACGGGGGCCCCAACCCTAATCTGAAGCTTTATCCTCTACACAAACGTGACAGGAGCAGCGGGTGGATGGACAAGATGGCCTTTCGGGCTCCGGCTGATGTTTTAGGCCCCAGCATGCTCACGTGCACACGGGGAATCCCAGCCTTCTTGGGGTTGAGGGGTGTGGATACCAGCTATGGGAGCAAGGATGAGGCCCCATAGAAGCATAAAGCCCTTGCCTGGGAGATGGTCCTAAATGCTCCCAGGAAGGCAGAATGGGGGTCAGACGCCTCTGTTGGAGTTTGGAGCAAATCGCAATACCCACCAATGCCCTGGTCCCCTTTCCTACTCTAACCACAGGGAGAGTCCTGGGCCAACAAGACTGGGATCCCCCAACCACTAGGGGGCGACCAGCACACACAATGTTTTTTGTCCAGGCTCACCCTGAGTACATCTGGGAAACCCAACTACACATACCAGGGTGGAAGCTCTGACCACCCAGCTTCCCACATCCCCAGGGCCTCAAACCCCCGGGCACCAGACCCCGATCTCCAGATGCCCGCTTCCTTCTAACAGGCTGATCTGATTCACTTTGCTCACAAGTGAGCCCTTGACAAGGGGGCTGGAGCCCACCTGTGACGTGTCCCCTGTCCCCTCTCTCTGGTCCCACCCTCCCACTCCGTGTTTCCAGGCCCGACACTGCAGCCCATGGTGGGGAGCCTCCTGGCTTCTCTTCTCTTCCTCCAGCAGCTCGCCCTGTCCAGGCCCCCCTACTCCCCAACCCTGCGAAATGTTCCTCTGCTGCTTTGCAACATGTCAACTAGGAGGAGCCAGGCTGTCGCTTCGATTGGGTGCATCCCCATTATAAAAACTCAGTGAATGGCCATCCTGGCTGGACTTTCCATTTTAGACAGCAATGGCTGGCTGACCACTCCCTCAGTTGGTTGTAAGCCGTCAGGGCAGTTACAACAATCCCACCAGGAGCCTGAGTCTCAGCATAGCAGTAAAGGGGGACCAGGGGTGCAGGGAGAGGGAAGGACGGGGCCTCTGGGCCTCCGGTCAATATAAAGGAGGCTAAGTCGGTCAAGGCACCAAGGGAACTGTGGCTGGAGGGGACAAAGGGTTAGCAGAGGCACCACTGGAAACCGGGAGGGAGCATTTGGGGTTCAGAAGGAAAGCAGGAAGCAGGAGAATCAGGGAGGAGGACTAGAGGGGTGCTGCTGAGCTCAAGAGGCTGTCCAGTCTCCCTCTGAGCTGCAGGCTTTCCTCTGAAGGAGACAGGGATGGGGACAGAAGGCAGGACGTCCAGCCCCATCTGAGGATGGGATCGGCCAGGCCAGGGGAGGGACGGATGCCTGCTCTGATGAGAAAGCAGACCTGGGTGGGCTTCGAGGGGGGAAGCTGATGGGAAACGGGAGGAGCTCTCCCTGGGGAGGGGGGCTGAGCGTGCCAGGAGGCCCCTGTGTATATGGGCACGAGAAGTCTGGGCCACACGTGTGCCTGACACCTGCTGCTCTGGCGGCTTTATCTGCATCCCCCATTTCATCCTCACTATGGACCCCCAATCCTGTTATTTCCCGGGGACTTGCCAGGGTCACATGGCCAGTCTGTACCAGTGCCTGGCTCCCTTCAGGCTCCTCTCAACAACCTTGCTGTGATCGTCCCCAGAATAGCCATCAGGCTGAGAACTCACTCACCTGGTCCCAGGGGCCCAGCCCTGCCCAGGTAAGGCCAGGTGCAAGAGGGAAGCTGAAGGATGTGTAGGGCGAGAACTCCATCTGCTGAAACAACAAGGCCAGGTTCACAGTGATATAGGACCCACGTGCTGTGGATGAGAGTCAGGGCCAGACAGCCAAGGGAAGGAGCAACTCCTAAGGGTCAGGGAGGGCTTTGGCTTCAAGTCTGGGCGGACAGGGAGAAAGAGGGCGAGCAAGCTCCCTGGAGGGGAAGCTGGCTGGAGCGAAGGAAGGTTTCCCGGTGGCGGTCTCCTCCCTCGGCCTCTCCAGACCGTGCGCCCACGTGCTGCTCCCACCAGCACACTGGGGGTTAACGTCTGTCTGGTGCAGTGACCACAGCGGCAGGCTGTGATGCCAGTAATGCAGAAGCTGAAATTTGAGAAGCAGAGGGGAGAGGGGCAGGGCTGGGAAAGGCTTGGCGGCAGAGAGGAGAGAGGGTTTCCCTGGCAGGAGCTGCAGCTCCGCTCCAGCGGTCAGAAAAGGCCCTCCCTCCGACCCCATCCCCTCTCTGCATCACCGCCCCTCTGCTTTAGGCTGTGGGCTGTGGCGCCCACTCAAGGTGGTCCACAGCGGGCCAGCGTCCGAGCCCTTGGGCCACGGGGCTGCAGATCCCGGCTGTGGATCTGGGGAAGGCTGGAGGGCGTGCCCAGGCGGCCAGCGGAGAATGCGTGAGGCCCTGCCCGGCACTGCCGGAAGCGCTGGGTGGGGAGCAGGCCGAGGGCAGAGTAGGCAAGAGGAGGACGGGAGGTCCCTAGGCGCCCGACCTCAGAGGCCTGGCCTTGACTCCCCACTCCTTGAACAGGACTGAGTCATGGGAGATACATGAAGCTCCCTGCCCCCTCCCCAGCCCACTGCCAGCCTGCCTCTGCCCTGAGGACCGACCTCGAGTTCTTCCCAGGCCTGTGCGAGGTGCTGGGGACAGCGCGAGCTGCTCATCTCCCTGCCCTTAGTCAGTCCCACAGAGTTTCGGCGGGTCTATTATTGTGACCCCCATCACAGATGAGCAGATGGAAGCTCAGGAATGTGCCCAAAGCCACACAGCCAGAGTGGCAAAGCTGACTCAAACCTGGGATATCTGACAGCAGTTACCCACCATGCCACGCTCCTGGGAAGGAGAAAGGAACAAAACCCACCAGAAGGTGACCCGGGGCTGCATGCCAAATCCAAGAAAGCAAGAGATGTAAGGCAGCCTGGGAACCCCAGGAAAGAGGCTGCAGGTGAATGAAAGGGGCAGCAATGTTTGGGGCTTGTACTCCCGGAGGTGGTGCAAACGGCATCTGGAGGGAGCAGGACCGGGTCTGGTCCAGCCTGGATCCATGGATGACGATGCTATGGCCACAGGGACCTCTCGTAACCCCCTAACGCACATCCCTTGGAGCTGCTGGATCACTACCGAGCAGGTGACCCACTCACCTTGACAGATCACAGAGGACTTCTGGGACTTCGGGTGTGCATGGCCCTTGTTTGAAGAGTCAGCAGCACCTACTGTGCAGTAACAGTGGGCAAAGCTCTGCTAAATACAGGAAGAAACACGAGAGTCTGTTGACCAGGAGGCAGGAGGGTCCTGGCTCCATGGCTTCCAGCTGTGACGTGACCTTGGCTCACCTCTCTGAGCCTCGGCTTCCTCACCTGCAGGAGGGGGATCCTGTCAGCACTGAAACAGAGGGCTGCTTTGAGGATTAAATGAGGTGTTTGTTAAAAAAAAAAAACACTTAGACTGGAAAAACCTCATCTTTACAAAAATTTGTACATGCCTGTTCCTAGCAGCATTATTCACGAAAAGTGCAATCAACCTGAATGTCCTCTGATGGACAGATGGATAAACCAATGCTGATCAATTCAGACAGTGGAATATTATTCACCCATAAAAAAGGAATGAGGTGGATGAACCTTGAAAACATGGTGCTCAGTGAAAGAAGCTAGATACAAAGGACCACATATTATAGGACTCTGCTTATATGAAATGTCCAAAACAGGCCAGGGCCAGGCAGCGTGGTCCCAGCAGTCTGGGATGCCTGTCCTAGAGTCAGGCTCAGGGCACGTAGGATGTGGACAAGGGACGGATGCTGGAGCCCCCCAGCATCTGTAGAGTCAGAAAGCAGACTAATGATTGCCAGTGGTTGGGGGTGGGGAAGGAGAGGAATGGGGAGTGACTGCTAATGCATTCAGGGTTCTGTTTTGTTTTAAATCAATGTAGGGGCGGGTTGTGCCATGCAGCTAGCAGGATCTTAGTTCCCAAACCGGAGACTGACCCCAGGCTCTGTGCAGTGAAAGCACAGAGCCCCAATCACTGGACCACCAGAAAATTCCCAAAATCAAAAAAAATAATAATAATAAATAAATAAAAAACTAGTTTTAAGTTCACAGCAATATTGAGCAAAGATTCAGAGACTTTCCACTTACTCCCTGCCCCAATATGTGCAAAGCCTCCCCTGTGATCAATCCCCACACAAATGGTACACATCTTACAGTTGATGAATCTGCTGGGCTTCCTTTGGGGGGATGATAAAAATGTTCTGGAATTAGATGCTGGAGACGGATGCACAACTCCGTGAATACATTAAAATCCACCGGATTGTAAATTTTATTTTTTTATGTGTACAAACTGCTTTATTTATTTATTTTTGGCTGTGCTGGGTTTTGTTGCTGTGCAGGCTTTTCTGTAGTTGCAGGGGGTGGGCTACTCTCTAATTGCAGTGTGCGGGCTTCTCATCACAGTGGCTTCTCTTATTGTGGAGCACAGGCTCTAGGTGCACACGGGCTCAGTAGCTGCGACTTGCTGGCTCTTAGGGAACGAGGGCTTCAGTAGTTGCAGCCCAGTTGCTCCATGGCATGTGGAATCTTCTTGGACCAGGGATCGAATCTGTGTCCCCTGCATTAGCAGGTGGATTCTTTATCCACTGTGCCACCAGGGAAGTCCTGGATTGTCCATCTTAAAGGGGTGACTTTTAAGGTATGTGAATTATACCTCAGTTTTTAAAAAGCACTTAGTAAGAGCTCAGAAAACGTAGCTCTCGTTACTATGTCCTTCAACTTCAGAGAGTCCGTCGTCTAATGAAAGAGACAGATGAACACGTTGAAAAATCTTAGAGAAGAGAGCCAGGCAGCGTGGTCCCAGCAGTCTAGGATGCCTGTCCTAGAGTCAGGCTCAGGGCATGTAGGATGTGGACAAGGGATGGATGCGGGAGCCCCCCCATCGCCAAGGAGGCTGATGTGGTGATAAGCTCCACACAGGAGTACCACGCCCACCATGTCCAGAGGAGAATAACCGTGAGTGCGGGAGGCTAGCAGGGATCTGAGGAGGTAGCATTTGGACTCAAGTCCTTAAGTCGGAGGATGTGGGTGGTTTGGTGGGGATGAGCAGACGCCCAGATGTGTTGCATCCCAGAGGGATGCTGGGAGGCAGGGCTGGCAGGAGTGGAGGGTGCTGAACCCAGGGTGGGGTGGGGTGGGGGCACACTCTGTGGAGCATGTCCTGTGAGCCAGCAGATTCTGGGAGGGGCTGCACTTCACAAATAGCTGCAAAAAGCTTACAGGAGGCCGGCCCTCCACCCTCCCAGAACCTCCAGGTTTCTCTTGAAGCCTCCAAGAGGTTCCAACCACTCTGGGCACCGGGTTTCCTCTTCTGAGGCCTGGGTTCCCCTTCTGAGCCACCCCCTCCCCCAGGTCCCCGGGTTCCAGGAGAGACAGGATAGGAGACGGGTGAGCCTGGGTCCCTCCCTTCACACACACACACACACCACCCCAGTCAAATGACCAGGCAGGCTTATGCTGCGCAGGGAGGGACAGACCGTCACTCCCAGGAGTGAGCCTGGGCCCCTCCTCCAGCCCTGGTGGAGCTGAGGGCACAGGGAGGAGACTCCCAGGGGCAGGCCTGAGCCTGCAGGCCTGCAGGTGATGCCCACCCACTTTTCCCCCCAGCTCTTTCCTGTCCCTCCTGCCTCCACCCTCTGCCCGCTGTAGTCCCTAACCCAGGGAGAAGCCAGACAGTACAAAATTCCTTGGAGAACAGAAAGAAGCCTGCATGCTCACTCCCACATACACACACACACATGCACACACCATTCTTTCAGCCCACAGGGCAGATCACAGAGCACCTAGATTCAGGACAGAGCAAGGCACCAAGGTCACTTAGCTCTGTGTCTTCTCCGGGCCAGACAGGTGCCAGAGGATCTGCAGGCATGGTCTCAGTCAATCCCAAAAAGAATCCCATGAGATTTCATAGATGAAGAAAATGAGCTTTTGAGAGCTTAGGGAATCTAGCCAGTGGGACACCCCAGTAGGTGAGGGTCATAAGGCCGAGTGCATTGCCTGGCAGAATTGCCAGATGCCAGTCCTGTGGAGGCAGCTCACGGAGTGGCTTCTGCCTATCCTCTGGCACTGGCTCCTTTGGGGGACCACCCCCAAATCCCACCTTCTCTGTGTGGCTCTCAGGGTGTCAGCCATGCACTGGAGCGAGCTCCTGACCCAGACCTGTCCCATCCAAGTGTCCAACATGAGCTGGGCCCAGCTGAGCCAAGGAGGGGCAAGCCGAGGGTCTCGCTGGAGCCCCAGGGAGAGGCAAGCTGGGAGTTCGCAGGCCTTGGGGAGCGACGGCTTGAGTGAAGCCACACCAGACACTGGGCCGGGAGATGCAAGCCCGCGTCCCAAGGCCACTGACAGCAGGGACGAGCTAGGCCCTCAGCCTTTGCAGTTACATGAGCTCTTAAGCAACTGGTCTTTGAAGGAGGGCCCCAGGCTATCCTGCCCCCTTAGGGGCTCTGGTGGCTGAAGGGGTGGGACAAGGCTAGGGACGGGGCCTCACCTCTCTTCCAGAATCCTGGGTGGGGAAGCGTGGGACCCTGGCAGCCTCTTCCTCCTTGGCTCCCTTGCTCGCTTTGACCTTCAAAGCTGACATCTGCCTGCAAGACTCCATCTCTCCTCCTGGAATCCAGCCTCCAGATGTCGGATCCGAGTCGGAGGCGGCGGCCGGCGGCAGCAGTGGCTGCCTGCCTCCCCTCAGAGTGAATCAGCCACATTCCAAAGGTGCGAACACAGACGCCGCGCCCTCGGCAGCCTAGGGCTGCAGACTTCCTCCCCAGGCCCGCCCGGCCCCTGCTCCCCTCCCTGCCCGCCTCTTCCCAGCCAAACCGGGCTTTGGGCTTCCTTTCCAGAGACATTCTCCTGGAACTGGAACAGAGAAAAAGAAAGCCACTGGGGCTGGGAGGCACCCCGACCCGCCCTGCTGGCTCTCTCCCCTGCAGGGAGTGCAGACCCCAGCCCAGCCCGGCGCCCCGGCTGTTATCAGTACTTGCTGTTCATTCACGCTGCAGGAATTTACTGAGCACCTACTATGGGGCAAGCAAGAGAGAGGCAAGCCCCTGACTGGCTGGAACCAGACCCAGCAAGAGTCAGAATTAGCTCCACAGACAGACAACAATTCCAAGTGCAGGAAGAACTCTTTAAGAAAGAAAGAAGAGGCTGAGACAGAGGACATGTAACAAAGGGAGGGTCTCTCTCAGGAGTCACGTGTAAGCTGAGATCTGAAGGATGAACGGAAACCTTACCTACAGTCACTTCTCTATGTCCCGAGAACTACAGCAAAGCAACCCCAAAGAATGTCTCTCGATTCCTCAGAAAGTTTTTGAGTTCTTGTGTTCGTGCCTTCTGTCAGCATTGATGCAGGGAAGTCTGGCTAATTATTCTTTTTTTTTTTGACCATGTTGTGTGGCATGTGGGATCTTAGTTTCCCAACCAGGGAGCAAACTCGAGTCCCCGGCACTGGAAACGCAGTGTGTTAACCACTGTCCCCCCAGCGAAGGCTCCTGGCTAGTTTTTTTTTTTTAAATAAAAGCTTTATTGCAATATAAGTCACATAGTATATAACTTACCATTTTAATGTATACAATTCAGTGATTTTTCAGTATTTCAATGTGGTGCAACCCTCACCACAATCCATTTTATTTTATTTTTTTCAGTTTTATTCTTATTTATTTTAAATTAGTAATAATCATGACTATTATTTGGCCACTTCATTTATACTGGACAGCAGGCTAAGCACTTTCATTTATTTTTTTTATCTTCTCAACCTTCGAGGTAGTATCTCCAGTCCCACACAATAGAGAAGTAAACTAAGGCTCAGAGAGGTTCAGTAATTTGCACAGTCACCCAGCTGAAACGTGGATGAACTGGACAGAAAATAAGGAAGGAAGGGTTAGTTGCCCAGTTGTGCCTGACTCTTTGCGACCCCGTGGACTGCAGCCCACCAGGCTCTTCTGCCCATGAGATTTTCTAGGCAAGGATACTGGAATGGGTTGCTATTTCCTTCTCCAGGGGATCTTCCTGACCCAGGGATCAAACCAGGATCTCCTGCACTGCAGGCAGATTCTTTGCCAACTGAGCTACAAGGAAAAGCCTGTGACAGGCTAACCTGTAACCCGGCTAACTCTAAAGATGATGATTTTAAGCATGGCCTTGGACATACTGCATAACGTGCTACTGCTACTTAGAGTGAACTTGATTTTTTCTATTGAGCTTGTTCTTGTTTCTGCAGGACCAGAGAAGGGCCAAGAATGGAAACGTTTAAGTCCTAAGAGAAATACCAGTCCAGTCCATCCCAGAAGTCCTTCAGTCTGCTTATAATATGTGTTTTTTCTGTAAAACAAGCTCAGTAAGGAGCTGGTCATCCTCTGAACCTCTACGTTTCCCGTCACACTTGTTGTTATCCCTGCTGCTGCTGCTAAGTCGCTTCAGTCGTGTCTGACTGTGTGTGACCCCATAGACAGCAGCTCACCAGGCTCCCTGGTCTCTGGGATTCTCCAGGCAAGAACACTGGAGTGGGTTGCCCTTTCCTTCTCCAACCACAATCCATTTTAGAATATTTTCATCACCCTCAAAGAAACCCTGCCCTGCTTACCACTTACCCATGCCACCCCAGCCCCTGCCCCAAGCCTCTGGCAACCACTCACCTATTAACTATCTATGGATTGGCCTATTCTGAACATTTCAGAGCAAAGGAATCATACAGTATGTGGTCTTTTGTGTCTGGCTTCTTTTGCTGAAAGAAGTGATGTCATTCATCCACATGGTAGCCTGTGTCAGTACTTGTCTTTTTCCTGGCTGAGTAATATTCCAGTTTGTTTATCCATTCATCCATTGATGGACCTTCGGGCTGTTTCTACCTTTTGACTGTTGTGAATAACGCTGCTGTGAACATCTGTGTACAGGTTTTTCGTGGACATGTGTTTTCTCTTGGGTGCACACCTGGGAGTGAAGTCGCCAGGTCAAATGGTCTCTATCCTGAGGAACTGCCAGTGGCCGCACCACCTGATATGCCCAACGTGCCCACTAGCAGTGGGAGAACGTTCCAATTCCTCCCTCTCTTCCTCAACACTAGCTGTTGCCCCTCCTTTTTTGTGACTGCCGTCTGCTGGGTGAAGTGGTACCTCACTGGGGTACCAAGCTGCACTCCCATTCCTTTCGTGACTGCACTGTCCCACTCCCTGAGGATTCCAGTGTTTCCAAGCCCTACAACAGGTCTTGCTGTGATCCACCTCCTCCTCCACAAGGGTCAAACCTTAATCCAGTCCAGCGCCTGCAGACCTTCAGGTATGAGGAGGAATGGAGACGAGAGATGGGCATCCTGGCCTGTGCCTCCAAGGAAGCGAGTGTGCAAGAGGAGCCTGGGAACTTGCCTCCAGGAGTTCCTGCAGGAACTGAGGCCTTCCTCTCTGCACCTTCACAAAGTGGGGTTTCACCTGTTCCTTCATGCCACGGCCCTGGATAGTAGGCACACCATAAATAACTGCCGAATGGGTGAATGAACGAACAGAAGGTGAAGAAAGAGAACCCAGAGTCAGGATTGGCGGTTAGAAGCTCAGGCTCTGGGGTGAACTGTTTTCCACTGAAGCCCACCTCTGCTGCTTTACAGCTGCGTGCCCAACTTCCTGGCTTCTTTGAGCCTCCCTCACCATCTACAAATTGGGCCTGACAGTGACTTTCTACCTGACAGCATTTTTTTTAAGATTTATTTTTTATTTTTGGCTGCATGGGGCTTTGCTGCAGCACAGGCTTGGCTCTCTCCAGCTGCCACGTGCCGGAGTCTCACTGCGGCGGCTTCTTTCATTGTGGAGCACGGGTTCCAGGTGCAATCGGGCTCAACAGTTGTGGCACACGGGCTTAGTTGCCCTGCAGCACGTGGGATCTTCCCAGACCAAGGATCAAACCTGAGTCCCCTGCATTGGCAGGCTGACTGTTAACCACCTGACTAGCAACGAAGTCTCTGACAGCATGGTTTTGAGGATTAAATGCGCCAAGCAGTGTTTAAACTAAATTAAATGTGCCAAGGAATTCTAGACACAAGGTCACATATCATCAATCCTCACAAGTGCTTTGTGAGATAAGACTGTTATTAATACCTGCTTTGCCATTATAGACAAGGAAATGGGAATTTGGGGGGCTCAAGGAATCTGTCCAGGCTAAAGGCCAGGAAGGGCAAAGCCAGGATCTGAATGAAGACCCCGACTCCAGGCAGGGGCACTGACTCAGCGCCACGTGGCCCCTGACACAGATGGGGAAAAGCCAGGCAGCCTCCAAGTAGTCCAGCTCAGCTGACGCCCCTGGGCTGAGTCAAGCTCTCAGAAAGTGAGGGGGCCACTGGGGAGTTCAAAGGCCCCTAACTGCAGTGGCCAGATGAAGGGACTTAAGGGATGTGTGATGGGGGGCGGGGGGCGGGAATAAAAGAAAAGGTATTAATACAAAGAGACCCCTAGCCTGGGACACCAGGACAGACACCCGTGTGGTGGGTGGGGGTGTGTGTGCAATCAGGGGTCTGGAAGGTGAAAGGGCACTGACTTTTAACAGGGAAAGCAGAAATAAGTCAGAAGTTTCCAGCAGGAAGCCTGGCTACTGGGATAGGCACTCTTTCCTGTCAGGAGTACAGCTTGGAAGGAGGATCGAGGAATCCACGGTGGGTGGACCCCCCTCAGGGTGACAGGTGTGGGCAGACTCCCCTCAAGTCAGAGCCTGTATCGAAGAGCTCCATGGGGTTAGCCGAGGGGAGATATCAAGCTCGCCCCTGAAAATGTCGGGCTGATGCACCTCAGAAGCTGGGTAGCATTGGGGGGACTCTCCTGAATAGAGATGGGGTTCCTCTCTCACTTTAAGAAAAATCCATTTATTTATTTGGCTGCGCTGGGTCTTAGTTGCAGCAAGAGAAATCTTCCTTAGGGCATATAGGATCCTTTAGTCACAGCACGTGGGACCTAGTTCCCCAACCAGGGACTGAACCCAGACCCCTTTAACTGGGAGCACAGAGTCTTAGCCACTGAACAGCCAGGGAAACCCCTCCCCCTCACTTTTGCCTCTTTAACTGAGGAAAGGCATCAGACAAAAAAGGACCAAGGAGGGAATCCTAGGCAATACCCAGTTTTAGGGGCTCACAGGCAGGCAGGCGGTGCAGACCCCGGAGGGCTTAGGGAAGGACAGCTGGGAGGAGGTGTGCCCAGGGGGAAGGCTCAGGACAGCCCGGCGGTAAGCGGCTCAGCGTAAGCGGGTGATGGGGCAGCCTGCTCTTTGGGGGAAACAGCCAGGGATGGATCGAGGCAGAGCTATCACTTGAGACGCCATCATTTATTTTAAACAGGGAAGAAGCTCAGCTGATGACAGCACCCCAACGCAGAGTGGAATGCACTTAAATCCAGTCGTGGAAAACATTTACACACACACCAGGCTCTGGATCTGCTAGAAGGCTCCAGAAGGGGTTTCTCACGGCTGCCTGGCTGGGAGGTCCAGGACAGTGGTTTTCCAGGTTTAGTCAGAGGACCACATGCATCTTAACTGCTTGGGAGCTTGTTAGAAATGTGTATCCCTGGGCCACACCCTCAGTAAGTCTCTCAGTTTGAGAACCACTGGGGCTGTAAGGCTCAGAAGCTCTCCAGCTCAGTAGGCGACAGACAACACAGAGACTGATCTGAGGGGACCAGCTCTCAGCTGGTTCGGGCATTCTCTCCAGGTTCATCCCTGTGACTTGCAGGACTCAAATGTGACAGCTCAGACCTCTCCCCCTCCACCCGGACACTCCCATACTCTCAGCCTACCTGGTCAGCGGCCAGAGCTTCAGCCATCCCCTCAGTTCAAGGCCAGGGTGTACGGAAGGTCCCAGGAGCCCAGGTAGGATGAGTCATTCTCCTGGGGAAGCCCTCTGCCTGGCGGGTGCCCCCAGGGGTGCCTCTGGCCCCACCTGAAGCACTCCCACCCTGAGAAGGGACTGACCTATCTGACCCAGATGCAAAGGCCTGGAGACTGTGTGGCTGAGAAGAAAGAAGAGCAGAAAATGTCTCCATCCCCTTTGGTCATTGTCCCCTCTGCCACCCCTACAACTCCACAGAGTATATGTGTGTGGGGGGGGCGGGTGGCGGGGGTGGGAGGGTGTCTCCAGGCCAAACACGAAATATATCTCCTCTACAGAGTGAATCAGCTCCCTGAGGGGCAGGGCTCTGGAGTCAAATGATTTGGACTAGGATCCCACCTCTGGTCCTTTAAAAAAACAAAATTATTTGGCTACACTGGGTCTTAGTTGGGGTACACGGGATCTTCAATCTTTGTTGCAGCATGCGAGATCTCTGGTTGTGGCATTTGAACTCTTAGTCGCAGCATGTGGCATCTAGTTCCCTGACCGGGGATCAAACCCAGGGCCCTGGACTGGGAGCCAGGAGTCTTGGCCACTAGACCACCAAGGAAGTCCCCTCTGCTCCTTGACTGCTGTGCACGCTCAGGCCAACCACTTAACCTCTCTGAGCACCTACCAAACGGGCCTGATGGTAAGTTCCACTGTGGTCCTGCACTACCAGGACTGTGCTCCAACACAGAGGAATGGGGCACATGCCGAATCCTCCCAGTGCCACATTTTACACCACGGCCCAGAGGCCGAGGCTGGAGGCTGTGCCCGGCTAGAGGAGGGGCAAAACTGAAGATTCACCACCCTTGCCCTGTTAGAAACTCTCAGGATCAGAGGCATAAGCAAATCTTCACAGGAGATTGCCCCTTCCCACAGCAGAGAGCGGTCAGCGTGGCCAGCCAAGCCCAGATAGGAAGCACCGAGGCCCTTTCCCTCTGGTCTGCTGCTGCTAAGTTGCTTCAGTCGTGTCCGACCCCACAGTTTGTGTGACCCCACAGACGGCAGCCCACCAGGCTCCGCCATCCCTGGGATTCTCCAGGCAAGAATACTGGAGTGGGTTGCCATTTCCTTCTCCAATGCATGAAAGTGAAAAGCGAAAGCTAAGTCCCTCAGTCGTGTCTGACCTTCAGCGACCCCATGGACTGCAGCCTTCTAGGCTCCTCCGTCCATGGGATTTTCCAGGCAAGAGTACTGGAGTGGGGTGCCATTGCCTTCTCCGCCCTCTGGTTTAAGCAGTGGCCAAAGAATGCGCTGCAGGTGCAGACACGGGTGGGTTTCGTTTCATGTGTGTGTGTGTGTGTTAACCTCTCCAGGCTCCCAGGGATGTTTGGGGGATTCTGCTTGTTCTGCACTTGCTGGTTGCACGCACACAGAGCCTGCCTGTCTGGTTGACTCCGCCTTTGTTACTGCTCTGGAGCACTGAGGCTCCCAGGGCTCTCCCCCGCCTCCCCCTGCCTCCAAACAGTCTCTTCCAGCCTCTGGGCCTTCTGTCCTCCCTTCCCAAGCCCACTTGTACCTGCTCCAGAGCCTGGAGGGGTGACAAATGCCTCCCAGGCAATAAAAGCCTCTCCTGGGTAGGCGGACATCCTCGAAGACTCCTGCTACATCCTCCTCCTGTGTAGATTTCAGGCTGGATTTCAGGGCTGGGTATGAATTACAGCAGACTGGCTTTGGTGAAGATTGTTAAGCTAAAGGGCCCTGCCTGCCCGTCCTTCCCTTCGGGGGGTCAGTCACACCCTCTCCCTCCAGCACTTTGGGAGGAAATTGAGGTACAGCACAAGAACCTGACTGGGTCAAAGTCACCCTATTCTGGGTCTCCTGGGTGTATCGGGCAATGATGCCAGTCTCCTTGGGCTCCAATGCTGTGTGTCCTTGGGCAAGTTATTTAGCCTGCCTGAGACTGATTTCCTCTCAGATAATGTTAGCGCCCAGGTCTGGGCTGTCCTGAGGCTTAAAAAAAATAATATACATAGAGCACCTAACACTTTGCAGGACACCTGCTCAACACTGAGCCATTATTATCATGATTCCATCCCTTCCTTCTGCCTGTCTCCATTCCAGCCACACCAGCCTCAATGGCCGGCTGCCCCCGACACTCCCAGGCACCGGCCTGTTTCCTCGCTTCCTCCGGGTCTTCGCTCAAAAGTCACCTTCTCCAGGGCCCCCCCAGCGACCTGGGTGGTGCCCATCCCGTGCTTTTGTTCTCACCCTGACACTCATCCGACATACTGGACGTTCTACTGATGCACCCGCCGGCCTCTCTCGCTCTGGAACACAAACCCCGTGAGGTGCAGGGCTTTTGCAGCCTTCTATACCCGGGGAGCCCGCGCTGGAGTGAATGGGTTCCTGTCGCGCCTTCCGGGTTGCGGGCGCGACTGCGAGCCTGACTCAGGGACCAGATCGCGCCCTGGGGGCCGCCAGGCCGGGTCTGAGCTAGAGGAGCAGCGAGCACTGGGGCCTCGGGCCGGGCGGGTGGTGGAAACCCAGGCCCCTGGGGCCGGCGCCGGAGACAAAAGGGTGCCCTACCTGCGATAGGGGCGCGGGTACCTCCCCCAGGGCGGTTCCGGCGCGCGCCCCCGCGAGGTCACGTCCGGGGCGCGCCGGCCGGAAGCAGGCCCCGCGCGCAGGGCGGGAGGGGCGGGGCGTCTGCGGCAAGGCCACGCCCCTCCGGCCGCGGGCCCGCGGCGAAGGCGGGGCCAGCAGGGGCAGGGCTGCCTCGCACTTCCGCTCTCCTCCGCCGGCTCGTTTATATTCATGAGGCGAGGGGCGGGTCCCAGGTCCCCCAGCCCCACCCCGCGGCGCCCCGCCCCGCCCCCAGGCCGCGGATCCCGCTTCGGCGGAGGCTCCGGCCCCATTGGGGCGCCCCCGGCTTCCGCCTCTGGGAGGGAGTTTCCACTTGGTCACGACTCAAAAATGTGTCGCTCCCGCTCCCCCGCCCCCTCGTCCCTACCACGGTGGGGTCTCCTCCCTCGGAAGACAGCGGGGCGGGGGCGGGGGAGGGGCGGCTCCTCCTTCCCGGGGCAGGTCCGTAGGGATGGGGCTGACCCTTCCCTCACTCCCTCCCTCCCTCTCTTCAAGTTAGCGCCTGTAAGAATCCTCCTTTTTAAAAACGATATTGATAATAGTTCTAATGGATTGAGCGCTTACTCCACCAAGCACTGTGTGTTATATGAACTACCTCTTGAATCCTCCCAGTAGTCCAACTCAGCTAAATAAAACACTGTCTCAATAATCAAAAGATCAGAAAGTTGAGTGACTTACCCACCACCACACAGCCCCACTCCTTGGGCTTTTTTCCGGAAAGGTTGGTACAGTTAGGCTGAAGTGGCAGGTGCTCACCCCCGCCCCTTTCAAGAAATGGGCTTATTACTTAAGGCACTCCAGGCTGGCTGGGCGTGGCTGAGGAGTGAATCTGAAAACCTCCTTCACTTGGGGAAGACTGGGGGGAAAAAACAAAGCAGGGGGGCAGGACAGGCTGCACAATGGACCCGATCCAGTGGAAAAATGAAAACGCACTGGGTCTGTTCAAAATTATTAATAATCCCAAGATGGTGAAGGCAGAACATTCAGTGAAGTATGGTGGTGGTTTAGTCGTCAAGTCGTGTCTGACTCTTGCGACCCCATGGACTGTAACCTGCAAGATTCTTCTGTCCCTAGGATTTTCCAGGCAAGAATACTGGAGCGGGTTGCCATTTCCTTCTCCAGGGGATCTTCCCGACCCAGGTATTGAACCCGGAGTCTCCTGCAGTGCAGGCAGATTCTTCACCAATTAAGCTACCAGGGAAGCCCCAAATCACCCTTGGTGGTGGATGAGCCCTGATAAGTGTCAGGTTTGTGCGACTGAACAGGTGAATGTCCATAGAGCCCTGATGAAGGAGCTGGGGGCACTTACAGGGGCAGAAGAGCCAGCATGGACACCCCCACCTCCAGTGTCTGTCCCTCCCTGCCCAGGAACCTCACTCCAGGCTGACGTCTAGAGCTCAGCCTCCAAAACTCCAAAAGCTGAGTGCTTCAGGCCCTCTAGGGGTCAGGTGTGTCTCCAGTGGGAGAGTGTGTGGCAAACCCAAAAGACCCTACTGGTCCTGGGGGCTGTGCCTCCTGGGTGTTCTCAGTCAGGGGCCCTGCTGGCAGGTGTGCTGGGTCATACATGCTGGGCCCAGCAGGGCCCTCAGTTCTGACTCAAAGCCCTTCTTTCTCTCTGGAGCTGAAAGTGAGGAACAGTCAGGGCTGATTCCCAAAATAAACACCCCACCCATAGTCAGCCCCAGCCTTGCAGCCATGGCAAGCCAGCACCAACGGGGAGAGAGCTCTCCAGGCTGACTGCTCAAGGTTAATAAGTCACCCTGATCTCACTTCTTGCCACAGCTCCATCCTTGTGCCTGGGCCCCACTCACAGTGGGTTGCAGGCTTCATTAATAATAATAGCGCAGCTACTATTTGCTGCGCTGTTTCTCCCTTCCAGCCCTTTGTGTTCTCTCTTAGTAGAGCCTCATAGAGCCCCATAGCAGGCATGAGGATCATGGTTTCCCAGAGAGGGAAATTAGGAGAGAGTTGATGACTTGGCTGAGGTTAAGGGCTAGAGTTTGGGGTTTGATAGATACCATTCATCTATCCTGGTTCCTATTAACTCTCCTACATCTGAAACATTCAGGCTCACATGTTGTCTTGTATTATTCAATTTCAGTCCCTTGAATAGATTAAAGGCTCTGGAAAGAGAAGAACCATATTTATACAGCTGAGTTTCTGCTGGACTGAAACTCATCATGTGTTAACCAAAGAGCCATGTACTAAGTGGGCAGGTACATGTGTGTGAATGAGTGAGCCATGTCCCCTCTGGGTACTGGGTAAGGAGCCCACCCTAGACTGAGCGATCCCCTTGGAAACCTGGATGAGTTTGCTAGCCCAGCACGCAGCATACCCTCAATAAATGTTGTTGAATGAACACGTGATAACAGTTTAATAGGCATCTGTTGAATGTACGGGAACCTAGGAGATGTTCAATAAATATTTATTGGGAATTCCCTGGTGGTCCAGTGGTTAGGGCCTGGTGATTTCACTGCCGGGGCGGGGGTGGGGATGGGGCGGCCTGGGTATGATTCCTGGTTGGGGAACTAAGATCTTGCAAGCCACACAGCATGGGGAAAAAAAAAATGTTCATTGATGAACGATAAGGGACAATATTCAGCCCCCAAATATATTTAGCAATTATCTTAGTTCCAGTGGCTATAACAAAATACACAGGCTGGGTGGCTTAACCAACCATTATTTCTCACACTTCTGAAGGCTGGAAGTCCATGATCAAAGTGCTTACAGACTCAGTTCCTGGTGAGGGCTCGTATCCTTGCTTGTAGACAGCCACCTTCTTGCTGTGTCCTCACATGAGAGGAAGAAAGGGAGGGAAAGAGAGATCTCCAACTTTCTTCCTCTTCTTATAAGGGCACCGATCACATCATGGGGACTGCATGAACTTATTTAAACCTAATTACCTCCTAAGGGCCCCATGTGCAAATATTATCCCCTCAGGGTTGGGGGTAGGGCTTCAGCATATGAATACAGAGGAGGACACAAACCTTCAGTCTCTAACAGCAATATTTATGATGATGCCAGGCCCTGGGCAGGACCCTGTAAGGGGGGTGACAAAGCAGATACTGTCCCCTCTTCTACTTCTTGGGAAATTTATGCTCTAACAGAAGAGACAGTACATAACACATGGGGGGGAGCAGGTGGCAAAGGATGGGTACTCAGTATAAGGGCTCCTGGAAGGAGGAACTCTAATGTCTTACTAGGGAAAGAAGACATCCCTGTTCACCCATCTTGCACTTAGAAGGAAGAAGCCACACTTGGCCTGACTGCCATAACAAATGCTGCCTCCCAGAAAAGCATACCATGAAAAACCCTCTCTGAGACTGGCCCTCTGAAATGTCCCACACTCCATCCCACCACTTAGCTGATGCCCCAGGGAGGCAGCAATTATAACAAATGCTTTGGACTCAGACTGATTGAGACCACAACTTGGTCTATGCCTCCTTCTATCTTCTAAGACCTTGGCCATGTCACTTAATCTCTGCCTTAGTTTCTTTCTCTGCAAAATGGGAATAATCATAGGACCCACCCTCAGAGTTATTGTGAATATAATGAAAGTAAAGCATCTCATTCAGAGAAAGAACTGGTCTGGCTGAGAATTGAGGGTTTCTGGTTGGGTCGACTCCACCAAAATTATATATAGAGTTCCTCATTCTTGTTGGGTTTGCAGGTGCCAAATTTAGGGGTTTGTTTGCAGCTAAGGGGACACCAACTGGGTCCTGGAATTGAAAAGCAGTGGGTCAGGCTTAATGCTACCTGCTGTGGGTGTACATATGTGCCAAGTTGCTTCGGTCGTGTCTGACTTCTGTGACCCTATAGATTGTAGCCTGCCAGGGCTCTGTCCATGGGATTCTCCAGGCATGAATACTGGAGTGGGTTGCTGTTCCCTCACCCTCTCCTCCCGGGGATCTTCTTGACCCAGGGATCAAACCTGGGTCTCTTATGTCTCCTGCATTGGTAGGCAAGTCCTTTACCACTAACGCCATCTGGGAAGCCTCTTGATTCCTAGTAGTGATTGCTAACGTGTATTGAGAATATACCTCATTTAATTCCCATAACAACCTCAGAAAGGAGATACTATTATTTACCATCCAAATGTGGGAATCCTAAGTCAGAGTTCTCACTGGGAGCAACGTGCTTGTCCATGAAAACACAGGGGAGCAGAAAAACAAATGAGAAAGTCCTCACGGGTTAAAGTTTCTTGTGGTCAGGTCCCCTCATAGTGTGGAGACCTGTGGATTTCACTTGAATCAGTTGCAGCTGAACTGTGAGACCTCGAAGGGCAAGGATGGCTGGGATTGTTCACTATCTGTCCCCACTGTCGCTGGCATCCTGTAAGCATTCCATAAGCAGTTTTAACAGATTTAAAACTAGCCCCTTGTGTACCTTTTATTACCATCCACCTGCATTCCCTCGCCGCTGGAGCCTGCAGGGCCAATTGGAACGAAGTGAGGCCCCAGGCTGCAGGGCCCCCGAGGGCCAAATCCGGGAGGCCGGAAGGGGGCGCTCTGCGGCCCTCGGCCCCTGCCCCTCCCCACGCACTGACTGGTCAGCGGACCCAGAACCCAGAGCGTCGGCCCTTAACAGCCCCCTCCTAGGAGGTGCTAGGTCCCGAAGCTGGCCTTCCCTCGGGACCATCTGCCGGCTAATGTTTAACCCGGCCTCACTCCACATTATTCACACAGGGAAACTGGGGTGGGGTGGGGACAGGGGAGGTCACCTCCAAATGGTGCGGGCCTACTGGCCTCTCATGTATCACCCAACAGCCTCTTGTCTGTTCATGCAACAGTCATGAGTACCTATTACTTGTCCATTTATGCAACCTATTATGTATCCGTTTGCTGGAAATGTAATGAGCATTTACTACCTGCCCACATAACAGCTCACAGCACCAATTATGTGCCCATTCACCCAACAGTCGTGAGCACTACTATACCTACCTGACCACTTAAGATGGAATGAGCACCTGCTCTGTGTCCATCCGAGAAACATATCCTGAGCACCTACTATGTGCGGGAGCATGGGGCCGGGCACTGAGGACGCTGAGTGATGAAGACCTGCTCCTCTCAGGTTCTGGCCTGGCACCAAGCGCACGAATGAAGGCAAAATTACACCCAGAATCAAGACGCCTCGCTTAGAGTGCATGGTTTTCCTCTCCCGGACTCCTCAAGGCCAACTGGCAGCTCTGGCCAACACCAGGAGGGTTTGTTTTTGAACCAAGATTTGCCACCAGACAGCAAGAAGATAATTGGGCGGGGTCTCCGGGTTGACCCAAACAAAACACACTTAAAGAATTCGAGTCTGGGATTCAATCTCAGGAGGTGGAAATCAGCTTAGCCTGCTGCAGCTGATTTCTCCTTGCACTTCCTAATCGCCCGCATCGCGCTGGGCGCTGAGGGTCCAGGCGCGACCAACGACCCTCGCAGGCGCTCGCGCTGACGATGCAGGTTGTCCCCAACTGCTGGCACCAAGACCGCGGTGGGGACTCCTCCCTATTCCACCGAGAGGGAAACTGAGGCCGAGGACAAAGCGAGGACCAGCAGCCCGACGTCGGACGGGAAGGAGGGGCTGAGACCAGCCTCGAACCCTCGCTTGCGCCGCCCCAAATCCGGAGCCCGGGCCGCTACCCGCCGGGCGCTGCCCGCGCGTTCCTGGAACTGGGCTGGGCGGAGAAATCAGGGCCCGCGGAGAGGCACTGCCGCCGCCCTCCCCGCCGCCCCGGGCCGCTGGGGGCCTGGCCAAGGTGACCCCGCGGGAGGCAGACGAGGGGCCCCCGCCCCCTCGGCCGCCGCGACCTCCTCCATCTTCCCGGTCTTCGGGTCTTTTCCTCTGGGCCCACACGCCCTCCCGCCGGTCCTCCTCCGCACGCCGCCCCCTCTCCGGGCTTCCCCGAGGGCGGGACGTCCCTCCCCGCCAACCACCCCGCCCGCCCGCCCGCCACCCCCAGGCCACCTCCCAGGCAGTGTCCTAGCGCTGCCCTCGGGCCGGGGGCGGGGCCGCGGGGGGGTGGGGGACCCGAGGATGGGGCAGAAGAGGACGCGCGCGCGGCCCTGCCGCGGCCCGGCGCCCCCTCCCTCCCGGTTCCCGCTCCCCGGGGCCGCGCCACCCTCCCTTCCTCCCCTCCGCCCCTCCCCCGGCCCAGCGCCGGCTCCCGGCCGCCCCCTCCCCCCGACGCGCACGCCCCGCCTGGCAGCTGGCGCCCCGGGCCTGGGGCCGCGGCGGCTAGAGGGGTTTGCTGGGAGGGAAGCAGCGGGGGAGGGAGGCGGGGGGGAGGCCGCCCCCCGCGCCCCTCCTCCTCCCCCTCCTCCGCGGCCCGCCGGTCCCTCCTCCCGGCTCCCTCCTCCCTCCCTCTCTAAGACATCCCCGCACGGCCCGGCCGCCGCGGCCACCTTCCCTGCCGGAGCTGCAGATGTGGCGGAGCGGCCGGGCGCCGGGCGGCCGTGCCAGGGGAGCCCGCGCCCCGTGAGCCTCGCGCCCCGGCCCCCGCCCGCCCGGCCCCCTCCCCCGCTCGCTCCCCCGCCGTCCCCGACCGCCGGAGCCCGCAGCCGGGAGCCCGACCGCCCCCCGCCGCCGAGGTAAGAAGCGCCCCCCCCCCGCCCCCCCGGGCATCGCGCCGTGGGGAAGGGGACCGGCGGGAGGGGCCGGCCTGTTGGCGGGGGCTGCGGGACCCGGGGGTCGCCTCCCCCGCGAGTCCGCGCCTCGCCCCGGGCCATTGTGAGCCCTCGCCGGGGCCCCAGCGCTCGCTCCCTCGCTCGCTGGCTCGCGCGCTCCCTCCCTCGCCGGCTCCCCCGGCCGCGTCCCTCCGTCGCTCTCTCCTCCTTCCTTACCTCCGTCCGTCCGGAGGCTGGGCAGAGCCGCGGCCGGGCCCCAGGAGGGAGCAAACTTCGGCAGGGAAGTTGGGCGGCCGCGACGGGGGACGCGCTGCGGGGTGAGAGGGCCCCCCCCACCCCAAGGCCGGGCACGAAGTTGTCTGGGGCAGCCGGGAAGCCGCCCCTTCCCACGGCGGGGCTGTTCCTAGGACGGGAGTTGAGAGGTGTCTCCTCCCGGGTCCAGGGAAGCCTCCCCCTGCTGCCCCTGGCTCGCCCTGGCCTCCCTCGGGCCGAGGGTCAGGACTGGGAGCTGGCGTCCTGTCCAGCACTTGTTCCCCCCTGCTGTCCGCGTGCTCGTAGGAGGGCCGGGCTGAGTAGGGAGGGCAGGGGTTTCCAGCCCGCCTGAGGGAGGGTCCGGAGGGGGCGGGAGGAAGGGGCGAGGCAGGTGCATCCCGAAGGAGGGAGATGCCTGCGCCCTGCTTCCCCAAAGGCCCCCTGGGATGGGGCTGGAATCCAGGCTGGCACCTGGAGGCCTTGGCACATTGCCCTGCCCAGCCGGGTACTCAGGCCACAGCAGGGCAGCTTGCCGCCCATAGGCCTGTCCAGGAGGGCCTGCCTGGCTGGCCACCCTGGGCAGGGATGGTTGCAGGGAGCTGCCCAGCCCTACCCTGGGGCCTGGGAAGCGGGAAGGGATCCTGGGAGGAGCCCTGGGCCCCCAGCCATCACAGCCCAGGATCTTGGCTCTGGAGGGAGCGCTTGACACTGAGGGGGCAGCCAGGCCAGCTGGGGACCTGGCCAAGGCCTGGGCTCCCATGGTTCTTGGTCTAGGCCAGGGACAGGGCCTGAGCTGTGGTCCTTGGAGGCGGCCATGTGAATATCCAGCATGCCTGGTTCTGGCATCCAGGAGGGAGAGTGGGGCTTCACGGGCAGCTTTGGAAGAAGCTCGGGGAAGGGGATTCAGTGTGCCCACCCGCCACATCTGTTCCAGCCCCACTCACACATCCTCTCCACGACCTCTGAGCCTCCCCTTTGCTCCTTCTGCCTTCTGGGCCCAGGCTGGGCCTCCCAGCTGGCTCTGGCCTGCACTGGGGGAAGGGCTGCACCTGGGGACCCCCCTCCTGGGGACACCCCTTTCTGAGCTCCAGCCCAGCTTGGCTTGGCCCCGTCTGCAGTCATCTGAGCTGGAGACAGTGCCAGGGGCTTGGGCACCGTTTATGGGAGTTGAGGACCCCTTGGGAGCGGCCCTGTTTTCCTTAGCTACTTCCCCTCCCCCTTCTTTCCGGAGCTGCCATTAGCGCTGACCCTCTGACCCCTATGCCAGCCCGCCCTTCCCTGTCTGTGACCTTTGACCTTTGATGTTAAATCCCTCCAGCTGGGGCTCTTTGGCCCCTAAGTGACCCTGGTGTAGGACCTCTGGGGGGTGCGCCCTCTCCCTGCTCCTGGCTCTCTACATAGGGACACCTGCCAGTCTCTCCCTCACTGGTGGGGAGGTGGTGCCCCAGGAAGCCAGACAGTGAGTCACCCCAGTTCCAGGCACCACTGCTTTTGGGGTCAGTGGCTTTGGGGGATTTGCTGGAACTGGGCCACAGCCTGGAGGGTGATTGGGAAAAGCCCCTGGCCTGGGCGTCTGACGTCCTGGATTTGACTTCTGGCTGCGCCACCAACTCCCAGGGGTCCTTGGCCAAGCCAGGCTCTTCCCCTTTCTGGGTCTCAGTTTCCTCATCTGTAAAACCAAAGAGTTGTACAAGGTGATCTTCCAGAACTGCAGAGTCCACTAGAAGACCTGGGGGTCGGGGGGGTGCTGAGAGGGGGGCTAAGGCCAACAAAAGCCAACTCTCAATTATCTGTGGGTGGAGCCAGGATGAATAACTGAATGCCACAGACATCCAGAAACCTCATTTTAAACAATCGTGTGAACTGAGTCCCGCCCCCACCCCCCCCCCCTCAGGCTTTTGTTGTTTCTGAAAAGCCCAACTGCAAATGGGTAGCCACAGAGATGTCTTCTCCTGCCTGGGCTCCCCGCCTTGCTGGGAGCGCCCGCCCACGGAGGGTGACAGGACGACACGGTGCACCCTGGCCTGGGGAAGACAGAGCTCTGCCAGGGCCCCTCCCTGGGGCGTGTCAGAGGGCCTGCACCCCTCTCAGCCCCACCCTGTGGATCCCTCTTCCCTCCTTGCCTGGCTTGGCCTTGGCCCAGGTGGTGGGAGTGTCATCGACCACCTAATCCTCCCAGGGTCTGAGCTGCAGTACAGAAGGAAGAATGTGTTTTTCCTGACAACATTTTCCCATGTGCGTTTCCATCTACCCCGGCTCAGCTCGCCAGGCATCCGAGTTTCCCACTTGGGCGAGAGGGCGGGGACGGGTGCCAGGCAGAGTTTGGGGCAATCCCAGGATGGGCAAGGGTGGCGACAGCTGTGGCCGGGGGACCAGATGTGGGACTGGGGCATGCAGCTGAGCTCTCTGGGAGGCGTATGGGGTGGGCCCCCGCACCCTGGCGCTGAGAGGCACGCTGGTGGTGGGGGCTGTCTCCAGTGCCCTACGCTTCCCCAGGTTCCATGTCCCAGGCGGTGCTGAGGAAGCCCCTTACCCAAGTGGGAAATTCAGATTGCAGTGGAGAGGCCCTGAGCTGGACGCAATGGGGCTGGGTCTTCCTCTGTTGGGGTTATTGTTATTTTACATTTCACAGTGAGGCCAGAGGGGTGACCCCTGGAAGATGCTGGCTGGTCCTCCCTTCATCTCGATAAGCACCCTTTTCAGAGGTGGGAGGTTTCCATGGCTGGTGAGGGGGATCTCTGGGGCCAGCCAAAAGATGCTGATCTCCCCCAACCCAAATCGCCTCCCCTCTCTGGGCTTGTGAAAGGGTCCTAGAGATGGGCCGCAGCCCAGACATGAGTCTGGGGGCTGAGCTCTCTGAGAATGCCTGGGCCAGCCCTGGGTGGGAGAGATTACAGCTTTTGCAAGGCCCTTCAGACACAGCTGCCCCCGAGGTTTCCCAGGTGGCTGCCTTAGCCCCTCTCTGGGGGCAGGGACCTACACTTTCAACCAGGACACTCGTGCTTTGCTCATCAGCCATGGTAGGGGTGACCCTGACACCTGGACAGGAAAGGACTTACTTGGGTCGGGGGGTGTCTTATGTAGTGGCACAGTCTGATGTAGACCCAGATTTGTCTTCAGGCTCCAACTTGGCCCTACAAACCCCTGCTGTCTCTCCAACTAGTAAAAATGCCAGGGTAAGGTCCCGGGGGAGTGGGGTGAGGTGAGGGTGGGGAGGTGAAGTGGGTCAGAGGATGGAGCAGCAGTTGGGGGACACCTCTGACAGCTCCTGAGAAAATCCGCAGGATGCCTGCCGGTGGCCATCACAGGCGTTGACACCCGTCAGCTGAAGTTGCTACATGAGCTTCTTGAGAGAGACCCACTGAGCCGTTTTTGGTGGAAACAGAGGCACCGGGATGGAGGAGGGCTGATGGGCATCTGGGCCTGAGTTCCTGGGTCTGCCATGGCTCTTGAGGGTGGCAGTGGGGTCTGGTGGCCACTTTCCCAGCCTGGCACAAGAGAGGAGCCCGAGCTGGCCCTAGCAGCTGCGTGCACTGGGCCCCACGCCTCCATCCTTTCCCTGGCACTGATCCTCCTGGCCTCAGCTCCAGACTTCTCCATGGGGGAGCCGAGGCCCAGCCCAGGGCTGCAGGGGACCCTGGTCCTTTTTCCCATTCCAGCTCTGGGGCTGTGGGACCCCTCCCAGGGAGCTCCGGGCAGCCCCTCTCCCTGGGGTCTGACCTACCTTCTGCCTGGGACATGTCTCTTCAAGCTTCCTCAGGCTGGGCCGAGTAGAGGCCCTGGCTCTGGGCACCTTGAGGGGCAGGGAGCTCTGGCTCTCCGCACCGCCCCCCCCCCCCTCTGATGGATGGAGGGTCTGGTTAACTGGTAGCCAGGCGGAGAGGGGCCTCCCGGGCACAGAGATGGGAGGTGATTCCAATGGGGGAGGGCTTCCATCTGCTCCACGTGCCCCTGGTGGGGGATGGGCTGCGGGAGCTGAGACTCTTCCAGGGACATAACTGTTGGGGGTGGGGGGTGGTTGGCTGGAGCTTCCGAAGGTCCTTTGTCTTCCTGCTAGACAGCCAGGTAGTCCCCTGCAAAGGGCGGGCCTGGCGTGTGACCTGCGTGTGTCCGCGGAACTCCAGTCCTGGCAGATGGCTGTCTGCAGAAGGGCTCAGGCCCGGCCCCCGGCCCCCGGCCCCCGGCCCCCCTCCTCCAGTCTCGGCCAAGGGCGGGTGGGAACCTGCGGAGGCCCCAGGAGACTGCTGAGCTGCCTGACTCAGCCCTGGGAGCCTCCAGGAAGACGTTCCTGCCTGGCTGACTGAGGGTCACAGGCTAGCATTCCACTGGGACTCTGGCCGCAAGGAGGTGGGAGGCAGACACTGAGGCTTGGAGATTTGAGGGCCTGGCCCAAGGTCACTTGGGGTCAGAGAGGGCCAGAGGGGAGCCAGAGCCTTGGACTGCATGGCCCTGGCCCCTGAAATGTCAGTTCAGTCCAGAGCCCCTCCTGCTTCTCTGCTGCCCCCCGTCCTCTGCACAGTGTGGGGGCAGCTGTGTCCGGAGGAAGCCTCTCTCCCTTCCCCCCACAGTCCACCTGGGTCTGCCTGGCAAGTCCCAGCCTGCCTGAGCCATTTCTCCCCAGGGCCACTCTTTCCTGTGTCCAGGACCCCCCAGCCCCCACCCAACCCCTATCACCACACTCCTAAGCTGACTGACCCAGAGCTGTGATGTCCCTCTCCCCACAAGGCTGTGGGGCCCCCCATTGTCCGGCCTGCTCCAAAGTGCTCCCCACTCCAGTGCTGCTGGCTATCTCCTCCTCCAGACCGAGCCCCCAAATCCCCGGTTCAGGACACCTAGTGGATACCCTGAGTGATTCTGTGGGCCCTGGGCCCCAAGAGCTTGAAACAGGCCAGGCCTGGTACGGCCCCACCCAGTGGGTGTTTCCTTTGGGTTTAGAGACAGCCCCTGGCTTCTGGACTTGCTTTCCTGCCCAGAGTGGGAGCAGGGGCGGGGCAGGGTGGCTGGGAAGAGGGTGCAGGGGGTGGAGTCCAGAGTTCACGCTGGAGCCCCTGCTGGGCCTGGTCTAAGCCAGCTGTTCTGGGGAGGCTCTGTGCCAAGGCTGGGGGGATGGGGGGGCGGTGGCAGGAGATGAAGCTGGGGGAACTGGACCCTTCTGGTCATCTTAACCCACCAGGGTTACACCTTACCCTCACCACCCAAATCTGCTCCTGGGTCCCTCGCCCCAAACTTCTGTGGGTAAGCCACTTCCCTCTTTGGGCCTTAAGCCCTTCCACACCTCACCCGGCTGGTAGGTGCCACCAATGGATTCATCCCCTCAGCAAACTCAGTACCAGGTGTTCGAGAAAAGTGAAGGGCAGGTATGATGGTGCCCTTAGAGGGATGGTTTGGAAGTTCAAGCTCTGGTCCTACTCTCAGCTGGCCCCCGCCTTTCACTGATGGGGGAACAGAAGCCCAGAGCCCTGTCCACATCAAATTAGGAGCAGGCCTGGTTCTCTGGGTCTGAGTCCCCAGCAGCACTTCAACTGCTGCTCAGTTCCCTCTGGTTGAAAGAGTGGCGTTAGTGAGGACTTGGACCAGGGCACCTGTGCCAGGCAACACAAGGCACTGCAGGCCAGGGAGGCTGCCTTCAGCATTGTAGGGACAGAGGCAGGCCCCTTGTAACTCTGAGGCACGTGGAAGAACAGCCCACGTGTGGCTGCAGAAGGCAAAGATCAGAGAGGGTGAATCCAGGGAAACTTGCTGGAGGTCAGAGGAGGGTAACAGCTGGAGGAGGAATATGGAAGTGTGGAAGGTTGTGGAGTAGGAGCTAGCACCCGAGGGGGGAGCATCAGGCTGGCAAGAGGCAGGGAATCCTGAGAAACGAGGTGCTGAAGGGGAGAGTCTGGGCTGGAAGATGGGCTGGAAAGGAAGACAGCAGTCTTCTGTATAGAGTACTCTGTGGCTCCCCAGTGCCCTCCAGGTCACTGCCCACTGGCCTGGCCTTTCTCTTGGGCTTCCTCCTTTGCTGAATGATAGGGAGACTTGCTGTGGGTCAGTTGGGGCCACACCTCCAGGCCTCTGCTGTGTTGGGTGCAGACTGGGCTTTGGAGCCTGGAGGTAAATCCCAGTTGTGCTATTGATAAGCTCTGTGATTTTGGCAGATAGTGGAACCACTCTGAGCCTTGATCTCCCCATCTGGAAAGTGGAGAGGACAGCACCTAACTCTCAGGGTCCTGAGGATGGACAAAGATGGCGCACAGGAGGCACGCTGGCCATTCCTGGCCTGCCGCACGCCTGAGGCCCCTAGCCTGTCACCCCCTGTCCATGTGGCCGACGTGGATCTTAGCAGCCCACTCCTGACACTGTTTGCCTCTGTGCAGGCTGGGTGACCTTCATTCTCATTCATTTGTGGGCCCCCAGGACCTAGCGGAGGGCCTGGTGTTGGAATGCATAACTGAGTAGTTGGTAAATGAGGCGCAGGGAAGGGCCGAAGTCCAGAACCTGCTGACTGCCTCCTGCCCTGTGAGTTGGCAGGTGCTGTTCCCAGTGGGCCTGATCCCTATCCTGGGGCTGTTAGGGGGGGAGGGTTTGCCCTCCCAGGACGCGGGAGGCACTCCTGGGCTCATCCTGCAGCCAGGGTCGGTGTGGGAAGCGCAGTGTTTCCTCCTCAGTGGGGACTGGACCTCACCCGTGCTCCCACCCACAAGCCCCAGAGTCCTGGGTCCAGGACCCTGACGCTGGTTACCTGCCGTGTCCCACGTGCACAGGTGTGACACATATGCGTGTGCCTCTATGTCTGGGGGTGCCCATCCATGTCCTGTGGGATGCTGGCCAATGCCTCTACAGGCCCTCGAGAGCACTGGCCGAGCGCCCAGCGCTGCCTGCCTACTGTGAGCGGCGCTGCCTGGCAGGGTCCAGGGCCGTGCCTGAGCCTTGCCTCGGGGTGTGTGTCTCCGTCTGGCTCCCCTGCTGCTGGCCCCTCCCCGGGATCTGGGCGGCCCAGGGCCCAGCCCTTCCCTCTCCACCCGCCCCCCGCCCTCTTCCCCGGCCCCAGCCCTGGGCGTAGGGGCTGCTTGGCGGGCTCCCCTCTGGCCCAGGCCCAGGTGCGGGCAGTGCTCACAGCCCCACGCACCACCTCCCCCCCAAGCTGGGCAGACAGGAAAATACCAGACATAGTTGTGCAAAGGTGGCTGCAGGCAGGCAGGCAGCAGGGGGCGGGGGCCCGCCTTGATGGGTCTGGAGCCACCGGGCAGGGGAGGCCTCTGTGCCAGGCTGGGCCCTGCAGCTGGACGGGTGTGTGTGTCTGTGTTTGAGCTGCACCCCCCACCCCATCCTGGAGTCACCCGACTGGCGTTGGGGAGGGACGTGTGGATCCTAGGGAGCTGGAGCTGGGGAGGGGTGTGGGTGAGCCAGCTGCTGGCCTTCCAGCAGCAGTGCTGCCTGACCCATCGGGGTGACCCTGGAGTTATTGTGTGGGCCCCCCCCCCCACCCAGCCCAGGGTTGGCAACAAGAATCCTCAGGGCTACCAGTTGCTGGCACCGCCTGTGTGCCAGGTGCCAGGCAAGCTTGCCCCGTGAGCTGGCACCTTATCCATGGCGCCTGTGTTCCTGATGAGGAAACCAAGTTGCAGAGGGGTGGCTGGGAGACTGGGACCTGATATCTAGACTCTGGGTCCCTAAGGTCCATAAGCCACTAGCAAGAACCACAGGGGCATGCAAGGGTGTGTGTGTGTCTGACTCTGGGACCCCATAGACACTAACCTGCCAGGCTCCTCTGTCCATGGAATCCTCCAGGTAGGAATACTGGAGTGGGTTGCCATGCCCTGCTCCAGCTGACTCTGGGTATGCTCCCAAGTTGGGACTGCCAGCCTGCACCCTTGCTCAGGTGCTGCCCAGCTGGGAGCTTTCCCATTTATGGCTGAGCAGAGAGCTTGGCCCTGGCTGTGTCACCTGGGGGCCGTTGGTTCCCACTTGGGCAGGGTCTAGCCTCCAGGGGACCTGGAGAAGCTGTCCCCCCTCCAATCTGTGTGCTGGCTGAGCGCCCATCTTGGGGTGAGGGCAGGGTCTGCTTTCCCATCTGGAGGTTCCCGGGAAAGGCGAAACCCCACACTTCCAGGAAGTACTGTCCTCCCCACACTGGGCCCTCTCCTGGGACGTGCACGGGCAAGCCCTCAGGATAAGCCCCTCCCTGGGTCCTGGGAGGAGGCCTGTTTCTTCCAGGCTGCTCAGAGACTGTCCGGGACCTCCCAGCGCTCTCTCTTTGATGCAGTCAGGTTCTGGAAGCAGACTGGGGCCAGCTGGGGCCACCCTGTGGGACAGCAGGGCCTGAAGCCCTCCCTGTCGAGGGCGCAAGCTTGTTTGGTTGTGTCCTCAGCTGAAGCAGGGGTGGTCCCAGGTGAGGCCGAGGCTCTAGGTCTGTGGGTACAGCAGGAGGGCTGGTCCCCTCTGTCCTCACAGCCCCCCAACTGGCCAAAGACTTGGGGCACTCAAGTGCTGGTGACACTTTATTTACAAGTTTAATTACACACCTACTATGCACCCGGCACTGTTCTAGGTGCTGAACATTATATAACGGGGAAACACTAGAGTAATCATTGGATGGGCATCATCATATTGATTTCTCCCCAAAATCCAATGGAGGGGGGCGTCTTACACTATTGTGTGTGTGTTTAGTCGCTCAGTCATGTTCGACTCTTTGCAACCCCCATGGACTGTATGTAGCACACTAGGCTCCTCTGTCCATGGGATTTCCCAGGCAGGAATACTGGAGTGGGGTGCCATTCCCTGCAGTATTATCATCATCTTAATTTAGAGATAAGGACAATGAGACCCAGACTGGGAGGTGACTTGCCCTGACTCACGTGGGCAGGACGTGGCAGAGCCAAATTGGAGACTGGGTGGTCTGACCCATACTGGAGCCCTGCTCTGCAGCCTGCTCAGGAAGCGGGTCGGAGGAGATGAGGCCTGCGCCTATCTCTGGCTCCTGCCGCTGGGTGCCTGAGGAGGGCGGAGCCCTTGGCCAGAGCAGGGCACAGCAGCGGTTCCCAGGAATGCGGGGCTGTGCGGCCCTTTGCTTTGGCAGCACATCTGCCCTCAGCTCTCCAAGCCTCCCTGTGGGACCCCCAACAGTCGGCCCCTCCAGCGCCCACTCACTGCCTGCTGCCCCTCCGGGGTTTGGCACGCAGCTCCCACAAACCCCTGGGCAGGGCGGGAGTGGGAAGCCAGAGCCCCTTTGCCTGCCCCTTCCCACATCCAGGGGCCCCAGGGGTACCGATGGGTGAACATGGCTTCTGGGGTCACCTGGGCTTGAAACTCAGCTCTGCCAGAGACGAGCTGTGTGACCTGGGACAGTTCACTTCATTTCCCTGAGCTTCAGTTTTTGCATCTGTAAAATGGGGATGAAACAGCACCTGACTTAAACAGGTGCTGGTACATTGCCCGACTATCAACAGCTGGTGGATGGTGGTGATATTCGTCCTTGGCTTCCAGTCCCAGGCTTGCCACCCACTTGTGCAATGCGGGTGAGCGGTGTCCCTTCCCGGCCCTCAGCTTCCCCCCATAGGACCTGTGTACTGATGGTTTTGGTCCCTGTACCAGACGCAAAGGGCATCCTCTGAGCAGGTGGGAGCTGATGGGCACAGGGGAAGCCAGGGACTTGCTTCTGCTTTCATTCCATAGCAAGAAAGCCACGTGGACTTTTGAGAAGTGCCTCCTGGGCCCTTGTCCCCAAGTCCTAGGCTGGACAGGTCATGGCTGACCAAAGGGCAGAGTCAGGACTACGCCCCCACACCCTACACCCCCATCACCTGGGAATAAGGGGTGTGCCTTTTGTTGCCTGACAACACTGCTATCTTGGCTTCCACTCACCTGGGTCCTCGCAGCTGTGGGGTGGGTGGGACGGTGGGGAGCCATCTTACAGTGGGCCCTGTCCTCTATTTTTGCCAAGGAGATCCCGAGTGCCTCTCAGTGGGGTGTGCCGAGCTCGACACCTCCATCCACACCCGCACTTCTCCCGGCTCGGGGCCAGCCAGCGGGCCTCTCCCAAGCAGTGACGAGGGGCTTTCTCCAGGACAGATTCCTGCCAGCGGCTCTTATTAGCCTGGTGACCTTGAGCCTCAGTTTCCTCATCTGTGCTCAGCAGAAGAGGCTTTAGAGGGTTCGGGGCGCACAGATGGCTCCCGGCACATGGTGGGAACGTGGTAGATAAAGACATCGCCCACCGACCCCCTTGAGGGTCCGCGCTCCGCCCCTCGCCGCGGGACCTGGCGGAGGCGGGGCCTCCTCCGGGTCTCAGTTTCCCCGGGGGCCGGCCCCGCCGCGCGCTCGCCCCGCCCCTCCGCCGGGGGCCGGCAGAGCCGCCAGGTAGGGCCGGCCGGCCGCTGCGGGCGCTGCAGCTGGGGGCCGTCTGCGCGCGGCGGGCGGGCGCACAATAGCGGCCATTGTCTGCGCCAGGCGGGCGGGCGCGGTGGGGCGGGGGCCGGCCCCCCGAGGGCCAGCGCGGCCCACCCTCGGGGTGACCCCGCCCCGCCCCCGCCGCCCCGGTGGTCCCCGCGCGCTCCCGCTCCCTCCGCCCTAATTAGTTCCTTTCGCAGCTGGAGCAGCGGCGCCCGGCCGCGCGGCCACCTCGGCGCCGCCTCCCTAACCGCCCCCTTCAGCGATCGGGGAATCGCACAACCCCGCGGTAGCAGGGCGCTCGTGGGGTCACCTCGCGACTAGCGAGAAACTGGGCCGGGGCTTCTGCAGCCAGGCTCCGGGCGGCACCTGCTGGGCACCGGCCCTCTCTGGGCTCCGCGCTGCCTAAGAAACTTGCTTCTGCTCTCGGCGAGGCGGGTCCCTGTCCTTATCCCGAAAACAAACACCGAATGTCCACCCGCCCACCCCCGAAAATCAATCCGGTGATGGCTGGCTAGCCGGCCTCCAGGGGGGTGATTGCCGCGCCAGTCCCGGGGTTCTGGCGCGGGTGCGTCCCGCTCAGGGCCTCTGAGGCCCAAGAGAAGTGACACTGGCTCTCGCCTGCCCCCCTTCATCCAACCCGGGAACAAAGAGCAGAGCCCGAGCCCAGAACTGGCCACCTCCCTGCCTGTGGGGAGTAAAAGGGGACACTTCCAGGTTGACCACAGTCAAAGCAGGAAGGAGGGTCACAGGCCTCTTACCCTTGGATGGATGGGGACAGCCTGGGGTGGGGGAGTGCTGGGAGCTGTGGGTTTTGATGGCTGATCCTTCCTTCTTTTCTAGGAGTGACCAGTTTTGGTCTCCTGGCTTTGCTCTGGCTCCATCAGAATGAACCCCTGTTCCCAGGGCAGGACCAGTGGCAGGAAGTAGAGGGCTTAGGGTGGGGTCTCTGGGGACTGGGTCTGCTGATTGAGGGGGTGCTGGAGTCCCAGCTTCACCCTGGGAGACTAGCTCCTTTTGGGGTCCTCCCTCTTTCTGAGCTGAAGCAGTGTCTCCTGCAAGTCTCCAAACCAGGTGACCCATGGTTCCTCCCTGATTCCCCTCTGGCGGGGACCTGGGGTGAGGTGGGGTGCAGTAGGCAGGTGCCAAAGGACGTTACTTGAGCAGTGTTGCTGTTAAGTCAATGTCAGTCTGAATTCCCAGTTCCCAAACCATCCTGCCCTTGTGGTCTCCTCCACGAGATCGGGTAGGGGGCGGGGGATAGGCTGTGGGGAGGCCTGTGGCCCTAGGCCAGCTGAAGGACCAGGCCACCAGCCCTTCCTGGCTCCTGAATTCTTAATCAGCATAAATATTTACTTCCTTCCTCCCCTTCCAGGCTCCCAGCACAGAGGAGCTTCAGGGAGGTTGGACTGGGCCTGTGTCTAAAAATAAACAGGTGGAGGGACAGGCAGACACACAGACAGACAGACATCACTGGGGGGTGGGTCAGGCAGAGGGCAGCTCCCTGCCCAGACAGAGGGAGAGTGGAGGGGGCCCAGGTCCATTTATCACTCTCACCCACCCACCTGCCTGTCTAGGGCTGGAACTCCTAAGGGGACAAGGTGGCAGTGTGGTCCCAGCCCTCGGTGTCACTGAGAACTCCCCACCTGTGCATGCCCTGCGTGCGGGTTCATCCAAACGGATCTGCCAGCTCCCACCTGATGTAGGAACAAGTCAAGTTACAGATTTCGGTCCCACGGCCAAGTGCAACCACCAATACCGTGATAATGCAGCCCCCTCCCCAGGCTTAGAGACTCCAGCGTTGTTTCGCCATGTGCTGGGGTCTTGGGATGTGTCTTCAGAAGCAGAGGGCCCTAAGTGAGGACTTTGTGACCTGTGTGCACACAGGGTCTTGTCTGGGAGATGGATGAGAGGAGGCTTGGAGCTGGGGCAAGGCTGGTTTAGTGTTGCCTCAGGGCTTGTCCTGGAGAAGATGACTGGGAACATGGGTCCCCACCCTCCATGGAAAGCTCCAGGCAGCTCAGCAAGCACACACACTAGTGAAATATACAGAGTCTTTTACCAGGTGGTGGTCTTGGGGATGTTCTGTATAAAATTGTGAAGAGCTGGAGTCGGTGAACGGCAGGGATTATCTTCTTTGGCACATAGATTGTCAGGATGCAATCATCTCAATGAACAAACACAAGGAAACAGTGTTTCCCCGCATGTGAAGTTTGCTGCCATGAAAAATGATCTTTGAATTTGGAATGAATAGTTGATCTTGCTCTTGGGTTTTTTTACATGTGAAGAATGTTATGCCGTTGAGAAATTCTAAGGAAGTGGTGAAAATATACCACTCAAAATAAGAGTATCATCACTATTTAAAAAATTATGTATGTCTGTGTTTTACTAACCACTAGACAGCTGATCACTTTCCCCTATGCTGGTCTTGGCTGGGCCATAGTCCCCAGCTGCCCCCTGGTGGTGGCCCAGAGCCTCTGGCTCCCCAGCCGGTGGGGCCCTCCGTCCTGGAACGCAAGGCCACCCGTCTGTCCGCCCAACCCTTGGAACCAGGCCGTGCTTTGCAAGACTTGCCTGGGACAGGCTCTGGGCCTCATTCCCTTGGAGTTTTGGGGGCTGCCTAGAGGGGTTGGCTCATTGGTCAGTAGCTAGGCCCTTTGAGGGCTATCTGGGAGGACACTCATTGCCCTTCTGGCCTGGTTCTGGGTCTTCTGGCTCAAATCAGGCATGTGTCCCAGGCATGACCTCCCACCCGGTCAGAAATGACCTTTGGGACTTGCCCGGCCAGTTCCAGGGAGAAGATCTGGCCTTGAATCTGAAGGCTGTGCTACTGCCTAGTTCTGCAGCTTGAGGCCGTCGCTAAAGCTCGGTTTGTGGCAGGCTTGGACCCTGTGAGCTTTGCTTCCCAGAAAGCCTTGCGGGAGATGAATGCGTTAGATTTGGGTCAGTGGTTGGCTCTCTCTGATATACCTGCTGTCTGGGGCCACCGAGAGGGTCTCTGTGCCCAGGAGACAGCCTTCACACTGCCCTGCACACACTGCCTCTCTGCTCCTTTGGGCTTTAGTGGGGGCAGCCTGAGGACGAGTCTGGGGTCCTAGTGTCACAGCACAGCTCCTGCTTGCTCTCAGGTTCCTGCCTGAATACCAGCTCCGGAGCCCTTCGCTGTCTGCCGCTGCTGCCGCCCCCACCCCCCGGCCCCCACCACCATGCACTCCTTGGACGAGCCGCTCGACCTGAAGCTGAGCATCACCAAGCTCCGGGCGGCGAGAGAGAAGCGGGAGAGGACGCTGAGCACAGCCCGGCACCGAACCCTGCACAGGGAGCTCGGTCTGGCGGACGACAGCCCCACGCCCGGCTCCCCGGGCTCCCCGCCATCAGGTACTGCATGCCTGGGGCAGAGCAGCGATCTTGGAGCCCTGGTGATAGGAAAAACGTCCCCCGATGGGCTCACCTGGACACAGTCGCGGCCCCTCACAGCCTCACTTAGGGTGCCCCCCCCGACACTGTCTACCCACCCTCCCAGCAGTTCATCTCTGCGTGTTCATCACTGTCCCTGGGAGGAGGGGACTGACCAGCCCAGCTCCTGAAGCTGGCTCAGCAGAGCTAGTATTCAGACTGAGGCCTCTGGGTGGATTTGGGGGAGCTTTAAGGGGCAGCAGGGGATGCACAGGTAGTAACAGAAGGCCTTGTGGCCCTGTGTCTACGCTCTGAGGCAGTGTGGTCGGCCAGCCAGGCAGACGGGGGATCAAGCCCAGCAGGTGCTTCTCTGGGTGGGGGGTTACTTGAGGCCCAGGTCTTCCACTCCATTTCTGAATGTGGACCCTGAAAACTGGATCTACCATATCTGAGCTGGGCCACTCAGCCCAAACCTTTCATGTTACAGAAGTGGGCACTGAAGCAGAAAGGGACTTGGAGGGAAAGTGAGTAAAGTCCTTAACCTGACATTGTGACGGGAGCCATGGGCCCTGGATTCAAGTTCCTGTTCAGTTACTTACCCTGTGTGCCAGCCCACCCCCATCTGAAGAATGAGTACTTCCTGTCTTAACCAATGCCCAGGCCTCCCACCTTGGCAGACGTCACACCTGTTGGCTGTGGAGGCTTCGATTCCTGGGTTCTGGGGTGGCCGGGGATGGGGGCGCCATGGCTGGCGTCTGCTCCGAGTCACAGCGGAGGAGTCATGGGCAGGAGGGCCTGGCCCGCCGGGACTCCTGGCTCCAGTACCCCAAAATCCTGCCTTTGCCCTAGGCTTCCTGCTGAACCCCAAGTTCCCTGAGAAGGTGGAGGGACGCTTTTCGGCAGCCCCCCTGGTGGACCTCAGCTTGTCGCCACCGTCTGGGCTGGATTCCCCCAACGGCAGCAGCTCGCTGTCCCCGGAGCGCCAGGGCAACGGGGACCTGCCCACAGCGTCCGCCGGCCCGGTAAGGGGGAGGCACGCGTTCTCAAGATGGTGCACTTACCTCCTGGGGCCACTGTTACAAAGGACGACAAACTGCGTGGTTTAAAGTGGCAGAAGTGTATTCTGGAAGCTGAAGTCCAGAATCACCGTGCTGATGGGGCTGGGTGCCCTCTCGAGGCTCTGGAGGGCTCTTTCCTGGCCGCTTCTGGCCACTTGCCTTGTGGCCACGTCACTCCAGTTTCTCTGCCTGTCATCACATGGCCTCCTCCCCTCTGTGTGTGTCTCCAAATCTCCCTCTTTCTCTTGTGGAGACACTGTTCACTGGGTTTAGGGTCCCCAGGCAGCCTGACCTTCTCTAAACTTACATCTGCACGGACTCTTTCCACAGAGGTCCTGTGCACAGGTACCAGAGTTTGGGGTTGGGACATGTCCTGTGTGGGGCACCGCTCAGCTCCTGGACAGAGGGAGATGGGCCAGGCAGGCAGGGGTCTGGGCCAGCGGGCCCGCGGGCAGCTGCTGACCCACTCTGCCCCCTGCTTCCCCCAGGACCTCCAGCCTCTGCGCTACCTGGACGGTGTCCCCAGCTCCTTCCAGTTCTTCCTGCCGCTGGGCTCTGGGGGGGCCCTGCATCTGCCTGCTTCTTCCTTCCTCACCCCTCCCAAGGACAAGTGCCTCTCGCCAGAGCTGCCCCTGCCCAAGCAGCTGGTGTGTCGCTGGGCCAAGGTGAGCGGGGAGCTGGGCGGGCCAGGGTCTGGGGTGGGCGGCCCCCTCGCGGGCTCAGCACGCTCCTGGCCTCGCAGTGTAACCAGCCCTTCGAGCTCCTCCAAGACCTGGTAGACCACGTCAACGACTACCACGTGAAGCCTGAGAAGGACGCAGGCTACTGCTGCCACTGGGAGGGCTGCGCCCGCCACGGCCGCGGCTTCAACGCCAGGTGAGGGGGGGCGAGGGGGCAGGAAGGGGGGCCCGAGTGTCCAGCGGCTGAGCCGTGCTCCCCACCCCCCTTCCCCCCCACCTCCCCCCTCGGAGCAGGTACAAGATGCTTATCCACATTCGCACTCACACCAACGAGAAGCCACACCGCTGCCCCACCTGCAGCAAGAGCTTCTCCCGCCTGGAGAACCTGAAGATTCACAACCGGTCACACACAGGTGAGGACCCCCGGCAGCCAGGGGATGGACACGCACCCCACTGTGTGGCCGTCCCTTCCCAAGCACCACATGCTGTGGGGGGTGGGCCTGTCCTGTGGGGGGGAGAGTCGCCCCACCTGCTCTCGGGGCACAGATGTGTCTTCCTGTGTCGCGCTCAGCACTGTGTTCGTGTGGTTGTTGACTTGTTCCCCCTCTGACTGTGGCGTGTCCGCTCGCCCCTCACGGACCCTGGCACGCACAATAGGGCCAGCACTGGCCAGCAGAGCCACACGCCTAATTTTAAATTTCCTAATCACCCTCACTGCAAAAAAAAAAAAAAGTACAAAGAAATACATGGTGAGATGAGTTATTAATACAATGATACATTTTCTTGAGCCCAGTATATTCAAAATGCAATCATTTTAATATTAAAACATCAACGGGACACTGAAATTCTTCTTTTCCCACAAAGTCTGCGGACTCCAGGGTGTATTTTATTTATTTATTTGACTGCCTCGGATCTCAGTTACATCGTGAGAGATCGTTCGTTGCCGGCACACGGACTTTGTAGCCATGGCACGCAGGCTTAGTTGCTCTGAGACATGTGGGAATCTTAGTTCCCCAACCAGGGATCGAAACCATGTCCCCTGCATTGCAAGGTTGGTTCTTAACCACTGGACCACCAGGGAAGTCCCTCTGGTGTATATTTCATACTCGAGGCACTTTTAAAAGCTCACAGCCTTGTGGGGTTCTGGCCGGCCCTGGTTGGCGGGGACAGCCCTTTAGTAAATCTGGAGCCACTGGTGAAAGTGAAGTGAAAGTGTTAGTCACTCAGTCGTGACCAACTCTGGGACCCCCATGGGGACTGTGGGACTGTAGCCCACCAGGCTCCTCTGTCCATGGGATTTTCCGGACAAGAATACTGGAGTGGGTTGCCAAGCCCTTCACTGGGGGATCTTCCTCACCCAGGGATTGAACCCCCGGTCTCCTGCATTGCAGGCGGATTCTTTTCTGTCTGTGCCACCAGGGAAGCCCTGGTGTAAGCCTGGAGCCACTGCTAAGTCAGGGTCAAGGGCACCCCTGTGCGCTCACTGTGAGCTAGGCACCAGCAGGGCCTGTGTGTCATTACTTGTGAAAGGGGTCGCTGTCATCACAGCCTGAAGCATAGGCCCAAGGCCGAGGGTACATACAGCCAGGCCACTGGAGTCAGAGCTTGTGTAGGTGCTGGGGACACGGCCGCCCCAAATCAAACAGGTCTCTGCCGGAGTTGAGTGGGTGGGCGGGGCTGGCCTGGGCCTGCGGAAGCCCCTCACGCAGGCCCCGCCCCGCCCCGCCCCGCCCCGCAGGCGAGAAGCCGTACGTGTGCCCCTACGAGGGCTGCAACAAGCGCTACTCCAACTCCAGCGACCGCTTCAAGCACACGCGCACCCACTACGTGGACAAACCCTACTACTGCAAGATGCCCGGCTGCCACAAGCGCTACACGGACCCCAGCTCGCTGCGCAAGCACATCAAGGCCCACGGCCACTTTGTGTCCCACGAGCAGCACGAGCTCCTGCAGCTCCGCCCGCCCCCCAAGCCCCCGCTGCCCGCCCCCGACGGCAGCCCCTACGTCAGCGGGGCGCAGATCATCATCCCCAACCCCGCCGCCCTCTTTGGCGGCCCTGGCTTGCCCGGCCTACCCCTGCCCCTGGCCCCCGGCCCCCTGGACCTCAGCGCCCTGGCCTGTGGCAATGGCGGGGGCGCCGGGGGTGCGGGGGGCATGGGCCCTGGGCTGCCCGGTCCCGTCCTGCCCCTCAACCTGGCCAAGAACCCGCTGCTGCCCTCGCCCTTTGGGGCCGGCGGACTGGGCCTGCCCGTGGTCTCCCTCCTCCCTGGCTCCGCTGGCGGCAAGGCTGAGGGGGAGAAGGGGCGTGGGGCCGTGCCGGCCAGGGCCCTGAGCTCGGAAGGCCGCAAGACCCCCCTCGAGAGGACTGAGGGCAGCCGCTCCCGGCCGAGCCCCGACGGCCTGCCCTTGCTGCCGGGCACCGTGCTGGACCTGTCCACGGGTGTCAACTCTGCCGCCAGCAGCCCAGAGGCGCTCGCCCCTGGCTGGGTGGTCATCCCGCCAGGCTCCGTACTGCTCAAACCAGCCGTGGTGAACTGAACCCGCTCGGTGGACGCTGACCACCTGCAGCCCAGCTGGCAGCTCCCAGCTCTGCCTGCCTGCCTGCCTGCCCCCGACGACGAACGGAAACTCTTCTGCGAAATAGCAATAATGTCCTCCTGCCCCGGGGGCGCCCCTGGGCAGCAAGGATGGTGCTAGAAGGGCATGGTGGGCACCTGGGCTCCTGAGGGGGGAACCGGGTCTGCCAGCCAGGGGAGAGCATGCCCCTGGGAGCTGAGGCCTGGCTCACCTCCGGCCCATGCCTGCCTGGCCCCCACCCACTCTGGTTGTCTCCTTCATATCATGGCCAGCTGGGCAGGTCTCCCTTTCTCCCTTGCCCACTTGCCAGCCCTGACCCAGCAGTGGGGGTGGGGCTGGGGGTGGCTTCGGCCCTCCCATCCCCTTCAGTGGTGAGGTGGGAGGAGCCCCCTGGGATCGAGGTCCCATCCCATCCTGCTTACTCATCGGGCCCCTGCTCTGGAGGCTCCTGACCCCTCTCCCTCTGGTCCACCCTCCAGAGGGAGAGCAAGACAGACGCAGGCCGCGGCTAAGCCACAGCAAGAAGCCACCTCCCCCCCATGACAAGGTGCCTCCCGGCTGAGGGAGGGAGGCCCGCTCGACCAGCTGCCCCCCACTGCCTGCCGTCTGCGGTGGCCAGCACGCTGCCCGAGGTGGGGGTCCCTGCTCTGCGCTGGCTGGCCACTCGTCTGCCCCCGCATCCCTCTGCTTTCAGGGAGCCCTGAGTCGGGAGAGGTGCCCAGCTCAGGGAACAGGCAGGGCTGGGCCTGGCCTGGGACCCTGCACCCAGGGACAGGGGAGGCCTGCAGGGCAGTTAGAGCAGGGAGGCTGGCTAGGGACAACCCCAGGCCGAAACACGGCTTCTGTTCTTTGGGCGCCAAGGTAGAGCCGGTGCAGGGGAGGGGGCTCTGGGCCGGTGCTGGGCATGGGAGCGTCCCAGTGGCCACGGACAGATGGATGGATGAAGGACCTGGGCTTGACAAGGGATGAGGGGCAGCGAGGCAGCCACGGAGGCCGGGGGGACAGGGGAAGCCAGAGGGGAGAGCTGGCCCTGTGGCCTGCTTCCTTTGGCTTCTCTGAACTGAGCTCCTGCCCTCCAGGGACCAGGGGAGCTCAGGGTGCGGGGTCTCCACATGCCCCTGCAGCCCATGCTGCTGCCCAGCCCAGTGGCCGGGCTCTCCCCACCAGGCCCTGAAGGGGCAGCAGCTCATCTCGTGCCCCACCCTGGGCCCTCGTGCTCCCTTCTGTCGGGGGCCCAGCTTCAGTCTGGGGGGTCCTGGCCTTGGCCTTGCCCTGGGCTGCACTCTCCACGTCCCAGCTGCAGGACAGGGGAGCTGCGGGGCTACAGGGGGACCCTTGGCCCCCGTGCAGTTCCGGAGTCTCCCTGCTGCTTCTCTGCTCACCCGCCCTTTCCTGGACCGCCCTTCTATCCCAGAGGGGTCACCCTGACCTGGCCCGCTGATGGGCCTGCAGCGCTGGCTCTGCCCCTTGAAGGGGCCACAAGCAGAGCAGGAGGGAGCTGGTCTCCTTCCCTCGCGCCCCACCCCGGACCCAGGCCCCTCACCCCTACAAGGGCCCCAGGCCTTAAGTCCCCTTTGGGGCGAGGGGTTGGACTCAAGCCCCAGGAGCAGAGGAACAGGGCATAGGAAGGCGACATTAGCTCAGCACGTGACTCGGTGATAGACCAGGCCCGAGGGGGCCGGTGTACGTGTCGTTGTTGTGGGTCTGTTGTTGCACATTCCAGGATATCAGTATTCTAACAGGTTCTAAGTGCCTTTCTATCGTAGCTTGTTTTTCCTCCTCTTGGCTCCATTGCTGTTAGCATAGAGTTTAAAAAAAGAAAAGAGAGATAAGCTAATGACTATAACAATATATTCCTCCATGTGAGAGGAAGTTTATAAAGAAATAAAAGTGCGTTACAAACATGCTTTGTCTTAGATGTGCCAGGAGCTGGGCCACGCACAGGAGACCACCTCCGGCCACCCATGCCTGGCTCTGGGGTCCCCCACCCAGGCCAAGACCCTGTTCCGGGGCTTCCTCCCAACCCTGTGGGCGCCACAAGCTCTCCGTCTGCTGCTGGGAGCTGGATGGGACAGGCGGTGCTGAGATGGAAGGTTCTGGACCACATGTTGTGGGTTCAGCTGCACCCGCCATGAGCACCTTGGCTCTGGGAGGGGCCGGGCTCCCTGGCCTCCTCGGGGCCATCAGGCTGGAAAGGTTCCTCTTCCTCGGTTGTATCCTGGAGCTGACTCCCCAGATTACTGAGGGGCTACCGCCCAACCCAGCTCAGCAAAGGGAGGCCTGTGGCAGAGCCGGGGCCCCGTCCACAGAGGGGCGGGCAGGGCTGACCTGAGGGCGGCGTGGGAGTGGCTCCTCCGTCTGGTGTGTGACGGCACGACCAGCAGCCCTTGCCTGCCCCGGCCCCGCCGGGTGTCAGAGGCCAGACCATGGGCGGGTGAACACCACCGCCTCCCCTCCGTGCACAGCCCCACAGCTGGCAGGAAGAGCGGCCTGCCTCTGGAATCTGGACATGCATACTCAAGAAATGCGGAAAAGACATTTATTACGGAGCTATAAATTAGAAGCGGGCGGGTGGGCGGGAGGAACCAAGCGGTCACGTTTTGGGCGGCTGCTGTCTCTCCCTGTCCTCCTGGGCCTGGATTCTGAGTTCCTCCTCAAGACGCTCCTTCGCTCGGACCACCTGGGGAGGGGGTCACAAACAGTTAGGCTGGGTGCCCCCTCCCTCCCCAGGTCCTGCTTTGGCTTCCTGGAGGGCCGTGGGCAGGTCAGGGAGCTGGTTCCAGTTTCCGCCAGCTAGCAGTCCGGGCTCTTCGAGGCCATGGCTGCTGGGGGCCACCATCCAGGGTGACAAAGGGCGCAGGCAGTTCAGGGGGCCCCCTGAGCCCTGGGCACCCTTCTCCTGCCAAGCTCTGAACCGCCCAGAAGTGAGGGATGCCCCGGCCCACCCTCCCCGTGCTCACCTTTGACTGCAGGTAGAAGGAGCCACCCACGGATTTATCGTTCACCTTGAATAGGTGTTCGTAGTTCTGCAGAGGAGGGGAGACGGTGAGTCCCTGGTTACAGAAGCGGGGGAAGCTAGGAGATGACAAAGAAGGAAAGCGAAAGGGCTCGCCCCTCAGAGCGCTCCAACGCTGGGAGCCACTAAGGGGCGGAGAAGTGGACAGGCGCCCATGAGACAAGGCCTGTGCCTCCGCCTCTGTGGCCTGCACACCGACAAACGACGGTGGCCTCCTCGAGTCCCAGCCGGCCGTGCTCAGGGCCCCCACTCCTCCTCCCTCCCCTCCCCCCACCAGCTGGCAGCCTGTCACCCTCTCCCCATTTATGGGCGGCTTATCTCCGAGCCGGCCGGGGGCGCCTTACCTTCTGGATCTCCTCGGGGCTCAGCTTGGAGACGTTGAGAATCTGCTGTGCCTCCTGGAGGCTGAGGCCTGAGAGGTTGGAGGCGGCCGCAGACTGGTGTCCTGCGCGTCCCCGGGCGTCCGCCGCTGCTCGGCTGGCTGTGTGAATACGTGGGTGAGCGCCCAGCTCCCAGCGGCCCAGGGCTGTCCTGGGGAGCAGCTCATCCCCGCCAGGGGGTGCGGGAGGAGACGGGCAGGGCCAGGGGGCATGTCCTCCAGGAGTGGATTTTGAGGGGCCAGGGGTGGGTAGGCAAGTGAGGACAGGTTTTCCCCACTAGAGGACGGGGCAGGGGCTGGTCAAACCCGGCATCAGGTCTCCAGCCTAGACCAGGAGATGACCCTGTCCCTCATCTTCCCCACCCTCTCACCCCGGGCACGCAGCAAGTCGGGGAGCTTAGGCTGCTAGGGGAGCAGAATGAGGCTGCGGGCAGGGGTGGCAGCCCAGATGAGACCCGGCTGACCTGTGGTCACCGAGGCCACTGAAGCAGGCCGCCTTGGGTGACCTCTCAATTCAGGAGCCAGTACAATTTTCCTTAAAGCGTCAGTGAATATATTTTAGATTCTGCAGGTCAATTAGTCTGTGTTGCAATTACTGGACGCTGGCTGACTGTTCAATAAAACTTTATTTGCAAAAACAGGCAGGCAGGCAGGCCAGTGTGCCCACTTTTGGCCGGATGATCGTGTCAATCAGGTCTCCCTTCTCTGGGAATGTCCCAAGATCAAGCACTGCCCCCGAGAAGAAGTGTCCCAGGCTACCCAAGCTGCCAGAACCCAGCCCACAAGGGGTCCCTGCATTCACAGGTGGCCCAGCGTGAGGAAGGGGCCCACAGCTACAGGGAAAATCTGACCCAAGCAGGATCTCCCAGCGCAGGGAGAAGGAACCCAAGCTTACCTGCAAACTCCTGCCGCAGGGCCCGGGCAAAGGCCCTGCCCACCACCTGTGCGCCCATCACAATGATCTGGGCCAGGTACTTGGCCTGTGGGCAAGGAAGGCACCTGGTTAGTGGACTGCATTCTCAGGGCCCCGGAGATGAGTCCTGGAGGTGCTGGCCGAGTGGCAAGGCTGCTGGAAGGCTGAGGCGAGGGACCCCAGCGCAGCAGCCACAGGCCACTTCCTCCCAGCGCCTGATACAAGAATCTGCTCTGGGAGGCATCGGAGGCTCACAGGAGAACAGTCTTGAGTTTTGGGGGGCAGGTACCCGAAAGAGTCCCCCAGAGGGAGATAGGGCTCTCTCTCAGCCTTCGGACAAGGCAGACAGGAGCGAACGCAACATGGCCTGGGAGCCAGAACTCGGGGTTGGTCCCAGACTCACTGCCAGCTCTGCATCTGAGCTTGGCAGGTCCAGCCTTCATCTGCTGGTGGTGAGATGCAGGGCCATTCTGATTCTCCCCACGTTATTCAAGTCCATTCCATTCAACACAACAAGAGAGCCAAATGCCCTCCACCCTAGGCCCCCGTTCCTCCACCGGCTCACTGCTTCACTCAAACCCCGCCTGAGTCAGTGCCAGGGCGTCAAACACACAGGACCTAGCCCTGCGGGAATCCCCCCACTGCTGTGCAGAGTGGGAGGCTTCCACTCTGAGACCACGTGGTCCAGTGCCCCATGGAGGTGAGTGGGGCATCAAGCAGGACCAGAGGTGTACACGGTCAATGGAGGGAGGGAAGCCCTCAGGAAGGACGTGGGGACACTTCTCCCGGGCAAGTAGGATCATGATGGTTACACGGGGGCTTTTTCAGGTGAAGCCTGAAAGTGAAGCCCAGACTAGGAGAGTGTAAGGGATGCCTGGGAGCAGCCAAGAGCCTGGGAGACTTGGGAGGCAAGACGAGTAGGGTGGCTGAGACGGGAAACATACAGACCTTACTATGACTAGGGACAACAGACAGCACATGCATGTGAAATGGTACACACGTGTGCATAAAAGATACTGGTGAATGCTTGCTGCAGGTCACCACGAATCACGTGGCGCCTCCAAGTGTTGGTGTCCAACAAGAACTTAGCCAGGGTGTCGAGCGCTGTGACAGACACATTTTATTGTGCCATCTGATCCCGACAGCTTGAGACACGCAAACACAGTGTTTAGTGACCAACCTGAGGACACATAGCTGGCACCCAGGAGGAAGATGGGCAGAAAACCCACAGCCCGTGCTCTCAGCTGTGGTGTCCCCAGGCTGCCCACCTCACGTAGGGTCGGCAGGGAGCGCGACCGAACAAAAGGGCAGGACCCAACTCAGAGGCTGAAGACGAGCTTGTCAGATTCCAGCAGAACCCGGATTCCAGAATTGGCCTTGCTGGGCCTCCCTGATGGACGAGGTGGGTGTGGTTCCGGGCCAAAGGAGAGGTGAGTTTGGATTTCACAAGCCCCATATTTCACACCAGAAGGCAAAGCTCTGTGAAGACTCGCCAGTGGTCAGAGGAGGGGCGAGGCTGCAAGTGCTGAGATGAAAAGGCCCAGGAGGATGCGCTTTCGGTGGGAGAGTCTCACCTGGCTTTCCCCCACCCCAGCTTGCCTGAAGCCTGCCCACGTGGGGCAGGAGGCTCTGAGATGGACAGCTGGTCCTGCCTGAGGGACAGAGAGGCTAACAGGCCTGCCAGTGGTTCCGAGGATTCCCTTGGCCAGGAACTCCCATCAGGCCTCGGACCTCCCCTCCTGCTGCCACACTTGAGAGCCTGCATCACCACACGCCTGCACTGCCGTGTCTGGGGAACAACACAGCCCAACGTGGGACCAGAGCCCTGCAGCTGGCAAAGGACCGCAGGTGGCGTTGGGGGCTGGGGAGCACTTGGGAATATGCTTTGTCCCATGTCAAGTGCATCAAGAAGGGAACCTGGACCCGGACAGACTGATGTGCAAAGCTCCCTTCACGGCACAGTTCCTTGGGCTGGTGAGCCGAGCCAGCATGGATCCACCCTCTTGTCAAGGACACACTGGGATAGAAAGGAGGCTGTCTTCGCCCAGGGCGCCTGCAAACAGCTGCGGGCATCACAACCAGGCAGGAGGAGGTCAGGACCAGGACCATCACATCTTCCAGGGCACATCCAGGGTCTGGGCTATGGTGGGCACCAGTGGGTGCCCAATACATATCTGAATGAATGAGACACTTGACAGGGCTTCCCAATGCCTCCCTCTGCTGAAGGAGGGCTCTGGCCTTCCCACAACAGACACACACACACACACACACACACACACACACAATTCCCCACTTCTGTTGCTGCTGCAGCCAATACAGTCCACCCCCCAGCTCCATCTGGTTACAAAGGACTTTTCTGGTTTTATCTTCCCTCACCACTCTCCACCCCACACACTACAGCCACGCCCTTTACTCCCTGACTCCAAGATTAGTTCCCCTACTTCCTTACTCCACAGTCTCGGTAACTCTGAATTCATGCACCTCGGGTCACTGTTCTCAAGTGCACAATTCAGCACTTTTTAGGATATTCACTGAGCTGCACATAGCATTTTCATTATCCTACCCCCAACAAACTCCATACCTACTAACCCACTGAATACCCTCCTTCCTATGCCAATATTGTCAAACCCCAACATCCTTCAAGATTTGGCTTGGACACAGCTGGCTGTCCAGTGGTTAAGACACCATGCTTCCAATGCAGGGGGTTACAGGTTCAATCCCTGGTCAGGGAACTGAGATCCCACGTGCCACCACCAAAAATAAAGACAAAACTCACATCACCCCCATTTCCTGGAGTGAAACCTTCCCAGGCTCCCCCCATTTCTACCAACCCATCCTGCACTGTCTTTCTTTTCCCATTAATATATTGTCCTATTTTATGGATTCGTTGGCTTTCTCTTTTAAGGTACAAACTCCTTGGGGGCCACGTTTTACTCGGTCCCTCAAGGCTGACTGAGTCACGTGCAGGAGCATCTGTCAGGGACCCAGTTGGGGGATAGTGGGGAGTGGTCCTCAGAAAATGGCAGTGACTATTACAAGACAAGAACAACCACTAAGTGTGGAGTGTCAGTTAAAACCAGGACGAGAGACCCCTGAGAAGTCAGACTCTCGGAGCTCCAGGTTGTTTACCTGGAAGATGGGGACAATGAGGGCATATGCTTAAGAATTAAATGAGAATCTACATAAGCCCCAGGGCTCCGGGCCTGGCACTAGAAAGCTCTCACGATCAATTAAGAAGTGCTTCCTCAAACCCACTGCCTCAGTAACTTGGGGAACAATCCTCTGTCAGGGGATAGATCTCAGGACTCTGCACTGTTAAAGATCCCCAGGTGACCTGACTCTGCTAGGGTGGCCCAGATCTGTGGGCTGGCTCGGGATGATACCGCAGATACGCTCAATTATCGGTGTCGCAGGGTCAAGTCCCACGTCTGCCACTTGCTCGTGAAAAGTCCCGGAGCCCGATTAACCAGCTTTCAAATGGGAATAATGGGGCAACACCATCAACTAGCTCGGGAATCGAGCAAGGACCCCTACACAAGGCTGGTGCACGCGGCGACCGCATCTGCTTGGTATTCCCTGGCCCGCCCCGCTCTCCAGACAGATGGCTCTCCCTCGGGCCCCGAGGTCGCCAGCGCCCGCAGCAGGGCGCCCGGTGGCGACCCCCGCCTAGTCCCGGCTTCCCGCCGTGCATACAGCGGGGCGAGCGGCGCCCGCAGCCCGGCTGGAGCTACTCGACCCGGCCCCCGCCCCCGGACTCGAAACGGCCTCTTGCCCCCCTCCTCCGGTCTCACCATGGCGACCACTCAGGTTCGGGGGCCCGACTTCCTGGCCCCGCGGCCCCGGCTCAAGGGCGGCCGGCGGGTCAAAGGTCAAGGGAGCCTCAGAAGAGCGCATGCGCCGGGCATGCGCGTTGCTCCATAGACGCGCGGGGTGTAGGCGGAGACCTAAGGTCTGTAGGCGGGGCCGTGGGCGGGGCCTGCCTCAGCCTCAGACGCTGGGGAAACCTCCTGAGGCTTAGGACACCGGACACCGTAGGCCCCGTGACTACCCTGGGGTGCTAGGAACAAAGAATAACGCCTGTTCTATCCGGGGCGGGGGGGGCAGATACTTCTTCCGTTCATTTTGCCAAAGTATTTGGGACTTAAAGACATAGAATAAACATACATTTCACAAACGTGATAAGGAGTAAGATGCTAAATTCTCACCAATATTTAAGACAGGAAAACTTCAAAAAAGGCTTCAGGGACATCCCTGGTGGTCCAATGGTTAGGAATCCACCTTGCAGCGCAGTGGACAAGGGTTCGATCCCCAAGTCCAGGACCTAAGATCCCACATGCCACAGGGGCAACTAGGCCCAGGCAACAACTGCTGAGCCCTCATGACAAAAAAGATCCCATGTGCTGCAACTAAGACCCGACACAGCCAAATAAATAAATTATAAAAAAAATAACTAGTAGTTAAAAAAAAAAGAAAAATCGGTTTCATTCCAGGTTCTTTCTGTCTAGGAAGGACGGCTCTTCTCACTCCTCCAAGTCTTTGTTCCAATGTCACCTTCTCAGCGAGGCCACCTTGACCCCCTACCAGGGCTGCAACTTGTACTCCATTCCTTTGCTTTTTCAAAAATTTTCGGTTGCATCACACAGCCTAGGGGACCTTAGTTCCCCACCAGGGATTGAACCCATGGCCTTGGCGGTGTAAACGGTGGAGTGAAAGTTCCTCTTTGCTTTTCTACTACCAGCTTTATTGGGAGATAATTCACACCCCACACAATTCGCCCCTTCGAAAGTCACAATTCAATGCTTTTTAGTATACTCACAGTTTGCAACCATCTCCACTAGTTCCAGAACATTTTCATTCCCTGCTTAAAACTCCACACTCATGAGCAGTCACTACCTATTTCCCCCTCTCCTAGTCCCTGGTGACCACTCACTGCCTCCTCTCTCTATGAAGTTCTCTTCTGGGTGTTTTACAGAAATGGAATCATATTATATGGGTTTCCCAGGTGGTGCTAGTGGTAAAGGACCCACCTGCCAATGCAGGAGATGTAAGCAAGGTGGGTTTGATCCCAGGGTGGGAAGATCCTCTGGAGAAGGAAATGGTAACCTGCTCTTGTATTCTTACCTGGAGAATCCCATGGACAGAGGAGTCTGGTGGGCTACAGTCTATAGGGTTGCAAAGAGTTGGACATGACTGAAGCGACTCAACATGCACGCACGTGTCTGGTTTAAACCTCCATTCTTGATCCCTATTTTTTTTTTCCCTGAAACTCTTATCACATTCTATCAAATTATACCATTTATCTGTTCCCTCCCACTAGAATGTGGATTCCTGGTGGGCAAGACCTCTTTTCTCCTTTTCTCTACTCTTGGGCATCAACACCTGGAAGAGTGGCTTTTTAAAAAAAATTTTATTTTCGACTGTACTGGGTCTTTCTTGCCGCACGCAGGTTTTCTTTAGTTTGGGTGAGCGGAGCTACTCCCCTGCTGCAGAGTGTGGGCTCTGGAGCATGGGCTCTGGAGCATGGGCTCAGCAGTTGTGATGCACGGGCTTAGTTGCTCCACGGCACGTGGAATCTTCTCAGACCAGGGATGAACCCATGTCCCCTGCATTGGCAGATGGATTTCTAACCATTGGGCCAGCAGGGAAGTCCTTCATTCCCTGCTGAATGAACAAGAGTCCGGCTGCCTCCTACCGTGTTCTGGACCACCACCCTTCTTTCTTTTCCTCTGGGTCTCCAAATGCAGTCTTTCCTCAGCGCCCTTCCTTTCATCTGAAACGTTCTTCTCAGGGCTCTCTCCAGGGCTCTGTGACCCTTAGGTCTTATCTCTTAGCTTCATCACTTCTCAGACCCTGACCACGGTCTCCCCCTGCATCCCAGGGGCTCCCTTTCATGAAGTTTATCTACTTCACAGTTCTCTGCACACTGTCCATCTGCAAACTTGAGCATAGTCCGGCTCCCCTCTGCCTACTAAAACTGTGCCAAGTGCCTTGAAAAGCCTCGTCTCTCCGGTTCATGACCGGAGCTGCCATCCAGAGAGAACCCGGCCAGGTACCCTTGTGTCGGATGAATGAATGAACTCCCAGCAGGAGCAGAGTGAGGCCTGGGACCAGGTGGAGCCCAGGGCCAAACTACCATCACCCTTACCGCTGTCCCCTTCCCCTTCCAGCCGGCCCAGAGACCACAGTGGCACCAGGGTGGCCAGCTTAGAAAAGTTTAATTGTTGAAAACATCCAGGACACGTGCAGGCCAGTCCCTGCGGGGCTCACACCCCCTTTAATTGGGCTATTAGCTCTGTGACACCCATTTCTTCTGGCTTCAAGTTTGGGGAGCAGGGTGACTGATCCCAGGCCCCTGAGGCTGGAGCTGCTCCAAATGGCCAGGTGGGGGGGCCAGCCCCCTAGACCCTTGACTGGAACTGGGGCAGCAGGCAAGATGGGACGGCATGTGATAACTGAAGGTGCTGAGCGAAGCCAGCCCAAGCTGGGACCAGCCCAGGTCAGAGGAAGGGGGGACAGGGAGCCTAGCGCCTGCCCAGGGACATGCCCCTGAGCTCTCACTCCACCCCACCCCTATGCCCCTGGCTCCACATGCTAGCAGGCAGTGAGGAGAAGTGCCCAGTCCCAGAAAGAGCAGAGATGCGGACAATCCATGGAGACTGCAGCAGGGCCCAGAGGCTGTGGAAATGCCCAACACTCAAAGGAAGTTTGAGTCAACTGACAGATGGGGCTTCTGGAATGAGGTGTGCCAGGGCCAGGAGGTGGCTTCCAGTTTGAGGGAGAGACGTGAGGTGCGTGGGGGCACCAGGCTTTCCTGGAGGCGGCAGTGGAGGGCGAGGCTAGAGGCGGCTGGTGCACAGGCTAGTCCTGGAGAGATGAACCAAGAAGCAGGGTGGAGTTGGGAGGGCCCGGGACGGGGGGGTGGGCGAGCAGGCTGCAGGCCTGAGTCGGGGAGGGATGGGAGAGGATGCTGGCCCCCAACCGGTCCACTCACCCACTCGTCCTCGTCCACGCCTTCGAAGGAGTCCTGTGGGAGCGGGTCCTCCCGGTTCCCCAGCTTTGCCACCATGGCACTCAGCAGCTGGGGACGGGGTGGAGGTGGGAAGTGAATGGTGGTCTCTGCATACAGAGGTCCCAAGTACACTTGGGTCTGGTTGGGTTGGGCCGGGCCAGGCCAAGGTAGGGCCTCTCCCTGCCCTTCCCTGGCTTCCTGAGCCCCACCCCACTACGACGGTCAGTTTCAGAATTTTGGAAGACCTCCCCATCAAACTGTCCAACTAACAGATGGGTGACACCGGCTCCTGGCCCACTCGGGGCTGGACTAGAGAGCTGAAAGGCTGCGCCATGTGCAGCCAGGACCCCTCCACCCCTGCAGCCAGCCCTCTCCCTGCCTACCTCTTCTTTCTTCTGCTGGTCTGACTTCTCCTCCAGGTAGACTGAGGAGGGGGCCCGCCGGGCAGGGGCTTCACGGGGGGCCTGGCTCACTGGGGCGGGACCAGGGACAAGCATCAGGCAGGAGAGAGGCCCCTTGGGACCAGGCTTCCTGGTCCGACCCCTGGGTTCCAGCCCATAGGGGATTCCGTGGCACAGAGTCCAGAGGTGGCACTCACAGCTACTCAACCCTCAGTTCACGTGGCCTGCCCTCGGTACCAGGCTGTGTGCATGTGCTCATGCATATTTGGGGTGGGGGGCTTCTGACAGAAACACAGACCCTGGGCCCTACCCTCTAGGGGCTCAGAGACCAAGTCCAAAGTATAACCACCTGTCCCCAGGAACGCTAGAGCTTCCTGAGTGCCAGCAGGGGTGGAGGGTCAGACTAGGACCTTCTGCCCCTTTCTCCAACCCCTACCTGCTCCCCTTCATCCTCCCCTCCCCCATCGCCCAGGCCCTCATCCTACCTGGGGTCATGCCGGGGGGCTGCAGGCTGAGAAGCCGAGGCGTCCCATTAGCACCTCCCAGCCAGGCCTCAGCACTGAGTGCCGGCTCCCAGCTCACGGCGGTGTCGGGGAACACGTCGTCCTGGAAGAATTCTTTCTGCAGCGATGGAGGAAGGGGCTGCTCTGAGGCACTGAGCAGAGGCCCAGGGCGCACAGGCCTCCACTGGGCAGGCAGTTATGGCGAGACCCAGGACCCCAATCTGAGGTTTCTACGGGGCTCAGAATGTCAGCAGAGTAAGGCGCGCAGATGCCCCACAGAGCAGTGGGTGGGGCAGTCTGGTGACAAGACTAGCCAGGACCCAAAGCCCCTGACAGGGGCCGGGGAGGGCTGGGTGTTACCATGTTACATCCCCAACTCACCCTGACTCGGGGCAGCCGGAAGGCGACAGGCTCCAGGGAGCTCTGGCGAAGTCGCAGGCATCGGGCAAACTCCACCTCCCGCACATCACACTCTGTCTTGGGCAGGAGGATGAATCCCTGGGGTGGCAGGGGAGTGTGAGAAAGTCGCTCAGTCGTGTCCGACTCTTTGCGACCCCATGGACTGTACAGTTCATGGAATTCTCCAGTCCAGAAGACTGGAGTGGATAGCCTTTCCGTCTCCAGGGGATCTTTCCAACCCAGGGATTGAACCCAGGTCTCCCACACTGCAGGCAGATTGATTACCAGCTGAGCCACAGCCTACGCTAGAGTCCAGAGTTCGCTGGCACCCAGACCCCCGGTACCCCCTCACTTAGGACCTCCAGGAGCAAGGCCTAGCCCTGGATGGTGGTGTAATGTTTAAAAACTAGCTCTTGGGAGGAAAAATGTCCTGGTTTGTAGCATTTGCCTAGTTCTATGGTGTAAAAACTGCCCGCCTGGCCAACTTCACGCCAACAATGTGACTGGGGGGATGCAGATACAGTAAGAGAAGCGCTGTAACAGCTCGTGGTAGATCTCTGGCAGACAAGGGCCCACACATTAAGTAACCTCGACAGCACAAATAACAGTGAAGTCAAATAAAATAACTGCTAAGTGATAAATTAAGTATCTATTGCCTTGGTCTTTAATGCAACTTATTTGTGGGTTCATAAAACTTAACCTTATGTAGTTTAATTTTCAGTAATGGGTGAGTTTAACAACCAGGTCCTGAGGCTGCCGGGCACACCCTGCCAGCCGGCGACCCGCGGGTCCCATGGGCCTGTGCAGTTTGCCCATATGGCCACTAGGGGGCGGAGAGCCCGCGGTCCTACCTGGGGACGACCCGGAGTCCGCGCGCCAGCTCACCTTGTGGGGATCGGGCGATGTGAAGCTGTTGCACTCCAGGAAGAAGGGGGCCTCGGGGAGCAGCTCGTACAGGAACACACGGGTATCGCCCTAGGGGTATGGGGTATGGCAGCAGTGAAGCGGCTAGCTTCAGGTGCCTTCCCCGCCATACCTGCCCAAAGCCCCCACCTGTGCGCCCCGGCCCACCTTGCCGGTGAGCAGCACCAGGCCAGTGTCTGGGTCATAGCTGGGCAGCAGGGTTGAGGGAGCCACGTCCAGCCCCAGCACTGCGGAGGGGCCACCAGCCAGGGCCTTGGCTGAGTACAGAAGGAGCTGGCGCTCGCTTCGGCTGCAAGGGGACAGAAGCAGGTCCTCAGAGCAGGAGGGGCCTGGGGCAGGCATGATAAGGACTCCACAGCATGTCTGGGCTTTTTTCCCCAACATTCTGCTCTAGGACCCTTGCTCCAACCAGGCTGACACCCTCTGGGCCGTTCCACCCAGAGTCCACTGCCCTCTCCTCCGGATCTGTGGTTACCAGTCCCTTTGTGACCCAGGTCAGAGATACCTCTCTTAGGAGGCCCCCCCACCCCCCGATCCTCCCCCCAGAGCACAAAATGCCCCTCCCCTGGACCTCTCCAGGAGGCTTGGTTCTGTTTTCTGTGCTTCATCTGGTCCCCACCAGGAATGGGCTCCTCACACCTGGGACAGATCTCATCCTTCTGGGCCCCCAGTTGATTCCTCCCCATCTCTCTCCCTCTCATCCACCCGTCCATCCATCCACCCCACCATCCATCCACTGATCCACCTATCCATCCAACCATCCATCTATCCATCTACCCATCCATCCACTCAACCATCCATCCATCCACCTACCCATCCATCCACCCACCCACCCATTCATCCTTCCAACCATCCATCCATCCATCCATCCATCCACCTACCTATCCATCCATCCATCCATCCAACCATCCATCCACCCCACCATCCATCCACTGACCTACCTATCCATCTATCCATCTGTCCATCCATCCATCCACCCAACCATCCATCTGTCCAAACATCCATCCACCCACCCACCCAACCATCTATTCATCCTCCCAGCCATCCATTCACCCATCCATCTATCTATCCATCCATCCACCCAACTATCCATCCAATAAGTGAGGGTGGGGACAGCTTCTGCACACCTAACAGGTGTACATGTATCTTGGGGACGGGGCACGGTGGATGCTGAGGTCTGGGGATGGGAATGGTGATCCCAGAGTCCTCACCTGTCAAAGCCTGACACCAAGAGATAGTGACCGTCACACACCCACACAACGCGGGCTCCACGGGCCCCCTCAGGCCCTGGGCCTTCCTGTTAGGATACAGCATATAAGGCCCGGCTGGGACCCCCACCGGGTCTGAGGGCTGCCCCCAGCCCATCCTGCTCACCTGCAGGGGCTCAGGGCTACCCCGGGGCTCGTAGATCCGCAAGCGCCCGTCTTTGCAGACAGTGGCCAGCTGCTGCCCATTGGGGCTCCAGGCCAGGCCAAAGATCTGGGGGCAGGTGGAAACGTTGAGAAGCAGCCTCTTGCCCCATGGCTGGGCACCTGCCCCCCAGAACTATCCTACCTGATCCCGGTGGCCCTGTAGCCTCAGCCGCTCAGCTCCAACCTTGAGGTCCCAAATCCGAACAGTGAGATCGTAGGAGGAGGAGGCCAGTACATCAGCCGCCAGAGGGTGGAAGCGCAGAGAATAGATCTTCTCGGTGTGACCTGGGGTTGAGGTGTGGGGTGACACTGAGCCCCCCGGGAGCCTCTACCCACCCCCCAGCCCCCACCCAGGCCCCCCTCACCTGTGAGTACGGCCTCGGGCATAGTGAGCACCTCCTGCAGGCCCTTGGGGGGCACCCGCCACAGCCGGATCCTGGCGTCCTCCCCGGCTGCAGGGTGAGCAGGCTTGTTACTGCTGGCCCAAGGCCCCCAGGCTTCCCTTGAGCCCATTTGGGGCCCCAGGACCCTCCCTCAAGCCCAGCGCCCAGCCCAGCCTCTTTACCCACGGCGAGGCGGTGGGGGTCAAAGGGATCCCAGGCCAGATCGGTCACAGCCACCCCATTCTGCAGCGTGGGCAGTGCAGTGTCGGGCAGACGGCCAGGCTTCCGCAGCTGTGGGAGGTGCCCCCACCCCGAGGCCCATCAGTAACAGGCAGGAGAGCCCGGTCCCAGTGGCTGCAGGGCAAGCGGCATGTCTGGGCCTCACTGTCTGCAGCTGACGACCCCCCCGGGTGATGCCCAAGCTCTGTGCTCAGCCACCTTGTGCTCTGAGCCCCAAGTGCAGACCGTGAGGCCCCCAGGAAGTGAGGGAGTGGTGGGAGGAGCTCAGGCTTGGGGCTCAGGGGGCCTGGGTTTGATTCCCAGCTCCACACTTACACAGCATGTGACCCCATGGGTCACTTATCTTCTCTGTGCCTCACCACTCTCATCTGTAAGACGAGGATAAGAATGGCACCCCCAGCACGGGATACTTGGCGGGGTGCCTGGCACATGGTTTCAGCCTAGAGAAGGTGAGCTGGCATGGGCACTCAACGCCTTCAGCATCCTGCAGGGGGACATGGGGGCTGAGTGGTGGGGCTGGCCCTCACCTCCAGCACGGCCACCTGCCCCCCGCTGCTGAGCAGGGGCACAGCCACACGCAGCTGGTTGGCGCAGAAGCCGTCACTCTCGCCGGGCGTCGTGAGGTTGAGCCCCTTGAGGTTGGTGATGTGGCTGTCTCGGTGCAGGACGTTGCCCTGAGCGTGCCGGAACTTGGAACTGGGGCCTGGGTGCAGGGGGCAGCAGGGACATGGAGCCACGTGAGGTGAGGGTCCCCAGCCTGCCCACCCTGGGAAGTCCTGCAGGGGCACCCGGGCCAGCCCTGAATCTGGGCCTCCTGCTCCCCTCGGCAAAGGACCCCAGCCTCTGCTGGTCCAGCCAACACAACCGCCCAGATCTCAGAAAGTACAGGCCATTGAGACTCACTTCACCCCACAAGGAAGTGACTTGTACAGGAGGGGAGTCAGGACTGGGGTGCAGAGGAGGGCGGCTGGGGTGGGGGGTGGCCCACGGCACCCGTGCTAGGGGCTCACGCTCACCCAGCAGGCTCTGCAGGGACCGCTGGCTGGGGCTGGTGCCGATGCCACTGGTGCTGGTGAGCGAGGGCCCCAGGCTGGAGGGCGTGGAGGGCGAGGTCAGCGAGCTGGGTGTGGAGGAGAAGCCCTCCTGGGGGAGAAGCATCTGGTCAGCCAGCGGGCCCCCTGTGGGTGGGTGGTCCGCCAGGGTCTGGGGTCATCACCCTGGGACACGGGTGGGCGGGAATCCCCACTGCAGGATGTGGGGTTGGGGACACAATCACTGGCGAGGCAGGGGGTACCATGGGGGTGAGCCGAGCTTTAGCGCACGGGGCAGCGGGTGGCAGCTGCCGGCTCCTGACTTTGTGGAAAAGCGGGCCCGGAGTGGTCAGGATTGTTCAAGAGAGGCTAGAAATTTAGATTTTTTTTGTGTGTGAAAGTCTCACTTCCTAGGCGTTTTGCACGATTTTGAAAACGCTGGGGTTCTTCACTTCTGCTTCTCGAGTTTCTCACACTTGTGGGGCAGGCCACACACTGCGGCCCGCCTGGACCCCTGCCCCCTGCTGATACTCACGCTGGGGTCTGCGTCACCCACAGGCGTCCCCACGGGCTGGGCTGTGGCAGGGGTGAGCTCTGCAGGGGGTGCCAGGCAGGAAGTGAAGCTGGGGTGGGCCCGGCGGGCGGGGTGCAGGCTGACCCTCTGCACCTGTGGGGAGAGGTCCAACAGTGGAGGCAGGAGAGGCAGGGGCCCAGGGAGTGGGGGGGACACTGGGCCGCTGAGTGCCAGTCACGGCTGGAGGGGCTGTCAGCCAGGCCCCGGCCTTACCTGCTGGTTGCTCCCCGCCCACCAGGCGTGGGAGTCGGAGGCGGGCACACAGCCTGCGGTGTCCGGGAACAGGTCTTCGTGGAACTCCACGGTCTGGCGGCAGACAGGGGCAGGCTGGTGAGCTCGGGGTCCCCCACCCCAGGCCCTCAAGGCCCCTCCCGCAGGACCCCTCACCTTGCGGGGTACGTGGTAGCTGATGGGCACGATGGCCGTGTCGCTCAGCTGCAGGACTCGCAGCACCTCGCAGCCCATGACGGCCAGCGCCCGCCGGGGCACGAGGGCCGCCCCCCGCAGCACGCTCTCCAGGAGGCACTGGGTCACTGGTGGGGACATGGCGGGCGGAGGACTGTCAGGGCGGGCCAGGGAAGGGGGTGATGGTGCAGGGTGGGGGAGGCAAGCAGGGCTTACCCGGGCTCAGTGCTGGCTGCTGGGGGGCCACCTCATAGCAGTAGAGCTGGTTCTCTCCCTGTAACGAAGCCCACCCAAGCGCCGTGCTGACCGTGCTGGCGGTCTGGGCTGCCCGGCCCCACTCTGGCCACCCCATCCCTCCCCAAGGACTGAGTCAACAGCACCACCATGGCAGATGCCTATTAAGCACCAAGCCGAGCTGGGGTGCCGCGCCCTGGAGATCAGTATCACAAGTGACAGCCGGGTGCTCGTCTGCTCCATTCCCAGCCTCGTCCTCAGGCAGCTCATACTCTGGGCTGTGACCCTGACTGTGTGCCCGTAGCCCCTGGCAGGGGCTGGAGCCCAGGCAGCACTGTCCCAGCTCCCCCTCTATGTGGGGGCGGTGAGCATCCTACACTCTCTACTTTGCCAGTCGGGTCCAGCTGTGGCCTGACGTGGGTGGTTCTCCTCACCTTTCCTGCCAGGACCAGGAGCCCCGAGTCTGGGTCCAGCAGGGGCATCAGAGACCTGGGGGAGAGAGACAGCAGGTCGTGGGAATACAGCCAAGTCCCCATGACCAAGGGGCGGCAGCAGGGCTGAGACTGTCACAAGCCTAGACAGGGGCTCAGGCCAAACTCAACCAGGGCCCGGAGGGGTGCAGTGGCATCCACGCTGGTGTCCGGGGACCCTCCAACCACCCACTCTCCCCATGCTCCTGACATGCCCCCGCTTCCCAGCCTTTCTTTTCTGGGGTCCATCTGCCCAGGGCTTCCCTAGTGGCTCAGTAAAGAACCCATCTGTAAGGCAGGAGACCAGAGTTCGACCCCTGGGTGGGAAGGAAATGGCAACCCACTTCAGTATTCTTGGCTGGAGAAGCCCATGGGCAGATGAGCCTGGTGTGCTGCAGTCCATGGGGTCACGGAGTCAGACCTTACAGAGTGACTAACACCATTTCCATCTGCCCAGCTGCTTCCTCCCAGGACTGTGCCAGGCCCTGGGCACAAGGGAGCTGCTCCCCACCCCCCCTTTCTGTACCTCAGCCCTGATCTCCTCCCAAGCTCAGTAGTGCCAGGAAACCACCCCACCCCCACCAACCCCCAATGTAGGTTTTGTCTGTGGTCTCACTCCAACAGCCTAGACACCAGGCCAGGGAAGGTGGGAGGTGGTTGGAACCGAGGACTGCCTCCATCCCTCCATCCCTACCTGGCACAGCCCGGACTGCACTAGGGCTTGGGGCTGTCGCCTCGGTCACCCGGCTCCTAGGCCTCGATGGCCTCGTAGAGGCCCAGCACCCGCCTCGGCAGCACTTGTGAGCCCGTGCCTGAGCCTGAGCCAGGGGCCGAAGGCAAGGGCTGCTTCCTGCCCTGCTTCCCAGCCTCTGTGCTCTCCATCCCCCCATTCCCCAGGTGGGCCCTGGGGCAGGGCAGAGGCTGGGGGCAGAGGGGCCAGGCTGGAAGCCCCCGGCGTCCCTGCCGCTCTTGGCCAATGGCCTGTCACTGCCCAGGGGTTTACTCCTCTTTTTCTCCTGGGCCCTGCAGAGCCCCCGGCAGCCCACCAGCCCTGTGAGTGCCGCCTTCCAGGCCCTGAGTTGCGGGGAGGAAGGCGGGGAGACACCCAGGAGCACTCGGACAGGCGGCTTCATCTGTTTCCCGCTTCTGGTCTGGTGTCACGTTCCTGGGGACCCCCGGGCCTGGACCCCCACCTCAACACGGACACACTCATCCTCAGATGCAACCCCACCGCCCTCGCGGTGGTCCCAGGGGTCAGAGGTTGCCCAGCTGTGGCAGCTGCCTTCGGCCCTCACCCAGGCAACAAAGGGCCCAGCCTACACGGTCCCCTGCCAGCCAGCTGCCCACCTGCCCCCGCCCTCACTGGAAGGGAGCCAGGGAGGACTGGGAAGCTGGGTGGGGCCCTGGGTGTCTCCAACAGCTTCCTTGAGCTCACCTGTGAGCAACACAGCCTCTAATTACCTCGGGCTCTGCAGGGTGAACTGGGCTCAGAACTGCCGTTCCTGGCCTGATCTGACCACTGCCCGCTGTTGGGGGGGAGGGGGAGCAGGGGAACAAAGTGGTCATGTGATCTCTGACATCTCCTGCCCTAACACCAGCTCCAGTGGGAGGGCAGACGCAGGTCCCTTTGGCGGCTCTAACTGGACTTTCACTCACGTCATTCATTCCTGGTTGAGCTGGTTGGTGCCCAGACCTTAGCTGGGCTGTCAGCTGTGACCAAAGGTGAGTGTAACAGGCCCCCATCTCTGTCCTCAAAAGCTCACAGCCTAGGTGATAGGCAGATACAATTCCACAGGCAAACACGTGAAGGAAGAGCTTTCTGAGGACACATGGCAAGAGGGCAGAAGGGCCTGACTCTGGCTGGCCACAGAGGAGGGGGCGTTTCATATGACCCAAAGGTTAAGGAGGGAGTTCCAGGCAGGAAGGGAACTTCGCACGTGCGAAGGCCCTGTGGCAGGCAGGTGCACGGCCTTGTTTGAGGAACAGGAAGTAGGACGACCTGGCTGGTGGCCTGGGCAGTGATGGAGGGTCTGAGGCCAAGGGTGGGGTGGCAGAAGCCACCCAGAGCAAGGCCTGGGGCATCAGGAAGGGAGTTCAGCCTCCTCCCGTCAGGTGAGCAACAAAGAAGCAAATGACACATCTCGAGAAAGGTAGGATTAGATTTGTGCAGAGCAGAGATCACAGTGTAGAGACGGGCAGGAGGAATGAAAACAAGAGTCTGAGAGCAAGTGGGCTGGGCAGGGAGTCTTGCCATCCTGCTGCTGCCATGGCGAGAAATGGTGGGAGCGGCCTGCCGGTTCCACCCTGGCATTGGTGGCTCACTGGTGCTCTAAACCAACCTCCTGTAGAGGCTCGACCTGGCACCCCCCCCCCCCAGCCCCGTCGGCCCTGGCTGGCCGGCCCACTGACTCAGATGCTAGGGGCGCGGGGGCAGGAAGTCATGGAGGGCAGGGCTGGCTTCTCTGACAGGTCAGGCCAGTCTTCCTCGCCTTGGGCAGAGCTACCTGAGCAGCTCCGCCAGGCAGGAGCATCCTGCCCCTGCTGTTGCACAGGCCAGGAAACGGGGTCATGGCACTCGGCCCTGAGGGTTGGCCAACAGCTGGCACGGGCCTGACCCCAGGCCTTGTAAAGACAGCCAAGCCAGGTCTGGATCTGGAATGCAGAACCAAGCCCCAGCCTGGCACGGGGCCAGAGGGCATGAAAGCTGGCGAGGGCATCTCTCCTGCTGCTGTGGCACCGGGGGAAGGGCTGGAATCTGGGACTGCCACTAGGAATGGGTTTGACCTGGGTCTGGAGGTCTGCTCTGGACTCAAAGCCATGGAAAGTCTAAAGCCTGGATCTGCCCCCGACCTCTGAGCCCAGGTCCCAAAAGATGGGAGAACAAGGGTGGTGTCAAGTGGGTCCTGTGGGGGAGGGCTTGTTGTTCACTCGCAAAGTCGTGTCCTAGTCTTTGTGACCCCATGGACTGCAGCACTCCAGGCTTCCCTGTCCTTCACCATCTCCCGGAACTTGCTCAAACGTCCATTGAGTCGAGAGGGGTCAGCCTCTGATAATCCCACCAGCTTTCCCAACACTGCTGCAAATAACACAGGAAGGACTGCAGGGAGCCTGCCAGGAAAAGCAGCTTCAAGAACCCTCCCCTAGTTCTCTCCGCTAGCCCATCACTCTACTCAGACCCACCACCTAGACATCCAGGCACTGCCACTGGTCCAAAGCAGTCCAGCTCCCTTGGTTCTGTTCTTATCACCCAGGCTGGCCAGTGGGGTCTGCCCAAATCAAGCCCTGACCCCCACCCCCACTCCCTTGCTCCCTTAGAACGAGGCCCTAAGACAGGGTAGTGCCTTGACACCAAAAGAGGACAGGATGGAGAAACTGGGGGGTGGTGTCTCCTGGAACCTCCTTCAATTTCTGGGTGGACGGGAGCATGGCCAGTGTGAGCCTAGGCTCGGGATCAGGGAGGGGGCTGGATGCTTTAAGCAGGGGGTATCTCACTACCAGCAAGAACAGGTCACAGAGGTGAGAAGCCCAGGACCTGTCAGTTAGTCCTGTTCCTTTAGGAGCGTCGGGCTGGACTTCCCTGAGAGCCTTAGGGGGGACATGGGGCTCAAGGGCAGAGGCACAGGGACAGTCTGAGCAGAGCCACAAGGTACCGACCGCAGACTCAAACCCTGAAGGGAGCAGGGGGAGTGCAGCAGTCTGGGGTGGGGTGACGGGGCACAGCGGGGACGGGGGCGACCTGTGAGTCTGGGCCTTGGTCACAGGGAGCAGCAGCCACCCAGCCTCGGCTGACAGTTTCCGCTCAAGGCAAGCCGGGAAGTTCCATTCTAATGTGAAAGCATTGGACTTTTCAGTGTGGCCAGTAGCTTCCAACTTTGAAAAAGTCCCGCGTGAGTCAAATGAAATACATTTGAGGGCCTGCACACTGACCTAGGAGCAGACATTCAGGGGTTTGCAAGGCACACCCCACATCCACATAAAACAGCAAAAACGAGGGGTGCAGACCTCTGCCCATCCTGGAAGGCGGCCCTGTGGGGGGAGAGGTCCTGAGGAGGAGCAGAGCTGAAAAAGAAAGTCTGGGAGGTCACTGTTGGTGGCTGAATCCCGCTTAGCCCTGCAAGAGACTAGACATGGAGGCCACCCTGCCTTCTGGGGGCCATCAAGTTCTTCAAAAGCCACTCAACTGCCTCCCTCAGGAACTGGTGTGGCCGTCTGCTGGGATAAGCCATCAGGCCCCCCGAGATTTGAGCTGGCCCAGCCAAAGGCGCTGGCTGAAGGCTGGGCTGGATGGGGTGGTGGGTGTCCTGGAGCCTGGCTGCAAGTCAGGAGCTGAGCTGGTCTCTAAAGGCTCCAAGGCACAATTCTGACCACAAGTGCCGAGGGGGTGGGGTCGGGGGGAGGGCAGAGCAGAGTGTTTTCCTGGAAGCCTCCAAGGCAGGGGATTTTTCTGGACTAGTCCAGCCCCTGGCACCCTCCCCTTCTGCCCCATCAAAGGGCCACTGTCAGCGGCACTCAGGCCCCACCTACTGACAGTGAGGCCCAACCTGGCGCTTCAACCCAGCATCCCCCAGCACATCTGGCCTTGACGCTGCCAGTAACTGTGGCTGGTGTGTCACTTTCCCTTCCTGTGTCTCAGCCCCTCCATCTAAGACACAGGGAAAGCGGTCCAGAGCAAAGGTCGGGCAAAAGGACCCCAGGACTCAGATTTGGCATATCGAGGTTGTGCCTATGAGGCTCGGAGAAAGGCTGTGTGTGTGTGGCCTCCCAGAAGTTCTTGAAATTGGGATTAGCAACCAACAAGAGCACACTTAAAGAGATTTCACCTAAAAATGCAGATTTCCAGTTTTCCCTGAAAAATCGCAAGTTCTGGCAGGCTGGGACAGGTCATCGGGGCTGCCCTCCCTAGGTCTCGAGAGGCTCTGGGCAGGTTGGGGGGCATTCCTTGAGTTTAAATCACCTGCCTGGTGTGTCCTACCTCATCTAGGTTTGGGACGCTTGGTCTCACTAGATATTCGCTCTTTTTTTTTTTTTCCCCCACAAAACACAGGGGTCTGCAAACTGGACCGGGCTGGACCGCGGGACTCCTATGACTCTCTCCCGGTCGCCGGGTCGGTAGGGCGGCCGGGCGAGGACCAGCCTGCCGGGCCTGAAGACCCTTTCGGCCAGGAGAGGAGGCGGGTCTCCGCCGGCTCCGCCCCGGCCAATTGGGGGCGGCCCCGCCCCCGGCAGCGGCGGCCCCGCCCCCCGGCTCTTAAGGCGGGACCCGCCTCGGGCCAGGCGACTCCGCAGCCCGAGCTAGGGGCAGGGAGACACGGACGCCTACTGCTTCGGGATCTAGCGATTCGGGACCCCGGTAGCCGGGCTGGGAAGCACTGAGGCCGCGGCGCGTCCCGCCCGGCTCCCGCCGCCGCCGCCGCCGCCCGGTGAGTGTCTGCTGGGCTTGGGGGCTGCGGGGTGGGAACGCAGGGCGCCCCGGGCGGGCTGTGCACACGCGCCGATCACGCGCGCGGACCTCCCGCCACCGCCTCCCCCCTCCACCACCCCCGTCCGCCGCGCGCACACGCACCCAGGGCGGGCACGCGGGCCCCCAAGTCCTTGCAAGATCACCTGGGCCAACTCGCCGTGTGCCCCAGCCCGTCCCCCTATCTGGCAGTCCTCGGGCGCCGACAGCTCCACAGCCCGGGGTGAGGGCGCGCGCGCGCGCGTACGCGGCTCACCGGCCTGCGGGGCTGCGAGCAGACGAAATAAACACCCCCTCCCTCGCTTCCTCCTCCCACGGCTGGGCCCTCCGGCATGACCAGTTTTATGAATCAAACCCCTTTGAGGGGCTGGCTAGGACAGTCTTAGGTTACTTCTACCTCCTGGAGTGACACAGTCTGGTTCTGGTCACAGATAACCCCTAACCCCGATCCCCGCCCCCCTGTGCAGATCCACGGCCTGGGCTCGGCGCTGAGGGCCCCTGACACTCAGGGCAGAGCATGGGGGCCACTGGCATGCAGCCCCATTGGAGCCGGGTATGGACCTTGCCTGGCTGGCTGGGGTCGTACTCCAGGTATTAGGCTGGCCCATCTCTGCCTCTTCCAGGGAAGGGGCTTTGCTCAGGCTGAGAACCCAGTGGCCTGGAGCCAGCCTAATCTATTGTGTCCCTGGGCTGGCAGCCCTGGGGCCTGAAGGCTGCGAGGTCCCCTGTGGTCACTGGCAGGCCAGCTGATTGGTGCCAAGCATTCTGCCTCACCCTCATTCGTTAACGATTACCACACCAGGGTCGCTGACTACCCCTCCTGTTGGGGCTGAGGGGTGGAGTGTGAAAGGTGGGAAGGAGGAAGTGGCCCTGAGGGTCACTCTGCTCAACTTCTGCACCAAGGGCAGGTGAGGCTCCGGATGGAGTGTGGCACCAAGACCCAGAGCCCCCTCTCTCCAGGCCAAGAGCCTCCAGGGCCGGGGGCGGGGGGGACTCAACTAAATCTCGAGGTCCCATCCAACTAGGCTAGACTTTGGGCATTGGGGACACAGAGGGGTGGCTGGGCAGGTGACCTCTGAGTGGGGTCAGCAGGTTCAGCGGGCCATGATGCCCAGTATGGGCCCAGCTGTTGGCAAGGCCCAAGAGGGCTGAAGCAGGCGGGCGCAGGGGGATGGGAGAGCAGTCTCCTGAGTTTGCGGTCTTCTCCCAAGGGAATCAGCCCCCAGAGCTTCTGTAAACAGAGTGTCAGAGGCAGGAAGAGGGCTCTGGTAATGAGCAGCCCAGCTGGATTCCCTCCAGACCATTATCTGACCCCCCACCCCCCCTCCGGCCCAGGGAGGATGAGCACACACGTGCCAGGCTGGGGGCCTGGGCACTGACTGTCCCTACCTCCCCCGGCCTCCTGCAGCTGCAGACTGGGACCTGAGGGTCCAGAGGGTCACCTTGGGCGGGTGGCCCAGGGCAATAGCTGGTATGGCACCACGTTCTCCAGACCCTGGACGTGGAGGAGGAGGGGTTCAACATGATAAAGTCCCTCAGACAGTGCCCACACCTGTGCTTGCCCCAGGCAAATGTCCCCAGGGAGATGGCCTGGGCAGGAGAGGGGTCCTGACCACCTCCACTGGTTGGGGAGCTAAGTCAAGTCCCAGGTAAAGAGAGCTGAGTCCTTGTGGGGACTTTTAAGTGGACACCACCCCTGGGCCGGGCAGCTCCTGGGATCAGGGGGGCAGGGTCTCAGCTGGGCCCTGGAGGCAGCTCCCACCTCAGCAGGCCAGCCAGCCAGTTCTTCTAAGTGACCGGAGAGAAGGCTGGGTGAGCCCTCTGCCCACAGAAGCAACCCTGACACTGGCAGGCCCTGAGCTCATGGGAGGGACAGCAGTGCCACTTCACGGGGTTAATGATCCCTCCTGGAGCCCCCCTCCAAGTCCCCTCCCTGGGCCAAGGAGCCCAAGGCTCTGCACTGCCAAGAAAACCAGCTCCCCTCACTGCTGTGGAATTTGAGAGTTCTTGGAGAAGGGGGAGGGCGTGTGTGTGTGTGTGTGTGTGTGTGTGTGTCTCAAAGCACAGCCCAGTGGGCGTGTGTCTGGCGTGGGCATGTGTCTGCGCGCGCGCGTGACCAGAGCACGGCTGTGTTTAGGGGCAGGCAGGGGTGCCCTGAGGGGGGGCAGGGGCTCGGCCTCCCTCCTTTTATCGGTTTCCACATTCCAGAGGCAGCCGGACTGCTTTCTCTCAGCTGGCTGGGCCGCCTGGCCGGCCAGGCCCGTGGGCCTCCCCCGCGTTTCCTCATTCCAGCCTCCCCGGGTATGAGGAGGCTGGAGCGGGCGCCCCCACACATGCACCAGGCCACCTTAGGACTGGAAGTGGGGGCAGGCGAGGGGCCAGTTTTTTCCTAAGGTGGGGGACAGCCCCCACCAGTCTCCTCCCGGGGAACGCAATAAGGCTCTAACATTCCTTGGAGGCTGCCTGAGAGATTTAATTAAGGAGGAAGGAGGGAGCTGGCCTGAGCTGAGAAGAGGCTGCGGTGGCCCTGGGGCCCACATGGGCAGCAGTGAGAGGTGAGAGGCAGGGTCGTGGCCCGCCCCTCGACTGACGCCACCTGCCCACCGATCAGCTCACAGACCCTGCAGAGGGCCTCCTCTGCGGCAGGGTGACCAAGAGCCCCAGGCATGAGGGCATCAGAAGAGCAAGCATCCCTCTGGGGGAGGGGCTTCTACCTCCTTCTCACATCCCGTCTAGGCTGCACACAGCCTGGGCCCAGCTCACTTGGGGCTGGTGGCCTCCCTTAGTGACTAAGGTCTGTCTTCCCCTGGCAAATTCAGGGTTAATTGCAGGGTTAGGGCCCTACCTGATGGGTGTCTTGGCCCTGGGTGGTGACAGGGCGGTGAGGAGGCCCCGTCTCTGAGCCCAGCCCCGGTGGCATCACACTGGCACGTGCCGATGGTGGCATCTAGACCAGCCCATTCTGAGTTGGGCCGCAGGTGTCCTGCAGGGTGGCACCTGCACTGACCAAGAAGGCGCGTCCTGCTGCCCCGAGGGCTTCCTGGAGCTGGCAACTGCCCTTAGTCACCGGTTTCCCTCCCCTGGGCTGACAGGTCCGGCGGCTGCCAAGTCACACACAGTGCCCCAGACGGCACCCACCCAGAGCCAGCAGCTCCTGCCGTGGAGTGGGGCAGGGAGGGGGCCTGGCCCGGCTCTTCCGGTGCTGCCAGCTCAGGGATCAAGGCTTCCGGGGACAGGGAGACAGGCTGCCATACAGACTGCCTGCCTCGGCGACCCTCTGCCCGAGGATCTTTGAGGCCAGGCTAGGCAAGGAGACCCACCCACCCAAAGAGCTCTGAAACACAACTCTGCCCAGTGTTCACCCCAGAAAATCTTACTAAATTGCCTGGGGGAGGGCTGGGTCCGAGCACTAGAACTTTTCTAAAGCTTCCTGGTGATTTTCAATATGCAGCCCTACAATTGAGAAGCCCTACAGGTGGGAGATGGAAGGGAAAGGAAGGGAAGGGACCTGGATGAAGTCGTGGTGTGGTGTGTCGGGCCCTATCCACAGCAAGAACAGAACCGGCTGGAGGTGGTGACACCAAGAGTGGTGGGCCCACCCCTGACTGGCTTAATCACAGGGCAGGGCGAGGACCCCCCCACCCTCACCCCAAGGGCTATCTCTGGGGAACCTGAGGCTCAGTTCCCTCGGCCCCTTCCACCAGGGCCCAGGATCAAGACCCCCGCCTGCTGGGCCAGGGGCTGCTGCCCGCTTAGGGATGGGGAGGCGGGTGGACCCGACCCGGACCCAGAGCCTCCTCAGACACGTCAGCGAAACCGGAGCCAGCCGTCCTGGCTGCCGGCACAGTCTCGCCTGCCTGGGGGGTTGGCAGACTCCTGGGCTGGGCTACTGCCAGGCCCAGCCGGCCGGCGTTGGGAGCTGCGGGGTCAGAGCCACAGCCCAGACCCTGGGTACCCACTCTGAAGCATCGGGTGCAGGAAGGGGCATGTGCCCACTGCTGTCTGCCTGTACCCACCCCTGCCCAGTGAATAGTCACGGAAGACGCTTCAGCCTCAGGTCTGGAGCCTGGGTCCCGCCCGCTTGCCAGTCCTGCCTGACCCAGGGCCTGTGTGTGAGTAGGTGCCCGCAGGTGTGTCCCATGCTAAGGGGTGGGTGGGGACACTCTGGGTCCCTGAGAGCTGAAATGACCACATTCTTACTCACAGAGTCCCTCCTCCTGCTCCCCACCCCCCATCACATGCTGAAGTGCCGGCCAAAGGACAGCTCACTTCCCCACCTCCTTCTAGAACGAAAGATGCCCCCAGCACCGCCCCAGCCTGCTTGCTCCAGCTTCTCCCACTTTTCCATGCCCAAGCCCGGTGGGCAGCCCGTGTGTGGAGGCCCCACCCTGGGCCCACAGGAGCCTTGTCTGTGCTGAAATGTATGCATCATGGCTCCCCTACCCCACACGTGCAGAGGTTTCATGGGTGACACCCTCAGTAGGTAATGTTTACCGACCCACTTATTTAGAAACCACTCAGAATGTTCTCCAAATACAAACTAAACAGCCCTGAGACTCAGGGGCTGTACCCACCCCACAGCCCCTGCTTCACAGATGGGAACTGAGGCGAAGGGCTGGGGCCAGGCGGCCAGTACAGGCAGTTGGACCCCAAAGCCCCACCCTGGCTCGGTCCCCTGGCGGGCCCTGTAGTGGGGCCAGGCCAAGGCAAGTCCATGAGGAGTGGGCAGGCCCTGGACACTCTGCCCCCCACCCCAGGGCTGTTGCCAGCACCCCCACACACCCTCTGCAGAGGGCGAGGTCCCGCCGCCCTGCTGGAGTCAGCAGATCAGATATCAAAGCCCAGGCCCCTGGTCCTTCAGAGCTGCTGAAATTGCAAGGGCCAGGGCAGCCGTGACCCCGGGGAGACGCTCCCGCCCCCAACGCACAAACACACGCCAGCACGCGCCCAGACGGGCGGAATCGCTCCCAGAACTTGTTAAAGGAACTTCCCCATTTCAAACAGACAGGAGGACATGGAACCACAACCCTGGGTGCTCAGAGCCAAGTCCAGGTGAAGCAGGGCTGGGGAGACACAGTCCACAGGTGAGGAGGGAGCTCAGAACGTGTATGGGGCGGAACTGGCCTTCGGCTGCCCCACCACTGCCCCTCCATGGTCAGCCTTTACCCTCTGGGGCCCTCTCATTGGTTCCTGGTGGCAGAGCCCCCAGAGCTGACTGCCCCGAGCTGTCACCTTCCCACGCCTCAGTGCCAGCCGCTCTCTGGATGGGGGAAGTGGGGTTCAGGTGAAAACACTCAGCCCTGCACCTTAGGGCTGGGAGGCAGGGTGGCTGCTGCCTGTGGGGTCTCCCCAGCAGAGAATGCCACCCCCTACCCTCTGCCAGCTCGGCCAGACAGACCCCCAGCATCCCTGCCTCCCCCTGCCCAGGAGGACTTCACTGATTAAAGGGCCAGCAGACTATAGAGGGAAGCTCAGAGTCCATGCCGGGCCTCTCCTCAATGCAGAATGGGAAACACACCCAATATGCATCTCAGGCCCCCAGAGACCATGCCTGGCCTCTTGGTGCCAAGCACCCCAGCCCTGGGAGGTGTCCTTTCTGAAATGCCCGGGTGCACAGATGGGGAAACTGGGGTGCCGAGAGGAGCCTGCTGCCTGTGACCTCACACCTCGAATGCCCCTGACCCAGGGCTGCCAGACTGGAGTGTGGGGCTTTTAGCCGTGACCTTGTGTAAGGCCCAGGGGGAGCTGAAGCTGTAGGGGTGGCCGGGCTGGCTGTGGGTAGGGACCCCCCTGTCCCCGAGCCTGCCTACTCCCGTCCTGACCCTGCTTGCCCCCTGCCAGGAGGGCAACTTCAAGGAGAGGCGGCTCACCCCAGACGCGGGTGAGGGGGCGGGGGTCGCTCCCAGCACATCTGGTGGCCAGGCCGTACCCGCCCCTCTGAGTCAGTACGGGTGGAGCGGGCCCAGGCGGGGGCGGAGGCTGGGTGCGGCCCAGAGCCCCCTGGGGATGGCGCCAGCGGGGCCACGGCGCGCCAGGCCTCTGGGTTCTGGCCGAGCTTCCCCGCAGTTCACTCAGCAGAGATGTTCTCTGGGACGCAGGGAAGCAAAAGCCGACACGGCCACCCCTCGGGGAGAGGACTGCAGGACCTAGAGAGCAAAGACCAGGGCACAGGCCAGGGTCAGGCCTCCGGAGGGTGGTCATCGGCGTTAAAGACCGAGGGTCAGAGGGGACCCTGCAGGTGGGCAGCTCTAGGCAGGCCCAACCTGGTGATGGGCTTTTACCCAGAGCTGGCCCGACACCATCGCGGCCTCTGGGGGACAACCTGCCCCTTCTGGACTCAGGTCCAGGAGCCCACGACCCCAGAGAGGGCAGCCCAATGCACAGCAGTGGGCAGCACGCCGGCCGGGGGGCCCTGTTACCTGCGTGGCTGGAAGGCTGGCCAGTGTGGGGGAGGGGAGGCTGAGCCTCAGCACAAAAGGCCCTTGTGTGAGCTGGAGACACCTGGAGGGGACGTGTGCTGGCCTCTCAGGGGGTCTAGGGGCCTACGGGGCCGGGGGACTGCTGCTAGCGTGGCCCCCGGCTCCCCGCAGAAGCTTAAGTGAAGGGGGCCCGTGCTGTGGCCCCATCCTGTCTCAGGCAGTTCCGGCTACGAGTGGGAGCTGGAGCCGCTGGGAGAGCTACCCCCACAAGGGCAGGACTGGGCCCCGCGTCAGGAGGGCAGGCCCAGCCGCACCTGGACATGGTTAAGGAGCTGGGCTCCAGCTCAGATTTCCTGGCGACGTGAAGGCAGCAAGTGCCTGTGCCTCCAGGAGCCCCTCTTCTGTCATCTGGGAGCACGGAGAACAGCTCCCACCTGGAGGAGCTGCTGGGTGACGCTCGGTGCCGCTGGCGCGTGGGGACGGCAGCTGCCCCTCCTGTGCCACGCTTGGCCCAGAGTGCATCCTGAGAAATGGCGGGGGATCCACTCTGGAGCATCTCCAGGCTTGGTGTTCTCTCTGGGGCCACCACGTAAACCGTATCCCCCAGCCTGCACCCTGGGCCACTCCAGGGAGGCCAGAGCCCCCCACCTTTAGTTCTGTCATCATGGCTCAGAGATGGGGGCGCCTGGAGGCTGAGGTTCCCTGCCTCCCCCTCCCCAGGAACTCTCCTGCTGGCTGCGTCCTGGGCAGGTCTGACTTCGCAAGTGGAAAAACACCGATCCCATAGTTTCCACATGAGGTCTTCCTGCTGTGGTCTCTCCTCACTTGCAGGACGCGGAGCGTGGCGGCGGCGGCCGGGGGCAGCCAGCTTCTCTACTTACGCGCTCGGCCGCCTGCCCGCCCGTCTCTCCCGGATGCTGCGGGAGGGGCTGCTGCTCCAGGACCTGTGTTCTCCCTCCTTTCCCGTCTGCCTCCGCAAAGATTTTTGTGGGGGGGGGGGCGGTGTTTCGGGGGAGGGCACAGAGCCTGATGCTTTTTGACCAACACGTATTCTCTCTGAGCTGCAGAGAGGCTGGAGGGCTGGAGCTAAGGGGAAGGGGGGCAGCTGTTCGTGGTCTCTGAGCGTTTGGGGGCCGGACCCCCTCTGTGTGCGTCAGTCAGCCCACTGAACCCTGGTGTCAGTGCAGGAAATGGCAACTGATACCATGACGAGGCCACGTGACCGCTCAGAGTCACATAGCGAGGGAGTGATGGGGCAGCTCCAGGAGCCCGGCCCCGGCTCAAGGGACCTGACTCACAGCTCCTGTGTGCTGTCGGGTCTGAGGGTGGGGAGAGGAGGGGGGCTGGGAATTCCCCTCCTGACCCTTCCTGGAGTGGCTGTCCCCTGGGGCCCCTGACTCACGATCTCCCGCTTCCCTCTCTGCTCCCAGGGACCAGAGATGCGCTCCAGGGCCCCCCTGCGCCTGCTGCTGCCGCTGCTGCTGCTGGCCCTGGGGCCTGGGGTGCAAGGCTGCCCATCTGGCTGCCAGTGCAACCAGCCACGGACCGTCTTCTGCACCGCCCGCCGGGGGACCACCGTGCCTCTGGACGTGCCGCCCGACACCGTGGGCCTGTACGTCTTTGAGAACGGCATCACCACACTCGACGCGGGCAGCTTTGCTGGCCTACCGGGGCTGCAGCTCCTGGACCTGTCGCAAAACCAGATCGCCAGCCTGCCTGGGGGGGTCTTCCAGCCACTGGCCAACCTCAGCAACCTGGACCTGACTGCCAACAGGCTCCGGGAGATCACCAACGAGACCTTCCGCGGCCTGCGCCGCCTTGAGCGCCTCTACCTGGGCAAGAACCGCATCCGCCACATCCAGCCTGGTGCCTTTGACGCGCTCGACCGCCTCCTGGAGCTCAAGCTGCAGGATAACGAGTTGCGGGCACTGCCCCCGCTGCGCCTGCCCCGCCTGCTGCTGCTGGACCTCAGCCACAACGGCCTCCCGGCCCTGGAGCCCGGTGTACTGGACACTGCCAATGTGGAGACGCTGCGGCTGGCTGGCCTGGGGCTGCGGCACCTGGATGAGGGGCTCTTCGGCCGCCTGCGCAACCTCCACAACCTGGACGTGGCCGACAACCAGCTGGAGCGCGTGCCCCCTGCCGTCCGGGGCCTGCGGGGCCTGACACGCCTGCGGCTGGCTGGCAACACCCGCATCGCCCAGCTGCGGCTGGAGGACCTGGCCGGCCTGGCAGCCCTGCAGGAGCTGGACCTGAGCAACCTGAGCCTGCAGGCCCTGCCTCACGAGCTCTCCACCCTCTTCCCCCGCCTGAGGCTCCTGGAGGCTGCCCGCAACCCCTTCAACTGCGTGTGTCCCCTCAGCTGGTTCGGCCCCTGGGTCCGGGAGAGCCGCCTGACCCTGGCCAGCCCCGAGGAGACGCGCTGCCACTTCCCGCCCAAGAATGCCGGCCGGCTGCTCCTGGACCTTGACTACGCTGACTTTGGCTGCCCGGCCACCACCACCACAGCCACGGTGCCCACCACGAGGGCCCCTGTGCGGGAGCCCACGCTCCCACCTTCCAGCCCAGCTCCCACCCAGCTCCGCCCCACAGAGCTGGCCACTGAGGCCCCGAGCCGGCCGCCCCCCGCGCCCCCCACTGCGGGGCCTGTGCCCCCGCCCCAGGACTGCCCGGCATCCATCTGCCTCAATGGGGGCACCTGCCACCTGGGGGCGCGGGGCCACCTGGAGTGCCTGTGTCCTCAGGGCTTCACGGGGCTGTACTGCGAGGGCCGGGTGAGGCCGGGACCCAGGCCCAGCCCCGCCCCGGCCACGCCGCGGCCCCTGCCCCTGGGCATTGAGCCCGCCAGCCCCACGTCCCTGCGGGTGGGGCTCCAGCGCTTCCAGCAGGGCAGCGCCGTGCAGCTGAAGAGCCTCCGCCTCACCTATCGCAACCTCTCGGGCCCTGACAAGCGGCCGGTGACACTGCGGCTGCCCGCCTCGCTCGCAGAGTACACCGTCACCCAGCTGCGGCCCAATGCCACCTACTCCATCTGCGTCCGGGCCCTGGGGGCTGGGAGGGTGCCTGAGGGCGAGGAGGCCTGCGGGGAGGCCCGCACACCCCCGGCCGTCCGCTCCAACCACGCACCGGTCACCCAGGCCCGCGAGGGCAACCTGCCGCTCCTGATTGCGCCCGCCCTGGCCGCCGTGCTCCTGGCGGTGCTGGCTGCTGTCGGGGCGGCCTTCTGTGTGCGGCGGGGGCGGGCCGCTGCAGCTGTGGCGCAGGGCAAAGGCCAAGGGGGACCCGGGGCTGGCCCCCTGGAGCTGGAGGGCGTGAAGGCCCCCCTGCAGCCAGACCCCAAGGCGTTGGAGGGCGGTGGGGAGGCCCCACCTGGAGGGCTGGAGTGCGAGGTGCCGCTCATGGGCTACTCGGGGCCTGGCCCACAGGGGCCCCTCCCAGCCAAGCCCTACATCTAAGCCTGGGAGGGACGGACCACCAGGGCTGGGACCAGCCAGGAGGTCTGGTTCCTGCTGCCACATCAAGGAGCTTCTCAGATCCGGACCATGAGGATACATCAGGACCCAGGCTGGGTGACCACGGCACATCCCTGTCCGTCTCTGAACCTTGGTCTCCTCTTCTGTGAGACCTGGAACCCAGGGGATGACCCTCTAAGGGTCCCCCTGCCCGAGTGTCTGGAGAATGGTGTCACCTCGTCCTCTGCAATGGGCAGCCCCTGGGGTGGGGCTGGCCCGGCTGTGTGCTGGTAACACAGGCCTGGGGCTGCCAAGCCCCACACCCCAAGGAGACTCTGGGGGGCCCGTGAAGGAAGCCCCCGGAAAAGAGAGCAGAGGGAGAGTGGGTCTGGGGATGGGGGCGGGTGATCCTGCCTCGGCCCTGGGGAGCAAAGGAGCAAAAGAAACTGGAAAGAAAGATGCTTTAGGAACAAGTTTCGCTTTTGTTTTTTTTTTTAAATGTATTTATAAAAGATCTTTTCCCATTTATTCTGGGAAAATGTTTTTCAAACTCAGAGACAAGGACTTTGGTTTTTTTTTTAAAGACAAATGATGATATGAAGGCCTTTTGTAAGAAAAATAAAAGATGAAAAGAAGCACGTGTGTTTCTCGGCACGGCCCCAGGGTACCTGCGTGGAGGCGGGGTGAGGGCTCGCAGGGCTGGCCTAAAGCGGGGAGCTGGGAGCCGGGACCCCGCTTCCCAGCAGGTGCAGGGCCCCAGTCGGCATGCCCTGGGCTGTCCAGCTCATCTGAGGTGCCCGGTCTAGCCTCCCGGGGAGACGGGACCAGGTGGGAGCAGGGAAGGGAGAGGGGCCACTTCAGCCTCGGGGCAGGGGAACGCTGAGGGCAGCCTTCCCCTCCCCAGGCCCAGTTTTCTGCCAGCAGGAGCTGCCAGGCTCCTGGGAGAAGCTGGGGAGAGGCTCGCAGCAGACACAGACCCCCAGAGGCCCCTCCTCAGGGACGGGTCTGACCAGCAGCGCACCGCTTGCCCTCCTCTGGGGAGGGATGCCTTGAGCTGTGTCCCCCAGGCCCACGACGGCCCTGGACCAGGCGGGGTCAGCCCTGCCTATGGCCCCCTGGCCCCTCCATGTGGGCTCAGGCAGGGAGACCCCAGCCCAGCTTTCTGCTCCAGCCACAGAGACGAGGCTGTGGTGGAGAAAGCGAGGTCCTGAGTGGCAGGAACCCTGTGGGCAAGCAGGCGGGGGCCCAGCCAGGGCTGCGAGGGGCAGCGCCCACGGGCAGGAGGTCTGCTGACCCGAGACTCCCCTCTACTCTCTGCACTAGGGGGGTACCCAGGCTTCCCAGAAACCCTGGACTTTGAGTGTTTTCCTGGAAGCCACCGGCCGAGACAGGGCAGGACCAGGGAGGCTGTGCACAGCCCTGGCTGGACCAGGCGCTAGGAGCTTGGGGAGAGGAACCAACACAGACACAGACACACGCCACCACCTTTTCCGGTCACTCTCTGGCGAGAAGGGAGGTGGCCCTGGGGCCACGGAGGTCCTGCAGAGGCCCGCGCGAGCTTCCCCCAGGCCCCTGCCCACCACCCTACACAGGTCGTGGCCCCCTGGCCCCCGGGCTCACCCTGGCGGGAAGGAGGCAGCCCGGCCAGGCCTGCAGAGCAGGCCCTGCGGCTCTGGGCGTTGATGTCAGTGCCGGCCACGCGAGGCTCTGGATTCAATTATCGGCTGCAGAGGGTTCTGGCGTGAGCAAGGTGGAGGCAGGCGGGGGGCCGCGGTGGGCAGAGGGACTGGGGTGGGGCCCTCCCCCTGAGGCGGCGGCGGCGGCCCAGGTGGGTTTCCTGTGGGCCTGGGTCCCATTAGGGGAACGGCTCTGGCAAGGCCGGCCCTCTCCTCTGGTGGCCCCGTCAAAGGGGCCTTTGTGGGCCTGTGGGCTGCTGCTCAGCGCAGTGGCTGCTGAGGGAATGTTTTCGCTGCAAAGCTAAACCTGGCGAGTGGGGCGGCAAGGAGGGTGGGTGGCAGGGCCTGCAAGAGGCAGGCGGGGCACTCATGCCAGCCCCCCCAGAAAAGGTCTTCGGGCTCCCATCAGAGGAGGGGCTGGGAGAGGAAGGGGGGACTGGGGACCGAGTGGGGTATGCAGCCAGGAGGCAGCCGCGACCCAGGGTGACCCTGGGTGGGGAAACACCAGTCCCCAACCGGGTCCTCGAGACCCCGGGGCTACGCATGCCCTTCAATCCTTCTAAGGAGGGGCTCCCGGGCTGCCCACCGCAGAGCCAACACCTGCTCCCTGGCCCTCAAGGGGCGGTCAGTCTCCTGCCTCCAGGAGCTGGGAGGGGCCGCAGAAGCTCCAGGCCTCCAGGGAACACGCTGGGATGTGGGATGGGTGCCTCTGGCCAGAGCACGCTCCCAGTCTCCACCCTTAGGATGGCTCCCGGGGTGACCTCAACAGAGAATTGATTTCTCTGGCTTCAGCTTTTATGCACTGGTAACATCTGGAGAAAAACCTCCATTAGCCTTCACCCGGGGCCAGTAACTGCTGACTGTTCACCCAGCCCAGGGGCAGGGCACCCGGGACAGGTGGTGTTTCTGCCTCTCCAGGGCTGGAGTGTGAGCTGCTAGGTCAGCCCCAACGGTAACCCCCGCCTCCACCCTGCACAGGAAGTGTGGGGTGGCCGTCTGCCTGGGCCCAGCCTTAGGGATAGGACCTGCCGCCCCCAGGGAAGGGCACAGGTGAGAGCAGAGACAGAGACCCCTGGGAGGGTGGGGCCCTGGGTCCTCCCTGGGAGGGGGCAGGCAGGGGCATGTGCCTGACCCCTCCCTGGCCTCCTGTGGCTCTTACTGTTCTACCCAAATGAAGATGGAAAATCTGTAAGATAAAGACAATGAGAGGGTGCGGTGGAGGCCTAGGTGATGCCTGCAGCTGACACCCTGCACGATTCCCACCTTTAGCCCAGTCAGCAGCCCCCGACGTCCCAGGGGGTCCCTGTGGGGTTCTGGCTTCTGGGGAGCCTGGGGGTGGGGGGCCCACCAGCTCTCGGGCCAGCCTGGAGGCTGGCATGCAGCCTTGGCGTCCACCAGCTTTGCAGAGGGCTGGAGAGTCCCAGCTCCTCTGCCAAGGGCGTGGGCCCAGTGGGGCAGCGGCCAGGACTGGGGGATGAAGGGGGCGGGACACTGGCCTGGCCGCCCATCTGGGAGTGATTTGAGAAATTCCAGGCCTCACTGGCCCTGCGAGGCTATTCTTAACTGCTATAATTACAGGGTCAGCCTTGGCCAGTGGCACCATGGGGTCTGGGCATCGTTAACTCCCCCAGGGGCCACGCTGGGGCTGGGCGGGGGCCGCTCCTGTGGGGTGGGGGTGGGTAACCAGCACAGATCAGGGGCGGAGTCTAGAAGGCAGGAAGTGGTGGGGTGATGAGCCCTTGCTGGTCAGTGCAGACTCCCTTGTCCAGGCTGGGCCAGTCCCCTCCCTCTGCTGGGGGGCCCGCAGGGAAGGGGGTGTCTGGCCTGGGGAGGCCTAGGGGATGAGATACCAGTGCAGCATCAGGGCTGGGGGAGGGGCTGCTGGACACGAAGCCAGGAGGCCTGAGAGCCCTAAGTCCTCTCGTGCAGGGAGGAGGTCCTGGTAGTACCCCCTGGGATCCCCATGGCCAAGAGCAGGCAGAGGCCTCATGCCCACTGTGCACTTAAAAGGAAGGTGGGGGGCCTCACTCACCCTCGCCCCACTCATCTGCAAAACGGGCCTTTCCAGCTCCCCGTCCTCTCCCTGTGTCGTGAGAGAGGACATGAGTGGAGGGTCCCTGCCCCCCAGCCGTTTCCCCTTCCCTGGGGCTCTCAGCGGGGCCACCCTGGCAGGAGCTCCTTGGGCACTCAGCCTGCCCCCTCACCGTCCACCCTGCTCCTGGAGCTTGGGCGGAGTGCCGCGCCACCTGTGACTGTTTCCCCAGCTGTAAAATGGGAGAGAAAGGGGCTGGATGGACATCCAAGAACCAAGGCCCTGTCCTGGCTCTGCGGGTCCCTGCCTGGGTAGGGGGTTCAGCAAGCCACCCCGAGTCAGAGCTCAGGGACCAGGTTCCGCCTCCTCCTCCCCCAGCCCCCTGTACCTGATCCCCTGAGCCGGCCTCCTCAGGCCTGGGCAGTCCTGGCACCGAGCTGGCTCGGCCAGGACCCCGTGGATGCCATGGTAAACCCTCCTGTATGCACCTGCAGGAGGGTGGGAGGATGAAGTGACTGCCCGCACCCCCGACCCGGCCAGGACTACCAGTGACAGCGTGGGGCCTGGGCTGGGGTCTCATTGAGCCTGCGGGTCCAAGGCCTGCCTCCAGACCCCACGTTACCCCACGTCACCCCACGTCCACCTCTCGATCGGAGCCTCGGTGTCCCAGTCCTCAGCCCCACCAGAGCGCTCACAGAAAATCAAGTGCATCCCCACGTACCTTATCCCCCACCTGCGGAATCACAGTCTCCTCCCCGAAGGCCAAAACACACCGGCACAAGCCCCCGTGCAGAAGCCTGCCCCCGACCAGCGGCGCGCACTTATACACATCACGGGGCCCTCGACACCCGCCAGCCGACCCGACGCTCCGGCCGCTCCTACCTGGGAGACGTGTCCAGGGTGAGCGAGGTGAGGGCAGCGGAGAAGAGCCGGGTGTCCCAGAGCTTGACTTCACGCTCTCGCATCTGCAAGGAGGGGCAGAGAGGGGCTCAGAAGGGCCCGTGCAGGAATCCCGGGGCCAAGGACACGGGCTGGCACGGGGGCACTTGCCCCAGAGCAGAGCTTGGAGGGCAGTCACGGGAGTTGGGGGCGGGGGGGGCGGTGAGGCACGCCAGGGAGGGAGGATTTGGATTTTCATGTCCTGCCCCTTTAAGAACCCATAGGTGACAAGGGGGCGGGGCCCTCCGTGGACTCTGGTCCCTGGGGGTGTCCATCACAGTTCCCAGGGTCAGGCTTAGCTATTGCAAATGGAATCTGCCAGTTCTCAGCGGCCGTCGGTCCCCTGGGGCTCTGAGACCCAGCTGCACGCGGGGCAGGGCCGTATATGGACAGGCCTGGAGCCGGCCGCGGCCCCTGCCTCCCAGAGGGGCTCATCCCGCCCTCGTGGTGTTTATGTCCAGTTTGGCCACGAGGAGCCCTACCTGGTTGAAGCCAGTGGACACAAGGTGCTCCTGGGTGCCCGTCCACACCAGCCGGCCGTCCCTGCTGTTCTCATGGGCTGATGTGCTCTGGGGGAAGAAAGATGGCACTGAGCTCCAGGGCCCTCCTCAGGGGTCCACTCGCCCGAGGGCCCCTTGGAGGGCAGGAGCGGCCAGCTGGGGCCAGCTCTGCACCCAGAGGGCCGACCTGGCCACCAAGCTTGGGATTAGTCTCTGTCCGGCTGCTCTGTGCACTGCCAAGGCCCCTCTTGACGTGGCCATGGGGCTCGGGATGGTGGCACATCCCTGTCCCTGTGGGTGCCCCAGAGGGGGCGCTCGGGTGCTGGTCACCGACCTCTGCCGGTCACCGTCCTCAGGCTCTGGGACCCAGTGCCCTCCTAGAACTTCATTTTCCCGGCTCATGGCCCAAGCCGCCTGCTTCCCAGAGCTGTCGCGAGGATCAACTGAGACCACATGTGATAGGAACAGGCCTGCCACAAAGCGGCGTGCAAATCGGGGGATTACAAGAATTACTGCTGCCTCCTGACACTGCCAGGGGGCCGGGGAGAGGGCCTGGTGCTCAGCGCAGGGAACAGTCACTGGAGGGGGCAGAGCACGGCCCTCCTGTGGTGCTGGGGCTGCCAGTAGGAAGGCTTCCCGGGCCTGGGGAGGGGAGGCAAGTTCACACTGCGGGCGGCCCTGTCCCTGGGGCCCAGGCGGTGGGGGGGAGCCAAGGGGGCCAGAGGAAATGCAAACAGCTCCCTCCCAGTCACCCTGGCCCCTAGAGCCTGAGACGAAAGACCCTGTTACCAAAAATAGCTCACCCCAAACCGTGGCCAGCTTCCTCCAGGCTTCCCACGATCTCCTTGGGAATGAATGAGGGAGGGAGGCGGCTGAGGAGAGCTGGCCCGGCACCCCCTCCTCAGCCCGCGGAGGCCGACCCCGGCGTGGGAGCCCGTCGGAAACGGCTCCGTGTCGTTCGAGTAGCTTTTCTCACTGCTCCCTTCCCACCCGGCTGGAGTCGGCACAGGAAGTTAGGCTGAAGCCTGAGAACTGGGGCCCGACGTCCCTCGCTTCACGCAAGATGGGCTGAGGGGTCGGGGCGAGGGTCAGTTCCGGAACCGGCACCCCAGGGTCAGTCATCAGCGTCACTTGGGCTCTCTCGCCCTCTCATCAGTGTGCAAACATCCCGTGTAAGGAGTGCCAGACGGCTCGCACAGCTTTCACACACCCTTCGTTCATTCCACAGCCCTCTCCCTGGCCAGGCACCACGCTGGGTGCTGGCGGTGGGGCTGGACACTTCTCAGATGGACGCTCACGTCCTGGGTGAGGCAGGACTGTGCACTCATCTGTTCTTTCGTAACGTGAATATCCAAGCTGCACGTGACACTGGGCACTGGGGACACAGTGAAACAGAAAAGGGTCCCCACACTCGGAACACGCAGGCTGAAGGGCCCACGTGAACCAAAGAGAAGCAACGACGTCAGCAGGTTAGGGCGCAAGCTTCGGGTCAGACTGGCTAGGGGAAAGCCCTGCTCCCAGCAGCGTGTGCCTGACAGCCGCACTGTGACTGAGGAGGGCGTGGGTGGCTGATGGGGGGTCTCACCTGACTGTGCAGGTCAGTTTTGTGACCTGAGCACTGTAACGGACTTGCTACGGCAGAAGTGTTTGGGGGTGAGTCCAACACATGGCGATGTGCGCTTTTCAGAAGCACGGTCACGGGGCACACGAAGTACAGTTGAGAAAAGGGTTAGGGTTTGAAAGATATGAAAGATCGACGGGCGCGAGCCAGCGTGGGGACTGGCATCTGTGAAGGGTGGGGCCTCGGAGACTCAGGAGGCCGGCACGGCTGGCACGGGGGTCTCAGGGGAGGGGGTTTCAGGGGAGGCGGTGGCACCCAGGGTCTGCAGAGGTTGTGGGCAGTGGGGGAGCCTTTCCCTCTAGAGGCACAGGTTTGGACAGAACGTTCCTTGGCCCGTGTCTCCCACCTTCCTATTCCAGGCCTGCAGAAACCAAAGGCACAGAGAGGGGAAGCTGTCTGCCCCCAGTGACCCAGCAGGGCAGTCGCCCGCCCACCTCCTTTCCTGTTCTCAGTAGACGGAGCTGACGGAGGACCGGCGAGGGGACAGGGGACCGGCGAGGGGACAGGCTCGACCAAAGGCAACAGCGCTGACCAGGAGCTGCCCGGCAGGCCGGCCCCCCAGGCAGCTCGGGTGTGCAGCTGCCGCCCCGGGGAAGCAGGCGGCGGCGGGCAAGGCAGTGCGGACAGGCCCATCCGGCTCGCCCCGCGGCTCTCCATCCCCGCCTCGGGCCTCAGAGGGCACAGCACTCAGGAAGCAGAGGCCAGGTCGGAGCTTAGCCTGGGCCCAGCGCGCCTGCTGTGGGTACACCCGACTCAGTCTGCCCAGGGACCACGAGAAGCCCCAGCAACTAGGAGAGGCCTCTATCCCAGAGGTCTGAAGTGACTTTCGTTTTCAAACCTGCCAAGTTCTCTGCTGACCTCAGTGGGACTTGAGAGAAGGAGCCTCCCCTAGGGATCCCCAGGTTCTCCTACTCCTGGGGCAGAGGGCAGGCGGCAGCATGGACCCAGCCTTGTCACAGGGAGCCCCTGACGGTGAGCCAAGCCTGAGGGCCAGGCCCTGGGGTTCCCCTCTCACAGATGGCTGGGTGTCCTGCAGTCGGAGGAGTCCCCCCTCCTCCGTCCATGTCTCCCCCACACCTGGCCCCAAGGAGAGAACAGGAGGGCTGCGGCCAGGCAGCGCCTGCCCAGCTCGGGCGCATACCCGGCATTCCAGCTGCTGCAGTGCCGCCAAACCCCCTCTCTGTCGCCACGGCAACGCTTCCTGTGAGGGGCAGGGCGGCTGGAGGAGCAGCCCTGAGCTGGTCTGGGCTGAGGGGACCTCCTCCGGCAGTAAGACCCCCCCATCACCCACCCGTGCCCCTTCTCAGTCACGATGCCGGCCCCCAGACCTGCCTCTGTCCGCACCAGGGGTCCTTTGGCTGCTTCTGCCCAGACCGGCCAGCCCAAGCCTCGCCATCCCTGGGCACCCCCTCACCACGGCAGCTACCTTCCCTGGCATGGCCGTGGCTTCAGGGCCTCAGCCATCCCCTCTCCCCAGCCCCTGGGGCCCTGGCACAGTGAAGGGGCTCTGGAGCCCCGGGGCTCCAGAGTCAGATGGACCGAACCTGCCTCTGCAGTGAGCTGTTGTGACCCTGGGGACAAAAGTGACCAAAGGGCTGACTTGACAGGATGCTCAGGAGGGTGGAAGGAGGTTGTGCACACCAAGGGCCTGGGACACAGCAATCCGTCATCAATGGACCCAAAACACAAAGCAGGGGGCGTGAGCAGGAGGGAGCCGCCCAAGCATCTCCTGCTCCAAGCTCTGGTTGCCAGGGGCCAGGCCCAGAAAAGACAGTAGGGGGAGGAGCCCCCAGGTCCCAGCCCACAGGGATGGCCCGGGGGGCAGGAGGGGCAGAGGCCGGAGGGAGGGCAGTACCCGCTTTGGTGGGCGAGGAGGGTCCCGGGAGGAGGTGCTCCCAGAAGGCTTCTCCCCCGAGCTGGCCCCTCGGCTCACGCCAACCTGGCCGCCAGCAGTGGTTTTCCTAATGGAAGCCAGGTGCGGGCCAGATGCCCTGGCGGAAGCGGGGGGCAGGGCTGGGCGGAGGGCGGCATTCCAGGCCCCGCTGCCCCCGCGCCCGCAGGCTGAGGGGCCGAGCACAGGCACGGGCCCAGGAGCAGCGAGGGGGTGGCAGCCACCCACGCTCTTCCCAGGTCTCCTTGGCCCAGAAACCCCCTTCAGGGGGGCTCCCCCCGCCTCACTGAACTTGCAGCCCTTGGACGGCGGCCACCGCATCTCCACCTCAGTGCCGTTGCCGCCTCCCCCTCACTGAGGGGGACGGAGGGGAGGAAAGCGCTCAGCTGGGGGACGGGCCAGGGGCGCTGCCTGGCTGGGGCTGGGATGGGGGTGCCCTGCGCCGGGGCCTGCACAGACCCTGGCGAGGAGAGGGCGACTGGAGAAAGCTGAGCGGACAGTGCCCTGTCTCTCTCCTCGAGCTGAGCCGGGTCCTTCTCTTCGGGCAAACACTGGAGGTGTGCCGCGGAAAGCTGCAGGGAGGCTAGCTGCTCAGGCTGCCCTGAGGCTCAAACGGCTGGCCCACTGGTCACAGGGCGATGGGGCCAAAGGATCAGGGGCCAGCCTTGTGGGTGGAAGCACGGCCAGGGTGGGGCCAAAGCCACTTCTGCTGGGCCTGGCTCACCTGCCAGGACGGGGCCTCCTTTAGGTGGTTGGCCAGTTGGAGGTGGAGCTGACCGCCCTGTCCTAGGCAAAGAGCTGCAGCTGGCTGTGTGAAGGGGTGTGTGTGTGTGTGTATGTGTACGTACTGGGTCGGGGGCATGTAGCCCCCTGGCTACTACTGCTTGGGTTTAGACTGTGTGTGTGTGTGTGTGTACGTACTGGGTCGGGGGCATGTAGCCCCATGGCTACTGCTGCTTGGGTTTAGACTGGTGGATGTGTGTGTGTGTGTCTGTGTGTTGTGTGTGTGTGTCTCAGGGAATACAGCCCCCTGGCTACTGCTGCTTGGAGTTAGACTGGTGGTTCAGCCTTGACCTCGGGCGGGGAACAGGCCCTAGATACGGAGCTGAGGCATCTGTGCTGGGCCTGGGGCCTCGCTGGGGAGCTCTTGCCACCAGCTGGTGCCAGGACCCTGAACTGCACTGCACCTTCCTTGGGAAAGATAGCACCTCAGCTTCTAGAAAAACTTTGAAAAATGTAAACCCATCCACCTCACTGCTGCCTTATAACCCCGACGGCTCCCACAATACAGGTGACAGGCCCCTCGCTCGGGCTCCTGGGCCAGCCTGTCCTGCCCCAGGCTGTCTGCAGCATCACCCCAGCCTCTGCCCCGAGAGAAGCCCCCAGCCTCTGCCCCGAGCCAGCTCCCCAGGGAAGCGTCAAAGCACTCCCACAAGAGAAGCCCCCAGCAACTGCCCTGTGTTGTTCACTGCGGAACACTCCGTGCCTGGCAGCGGGCTGCCCTCGAATGACTGAACGAGTCCCCAGTGGCTCGGTGCCTGCAGCATGAACCCGCAGCCCGGCCTCCCTCTTGGAACTTGAGGGGCCACACGCACCTGTGCACAGCCAGACACGAACCAAACATGCTCAGGGCCCACGGCCTGTGGGTCGGGCAGGCCCCCCAGCGCTGGCTGGGACACTGGACCAAACACACTCAGGGCCCGGGACCTGGAGGGGTGCAGAGAGCAGGGGCTGGGTCTCTTTGCTCCTCTGTGGCCAACCTCCGCTGACAGTACCAGGAAAGCTGGGTGGGGATGAGGGTCTCAAAGAAGAGGAACTTGGCCTCTCAAATTAGCTTCCTGAAGCCACAGGATGGCCCCACTGAAGGCCTGTGGGCAGCCTGGCTGCGCCCCACCCTGTGGTCAAAGCTGGACCTTCCCTTCCCAAGGCCCAACACGCTTCCCAGAAGCAGCCTGAGCAGCAGGAACCACCACCCAGGTGACCCTCATGTGCCCGCTGGGCCTGGGCCAGGGCATGGGCATGGCAGAACCTGTGTGCCAGAGGCCAGCTGCCCTGCCCACACTGCTGCAGCCTCAACCCAGCCCTGCTGCCCACACGACTCACCTGGGCAGCCTCGGGCTTTGCTCTGGGGTCGAAGATCCGCAGCTGCTTGTCCTGGAAAAGCCGAGAAGAGAAAACAGCACAGTTAGGGCAGGGAGGGTCTCTGGGGGCCGGTAGGCCAGCCTCTCCCAACCCCAGGCTCTGATGGTCCTCCTGTAGTACACAGGGTGAGGCATCACCCACCAGACAACCCTTCTCCAGCCCGGGTTCCTCCTCCTCACAGCAAGGGGCAGGCCCCCTTGCCAGCCCCAAGCACCCACGACAGAGAACCCAGTGACAAGGGTTCACATTTCCTGAGCACCTACTATGCATATGATCTCACCCCATCTTTCTAACCACCTTGCGAAGCTGTGCTATTCTACGACCCTGTCACAGACAGAGAAACCAAAGCCCAGAACCAAACTCGAGGTTCCCAGCTGCCGCACGTGTCTGGGCCTGTCCAGGCTAGAGGGGCTCATGGGACAACATCACTTCTACACTGAACCTGGCGTCTAACCAGGATGGCAAGCTTACACATCTGTCCACTCAGCATGCAGTTACTGGTTCAGAATACCCAAGGGTGGGGATGGGAACAGATAGAAAAAGAAATAAAAAATACCAAAATAAAATGCCCATGCTTTAAACAGCTTTATTTCTGTGGAACAATCTCTCTGCGTGTGTGAGTGTGTGAACGTGTACACAAACACACATGCATAAAGAACTGGGGGAGGGGGACAGAATCTATATCCACTGACTGTTTACAGGCTTGGCCGTCATGAATTGTTAAATGCAAAAGGGAAGATGCCCAGTAATTCGTGGTGGTGTGATTCTACTGTGGTTAAAAATAAACAAAACCCCCCTTTGTCTGACCACATTCCTGTATGTTTTGCAAGAGTGCTGAGTAAGGAGAAAGGTCTTGACAGGCACGGGACGTGTGTTAACACTGGGAACCAGGGCTGAGGCAGGTGAGGGGTGGTCAGCTTTTCCTTTTTACATCTTAGCATGGTTCCCCTTTGTTTCAATCAGCACAGTTCATATTTTCTTATTTCAAACAACAATCAACCAGCGATGAACAATTGGAATTCGAAATGAAAAACAATACTGCTTATATCAGCACCCCCAAAAAAAACCCCAGAAATATTTAGCTATACATCTAACAAAATATGTATAAGATGTACACAAGGAACACTACCAAACTCTGATGAAAGAAATCACAGAATTAAACAGAGAGCTAATCCATGTTCACAGTCAGGAACACTCAGTATTGTCAAGATATCAGTTCTTCCCGACTTGACATACAGATTCAGTACGATCCCAATGAAAATCCCGACAAGTTACTTTGTGAATATCAACCCACTGATTCTGAACTTTATGTGGACAGGGAAGATACTCACAATGTCGACACAGCAGAAAAGGAGGAGAACAAAGGTGGAGGAGGATGGCTGCTCTGGAGTATATTCTAGAACTCTGGGAATCAGGACAGTGTGGGTCCACACAAGACGGACAAACAGACCAACGGAACGGAACACAGCAGAGAGAGACCTCCTTAGCTACAGCCAGCTGGTCTTCAACACAGGAGCAAAGACAGTCTTTGCAACAAATGGCACTGGAGCTGGGTGTCCACAGGCAAAAAAATCAATCTAGGCATGGACTTTACGTCTTTCACAAATATCAACTAAGACTGGATCACAGATTTAAACATTAACGTGCAAACCTTTATTATAAAACCTCTAGAAAACAGCATATGAGAAAACCTCGGTGACCTTGCGTTTGACAATATAAAGAACTCATACAACAACAACAACAAAAAACAAACAATCCAATTAAAAATGGGCACAGGACTTCAATAGACATTTCTCCAAAGATACACAAATGGCCAACAAGCATGTGAAAAGATGTTGAACATGATTAATCCCCAGAGAAACAGAAATCAAAATCATGGTTAAGATTGTGCATCTCACATCAACGGAATGGCTGCTGTCAAAAAACCCCAGAATAGGACTTCCCTTGTGGTCAGGAGTTTAAGACTCTACCCTTCCGATGCAGGGAGCATGGGTTTGACTCCTAGTTGGGCCAGTTCCACATGCCATTGGGTGTGACCAAAAATAAATGAATTAATTAAAAAAAAAAAAACAAAACAGAATATAACAAGTGTTGGTGAGGATGTGGAAAGTTGGAACCCTTATGCACTGTTTGTGGGAATATAAAACAGTACAGATGATATGGAAAACAGTCAAGCAGTTCCTCAAAAAATTAAAAATAGAATTACCATATGATCCAGCAATTCCACTTCTGTGTATAAACCCAAAAGAACTGGGAACAAGGTCACAAAGAAATATTTGCACACCCATGTTCATAGCAGCATTATTCACAAAATCCAAGATCCAGAGGCAATCCAAGGGTCCACTGACTGATGAATGGATAAACAAAACGCATTCAATGAAACATTATTCAGAATGAAAAAGGAAATTACGTCACATGCTATAATATAGATAAAGCTTAAGGACATTACGGGCTTCCCTGGTGGCTCAGAGTAAAGAATCTATCTGCAATGCAGGAGACCTGGGTTCAATCCCTGGGTCAGGAAGATCCCCTGGAGAAGGAAATGGCAACCCACTCCAGTATTCTTGCCTGAAGAATTCCATGGACAGAGGAGCCTGGTGGGCTACAGTCCATGGGGTCACAAAGAGTCGGACACGACTGAGCGACTAACATTACTGAGGGACATTATGCTAAATAAAGTCAGTTACAGGAAGACAAACAGTGTATGATTCTACTTATATGAGGTATTTAAAGTAGTCAAATTCCTAGGTGTGGAAAGTAAAATGATTACGAGGGCCTGGAAAAGGGGGCAAAGAGAAGTTGTTCAATGGGTGCAGAGTTTCAACTTCAAAACGATGTAAGATACTTAATATGATAACTGTACACTTAGAATGGTTACAGTAGTAAATTTTATATGTTTTTATGCCAAAATTTATAAAATAGCTATCAGTCCACAAAAAGGTAGGGAAGACCCATACATAAATGCATATTACTAAGTAAATGAAAGAATTCAATCTGGAAAGGCTACACATTCCATGATTCCACCTATGTGACACTCAACATCCAGGAGAAGTCGAATCTCTTACGGAGACAGCAGAAAGATCAGTGGTTGCCGGGGGTCTGGGAAGAGGCAGGCAGGCGTGAACGGGTTAAGCACGGCCCACCTTCTTTGAGGAGCAGAACTATCCTGTGTGATGCTGTAAGGAGGGACACATGACGTCGTGCACTAGTGGGAACCCACAGGAAGTACGTGGAGTGAACCCTAATGTAAACTGTGGGCTTTAGTTACTGTAGCAACATTGGTTTAACTGTAACAAGCGCACCTCATTGATGCAAGATGGAGCGGGGATGGAAGGGGATATACGACTCCCGGCCCTGACTGCCTGGTCCCTCCCGGGTGCTTGGGATGCAGACAGTGCTGGTGTCTGCCACTCAGAGGTGGTCACAGGTTAACTCTGGGGAGGAACCAGACCTGACCTGAGCCCAAAGGACAAGCGGAGCTTGGGCTGGAAAGGGAAAGGCATTCGAGGAAAGGGACAGAGCATGATCGAACATGAGGAGACGGGAGTCTGCTGGCACGTGACGTGCAGGGAAGACAAAGTCATGCGGGGAGGGCATGGCATAAATGGGGGGGACCAGGCAAGCACACAGATGGACAAGGCAGGGGGTCCAGCCTGGAAAGTCCTTGAAAGCCACGTCTTCCTGACACCCGGCAGGGTCCCAGGGTTCTCGGGTCTCGCCCAGCACAGCCTTGCGGCTGTAGTTTACTGAGCCCTTGCTATGTGCCAGGTGGGCACCAGGCACAGTCCAGGGATTAACCTTGAGGCACTGTCCACTCCACAGTCTCAGGTTCGGGACAAGTTTGCTTAGAGACAGAGATCAGACAGACGGGGCCAGTGAGGGACACAGGACAGAGGCAGAAAGAACAGTGAGAGACAGAGAGAATGGGGAAAAACAGAGACACAGAGAGAGACAGCAATAGACTCAGAAAAGACAGTGGGGGCCAGGAAAGAACCACCGGAGGTTGAGGACAGAAACAGCAGCAGGAGCCAGACGGAGGGCGGGTTAAGCAGTGGCAGGGACTGGATCTCGAGGTGACAGGCAAGAGAGAAGGCCTCCTGGCAGCAAAGGGCACTCCCCCCACCGTGGAGACCAAAGGGCCAGGGTTAGGACGCCAGCTCCACCACTCACGTGCTCTGTGACCTGGGAAAACCCAGGGTGGGCTGGGCGTGACGGCAGCAATTCTCAGAGGTCAGAGGCACCTGGGGAGCTGGGCCATGGAGTGCAGAATCCCAGTGTCAGGTCCAGACCAGGGTTCAGACAGGGCACTGGGGGCTGGGGTGGCGCCGGTGGGGGCTGCAGGGCTGGGCAGCGGGGTCAGCACAGCGCTGGGCTCACGGGCCCAGCCCACCCTGCCGAGGGGGCCTAGCTGGACACGTCCACCATCTGTGGGGGCAGTGTGCCCCCTAGCGGCCACTTTTTCTTTCCCGCAGCAGCAGCTGGGAGGAGAGCAGGAAGGGGCTTGCGCGGGCCAGCCCCACAGGCAGAGCAACTGAGGGGGCGGGGGGGCCTCCAGCGGGCACCACCCCAGCGATGCCCTTGGGCAATCTCTGCTTCTTGTCCCTGCGCCTTTGGGCTCCGGGTGCAGAGGGCCAGAGTTCCACCAGACTCGGAGCTGGATGGCCGCACCAATCCTCCCCACGAAGACACCAAGTAGGCAAGGATCTGAGTCATCGCCTTGGGACCCGATGGGGAAGTGGGGCTCTATGACTAGATGGATCTTCTCTCTCCACTTGCCCCAGTTCGCACCCAATTTTGATGCTAAATGGAGCTCAGACTGCTGGTGAGAAGGGGCTGGACAACACCCCCCTACCTCCAGCCCGGCAAAGCAGGAGGCCAGTCTGGAGCTTGGGAACCCCTGGGGGTGGTACCTCAGGGGCAGCCTGGCCGCAGGCTGGGTAGTGAGGGCCTTCAGCCCTGGATGCTGAGGGCCCACAGCGGTGACCCCTCCCGCATCGCCACCCACAGCCACACACACGGTCAGCGTGGGGACAACGTGAGCCCCTTGTCTCAACAGGGACGGTTCCCATGCAGCCCCCAAGCACTCCATACACAAGCCCCAGACCGGAGGCTCTCACTCCGCCCCGGCTTCTCTAGGTTCTCCTGGGCTCCGGCAGTCCCTCCCAAGGGAGTCACTCCTCACTGTCCTGCCCCCTCCCAGGCTGCTGTGCTCCTCGCCATCACCCCACCCCCACAGCGCCATCTGATCAGGTCACCCCATACGCTAGGCCCCCAGCCAGGGTGCCTAATGCCTTTCAAAACACATCCTCACTTGCCCTCAGCCCACCCTCCCCTCCCCGTGGCCGCACGCCTTCACTGGCCGCCTCTGAACACGGCAGGATCCCCGGGAGACACGCCTGCCTCCCAATTAATCCCTCTGCAGCCTCATTTGTGACCCTTCTGGGGGCTCCAACCACACTGCGGTCCGGTTCACACCAGGCCCAGCTGGGCCATGAGCTCCGGGGAGGGCTAGCACCTCTGGCTGCTCCACAGGAAATGACCCATGTCCAGCCCCTGGACACCTGCTCCCCAGACACCCTGCCTAGGGCTGGGGTGGGGGCCTGGAGCCGAGGGGACGTGGGGCAGAGGCCACAGGCTGGCCTGGCCACGAGGCTGCAGCTCTCACGTCATACATGTACTGTCCACGGCTGCCACTTTGTTACCAGGCGGCACTGAGGGAGACAGTCTGGCTTGCAGAACCTGGAGTCTCTACCACCAGGCTCTTCACCGAAAAAGTCGGCCCCTGCTCCAGGCTAAGGAAGTCACAGAGAACGCAGGGAAACAACGGTCTATAGAGATACATACAAATGTTACAGTTTATTACACAGTGAGGCAAAGTGGAAGTGATCCACACTTCTGAGAGCAGGGCTCCACTAAGCAAACTGTGAATCTATGTGATAAAATGTTTCCTGTCACACGCCTTAAATTTTTGATAAGCTGAAAGAAAAAATGATTATTATGCTGGACAAAAAAAAGTACAGGGTAGACTAATGTGGATACTATGTACAGAGGGACTTTCCTGGTGGTCCAGTGGCTAAGACTGCACTCCCAATGCAGGGTTCGATCCCTGGTCAGGGAACTAGATTCCACAGCCCCCAACTAAAAATCCCACATGCCACAACTAAGACCCAGCCCAGCCAAATAAATAAATAAATATTAAGGGAAGAAAAAAAAAAGAGAAAAGATGCTATGGAAAAACCCAGATATAACGTTTTGGTCAACCCAACACTATACTTGGGCTTCCCAGGTGGCGCTAGTGGTAAAGAACCTGCTTGCCAATGCAGGTTTGATCCCTGGGTCAGGAAGATCCCCTGGAGAAGGGAATGGCAACCCACTCCAGCATTCTTGCCTGGAGAATCCCATGGACAGAGGATCCTGGCAGGCTACAGTCCATGGGGTCATAAAGAGTCAGACACGACTGAAGTGACAGCAAAATACTGTATTTGGGTGATCAAAAGGAAACACTTTGTGACAATCCCCTTCCCTCCTTGTCTCCATGTCTCCTCCCTCCCTGTCTCTTTCGGTGTCTGTGAGGACTGTGTCTAGGTCAGTCCCTCTGCCTCGGACACCTGTCCCCTCCTCAGCTGGGTAGCCCCGACCTCACTGTCCCTGGGAAGCCTGAGCCACACTTCCCATAAGAGCCTGTGTAGGCTCCTTCTTTCATGGGCGGCTTCAGGCAGAAGACACCCCACAGGCTCCTGAAGGTCGTGCAAGACTCGAGTCCCGGGGTACGCTGTCAGCTGCTTCCATGCAGACTTCTCCCCGGATGCGTCCTCCACCCACTGGGGGCTCCCTGTCTCCTCACAGGTTCTGTCCCTCCTCGCTCCCTCTCCCTCCTCTCACCCCTTCCCTCCCACTCGGGGCTCCCATCCCTGAGGGTGCCACATGAACACAGGCCCCCACCTTCAGCTCAGACCGCTGCCCAAAGCCCAGTCCCTGGACTCAACGGACATCACTGGGACGTCCCAGGGGCCTCCGACCCCAGTCTTGGGGGCAGGCCCTCCTCCAGCCTGCGACCGGGGAGCCGGCCTCGTGACTCCCCCAGCCCTCACGGGTACTCTGTCTTGCCTGCATCGCCCCCTGCCCAGAAGGCTCCTCCTTCCCTCCCTTGAAGGTCGCTCCACCCCTGCTTTGGACACCCCTCCTTCCTTCCCCTGTCCACACTGTGGCCGGGGAGCCTCACGGTGCAGACCTGCTCCCCTCACACCCTACCCTGTCTGGCTTTAAACACTCCGCTGCTTTCCAGCTGCTTCTACAGTAACAAGCGTGACGGTGTGCTCACAGTTCTGCCCTCCGCCACAGCCCGCTCCCCCGGCCCTGCACCAGGAGCCCTCCCCTCCCAGCCCCCAGTCGGAGGCCAGGCCTCCCTGGCCTCTCCAACCACTCAAAGCACCTCTGGTCCCTCTTTAAACAGCCTGGGTCACCGTCAGGGGTCACAACTGTCTTTTCATCTATGATCCCCGGACCTACATGGGCCGCCCCCACCAGCACAGGACCTGACGTCACCAAGGATCCTAAGGCTTGCTGACTGCGTAGGGGAGAGGGGCGGGCACAGTGCCCCGCTGTGGATGCTGCCTGACACAACCCTCCGCCATGGTCACAAAGTGGCCAGCAGCCAGGAGGCGCAGGCTGAGGGTGATGAAGGGAGCCCCCAAGGGCCAGTGCAGGGCTTTCCTTAGTGGGGCGGGGGCTTCGAGAGACAAGTATGAGCCCGAGGAGTGAGGGTAGCAGAGAGGAATAGCCATCCTGGCTTCAGTTCTCTGCTGCTCCCCAAGTACCGCGGAGCCTCACAGGTACTGCTGGGGTCCTGGGCTCTGCGACGCGACGGCCCTGGCAGAGCCGGGCATGCCTCAGGCCCTGGCAGGCATGTTCTCGAGTCTCACCGCCCACCCTTACCTTGCATGTCGTGCCCAGCAGGGCTCCGTCCCGGCTCCAGGCGGCACCCTGCACCAGGTCCCCGTGGGTCGCCAGCTCTGCAGAGAAGCAGCCAAGGTCAGGAGGGGTCCAGGGTCCCACCACTCTGTCCCAGGCAGTGAAGGTCTCAGGGAAGCGGGTGCAGGCGGGCCTGGCTTGGGGGTAGCTCTGCCAGGGCAGCAGGGCCTCCAGGTTGGGGGCGAGGCTTCATTCAGCTCCACCCTTCTCAGGCCACGTCCCCAGCCAGCTCCCTGATCCTGGGTCACCTCGCTCGCTCCGCCACCAACATGCCTCCCCATCCCCCTGCAGTGGGCCACACAGCCCATGGAAGTGTCACACACACCCCTGCCCTGGGCACCTGCTCGGGCCCTCCTCACTCCCTCCCCGAATAGCATGACAGTTTTAAAATGTGTCCACAAATTCTTTGACACCCCTCCAGTTACAGGCTGAATCGTGTCTCCCCCCCAAAAGATGTGAAAGTCCCAATCCTCAGCACAGGTGAATGCGACTTTATTTGGAAATAGGGTCTTTGCAGATGATCAAGTTAAGATGATAACTCTAGGACGGACTCTGATCCAGTATGAATGGTGCCCTTGTGAAATCAGACCGAGAAATAAACATGCACAGAGAGAAGACATGAACAGAGGGAAGACAGCCATCCACAGGCCACGGAACATAGGGGCCATGGGAGCACCGGAAGCCACGGAGCACGGGAGCCATGGGAGCACCAGAAGCCAAGGAGCACGGGAGCCATGGGAGCCCTGGAAGCCATGGAGCACGGGAGCCATGGGAGCACTGGAAGCTGTGAAGCTCAGGAGCCACGGGAGCACCAGAAGCCACAGAGCCCGGGAGCCACAGGGCACCAGAAGCCATGGAGCATGGGGCCATGGGAGCCCCGGAAGCCACGGAGCATGGGAGCCATGGGAGCACTGGAAGCTGCAAAGCTCAGGAGCTACAGGAGCACCAGAAGCCACAGAGCCCGGGAGCCACGGAGCCTGGGGCCATGGGAGCACTGGAAGCCATGGAGCCTGGGGCCATGGGAGCACCACAAGCCATGGAGCACAGGAGCCATGGGAGCACCGGAAGCCGTGGAGCATGGGAGCCATGGGAGCACTGGGCGGGGAACCTGGTCCAGAGTCTCCTGCGCAGCCTCAGAAGGAATTAACCTTACCAACACTTTGATTCCAGACTCTGGTCTCCAGAGTTGCGAGATAATAAATGTTATGTTCAGGCTGCTCAATTTGTGGTATTCTATTATGGCAACCCTAGGAAACTAACACCTTCTCCTTTCAAAATGTGCAGCCCAGTGACTTCCCTGGTGGTCCAGTGACTAAAACTGGGCACTCCTAATGCAGGGGGCCTGGGTTCGATCCCTGGTCAAGGAACTAGATCCCACGTGCCACAACTAAGCCCTGGTGCAGCCAAACAAATGTAAAATATACATGAACAAAATGTGCAGCCCAAGTCCTTTCCTCTTGAGTGTGAGCAGGACTTGGTGACTGGCTTTTCGCAGAGGGCGTGCACCTCCCAAAGCTGCGGCATAAACCGCGCCGTGGCCTCCTCCTTGCAGCTTCTCTGGGACTGTCCCCTGGAGAAGCAGCTGCCAGGTGGTGAGGGTGATCAAGCAGCCCTCGGGGAGGCCGACAGGGGAGAACTGAGGCCTCCCACCCACAGCCTGCACCGGGAGAGTGAACCACCTAAAAAGCGGATCCTCCTGGCCCAGTCCAGCCTTCAGGTGACAGCAGCCCCGGCTGACAGTGGGACCCCTGACCTCATGAGAAACCCTGAGCCAGAGCCACCCAGCTAAGCTGCTCCCAAATCCCTGGTGCTGATAAATGTTTTCAGTTCTCTTAAGCCTCTGGGTTTGGTGGTAACTCTTTCTGCAGCCCAAGGTAACTACCATGCCAAGGTCTATCCCCAAGTTAATCCCAGCCCTGTCACCCGCTTGCGCTGCGGCCTCAGTCACGTTATTTAACCATAGCTACTACACGGGAATGGCAACAGCCCCCTGTGTGAAGCCCTCGGCACAGCGCTGGGCAGACGAGGAGGGCCTGAGACGGAAGTTACAGCTGCGGCGACTCCCTGAAGACACACCACCTGGTGGCCTTCACCTCCACTGCAAGGTCGGGCTGGTCTCAGCTGCACCAGGAGCACGCTGGGGGTGAGGAGCACCTTGAATTTCAGGTCCCTTGGGGCACAAGACGGCTCCATGGTGAACACTGAGTGACTTCTCAGGAACTGATGCTGTCAGAAGGCGGGTCCCTCAGACACTCCGTTATACTGTTGGCCCTTTGTCCTGCCCCAGAGGAGGGGACACCACCACGGTGACCCTGCCCAACCCTGGACAGTCTGCACAGCCCTGCAGGGCAAGTCTGTCCTTCAGTTCTCTGAGCTTCACATCTTTCCCCTAAAAAGGGGATGAGCTTGTCCAGAAGGACTCCACAGAAAGGATTTGGTGATGCTGTCACAGAAAATGCCTAGGCTCCGTGGTGGGTCATGCTGATGGGTCAAAACCACACAAACACTAAAGAATCTAACCCACAGCCGTCGCTACTTATTCATGGTCTAAATGTTGGTGTGCCCCCAAATTCACAGGTTGAAACCTAACTCCCACTGGGAATGGAATCTGGAAGTAGGGCCTCTGGGAGGTGATGAGGTCACACTCATGAAAGGGCTCGGTGCTCTTATAAGAGAGACCCCCGAGAGCTCCCTCACCCCTGCCTCCGTGTGAAGAGACGGCCACCTGCAAACCAGGAACCAGGTCCTCTCCAGTGCCTGGATCTCAGACCTCCAGACTCCGAAACTGAGAAATCAATGTTGCTTACAACCCAGTTATAATCCCAGTCTGTGGGATTCTGTTGTAGCAGTCCAATGGACCAGGACACTACACTGGGGGAAATGAAGAAGCAGCTCTGTAGGGGGGAGGGGCAAGTAGTGGAGACAGCAAAATTCTTATCTCCTACAGGAGAAATTAGCAGTCTGCTTTCAAAACTGAAATGACACATAATTCAAGAAATAACAGTATAAGGAAGTTATTTAGACATATGAAAGAGAAAGCAGAAAAAACAGCCAAATGAGGTGAAAACAGACGTCTATGGAAAGTGGGGAGGGTCAGGGTGCTTGTTAACAAGTCTTGTAAATTATATATACATGCACAGATGAACAAATACACACGTAGCTACATACACACATATATCACACACATATGAAACCCAACACGTGTCTTGAAACTCACGTTACCAAAATTGCAAACAGACAGAAAGTGCTGCCAGACGGGGCTGCCCGGGGAGGGGCCGTCGCAGCGGCCCTACCTGTGAGGGGCTGCTGCTTGGTGGCGTCCCAGACCTTCGCGGCCCTGCCCGCCGCGCTCAGCAGGACGCCGTCGGCGGTGGGGTGGAACTGCAGCACCTCCACCTGGGCGTCCTCGGGGCCCAGCAGCAGCCCGGGCCCCGAGGGCAGTGCCTGGCCAGACGCCGGCAGTCGCCACAGTTTCACCTGCAGAAAAGAGTGAGTCTCTAAGCCCAGGGCTGGCAGGGGGCAGGAGGGGGTCTCGTTGCCTCCATCCAGCCTTGTCCGGGGTGCCCCCACCCCAGGGGAAGGGAGGGGGCGGGCTCGGGGGCCAAGAGGAAGATGTGGGAGTGGGGGAGCCAGGTGCTCTGCTCTGTTCCCTCCAGGCCTCCCACCACCCGGGCCCTCCTGTCTGCAGGAGCTGGGCAGCAGGGCACAGGTCACGGCCGTGGCTCAGAGCAAGTTCCTGGAGGCGCACGAGAGCTGATGTTGGGTGGGGGCGGGACTTAGCAGGAGGGGCTGGACTGGGAACCAGCAGGGCCCTGGGCCTCATAAGGCCTCAAACAGGTCTTCCAGCTGCTCTACTCACCGTCCTGTCGGCTGAGGCCGTGGCCAGGAGGAAGTCATCGAAGGGGGAGAAGTCCAAGTCCGTGACCAGGTCTGTGGGAGAGAAACAGCTGACATGGCCAGACGAGGACGAATGTCCTGTTCCAATCCACTGTGCCCTCTCCCAAGGTGGAACCACAGCCCAGGGCCTCTGGGCTGACCCCTCTGCCCACACGATGGCAGGCTGGAAATCCTCAAGGGGAGTGCACTCTAGAGATGGTGGGCCAACACCACAGTACCCACCTGCCAGACACAGGCCCAGAGCCCTGTTGCCCTCAGTGGCCAAGGGCCCAGCAGCAGGAGACTGGCAGGATGGGTAGGAAGCTCCCCACGTCACCAGGCACCTGCATTCGCCCGAAATCCAGAGCCCAGTTCGGGTGAACAGACACAAGTGTCAGCCCCCAAGGGAATCACAAACAGGACAGACCACAGGCCACTCAGCGCTCACGGACCCTCCCCACCTCCACAGGGACATGCACTTCTCTGCGGATGCAGCCAGAGGAGGGCTGAGCATGGAGGGGGGCTTCCTGGAGGGGCACACTGGGCCCGGGAGAACACTGAGGGTGGCACAGGTCAGGGCACCGGGCAGGAGGGGGCTGGGGTGGCACTGCCGACCTAGGAGCTCACCCTCCCCAAGCCCAGGTGCCAGCTTCTCTCTGAAGGGAACAAGACTGGGAACAGGAGGCCAAATGGCAGGGCACCTTAGGGACTGGCCTGGGTGGAGAGCAGCCAGCCGGGAGGTGGCGGTCAGCTCTGAGCAGGACCCTCCCAAGGCCTGTGTGTCTAGTTGCGCCTTCAGTTCTGGAAGCTTCCCAAGAGTCTCCCAATAAAGCCCTCTGTGGCTTATGAAAGCTGGAGTTGGTCTCAGATCCTTGCAACTGAAAAACCTGAACTGCTGAGCTCTGGGGGGATGAGGAGGGGGGATGGAGCACACGGAACGAGCCAGAGCCCAGAAGGGAAGTGAGACTGGGGGCTTCAGCGGGGTAGAGCTGGTTGAGATGGGAGCAGGACAGCCAGGCCTGAGTCACCAAGGCAAGGAGCACAGCGACCACCCTCCTGCCAGCCTCCCTGGCAGGGCCAAGCAGATACACTGTCATCCCAGGCCAGTGGACCCTGGAGACAAGGAAGAGAAGGGGTGGACAGGGACAGGCACTCCTGGGACAATCCCAATCTGGACTCATGATCACAGAATCCCTGCCACCCAACCCTGTGGGCTCCTGACAGGACGGGGCAGGGCCCAGGCTGGGTGTAGACTCTGGCCTCCCCAAGGGAATGAGCAGCAGCCAGTCTGGGCACCCAGCTGTGCTGGGTTGTAGGACCGTGGCCTGACCATGGTCCTACATCTCACCAAATCCTCACAATGACCCTCAGGATGGCAGTGTGACCTCATCCCCAAGTGGAGGATGAGAACACGAGGACAGAGAGGTTAAGTAACTTGCCCAGAGCTGCACAGCTAAGAAGGGGCCAGGCTGAGGGTCAGGCAGTCAGCCCAGCTTCAGAACCTACAACCTCAGCACAACAGCTCGCGGCCTTTCCCACATCAGAGCAGGCTGCTGGCCACTGCTTCCCAGCCCAGTCCTGCAGAAATGGTCTCCAGATACTGCCCAGCCTTCTGCTCCCCGGACCAAAGCGCCACCTGAGAGCTGAGAGGCAGAAGGTGTCCCAGAAGGAAGGGCACCCCAAAGTCAGAGAAATAGCCAAAACCCCTGTCACTGTAGTCCCCCCCTACCCTCAACCAGCACCCAAAGGGGAGAGGAGTGCCTGTGCCCCAAGGGTAGATTCTGAGGAGCTGGAGTGAAGCGCCCCCAGGAGCAGTTTCCGGGCAAGGCTGCTCCCTTGGGCAGAGGTGCTGAAAAGCTGGAGCCACAGAGAGGCTATGATCCACCAACAAAGCCCAGTCCAGCTTCCAGTAACAGGGCCCTCACCACTCTATATGCAGCTCCAACTTGGGGCTGCTTCCCTGTGAAGAAGAAATCACAAAGCCAACAGCACTGTACCTAAAATACCTGGGTTCTGACTCTGGCTCTGCCAGCAGCAATGCCAACATCACTAAGTTCCTAATAATCCCTTTGAGCCTTGGTTTTCTTAGCTGAAAAATCGGTTATTTAAAAACCTACTTCTTGGGAATTCACTGGTGGTCCAGTGGTTAGGACCTGGTGTTTTCACTGCCATGGTTCCAGGTTCAATCCCTGGTCGGGGAACTAAGGTTCTGCAAACTGTATGGCGCAGTCAGATAAAAAATAAAAATAAAAACCTACTTCAGAAAGGTATGAGAGCAGAATTCGTCTATGGGCTACATTAGATGGATCACAAAGACATTATGCCGAATGAAACAGACCAGATTTGAAAGGCTACATATAACGTGAATCCATTTATGTGAAATGTCCAGAGAAGGCCAGTCCACAGAGCAGAAATCAACCAACGTTTTCTGTGAAGGCCGGGACAGAAAACATTTCAGACTTCGAGGGACATACGGTACCCATCTCCTTAGCTCTGCAGTTGTTGGGAAAAGCAGCCACAGACCGTAAGTCAATGAAGAGGCGTGGCCGTGTTCCAATAAAACTATTTACAAAGACAGGCAGCGGGCCAGTTCTGGCCACACAGTAGCTCGCAGCCCCTCCTGCAGAGGCAGAAAGGTCCATGAATGCCTGAGGCTTCAGCGCCCGAGGCAAACACATTAACTGCCAAGGGACATGAGGGGGGTCTTTCCAGGATAATGGAAATGCTCTAAAACTCAATGGTGGGATACCCGACCCTGTTACTTTAACAAAAGTCATCAAATGCGTCATATAAAACAAGCAATATTTATAAGTGTGTAAACAATACCTTGACAAAGTTTTAAGTTTTAAACAAGGATGGGGTAAGAAAATGAAGACAGCGCTGAGCGCCCACGGAAAGCTCCATCATTCTTCACTACCATCATCTTATTAACCGCCACCCTCTGCATCAGGACCGAGACACTGAGCTGCACACCCAGACTGGGGATGAAGGATCAGCGCCCTTCTCTCACCCCAGGCCACCCAACAGGCGGCCAGGAACACAGGCCAGAGGGTCTGGGCCCGTGGCCACTGCAGCTGGACGGGGAAAGAAGAGGCGCTGCTGCAGCCTGAGAAGACCAAACTGTTCCCTCGATGCGGGCAGGCTGCCAGGCGGACTGCTGGGCGCCCCCAGAGCAGCTGCAGGGGTGGACAAAAGCTCTCTTTGTGAGGGCCCATCTCTGGCTCTGCAGCCCAACCCGCCCCCTCCTTGGAGGGCCCTCAGCAGCCTGCCTGGCTGGGAGGATGCCTGCTGTGAGAGGTGATTTGCTGGGCTCTAGACGAGCACACAGGGCTAAGAACCACACGAGCTTGAGTCTTCCACAGTGACAGGGAGCCATCATCAGCCTGGACCACAGGCCAGTGCATACACCCCCCTCCTTCCAGCCTGACCACCTGGAGCACCAGCTTCCCTCCTCTCTGCCCAGGCTGGAGTTCTCAACCAGCAACAGCTTTCCCACAGAGAGGATGACAGGAGGGGCCCAGCCAACCACGGGGGTGCAGGACCAGGTGAGTAGGAATCCCTGGCCCCAGGGCAGGAGGGGTGAATTCCAGGCTTCCTGGGTCCAGTCTCTACTCACCTGAATGGCAGCCCAGGTGGGTCACCTGTCTCTTGTCCTCTCCCTGGCTTTCCAGAGGCACGATGCCCAGTACACCTATCAAACAAACACAGGGGCTCTGACTTCAGGCCTAATGGGGGATCTACTGCCCAGGGCTCCCAGAGGACACGAGACCCAAAAGCTTGGCCTTGGACCTTCCCGGAGCCTCCACCAACAGTAAGACCACATCCTTCTGGACGGAGTGGTTGGCCCGGGTTCGGTTCCTGCCCCACACAAGACTCTTCCGTGATATCGACTATGCAAAGACACAGCTGTCTCTTTACGGTGCTGTTTGGCCTTAGTAGTCAGCTCGGGGCCACCAGCTGCCACCTTCCCAATTCTACTTGAGAAAGAAGCCGTCACCCAAGAGCAGCAGAGCTGAGGGACAGGATACAGTGAGATACAGCTTTGCCTGAACCCCCTGGAATTTAGTTATATAAACCAAATTGTATCTGTTTTATCTGTTTCTTGCTTAAGTCAATTTGAAGTCTGAGTCATCACTAGCAACCTTCAGAGTCCCAACTAACACAGGGAGCTTTTACCTCCCTATTGATCTCAGCTGCCCCGACATGAGGAGTGGGTTGCATATGGGGACTGTTGGAAACAAAAGCAACAGCCCCCCACCCCCACCCCAGACCAAGCTCTTGAAGACCACAGCCAACACGTTTATACAACATGTGCGGTCAAACGCCCAAACTGAAGTCCATCTGCTTACTGCACATTGACCGCTTTGCAGGCGTCTAAGGCCCTTCATGGTGCTGACTTCTGAACCCCGAGAGGTCCCTCCAAGCCTCTGGCCTACAACGAGCCTGTCCTTCTGCCCTTGGTAGGGTGACAACGTTTGACTCTCCACATCCACGTTCACCTCCCTACCTGGACGGTCAGAGTTGAATGCAATTAAGCTGCAGCTGGCTTTGATATGGTTCCCACATGAGGGGGCAGTGCCTGCTCGAATGTCATTGATCCAGGCCTGTAAATAGAGAACAACAGAAAAAAAGGGTTGGCTAGGGCTCTGCCTAAAGCAGGGAGTAGGGCATACTGGAGGGAGACTCTACCTTAAAGCTGCACCATTAGAGATGCAGCTTTTGGATCAAACCCTGTCCCCACACACAGTCCCTTAGAAAATACAAAAAATGTCCTTGAAACAACAACCTGTCATAAGGGGGTCAATTTTGAGTATTAAATAAGTTCTCTAATAAGGGGCAGGAAAATGTCAGAAGGAAGCTCAGGCTGAACGAAGTCAAGGGGCTAATTGGGCAGTGTATGTGTTGGCTGGGGGTGGGGACTGACTCTGTTAAAAGGGAGAGAGAAGCAGAGAAAGGAGAAGTGAGCATCTAAGATAGATGGACTCAACTTCCTCAACGGCATTACTAAAGGTCTCCACCAAGTACGAGTCTCCTCCAAGCTCTGGAGGGAGAAAATACACAAGCTCAGAAAGGGGACAGTCAAGGCCTTTCCACGAAGTCCTATAGTCAGGTGAACGATGCACCCCCACGAATAGACAATAATGTTAACACCCACGGCAGAAGAGCAGAGCAACTCTTTTTCTAAGACTGAGCTCGGCGAGGTCCCAACATGTCTTGTATCAGCACCTCACAGCATCCCTGACGATCATCGAGCACCCAGATGTCCCAGCCCACCCGCTGACAGCATCCCGGAAACCACCCCCACCACCCTAGTTTCTTTTTTTTTTTTCCCCTAGTTTCTATTTCAATGTTCACCTGCTGGGGTAGGATGTTATCATCCACTATTATTGTTCCCTCTGGAGTCGTGTTTACTGTACAAATACAGTGACAGGAAATACAATAGTTTTGACAAAGAGAACAGACCACCTGTCTTCCCATCTCCCTAACATGTAAACCGTGTTAAGCTCTCTCTGCTATCTCTAGTTCCACACCTGCCTGCTTGCCTTGCTGGACTGAAGTCCACCAGGAACAAGTCCACTCGAGCCCCTCAAGTCCACTCTAGACCTCTCCAAGTGTACTGACTACACTGAGTGACGGTCTTAAACGCAAATGTGAGAACCTTTCCGCCACCACCCCTTCAACCCTTTGACGGCTCCCCGCTGCACTCAGTAGAAAACCCAGCTGCTTCCTGGGGCTCTTGGGCTCTGCAGGCCCACTCTGCACTAATCTGACATCATGCTTCCCTCTCACTGCCCTCCAACCACTCTGCCCCACTTTCCTTCCTCCACCTGGCTCCTTCTCACCCCTCTTCCCGAATGCCCAGCTGCTTCTCACCCTTCCTGCCTTAGCTTAAATGTCACCTCCTCCCAGCTGACGTCCTGGACTACCCTACTGAGGTTAATTCCACCTCTAGGTCCATCTCCATCTTAATCCCAGCGCCACCGTGTGTGTTCCCCAGTGCACTTATTAAATCTTGCATTGCCCTTGCCTGCCTGCATGCTTGCTGTCTGTCTCTCTCCTGAGCCTGTAAGCACCAGAGAGGGAGGAAATTGCTGTTGTGTTCACCGCTGTGGTTCCAGCAGCTGCACACGGCACGTGGGACGTGCCCCGGAAACACTGTCCAGAGGATTAGAACCAGGCTTCTGCCTCAGGTTGTCCTGAGGTGAGATGGCCTCTGATGGGGTCACCAGAGGTCAGTTTCTCCTCTTCATTATTGGAAGACACTCCCAGGCCTTCCAAATAATGTTTCACTGCAGACCCGGGTTGGCATCGACTCTGAAGAACATCCCTCATCAGGCCTCCTGCCTTTCCGGGGGGCCGTGGGGACTCCCCCGCCACCTGGTTCAGCTCTTTCTCTGGCCTCCACCTGCTTCGGCTTCCCACGCCCCACCCAGGCTTTGGCAGCATCACCCTGAGTAGGGGAAGAGCTCAAGCCAGCCGCGAGAGGAAGCGCCGGCGGAAACCCAAGGGAGGGGCGCGTCTCTGGTCGAGGAGCTCCCCCTCTCCAATGACACACCCGGACTCGCCAAGGCCAGGACAGAAAGGGGCATCTCTCTCGCACCCCAGCCCCGGGCAGGGGCGACCGAGGAGGCGGGGAGGAGGGGTTGTGGCTCCCAGGCGAGGCCGACCGGAAGCCGGGAAGGCAGGCAGCCTCGTAGGCCTCAGGCCTCGGCCCCACCGGGCGGGCGGCGCCGCCTCGGGGGTCCCGTTGCGAGGCAGGACCTCGGTGTTCAACGAGAGCCCAGAATGTCCCAGGAGCTCCAGGCTCTGACCGCCGCGCGGCCACAGGGCGGCCTGGACGCCTGACCCGGGCCTTAAGGGGGCGCCCCCGGGGCAGGCGGGCTCGGGGGGGGGGTCCCCGCGCTGGGCCAGGGGCGGGGGAAGGGTTGCCGCCGGGCAAGGGGCTACGGAAGCCGGGCGTACCTCGCGGCGGGGCGGCCGAGCCTCCGTGTGCCGGAACTTGGACACCTTGAAGCGGTTCATGGCGGCGGGGACAGCAGCGGGTGCAGCTTCGGGGACACGGGCGTCGGCTCTCAGGTGCACGGCTCGCGGCCGGGACTCCCGCCGCCTCCGGCCCCACCCGCCGCCTGCCGCCCGTGGCCACGCCCCCAAGCCAATCGCAGCCCTCTCCGGTCTGTCGGGCCACACCCCCATCCCCCTCTCACTCCGCGCGCACGCCGCAGGCCCCACCTTCCGGCCAATCGCCGCTCGACCGCCCCTCGAGGCCACGCCCCAATGCCGGAGGGTTGGAGTCGCGGACTGAGAGGTCACGTGCGGCGAGCTGTCCGCCCCCGGCCGGGTTGGGCGTGCAGGACCCTGGACCACGGCTGCGATTTTGTGGGCAGGGTTTGTCCCCGGGAGGCTTTCCAGGGTTCGGGGCACGCCCTTCTCCGGGAGGAGGGAAAGCAGAAATGAACTAGCTCCATTTCGGAGACAGGGAACGCTCTCAGGCGCCGCTGGCACCGAGTCACAGGGATAATGAATGGCAGCAGAGGAGAGCCCGTATCTGATGCAAATCCCTGCCGGTAAGACCTAAAGGCTCCGCTTCTCACCCACCCTGCTTAGGTCAGGTGGGCTCCGTAGGAGGGGGTAATGGAGCCTTCAGCGTCCCTTATAAGGGCAAGTCTTGGCCGCAGGCCTTGGGCGCTGTGGGCCAAGACTCCTGGTAGGCAATCAATCAATTACAGATAAGCTGAAACGGCAGTAGATAAGAGCTATGGAGAATCCCTTGAATGGCCAATTTGCCCAACCAGCGCTTCTTGTTTAGTTACCGAACAAACCTGGGGTCATTCATTCCACAAGCCTTTCTCTTCGCTTTGAAAATTGACTCTGTGATTCCAGAATAGGCTTTCTGCTTGATACCAGACAGAACACCTGCTCAGGCGTGTCTGGAAAGGGGACTTTGATCTGAGGAAGACGAATGATCAGTCGCAGTGGCCAGCTGCTGTGAAAACTCGCTTTCCGCAGCCGGCTGCAGACAACAGCTTCAGTTGAGGCAGAATGCCTAGAGGGTCATTCTGAAAGCTCAGCCTGGCGACACGCATGCATGGATCCCTAAAATCCAAGTTCTTGTTTTCAGTTCTCACAGGTAAACTGTGACCACTCAGAGGCCATTACTGAGTTAGGAGGGAACTTTGATCTCCATAGACTGTCAGGTTAAGTTGACTGAACTGGGATTTTGAATTTTGAGCGGGCTGGCAGCCACTGAAGTGTAGTTTTCCCACGACATATTCTTCAGACAGTGGAATTCCAGCAGCTTTGCAAAAGGAAACATTAGTGCAATCTTGAGTTGGTTGGTTGTGGTGCTCAATTATTGCAGACATCGCTTGTGCTTTTTATAAAAAAATTGTGGCAAAAAAAATATAATTTTTACCTATACAGTTCAGGAGTGTTAAACTTTTTCATGCAACACTGGAACTATAGCCATTAGACAACAGGTCCCCATTTCCCCTTCTCCCCAACCCCTAGTAACCATCATTCTGCTTCCTGTTTCTATGAATTTGACTACTTTAGATACCAAATCTAAGTGAATACTACACCATTTATCCCTCTGTGACTGGCTTATTTCCTTTGGTGTAAGGTCCCCATATCTGTAGACCAAATTTAGCCCATGGAATGTCCATTTGATGCTTTCAAACTGTGATGCTAGGGAAGACTCTTGAGAGCCCATTGGACAGCAAGGAGATCTAACCAGTCAATCCTAAAGAAAATCAATCCTGAATATTCATTGGAAGGACTGATGCTGAAGCTGACACTCCAATACTCTGGCCACCTGATGCAAAGAGCCAACTCATTGGAAAAGACCCTGATGCTGGGAGAGATTGAGGACAGGAGAAGAGGGCAAAAGAGGATGAGATGGTTGGATGGCATCACCGACTCAATGGATATGAGTTTGAGCAACTCCAGGAGATAGTAAAGGACAGGGAAACTTGGCGTTCTGCCATCCATGGGGTGGCAAGGAGTCAGACACAGCAGAGTGACTAAACATGTCCATTTGTTACCTCTAGGGGTTCAAGTTCTGACCCTGGCTGTGCTGGGTCATGTAACTCTTGCTACAAACTAGGGGCTGGTGGAAAAAAACTAGAAGAATGTCAACTTTTCGATTGCCACAGTGACCAACTTGAGTGCCATAGCAGGGGAGAGGGAAGGGCCAGAGGAACATCATCAAGGCCCAGAGAGTGACCATCCCACATGTAGCCAGGTCCATTCTGGCTGGAGAGAATGATTCTAGTAGAGAGTTCAGACCTGGAAGACTGCTGCAGACTTGAGTAGAATAAATTTCTTCATGGATTGCAAAGCTCAACTGAAGCCTGCAGGATTCTTTCTAGCCCCCTAGGGCTACAATTACTAGCTTTGTCTCTGCAATCCTAGAATCCCAACCTCTCTGTTTGCTTATAAGGACACTGGAAGACACCTCTCCACCCTCAAAGGCAGTCTATCAAAATGTGGATCAAATTTCAACAAAGAGAGGATGTCTGGTTAGCTAGGTGCATGGCAAAATGATGTTGATTTCACAGGTCCTATTTCCAAGAGTCATTAATAATGAACAAGAATTTGGGAGTCCAGTTGTAGCGAAGTCCTCATTCTGGAAAAATCAGAAGTGCTTCATGTAACCACAGGAAGAGACATCAGCAGAAATAAAAAGCACAAGCAAAAAGAAACCAAACACACACACACACCCAAAAGCATTAAAGAGCCGTAGGATGCATCTTTATTTTATACTATGATGCTAAAGAAAAGAAATATCTGACATGGTGTTCCCTTAATCTTCAGCAAGGTCAGTGGTTTCTGTAAAGTAGAATTTTTGCAAGAGAGGGAGGTATGAGGCCAGCTGCAGTGCCAACAGCAAATTATTTAGATCTAGTTATCTGCCCCTGAAATGACTGTTTATTAAAAAATATATTGAAAACATTTTTTATGCATAAGCCATGTTCATTTCAGGAGCTGGCATAGAAAGGCATGTGTAGTTACGTCAACACAGGAAAAGAACCATTAAGCAACAAAATACATTTCAAAAATAGAGACATTTCAAAAAAAATGACAGTGCAGCTTGTGTTGTTATTTTCTTGTTTATGGAGGTGTACCCACGTAGTCTTGGGGTTCAGGAGTCTTACTACATCCAGTGATTTGTTCTGATTTTTTCCAAGTTATGTATATTTATTTTTGGCCACACCATGCAGCATGGGGGAATATTAGTTCCATGACAAAGGATCAAAACCATGCCCCCTGCAATGGAAGCTCAGAGTCTTAACCGCTGGACCACCAGGGAAGCCCCCTGAATATTTTAATAGAAACACACACTTTAACTTTTGTGGTGATAATTCACAACTAAAGGACATTTCCATAGAAAAGTCTGTCATTTTCTAAGGTGATGTTTTGCACTTTGGAGTCTGCTAATCACTGGGGGATCCAGAGTTCTCAGCATCTGTGATCCACCCCCCCCCACCTTTTTATTCCATTTAAGAGTTCCTTTCAGGGACTTCCCTGGTGGTCCAATGGTTAAAAATCCACCTTGCAGGGCTTCCCTGGTGGCTCAGACCATAAAGAATCTGGCCACAATGCCAGAGACCGAGGTTCAATTTCTTGGTTGAGAAGATCCCCTGGAGAAGGGAATGGCAACCCACTCCAGTATTCTTGCCTGGAGAGTTCCATTGATGGAGGAGCATGGCGGGTTACACGGCATAGGGAACCACCCCCCTATAATTAAAAGAAAATGATAAATAAAAATCCACCTTGCAATGCAGGGGGACATGGGGTCAATCCCTGGTTGGGGAACGAAGATCCCACATACCACGGGACAACTAAGCCCAAAGATCACAACTAGAGAGTCCATGAGCCACAACAAAAGCCCCGTGACATGAAGAAGATCCCCAGTGCTGCAGCTAAGATCCCACACAGCCAAATTAAATAAGTATTAAAAAAAAAAGTTCCTTTCATTTCTCAGATTTGTAAAACACTGCTGAAGTTTAAGCCTAGTTTGGGCAGAAGGGTATTCAGCTGGGACCTGGAGTCACTTGTGGTTTAAAGGGCTTTTAAGGAAATCATTACCACGAAAGTCCCATTGGAAGTACCTGGGTGAGCCATGCAAGGACACAGTTCATCTCCTGCTGCAGGGAACAGCACCCATTGCAGAGGTCAGGCCTGGGAACATCTGGGCCCGACACTCCACACTTCCTCGGAATTGTCCCATACTCTCTTGGGCTTCTCTGGTAGCTTAGATGGTTAAAGAATCTGCCTGCAATGCAGGAGACCGGGGTTCAATTTCTGGGTCTGGAAGATACCCCGGAGAAGGGATTGGTGTCCCATTCCAGTATGCTTGCCTGGAGAATCCTCACGGACAGAGGAACCTGGCGGGCTACAGTCCACAGGATCACAAAGTCAGACATGACAGAGCAACTAACACACACACACACACACACTCTTGGGGAGGAAAGAAAACACTACTAGAGAAATGGTGAGCTGGCTTGTATTGCCCTTGAAGGCTTAGGCCCTTCTGCCCTCGCTGGAAGGGCTCCTCACTCACAGTGGAGAAGGACCAGCCACTCCATCACAGAGACAAGGACTTGGGAGGTCCCTTGTACCTCAGGTGGCCAGTGTCCACTGGAAATCATAGGGTAGACCCTCTGGTCTTCCTTGGCCTTCAGTCTGGCATGTCCCGGTGGACCATGCTTCAATTCCCTGCTAGCGCTCACAGACCTCCTCAACTTGGGGGAGCCGGAGAGGGCCCAGTGGAATAGTAAAATGAGAAGTGAAGACGGGGAGAGGCTTGCGCAACTTGTCTGCCTCTTGCAAAACGTTTGTTTCTCCTTAAAGCTCAAGTTTTTGGCTTTAGACTGGAAAAGGGGGCAGCGGGAGTTGGGGGGAAGTGGTGGAGGAAGCAGACCCAGGACATATTCTGCCCGACAGTGTGGGTAGCTGTGTCCTGTGTGCTCATCCCAGTTTTTTAATCACAAGCCTGGAGAGGATCTGTTTGCTTTTCATCACAGCTGAAAGACTTGCATGGCACTGAAATAGTCTGTAGGTGAGGGTGGTAGTAAATATTAGCCCTGCTTCCTTTCGCTGTGAAAAGCAAATGAAATTCTGCATGAGGAAGTGCTCTGTAAGCCATCCAGAGCTGTATGACTGGAACTATTGATCATAATCTATGAAGGCACATGGTTTAAAGGAAAGAGCTCTGGTTTGACTGTTAGAAGATCTTGGTTCACTGACCCACAAGCTGTGTGTCGTTGTAGAAGTCTTTCCACTTTTCAGGGCTTAGTTTGGTGTTGTTTTGCAGGACGCTGGGGAGAGGGTCCATTCGTAAAAATGGGGCTAGCCTCTGCCCTACTTAACCTAGAGGGCTGTGATTGTATCAGGAGGGAAAACATGAGGAAGTTCTTTGTGAACCGGAAAGAGACTGCCTGAAGTTGGTCCTGTAGATGTCTCAAGGTGGTTACCTCCAAATAAAGATAATTCATTATCAGACTTCGCTGGTGGCACAGGGGATGGGAACCTGCCTGCCAATGCAGGAGACAGAGGTTTGATCCCTGGTCCGGGAAGATTCCACCTGCTGCGGAGCCACTAAGCCAGTGCACCACAACTACTGAAGCCTGTATGCTCCAGGGCCCAAGAGCCACAACTAATGAGCCCTTGTGCCGCAACTACTGAAGCCTGCACACCCTACAGCCAGCAAGCCAAAACCACTGAGCTCACATGCCTAACGCCTGTGCTCTGCACCAAGAAAACCCAAGCACTGCAGTGAAGACCCAGCGTAGCCAAAAGAAAAAAAAAAAAAAACCACTTCATTATCTTTTTCCCCCAAACCGCTCCTTTCCCAGGATTTTTAGTTTGGCATGACCACTGCTTAAAGAACATAAAAAGAGCATATTCATTGTCTCCAAACAACCATGACTCAGGCTGATTCAGGAAGCACAAACCAAGGACCACTTCTGTGGAGACTTCGCAAGCTTTGTACCATACTCACATTTAGTAATTGTATCATCTCCTGTTTTTCTATGGTGATCAGCAGTGAGAGAAACCAGGAGCAGGCCTAGGCTATTCTCTCCAAGGAGTCTTTTTTTTTTTTTTCCCAGCTGTGTCTCTAGTTGAGGCATGCAGGTATAGTTGCCCCTAGTTGAGGCATGCGGGTATAGCTGCCCCGTGGTGTCTGGGATCTTAGTTCCCGACCAGGGATTGAACCCATGTCCCCTGCATTGGAAGGTGGATTCTTAACCACTGGATCACAGGGAAGTCCCCTCACCAGGGAATTTTGCCAGAGGCTTTCTGTGTTGAGTTGAGGGCCTTTCTTCCCTCCTTTAGTATCCACCCTCACCCACTCCACTACCCTGGGGCTCTCTGCTTCATAAGAGGAGATATAGGCTCCCTGACAAATAGCCTTCCAGCTACCCACTAAAACAAGAATACGTACCCACTTTCTGTATGGAGGATCTTCGCTGTTAATCACTACGGGGAAATAGATGGAGGAGGGGGACTAAAATACCAAAAAATGAGGGTTACAAGGCTGACAAAGTTTTCATACTAGTGAGCCCTCATTCCTAACTTACTCTGAGGTGGTAAATGAAAATCTCTTTGGCTCTTGTTCTCAACTTTTATTCCTCAAAGCTGTACTTCTCTCAACCAGCACCCTCCCGCCTCCCCTTAGGTTTTGGGATCCCTGTGGGCAAGTAACTATCAGCGTTCTCTCTGGTGTCCCAGTGCTTAGCACAGAGCCTCAGCACATACTGAGCACCTACTACATGCCAAATACAGTATGAAGGCTTTACAAGGATTATCTCACTCTCTCCTCAGATGATCCCTTGAGGTATCACTACGCCCTGGTACTACTATGTCCATTTTAAGAAAAAGGAAACAGGCACAGAGAGGTAAAGTAAATTGTCAAGGACACACAACTGTTAACTGGCAGAGCTGGGATTCGGTCCCAGGTAGTCTGACTCCAGAGCCCACACTCTTAAAGCGCTATGCAGTCCTGTGCTTAGTCGCTCAGTCGTGTCTGACTCTTTGCAACCCCAAGGACTGCAGCCTGCCAGGCTTCTCTGCCCATGGGAATTCTCCAGACAAGAATACTAGAATGGGTTGCCGCACCCTTCTCCAGGGGATCTTCCCAACCAAGGGATTGAACCCGGGTTTTCCCAATTGCAGACACATTCTTTACCATCTGGGCCACCAGGGAAGCCCAAAAGCACTATGCTGGAGACATTTAAATATTTGTTGAATATATCAAACAAACTTATACCCACTTCCCATCCCATGTCAATCTTTTCCTGTTTCTCTATGACATCCCTTGCTCACCTCAGTTCTCTGAATTCCCTAGCCCAAACTCTCAAGTATTTCTTGCAGTTTACAGCAGCCTCCTAACCGTTCTTCACTGGACCAGTGGTTTTTAACCTTCTTTCAATCTTAGAGCCTGTGGAGAATTTGACTGATGAAAGCTATGGATATTTCCCCAGATTAATAACCACATACACAAAAATCATGTGTAATGGGGGAGGGGCAAGGAGCACACATCACCTTAGATCCATCCAGGAGTCCTCAGGTTCCTTTCTATTGTTAGGGGTGGTGGTGGTGGGAGTGTGAAAGCGGAAACCCCTCTGCAGGACTAACCAGGCCAGGTTCTTCTTTCTAGACTCATCTCCAGTCATACATCCCAAGTTTAGCTAGCGCGTACAGGGCAAGTACTTTCGCATCTGCTTTTGAAGTTCTTGCTACTTAGAACACTCTTCCCCTCCACTCCAACCTGGCGCAGTTTTCACCAAAGTCCAACTCAAATGTTGCCTCTTAGATGCCTTCCCTGACACCAATCTGTCGGAGAAACCCCCTCGCCTGTGTGCCTCTAACACTGTTTATACCTTCGATAGCACCGACCACGTTATCTCAGTGGCTAAGATGCCTCTCGCCTCACTGTGTGCTCCTCCAAAGCAGGGATGGTGAGTCAGTCATCACTGTATCCTCGACGTTCTAGAACGCGCGTGGCACCGTGTAGGTACCCACAACGTTTATTAAACTCGTTTTTGGGTAGCTCGGCTCACAGTCCGCGATCGGCAAGTTCACTACAGGTTTGGAGAAGACAAATGACGCTTAGCAGAGAGCCGAGCGATCCAAGTCCTTTTCGTGGTGAATCAGCCAGAGGAAGAGTGAGCGTGGAGCCTGGCTCTGGGAAATAGGTTAACCAAGGTAACCGCTTGCGCACACGAGTGAGTAAGCCTCAGCTAGAAAACCTGAGACTCAGGGTCAAGAAAAAGGAAGCCGCACGGCATGCTGGGATCTGCGGGATGTAAGGCCGCATTGCACGCCGGGACTTGTAGTCCGGTCCCCCCCAAGCCCCCGCCACGCGCCCCGGCCAGGCCTCTCAGACCCGTTACATTCGGCTACATTCAACCACGTCTTTACACAGATAAGGTGAAGTATTGATCGTCCAGCACAGAATGAAGGGTCTTCTTAAGCCAAGTTACCAATTAGCACTTTTTAGAGTAAATACCTTTTCGGCGTCGGCAACCGAGAAAGCGCACTGGGTGCGGATGCGCACGCGCAACGCTAGTAGGTTTTTTTTTTTTTTCTCCTCCCCCTCCCCTCTAGAGTGCCCGCAGCAGGCCCCGCCCCCGGAAGCACCGGCTCCGCGCGCGTGCGTCGTCCTCGTGAGGCCGCCTTGAGCCGGGTGGCGCAGGCGCAGTGTCCCCGGGCCAAGATGGCGGCGCGGCGCTCCACACGCTGGTTGCTGGTAGCTGTGGGGATCCCGCGGCTGCCGGCTGCAGCGGGGAGAGGGGCCCGGCCGCCCATGGGGGGCGTGGTGGGGGCGTCGCTGGGCCGCAATTTGAGCGTCACCGCCTTCCCGCCTTCCCTGGGAGGTCGCGGTCCTGGGGCGCTGCTGACATTGAGACCCGGTGTCAGCTTCACAGGTGAGGGTAGGCTCTAGCGCCCAAGGCCTGGAAAGGAGTGACTCTCTTCGCTCCAGCTACGAGCGTAGCGGGATGGAGTGTGTCTTCTGACCTACTTGCGGAACCGCTCTGGGGAGGTGGGCCGGCAGGAGGCAGAGAGGCCCAAATGGCTGCTCAGAAGCGGTGAAGGAGGAAGAGCTGCGTGGAGCCTCGAGCGGAGGGGACGAAACGCTCCGAGGCCGTGAACCTTCACCTCTCTGGCAATATTTCTGGAGGCCTCTTTCCCGCCATCTAGTGCTCCCCTGCCCAATTCCTTTTTCATCCCTCTACTTCCTAGCCTGTAGCGGCGGGGCAGAGGTAACTGCCATTCGGTGAGCACCGGCTCTTTGGCTCGGTAGGCACTGTGTACCTGGTCTCTCTTGATGGTAACAGCCCTACAAGGTGGGGATAATCATCCCCACTTTAAAGAATGGGAAACTGAGGTTCTAGCAGAGTTGACCCGCCCAAGGTCATAAAGTTAGATAAGGAGAGTTGTCTCGAGCCTAGAATTGTTCTTTCAGAGCTTAGTCTCTTCTGCCACATGATGTAGATCGAAGGGCACACTGTTTTTTAGAGGTCTTTATGTTGGTTATTGGGCTTCCCTGGTGGCTCAGTGCGGTAGAGAATCTGGCCTGCCAGTGCAGAAGATGCAGGTTCTATCCCTGGGTCGGGGAGATCCCATGGAGAAGGAAATGGCACCCCACTCCATTATTGGTACCTGGGAAATTCCATGGGCAGAGCCTTGCGGGCTACAGTCCTTGGAGTCAGGAAGAGTCGGACACTTTAGGGACTGAGCACAGTGTGTTGCTTATTGCAATAAAAATGCAAACTAATATTTACTAAGCACTCTCTATGTATGAGGCAAGGATTGCTTCCATGAGGTAAACACTTACTATTATTTGGCCAAGCTGGTGGTCTTGTGGGATGTTAGTCCCCCAACCAGGAGTGGAGCTGGGCCCCTGCAGTGAAAGTGAGAACTCCTAAGCACTGGACTGCCAGGGAATTCCTACTGTTATTCTGTTTTATAGGTTAAGAAACCTAGTCTTAGATGTTAACCTGTAGAATGTCACAAAACTAGAAAGGGATTGCTCCTTGCCTGCTGCTTCTGTAATTGATGGAGGTGATGTTGAATTAGCATATATTAAGCTTTTTAGCTTAGCCATGGTGGTTTCTTATGCTGTGTGTTTGGACAATGTCCTTTATAGTGAGATAAGGAAGGAGGAAATTGAACCACTAATTATGTGCCTGAATTGTGCTCGATGTTTGTGTCCCCTAGAATTTGTGCAAATGCTATTTATCTATAAACTTACAGAGATGATTAATTAGAGGGGCCTGACAAGGTAGTTTACTTAAGATAATGTCCCAATAAGATCCAGTTTTGTAATGCTTACATAAAAGCCAGTCATTATGTATCAGTAATTGTGATTGCCTTGTACAGTGAACACTGGTTCTAGTTGTGTGTGTGTGTGTGAGAGAGACAGAGAGAGACCTGGGTGGATTATTTAAATCCTTTTGTGCTTATCATTCCTTAATTGAAAATATTTTAGTTTATAGGTATTTATTGAGGACTTGTCATATGCCAGGTTCTGTTCTAGGTACTGGAGATACAGCAGAGAACAAAGAGATGGGATGTGATTTTGGTCAGGTGATCCCATTTGTTTATTCTGTTCCTGCTACCTATATTTCCTCACAGTAGTCTGCCCTGGTTTCCTCAGGATTTGGAAGTGATGTCATGCTGTATTTCTCAGTATGAGCAAAAGTGGTCATTTTTAGGTTTTGCCAACATTTTCTAATATCAGGGTTGTTGTGAATAGCATTTGCCTGCATCTTTATGCTGAAATATAATTCCTTAGATATCTGTGAAGGTAAATTTGTTCATATCACATATGTACACATTCGGAGAACATTTTTTTGGTGATTGTGTATGTGTGAAAGGAGGCAGACAAGCGCTAAATGGGAGCCTGGCATGGGGTCATTACTGAGGAGCTACGCGGTCAGCTGTCCTTTTCTTCAAGTTAGCCCAGTGCCCACAGTGGGCATGTTTTGTATCAGGTGTTGAACATGTGTGAGAGGTAGTGTCCTTCATGGTGCTCTGTTACCTATCACATCTTAGGGCATCAACTCAGCTCCCAAACGTTGGTCTGCGATCTCATCGCAAATCCAGTAGTACAATTAGATGATGTTAAAACAACACTTTATATCTGACTTGTTCTCCCAGAGTGGAAGGTAGTTTCCTCACACCTTCTCCCAGAGTGGAAGGTTGGCTATTCTTGGAATGACTTTGGAGGCTTATCCTGTTCTGGCTTGTTCTGAAATTGTCCAGACATTTATTGGTCATATCTTGGGTGGTGGGGAATGTATCTATTAAGTGAACTCTTGCTATATCATTGCTAATCTTTGATGCTTTGGGGATGGTGTCAGAAGCCATCAAACTTCTAGTTCAATGTGACTTGTCTTTATATTCAGTTTTACACATTACTGTCTTCCTGTTCTTAACCCAAGCCCAAGTTGTCTCCTCATGATGTTGAACCTGCAGCTTCCAGAACCTTTGCCACTACCGACCTCTGCCTTCTGGATTAAAGGGGGATGGGGGGAAGAGGCAGGGTGGGTCAAGGTAACCCCTCACCCCTGCAGTGAAGCGAAATGCTCAGACACTAGCTCTGCTATTTTTTCTCAAATATGACCAAAGAAAGTGGTACCTGCTGCTCCCTCACTGTCTGCTTTTCATATTTTAGAAAATCTAGGGTGAGTCGGGGTGGGGGGGATCCAGAAAATATGGATCCGCTTCCTGCTTCTGATTTGTAATGGCAAACCAGTATTCTTGCCTTGAGAACCCCATGAACAGTATGAGAAGGCAAAAAGGTAGGACACTGAAAGATGAACTCCCCAGGTCAGTAGGTGCCCAATATGCTACTGGAGATCAGTGGAGAACTAACTTGAGAAAGAATGAGATGGAGCCAAAGCAACACCAGTTGTGGTTGTGACTGGTGATGGAAGTAAAGTCCAATGCTGTAAAGAGCAATGTTGCATAGGAACCCGGAATGTTAGGTCCACGCTGCTGCTGCTGCTGCTAAGTCACTTCAGTTGTGTCTGACTCTGTGTGACCCCATAGACCGCAGCCCACCAGGCTCCTCCATCCCTGGGATTCTCCAGGCAAGAGTACTGGAGTGGGTTGCCATTGCCTTCTCCATAAATCAAGGCAAATTGGAAATGGTCAAACAGGAGATGGAACATCAATATTTTAGGAATCAGCAAACTAAAATGAACTGAAATGGTGAATTTAACTCAGATGACCATTATATCTACTACTGTGGGCAAGAATCCCTTAGAAGAAATGGAGTAGCCATCACGGTCAAAAAAAAGTCTGAAATGCAGTACTTGGATGCAATCTCAAAAATGACAGAATGATCTCTGTTTTGTTTCCAAGGAAAACCATTCAATATCACAGTAATCCAAGTCTATTCCTGACCAGTAATGCTGAAGAAGCTGAAGTTGAACAGTTCTATGAAGACCTACAAGACCTTCTAGAACTAACACCCAAAAAAAGATGTCCTTTTCATTATAGAGGACTGGAATGCAAAAGTAGGAAGTCAAGAAATACCTGGAGTAACAGGCAAATTTGGCCTTGGAGTACAGAATGAAGCAGGGCAAAGGCTAGTGGAGTTTTGCCAAGAGAACGGACTGGTCATAGCAGACACCCTCCTCCAACCACACGAGAGATGACTCAACACATGGAGATCACCAGATGGTCAACACCAAAATCAGATTGATTATATTCTTTGCAGCCAAAGATGGAGAAGCTCTATACAGTCAGCAAAAACAATACCAGGAGCTGACTGTGGCTCAGATCATGAACTCATTGCCAAATTCAGACTTAAATTGAAGAAAGTAGAGAAGACCATTAGACCTTTCAGGTATGACCTAAATCAAATCCCTTATGACTATACAATGGAAGTAAGAAATAGATTCAAGGGATCAGATCTGATAGAGTGCCTGAAGAACTATGGACGGAGGTCCATGACATTGTACAGGAGGCAGGGATCAAGACCATCCCCAAGAAAAAGAAATGCAAAAAGACAAAATGGCTGTCTGAGGAGGCCTTACAAATAGCTGTGAAAAGAAGAGAAGTGAAAGGCAAAGGAGTAAAGGAAAGATATACCCATTTGAATGCAGAGTTCCAAAGAATAACGAGATATTTAAGAAAACCTTCAGTGATCAATGCAAAGAAATAGAGGAAAACAGTAGAATGGGAAAGACTAGAGATTTCTTCAAGAAAATCAGAGATACCAAGGGAACATTTCATGCAAAGATGAGCTTAATAAAGGACAGAAATGGTATGGACCTAATAGAAGCAGAAGATACTAAGAAGAGGTGGCAGGAATACACATAACTATACAAAAAAGATCTTCATGAACCAGATAATCATAATGGTGTGATCACTGACCTAGAGCCAGACATTCTGGAATGTGAAGTCAAGTGGGCCTTAGGAAGCATCACTATGAACAAACCTAGTGGAGGTGATGGAATTCCAGTTGGGCTATTTCAAGTCCTAAAAGATGATGCTGTGAAAGTGCTGCACTCAATATGCCAGCACATTTGGAAAACTCAGCAGTGGCCACAGGACTGGAAAAGGTCAGTTTTCATTCCAATCTCTAAGAAAGGCAATGCCAAAGAATGCTCAAACTACCACACAATTGCACTCATCTCACACACTAGCAAAGTAATGCTCAAAATTCTCCAAGCCAGGCTTCAACAGTACATGAACCGTGAACTTCCAGATGTTCAAGCTGGATTTAGAAAAGGCAGAGGAACCAGAGGTCAAATTGCCAACATCCATTGGATCATTGAAAAAGTGAGAGAGTTCCAAGAAACATCGCTTTATTGACTATGCCAAAGCCTGTGACTGTGTGGATCACAACAAACTGTTGAAAATTCTTAAAAGAGATGGGAATACCAGACCACCTGACCTGCCTCCTGAGAAATCTGTATGCAGGTCAGGAAGCAACAGTTAGAACTGGAGATGGAACAACAGACTGGTTCCAAATCTGGAAAGGAGTATGTCAAGGCTGTATATTGTCACCCTGCTTATTTAACGTATATGCAAAGTACGTCATGAGAAATGCTGGACTGGATGAAGCACAAGCTGTAATCAAGATTGCCGGGAGAAATATCAATAACCTCAGATATGCAGATGACAGCACCCTTGTGGCGGAATGTGAAGAATAACTAAAGAGCCTCTTAATGAAAGTGAAACAGGAGAGTGAAAAAGTTGGCTTGAAACTCAACATTCAGAAAGCTAAGATCATGGCATCTGGTCCCATCACTTCATGGCAAATAGATGGGGCAACAGTGGAAACAGTGACAGACTTTATTTTCTTGGGCTCCAAAATCACTGTCAATGGTGACTGCAGCCATGAAATTAAAAGATGCTTGCTCCTTGGAAGAAAAGTTATGACCAGCCTAGACAGCATATTAAAAAGCAGAAACATTACTGTGCCAACAGAGGTCCGTCTAGTCAAAACTATGGTTTTTCCAGTGGTCATGTATGGATGTGAGAGTTGGACTATAAAGAAAGCTGAGCACCGAAGAATTGATACCTTTGAACTGTGGTGTTGGAGAAGACTCTTGAGAGTCCCTGGACTGCAAGGAGATCCAACCAGTCCATCCTAAAGGAAATCGGCCCTGAATATTCATTGGAAGGACTGATGCTGAAACTCCAATACTTTGGCCACCTGATGCGAAGAGCTGACTCATTGGAAAAGACCCTGATGCTGGGAAAGATAAGGTGGGAGGAGAAGGGGACAACAGAGGATAAGATAGTTGGATGACATCACCAACTCAATGGACATGAGTTTGAGGAAACTCTGGGAGTTGGTGATGCACAGGAAGGCCTGGTGTGCTGCGACCATGGGGTCGCAAAGAGTCAGACATGACTGAGCGACTTGTTCTCTTGTCTGATTATCCTTAATCTTGGCACCTTTCCTGGATATGCTCAATACCCTTGGCTGTCTTTTTTGCCTACACAGATTTTAAGTAGTTTCCCAGTCCTTGTTGTTAATGGTTTGAGAGTTCTTTTTTATGCAAATCTGATCAAGTCTCTGTTTAAGACTTGCAGTAGCTCCCTGTTGTCCTCAGGATAAAATCCAAACTTTAGCATCACTGACTCGATGGATGTGAATTTGAGCAAATTTGGGGAGATAGTGAAGGATAGGGAAGACTGGTGTACTGCAGTCCATGGGGTCACAAAAAGTCGGACACGATTTAGCCACTGAACAACAGCAACAACTAACATACTCAGAGGCCCTTCTGTTTATTCCCAGCACCTATCATTTTCATCATCATCTCTAACTACCCCTCTACCCTACCCCACCTCCACACACACTTACTTGAGTCTCTAGTCCTGTCGTAGCACCTGCAGTTGCACAAGGACTTTCTCCCTCCAAACCAAAGGTGATCACATGACGTAATTGCCAAAGGGAGAACTTTTGAAAGCGAATGAGAATGCTATTGCAAACAACGCCAGGACTGCAGGCATAAATCTGGATGGATTCCAGCCCTCCTTAGCCAGGACTGCAGGCGTAAATCTGGATGGATTCCAGCCCTCCTTAGCCAAATTAATTTCTGCAGCTTAACAGCAGCTGCCTTAGAAGACCTTCACTGAAACTTCTGAGACTGGGTTGTGCTGGTTTTCAGCTGCGGGTGATTCTGCCCTCCAGGGGGCAACTGGCAGTGTCTGGAGTTTTAGTTACCTGTTTGAGACTAGGAGGTGCTCCTGGTAACTAGGTAGCTGAGGATCCTGCTAACACATCCTCCAGTAAGCACATAGGTATGTTAGGATATAAATAAATACACGGGGCAGCAATAAGAAAGTACCAGAGAATAAGTGGCTGAAAAAGATAGGTTACTTTTTTCACAGTTCTGAAGGCTGTAGTCCGAGACTTTTGTTAGGGTCCTCTTTAAAGATCCCTGTTTCCAAATACAGTCACGTTCTGAGGTGCTGAGTGTTAGGACTTCAGCATATGAATTTGGGCGGGGGACAGAATTCAGCCCTTAACAGCACCCCCACCCCCCAGCAGGGAATCTGATCCTCCCATCTTCAACAGTGTGGAGGTTGAGAGGCCCTGGTTAGGGGATACTGTTGTGAGTTCTCACTCTACGTCCCTGTGCACTAACATCCCTTCTCACACTGCTTCCCACACGCCCCTGCTGGGTTGGAAGCTCCTTAAGGGCACTGGCTTTGAGTCTTTCACTCAGTCTGTGTCCTCAGTGCCTAGTCCAGTGTTGAGATCATGAATGAATGCAAGCTCCCAGAGGGCAGGACCTTTGGCGTGATTTGCTGCTGTCTGCTGCAAGGAGCCCAGTGCCTGGCAGGCATGTTTGCTGAATGAGTGCTGAATCTCTGGCAGGGGAACCTTTGACTTAAAAACCTGGAGCTGCCTCCTGGTCCTCATTCTCTTGGCCCTCCCCTCCGCCTTAACTTGGCCTGTTCCGCAACCCCCCAGCCCCGCCTTCCCCATCTTCAGTTGTCACAGGATGGGTTGGGGGTTAGGAGGCAGGTTGTAGAGCGGCTCCCCCACCTTCACTTGGTGACAGGTCGGTAGAGTAGAGGGAGGTTGAGTAGCTGTGTCGCATCAGCCTCCTCCCTGCTGCTGATGCAAGAGGCCTGAAAGGAAGGCAGGGCGTGGAGGTGGGGCTGCCATGTGCTCTGACGTGCTCTGGGGTCAACAAAGGTTCTGGCATAAGGTTGTTTAACCTTGTGCGTCTGTATATATGTATTGACTGTTTCTAGGGGAGGGGTCAGTGCTTTTATCAGATGCTCTTAAAGAGATCTGTGATGCTGAAGACCAAGAACCATTTCTTTAGCCCAGCAGTTCTCAAACAGTGTGTAGCAGAATCGTCCCCTGGAGGGCTTGTTAGACACGGCTTGTTGGACCCTACCTCCAGAGGTTTGGATTCAGGTTTGGGTGGTGCCTGAAAAATGTACATTTCCAGGAGGCCGATGATGCTGCTAGTTCAGGGACCACACTCTGAAAACTACCCTGTAAGCAGATGTTCAGGGTTGCACGGTGGCGGGAGAGAACCTGGGGAGCTCTTGAGCTTTAAGTGAGATGAGGTCTCTGCCAGCACCTGGAATGTGGCAAGTGCTCTGCCGGCTGTGTAACAGGAGAGTGAAGTCGATTTTCAGTCATCCCCAGGTGCAGCCCCCATCTCTGGAGAGGTAATGAGGCTGCAGCCCTTGTGTAGTCCAGCAGGACTAGACACACCCCACACTCTGATTTTTGTATTTTCCGTATACTCTGGGTTTAGCCGGATTTGGTTTTGGTTTTGGCTGCGCCGGGTGTCTGTTGCTGCACTCAGGCTTCTTGCAGTGGCTTCTCGTTATGGAGCACAGACCCTAGAGCCTGTGGGCTCGGTACTTGTGGCTCACGGGCTTAGTTGCACCACGGCGTGTGGGATCTTCCTGGACCAGGTATCAAACCCATGTCCCCTGCATTGGCAGGTGGATTCTTACCCACTGGACCACCAGGGAAGTCCCTTTAGCTGTTTCTGAGGTGCAGTGAGTATGGTCTCCAGAAGGCTTGGAGGAGAACAGCCTCCAAAAGCTGTGACCTACCTCTGCTCCTTCATAGGTGTGGCCTGGCTGGTTGCTTACTCGCAATTTCCATTTGTTGAGTACGTTCCCAGAGTGATTTTCTTTCCTTTTTTCTTTTTCAGGAGTAAAACGGTACCCTTTTGTTTGTACTGCCTCCTTCCACACGAGCACCCATTTGGCTAAAGAAGATTATTACCAGATACTAGGAGTGCCCCGGAACGCCAGCCAGAAGGAGATCAAGAAAGCCTATTACCAGGTCTGTGTAGAAGCCAGATTTTAGAGCCGAGACTGTAGAAACGATGGTGTGGATCTAGGGTGACCTTGAGCCATGCAGTGCATGCGCCCATACATGTGGGTTGTGTGCTGGCTGATAAAGCTGGCTTTGCTAGATCATGTTTCTCAGTGCCTGTGGCCACGCTGGTTAATGTTTCAGGAAATGGAGACTCAGAACCAGAGATTTTCTTTTAATATTTTTCCATGGCTATTTTTGTATTTAAGTCTATTCTGTGTCTTCTGAATCGGTAGATGTGGTCGTCTAAATTTTAGATACTCATTCTTTGCATTCAGATACAAGTTTATGAATTTAGAATTAGTATTTTTTTTTAAACTCAAAAAGTGTGAAACTCCCATCATCATATCCCAGAATGTGTTGGGCTGATTGGTGAAGTGGCCTGTGAGGTATCTCAATCTGTGGTTTCTACACTTTTGCTCTGATCAACACAATAAAAATTTAAAAAAACTAAAGAGCAAGGGTGCCAATGTAGGAATGCTATCTTTTGTATTTTGCCTAATACAGATGTTAAAAATAATTAGGTACAATCTGTTAATATCATTTGATGGAAGAAAGAGCACCTTAATACCATAAAACCTAGGGAAGCCATAATGTCAGAATAAAGAAGATTAGTTTAATAAGGTTAATAAATACAATTTAAATTTTAAAAGTTACTTGGAGTTCCCCGGTGGTCTGGTGGTTGGGATTCCAAGCTTTTACTGCCGTGGCCTGGGTTCAATCCCTGCTTGGGGATCTGAGATTCCACAAGCTGTGCACAGTGTGGCCAGAAAGAAGAGAAGTTTTTAAAATTATTTTTATGTAAATTTGCTATGAGTCTTGATTTTTTTTTCTTTCTTTTAAAAATTTTTTTGGTGGGGAAATAAAAACTTTGGCTAAGCCTAATATTTGTGAACCAAGTACTGATCAAGACCAAACCTAACAGCTTATGGCTTGAGTAGCTATTCTCTCCACTCTCTGTCTCTCTTTCTCTTTTTTTAATGGGTAGAACTCACTGGTCTTTAGTTTATTCAAAGAGTTGTATAAGCAGCACTGCAATCAATTTGAGAACACTTTCAGCACCTCGAAAAGAAACCTCACACCATAAGCCCTTATTCCCCATTCTCCTCTCTCTTCTGTCTTTTAAATCGCTAACCTACTTCCTGTCTCTAGGGATTTGCCTATTCTGGACACTTCATAGAAATGAAATCATGTAATATGTAGGCTTTTGTGACTTTTTTTTTTAACTTTAGAATAATATTTACCAGGTTCCTCCACGTTGCAACAGATAGTAGTACTTCATTCCTTTTAGTGGTCAAATATTCTGTTGCATGGGTATACTACGTTTTATCTATCTGTTCATCAGTTGATGGATACTGATTCTCCACACCCTCTCAAACATTTATTTGTAGAATTTTTGATGATGGCCGTGCTGCCCAGTGTATCATACCTTACTATAGTTTTTTTGTTTTTATTTTAAAGCCAGAACATATATTGCGCGACTAATAGTTGAAATCCTTAAGATGAACTGGATGCTGAACAGCTGCTCCCTTGGGTTTAGGTGCAGTTCTGTCACGGAATCCATGCCTGAATCTGGGGTATACAATTTTTAGGTGCCTCATTCGACCAGTCCTGGTGGTATTTGGTCTTTTAGCTTTAGCACTGCAATTATACTTTCTCTTCGCTTGGCAGGGTAGCCACACTTGCCACAAGTCGACTTGTGAAGGTGGTAGGCCTTGGAGCCACAGCGGCGGCGCAGCGTGTGCGTCTTACTCCGTCGCTTTCCAAACGATGACGTTCCCTTGGTCGTCTTGCTTCTGCCGCGGAGACCGAAGCCCTTATTGTAGTTTTGATTTGCATTTCTGTAATAATTAGCCATGTTGAGCATCTTTTCATGTGCCCTTTGGCCATCTGTTTGTCTTCTTTGGAGAAATGTTTATTTGGGTCTTCTGCCCATTTTTTGATTGGATTTTTTTTTCTTTCTAATATTGAGCTAGCTATATGAGCTGTTAATATATTTTGGAAATTAATCTCTTTCCCCCATTCTGTAGGTTATCTTCATTTTTAGCTTCCTTTGCTGTGCAAAACCTTTTAGGTATAATTTGGTCCCATTAATGTATTTTGTTCTTTTTTCCATTACTCTGGGATACGGATCCAATATGATGTTGCTGTGATTTATGTCAAAAGTGTTCTGCTTATGTTTTCCTCTAGGAGTTTTATAGTATCCAGTCTTATATTTAGGTCTTTAATCTATTTTGAGTTTATTTTTGTATATGGTGTTAGAGGGAGAAGGAAATGGCAACCCACTCCAGTGTTCTTGCCTGGAGAATTCCATGGACAGAGGAGCCTGGCGGGCTGTAGTTCATGAGGTTTCAAAGAGTTGGACATGACTGAGCGACTGTCACTCATGGTGTTAGAAAGTGTTCTAATTTTATTCTTTTATACATAGCTGTCCAGTTTTCCCAGCACCACTTATTGAAGAGACTGTCTTTTCTCCATTGTATAGTCTTGCCTCCTTTGTTGTAGGTTAATTGACCATTGGTGTGTGGACTTGTTTCTGGTGCCAGACTGTTTTAGACTGGCTGCACCGTTCTGGATTTTCACCCACAGTGTGTGAGGGTTCTGATTTTTCTGCGTCCTCGCCAATACTTATCTTTTTTTTTTTTTTTTAAACAACTGATTATTGGTTTATTAAAAAGGTGGTAATAGGCATCGGCAGTGGTGATTTCCACCTTGCCTCCTGGCTCAATGCTGATGGAAGTGATCTGCTTGACACTGTGCAGGTCGATGAGTTGCTTGTGGATCCTCATCTGCAATCGATCCCAAGTCTTAGAACCTTCACTGCAAGGAGTTTTCCTTGTAGTTATTCTCAGAGTCTTGGTAGGCATCCAAACAGGTCCTTTCACTTAGAGATTCTTTTCCTTCTCGCCTCTGATCAGATCAGCACACACCTTCTCCAGAGACTTCACGTTGCGGCTGGTGTGGGTGATCCTAATCCGGTGAATGGCCACCACCGGCCCTACGGGAGTCTTGCCGGTATCTTTAAAGGCCATGGTGCGGCACGGCTTCCTGACTGTCTTGTTCCTCGGCCAGAGTGAACAGTGGTGTCAGGAGCAGGAGCAGGTGGCACCGAGCTCCGCTGCAGAGGCGACTGCATCTTCCTCAAAGAGCCTGTCTTTTTGATTCAAGCCACCTTAGCAGGTGTGAAGTGATATCTCACTGTGGTTTTGATTAGCTTTTCCGTCTTGGGAGAGTAAATAGCTTGTCTCTCCTTTTGAGCTGGAAGGTCAGGTACCTGGTGGCAAAGGTAGGTGAAGATTGGCGAGATGGAGACTGGGACCAACTTATTGGGACATGTGAGGCCCTTAGCACGTACTAGAGATTTCGTTTAAGAGAGAGTAGAAACCATCCAAGTTTTTAGGTGTGAAAATTAAAAAATTGGGTAAAGTTGTGTAATTTGAAACCGAAAATTTAGAAAGTAGGCTTTATGGAGCATACTTTATGCTTTATGGAGCATATGCTGGGGTTGGACCTTGATAAAAACTTTTCATGTTTACATCATTTAATCCTCAAGGCAGAAGACTTGGCTAGGTTATGACATGCTGCCGAGGCCTCACAGCCAATCAGTGGCATTTAGGAGACTAAAATGCAGGTCTTTCTGAGTGCAAAGGGCCTTTCTTTGATCTCAAGCGCATCAGCATTTCTTACCTTGGCCTGGAACCAGGCTTGCGACCTACCGTGATCTACTTTGTTGCCTTCAGAGCTCCCTTCCGGCCGAGCCTCTGCCGTGCTTCTATCACATGTTGGTGTGAGGACCAGTGTCTCGGGTGCAGAGTGAGCAGCCAGCTGTGGGCAGGGATGGGGCCGGCCGTCCCCACAGTTCCTTTTGGCTTCAGGACTCTGAGCCCTCCTTGCCCTCACACCAGGGAAACCCACTGGGAAGGCATCAGTAAGCTGCAGCAGAGAGTCAGCACCTGCAAAGGTGTTGCACAGCACTGCTCAGCGTGGCCAGGAGGAAACCTTTGTGTTAGAGCTGCTCAGGTCTCCTGTGTACTCTGGACAGCCAAGTTAGGATCGTGTTTGGATTTTTAATATTGAAATCTGTGTTTTGAATAGGTAATGCATTCCCCTTGTTCTGAATTCAGAAAGTACAGAGAAGTGTGCAGTGAGAAGACCTCTCTTTCCCATCCATCCCCTCCCCTCTGTAGCAGTCAGCCTTTCCAGCTTAGTGTCTGCTCTTCCAAAACTAATTTATACAGCAGATGTATCTATCCAGTTATTTCCCTCTTTTTACGTAGATGATAGTCTAATCAGATTTACTCTTTGGCATCTCTCACAAAGGGCCCCAAGTTCTAAAGAATTAGTTGTTATTTCTGTTGAGAGATTTGTTGCAGTTGAAAACCATATACACATCTCAGAGTTGAAGAGAGAGTTTTCTTTCTTTCCCTTTCCCAAAACTCAGTTTGCCATTTTGTAATAAACTTTTGATCAGAATTGAAAACTGAGCACAGTTCATGAAGTGTATGTTCTTAATTCTGGCTGTGTGGGTTTCGCTTTTAGTTTGTTTTTATTGAGGGGTAGTTGACATATTAGTATCAGGTGTACAACAATGATTCAACATTTGTATACACTATGAGATGATCATCATAAACATCTAGTTAGGGATGATTTAGTTTTAAATCTTGTCTTAAGAATTGCTGTTGTGAAGTCTGATAACTGCTACAAAGGAGGTGAGGTGTGACTGGTGTCTGGGGTTCAGTTTTAGTGATCATCTTGTGTCCATACTAATTGACCGTTTCCTCCCTTAGCTTGCCAAGAAATATCACCCAGACACGAATAAGGATGATCCCAAAGCCAAGGAGAAGTTCTCCCAGCTGGCAGAGGCCTATGAGGTAACACGGCCCACCAGTGTGTGCAGTCCCTGTCATTCAGCTGTGTGCGTGGGTCAGAGCGTGTTGCACTGGCAACCTGACGTGAGAAGGTTCAGTGGGAAGGCCATGTCCCCCTCCAGATCACCTTGTTGAAGGGGAAAAAAAAACAAACTTCACAGTTCCAAAATGCTCACATGAGATCTCACTAGAAATCTCAACAAAGAACAGAACCCAATAATCCGTATTCCCAGTCCCAGTCACTGGGATTTTAGCTGGGTCTGGGACCTTCTTGTCAGATTAAACAGTTCCATGCCTGTTCAGTGACCTCCCCCTCGTAGGGATGGTGGATGTTATAAAAGCAGAAACCACCACTGCCCTAGAGGAGTGTAAAATGTCATCTGAGAGCGAAGAGGGTGTGAAACAGCTGCTGAACAAGTGCAGAGTTAAATGAGAGCGGACCTCCTTCTCAGACTCAGCCGTGCTGAAGGGGAAGGGGATATGTAGGGTGTCGTGTATCAGCTGTGTGTGTGTGTGCATCCCCTGCCCTGCCTCCGACCATTTGAGGGTAAGTCACAGATGTGTTCTCTCTGTTCCTAAGCGCTTCTGTGCGTGCTCTAAGGGCAGGAGCATCATCTCCATAGCCTCAGTGCGCTTGACAGGATCAGGACGCTTAATGTCGATAGGCCGCCACCACCGTCTGTACTTGATGTCCATGCCCGGGGCCCCGGGGCCTCGGGGGCACTGACTGCCGGGCTCTTCTCGGCAGGTCCTGAGCGATGAAGTGAAGAGGAAGCAGTATGACACCTACGGCTCTGCTGGCTTCGATCCCGGGGCCGGCAGCTCAGGGCAGAGCTACTGGAAAGGCGGTCCCACGGTTGACCCAGAGGAGCTCTTCAGGAAGATCTTTGGGGAGTTCTCATCCTCCTCTTTTGGCGATTTTCAGAGTGTGTTCAATCAGCCTCAGGAGGTAAGCCCCTCATTTTGAAGAATTGTTCAAATTTCAGCTGCTAAGTGTGATTTTTTAGTAGTTTCTGTTTCTCAAAGAAAAAGATAAAGCAGCTTAAATGGAGTGATTTGGAGGCAGCCATCTTTGTAGGAAGTGGTTCCAGTATTTGAAAAACCATTAATAATGTGTACATTCAGTTCTACTGTATTCTTAGTTGCTTAATCAGGGCAGCCCCATGGCTCTGAGAGTCTGTAGTTAGTGATTATTTTATGGAGAGCCTGTCTCGTTATTCTGGGAGACGCAGTCCATAGGGAGGCACTGCCAGTCCTGCCTCTTCCGTGTTTATGTCTTGTTTCAGGCATTATCAGAAGAGAACCCAAGGGTGGGGGGAAGTGTTTTATGATGTAAGTTATGATTGTGGATCATTTGAACTGTTAGGAACATGTGCAGATATTATCTGTGAACATTTTCAGTTTGTTGAAAAGCACATTTTCATTTACACAACAGGTATTATCTGTTGAAAATCGTGAGGAGTAGAGCAGAATCAGTTGAGTCCCATCTGTTCTTAACTTGACAGAGTACAAGTTAGAAAGTAAAAGTAACTAGGGGAACAGATGAATTGGTGGAGCCATGAATAGGATTTTTAGGACAGTGAAAATACTTTGCATGATTCTATGAGGAGGATGTTTGTTATTATACACTTGTTCAGACCCATAGAATATCCAGCACCAAGAGTGAACCCTAATGTAAACTGTGGGCTTTGGATGGTCATGCTGTGTCAGTGTAGGTTCATCCTTGATAAAAAAAAAAAAAAATGTATCATTCTGGTGAGTGATGTTGATTACAGGGTAGGCAGGCTGTGCACGTGTGGGGGCAAAGGTGTGAGAGAAATCTCTACCTCCCTCTCCATTTTTTAAACTTAAAACTGCTTTAAAAAATAGAGTCTTTAAAAGAAACAGTAACTGTAATCTCCTAGCTAGCACTGTCCCTTACTTTCAGAGCGGTAACAGTGGTCCCTTGATTTCTCTAGTACATCATGGACTTGACGTTCAATCAAGCTGCCAAGGGCGTCAACAAGGAGTTCACCGTGAACATCACTGACACCTGTGAGCGGTGTGATGGCAAAGGGAACGAGCCCGGCACCAAAGTTCAGCACTGCCACTACTGCGGAGGCTCCGGCATGGTGAGCCTGGTGGGCCCTGCCTTCCCCCCGGGCTCCTACCTCTGCCGCCTCCCTGTGCTTCCCCACCTCTCCTCTTCTCTGTGTGCCAGTGTACCTGGGGCTTTGAGAGCTCTTTAGTAGGTGGGACTCTGTGATCTAGAACCTTCTACATTGTCCCAGGAGTGCTCTGTACAGAAGGAGGAAGGAAATTCTGCTGTCTTCTCTGAAAATACATTTTGGGGTATGGTGGTAATTTAAAATTGGGGGAGGGGAACTTAAATTTTGCTTGAAGTGTAATCTTTTTTTCTTTTTCTTTTTGGTAAGTTTTAGATGTAATTCACACTTGTAAGACTAGTATGAATAAGCACTCCCTCATTCCTTTTACCAAGCCTCAGCAGTTGTTAACATTTTGTCCCATTTGGTTTGTCATTTATAGTGTATATTTTCTAAGAGCAAGAACATTCTTTGATGTAACCACAGTATGTTCTCAAGATCAGGAAATTTAATGTCCAAACAATATTGTTATCTGTACTTACTCAGAGTTTTTCATTTGTCCTTATAATGTTCTTTTTACCCCAGACTCAGGATGCCAGTCTAGGACCTTGCGTTGTGTTTGGTTGTCATATCTTTAGTCTCCTTTAATCAGTAACGATTTCTCAGTCTTTCTTTTATGACCTTGACATTTTTTAGGATTGCAGACCAACTGCTTTGTAGGATGTCCCTCAGTTGGGTCATCTATATTTCCTCATGATAAGATTCAGATTATGCATTTTTGGCAGAAACAGCACAGAGATGAAGTGCCCTTTGCGTGGATCATGTCAGGAGTCATGAAGTGTCAGTTTGTCCCATGAGCGATGATGATTACATTTGATCCCAGTCAGTCAGTTAAGGAACTGTCCACCAGGTTTCTTCATTATAAAGTTATTATTTTTCCCTTTGAAATTAACAAGGAATTTGTGATTTACCTTGACACTATATAAATGTCCTGTCCCATCAAACTTATACCCAGTACCTACAGCATCCATTAATCAGTCTTGCTTAAATCAGCTATTACTGTGACTTGAAAAATGGTGATTTTTCTGATTCCAATGTCCCTTCTCTGTTTTTTTTTTTTTTTTTTTTTATTAATTAATTTATTTGGCTGTGCTGAGTTTTAGTTGCAACATGTGGAATCGAGTTCCCTGACCAGGGATCGATCCCGTGCCCCTCCATTGGGAGCACAGAGTCTTAGCCACTGGACCACCAGAGAAATCCCCTTTCTCTGTTTATTAATTGGCATTCTACTAAAAGGAAGAGCTTTCTTTTCTTCTCCATTTATTTATTCTTTCATTTGTATCAGTGTGAACTCACGGATTCTTATTTCATTCACTGAACCATCATCACTATTCCTCTGATGCACAAGCTGTCCCTGACTGTGCTTGTGGAAGTCTCTTCTGGCTGGCTCCTGTATTTTGGTGTGTCCCATCATTCTTTCGGCGCTTCTTTACTTTGTGTCCCAGCTTGCATACACTTGCCTAGCCACATCCTGGAACCAGCCATTTCTCCAGGGAGTCCTGATTCCTTTTAACTGTCTAGTAGGATTTAGGAACCAAGATCTGTGCTCCTGGTGTACTCATTGTATCTGGAGTGTCACTGCTTCCAAGTCCTCTCAGCTGACTGAGACAGGAAATAAGTGTGTGTGTGTGTGTGTGTGTGTGTGTGTGTATGAGTGCACATTCCTGGGTCAGGAAAATGCCCTGGAGGAGGGCATGGCAACCCGCTCCAGTATATTTGCCTGGAGAATCCCCATGGACAGAGGAGCCTGGCAGGCTACAGTCCATAGGGTCGCCGAATCAGACATGACTGAAGCGACTTAGAACATGCACACATGTGCACTTACAGACATATGTTCGATACCTATCTTGTCTTTCCATATTTTTCATGTGATAGAGTATATATATATATATATACGTGTGTACACTGATCCATCCATTTAACAAACCAGTGAGTGCAAACTGATAGTTCCACTTTCAGCCCAACACCACAAGGCTTGTCTAGTCTTCTGCCTGCCTGTCCATATTTGAAACTAAATAATAAAGAGAGATTATTAATTTCTAACGAAGAGAAATCTGGCTCGGTTACCCTGTATATTTACTCATTTGCTCAATCCTGTAACATACAAAAAGTAATTTGAGAACTGTCACTCATACCACTGCAAAAAGCAATCCTGCTTAACTGACATTTGGGTATATGGCCAAAATACTGTGCTCAGCTTACTCAGATCACTTCTTTTTCTCCCCCTTCACTGTGATTATATTATCTGCTTAAAATGCAGGTAGGTTTCCACTGACTATGTTTGTATTCCATTTATATGGTTTCTTGTTTTAAGGGGGTTGGGAGATTCTCTACTGCCCACCTTTAAAATAAAATCCTTGCCTACCTGCAATGCAGGAGACCTGGGTTCAATTCCTGAGTCAGGAAGATCCTCTGGAGAAGGAAATGGCAACCCACTCCGGTATTCTTGCCTGGAGAATCTGATGGACAGAGGAGCCTGGCAGGTTACAGTCCATGGGATCACAAGAGTCGGATACAACTGAGTGACTAAACCACCGCCAAGTGTGTGTGGGGACACAGAAGTTGTCTTTGAGTGCATAGAAGAAAAGCATAAAAAAGGAAACAAGTCCCTGATAATCCCACGACTATTAGTGTTTTGATGTGTCTCCTGCCAGTTGTTGATGAGGAATATCATTTTTGTTTTATATTAACTAGTTTTTGAACATGTTGTACATGCAAATCATTGAAATTCAGTGGGTACAAACTGAAAACTGTGTACGATGAATCTCCCTCTCATTCTTGACTTTTACCCTTTGAATTCCACTCTCCAGAAGCATCCTGTCTTTCTAGATGCAAGCCTGTGTAGACAGGTGTGTCTGTGTGCACCTTATTTTCATACCAAAGATAGAATACAACTGTTAGCCCCATCTGTACCTTGGTGGTTTTGTTTTGTTTCTAGTTCTCACTGTGTTTGGGAAATAGTCTATGTTTATAGCTGCCTCAGTTGTTCTGTGGCCATGGTATTCCTCCCTATGGATACATCCCCTTTTGTTCAGCCAGACCCCTGTTGCTGGATGCCTGGGTTCTCATCTTTTCGTTTTTTTTGGCTAAGCTGAACAGCTTGCAGGATCTTAGTCCCCAGATCAGGGATTGAACTCGAACCCTTGGCAGTGAGAGCAGAGCCCTAACCACTGGATCACCAGCTTTTGTCATTGATTTTAGTTGTATTTGTCTTTTGACTTTGGATGTATTTTTGCCTATTTGTATGTAGATTTCATCAGTTGAGAATCATAGTGAAATTTTTCCTATTTTTCATTTATTATAATGAAGGCATTTTTCCGTATCTTTGAGTACTTTTAAACATTCTCTTTGTTGGCTGAATAATAGTCCACTGATGAGGGCTTCCCTGATGGTCCAGTGATTGAGACTCAGAGCTCCCAATGCGGGGGCCTGGGTTCGATCCCTGGTCAGGGAACTAGATCCCACATGCATCCACTAAAAATCCCACGTGCTGCAACTGAGACTGGGAGTAGCCAAATAAATAAATAAAAATAAGTTTCTTTAAAAAAAAAAAAATAGTCCGCTGATGGGAGTCCGCAGTTACCTGTACACAATCTTATAGCTTAGTCTGAAAAAATAAAATTGTGCCTGCTTTCCTCTAGAGGGCGTGCTTGGAGAGGATGAAGATTGTCGTGGCTACTGTTTTACCATCGGAGTCACTGCCTCTTGTTACAGATACTTTTTATTGATCCCAGTTCCTCTCACATCTGAGGTCCTTTCTCCAAGGTCCTGAATTGTTGTGACTTTCTTTTTTCATATTTCTTTGGTGAACATTGAGATAATACGGTAAAACTGAAGGGTGTCTATGTGCAGAGATATTTTTTCTTTAGCATTGAAACAAAAATATTAAAATGGAAATTGAGGTCTATGTACATTGGTCATGATGCATCATGAAGGTGAGAGGGAAAGGCATGTTGCAGAGTGAGAATGCAATACACTCTTGTAAAATATTTACTTAAAAACTTCTTTATGGTGAGAAAGAGAGTGAGTGAGTCATGGGAGGAACACCTCAAACTGAGCTCCTATGAGCAGGTCACCCTGGGAGTCAAGGTGAGGGGGAGATTAATTTTTTATATATCTCTGTATCCTTTGATTTGTTACAACAGCGTGTTGATAATTTACCCTCACCCCCTAAAAAATCCCAAGGATGTTGAGTTAAAGAAAATGGTAACTGAGTTCCATTGTCCAGTGAAGAGCTGATGGGAGTGGCCACAGACCATAAGGCTCCACTTGTGCAAGGGGCTGGGAGCTGAGGAGGCTCCTGGAGCACTGGGGTGAGGGTGGCTGCAAGAGGAGCCGCTTGCCTCCTTGCTTATGGGCATCTGTGACGAGGTGGGACTGTTGGGGGCTGTGGGGGACAGAGGCCTGTGCTGCTCCTCCCTTGGGGCAGGCAGGGGCAGCTCTGGGTGGGAGTTGCTTCCAGTTGTCACTTCCCTCTTTCTTTCCCAGCTGTCCCTTTTGTAAAGGGAAGAGAGGGTTCTCTTTAAAGTGATTTGCTCGGCTCTGGGGGCTTGGGCACCTTCTGTAGAGAGGCAGTGTCTCATTTTCCTGTCTCATATAATCAGGTTTGGTTCGGGATTCAGGAGGCAGTGTGCTCTAGGTCAGGTTAACAGTTTGAGCTCCTGCAGCTTGTCCTCAGGCAGTGTGTTGTAGCGCAGGCGCACACCACACATACGGGTCTTCGGTGAGACGTTTCTCATGCTCGTTGTGGTCCTAGGGCCTTGCTGTCAGGGTGCACTGGTGTCTAAGGGTCCCATTTTTTTGTCTTTGTAGGAAACCATAAACACAGGCCCTTTTGTGATGCGCTCCACGTGTCGGAGGTGTGGTGGCCGGGGCTCCATCATCACGTCTCCCTGTGTGGTGTGCAGAGGAGCAGGACAGGCTAAGCAGAAGAAGAAGGTGGTGATCCCCGTGCCTGCCGGTGGGTCTGGGCTCCTCCACACTCGGGGGCTGGGAGCTGAGGCCATCTGCCCTTGTTTTTGGAGCCGAAACTCGAGGAGAAACCACAGTCTCCTGTGTTTTCGTCTGTACCAGTTACCCTTAAGATCTGTGCGTGTCATAGGGAAACGGCACCTCGCGTGCCTGCCCTGCTCCTGCAAGAAGCAGCTCCTCCACCTCTTTCTGTCCCAAGGCCAATGTTGTAGCCACTGCCCGCCCAGCTGGCCAAGCCACCCTCTGCCCCCAGGGCCAGCCTATGACCCCCACCCCCCACCCCAAACCAATCCTGTTCCTGGAGTGGTCTTTGCACAGGGTGGTCTGATCACGTCTCACACTGTTGAAGACTCTGTGGCGATTCTCGGGCCAAAAACTGACTTCTAGCCCCTCTTGGTCTCAGCCTCCTATCTTCTTAGGCTCCCCCTTGTTGCCTTGCTGCCTGCAGCCTCCTCATCCCCAGGGGAGCCTTCTGGAAGCATTTCCTTAGATGTTCCTTTGGAGCTGTGATCCTTTCCTTCTAAGCACTTATCTCTGTTTGTAGTGATAACGTGGTGTTGTTATTCAGCTAATAACTGTCTCCCCTGTGGGTGTGCTCAGTGGCATCCAACTCATTGCAGGGACTGTAGCCCGCCAGGCTCCTCTGTCCATAGGCTCTCCATGCAAGAATACTGCAGTTGGTTGCCATTTCCTTCTCCAGGGGACCTTCCCGACCCAGGGAGTGAACCTGCTTCTCCTGCATCTCCTGCGCTGGCAGGCGGATTCTTTAGTGCTGTGCCCCACTAGACTCTAAACTCACTGGGGTACTAGGTGGACCTGCTGGTAAACTTGAATAAGTGAATAGAAGGTGCTTTCATTTGGTTATCGATTACTATATGCCGCACCTTTGAAAAGTGACACTTTACTTGTTGCCGTATTGGGTGACTGTGTTGTTCCTTGTTAACAGGAAACAGGAAAGAGTAAGTGGGTGGGTTGTAAATAGATCCAGTGTAGAAAATGCCTTCAGACATCCCAAAATAATTGTTCTCTTGCTTACAGGAGTCGAGGATGGCCAGACTGTGAGGATGCCTGTAGGAAAACGAGAAATTTTCATCACATTCAGGGTAGGTGCTCTGTTTGCACGGCCTCTTTTGGGCCTTTGCTCTCGTGGAGAGGGTGCAGCCCAGGCTTCTTATGGGTGAGATGGGAGCTTCATGGAATGTGTCTGGCTGTTCAGGTTTCTAAGGCAAGTGGTGGCCACCTCAGCGGGGTGATTAAACATGTGTTACATCAAGCTTTTGTGCTAAATGTGGAGAGAACAAAGTTACCCCAAGGTGTTTACAAGTTGGCAACAAAGCACTCATAAAAATACAGAAAACATCTTTTATTTTTTATTGATGTATTGAATTGTTCATGGGGACAGTAGGTGCCAGAGCTACAGATTTACATGTGATGTGCAGGCAAAGTTTTCTGAGGCAAGGGTAACAGAGGAAGTGGCACCTCTGCCACTGATTCCACCAGGCATGTCCCTGAGGTGGTGCGGCAGGCGGAGGCAAGGTGTGTGCCAGCCTCGCCTACAACGGCGAGCACTGCCGGCGGCCTGCTGCCTTCGGGAGGAGATGGCGAGGGGGCTGCACTGTGGGCACCTAGGAGCAGAAGCTGGAGACACACATGTTGGCGTGAGACACCCTGGTAGCTCTCGGTTATGGACAGGGAGTGAGCGGGTTGCAGGCCGAGGAATGAGGTCATCTGTGTAGTTTCAAACCACACGAGGTGGTGTCATGTATTGTTTAGGGACATGTAGAAAAGGTAAACAGACGCTCCTAGGAAAGATGGAGACTAAATGTAGTGGCTGCTGCGGAGGGGTGAGCAGGAGGGGGAGAAGTCACCTGTGTCCTGGTCTTCTGTGACCTAAGCAGGGTTGTGTGTACAGCGTGTGCTAATTACTTGTGCTGATTTACATATGTGTGAAATATTTCATAGTTTAAAACAAAGACAAAAATAATGTAAAGGGTGAATCTTTAAGACTGAGAAATTGAAGAGAAAGGTCTCAGTCTGGAAGCCAGTCTATGAAGAAGGTTTGATAGCGAATTCAGATTGTTCCCAGCTGATAGTAGAGAAGAAAAGAAGAAATCACTGGAAGACAAAGAATGTCTTTGAGATAAAAAAAAACAGTGCTTATAAAATCAGAATCATTCCAGTGCTGCTAGTCTGACTTGAAGGTAGCTTGTACCAAAAGACTCTGGAAAGTAAACCCTTTCTTCCTTTGTAGACTGTATTAATCTGTGTCTCTAGTAAAGTAAGATTTTTATATTTTTTTTAATTTTCAAAATTTAGTTTTATTTCCCTCAAGACTTGAATAGCTTCATCTGAGAGGACACTGTGGCATTGCAGTGAAGGAAGAAGCTGCCCTGTAACTCCCGGAGCCTGGGGGAGGTGGGCGCTTTGGTGAAAGTACGCTGTCTCCCTGGATGCTGCACGCTGAGCCGCGGCTGTGGTCTGCTCTCCAGAAGGACTTCTCTGAGTGTTGATAACCCTCCTTTGCTTGGCCATAGGTGCAGAAAAGCCCTGTGTTCCGGAGGGACGGCGCAGACATCCACTCGGACCTCTTTATCTCCATAGCTCAGGCCATCCTCGGGGGCACCGCCAGAACGCAGGGCCTGTACGAGACCATCAACGTGACGGTAAGAGTGCAAGCCCATTCTCACTGCTCTTTTCTTTCTAAAACGGAAAATGGCTGAAACCTGGGAACAACCTGGCGGAAGGCAGGAGGAGTATGGGCCACACCTTGGGTGTGACTTGGCTGGGAAGCAGCTCCTGGGCCATGTCCATCCTGGTGGGCTTGGCAGCAGCTTCAGTGGCGCCCCAGGTTGGCTCTGCTTCCTCCCAGGTCCTACTCCCTGAGCTCCTTTCCTCCTGCTGTGGGCTCGCCACCCCAGACTCCTGGCCCCCAAGCCCGTCACAGGCTCTGCTTAGGGTGGACCCAGCCTAGCCAGTTTCTGTGTGGTGTTTGGTGGGTTTTATCTGGAAACCTGAATGGAGTTCTTTTTGGGAGTAAGATGGTCTTCATGTCGTGAGATGTTTTCATTTGGGCAGCTGGAGGTGGAGGAAAACCTGAGGTTCCTTTCTTTATAGATCCCCCCTGGGACTCAGTCAGATCAGAAGATTCGGATGAGTGGGAAGGGCATCCCGCGGATTAACAGCTATGGCTACGGAGACCACTACATTCACATCAAGATCAGAGTTCCAAAGTAAGTGCCTCCTGGTGTGATGAGGCCCACCCACTCACTGCAGCTTCCAGCACCAGCAGGAGCCGGTCGAGGACTTCTCACCTGGCAGGCAGGTGCTGAGCCCGACCGCCCGGCCTGTGTGGCACTTCTGCTGTAAGCACTGAGGCTTAGGCAGGTTACTTCTCCCTCTAAGTCTGTCCTGCCCAGGTGCTCCTTCTGAAAGCGGACGTGATAAAAAAGTTCGACCTCGCTGAGTTGCTGGGAGATGAAATGAATAACCCATAGGGAGCAGTTAGCTATTATTGCTGCTGTTGGTTTTATTATTATCACTCTCGGGTCGCCCTCCATCTGAGAGATGATCTAGAACCAGCTGGCGGCAGGTATCGTGTCTGGCCTTCAGGAGAAAAGTCCTAGGGGGAGCTGTGGACATCTGGAGCAGGGCTTGCCAACTCCTCTCAGTGGGCTGGGTTTCCAGCACTCTCTTTAATTAGATAATTTCCTACACACACACTTGTAACAGCTTTTCATCCCTCTGGTAAACTGTTTACCATGGCCACAGTGGCAGTTGTTTAGAACAACTCAGGGTAGTTGAAGAGGCTTACTTTACAGAAGCTTTAAGGGTGTGGGCTCTTGGGTTCAGGGTGTGCCCAGTGCCTGGGTCGAGGGTCCTGCCTTTCCCACATGCTGCATGGGGACCGGCCACGTCCACATCCTTTTGAAGAGCTGCCCAGAGGAGCCGCTTGGATACTGACTGCGCTCGGTCCACAGGAGACTGACAAGCCGGCAGCAGAGCCTGATCCTGAGCTACGCCGAGGACGAGACCGATGTGGAGGGGACAGTGAACGGCGTCACCAACACAAGCACTGGTGAGACAGCCCTGCGGCCCGTGGGAGCCCCTCAGTACCTGGGAGGGCAGATGGTTTGGAAACATGTTGGGGTTTCCACTGGGGAATCTTCCTGGAGTCTCCAGAGGGCCCAGTAGTAAGAGAGGGGCTGAGTGTTGGGCAGAGTGGCACAGGACCGCCACACTCTGGGGAAAGCTGGCCAGCAGGGCCCCCCGCTCTGGCCCTCATCCTCTGTGTACGTGCTGCTGGCCGAGGTCAGTAAGTTCTCTGACGCTTCCCTCCAGGGAGCATCTCTGTGTTTTAGGGCTGCTCTCCTGAGTTCTAGCCTTGGTTCTGCCACTTGCCCTGTGACCTTGGGCTCATTCCTGCATGAGATCTTCCACCAGCTAGATTCTTCCACCTCATTCCTGCATAAGATCTTTCACCAGCTAGATTCTTCTAGCTCTAGCTTGTAGCCACTAAAGGAGAAGATGCATGTCTTCCTCGCCCAGGCGGCTTCCCCTGGATTTCAGAGTGTCCTGTAAACAGCAGCTGCTACAGGCTTAACAACCCCAGATCTGCCTGTGTGCAGCAGGTCTAAACTCTGAGCTTCTAGGGCCGTGAACAAACAAAACGCCTTGTTTACTCTGAGCTTAAACATCTATAGAGTGCAGTTAAATATTGGTGATTGGTGAGTAGCCATGTTCCCCCAACTCTGACCACAGGCAGAAGCTTTGGCTACAGGCACCTTGGCTACAGCCCTCGTCCCTCTGGATGGGGGTGCTCTGCTGGGATGGGGTGCTCTGCTGGGATGGGGTGCTCTGCTGGGATGGGGTGTTATGCCGAGGAAATGCTGTTCCCTGTCGGTTGGGCCTCCTTCTGGGCTGGGACAGGCCATGCTGAGGGTGAGTTGGCTTCTGTTGCCCAATGTGTTGGCTCCTGGTTGCATCACTTTGTTTTTGTCTGGGTCCGGAATTTTCTCTCACCTTCTCGGAACTTGAATGGTATTAGATTAGTGTACAGTCAGAGCAGGTGATCAGAGCTGAGGGTGGGGTCTTGGTCTGGGGGCCCTGGGGCAGGGCTGGGGGTCCTAGTGGCAGCAGCCTTTGCTTGGAGTTGGCCAAGCTCCCCTAAATCCAGGGGACCAAGTCCTCTGTGAAAAAACAGCTGCCGCAGATTCTATCTGTGGCCAACTGGGCATAAAGTGGGCACTTACTGTAGTGGTTTGGTTCATAGACGTTTTCATATTTTCTTGTTACTATCCCTTGGACTAAAAAGAAGTGGGGATGATTCTTCCACATAACTCTACTTATGCACCCCTAGGTTTTTTTCCTGAGTCCCAAACATTCCCACAGTCACAGAGCATGCGAGATTTGCTCTGCAACCAGCTTTCAGCCATGCGCCCCTCCCCCAGGGGAACTCAAGGTCTTCCTGTCTGAGCTCTGAGTGAGACCCTGGGCCTTGTTCACTGTTTGCATGTCGGGTATTATCCACCAGTTGTTATCAAGCCCCTTCCTGAGAGCTCAGATTGGGAGTTGGTCCTGCAATCAGCTTCTGAGTAACGTCCATGGTTCTCATCCTGTTAGTTCATTCCCTCTCCCCTCGTTCAGCCGAGATTTATTGGGAGGCTCTTAGGTGCCAGACACTTTGCCAGTTCTTCGTTTTAAATTTCTATTGACATAATTTTGCTGAATATATCATAATGTTAACATATGTGTTGCATGTGTTTGTGAAGAGTTCATAAAGTGAAATGAGTGTCCTGAATTATTTTTTTTTTCCACTCACTTCCATTGTCATTTCAGAATTGTATTCAGTGGGAAATTTGGCTCCCAGATATAATTCTTTAAATGGCTTTTAAGAATCTTAGCACTGGAATGCACTGTCGGTCAGTCCGCAGCCTAGGTGTGGTTAAGCCTCTTGTTACTGTGAAGAAAGTTCCTTTTGCCGTCCACGTGTGAGGACACACCGGTGCACACAACGACCTTTCCCGACGTCTGTACTAAGGTGCATCCTGCTTACTCAGTAGAGCCTGAATCTCTGCTGTTAAAGTTACACTGGAAGCAGTTGCCTGCAGTCATCAGTGGTTCTTGGGCTAGCGTATCACTTAATAGCCCCCAAGGGCCCGTGGAGATAGTCACTGCAGATGCAGACTGATTCCTGGGTGTCTTTGCTTTCACCACGGGAAAGGTATCGGGAAGGCATTTAGAAAAGTTACCATTATGTAGGAAAACAACCTAAACGTTTTTGGTGGGTTTAGTATCACTTGTTTATTTTTGTTCTCTGTAGCCCCTGCTGAAAACCTTAATAATGGCTGACCCTGGCTTCATTCCCAGTCTGAGAAGCAGAAAAACCGCAGCGAGCTGGGGGCCTGGGGCACTCTGAGGTTACCGAGTGACCTTTTGGGTTTAGAGACAGCATGGCTCGTTGTTTGTGCTTGTGGGTTGTCATTAACTCCTGTGACGACCCCTGTACGTCCATTTAGCTGTCGTGCAGGAACCTCTTCCAGAGCTTGGATCCACCTGCAGTATCTTCTCTGATGAGCTGACGCCATTGACTGTTGAGCCTCTTTATTTAGGCAGGGTGGAGGCAAGAGGAAGATGAGGAAAAAGACATTTTAGTGGAACAAGAGGCGCTCTGCTGGCTCTGAGCGTGTAGTCAGCTCAGGTAGTCAGACTGTGCGTGTAGACCCCGCACCTCTGCCTGTAGGGTGGGTCCAGTCCTCAGACGTCACCCTGGAGTCCTGTTGGCTTCTGTTTCTCGCACTGATGGTCACCAAGCATTTACCATGTGCTCAGAAGCGATGACCAGAGAGACGGGGTCCCTGCCCCGCCCAGCTTACAGTGTGAGCGGGGAGGCCAGCAGGCACTGAACCCCCAAGTAAGTGCCAGACTTGCTTATGACACTAGGAGCTTGTACCTGTGGAGGAAAAGGTGGTGCAGATTCATGGAATGAGCTTACCTGGCTATTCATCACCTTTTAAAGAGCCATGGATTACCTTCCCCACCTCTTCTGGAGGCCTGCCGCCCAAAGCTGTGGGCGTCTCACCGACAAAGACGTCTCAGACTGAGATCCTGGGGACATGGGCATTTTGTCCCCTCTACACACTGTCCTTGACATACATCCCCCCGCACGTTGACATGCACTGATTCTCCTGGCACAATGAAAAACATTGAGTCCAGTCCAGCTCATAGGGCATCGGTCCTCTTGCCTTGTGACATGTTTGTGCAGAGGGGCTCTCACGGCCCCTCTGGAATCAGAAGGGCGGCCTCCCCATCTTGGGGCATTTGGAGCCAGGTGCTTGCCCGGTGACACGCGGGGCCCTTGGCTGCCCCATCCCAGATGAGCAGTGCACATGTCCTGGGGTCCCGGGTGCCCTGGAGATGGTCCATGCGCACTGGCCGGGTGTGGAAGCTGGTTGGTGGCTCTCGGCACATGCTCTTCACCTTCTCAGAGCCTGGGCTTTGGTGTCTGACTGCTTGGGTCTGAACTCGGACCTCCTGCTCGCTTATTTGCTCTGCCTTTTAGTCATGCCACCTAACCCCTTTGTGCCTCTGGTTTTTGTTTCTTTCATCTGGAATTTACCTGTAAGGTTATCATAAGGATTGAATGAAGTATGGACGCCATTTAGCCTGGCCTGGAAGGCATCGGCGCTGGCTGTTTTTCTGTTATGGTTCTTAAGGTGGGACAGCTGCCTGTTGTCCCTTTCTGTTCCTTGTTTTCCTCTCGAGGGCCAGTGACTTGGGAGCAGTTGGGATGCTCTAAGTGCTGAGTCATCTGATGAACGGGCCAACCCTGGACAGCCTGATACGGCCACCTCTCCTCTCGGGGTGGCGCTTGGTGGCTCTTGGAGCACAAGCCCTGGGTGGCCAGGCGGGGCCTGGGGTGGGCTGTGAGGAGATCTGCACCCTTGACCCCAGTTCTCTCTGCTGTTTATGCCCAGGTGGCAGCACCATGGATAGCTCCGCGGGAGGCAAGGCTAGGCCTGAGGCTGGGGAGGACAAGGAGGGATTCCTTTCCAAACTTAAGAGAATGTTTACCTCCTGATATCCCAGCCGAGGTAGGAAAACCCCTGAGGTTCCTCCCCTTCATGCCCCTCTGAACTAATGAATCCCTGTTTTCCCTCATTTTAGCCAGTATCATCCCCCCACCCCCAGAGGTGAAGAGGTTCCCATCCCAGGCGTGGTGTGAGCCCAGCCTCAGCCCAAGGGGAGCTGGCCGGTAGTGAAGGGCTGAGCCACTCCTGGAGCCCCTCAGCCCTCCTTCCACCAGCTCCCGGGGGCACTGCATCCCGCTGTGGTGGGAACCAGGTTGCCCATAGTCACAGAGGGCAGGTCACAGCAGAGCCAGGCCTAGAACTCAGATCTCCCCAGCCCCGCCCTGTCCTGCCTGGGACGTCTAGGGCAGTGTCAGCTTTAGTGTGGGGTGGGGCGGGGCAGTGACCGGAGTCCTGCTTGCTCAGCATGGTGTCTCGGGACTCACCTTTCACTTGTGCTGGTCCCTGATATCGGGGGCTTCTCCCCAGGGACCGCAGAAGTTCACCCAGGGACCGCAGAAGTTCACCAGCAGGGCGTGTCCTTCCTGCGAGGCTAGTGAACTATACCCATTTGTGTCTTGGCTCAGGAAAACGGTCCACCGGGAACTAGGCAGGGAGCAGCAGCATCTCCTCGTGGCCAGGGCACCTTGGACGCAGGAGGATTCCCCACGGCAGCACTGAGCCCCTGCCTGCAGAGGCCTCCGGACCACCTTGGCAACAGTGAACTCACGTGACCACGCAGCTCTTCACGGAAGGTCACTGCGGACGGGACAGACCCTGGGCCGTCAGGCATGGCCGGCCTCAGGGCTGGTAGTTTCCTGTCTGTGGGTAGGTAACTTGGCCTCTTCAGGCTCTGGCAAAGTCAGACGGCTGGACACTTCCTGCAGAGCTGAAACTCTTAATTTGGAACTGAATGTGGTTAAAGAATTAAAGGCCATGCTTACAGCTTGAAAATGAAGCCTTAAGCTGCACCGAGTTGTGACGTGATTGATTTCCCTCTCAACAAACCTCCGGGACGTTCCAGAATGAGTCTTTCCTGACAGGTTGTCCTTTCCGGGAACCTGGGGCACACACCCTGCTGGTGTCACCCACCCTTCAGCTGGAGTTGGTTTTAATTCCCAAAGGTACTGAGCAGCTGGGACCTGGGGGCCTGGGGGGCCTGGGGTGACGCCTAGAGGACAGTCCCTGCAGAGGCCACTCTTGATCACATGGGCTGTGATCTCTGTCAGGACGGACAGGGTGGCCCTGTCCCCCGACAGTTGAGTTGTGTTGTTCTAAGGCACGCATGAGTGGGGCTCCTGCCCTTCTGCTGGACCACAGCCGGCGTGGCCTGGGGCTGACTGAGGGCCTCTCAACCCCAGCCCTGCCCCGCTGCTATCAGGGCCTTGGGTCTCACCACTCACTACTGACTTGTTTTCAGACGTGTGTTTAAATTATTCAGTGCTGAGAATCATTGTCTTTTCCCATACGAGTGTTTGTTCAGAGGAGAGCGCAATCTCAGCAATCGAAGGTTCTCCAGCATCCAGCCAGACCAAGCACCATTTCCCAGCCTTGGCTCCTGGGACGTGCAGGTTCCCCTGTGTTTCCAGATCCCCCCGCTGTGGCAAGACAGGCTAATGGAGAACCCTTCTGATTAGTGTCCTTTCTGTTTTCCCCCCCATAATTTACTAAAATAAAGCATCTGCTAGTGTCTGCTCTAAGAATGTAAAGTGATTCTGTATCAATGTAAATAAGATTATCTACTGCAAAGAGATATTTAAAACCTGAATTGTGGTCATCTCTTCTTTGAAAGAGTTCGGACAGGTCTCTGCAGGTGGCCCAGCAGTGGGTGCTCACCTGCCCGTCAGGCCACCCCACGTCTGCTGGCCTTCCTGGGGGTGGCCGGAGGTGGCTTTCCTCAACATCAACCCCACCGAGGGACAGGTGTCTCTCTGACAGGCACGGACCCTCCCAACCTGAAGCAAGGAGCTTATCCTGCAGTGATGTGCTGATCTGAACGAACGTTCTAGGATTCAGCGTGTAGCTTTTACTCTGGGAGCCCGCTCCTCAAAACACCTGTGGTGTGGCCTCCTTAGGTCCCTAAGCGTCACCACCACCATCACTAGATACTTTTTGTTTCCTCCATTGTTCTCAGAGGAATATTAAGGTATTTTGTGTGTATTGCGGTCTTCATCTGGGCTATGGTGGCTGGAGTGGGCCCCAAGCACATGACTCTGCCTTGCCCCGGAGTTCTGGGCTGAGCAGGCTGTAGTGGAGGGGGGGTGGGCACTTGCTGGATTGGGTGAAGAGGCTGGGAAGACCTGGTGGGCAAGAAGGAGGCTCAGCGACTTCCTGCCAGTCTCCAAACTCTTCCTCCGTTGAACAGAAGTTTGCCAAGCACCTGCTGTGGACTCAGCATGGGTCCACAGCATGGGTCCACCTGGGCAGGATCTGAGACCCCAGGGTACGGTGGTGGAGGGCTCGATCACGTTTCTCTTGGCACCTCAGGTCTTCTTCCTAAAGAAGTCAGCCAAAGCCATGTTTTTTGAAACTAGCAGTCTAGTCTTGGAAAGGGGAAAGTGGATTTTCTTTCCAGTGAGACATCTTCACGGCTGTGCCAAGGCATTCTTCCCTCCGATGGTCAGAAGGTGGCGGGGCAGCATCTGGAGGTTCGGGTCCCCCTCGAGGCCTGGCTGCACTAGGTTTGGCTCATTCCCACAGCTGGCTCCTGAGATCTGTCTCCCGACCCCTCTGCAGCCTGAGGTGGGGCTGGAGCATGAGCTGAGCCATTTAGAAACACAAGAGAGTGTCCCTAGGCCACTGGGCCTTTGTGGCTGGGAGGCGAGCACTTGCTGAAGTGCTGGAAGGAGGGCGGACAGGGGAAGGCACTGGAGGCTTGTGAGGCCTGACCACAAGGGGCCCGGGAAGTTAGACGCTGCCTCTCCCCAGTTCCCCCATGTAGTCTTCACAGCAGCCCGGCCAGGGGGCACCAAGTGAGCAACCCACCCCAAGAGGCCTGGTGAAACGGCCAGCACCAGCCGGAGCCTGCCCTCAGCTCCCTGCAGCTTGCCCTGGAGCCGGCGTGGTGGGCTCTCCCCAGGCTTGGTGCCGACCAAGGGCCACTCCTGGATCCCGATATCATGAGTCAGGGTTCCAGCAGGTGAGTCTCCCCTCCAGAGGGCCCGGGGCACTTGGGCATCACAGGGCTGGACATGGATGACCTGTTGGGTTCTCCTGCTGATACGGGTGGGCTTGGAAGCCCATGTCATCACGTCTGCTCCCTCCTACCCTCCTGGGAGGCTGCTCCCTCAGGCTGTCCCTGTGCCCCTGAAGTGGGCCCTCCAGTGTTCATCCCCCCCGCTCTCTGCAGCCTGATGTCGGTCTGAAGTCGTCCTGCACACTGGTATCTGGCTCTCCTGCTAAATCAGACTCAAGACACGGCGCATAACTTTCCTGGTTAACACTGCATTTAGGGTCCAGCACACTGGATAAGTTGTTGAAGAAGTGCTTATGAATCAACAGGTCGAATGAATTTGGCAGCCCTGCTATCCTTTCAGTGCCTCTGCAGGTCCCAAGGCCAGAGCAGGGTAGAGACCGCAGTGGATGTCCCGCAAGCCCACAGAGACACCAGTCTCCCTGCCGGCTGTGTCCTCCAGGCCTTCGCTTCTCTTCTCTATAGTGAGCGGGAGAGGGAAGCAGTCCAAATGCCTGGGGGGCTCTGCCCACCGAGCAGGGTTGGGTGGTCACATCCCTGGTTTCCCATCCCTGCCCGTGCTGTGGACAGCATCACCTCTTCTCCACAGTGCTAAGTTCTCGTGCCCTGGGGTCCACAGCTCTCTTCACGTCCCTTCAGGGGTTTCTTTCTTACCAGCATGTTTTGAGATCACATCTCGAGGCTGCTGCACCCGGGGGCCCAGGAGGCAGGTGAAGGGAGAGGAAGAAGGGGCTGGTCTTCCCACCCTGAAACTCAGAAGGAACACAGAGATGCCCGGATGTTCTGGGGTGGAAGAGTGCGTGCAGGGGTGTCAGACGTCGTCCCTGGCTGCAGGGCCGGGGGCAGGGGGTGCTCTTGGCCCCCCACACTTGGCTGGGCACTTGACGCTTCCTATTGGAATTTTCATGGCCTTGGTGCCCTAGCATCTGCCACCACAACCCCAAACCATGAAACAAAGCGCTTTTCTTTTGGAAGCCATCTGTGAGAACAATGGCCTTTATTTAAAAAATAAACTTTCTTGTAACACAAGAGAGGGTCACTGTGACCGCACCCCCAGTCCCCCCAGACGGGGTTGAGAGGTGGGCAGGGTCACAGCCCTGCGAAGTCCTCTTTGTGCTGCTCTAGCCACTGGTCCAGTGTCCTGGCCTTGGGGTTGAGCTTCAGGGTCAGTGCGATGTTGCGGTCGGGTTTCAGGGCATAGAAACGGAACATGTCGGCCAGATCCCGGGCGCCAGGGAAGCCAAGCTTCTCGTAGTCCTCAGGGCTTGTCTGCAAGCAGAGGGGCGTCGGTACCTCAGTTCCTACTCTGTCCCCCTGAATTCATCTGAAAACCGTTGATACTAAAAAGATGAAACTTCAAAAACCACTGTTTCAGGGCAATTTATATCCAGTTCTTCCAAGATCACGAGGTGCAAACATCTCAGTCCCTTCTATATCAGGACTCTGCTTTTGTCACTTTCTTGCTCAAAACACCAAAGCTGTTCCCCTTTCTTGACCAAACTGAACCTTAACTCCTTGGCTCCCAAACCCTCCATGACTGCCTCAGGCTTTCGTTGTTTAGATAATAATATACAGCCCTTTAGTGCACGTTTTGTAGAACATTCATTGTGCCAAGGGAGCGTCTACATCATTATTCCGTTCATTCTTCACAGCAGCCCGAGGACAGGATACGCTCCGTACACTCACTTTACAGATGAAGAAACCGAGGCAGAGAGGGGCCAGGGGCTAGGCCTCTGGTCACACACAGGTGGGTGTTAAGGGCTGGGAGCAAAATCTGAGCCCAAAACGTGTCTTTCCCTGGTCTCTCCCCTCTTTACTGCTCTGCTTGCGTCTGGGGGGCTCTGTGGGTGGTTTCTTTCATTTAATGACTCTGAGTATCCCAGACTCTCAAAATGATTAGAAACAACAAACCCAGGGGTCTGGACAGGACAGGGTAGGTGAGGGAAGGAGGGGACTGTGCCAGGCCAAGAAAAGGGGCCGGATGGGGCCTACTGCAGCCTCCATCCCCTCCGCCAAGCAGTCCAAAACACTCCGTGCTCTCCCTCCTTGCTTTGGCCCCTGCTGGGCCCTCTTCCTGGAGCCCTTTCTTGCCACTTGGCCCTCTGCCAGAGCCAGACATCTCACTCGGCAGCCACACTTCACTCCTGAGGACAGCACAACGTCAGCATTCTCTGAGGATGAACTTGGCTTTGTGATGCTCAGAGCGTGGGGCAGCCCAGGATGCCACTCCCCTGCTACCTGCAAAGCCCCTCGGATGGGGCTACCGCGTTCCCGCCAGGCCTCTCACCTTGGCATTGCGCACCGCCTTGCCCGTGTGCTTGGTGAGCAGGGCGGCGTACTCCTCCGCCGTGTGCCTGCAGGTGCTGAGCCCGATGTTCCTGCCAACGTACTCCTCTGGTGTCTTTAGCAAGCTGAGCACCACGGGACCCAGGTCGGCCACGGACATGCCGTCTATGGGCACGTCACCCATGGGCAAGCCTGGGAGGGGGAGAGGGATGTGCTGGCCTGTGTCTCTTGAGGGGTCGGTCTCCACCAGCTGGTTGGCGCACAGGTCAGCACCTGGCCTAACTCAGACACTTCAGGGTCAGCAGCAGAACTGAGTCAGGAAACGGGACACGACAGAGCTCTGCCGCTGGCAGGCCGTTCAAATCCTGGGAGCCGGGCCGGGGAGAACTCCAGGCCTGCCAACCCGTCAGGCCTGAGACCGCAACAAGCAGAAGGAGAGCAAGGGGCTTTGAAAGGCGCTCTGCCCAAGAATGGGTGCAAACCCCAGTTCCTGACATGGACTCCCACAGAGGGTGCTCCAAACGCCAGAAAGAAAGCTCGGGTGGCCAAGGCCGGGGCCGAGCCCAGAGCAACGTGGTGGGTGGGTGCTGATAAACGTGTTAATGAGTGACTCTACCGGCCGCGGTGTGGCTTTCGGGAGGGAGCAGCAGAGCTCTGTCTAGATGAGGCACCTGGAGCCCTCAGACCCTGCCTGTGAAGTTTCCACGGCTGCCCATTCAGACCACCCAGGAGCCTGTGGGGATGAACTCCAGCTCAGTGATGGGACACAGGTGACTTGATGATGGCCCTGCAAACTGTAAAGGGTGGTGTTGGGGTGCCAGGCCCAGACTCTGCCCAAGGGAGAGTGAGCAGGGATCACGCAGAGGTGAGGAGCCAGGGGAGGGTGCTGACCCCTCCGCTCTGCCTGCCGAGCCTCCTGCACTGCCCCGCCGGCGGCAGGACACAGGTCGGACACGGTGCCCTCCAAGCTGCTTGCAGATTTGGAGACAGGCACTGAGAAGAAAGTGCTTTCCTACCCCTGGGAAATCTACAACTGGACCTAGCCCTCCAAACCCTCTCCTCACTGATGAAGCAGAAACAAGAACCACGCTTGTTTCTGCAAAGCTCTCGGACAGACACAGCACAGCGTTCCCACAATGGACAGATCTTCCCTGGGGAAGTCTGGGCCATGCCCGTCTCATGGGACAGGACACGGATGCTCAACAGGGTCATGGGTCTATTGTGAGAGGGCCAGGGCTCGGACCCGGAGCCCTCGGAGGACAAGCCCGCTCTCTGGGCCACCGTGGCTCTGCATGGTGCCAGGAGATGCCCGAGGGAGCACACTCACTCAGCAAGTAGCTCCTTCCATCCGGGGCTTTCTGGGGCAGGAAGTAGGAGAGGAGGTTCTCAAAATAGCAGGGCAGCCGCACACTGGTCATGGGGACGCCGATGTCCCGGAAATACTCCTCCACCTCCCCTTTGCCGTCAAAGTGTCCCGCTGTCAGTCTCCCCGCTGTTAGCTTCTTGATGTTCTCCAGGCCGCTGTAGACCACGTAGCGCAGGCCCAGGCGCTTGGCCAGATCGGCCAGCAGCTTTCCCTGGCGGGCGGGCGGGCGGGAAAGGAGAAGCCACAAAGCTCAGAGGAAGGCTCTGTGGCCAGAGGCCACTGTGCCAAGAGCCACAGGCCACTAACCCCTCTGATAAGGTTCCCTCTTTCCTGTGCAGCTCCCACAACATCACATCCTCTACCTCAGGATTATAAGCCTCCCGCCAGCCACACAGCCTTAGCGCCCCTTCTCCAGATCATCCAGGTTGTCCCACCTTCCAGGGTACTGGGCTGAAGTCCACCATGTGCCACCTTGGAGAAGGCACACAGAGGCTTCCCGTCTCTGCCTGTGCTCAGACAGCATCTTGTCCCCGTGCTGTGCAGTCTTCCTTGGAGAGCCCCAGCCGTCCCCTACGGAAGCGCTATGGCTCAGCTGTTCAGCACACAAAACACGCCACCTGGGATCCAGACTGGCTCTGCAGCGCCCTGGCTGTGCCTTCCAGGACAAAGGGTCTAATTGCTCTGGCCTCATCGGTTAAATGGGGACAGACCACCTGCTGCACAAGGCTGTGTACGGTGCTGGATGGTGGCCTCCCAAGAGATATGTCCACCTCCCATCCACCAGAACCTGGGAATGTCACATCGTTTGGGAAAGGGTCTCCAAAGATATTTTTTAAGTTAAAAAACTTGAGATCATCCTGGATTACCCTGGTGGGCCCTCAACCCAATGACAAGTTGTCCTTATGAGAGATGGAAGAGGAGACAGGGAGAAGAGGAAAGGCTGCGTGAAGACAGAGGCAGAGCCCAGAGTGATGTGACCACATGGAGAGGCACCACCACCAGACTAGAAGAGGCAAGCCTCCAGACAGGGCAGGGCCAACACCTTGCTGTTGGACTCCTGGACTTCAGAGCTGGGAGAGAATGAATTCCTGTTGTTTTAAGCCACCTGGCTTGTGGTCATTTGTCATGGGGCAGGCGGTCAGGTTGATGGGATCTGCATGAACCAGAAAAGCTGTCTTTGTCCAGTCTCTGAGATGGGCTTCCAGGTAAGACAGCAACTGAAGGCTCAAGGTTAAAAACGAAGAGACCAGGGGTCCAGTCCAGGTTCCCTTTATGGACCAAAGTGGTCCAGTAAAGCTCCCCTTTACGTGGGAGGAAACACAGACGAGCTCAGGGAAGTCACGTCCACAGCCAAGGCGGTGGGGAGCTGTGGACGGGGCAGGACTGAAAGCTGATGGCCAGGGGTCTCAGCCCTGGAACCCTGGCTGCACCAGTCATACCTTCTACAAATACCCAAGCGCCTGCTATGTGACAGGCCCACTGCAAGTGTCTCCACGTTCCAGGAGATTTTAAAAAGATGCATGTTTGTCTCACATCCCTCCCACAGCAGCCTGGGCTCAACAGCCACCGACCAAAGAGAAGCTGGGTGGAAAACAGAATAAAGAGAAACGTGAAACATCTAAAAGGGACCTGGCAGATTTGGGGAATGACGGTGATGTGTTATACTTTGTTGTTGTTGTTCAGTCGCCAAGCTGTGTCTGACTCTTTGTGACCCCATGAACTGCAGCACGCCAGGCTTCCCTGTCCCTCACCATATTTTGATTAGAATGTTAGTTCCATGCGTATGTGTGCTGTGTGTGTGCTAAGTGGCTTCAACTGGGTCCCACTCTTTGCGACCCTGTAGACTGTAGCCCTCCAGTCTCTTCTGTCCGTGGGATTCTCCAGGCAAGAATACTGGAGTGGGTTGCCATGCCCTCCTCCAGGGGATCTTCCTGACTCAGGGACTGAACCCATGTCTCTTATGTGTGCTGCATTGGCAGGTGGGTTCTTTACCACTAGCGCCACCCGGGAAGTCAGTTATATGGGTATATTTATCTTCAAAGTTCATCAAATTGTACAATTAAAATGTGTACCTTTTAAGAAAATTATGGGTCAGCAGAGTTGTTAAGAAAAATGTGAAGTCACTGGATGACATAAAGCAGACTGTGCTTGCCTGGGCCTGGGGAGGGGAGAAGGGGAGGGGAGAATGGGGAGGGGAGAATGGGGAGGGGAGAATGGGGAGGGGCTGCCACCAGCTATGGTGTTTTCCTTTGGGGGTGATGAAATGTTCTGGAATTACTAGTGGTGATGGCGGCACAACTTTGCGAACATGTGAAAAAACACTGAACTGTACACTTCAAAAGGGTGAACAGTATGGTGATACCTTAAGTCATTGGATGAAGAAGCCACCTCCTGCCCTTATCAAAGTCTAGGAGGGCTGCATGGAAGAGGGGAAAGGCTGCAGTGTCCGTCGTCACAGGCAGGGGGCAGCCCCTCTCTGACAAGTCAGAGCTGCCCTGCAAGGGCCAGCAGAGAGACCTGGGAGCTCTTTGAAGATGCCTGGCTCCTGCCCTGGCCTCCTGACGCCCAGCGGCCTGGCCTCACCTGCTTGACCTCCTGCTCCTGGCTGCAGTTCTCCCAGTAGTTGGTCACAATGAAGGTGGCGTGAGCCCCGCTCAGGGCCAGCTCCATGCTGGCCTCGTCATCCTGGTCTCCCTGCACTACCTCTGCACCTTGCAGCCTCAGCTGCTTCGCTGCCCTCTGCCCAGGGTCCCGGGTCACCACTCGGACCCTAAATGTCCCATCTTCCAGGAGTGTCCGGGCCACTGAGCCTCCCTGGGCACCTGCGGAGAATCAGAAAGACCTGCAGGGTGGAACCTGCATGGGAGGCCTGCCCAGGGTGGCGCCCCTAGCGCTGGGGGGCGGGGCCGGCCGGACCCCCGGGCTGTCCTGGGTAAGGGGTCCAGCGCCTCCTTTTGGGGTTTCGCTTACCTGTGGCTCCAAACACCACCACCAGCTTCTTGTCCGCCATGTGAGCGGGAGCGGAAGGTGTGGTCCCGAGAAGTCTAGGGGCAGTGAGAGGCGCAGAGTGGGCGAAAGGGCGCGCGCGTCGCGTAGGCCCCAGGGGGCGGTCCGGCCGGGAAATACAGGGACTCCGCCACCCTCGTCCTCTCGGACTGACTCCGGGTCCTACCCGCAACCCTTTCCCGGGCCCTCCAGACCAGCTGTACCTCCCAGTGGAGGTCTAGGTGTGAAACGGTCCGGAAACTGGGGACCCGTGGGGCTGCAGCCGAGTCCACGGCGGAGGGGGGAATGCAACCCTACATGTGGCGCCGACCCTCGCCCTCAGCTCCAGTGGCAACCTGGCAAAGCCATGCTTTCCCAGACACCCTGCATGAAGGGATTCCAGGCTGGGTAGCTTCCGAATCCTCGCCGTCCGGGCCCTCACTGCGCGAAGCGGACACGCCACCCCTCTCCGCAGGCACAGATGGTTCGTCCCGACTCGGGCGAACTCGGCCGAAGGTCTGGAGACGCCGGCCCGAAGCCTACGTAAACCGAATTTGCGTAAATCGGGTCTGACCGAAATGCACTTGCAGAGGAGGACTGCATAGGCGAATGCTGGTGGTGACGGCTGCGCCAAGCAAAAACAAGTAACTAAATAATTTTTATTTTGCATGAACATCTGATCTTTGAGATATGGGTGTCGCCCAAAGACAAATCTATATTCGTGACTCTTAACACCCAAGGCTCTGTCTCAGTTCTTGTATGCCTGACTCATACTTGAGGTTGCTACTACTTGCCCGGGTTTGAATTCTTTTCAACAGAAAAGATCTCTCTCTCTCTTCTCTCTTTCTATTTTTTTTTTTTTTTGACCACGCCCCAAGGCATGTGGGATAGTTCCCCGACCAAGAATGGAACAGGTGTCCCCCTGCAGTGGAAGGAAAGAGTCCTAACTACTGGACAACCAGGGAATTCTGCAAATTATATATATATATATATATATATATTTCTTTGTTGTTCAACTAAAACTCAAAAATGACCCTCTCACTCCTCTTCTGAAATTGTATTGCTGACTCAGATAAAAGCATTTTTTTCCCCCTCCCTTCATTCCAAAATGTGTACTGACCGCTCCGGAATGTCAGTTTCATGACGGTAGGCACTAGTCTCCATTCATGGCTGAATTTCCCAGCACCTAAAATAGTACCTGGCACAAGTAGTCGCTGAATCAATATTTGCTGATTTGACTGGTTGTCTAAACATTTACTACGCACTGGAGTTACAGGGAAATCAAACTAAAACTGGTGTTATTTTCCCGAATTCATTGGAGGAAATAACCCACGAAGTAATGTGTATTTTATATATGTAAAATAGTGGTCATTATGTATTGTAAGATGTGTATATTTATTTTAATAAATACACCTTTGTGTCTATAAGTGAAGGTGTCATCTAAATAGAATGTTGATCTTGCATAAACCTTGCATTGCTTCCTCAACAGGCTATTATGTTATTCTCGGAGCTCAGATTGTACACCTACCTCCCACCACCTTCAGTTCAGTTCAGTTCAGTTCAGTCGCTCAGTCGTGTCCGACTCTCTGCGACCCCACGAATCGAAGCATGCCAGGCCTCCCTGTCCATCACCAACTCCCGGAGTTCACTCAGACTCATGTCCATTGAGTCAGTGATGCCATCCAGCCATCTCATCCTCTGTCGTCCCCTTCTCCTCCTGCCCCCAATCCCTCCCAGCATCAGAGTTTTTTCCAATGAGTCAACTCTTCACATGAGGTGGCCAAAGTACTAGAGTTTCAGCTTTAGCATCATTCCTTCCAAAGAACACCCAGGACTGATCTCCTTCAGAATGGACTGGTTGGATCTCCTTGCAGTCCAAGGGACTCTCAAGAGTCTTCTCCAACACCACGGTTCAAAAGCATCAATTCTTCGGCGCTCAGCCTTCTTCACAGTCCAACTCTCACATCCATACATGACCACTGGAAAAACCATAGCCTTGACTAGACGGACCTTTGTTGGTAAAGTAATGTTTCTGCTTTTAAATATGCTGTCTAGGTTGGTCATTACTTTCCTTCCAAGGAGTAAGTGTCTTTTAATTTCATGGCTGCAATCACCATCTGCAGTGGTTTTGGAGCCCCAAAAAATAAAGTCTGACACTGTGTCCACTGTTTCCCCATCTATTTGCCATGAAGTGATGGGACCAGATGCCATGATCTTCGTTTTCTGAATGTTGAGCTTTAAGCCAACTTTTTCACTCTCTTCTTTCACTTTCACCAAGAGGCTTTTTAGTTCCTCTTCACTTTCTGCCATAAGGGTAGTGTCATCTGCATATCTGAGCTTATGGATATTTCTCCCGGCAATCTAGATTCCAGCTTGTGTTTCTTCAAGTCCAGCGTTTCTCATGATGTACTCTGCATATAAGGTAAATAAGCAGGGTGACAATATATATACAGCCTTGACATACTCCTTTCCAGATTTGGAACCAGTCTGTTGTTCCATGTCCAGTTCTAACTGTTGCTTCCTGACCTGCATACAAATTTCTCAAGAGGCAGGTCAGGTGGTCTGGTATTCCCATCTCTTTCAGAATTTTCCACAGCTTATTATGATCCACACAGTCAAAGGCTTTGGCATAGTCAATAAAGCAGAAATAGATGTTTTTCTGGAACTCTCTTGCTTTTTCCATGATCCAGCAGATGTTGGCAATTTGATCTCTGGTTCCTCTGCCTTTTCTAAAACCAGCTTGAACATCAGGAAGTTCACGGTTCACATATTGCTGAAGCCTGGCTTGGAGAATTTTGAGCATTACTTTACTAGCGTGTGAGATGAGTACAATTGTGCAGTAGTTTGAGCATTCTTTGGCATTGCCTTTCTTTGGGATTGGAATGAAAACTGACCTTTACCAGTCCTGTGGCCACTGCTGAGTTTTCCAAATGTGCTGGCATATTGAGTGCAGCACTTTCACAGCATCATCTTTCAGGCTTTGAAATAGCTCAACTGGAATTCCATCACCTCCACTAGCTTTGTTCGTAGTGATGCTTTCTAAGGCCCACTTGACTTCACATTCCAGGATGTCTGGCTCTAGGTGAGTGATCACACCATTGTGATTATCTGGGTCATGAACATCTTTTTTGTACAGTTCTTCTGTGTATTCTTGCCAGCTCTTCTTAATATCTTCTGCTTCTTTTAGGTCCATACCATTTCTGTCCTTTATCAAGCCCATCTTTGCATGAAATGTTCCCTTGGTATCTCTGATTTTCTTGAAGAGATCTCTAGTCTTTCCCATTCTGTTGTTTTCCTCTATTTCTTTGCATTGATCGCTGAGGAAGGCTTTCTTATCTCTTCTTGCTATTCTTTGGAACTCTGCCTTCAGATGCTTATATCTTTCCTTTTCTCCTCTGCTTTTCGCTTCTCTTCTTTTCACAGCTATTTGTAAGGCCTCCCCAGATAGCCATTTTGCTTTTTCACATTTCTTTTCCATGGGAATGGTCTTGATCCCTGTCTCCTGAACAATGTCACGAACCTCTGTCCATAGTTCATCAGGCACTAGTCTATCAGATCTAGTCCCTTAAATCTATTTCTCACTTCCACTGTATAATCATAAGGGATGTGATTTAGGTCATACCTGAATGATCTAGTGATTTTCCCTACTTTCTTCAATTTATAGGGCTAACTCCTACTCATTCCATAATGCATCATATAACCATCACTTCCTCCAGGAAGCCCTCTCTGACTCCTAGGCTAAGATAGCTACTATTTCATTCCCATCTCTATTCCACTGGCAACATGGTCTCTACCATTTTAGACTGTGGGCTTCCTAAGAGTTGGTCCCATGTCTTTTTATCTCTATCTCTCTCCTTCCTGGCACAATGTCCAGCATTTAGTAGGAACTCAATAACTTACTGAATGGAACCCAAGTGCATATTATTCTGTGAAAAGATGGGACTTTTCTTCAACTGTGTGGGTTAAGCCACAAAACTCGATATTCTGAGGTCTCCACTTTAAGGAAATAAATCCAAACAAGAAGATCCTCAATGGGACCAACTGCAGAAATCTTTTTTTTTTTTTTTTCCAGCTTCAGCCCACAGTATCTGGAATCTTAATTTCCCAGACCAGGGATCAAACCCATTTCACATGCAGTGGAAGGGTGTGTCTTAATCACTGGACCATCAGGAAAGTCTCAGGACCAGATGCATATTGTGTAAGGCGCAGTGCAAAAAGAAGATGCAGGACCCATTTTTTAAAAATTACCGAGAATTTCAAGACTGTGGTAGCAGAACCTAAACCAAGCCCAAGAACCTTCTGAGCCTGGGGACCCAGTATAACTGCTCTAGTTACAAGCCCATGAAGCTGATCGGCCCTGGTCGCTGGGTTTGAGAGGAGCCTCCCACACTGGGACTTGAGTAACTCCAATGCCCTTTGGCATCATTGAACCCAAAGCTTGGAAATCAGTGCAGATAGTGAGTGGCAGAGAACAGCATCTTTGCCCTCGGCTTCTGGTCAATGGTGCTGGTACTAGGGAGCTGTCCCAAAGTGGGTGGGTAGACAGGCAGCCAGGACAAAGGTCTTGTTTCTTGAAGCCCCAGCTACCCACCTCAGGAGGTTCCCTGAGGCCTAAGGGAAAAGATTTGGCAACTGATTGGCATTAGCTCAGCCGTGACTCAGCACCTCCTGTGGGACCTTATATCTGACAAGGGACTTCCTGCAAAGCACTTGTCAGTCCAGCCAGCCCATGTACTAATGTTGATAACAGTGAGAACTGTTCTCTGGGGTTCTCCTATGTGTCAGACACAGACTTAGGACCTTGTTATCTCACTGGAACCTTGAGGCAACCCCTCGTCCAATCACTGCCACTTGATTTAGTTCAATTTTATGTATGCGTGTTTCGGACAGAAGGCAGCCTTAAAATTCATTCTTTTACTTATCTATTTAAAAATATTTGTTTGGCTGTGTCGGGTCTTAGTTGCAGCATATAGGATCTTTCGCAAGGACTCTCTAGTTGCAGCATGCAGGTTCAGGAGTTGCGTATGCAGGCTTAGTTGCTCCACTGCATGTAGGATCTTGGTTCCCCAACCAGGGATTGAATCCACATCCCCTGCAGTGGAAGCTCAGAGTCTCAATCACTGGACTACCAGTGAAGTCTCAAGATTCATCCTTTTAAATTTGATTTTGCATGACTCAATTATTCATTCTCATAAAAATGGTACAGATACATAGCACAAATGAGCTTTCCCATCCCTGTGTCATTCTAGTGTGTAAACCTTCCCTCTTTTGGATGGATTTACACACCTAAACACAAATGTGTAGAAAGATAACATTTGTTTCTTTGTTTTTAAAGAATGTTATTTAGCTGCACAGGGTCTTAGCATGTGGGATCTAGATCCCTGATTAGGGATCTAACCTGGGCCCTCTGCATTGGGAGGGTGGAGTCTTAGCCTTTGGATCACCAAGAAGCCCCAAAGATAACGTTTTGTAGTTGAAAAAATAAAACAGAAAAAATTTTAAATATATTTAAAAAAAGGGATTGTTGACTAAAAAAATTAAACAATGGCCAATCTAAGAAAGAAATGGAAAATTTTATTCCAGTCAACCTGAGCTCTGAGAACTGTTCTGAAGAGATGAGGGTGTGATTTTGAGGAAAGGTTACAGGTTACAGGCTTCCTACCCAGCACTAGTGGTAAAGAACCCACCTGCCAATGCAGGAGACATAAGAGAAGCAGGTTCAATCCCTGGGTTGGCATCCCATGGAGGAGGGCATGGCAACCCACTCCAGTACTCTTGCCTGGAGAATCCCATGGACAGAGGAGCCTGATGGGCTGCAGTCCATGGGGTCACAAAGGGTCAGACACAACTGAAGGGACTTAGCGCACATGCACAGGCAACCAAGCACACATCTTGGGAGAAAGTTACTGCTATTCCTGAGGAACACATATCTTAGTTACTGGTTTTAGTGCATTTCCAAGTATGGGAAGATACAAGAAACTGGGTTCATAAAAATTTCTCCTGAAAATATCTACCTGAGGGCCATTTCTGCCAGTGTTCCTAGAGCACAAAGTGCTTCATCCCAGTCTTTACCATTTCAGGGTGTGTTGTAGGTCAGTGACTATTGTGACTAATGACTCAATTCCTGTAGAACTAGATGGTGGGCAACGTTCTTTATTTTACAATTCCTTCCCTTTTGATCTCAACTTCAACCAAAGTTCAGGAGGCATTTCATGAATAGTTTGTCCCCTGGTACTAGGAATGCTCATTCTCAGGTCAGAATTTCATTGATAGGCCATTCAATGCACTATTACTGGACTAGGCCCTATTCGTGTTGTTTAGTCGCCCGGTCGTGTCTGACTCTTTGTGACCCCACGGACTGTAGCACGCTAGTCCAACCAGTCCTTCACCACCTCCCAAAGTTTGCCCAAGTTCATGTCTATTGCATCGGTGATGCCATCCAACCATCTCATCCTCAGACGCCCTCTTCTCCTTCTGTCCTCAATCTTTCCCAGCTTCAGGGACTTTTCCAATGAGCTGGCTGTTCGAATCAAGTGACTAAAATTCTGGAACTTCAGCTTTGGCATCAGTCCTTCCAGTGAGGATTCAGGGTTGATTTCCCTTAAGATTAACTAGTTTGATCTCCTTGCTGTCCAAGGGACTCTTAGGAGTCTTCTCCAGCACCACAGTTTGAAGGCATCAATTCTTTAGTGCTCTGCCTTCTTTACAGTCCAGCGTGCACAACTGCACGTGACCACTGTGAAGACCATAGCCTCGACTATATGGACCTTTGTTTGGCCACTCTTATCAGGGAGATACCGCACGTCCAAGGTAAGAGAAACCCAAGTAAGACAGTAAGTGTTGCAAGAGGGCATCAGAGGGCAGACACAATGAAACCATACTCACAGAAAACCAGTCAATCTAATCACACTAGGACCACAGCCTTGTCTAATCAATGAAACTAAGCCATGCCCTGTGGGGCCACCCAAGACAGGAGGGTCATGTTGGAGAGGTCTGACAGAATGTGGTCCACTGGAGAAGGGAATGGCAAACCACTTCAGTATTCTTGCCTTGAGAACCCCATGAACAGTATGAAAAGGCAAAATGATAGGATACTGAAAGAGGAACTCCCCAGCTCGGTAGGTGCCCAACACGCTACTGGAGATCAGTGGAGAAATAACTCCAGAAAGAATGAAGGGATGGAGCCAAAGCAAAAACAATACCCAGCTGTGGATGTGACTGGTGACAGAAGCAAGGTCTGATGCTGTAAAGAGCAATATTGCACAGGAACCTGGAATGTTAGGTCCATGAATCAAGGCAAATTGGAAGTGGTCAAGTAGGAGATGGCAAGAGTGAATGTCGACATTCTAGGAATCAGTGAACTAAAATGGACTGGAATGGGTGAGTTTAACTCAGATGACCATTATATCTACTACTGCAGGCAGGAATCCCTTAGAAGAAATGGAGTAGCCATCATGGTCAACAAAAGAGTCTGAAATGCAGTACTTGGATGCAATCTCAAAAATGACAGAATGATCTCTGTTCATTTCCAAGGCAAACCATTCAATATCACGGTAATCCAAGTCTATGCCCCAACCAATAACCTGAAGAAGCTGAAGTTGAATGGTTCTGTGAAGACCTACAAGACCTTTTAGAACTAACACCCAAAAAAGATGTCCTTTTCATTACAGGGGACTGGAATGCAAAAGTAGGAAGTCAAGAAACACCTGGAGTAACAGGCAAATTTGGCCTTGGAAGCAGGGCAAAGGCTAATAGAGTTTTGCCAAGAGAACGCACTGGTCATAGCAAACACCCTCTTCCAACAACACAAGAGAAGACTCTACACATGGACATCACAAGATGGTCAACACCGAAATCAGATTGATTATATTCTTTGCAGCCAAAGATGGAGAAGCTCTATACAGTCAACAAAAACAAGACCGGGAGCTGACTGTGGCTCAGATCATGAGCTCCTTATTGCCAAATTCAGACTTAAATTGAAGAAAGTAGGGAAAACCACTAGATCATTCAGGTATGACCTAAATCAAATCCCTTATGATTATACAGTGGAAGTGAGAAATAGATTTAAGGGACTAGATCTGATAGATAGAGTGCCTGATTAACTATGGATGGAGGTTCGTGACATTGTTCAGGAGACAGGGATCAAAACCATTCCCATGGAAAAGAAATGCGAAAAAGCAAAATGGCTGTCTGGGGAGGCCTTACAAATAGCTGTGAAAAGAAGAGAAGCGAAAAGCAGAGGAGAAAAAGAAAGATATAAGCATCTGTATGCAGAGTTCCAAAGAATAGCAAGAAGAGATAAGAAAGCCTTCCTCAGCGATCAATGCAAAGAAATAGAGGAAAACAACAGAATGGGAAAGACTAGAGATCTCTTCAAGAAAATCAGAGATACCAAGGGAACATTTCATACAAAGATGGGCTCGATAAAGGACAGAAATGGTATGGACCTAAAAGAAGCAGAAGATATTAAGAAGAGCTGGCAAGAATACACAGAAGAACTGTACAAAAAAGATGTTCACGACCCAGATAATCACGATGATGTGATCACTCACCTAGAGCCAGACATCCTGGAATGTGAAGTCAAGTGGGCCTTAGAAAGCATCACTACGAACAAAGCTAGTGGAGGTGATGGAATTCCAGTTGAGCTATTTCAAAGCCTGAAAGATGATGCTGTGAAAGTGCTGCACTCAATATGCCAGCACATTTGGAAAACTCAGCAGTGGCCACAGGACTGGAAAAGGTCAGTTTTCATTCCAATCCCAAAGAAAGGCAATGCCAAAGAATGCTCAAACTACCACACAATTGCACTCATCTCACACGCTAGTAAAGTAATGCTCAAAATTCTCCAAGCCAGGCTTCAGCAATATGTGAACCGTGAACTTCCTGATGTTCCAGCTAGTTTTGGAAAAGGCAGCGGAACCAGAGATCAAATTACCAACATCCTCTGGATCATGGAAAAAGCAAGAGAGTTCCAGAAAAACATCTATTTCTGCTCTATTGACTATGCCAAAGCCTTTGTGTGGATCACAATAAGCTGTGGAAAATTCTGAAAGAGATGGGAATACCAGACCACCTGACCGGCCTCTTGAGAAACCTATATGCAGGTTAGGAAACAAGAGTTAGAACTGGACATGGAACAACAGACTGGTTCCAAATAGGAAAAGGAGTACGTCAAGGCTGTATATTGTCACCCTGTTTATTTGACTTATATGCAGAGTACATCATGAGAAACGCTGGGCTGGAAGAAACACAAGCTGGAATCAAGATTGCCAGGAGAAATATCAATAACCTCAGATATGCAGATGACACCACCCTTATAGGAGAAAATGAAGAGGAACTAAAAAGCCTCTTGATGAAAGTGAAAGAGGAGAATGAAAAAGTTGGCTTAAAACTCAACATTCAGAAAATGAAGATCATGGCATCTGGTCCCATCACTTCATGGGAAATAGATGGAGAAATAGTGTCAGACTTTATTTTTTGGGGCTCCAAAATCACTGCAGATGGTGATTGCAGGCATGAAATTAAACGACATTTACTCCTTGGAAGGAAAGTAATGACCAACCTAGACAGCATATTCAAAAGCAGAGACATTACTTTGCCAACAAAGGTCCGTCTAGTCAAGGCTATGGTTTTCCCAGTGGTCATGTATGGATGTGAGAGTTGGACTGTGAAGAAAGCTGAGCGCTGAAGAATTGATGCTTTTGAACCGTGGTGTTGGAGAAGACTCTTGAGAGTCCCTTGGACTGCAAGGAGATCCAACCAGTTCATTCTAAAGGAGATCAGTCCTGGGTGTTCTTTGGAAGGAATGATGCTAAAGCTGAAACTCCAGTACTTTGGCCACCTCATGTGAAGAGTTGGCTCATTGGAAAAGACTCTGATGCTGGGAGGGATTGGGGGCAGGAGGAGAAGGGGACGACAGAGGATGAGATGGCTGGATGGCATCACCGACTCAATGGACGTGAGTTTGAGTGAACTCTGGGAGTTGGTGACGGACAGGGAGGCCTGGCGTGCTGCATTTCATGGGGTCACAGAGTCGGACACGACTGAATGACTTCACTTTCACTTTTCACTTTCATGCATTGGAGAAGGAAATGACAACCCACTCCAGTGTTCTTGCCTGGAGAATCCCAGGGACGGGGGAGCCTGGTGGCTGCCGTCTATGGGGTTGCACAGAGTCAGACACAACTGAAGCGACTGAGCACCAGCTGACAAAGGGCCGTGTTAAGAATAGCCATAAGCCTCTGGACCACCTGTCTTACCATTGGTCATGGTCAGGGAAATGGCTCTTGCTTGCTGTTTCTTCCATATCTAGAGTTACACTCTTATAATCATGTTATAGATGATCTTATAGGATCATCTATAAGGTCAATTGTTTCAAGTTGTTTAATTGTCATTAATTTTATCGGAGGCTCAGTCACAGGTCTGGTAATGCAAGAAACCTCAATCCCATAAAATAGGCAGAATACAAGTAATATATCTAGTAACATTAATAAGGTGTAGCCCAATACCGCCCTAAGATATCTACATCCTGACTCCTTACAGGATTGAGAAAGGAATGTTATTATCTCAGGAGTTTCATGGCCAGTGGCAGGAGAAAAATTGATCTTTATGGTTGAGCAGGTATTTCTGCCCCTGGGGAGGTCTGGTTAATGCATAATGCAGATACATAATGCATACTAGAGGACCACCAGGGAAGTCGTCTGAATGTATTTTTATATTCTCCTACAACTTGTTTTTCTAATCCCCTTCTACTTGATTGCCTCCCTTAAGGTGGTGTCTGCCCTCCCGCCCCTCCGCCCCCAGCTTTTTTTTTTTCGGGATCCTAGTTCCCACTGGACTGCCAGGGAATACCCTGCCATTCCTTTTTATCCAGCACAACTCTCTTGAATAGGGAGATGTGCCCCTGTCAACCAACCATCCCACTAGACGTTCAGGCTCTTTCAAGGTTTTCACCGAAATGCTGTTGCAATGAACTGGCTTGTTTGTGTCTCTTTGGGTTCTTGCGTTTCTCTAGAAAAAGCTACCCAGAAATGGAAGTACTAGATCAAAAAGAATGCCTATTGCCAATTATAACATTCCCCACACCTTTGCGAATACCAGACAGTATCAGTCCTGAAGCCAGTTGGATGGTTTAAAGAAATGACAGATGGGACAGGCTAGTTAAAGAAACAGATGGGACAGGAGGAGAACGCACGAGATAAGCCTGAAGCGGTGGTGATAAAGGGCAAGAAGAACCCGGAGAGGCGTTCATGAACACCCCTTCTCACGAAGGGAACAACTCTCCCGCCCGCACTTCGACTTCCGCCACAGACCAGCGCGCGAGGACGGCTGCCGCGTGCCCGCCGCAGGGGCGTGTCCTGCGCAGGCCCCGCCCCCGCTGCGTGCGCACGTCGGGCCGCTTGCTAGGCTGCGGCGGTCGCGGCGCCAGAGCTAGTCCCTGACTGACGCGCGGACGCGGTGCTGACGGGCGCCGGAGCGGACCCGCGGCGGGTGAGTGTCGGTGCCCTGCCGGGCCTCCCTCGGGGCTCCTCCGCGAGCCTGGCCACCCCTGGCTCTCGGGAACTCGGCTCGGCCGACACGGCCCGCCGCTCCCCGGCGCCCGCCTGAGGAAGCCCGGACGGGCCGCGGCGAGGGGCGGCCGGGAGGCGGCGAGCGGGGCGTTCGGGGGCCAGGAGGGAGGACCTCGCTTCCCAGACGGCGTTTCAGAGGCCCGGGGAGGCCTGAGCCGCTCGTTGGCGTCGGTCCGCTGGGGCACACACCCTGCCGGCGTCTTCTGCACCCCACAGAAGGTGACCCGATCCCCGGGTCGCCGCGGGAGGACTTGGCGTTCCCGCCGGGCCTGCAGCCTCTGGCCGCCCAGCCAGCACGTCGGTCCACTTTGGGCCGGCGAGGACCCAGACCTAGCTTGGCGTCCGAGAGTCGTACCCGGGCTGTTGGCGCGGACCGGGCTCTGACCTTCCTCCTCCTGACTCACCTCTGCCTGAAGGGCCCTTTGAGTCACTGTCGTGACTTCCCTAATGACCCGCGGCCGCCAGGTTGCAAGGGAGCAACGTCAGGGGCAGCTGGTTAGTCTGGCAGGGAGTCTACCTGTCACCTCACAAGCGCGGTGCCCTCGGTGTGTTAATTGCCCTGTAAAAGCTGCCAGGACCGCCGAGTCTTAGCACAAAGCCTGTCAGCGTCTTGTCATTTTAATGACTTCTGGTGAACTGGTTGCCGTGGCCTGTGGCTGTTCATCCTTATCGTGTTGTATCATTGGCTTGCACCAGGTGGAGCATGGTTGAAAAAAAGAGAGACATCCTATAGTGCTCTAGAGCTCAGGAAGCCCTCTCACTCTCAGTTCAGTTGAGTTGCTCAGTCGTGTCCGACTCTTTGCAACCCCATGAATCGCAGCACGCCAGGCCTCCCTGTCCATCACCAACTCCCGGAGTTCACCGAAACTCATGTCCATCGAGTCGGTGATGCCATCCAGCCATCTCTTCCTCTGTCGTCCCCTTCTCACTCTCAGCCCCTAACAAAACCCTGTGAGTTGATAGTTTTTCCACTTGTGAAATGGGGTTAATGATGAATGGAATTAAGACGCTTTAACCTGTCTCCCACAATCAGGAAAAGGGCACAGGTGGTCTTGTATCTGGTTATCTGCCCCCAGATCCCATGCTTTTTCCTAGAGTGGAAATGGATTTATGTTATTTAAACTAGACAGTCTTCCCCCTCCCCCTAAACTGTCCTCCCAAGTAGAAGGAAACAGGAGCTTACTGGTTTTATGTATTTGAATTTCTGTTATGGCATTAACCAGGGTATTTTGATTAAAATTTTAACTGCCACATTAAAATTTTTAATTTTTCTTTTGTGAGGAGGGGGATAAGAAATATAAATGAGTAATTCTGTGCTTTATTCTTTAGTGTTTTGTTTTTTTTTTTTTTAAGAAACATCACAAGCTTACCAGAAGCTCACAGTTCAGTGGGCCATTTCCATTGTAAACTTGGAAACTGGGAACTTGGAAACTGGGAAAAGTTTTCAAATACCGTAGCTAAGCCAAAGGCTTCCCGAGTAGCTCTGTGGTAAACAATCTGCTTGCTAAGGCAGGAGATGCAGGTTCTATCCCTAGTTTGGGAAGATTCCCTGGAGAAGGAAATGGCAACCCACTCCAGTAGTCTTGCCTGGAAAAGACCATGGACAGAGGAGCATGGCTGGCTGTAGACCATGGAGTAGCAGAGAGTCAGACTCAAATGAGCAAATGGGCACTCACGCAGATAAGGCAAAACACTGGTGAGGGTGTGGGGATTTGAAGGACACACTCGTTGAATGACTTCATCTGACTGGGGATGTGAAGGGGAAGAATCTGTGATTTCCCCATTGTCTGACAGAATTTCCTTTTTTCCTTTGCCTGGGCCAGTAAGATGATAGCCTGTGAGTCTCCAGAGTCAGGAATATGAGCTACTCCAGAAATGACAATGCCAAGCATAAGATGAAATACAGAAAGTAAAGTATTCATCACCTTTGGTTTACGCTCGTTGAGTCTATCAAAAAGCAAAACAGCCAGGGCCTTTGGCTACCTTGATTTTTTTGGTTTCTTTTGAAAAGCTGACTCTCTTCAGAGAACAGTTGGGCTGTGTATCAGGTTTGCAGCAAAAACCAAAATATCATCCATCTAGGAGGAAGACATTTTTGAATATTGGAATTGTATATTTCAGCATAGTTCCCTGACCAGGATTGGAACCCCATGCCCTCAGCTGTGAAATTGTGGTGTCCTAATCATTGGACCACCAGGAAATTCTCCAGTATAAAATTTAGAATTTAGCTATAACTCCTTGGAGAGAAAAGATGAAAAATTTGAACCATAAATTACCTCCTTGTTTATTACTGGACTAAAAAATTTTAAGTACACACTTAATTCAGTCTCTTATTCTGATAGTACTTAATGGGAGAATTGAGAAATCTGAGTCACATCTCCTTTTGTATTGAACACAGTGAAGGTTATTTGCTTTTTAACTTTATTATATCTGTTAGGTTTGTCTGTGTAAAAGCAGAGGATGAAAACTCTGTCTTTTGTTGTAACCTGAATAATCTCTCAGGATATTTTTGCCCTGCTGAGAAGCAGTGCCATTACCGATTAATTCTTGCCAACAGTGAAGGAGGGGTGCATATCTTTAATTGGAACAGTTAGTGTAACTGCTTATACTGGGATCTTTCTGTTTTTTATAGTGAAGATATTTCACTCTGGTGACCATTCAGGTACTCAGTGATGTTGTTGACTCCAATTTGGTTTACTTTTTCATATTGACTTCGTTTATTTACCATAAAATGTCTCCCATTATATTACACACTGTAAAGCCAGTGAAATTTAGCAGTATTGTTGATGGTCTGGTCTAACAATGTTATATATGTTTACAGAATATGCATTACATTTATTCATAAATCCTTGCTATAAGACCAGCTTCTTTCTATTTAAGAATAAAAATGGTTTTGGAATTCACTGTAGATACTTTAGGGGTGCATAGCTATTGTAAAGGGAGTTCATTTACAATCAGCCCATTAGAGGACTGCATCTTAATTGTGATCTTGGCTGACTGCAGTGGAGCAAAGGATGCTTTCTGGATCATCATATCAACCACATCTATAGTCAGACCTTCCTTACAAGATAACATTCTGAACCTTAACTAGGCGTTTCAAAACAGCAGTTAAATTCATGAGGCTCTTTTCAATGAGCAGGTTTTACTGTCACTTTGATGTAATTTTAGAAGGCTTTTAGCAAACATGCATTTCCCTATGTGATGTTTTTAAGCACATATTTTAATAGTAATTCAAGGGCTGTTTTGTCAGTTTGTTGTTGTTCGGTCACTAAATCGTGTCTGACTCTCTGGGGCCCCATGGACTGCAGCACGCCAGGCTTCCCTGTTCTTCACTGTCTCCTAGAGTTTGCTCAGATTCATGTCCATCGAGTCGCTGATGCCATTCAACCATCTCATCCTCTGTTGCCCCCTTCTCCTCCTTCCCTCAGACTTACCCAGCATCAGGGTCTTTTCCAGTGAATCAGCTCTTGCATCAGGGTGGCCAGAGTACTGGAGCTTCAGCATCAGTCCTTCCAATGAATAGTTGGCTTATGGAGTAGGAATTGCATCAGAATTGCATGTCTTCTTGCATTCATTGAGGAGGGTTCTTTTTTCAAATATGTGCTTAAGTATCTCCCTGTGAAAGTCTACAGATACACTGACTTTCTGTTTGCACTTCAAAATCATTGAATTGTTAAGTACAAAATTGAGCTGATTAATCAGTTGGTAACCATTATTTTCACTCATAAACAGCTATTCAGCACTAGATAATGTTTTACATATTCATGTATGTTTTCTAAATATATACATGTTAATTTATATTAGAAAGAGTGACAAATAAATGGTTCATTTCTCCCCCAAAGGAAACTGTGGAGTATTTTTGATCACGAGAAAAACATTTAAACCCCTTGATCTGCAGTTTCTGTGTCTGAAAAATGAAGTTAATACTTGATGAGCCTTCAAGTCTTGGGTGCCTAGAATGCTGCTCTTCAATCTAAGGGGTTTCCAAACCTTTCTGTTTCACAAAGTTAGGGGTTGGGAACTTGTGTTTTTAAAATTTCTCTCGTGCTTATTGTTTGGGGCCTCCCTGGACATAAGAGAAAGCAGACTGGCAGGAAGGCAGAGAAGTAATGACAGGAAAGGATGGATTGCTACGCACAGTGCCTGCCATCTGCCGTTCTGCCGGAGGCCCAGCAAGTGGGTACTGTCTCCTCTCTGTTGTTGTTTAGTTGCTAAGTTGTTTACGACTCTTTGTGACCCGGTGGATGGTAGCCTGCCAGGCTCCTCTGTCTGTGGGATTTCCAGGCATGAATACTGGATTGGGTTGACATTTCCTTCTCCAGGGGACAACAAGAGCAACACACGAATAGATTTGTTTCCTTCCCAGGAATATCAATAAGTCTAATTATTGTCATAGTTCTCAGTAAGTTTAAAAGGGCTTTGGGGAAGAATGGCCTAAGGAGACAAGTGTCTAGCACCTTGCCAGCCTGACTTCTGCTAAATAGCCTCAGCTTCCAACCTTTTTCCCAGCGAGCTCTCTCTCAGTCTTGGAAGCCTCACGTTTCACTGTCTTGTATTATATTCAATTCCATGATTACCTGAGGGCTGTGGGAAGGTGCTGGCATGATTAGAACAATCTGCCATCATGCTTTTAGTTAATCTAGTTGGCTGGACTGCCTCATCAGTCACTGAGGTGATCCTGTTTATTATGAGAAACACTGGGACCCATAGTCTGAACATACAGGTGTACTGAAGGAATTGGTGAGACAGGATATTTGAGTCAGAACAGTCCTGGAAAATCTGGAACATAAAGCCCTATCTTTAACACCATTGTCTGTACTGCACAATTAGCATTTATAGTATAATACACCTGTTCTATTAGTTATCTTTCTGTTTCTTTTTTTCTCTCTATTGAAAGCTGCTTAAAATCCCCAACAAGATCTTAGGCCTCTTTGTAGTCAAGGAGCCCCATGAGTATTATAAGTGTTTGTGGATGATAACATGGCCTGTCACATGCCCAAGCGTGTTCATCCCTTCCTTAGTACTGCATCTGCTGTTCTCTCTGGCAAGACCACTTGGAGCTGCTGCGGAGGAACTGTTGTCATCTGAAACTATTTCCAGAGCAGCTTGGGGGAGGGCAGGCAGAGGAAGGGGAAGGATCAGTGAGTAGAACTGAGTTAGAGTGTGAGGGTGTTCTGGGTAGCAATGTTTGAAGGTGATGAGAAAAGCAAAGATAGTGAAGTGACGTTACACCTTTGCTCCTTCAATTTTCCAGGAGACAAGGGGAGGGTCAGTCTTTCTCTTTGCTTAGTAATCGCAGGTGTCCCACTAATTAGAAAATAACTTTGGCCACCTCATGCGAAGAGTTGACTCATTGGAAAAGACCCTGATGCTGGGAGGGATTGGGGGCAGGAGGAGAAGGGGACGACAGAGGATGAGATGGCTGGATGGCATCGCCAACTCAATGGACATGAGTTTGGGTAAACTCCGGGAGTTGGTGATGGACAGGGAGGCCTGGCGTGCTGCGATTCATGGGGTCGCAGAGAGTCGGACGCGACTGAGCGACTGAACTGATTCCTCTACCACACTTGGGGTTTTGTCAGCCTCAGAGGAATCTCTTAAGTATCTGTGCTCAATGTCATGCTTGTCTTGCTTTGTAACACTTTTTGTGTTTGCAGAAAGTCTTCCTGGTGTACCCAAAAGGAACAGTGAGATGATTGGCTGCTCTGGGTTATGCTTTCTTCCCTTTTGCACGTGACTTTTCTGGGACGCACGCCCAGATTTAAAGTCAATACGTTCAAGTTCAAATGCCTACAGGTAGAAGGACAGAGAAGCAGCGCACTCTCTGCCCACTTGGCACGCTTGTATTGCCTCTGTAGTGTGCACCGAGAGGGTTACAAAAACAGCAAGCCCATGGTCCTTGTTCACCAAGAGTTGGCAGTCACCTTGAGGAGGCGCCAGACAAAATTCACTTTGTAAGGTTTGTGATTGTTGTTTTGACACTCAATATTCTGGGAGGTCAGGGAAGTGAAGAGCTGAGAAATGGAAAAGACAGTCATTTGAACTGAATCCACTGGGTTGCCTAAAAGACAGCAGGAACAGAAGAGAATGAATGAGCATTAGTGAATGAGCATTTAGGGAGTTACTGGAAACATGTCACCCACAAAAAGATTGTCTTTCATAAATGGCTCGTCTAGAACAGGGATTCCTGAACTTGAAGGGCCTACGGGTGCTCTGGAATTGCATAGGTAACATGTATTTATTTATTAATGAATCTGTTCTCTCCAAATTTATTTCTTCTGTATCTGCAGAAGTTCAACACAGGAGGCATTAGCCACATGAGGCAACTTTTTTTTAACTTGTGATTGTCCTGGAGAGAGAGTCAAAAGTCTTCCTCTGATTCTCAGAAGGGTTTGCAACCCCAAAAGGGTAATGATTACTATAATCTGACAAATAGCTTTGCTACCAGTCTTCAGAAGTACACATCTCTGAATTTGTGTCTTCAGATACAACTGGGTGGAAGATTAGAGAGAGAAACCCAAGGATTCCTTTGTAAACAACCTACCCAGCACCAGGTGTCATGGGACATACATGAGCGCTTGTATGTCCCACATACAAGCATGTTCCCACATACACAGTGATCTAATCTGGTTGCCAGGCGTGGCACAGCTAAAATGCACTTACTAACTAGTGGGGGCGATGCTCAGCTCTGCCTTCGGAGACCTTATAGTCAAGTGCAGCTGTTTAGAGTGTGTGCCTGTCCACAATACAGATTTAGAGCCAAGTAGGAATGTTGGGAATGGGGTGAGAAATCACGTGCTTTTTGGAAGGTCAGGCCATTTTTTCAGAAATGACTGGTCTGTTGGAAACAAGATATGAAAGAGGGAGGGAGCCCTGGGCAGGTTCGGGAGCGGTGGCTGATTCAGAACCATCTCCCCTCTGCTGCTTTGGACATATAGCCTGACAAGACTGTCCTAGAACTGCCGTCGAGTAGCACATGCAGTGGGACATGCAAACCATCTGTTTCAGATGAGTGCCTTAGCTCCCCAGAGCTCAGCCAGCCAAGTAGGCCAAGCTTGTACCCCCGCCCCGCACCGCCCACCACCACCCTGCTCTAACTGTGGATGCTTCACTGTCCGTGCTTCCGGTATCAGCCTTCTGTGTAGGGTTGGGTTGGGGGAAAGGCATTCAGTTCAGTCGCTCAGTCCTGTCCGACTCTTTGCGACCCCATGAATCGCAGCACGCCAGGCCTCCCTGTCCATCACCAACTCCCGGAGTTCACCTAGACTCACGTCCATCGAGTCAGTGATGCCATCCAGCCATCTCATCCTCTGTTGTCCCCTTATCCTCCTGCCCCCAATCCCTCCCAGCATCAGGGTCTTTTCCAGTGAGTCAACTCTTCGCATGAGGTGGCCAAAGTACTGGAGTTAGAACACCTCAAAGCAAGCCCTGGAGCACATGATTTTCTGCTTTGTCAGTTGTCCTCCCCATCTTGTCTACCTTTTCCCCTAGTTATTCATCCAGTATTGCCTAATCAGGTCCTTAGTCAGCAGTAGATGTTCCGGGCCATTTGAATTTCTTCTCAGTAATGATTAGCGCTTACAATGATGTTTGACCAGTTCTGGAGACCTCTTGGGAATTACAGGCACCCACTTCATGTATCTTCATGTATTTCGTGGGAGCTGCCTCATGCAACAGGAAGTTGCTCAGTTTTACGGTGGCAAACTGCTGTTTGTTTTTTTAAATTTTCTTTTTGGTAAACTGGTATTTTTGTAGCATTTTGCTTTACCCCCTGCAGTAACCATAACAACATAATGCCTTGGTGTATCTCCTCCAAAATGTTCTAAAAATGTGGGCTTGTTAAGAGAAGCCTGACCACCCCCTCCACTTCCCTAGAGTAACAGACCTGAGAAGAAGAGTGCTGTGAAACCCCTTCCCTAAAGCCAGCTCGGGGAATAAAGGCTTCTCACAGGTGGACAGCAGGAAGGGCCGGTGCTTTACGTCTGCATCAGGTGGAGCAGTGCTGGCAAGCGTTTGTTACCTAGACTATTAAAATTTTGCCTATCCATTTCTTCACTGCCCCCCCCCCCCTTCTTTTTCTCCCTCCCTCGCCGCCCAGCCCAAAACCTTTCTTTTTTTTTTTTTTAAAGTACAGCTGTGTCTGCTGCCTCACCCTACATTGCTAGCCTCCTTTTCCTTTTTGAAAATAATTTAACAAATTTATTCACTTTGGCTGTGCTGAGTCTTCATTGCTGCTCGGGCTTTTCGCCAGTTGTGGTGAGCAGGGCCTACTCTCTAGTTGCGGTGCCTCGGCTTCTCACTGCAGTGGCTTCTCTGGTTGCTGAGCACAGGCTCTCAGGCACTTGGGCTTCAGTAGTTTCTGCACATGGGCTCTAGAGCACAGGCTCAATAGTTGTGATGTACTGGCTAAGTTGCTCCCAGGCATGTGGGGTTCTCCCGGATCAGGGATCAAATCTGTGTCTCCAACACTGGCAGAAGATTCTTTACCACTGAGCCACAAGAGAAGCCCTCCATTTCTTTCTTTCCTTTTTTTTTTTTTAAGTAAGGCAGTGTTCTGTTCTTAACCAGGCTTTCAGAGTCCTTAAAATCTAAAAGGTATGTCCTTAATAGCTGTATCTATGGAATGTGAGGAAGGCAGTTTAAAACCATGCAGTACAACCTTTCTCTTTCAGACCCCCTACAAGGCCCATGTAACCTCCCCCTCAACCCTGACCCGCAACTGCTCATCAGTAGAAATTTTTGTAGTAAATATGGTGCTCAAAGATACTTACTCACTAGCCAGCCAATTTTCTTATGTCTGGGATTCACTTTTAAATGTTTTCTTTGTCATCTGCTCTTTGAGAATACCTTAATTTTGATAATACCTCACATTCTGGAAATCATCCAGTCACTCAGCAAACCCTGATTAGGTAGGTACCCTGTGTTGAAGTAAGACACAAGGATAAATGAGCTGTGATCTGGAAAAACATAGGTACAAAGAAATGCTGCAGCAGGATACACGTGCTGTAATAGATGATGAAAAGCTTGCTTAGGTGGCTCTTAATGTAATATCAGGCCTCCAAGATCATCCAGCTCATTGTTATCTGACCTTATTTTTAGAAGCAGCACCAACTCCATTTTCGGAGGAGTATGCGAGCTGCTGTGTCTGAAATGGGTGGGGGAAGCCCATGGTCTTTCCTGCTCTACCTTCTGTTGAATGCCATCCTCCCTGCAGCTCTCTGAGACGTGCCTCTTATTTTATAAATGAGGCTGTTGGAGTTCCAGAGCAGCAGTGTTTGTAATACAGCTCACTGGCGCAGACCTGGTATTAGAGCTTTTTAGCCTACATGTCAGTCAGACACCAGACTGATAAACAATGATTTGATTTTCTCCCAGTTCTGAGTTCTATTCCTTCAAGAAGTCAGTGAACACATTTCTGTCAGGGGCTTCTCCTCTTCCTGGCTTTGTTAACTGAGCCTGCTTGAAAGGTTTTGCCTCCTTGTGGGCTAAATACAAATCAGTCCTCTTCCCAGGAAGACCCTTTTCCCTGTCATCTGTGGGCAGTGAGTGCCAAGTTGCCCCACTTACAGCCTCTTCTGTTTTCTGGTGGAAATTCAGTTTCCCCAGAAATCGCTGTAAAGGATATTTGATGAAGGTGTGATGGACGGCATGAAGCTTACTGTGAAAACAAACCTCTTCTTGTCTCTCTCTAAACTGATGAAGGGATGAGAGGTTAGAGCAGGGTTTCTCAACCTTGGTGCTCTTGACATTTTAGGCTGGATAATTGGTGGTGGTGGTGGTCTGGTGTGTGTGTCATGTGTGTGTGCACATGTGTGCTTTTGCTTTCTGCGTGTTGTGGGATTTGAACAGCATTCCTGTTCTCCTGGCCTCTGTACACTAGATGCCAGTAGCACAGCCCACCCTCCAGTTTTCGCAAGCAGACATCCCTCTGGGCGTGACCGATGTCCCCTTGAGAACCACTGGGTAGGGATTGATTGTCAAGAGAACTAACTGCAAATGAGAGTTACCATATTTATATAAAGTCAAGTTTTCATTTACCTAAACCTTGATTTATAGTGATGAGCTGCTCTGAAGAAACAAAACAAGAACATGTCCCATCCTGGATCCTGACCCATGTAGAGCATGGAGGGGCCTTCACCTAACTCAGGTTCAGAGTCCCCTGAATAGAATTTGAACTCTGGAAATCATCTTCCTTTGCGTTCTTTGCAAAACTTATTTTGCTAGATATGCCCAGGTTTTTCTGTTCCTTTTTTGGTATTAGAAATGTTACCAGAATGAAAACAGTTTCTTCATAGTGAGCATTCATCTCAGCCTGTGACCCTGGAATAGATTTCATGCTACTTACAGGACCTTTCATAGAGAAAGCGGTTTTTCCATTTCTTGACTAAAAATATTCAGAAACATTAGTTAACTTTAAGTGACACTTGCTTTAGTTTACTATTCAGCATCATACGGCAAGCTAAAAATAAATAAACGAAAACAGCAGTTTTATTAGTAAACTAAATAATAGACTAAAGCAGCAGTTTTATGGTTATCTCATTGAATTTTCACACCTGCCATGCAGAGCTGTTATCACTACCCTTACAGATGGAGAAACCGAGGCCCCCAGTGGTGTGCAGCAGAACCAGGGCCTGCCCTGCGGTGCCTGACGTGAGCCTGTGCCTTGAGCACATGCCTGCACTGCCTCTCGGCCTCTGTGGCAGTGGACTCTTGGCCAGTCATAGTTGAGGTCAGGTTTGTTGGGCTCCTACACACGCTAGCAAAGTAATGCTCAAAATTCTCCAAGCCAGGCTTCAATAGTATGTGAACTTCCAGATGTTCAAACTGGATTTAGAAAAGGCAGAGGAACCAAAGATCAAATTTCCAACATCCTGTGGCTCATAGAAAAAGCAAGAGAGTTCCAGAAAAACATCTGCTTTATTGACTATGCCAAAGACTGTGTGGATCACAACAAACTGGAAAATTTTTAAAGAGATGGGAATACCAGACCACCTAACCTGCCTCCTGAGAAATCTGTATGCAGGTCAAGAAGCAACAGTTAGAACTGGACATGTAACAACAGACTGGTTCCAAATCGGGAAAGGAGTACATCAAAGCTGTATATGGTCACCTTGCTTATTTAACTTATATGCAGAGTACATCATGAGAAATGCTGGATTGGATGAAGAACAAGCTGGAATCAAGATTTCCAGGAGAAATATCAGTAACATCAGATATGCAGATGACACCACCCTTATGGCAGAAAGTGAAGAAGAACTAAAGAGCCTCTTGATGAAAATGAAAGTGCAGAGTGAAAAAGTTGGCTTAAAGCTCAGCATTCAGAAAACTAAGATCATGGCATCTGGTCTCGTCACTTCATGGCAAATAGATGGGGGAACAATGGAAACAGTGACAGACTTTATTTTTTTGGGCTCCAAAATCACTGTCAGTGGTGACTGCAGCCATGAAATTAAAAGACGCTTGCTCCTTGGAAGAAAAGTTAGGACCAACCCAGACAGCGTATTAAAAAGCAGAGATGTTACTTTGCCAACAAAGGCCCTTCTAGTCAATGCTACGTTTTTTCCAGTAGTCATGTATGGATGTGAGAGTTGGACTATAAAGAAAGCTGAGCACCGAAGAATTGATGCTTTTGAGCTGTGGTTTTGGAGAAGACTCTTTGAGAGTGCCTTGGACTGCAAGGAGATCCAACCAGTCCATCCTAAGGGAAATCAGTTCTGCGTGTTCATTGGAGGGACTGATGCTGAAGCTGAAACTCCAATACTTTGGCCACCTGATGCAAAGAACTGACTCATTGGAAAAGACCCTGATGTTGGGAAAGATTGAAGGTGGGAGGAGAAGGGGATGACAGAGGATGAGATGGCCGGATGGCATCACCGACTCAGTGGACATGAGTATGAGTAAGCTCTGGGAGTTTGTGATGGACAGGGAAGCCTGGTGTGCCTCAGTCCATGGGGTCACAGAGAGTCAGAGATGACTGAGCAACTAAACTCAACTATAGGCCAGCTCTAAAGACCACCACGCAATTCACTCATTGCCTCAGTCCCTCTGGTGTCCGGTCAGCACGTTAGCACTGTGCTGTGCAGGTGGGACTTGTGTATGTGTGGCTGCTGTTAGCCTTGTTGAGCCCATGTTCCAGAAACTTTGAGATGGAGGGATTTGGTCTCCATGTCCTTGGATGTATACTGAAATACAGATACTTATGTTTGTGTCTAGATAATGGTCACATTTACACAGATGCTGAGTTACTGCCAGCAACTACTGCACAGGGAGACTGTGATCTGGGCATCTTGTACTGGTGAGGAAACTAGAGCAGACAGAGTAGTGTGTTCAGTTCAGTTCAGTTGCTCAGTGGTGTCCAACTCTTTGCGACCCCATGAACCACATGTCCATCACCCTGTCCATCACCAACTCCTGGAGTCCACCCAAACCGATGTCCATTGAGTCGGTGATGCCATCCAACCATCTCATCCTCTGTCGGCCCCTTTTCCTCTTGCCTTCAATCTTTCCCAACATCAGGATCTTTTCCAATGAGTCAGCTCTTTGCATCAGGTGGCCAAAATATTGGCGTTTTAGCTTCAACATCAGTCCTTCCAATGAACACGCAGGACTGATTTCCCTTAGGATGGACTGGTTGGATCTCCTTGCAGTCCAAGGCACTCTCAAGAGTCTTCTCCAACACCACAGTTCAAAAGCATCAATTCTTCAGTGCTCAGCTTTCTTCACAGTCCAACTCTCGCATCCATACATGACCACAGGAAAAACTATAGCCTTGACTAGACAGACCTTTGTTGACAAAGTAATGTCTCTGCTTTTTAATATGCTGTCTAGGTTGGTCATAACTTTCCTTCCAAGGAGTAAGCGTCTTTTAATTTCATGGCTGCAGTCACCATTGACAGTGATTTTGGAGCCCCAAAAAATAAAATCAGCCACTGTGTCTACTGTTTCCCCATCTATTTGCCATGAAGTGATGGGACCAGATGCCATGATCTTAGTTTTCTGAATGCTGAGCTTTAAGCCAGCTTTTTCACACTCCTCTTTCACTTTCATCAAGAGGCTCTTTAGTTCTTCTTCACTTTCTGCTATAAGGGTGGTGTCATCTGCATATCTGAGGTTATTGATGTGGTATGTGCTGACCTGTTATCTCTGACCTTGGATCCTAGAAGATTTTAGCAAACAGCTGGGGTGTCTAGAAAGAGAATTTAAGGGTGTTTTGTTAAGTAATCACTCTGCCACCTTGATTTTTCTGCCTTTCAAGTGTGGTTTTGAGGATTGTTGCAGGTGAATTGTTGTTGTTCAGTCGCTGAGTCTTGTCTGACTCTTTGTGACCCCATAAATAGTAGCACACCAGGCTTCCCTGTCCTTCACTGTCCCCCTGAGTTTTACTAACAATGAAGACTCTGAATGTTCTGTCTTTTAAGAAAAATTTTATTGAGTTAAAGATTATCCTTGTAAGTCAGCTGTCACTCTGAGAGGCTTTTTAGAGTGGAAGAGAGGGCTGGTGTCACACCTGACTGTTACTTTCACATCACCTGCAATATATTTTCTCTACCTTTCCACTCCTGGCTACTCCTCAGGGACATTATCATCCATGTACGAATCAGGCCCGATACACGAAGGGAGGAAGACAGTTGCGCACCCTTATTCCTTGAGCCATTGCCTTGTTATTAGTACAGGGAACCAGAGAGCAGAGTGACAGCGGGCTGCCTGCTCTGGGGCCCTGACTGCTGGCCCCGGGAGGCCGGGCCTGCGGGGAGCCAGGGGAAGCCGAGCCTCTTGCTCTCGGAGAGCCCGGTAGCTGTTGCTGCTGGTCCGCTGCCACCATAGACGCAAGTCTGTGAGGAGAGGGCAGCCTCTTGGGAGTTACCAGTTCCTGGTCAGGGCTTGTTTCTCTGCACCCACTTCACCCACCCCTCCCCTCTACTGCCAGAGTCTAGGCAGTTGTGAAAATGCCTGAGAATAATACCTAACTCTGAGGCCTGTGGAAGCATGTGAGGGTCCCAAACAGGTCCAAGGTGAGCCAGAGAAGCCGCCTCATTAGATTGACCAGTGCCTTGGCCTGTGGAGTTGCTGATTTCAGAAGACCTATATGTTGATATATTTTCTGTCCATCACACTCCTGTTACCAAGGCAGAGTATATTTTCAGTAGACAGGAAGATTGGACTGAATAGATCTCAACATGTGGAGAACACGCTTTCAGATTCTTAAAACCAGCTCTTCTGATTCTCTGTAGTTTCTATGGTAATAGGTACTATAGAAATCTGCAGGCCTTACCTATTGTGACCTCCCCGTGGGGTCAGGATGCCCAAAGCCTCGGCTTCAACGTCCGCCAGGACCTGGCAGATCTGGCTGCTTCCCTCCAGGCACCGAGGTTGGGGGGAGAGGGGGTGGGCGCCATCCTCCCCCTTGGGACCAGCCGTCTCCAGCCTTGGCCTGCCCTGCTAGTCAACAAAAGCAGGGCCCGCCAGAGGACAGCCTTCTCGGGTTGCCCTGTAATCTGAGTGAGCCAAGGTGAGTGTGTTAGGGGTGGGCGGTATAGTCTTCAGATGGGAACCTGAGCATATACTTCTCAGCAACCATAGGATTGAGCTCACTTTTCTACTAAAAAACAAGTGTCAGTCAGTGGTTTAGCCAGCCCCTCTACTGTGAGCAGAAGTGCCATGTAATATAACCTCAGTTTCCATGTGGCTAGTAGCCTTGTCAGTAGACACCATACCAATGTCACCTTTGTGTACCACTGAGGACTGGCTGTGGACACAGGAGGCATCACTTTGCATTCAGAAGGACTCAAGTTTGGTTCCAGCTCGACTGTTCACTCTGAGTGACATTGGCTGTATTACTTAATTCTCTTGATCTTAGTTCCTTCATAGTCATGGGACCCTGCTCAGAAGTGACTTAACATGGCGTGTCCACATCTGTTAGACTTTAGTTCAGTGGTCTTCCTCTGCACCGCCCTCTTCTGGGTGAACCTGAGGGCCTTTGGTCCCTGCTGGGAGGCTCTATTGAGTCTGTCTGTAGAGAGGAAATGGCTTCCCAGGTGGCTCAGCGGCAAAAGAATCTGTCTGCCAAAGCAGTAGACACCCGAAATGATAGTTTGATCCTTGGGTCGGGAAGATCCCCTGGAGGAGGAAATGGCAACCCACTCAAGTATCCTTGCAGGCAGAATCCTATGGACAGAGGAGCCTAGCAGGCTATAGTCCATGGGGTCCCAAAGGAGTCAGACATGATGCATGTAGAGAGGACACACGCATGTAAAGAGGAAATCACCTGGAAGCCCATAGCACTTCTAGGTTTTCCAAGGTGAAAATTCAGCAGAAGCATCCTAAGCCCCCACGGTTTCGCGCCACTCCCAACACTGTTTATATCATCATTTGTGAGAGAAGCTGAGGTCACAGGTGACAGTTGTTGCACTTGAGTGAAAGAAAATGTGGCTGACCACTTAATCCATAGGACACATGCTTTCTAGATTGTTCCAAAGTTGGAAGGATTTTTGCTTTATTGTGCCTAGGGGTGACCCACAGTCTCCTCAGAACTTACGCTGTTACAACCGGCCCTGTGGCTATCTGGTGCCTAAGCTTTGTTCTTATAAAATCCCAGCCTGATTGTTCTAGAATTCAGTCACGGCTTCAGCCCCCACCCCTCAGGTGCTTCTCATGGGACTAAAAAGCCTTGTCTTCTCAGCACCAAGACCCAGTGACACTCAGGAAACAGAGCAGGTCTTGTAGTAGGAAGTGGCATCTTTGGTGCCAGCAGCCAGTGGACTTCTGGCCCCTTCTCTGCTCTTTTCAATGTTTCAGGTATCGTCGCAGTGTCTGAATTCTTGCTCAGCTGTATTTGAACGTGCTAGAGATGAGCCCACCGCTCCCCAGCGAACACAACCTGCCTGAGAAGTCTTAGACTTCCTGAGTCCAGTTTTTGAAGTTACTAAGAGGCTAGTGCCCTTAGTTGCTTTCTGGTTGCTTGTTGCCAGATAGGCAGGTGTGTGTTGAGTAAATGTGACTCAAGAGCTTTGTGTCCCTAGACTCCTCACTTTTCCAGAATTGCTTGTCTGAACTTGCTCTTTGTCAAGAGGTTAGTAGTCATCCATTCAATTAACTGTGGGATTGAATTCACCCAGTAACCAAAATGAAAGGGGTGAAGCTTGTGTATAAGAATTCCTGAGGTGTGGCAACACCAGAGTTCAGAGACCTCATGTCATTCATTCTATAGACTCAGAAGGTTGTGACCTATAGGATGTGGTCTCCTCGGGGGTTTGGGAGGCCCCTCTTCTCGGCTGCTTTGTTGGATTAGAGCTGAGTCGGCCTTGTGCACTGCTCCCGACACCCAGCTCAGCCAGCGTCCAGCAGCATCTGCAGTGAGAATTTTCCAGCTACAGCGGTCACAGGTCTCACCTCAGAAAGAACAGGAATTCCCTTTTCCTGACACTGGCAGAGGAAAAGGCCTGAGTCACAAGTCCTCACGTGTAACTGACTGCCCAGAATTACCTGTGGACGCATCAGATTTCTTCCTCAGTGTTTCAGAACCACCCACCTGTTCACTTTCTCCAGCAACTTCTCAAGAGATCATCAGCACTTTTCAGCCATGTTAGTTTCATGAAGCCCTTGTACACACGTTAGCTCCTTTAGTCTTCACAGCACACTTGAGAATGTGGAGCAAAGAGAGTTTTGTTACCCAGTTTTATGGATATGGAAACTCAGCTTTCAGAACAGTACGCCTTACCACAGCCATGGAGCTACTAAACACTGAAACTCCAGCCCAAACCTTTCTAACTCTAAAGACCTCATCATCCTTTGGGCAGGGCCCACCTACCTTTCCCTTCCTGAAGGTGAGCTGGGTCTAGAGCAGTAATCAGCAGCAGGTGGGAGCCCGGACGTGACCCCTGTAAACTTACAGGTTCACTGAGCTCCCTCCCGCCCCCCAACTTCCAGCCGTCCCTGAGGTCTGGGAGCAGCGCAGGGACGGTCAGGTGGCCGTTTACTGCAGGAAGCAGGTTGCACCCCTCTTCACATCCATTTGCCAGATGGGATGCAAAACTGGCCCTCGGTGTGAGGTTTACCCCTCTCAATACTGGATTTTAAACAGTGCTCAGGAGAGCAAGCCTCTTTCCACGTTGCATCCGGGAATAGGGCTTCTTCCACTTGTTGAGTTTCCTGGTGTCGTAGCAAGGTCTGAAAAAAGCTCACCAGAAGTGTCTCGTCTCCCATAGTAGACCAGTTAATAAACAGCTCATTCTCAGTTTCTTCTGTCACATTGACACCTGTTATAAAGTGGTTTCATCTTCGTCATCTATTTGATCTTCATAGTAGTCTTGTACTGAGTGCTGGGTAGGTGTTCCTCCCATTTCACAGGTGAAACGTGGAGAGAGCCCGAGGTTAGGAGGCTGAGAGCTGCACCGTCTCGCCCCTGGCTTCCTCCGTCCTGCTGCCTCCACAGGAGCCCTGGCGTTGCTTGTCCCCCAGATCAAGTTAGGCTTATAAGTAGCATGTTAGAATTTACTCTTCTTTCATAGACAAATACTCAGAAAGGAATGTGTGTGATGGGTAAACAACCTGTTTCTTCATAGCTGCTGAGGCCTGCCTGATAAGAGTATGTGGCACCATTAAGAACTGACTTGGCCTGCTTTATGGGATTGTTCAACAGGAACAGAGGGGTGAAAAGCCTTCAGGGGATATAGGGAAGGAACAGCTCCTATAGCCCAGGAAAGGGAGTGTCTTGGACTCGTGTTCTGTGTTTATCATCTGAAGACATTTAGGGGACACATGCTCGTATTTATGTGCTGAAGACATTTGTGTTGTACATGCTTTTTGTGAGCAGTGAGGCATCATTTTTACCCGTGACCCTCCTGAATGTCACAGTAAGTAGGTGGGGTGAGATCATAAACAGAGGTGGATGCGATGAAAGCTATTAGTTCAGCCAGAAGAGTGGAAAACACACGCGCGCACACACACCCCCCACATCCACGGGCTGTGGGAAGAAAGCTGCACCAGTGACTAGAGGCAGGCCTGAGACAGAAGGAGCCAAAGGCCTCCTTACCTGCGGTGCTGGCTACGAAAAGCAGCCAGAGCCCCAGGAAGGGCCTGCCCTCACAGGCCTGCAGGCGAGGAGCAGCAGCCTTCCTGGGCAGGGGGATGTGGATGTGGACTGGGCCTGGTGGAGAGGTCAGGGGCCAGTGCCCAGCCCTGATACGGGGAGAGCAGCCGGGGGCAGGGACTCTGGGGCAGACCCTGGGAGGGGAGCAGTGAACTCTCGGGGAGCTGCAGGAAAAACACAGCACTGGCCGCTCAACGAGGGTGCCAGCCCCTTTGGGCCCTGTGAGTGAGAATGGCCTTGGCCAGCTCAGAGGCACAGGAATTACAAACAAGTCTGTAGTTAGAAAAAAACGGACCACCAGAGAGAGGGGTGGAGGTGGGGAGAAGGGAAGGAGGAGGGGATGGAGTCAGAGCTGAAGAACAGTAAAACTAGATTTCACACCATCTAACTCAGAGGTTTGGTACCCAATTAAAATTTTTATTGTCTTGTTTGGTATTTTAGAATTGAATCCATAACTTATTGTCACTGTCTCACCACCCTCTTCGTTTAGCTCGCCTGGTCAGTAGGCATTTCATTTATGCGATGGCATCCATGACAGCTCAGGCTGGAGGCTCCCCAGGGCGCTGGGCTGTACGTGATTTGGAACGTGGTGTTGGATTCTGAGCAGCTCAGCCTGAGGGAGCCTTGCTCTGTCTTGTAGGATATGCTTCCAGCTTAACAGGGAAAACAGGATGATGGCTTCTAGACTGGAGTGGAGCCTGAGCCTCACACAGCCCTCTCGAGGCATCCAGGGCCTCCGGTGTCCAGGGAGGGGGCAGCCCCTCACCTTCCCTCTGGCCGCCATCTCTGCGCACAGGAGACCGGCTCCCCCTCAGGTCATGGGCCTCCATCTGCGCGCTGTGGCAGTTGGTGTCTGGCCACCTCGATTCCAGTAGGCGGGAGAGCTGTGCTGTTTCCAGCCGCCAGTCACTGCCTTTCCGCCTCACTTCCCCCTCCCTCTCGCGTGCTGGCCAACTCTGCAGCCTGCCCCTTTCCCTGGTTGTGGTTTCCCAGGGCAAAGGAAAAGAATGGGCATGAAGAAAAGAATTGTGACAGTTGAAGTCCCCATTGTGCCTTTGGGGGAGGGAGTGGGGATCACGTTTCTGTCTGGCAGCCAGGCTGACTGACCTGAGGTTTGCTGACCTGAGTTTGTAGAGCAGGCCTTAATGTCTTTGAACTTGTCTGTTCTTTAAGAAGCCCTAGAGCCTTGAGCCTGTCATTCCCCAGGGCAGAGGCTTTGAAATGAGTGTTCTGGATCTGCTGGGCCAGGTGCACCAGAGAGAACACTGGTAATCAGGACGCTGTTGCCGTTTCTCTCAGAGCAGGTGTGGGAGTGAAAACCAGTCGTCATCAGTGAACAGCTAGGAGTACAGGAGTTACGGGGTTGTGGAGGCAGATTTTATACACAGAGGGTCACGAAAAAGTCGGAAAGTAGAAGAAGAGGGCCTGACCTCTATAGATAAACATTTCTGGAATTAGTAGGAGCACAGTGAAGGGCCCTGGGGACTTCTGGGGACTGGCTGGTGTAGCACAGAGACTTAGATGGCTCCCCCAGTCCTGTTCTCTCTGTCCGGGGGGGCCCCCCCCTCCCCCGCCTTCTCCCCTGCCTTCTCCCCTGCCTGTCCCTCCCACTTTCAAAAGAATGGAGCCACTTTGCATAGAAGGAGCCAATTGGCTAAAATGTCCAACAAACTACAGGTATTTATAGTTTTCCAGAGTCCCTTCCTGCCATTGCTGGTGTACTTAGTTATCCATCGTCCTAGTCAGTGTTTGGGGTCTTTTTTTTGTTAAGATTTTTTTTGTTTTGATGTGAACCATTTTTAGTCTTTATTGAATTTGTTAACAGTTGCTTCTGTTTTATGTTTTGGTTTTTGCCTGGGAAGTATGTGGGATCTTAGTTTCCCGATTAGGGATTGAGCCCACACCTCTTGCATTGGAAGGCAAAGTCTCAGCCACTTATTTTAAACAAAGAAGTTGATGCAGACGTTTTCATGCCTGGGTACTGCTCGTCAGCTTGTTGCCGTGGTGCCAGGATTCCATTGTTTGCTGCTGTTTAAGTAGCCCTGCCCTGTATTGTTAGGCTGGGTGACTTTTTTCAAATGTTGTAGTATAGCTATTTATCATTTTGGTACAGATGACTTACTGTTAATACTTCTTGAGGTATATTTCCCACAGTGGACTATTTTGGGATCTTTTTGTTTTTGTTGGATGCAGGGTGGGGCAGCTTCTTATGGATTACAAGAGATTGCAGTCTAGAAAGGCTCCGTGTTCTTGATTTGGCCTTTGATTTTCTAGGATTATAGTGGTTCCTGCAAAGAGAAAGGATTGGAGTGTGGAAGTCAGCCTGACCAAGTTTGACCATGTAGCTTTTCAAAGAATGAAGTGAATTCTGTTTCTGACATACAAGGTGGCTCCTAAATGCACCCCCTGCCCCACCCCCCCAGCCTGGCCACTCCCTCGAGGAATAGTGGCCAGGCCTCCAGGCGGCCCTCTTTCTGGAACTCAGCCTGTGTGGGGTGAAAATGCTAAATGAGCCTTCCTGAGAATGTTCTCCTTCCTGCCAGAGGGCACTTTCAGCCTGCGTTGTGTGCGTGCTTGCTAAGTTGCTTCAGTCGTGTCCGACTCTTTGCCACACTATGGACTGTAGCCCTCCAGGCTCCTCTGTCCATGGGGTTGTCCAGGCAAGAATACTGGAGTGGGTTGCCCTCCCCTTCTCGGGGGATCTTCTGACCCAGGGATCGAACCCACCTTTCCTGTGGCTCCTGCATTGGAGGTGGATTCTTTACCACTGAGCCACCAGCGAAGTGCTCAGCCTGCGTTAGGGACTCAGTATAATTGCTGCTGGAATGGGATAAACTGGTATCTATCCTTCCTTCAAAGCAAAATTTTTCAACCCTGTTCTGAGTTTAGAACCTGTTGAGGTGGTAGACTGCAGAGTGTGCCTTGCTGTCCACTGGCGCCTGCTGTTGGTGGAATGCTTTACAGCATTTCCTGTGTGCCTTCTTTCCTTTGATTTGTTTTCAGCAAGTGTTTATGGAGAGCCTATTTCCGAGGCCCTGGAGCTATATAGCAGTGAAGCAGACAGCTGTGGCCCTGTCCCCGGGGCTAGAGTCTGGCCTCCTGGGAATAGGGATGCAGAATTCGGGGCTGTTGGGCAGGACCAGTGGAAGAGGGTGGGTGGAGGGTGTGCCAGAAGAGGTACTGGCACAAATAAACTGCTGCTGTGGAAAAAAAACAGTCTGCACCACACTGTTCACCAGCATTTTTATAGAGAGGAGTATATCTGATTTGTCAGGAAGAGGTCCCATTTTCTATATTCTGCTATTTCTGTTCCCTCTTTTTTCCAGCTTTAGTGAAGTATCATTGACAATAAAAGTGTAATTATTTAAAAATGTATAAAAGTGATGATTTGGTGTATGTATACATTGACTTAACATATCCATCACCTCACATATTTACCCTTTTAAAGAAATGAGAACGATTCAAGATCTGTTCTCTTAGCAGATTTCAGTTATGCAGTTCAGTATTATCAACTATAGTCCATATAGTCAAAGCTAGGGTTTTTGCAGTGGTCATATACAGATGTGAGAGTTGGACCATAAAGAAGACTGAGCACCAAAGAATTGATGCTTTTGAACTGGGCTGCTAGAGAAGACTCTTGAGAGTCCCTTGGACAGCAAGGAGATCAAACCAGTCAATCCTAAAGGAAATCAACCCTGAATATTCATTGGAAGGACTGATGCTTGAAGCTCCAGTACTTTGGCCACGTGATGCGAAGAGCAAACTCATTTGAAAAGACCCTGATGCTGGGAAATACTGAAGGCAAAGGATGGGGGCAGAAGAGGGTGAGGTGGTTAGATAGCATCACTGACTCAATGAACATGAATCTGAGCAAATTCTGGGAGATAGTGAAGGACAGAGGAGCCTGGAGTCCTGCATTCCATGGGGTTGCAAAGAGTAGGGCATGACTTAGTGACTGAACAACAATTATCAACTATAGTCACGATGCTTTTCATTAGATTCTCAGACCTTATTCACAATGTAACTGAAAATTTGTACCATTTTGCCAGCCGTTCCCATTGCTTCCACTCCCAGGCAATCCCCATTCCATTGTTTTCTCTGAATTGAACCTTTTTTTAAAAAGATTGCACACAGAAAGAGTATCATGCCTTGTCTGGCTTATTTTACTCTCTGCTATTTTCTAAGCGTTCCTGGAACAAGTGCACCATCATATCTAATATTTACTGAGTGCTTACCACGTGGCAGGCACTGTGCTTCTGTGTTCTTCCTTAATCCTTCCTGTCATTAATTCCATTGTATAAATGCTAAATCTAAAGTTGAGAGAAGTTTCAGAAAGACTGCTGAGCAAAACCAGGCCTTGTAATATCTCCAAAGATAACAAAGGAGATGTTATCTAGGGAAAACTCAGAAAGGAAATGTAGCAACATACTAATGGTGGTTATCTGTGGGCTGAGATAGAAGTGGTTTTTTATCCTTTCAGGGATCATTTATTATACTTCTTTGTCCCCCTAGACACCTATTTCTGGGCAGAGCTCAGTAAGGCTTGGTAAGAAGACACTGGTTGAGGTAGAAAGTTCAGGTCTCTCCTTTCTTTGGCTTGATTTGGCCCCAGTGATAGTAGCTCTGGTCCTGTGTTACTGCTGGCGTTGGGGCAGCTGTGCTGCTGTTCCCAGATGGGCTTCCCCCGTCGCACCGTCAGGTGGAGCGTGAACTTGGTGCCTTCCAGGACCAGATCTCCCGGGCTGACGAACGCAGAGGCAGTGGGCATCGACTGGCCTACGTGTGTCACTTCCTCTAGCTCGGCAGAGTCTGGAGTGGGCTGGAGGCAGTCTGCTCGCGTGGTGACTCGGCGCAGCTCATCAGGGGCCTTTGGAGCCACCCCAAGGGGATGCTCTCTGCACAAGGGCGCTCGCCTCTAACAGGCAGGCTGGCTGGTTCCGATGCGCTCACTGCCACACTGAGAGCTGCCGCACCGCTGCTTTTTTTATTTAAGTCATATTCCTTTGTTATTTTATGTTTTAGGTAACTTTTAATTTTGATATAATCTCAAAAATACAGAAAAGTTGTAAGAATGGTACGTAGAATCCTTGTGTATGTTTCATCCAGGTTCACCGTCAGCACTGACTCGAGTGCTTCACTTGTATGTCCCCCCCCGCTGCAGTGTATGTGCCTGTACACACACACACGCACACGCACACACACTCTGTCTCTGAACCATTTGACAATAAGTTGCAGGTAATATGCCCCATTACTTGTGACTATGCGAGTGTGTGTTGACTAAAACAAGGACATTCTTGTAAATAACCACAGTGCAGTTATAAAAAGCATAAGTTCAGCATCAATACAGTGCTGTTACCACTGTCCATATTCACATTTTGTCCAGTGCAGATATGGTCCCGTGACAGCAGAGCTTTATTTTTATGAAAACTTCCCCGAGGCCTGTGGCGCCTCCTGGTGGTGTTGCTCAGGGGCGAGCAGAACCGGTGGGCACCTGGGGAGTGACTGCCGTGGGCGCCACATCCCCTGCTCCCGTGTCTCCGCAGGACCAGAGGCGTAAGAGCAGCAGCCATGTCAGCAGAACTGGAGACCTCAGAGGGGTTGGATGAGCCGGAGAAAAAGGTCTCCGGGGTCCCAGAGAAGGAAAACCACACCAGGTGAGTGGTGGCAGCCGTGGTGCAGTCAGGTTGTGCTGCTGGGCCCGGGGATGTTCTGTGCCCCGCCGCCTCCTCGCCCTCGCCCCAGCCCCACGCAGGGAGGCAGGACAGGCACTGCTCCAAGTGCTGAGTCATGGGGTTTGATGGTGCTCCTGGCCGTTTCTTCTTCCTGGAATTCTGAGCGTTTTGTCATCTGGGGTGAGCAAGGGTAATCAGAGGCAAAGCTGGCACCTTTCCAGTGTCTCCCACCGCTCAGATGTGGGAGCAGCTCTTAACTCCAGGGCTTTCCTTACTGGGTTGGGGGCAATTCACTTGAAGCCTCCAGTCACCCGGGCCTGTTCTTCATTGTTCTCAGCCTCTCCTTATAGCTCTGTCATTGGCAAAGTTCTCTTTTTACATCTTGGAATAATTGCTGAAAATAAACTATTGGCAGCACGTGAGTGATATGAGCCAATCTCCCAAAGAGGCCAGCAGAGACTGGGCCATGAGAGGCCAGGCTTTTCTCGCTCTGGTCGACAGGTGTGTGGATGCACAGGAGTCCCTGCCCAGCACCTTCTCTGCCTTGTCTGGTGCTGGCATCTGTCATGGGATTTTGTTCAGCAGCACAGGCCTTGGTCCTGGCTCTTGCCTCCCCAGCCTCGCTCTCAGTCCCATCCTCCTGTGCCGGGTCCCAGCCTCATGTCATCCTCAGGGGCTGTGGGTCCAAGGTGGGAGGAAAGCAGCTGGGCCACCCCAGGAGCTGCATGGTCTGTTCTTCTCAGGGGTGTGGATCCTGGGAGACACGTTCCCCAAAGTCATCTGTTCCTTGAGGTCAGCACACACTGTGGTAGGGTGAGGTGTGTGTTTCTTCGGGCGGGCACAGAAGCCAAGCATCACTCATTTGGGTGCTTCAGAGAGACCCGGGCATGGTGGAGTGGGTCAGAGTCATCCAGAGTGTCGCCCGAGTCCTGGGAGCAGACCCACGTCTGCCTGTGCTTTGCTCCCTGCTGAGAGGCTGGAATCACGTTTCTGAGCAGCCTCTGCCTCGAGCTCGGTGAGTGGTCAGCCTAGAGTTGGAAGGCTAATTCACACATGCTTTCTCCATAGGATGGCAGACCTTTCCGAGCTCCTGAAGGAAGGGACCAAGGAATCACATGACCGGGCGGAAAACACCCAGTTTGTCAGGGACTTCTTGAAAGGCAACATCAGGAAGGAGCTATTTAAGGTTTGTGCCCTCAGTCGTGAACTGGGTTGGGCTGGGGGCCCTTAGTCCCATAGGGTTGCCTATCCCCCAGCCTTCCTCCACACCTCATGTTTTCTCAGCATCAGGCTGAGGTTTCATGTCTTAAAAGGAATAAGGTAGTGATGTAAAGGAAGTGATCCGTGTTCCAAAGAATTCACTGTGTCATTCCTTTAAGAAACAAACGCTTCCTGCGCACGTGAAATAACTCACTGTATAAAAGTGGGGAGCGGAGGGGGTGCTCAGGAGTGTGGGCAGTGGGCTTGGGAGTTGCTGGCCCAGGCCCTGGCCCTCTCCCACGGTCTCCCCATCACCCTTGGCAGCTGGCCACCACCGCGCTGTACTTCACCTACTCCGCCTTGGAGGAGGAGATCGACCGGAACAAGGACCACCCAGCCTTTGCCCCCTTGTACTTCCCCACGGAGCTACACCGGAAGAAGGCACTGATCAGGGACATGGAGTATCTCTACGGCGAGCACTGGGAGGAGCAGGCGCAGTGCTCCGAGGCCACCCGGAAGTACGTGGAGCGGATCCACGAGGTGGGGCAGAACGAACCAGAGCTGCTGGTGGCCCACGCCTACACCCGCTACATGGGGGACCTCTCGGGGGGCCAGGTGCTGAAGAAGGTGGCCCAGCGGGCCCTGAAACTCCCCAGTACGGGGGAAGGGACCCAGTTCTACCTGTTTGAGAATGTGAACAACGCACAGCAGTTCAAGCAGTTGTACCGGGCCAGGATGAACGCCCTCGACCTGAACCTAGAGACCAAAGAGAAGATCGTGGAGGAGGCCAACAAGGCCTTTGAGTTCAACATGCAGGTACTGCCAGGGCCAGGCGGGAAGGGCGTCTGCCGGCAGGGCTGCCCCAGAGCCTCTTGAGGGGCATCAGTGCCCTCGGACAGATAGGCTGCCTGAGCGCAAGTCTAGCGACTAGACAGGCCAGCAGGCACGACCCCAGTCAGGCTTCCATCCTGTGTGATCAATAGCCTGTGTGTGGTGCTTTGGGAAGGTGACACCCCAGCATGTTGAAGGGTCGGGAAGGTGGGAGCTATCTCCCTCCCTCTCACCCAAGGCTTCTGGTCTGAAGGAATGTGGAGGTCCCCCTTTTTAGCAAGGGTTGCTGTGAAAAGTCCTGCTTGGTAAGTTCGGAGAGAGAACCAAAGAGAATGATTTCGTTTACAAGTAGCTGTTAGGCCCAAGTCTGGCAGGCCGGTTCTGTGTCCAGAGCCCAGGCCCTGCCCTCCGCTCCAGGGAAGTGCCGGCCTGAGTATAGGCCTGAGGGCCCCTCAGGACCAGCCAGCCCTGCCAGGGCTGCCTCCTCCCACCTTCCTGTTTCTTGCTAGAAATACCCAGCAAGAACGTGCTGGGGATCCCACGGCGTGGGGGGCAGTGCTTTATCCTTTCTCCTGTCTGCCCCCTGGGGGTGTCCGCTGTGGGCTCTCAGCCTGGGCAGCACAGGTGCAGCCACACCTCCCAGAGCTCCCCCTTGGGGGAGGTGTCCGCCCTGTACATTGCCGTCCCTGCCTGCTCGGCCCGTCTGGGGACACAGGCTGGTGATGGCTGTTATCCTTTGCACCTGCAGGTGTTCAATGAACTGGACCAGGCTGGCTCCTTGCTGGCCAAAGAAACCCTGGAGGACGGGCTCCCTGCGCACGACGGGCTTCCTGCACACAGCAGACTGCCCACGCAGGACGGGCTTCCCATGCACGACGGGAAAGGAGACTTGCGGAAGTGCCCCTACTACGCTGCTCAGCTAGACAAAGGTAGGCCTCGCGTGTCCTGCGCGCCCGGGGCAGGTGTGTTGGCCCCCACTCACAGCATGTCCCCTCGGTGCTGCTGCGCAGGTGCCCTGGAAGGCAGCAGCTGCCCCTTTGGAGCAGCCCTGGCCATGCTGCGAAGGCCCGGCCTCCAGTTCCTGCTGGCCGCCAGCGTGGCCCTGGCCGCCGGCCTCCTGGCCTGGTACTCCATGTGAAGGACCCACCGTTCCACGCTGCGCTGCCTCCCGTCCACCGGCCCGCCCTGCCTCCACCCACGACCAAACTGCCACCTCAGGTGACTTTCCTAATGCTGGCCTTGAGAAAACAAGCAACCAATAAAAGCCAGAGACTGAAGCCTTTGCTTGTCAGCATCCTGCCTGCGGGCCAAACGCTGAGCTGGGTGCAGGCCCGCCCCCCAAGCCCCCCGGCCCTGGCAGCAGGAGCAGTCCGCAGGCTGGCCTAGGCCTCTGGGACCAGCGCTGCTGCCAGGGCCCCCGCACGTCTGACCCAAGGCTCGCTCGCTCCCCTTTTCCTTGTGTCTGCACCTAGGTGGGTGTCTTTCCTGTGCCGGGAGTAGATCGCCAGCAAGTTCAGGCCCCAGAGCTGTGGGAGGGTGGGGGCCTCCCCAGATGGGCTGCTCTTTTTCTGGACTTCTCCTGGGGTTAGGAGCCAGAAGTTGGGCTTTCGCCTCGCCTCAGAGGTCCTGGAGCTCCGTCCTGGGCAGCCAGTCCTCATGCCTGTCAAGCAGACACCCGAGTCGGGGTCAGTTTGGCCATGGGCTGTCTTCTCTGACCTGTGAAAATGCTTCTGCACTCAATAAAGTGGATTCTGCTAGTCGCCTCCCTCCTTTTTGGTGACGCCATCCCTGTCGGTGCCCGGCAGCCCCTCGCTCTCCCAACACTGCCGGTCCCTGCCCAGCACCCGCCTCTCAGGGCAGTCAGTGAGCACCTCTCAGGGACGTGGACGTCCATGTGGTCCCTCGGTTTTCTAGTTCTCAAGAGTGCTTTAGTTTTCCTTTTTTTTTTTAATACCTAAAAGAGCATATACTTGTATTATATAACAATTGTCTAAAATAGAAATGAACTTAAATATTTATTTTAATAGGAGTTTATTACCTGTTCTATATATTGATAATCTGTGAAAGTGTTACTCAAAAAAGAATTAAATGGTGGGGACACTTTCCAGTAACTGACCAAGCCCACCCACCTTCACAAGTCAGATGAGGGGTGGGGGCCCAGCAGCCTGCAGACCTGACGCCTCATCCCCGGTGGCTCTGTCCTGCTCAAGGCAGTGAGGGTACCTCCCCGCAGGGTTGATGACCCCGAGTTCTGGCTGGCAAGGGTCTCCAGGTTGCAGACCCCATGGGCAAGCGCATGGTGTGGAGACAGGTGACATTATCAATTAAGGAAGCCTGATGGTGCAGTCATGGCTGGGCTCTGGTGGGTTTAACCAGGGACTGAGACACCAGCATTGTCCCTGGGTAGTGGGTTCAGCAGAAGCACTGAGACCCTGAGGTCTTGACCCCTGCCTTCCAACTACCTGCAGGCCCCCCACCCTCTTTCCCTCACAAAAGAAGGAAGCCAGGCAAGAGAGCAGAGGCCTCGGGTGGGGGAGTGAAAGGGCCAATTTAATGAGGAACTATCAACTGAGACTGGCCACGGTTCACAGTGACAGGAGGCCATGCAGTGGCTGTGCAAGACCAGGAGGGGGCGGCAGGATACAGCGGTCCACAGGAGCAAGTTCACAGACAACCCTTCAGGAAACAGTGTGTGCTCAGGCCCAGGGCGGGGCTGGTGGCCACCAGGACACCTCTGCCACTTGTGGCTGCTCCTTCCTTGTCCCAAGCCTGTCCCAGTCCAGCGCCACGGCTGCTCCTGCTGCAGCACCTGCTGATGGAGCAAGAGCAGTGACGGCGAACCAGCCAGGGTGCAGGGCCCTGTGGGCACCGGGAGGAGGGCCCGTGGAGAGTGCACAGCATAGCCCAGAGTGCCCGCAAGGAAGCCCCGCTCTGTCATCTCTGGTCCCACCTGGGATGCTCCAGGCAGGCTGTGCCCACACGCTGCAAGGGCACGGTATAGCCAGATGGCCCGGCTCCTGGGCATTCCTTCTGGCCCCAGCAAAGGCTGGGCTTCATGGGGTGTGGCTGAAAGGGAGCTGGGCAGGGGCCATGGAGAAACGCTTCTTGGCAAGCTAGGGTCCAGTCCCTCACCCCGTAGCCTGCAGGTGTGCTGACCTCCATTTACCCCAGGTAATTCCTGGGCACAGTTAAGAATTCCTGAGTTCTGAGGGCCAGAGTCATTGCTTCTGACCGTCGTGCCTGCCTCTAGCATCCACAAACTCAGGCCTGCCTGGGTCCATCCGCCACTCTCAGCCCAGCAGATCAGAAATGACAGTGGCTATGGGCTCGGCCCCACTGCAGGTCCCGGTCTGGGGAACCAGCCACGGCTCTGGCTGCTTTTGGTCCCAGGGAGACTCTGGACCAAACCTGTACCTGGTACAGAAATGGAGAAGAGACCCCAGCAGGGAGGACCACATGAGGAGACCACTCCCTCTCGTCTTCTTGATCACAAATGCCTAGCATGGCAGCAGCACGCAAGCTCAGCGCCATCCCCCACCACTCGCTGGCCCTTGGCCTGAAATCCAACAGAATTTTTGCCACCAGAGTCAGATGCTCAGGGAAGGGCAAGGCGAAGAGGACAAGACTGCCAGGGGACGGACCAGTGGAACGGCTTCCAACCCCCAGTGGGAGCAGGGAGGTGAGCCACTGAGTGCAGGGGGCGAAGCACGGGGGGCCAGACGGACAGCGGGGAGTCCAGGCCCAGCCCGTCAGCACAGGCGCTTGTACGTGTAGATGTAGGCCTTGCAGCTGGGGCACGTGTGCGTCACATCCTTGAAGTCGTTGATGAGGCAGGGGATCAGGCAGCAGCCCAGGTCACACCTGCATCAGGAGAGACGGGGGCCTGAAGATCAGGGGCCGAGAGCCTGGCCCCTGCAGGGCAGCAGACGTGGGCACAGCGCCACCCCGCGGGTGCCTGCACCACCTACCCCATGAAGCAGCAGAAGAAGCCCAGCACGAAGTTCATCAGGCCGATCTCATAGGAGATCTTGGTGGTGATGGCCTGCTGGCAGTGGGGGCACACGGTCTGCACGGGCGCGCCCTCGAAGATCTCTCCCTGCAGCACGGTCACGGTGGTGGCAGCCCCCGAGGGGACCAGGACCGTGGCCGTGTGGCCCCCAGGGCCAGCGTAGGGCCCTGGCGGGTAGGGCCCTGGTGGGTAGTAGCCCATGGGTGGATGGGGACCCGGAGGAGGGTAGAAACCTGGAAACAGAAGACGGAGCAAAGGCGGGTCACTGGCGGGCTGGGGCGCTGGCCCCACGGGAAAGGTGAGCACAAATCCCCGAGCCTCCAGCACCCCAGGACACAGGCTTGGGGCCCAGGCGACCATTGTCCTTCTCCCAGCCTTTCCTGGTCTCTGTCCCAGAGGACACAGAAGCTCCCTGTACTGTGCTCTTGGGCACCTTCCCGTGTCTGCTGTCCACCTGCATGGTCGGCCCTCTGCCCTTATGTTAAACACCCACACAGACTGCCGGCTGGCAGCAGAGGCTGGCCCAGCTGCCGACGCAGGGTGCTGGGCTGGGCGGGTTCCTTTCCGTCTTACCTGAAGGCATGTAGGTGCCGTCCGCGTTCACGTGTGGGGGGATGAAGCCAGGCTGGGGCATCGGGTGACCAGGCGGCTCATAGGGTGGGGGGCCAATGTCTGCAGGGGGCAGCGACATGCCCGGTGGGGGCTGCATCACAGCTGGGGAGGTGCGGCCTGGATGGGGCGGGGGGCGGGGGAGGAAGCGCAGAGGCTTAGTTGTTGGAGGGGCATGGCTCCAGGTGCAGCTCCCAGCAGCTGTGAAGGGCATGGGGCTCTACCTGGCGTGGGCGGAGCGCCACTTTTCTCCTCCAGAAGCGGGGCTGTGGGATCCCCAGGATAAGGAGGGGGTGGATCATTCGACATCTTTGCTGCTTCTTCTGGGCCTGGAGGTGAAACCAGGGTGCAGGCTGTGCTCCCAGCTAACCCCGCCCCCTCCACACAGGGCCTTCCGTGGCTCCTCCCGTGGGCGTCCCTTGCTCTTGGCCTCAGGTCACCTTCGCTCGTCTCCCCACACAGGTGTCATCGCTTGGTATGGGCCAGGGCCAATCCTTTGGTAGCACAGCCTCGGCTGCCCCCAGGCCCTGGAGATGCCCCACCACTGCCAAGGTAACCCAACCCAGAGCCACCATCTTGCAACCTCCAGAAACTCCAGCCTCAGGGGTCACCCACACTTCTGTGTGGGAGCCGAGGGCAGGGGGGTGGCCTGGTGAAGGGGGCGGAACCCAGCAGCTCGGGAACCTCATCTAGGGCGTCTCAAGGGCAATCCGACTGGGTCCTCTCCACCCCTCCCCCTGAGGGAGCACCAGGCTGACCTTCGCGCCAGGGCCTGCCTGTGGAGGGTCGGGCGACGCTTTACCTCTGATCCCAGGTACTCAGAAGAGACAGGCAGGTGAGGCTCCTTCCACCGCTGGCCTGGGCGAACACGCAGGGCTCTGGGAGCTGTTTTGGGGGGAGACCCACAGGCAGCGCCCTCAGCACCAGGGCAGAGCTGGCCCTGGGCACCTGGCTCCACGCAGCCGCGGTGCCATCCTGTGTCCCTACCCACGCCCAAGCTCCCCCTCCCCTCCCCACAGCTGCTGTCCCCCAGGACCACGGCCGGTCCTCCATCCTCTCCCCACCAGCCCAGAGCAGCCCCCACACATCCACATGCCCTGCGGGAAGCAATCAAAACCAAGGGCATCTCCCCACAGAGTTGCGTTCTGTCTCTTTTAGTAAGACACTTCCTTCAACTCTCTTCAACAGCATGAAAGCCCCTAAATTAGTAGCATTTTAAAGTGAGACTTATTTGTTTTTAACTGAAATAATGTGAACTAGGAAAAAGAGCTGCAGGAATAGGGGGTCCCCAACAATCCTGTAGCGCGGGCGGCTGCGACGGCGCACAAGCGTGGCCGAGAGGAGCTACGTCCAAGGTCAGGGCAGAAGCCGGGAAGACCCCATGCCGGAGGGGCGGCAGCCAAGAGTGCTAGGCTGTGATGGCGTAGGAACGGCCAAGAGGAGCTACCCCACGTCCGAGGTCAGGGGCAGCAGCCGGGAGGAGCTACCCCCGGCCCAAGGCCAGGGGCGGCGGCCGAGAGTAGCAACTCCACATCCAAGGAGCAGCGGCTGTGCGGGCGCAGGAGGGCCTAGAGGAGCTACTCCACGTTCAAGGTCAGGAGGGGCGGCGGTGAGGAGATACCCCTCGTCCAAGGTAAGGAGCAGTGGCTGCGCTTGCTGGAGCAGCCGTGAAGAGATAGCCCACGCCCAAGGTAAGAGAAACCCAAGTAAGATGGTAGGTGTTGCAAGAGGGCATCAGAGGGCAGATACACTGAAACCATAATCACAGAAAACTAGTCAATCTAATCACACTAGGACCACAGCCTTGTCTAACTCAATGAAACTAAGCCATGCCCTGTGGGGCCACTCAAGATGGGAGGGTCATCTTGGAGAGGTCTGACAGAATGTGGTCCACTGGAGAAGGGAATGGCAAACCACTTCAGTATTCTTGCCTTGAGAACCCTAAGAACAGTATGAAAAGGCAAAATGATAGGATACTGAAAGAGGAACTCCCCAGGTCGGTAGGTGCCCAATACGCTGCTGGAGATCAGTGGAGAAATAACTCCAGAAAGAATGAAGGGATGGAGCCAGAGTGAAAACAATACCCAGTTGTGGATGTGACTGGTGATAGAAGCAAGGTCTGATGCTGTAAACAGCAATATTGCACAGGAACCTGGAATGTCAGATCCATGAATCAAGGCAAATTGGAAGTGGTCAAACAGGAGATGGCAAGAGTGAACGTCAACATTCTAGGAATCAGTGAACTGAAGTGGACTGGAATGGGTGAATTTAACTCAGATGACCATTATATCTACTACTGCGGGCAGGAATCCCTCAGAAGAAATGGAGTAGCCATCATCGTCAACAAAAGAGTCCAAAATGGAGTACTTGGATGCAGTCTCAAAACAACAGCATGATCTCTGTTCGTTTCCAAGGCAAACCATTCAATATCACAGTAATCCAAGTCTATGCCCCAACCAGTAACGCTGAAGAAGCTGAACAGTTCTATGAAGACCTACAAGACCTTCTAAAACTAACACCCAAAAAAGATGTCCTTTTTATTATAGGGGACTGGAATGCAAAAGTAGGAAGTCAAGAAACACCTGGAGTAACAGGCAAATTTGGCCTTGGAATACGGAATGAAGCAGGGCTAAGGCTAATAGAGTTTTGCCAAGAGAACGCACTGGTCATAACAAACACCCTCTTCCAACAACACAAGAGAAGACTCTACACATGGACATCACCAGATGGTCAACACCGAAATCAGATTGATTATATTCTTTGCAGCCAAAGATGGAGAAGCTCTATACAGTCAGCAAAAACAAGACCGGGAGCTGACTGTGGCTCAGATCATGAGCTCCTTATTGCCAAATTCAGACTTAAATTGAAGAAAGTAGGGAAAACCACTAGATCATTCAGGTATAACCTAAATCAAATCCCTTATGATTATACAGTGGAAGTGAGAAATAGATTTAAGGGACTAGATCTGATAGATAGAGTGCCTGATGAACTATGGACGGAGGTTCGTGACATTGTACAGGAGACAGGGATCAAGACCATCCCCATGGAAAAGAAATGCAAAAAAGCAAAATGGCTGTCTGGGGAGACCTTACAAATAGCTGTGAAAAGAAGAGAAGCGAAAAGCAGAGGAGAAAAGGAAAGATACAAGCATCTGAATGCAGAGTTCCAAAGAATACCAAGAAGAGGTAAGAAAGCCTTCCTCAGCGATCAATTTGCAAAGAAATAGAGGAAAACAACAGAATGGGAAAGACTAGAGATCTCTTCAAGAAAATTAGAGATACCAAGGGAACATTTCATGCAAAGATGGGCTCGATAAAGGACAGAAATGGTATAGACCTAACAGAAGCAGAAGATATTAAGAGCTGGCAAGAATACACAGAAGAACTGTACAAAAAAGATGTTCACGACCCAGATAATCACAATGGTGTGATCACTCACCTAGAGCCAGACATCCTGGAATGTCAAGTCAAGTGGGCCTTAGAAAGCATAACTATGAACAAAGCTAGTGGAGGTGATGGAATTCCAGTTGAACTATTTCAAAGCCTGAAAGATGATGCTGTGAAAGTGCTGCACTCAATATGCCAGCACATTTGGAAAACTCTGCAGTGGCCACAGGACTGGAAAAGGTCAGTTTTCATTCCAATCCCAAAGAAAGGCAATGCCAAAGAATGCTCAAACTACCACACAATTGCACTCATCTCATACGCTAGTAAAGTAATGCTCAAAATTCTCCAAGCCAGGCTTCAGCAATATGTGAACCGTGAACTTCCAGATGTTCAAGCTGGTTTTAGAAAAGGCAGAGGAACCAGAGATCAAATTGCCAACATCCGCTGGATCATCGAAAAAGCAAGAGAGTTCCAGAAAAACATCTATTTCTGCTTTATTGACTATGCCAAAGCCTTTGACTGTGTGGATCACAATAAACTGTGGAAAATTCTGAAAGAGATGGGAATACCAGACCACCTGACCGGCCTCTTGAGAAACCTATATGCAGGTCAGGAAGCAACAGTTAGAACTGGACATGGAACAACAGACTGGTTCCAAATAGGAAAAGGAATACATCAAGGCTGTATATTGTCACCCTGCTTATTTACCTTATATGCAGAGTACATCATGAGAAACGCTGGGCTGGAAGAAGCACAAGCTGGAATCAAGATTGCTGGGAGAAATATCAATAACCTCAGATATGCAGATGACACCACCCTTATGGCAGAAAGTGAAGAGGAACTAAAAAGCCTCTAGATGAAAGTGAAAGAGAAGAGTGAAAAAGTTGGCTTAAAGCTCAACATTCAGAAAACGAAGATCATGGCATCTGGTCCCATCACTTCATGGGAAATAGATGGGGAAACAGTGTCAGACTTTATTTTTTGGGGCTCCAAAATCACTGCAGATGGTGACTGCAGCCATGAAATTAAAAGACGCTTACTCCTTGGAAGAAAAGTTATGACCAACCTAGACAGCATATTAAAAAGCGGAGACATTACTTTGCCAACAAAGGTCCGTCTAGTCAAGGCTATGGTTTTCCCAGTGGTCATGTATGGATGTGAGAGTTGGACTGTGAAGAAGGCTGAGTGCCGAAGAATTGATGCTTTTGAACTGTGGTGTTGGAGAAGACTCTTGAGAGTCCCTTGGACTGCAAGGAGATCCAACCAGTACATTCTGAAGGAGATCAGTCCTGGGATTTCTTTGGAAGGAATGATGCTAAAGCTGAAACTCCAGTACTTTGGCCACTTCATGTGAAGAGTTGACTCATTGGAAAAGACTCTGATGCTGGGAGGGATTGGGGGCAGGAGGAGAAGGGGACGACAGAGGATGAGATGGCTGGATGGCATCACCGACTCGATGGACTTGAGTTTGAGTGAACTCCAGGAGATGGTGATGGACAAGGAGGCCTTGTGTGCTGTGATTCATGGGGTTGCAGAATCGGACACGACTGAGCGACTGAACTGAACTGAACAATCCTGCTGAAGGAGAAGGAGCCTGGAGTCAGTCAGTTTAAATATTAAATGTAACAAACCAGTGGCAGGGCCAGAAGGACCGAGTCCAAGCAACAAAAGTGAAAAAAGATAAAATCAATTTCATCAAAATATAAGACTTGTGCTTCTAAGGACACCATCAAGAAAGTGGGAAGACAGCCCACACAATGTAGGAAAATTCTTTCAAATCAAATATCTTAGGGACCTGCACCATTTAGAATCCATAAAGAACTTTTCTAACTCATTAACAGAAAAGATGACTCAGTTTTTAAAATGGGCGAAAGGATGGGAACAGACATTTCTCCAAAGGTAAACAAACGCTCAATAAGCACATGAAAAGAACCTGAACATTCTGAGTCAAAAGGTGACTGCAAATCAAAACTGCAAGGTACCGTTTCCTACCTACTGGGATGGCTAAGATGAAAAGGACAACAATGAGGATCAGGTAGAGAAAATGGAACCTCTCCCCGCCCCACTGCTGGTGTAGCTGCTCTGGAAAACAGTCTGGCAGTTCTTCAAGAATTACCCAGCAGTTCCGCTCCTAGGTATATACCCCAAAGAACTGAAAACTCTTGTCCACACAAAAACCTGTGCAAGAATGTTCATAGCAGAATTACTCATAATAGCCAAAAAGTGTAAACAACTCAAGTGTCCATCAACTGATAAGTGGATAAACAAACTGGCCATATCTATACAGTGGAATATTATTCAGCCATGAAAAGGGATTAAGTATGGACACAGCTATAACCTAGATGACCCTTGAAAATGTGATGCTCACTGACAGAAGCCAGACACAAAGGACCATGTATTGTATGATTCCGTATATGAGGTAAATCCAGATAATCCACAGATGCGGAAACCAGATTAGTGGTTTCCAGGGGTTTGGGGGGTTGGCCTACGGCCAGTATGGAATTCCTTTTGGGACGCTGTAGATGTTGTAAAACTGGAATGATGGTTGCATGGTTCTGTGACTAAACTAAAAACCACTGAATTGCACACTTTAAAATTTCTCAGCTGAGGCATGATCTTAATTCTCTGACCAGGGATTGAACCTGTTCCCCCTTGTACTTGGAGCACAGAATTTTAACCACTGGACCGCCAGGGAAGTCCCTGAATTGCACACTTTAAATGGGGAAATCATATGGTATGCAGATTATTGTACATCAATGAACTTATTAAACTCAAGGAAAACACAATTGCCCAACCTTATCATCCTAATGCAGCCATTCTCTGCATGTCCCTGCCAGTCTGCACAGGCAGCCAGGTTTTTATATAGTTGCTGTTGTGACAAAGTTAAATCCTTTTAACACTGTGTCACATATATTTCCTCTATCCTCTAAGACTCCATGATCATAGATTTTAGTATTTCCAAAAAGGGGCCCATCCCTGTTTACTTGACCAAGCCCTATTAAATCATTTAGGAGGCTCCTTGTTACTGTCATGAAACAATGCAACACCTTTGACTAACGCTCTTTCCCTTTCTTGGATTATTTCCTTGGCCTAAACACGCCAGAAGTCAGATTATTAGGTCAAAAAATATAAACATTTTATACCTTTTGTGAAAGATGATGCTGACTTACAGCGCACACTTTGAGTACCGTTAATCACTGATTTGTAATGTTAAGATGACACTTGGTTTCATCGGTCTCCTACATCAGTAAGAGGGAAGACACCGCCACCGGAGTCGCCCAACACCGAACCTGGGGCAGGCGCTGCCACGGGCACGGCTCCCCCCAGGCCCTGCCGCTCCTGTCTCCTCTCCCCTCCACACCCACCCTGCAGCTGCCTTTCGAAGCCACGGCAGAGCCTGGGGGGCAGGCCCCTCTGTACCTATGACCAAGACAGCCTAGCACAGAATATTTCAGTCACCCTAAAGTGAGATTCCCCAGTGGCTCAGCGAGTAAAGAATCTGCCTGCGATGCTGGGGACTCAGGTTTGACCCGTGAGTCAAGAAGATCCCCTGGAGAAGGATATGGTAGCCCGCTCCAGTATTCTTGTCTGGGAAATCCCATAGACAGAAGAGCTTGGCAGGCTACAGCGCATGGGGTCCAAAAGAGTTGGACACGACTAAGCACACGCACACACAAAGTGGGGTGAAGCCCATCTCCATGTCGGTCTGTCTTTGGACCCATTTCCTGCTACAGTCTCATCTCGCCTTCCCCAGAACAGCAGATGCTGGGGGCCTCTGGGGTGGGACACAGGGCCAGGCACTTTCTGCAGAGCCCGGTCTCCCCACGCCCCTGAGTGGAGTTAAAAAGCACAAGACTTTTGGCCCCGGGAGGCAGCCCTGGCATCCTGCTCTGCTCCCAGCTCCTCCTGGTTCACTGCAGAGCACGCGGCTGTTGAGCCAGGGCCAGGGCCCAGCCAACTGGCAGCAGCCAGAGGCACCCCAGGGTCTCCCTGAGGAAGCCGGGAGGGCCTAGGCCCGGGTCAGCAGGATGTGCTCCTCCCTGGCTCCATCCCCTGGTAGAAACTCCATTTGGTAGTCTGAGCCGTCAGGACACATACCCTGCCTATGGGGAGGGTGCCTACCCTGCCTCCAGGGTCCCCACCCCACACAGGACCTGCTGAGGGAACACCAACACCGTCTTCTGGAGGAAGGCTGGGAGGGCAGCGTGGGGCTGAACCCCATCAGCACACACACGCAGGCTCCTGGAGGACGAGGAAGGGCGTGGGGCGAGATAGAGACAAGCAGGAGGACGGCGGCGGCCAGACGGAGGACGTTCTGACATCAGCTCCGCCAGGGCCGGCTACAGCAGCCGTTCTCAAGGTTTTTCGTCTCAGGACCCCTTAACCCTCAATTATTAAGGACACCAAAATGATTTTGTTTTTGTAGGTTATACCTATCAATACTTACCTTACTAGAAACCAAAAATAAGGAACTGTTAAAAGTATTTGTTCATTAAAAAAATTAACTCATTGCATGTTAACAAAAATTTTAAGTAACTACTTTCCAAAACAAGATTTAATAAGAAGACTAGCATTGTTTTACATTTCCGCAAACCCTTTACAAGTCTGGCTTAACATCATTAAGAAGTCTACAAATAACAAATACTGCAGAGGATGTGAAGAAAAGGGAACCCTCCTACACTGCTGGTGGGAATGTAGATTGGAGCAGCCACCACGGAACAGTATGCAGGCTCCTCAAAAAGTGAAAAATAAAGTTGCTAAATGATCCAGCAATCCAACTCCTAGGCATATATCTGGACAAAACTCTAATTCAAAAAGATGCATGCTCCCCCACGTTCGCAGCAGCACTACTCACAACAGTCAAGACATGGAAAAAGCCTAAATGTCCATCGACAGACGGATGGACAAGATGTGGTGCATATACGCAACCGAATACAACTCGGCCATAAAAAAGAATGAAGTGATGTGATTTGCAGCAACATGGACGGACTGAGATGATCACACTAAATGAAGGAAGTGAGAAAGATAAATATCATATGGTATCACTTATATGCGGAATCTAAGTGAAACTCGCTCAGTCGTGTCCGACTCTTTGTGACCCTATGGGCTATGCAGTCCATGGAGTTCTCCAGGCCAGAATACTGGAGTGGGTCGCCTTTCTCTTCTCCAGGGGATCTTCCCAACCCAGGGATCGAACCCAGGTCTCCCGCACTGCAGGTGGATTCTTTACCTGCTGAGCCACCGGGGAATCTAAAATATGACACAAAGGAACTTACCTATGAAACACAAGCGGACTTACAAACAGAACAGACTTGTGGGTGCCCAGTGGGGCGGGGGCAGGGGCGGGAAGGACTGAGAGTTCGGGATCAGCAGATGCAGACGCTACAGAAGGATAAACAACGAGGGCCTACTGGACTGCACAGCAACTGTATTCAGTAGCCTGTGATGAACCAGGGAAGAATATGAAAAATAATGAATATGTATGTGTAACTGAATCACTGCTGTACAGCAGAAACTAACACAGTGTTATAAATTAACTATACTTCTATAAAATAAAAAAGTCTGGCTTAAGAGAGGACAGCTGGATGCCTGTATCTGCTTCTCCATCCAATCTGTTGTGATGTTTTGGATGAAGTATGAGAAAAGCCAGCCTCCTACAGTAAGCAGCTGGAAAGGAGAGAGGGACTGAATAGTCTTTTCAGCTTATTGTGGACATTCTTCCAACACCACACCCAAACTTGACAGTTAAATATGGAATACGAATCTTTCACAACAAAATTTTCCCTATTACACTGAAAAAAATCACTGGGCTACCTGGCATTTGGAATGGCTCTTTTACACATGGCTGGTTTTATAACAGCATGCCTGGGTCATTTGGAAAATTCTGGCCCACATTTATGAGCTTGATTATTATGTAGATCTGGCAATGTCAAGGCATCTCATTATATGATATGCCCCTCTCAAAAAAAAAAAAATCACATTGTTAGTATCACCACCAATCCCATCAGAAAAGTCTTTACTACTGGGAAGTTGTCAAGCTCACAGCAGCAAAAACAAGTTTTCCAAGATTTTAACATTTTCACTTGAAAGCTCAAATTTTATCACTGGCAACAAATACAAAAACAAAAGGTCAGTTATTTTCCTTGAAGACTCACTTTGTCGGCCGAATCCCCAAGTCCAAATAACTATAGTCTGTGGGTCAGCTGTTATTTTAAGTAAATGTGGAGCTCCATGAAAACACCAGCTGAGTAGCTGGGCTCACAGCTCCAACAGCTGCACCGTGCTTCCCGAGGGACCCAGCATGCTGCACGCGCCTCCTCTCATTTCACCACACAAAACATGAACAACGCGCACCCAAGGGTCCAGCTAATACACTCAGTCATTTTTACCGCTTTTTCTTCAGTGAAGCCTGCAGGAACAAAGCCACGACAATCACTGGTGCAGCGGGTACCACACCTTGAGCTAAGTCCCACGGCTGCTGCACCACCCCTTCGAATGCCAACGTGATGGAAACAGGCAGAATAACTAATAACCTCCGAGTGTCCTTATAAACACAGTTCTGACCTTCAGCCCCTGGAAGATCTCAGGAAACCTCCAGGCGACTGCAAGTCACTCTTCAAGAGCTGCTGGATGAGAGGAGCCCCAAGCTGGTAAGGGGGTAAGTACCTGCAGGCAGAGCAGGTCAGGGCTCCACAGCCAGAGGGACTGAGAGGGCACTGTCCCAGGGGGCCTCCGAGCGGGCTGCTATCACTCCAGGGATGTGCCTGTGGCCACATGCGCCAGACTAGGTCAGACCCAGCTCTCCCACTCTGCAGCTGTGTGACCTCACTGAGCCTGTTTCCTCATCTGTAATCACACCTACCACTCAGGGCTGGAGCAAGTTTTATAATAAAGAGCGTGTGCGAACTGCCCAGAGCAGTAGCTTGCGGCCTCGCTCACGAGAACACTGAATAAATGGCCCCGGTTATCGGGGTTGATCATTATGAACAACATCCAACAGGAAGGAAAACAACACAGGCACTGCCGCCTCTGCCACAGCAGCCTCTGGTCCCCCAGGATCTCGGGGACCGGTGACCCAGTCCAGCCTGAGCGCCCGGCCCGCAGAGGTCACCGAGGCCCGGCAAGTGGAGGCCGACCTGGGGGCCCCTGAGACACCTTCTGGAAAGGAAGACAGCCCAGCAGTCCTCCTGAAGGGCCAGCTCTCTTTCCCAGCATTTGCCCTGGCACTCCACGGCTGCAGTGCCCAGGGAAGGGTACTGGGCCTGGACCCTGGCATCCACCTGGGGCCCTGGAAGCAGCAGCTGCAGGGCCGAGTTTCCCAGAGCTGGGCCGGCCTGCCCGCTGCTCCAGGAGCTCACCCCTCAGCTCCCGCAGCCACAGCACCATGATGCCAGCTGGCCCCAGGGGGGCTCCTCTGTCCCCAAGAGTCAGGTTCTAGGCGGCTGGCCAGAAGGGCTTGGGGCTTTGCCGGGAAAACAGAAAGCCAGCCTTTCGCCTTGTCTTCAGCTCCTGTCTGCTGAACCAAGGAGGCGCCCACTGCTCTGTGAAGGGTGGGGGGTCCCAGGGTCCACCAGAGGACAGAAGCACTCAGGCCCTTTGAGCATGCAGACCTTCCTGGAGGCCTGACCCCCACCGTCCACACCCCCCACCCTCTTGGAGGCATCCCTCTGCCTGAGGGCTGCTCACCAGGGATGGCCACTGGCTCTCTGGGCAACGCCACATAACCCTCCTGTTCTCGCAAGTCCCCAGGGGTGGGCTGAAGGACAGTCTGTGTGATGGCCACTTACCAGAAGCCCCTGGAACGGATGGTCCTTCTTTTGGGAATAACCAGAGGTCTGTTGGTGCTGACTGCTGTGTAGCACCTACTTCGTGCTGGGCACAGGCTGGGCAGTGGCAGGGAGTGAGTTGTGACCTTCCAGAAGCTCACAACTGAGTTGGGGAGACCAGAGTCAAAGACACACCCCAAACCCCAACCCCAAGGACACAGCGAGACCAGTGGTGGATAAGAAAGTACGCTGTGAAAGTACAGGCAGACCAGACCCGTTCCGGGGGTCAGGGGACATCTCTCCAAGCGAGCCGGGCAGGGGGAGAAGGTGGGGTCAATGCAGGCCGAGGGGGAGGGCAGGGACAGTGGCAGGACAGAGTCACAGGCCTCAGGAAGGAGGCTGTGCCCGGGATGGGCAGCCAGACAGCAGCCTGGAGCCATCGAGTCTCAGGGCAGCCTCAGAGGCACAGGGCCCGGGGCTGCCCTGCCACGGTCAGACCTGGGAGCCCCCGGAGGACCAGGGCAGCAGTACCTGTGTGAAGATGCTCTCAGCCCGTCTAACAACAGGTGCCCATGTGACTTGGTTCTGGCCAATGAGTCACATAGGCGACAGACATTCTTGGAAGCTGCCGAAAGGGAGCCGCCTCACCTGGAGATGGACCCCGTGTCCTCGGGCCCTCCTCCTGCCCGCCGCCAGGAGGCTGAAGGCTACAGCCCCGCAGCCACGCTGACCACGAGATGACCTCGGGAATGGAAGCCGTGCTGAGGACAGCTGAAGGTGCCCGGGCCCCGGATGACCATGGAGACGCCCTCCCGGCACTGACCACCTCCCCTACCCTGCAGTGAGAAACAAGCTCACTTGTTTTCACCAGTTATTTTGGGTTTCTGAGTAAATGCAGCCAGACCCAACCTCAGTATGGAAGGGAAACAGAGAAGCTGGTTTACAGCAATTCTCAACCCACAGCAGCCAGAATCTACTGATTCTGATTGGTACATTTCCAGCTGATTATTTTAACAAGGAAGGAAAACAAGTACTATTAACAATAAACAGTGCTCCCTGGGCCTGAGGCTTTGTAAACAAGAGGGGCCCCTCCCTGAAAAGCTCCCACAAGGACTTCCAGAGGCCTTGGCTTCCTCTAGCCCACACTGCCTTACTGAGCAGGCCCCGGGCCACCGAGTTCAGCACTGGTGGGACTGGAAATCCTGAACTCTGCCCCTTTTCCACTGTCCTTCCTGATAGAGGCAGGAGCCCAGACAGCATCACTGGTGGCTGCGAACCATTTCTTCATCTTTACACTTGAACATGGGTGTATCTGATGCCTTGGGAATTCTAAACACTTCAAAACAGGCTAAAGACACGGAAAGGACCAGAAAGCAGATGTGGTTTTCCCATCTGGCTGCTCTCCTCTCACCAGCCCCACACACTCCTCTGGGATGAATATCACAGCTCCATGGAGCTGATACATCAGCCTAAGCCAATGGCCCCAAATACCACAGCCTGGGCCCTTCCCCGGGGAGGCTGGAGCCCTGATGGCACAGGTCAACCTGAAAGTGCAGACGCCTCGCCTGCTAGTGCCCAGGCGTCTGGCCACCTGATACTTCAGAGTCTGTCTTCCCATCTGTGAAATGGCAGCAGCCGCCCCAGACCCACAGGGTTGTGTCAGTGAGGTCGTGATGAGAAGAGCAGGCAGCACTGTGTTCCACAAACACAAACAATGCTTTGCATACATACAAACAGCTGTATTTATGGAGCCTCAGCAGAGCGTGGAAAAGGAAATATACAATGAAACAGAAAAGAGAGAATATGCTGGTTGCTCTTCATCAGAAGGAAAATCAAACAGCCGACAGGACTCCAAGAATGGTCTGGGCTAAAAAAGCTGTAAGACTTCTAGGAACCGTCACGATGACGACAGTAACGAGCACACGGTGTCTGTCACGCTGAAGCCGGCTGGAGTTGAGGCAAACCAGTCTGAGCCCCCGGGACAGAGGCACGGGCACCTGAGCCACGGCAGATCAGGCGGGTGCACATAGCTTTTCTGGAGGACAGCCTCACTGCCTGTACCTCCTCCCACATTCAGTCCATTTAGAGGCATCTGTCCTCGAGGCACACGCACGGACGGGCTGTGTCCCACTCACGCGATGGGAGTCTCTACTTCAGTTTTGTAGGAATTTGGTAACACCACTCAGTTCTGTGCCAAGCCCCTTCCCAGTGCTCTAGTAAAACCGGGGGGATCCAGACCATGAAGCCGGGACACGAAGACCACCCAGGGTAGTTCCAGGTGGCACTGGTGGTAAAGAATCCGCCTGCCAAGGGACTTCCCTGGTGGCCCAGGGGTTAAGACTCTGCGCTCCCAATGTAGGCGACACAAGTTCAATCCATGGTCGGGGAACTAAGATCCTACATGGTGCACAATGAGGCCAAGCACCCGCCTGCCAACGCAGCAGACATAAGAGATGTGCATTTGATCCTGGGTGGGGAAGATCCCCTGGAGGAGGGCATGGCAACCCACTCCAGTATTTCTGCCTGCAGAATCCCCACAGTCAGAGGAGCCTAGAGGGCTACAGGTAGTTCCAGCCTTGGATACCCCTCCTGGAGAGCCAGCAGGAGGTCACCTGGGAGAGGGGCCGGGTGAGAAAATCCCAGAAGACAGATGCATGAGCAAACTGAGACGGGGCTTGCCCAAGACACAAGCTGGAGAGATCTCCTCCTGCCCCTGAGCCCCCTACCCCCCACCCCGGCAGGACCAGGCTCAGGAGCTCAGTTTCTGCTTCTACCGCTGGCACAGAGGAGGAAGTACAGACAGGAGGGAACGAGGAGCCAGGGCCAAAAACAGATGCAGCTGCAACCACGACTGAATAAACAGGACAGCCACACCTGCTGGATAGGCAGGGCTCGGTAACCAGAAGGCGGACTAATTTTAGAAATGCGATGAGTCTGAAGAACCAACGCTTAGGCAATCAGAGTGGAACCCTGAAAAGACGAAGTCCTTGCCTCTGCCTTTGTTGAGCCGACACGAAATGGAAGGCAGCTCTGTGCCCCACTATACCACCACGGTGAGCTGACGCAAAATGGACAGCCTTGCGGTTGATTCTATTTTAATTGGTTATCTCAGATCAAGACACACCAGCCCAATCCAGGAAAAAGGTTCTAGGCCCTGAAGTGCAGCTCAGCCACATGGTCACTACAAGGTCCCCCGGCTGTAAGACCTATTTTGGACACAGATGCCTGCTGGCCTCACCAGCCCAAGTGAGGAGTCGGCCTGCTACCAGGCCTTGCCCAGGTCCCCCCATTCCGTTGGGGAGGAGTGGATCTCTATACTCCCGAGAGAAGGCTTTGCCTTTCTGCCCTCATGAGCTCTAAGGTCCTATATGCACCCCTTGGGAGTGTCTCTGTGTCACACAAGTCCCTCTGTTGCAGGCAGTCTCACTTCTCACACTAGACACTGCCGGGAGGAGAACGTCTGCCTCGGTCAGTCCAGCATGGCACGCTTCTAGAGGTCACCTGGATGGAGTCAGTGAAAAGAAAAAAGCCCAAAGCCAGCAGACTAGTAATTATTCCCAGGGTGGGACCTCACCGTTCCAACGGTAAACAGCCTTTGAAAGGGCATGTGGTAAGCTGTGTACAGGCTGGCACACAGCAGTCTAGGGGCACACTCTCCAGAGGAAACGTCCCTATATGCAGCAAGGGGCGCCCACATGCCCGGCACTGACAATCCCCAGGGGCTGGTGTCCAGGACAAGGACACGATGTCCACAGAGGTGAAGGGGAGAGTGGGAAAAGCGCTCTGGGAAATGTGAGTGGGGAGCAAATATAACCAGAATTTGAAATTATACTCCATGAAATAGTACAAGGAAGCTTAACTAAACTCCTGTCACTCTAAATGGACATCTGACCTGAAGAGTTGACCCAAGCCGTTTGGAACAGAATTATTTTGGATCTCCTCTTTGAGGAAGTGGGAACTCATATTATATCTGGGGTTGCCTTATTTTTAGCCATGTGTGTATTCATGCATCTAGAGGTCACCTTTCAGGCCGGAAGTGTCTCTAGGGATCACCAAGTCCAAGGTGTCAGCTGACATACATCTGGTCTTCAGACATTACTAAGAGCCCACAAAGGCAGGCCTGGACTACTCATCAGGCTCTTTTCTAAGCCCTGAAGATGAGTTAACAGCTGTCCACAAACTAGTGGGAGAGGGGCCATAAAACACAGAAACTGGTAAAATACATTAGTAGGTCAGCTGGTGAGGCCTGCCACGGTGGAAGGATAAGCAGGGAAGGGAGGGCTTTTCTGAGGCGAATCTTCAAAAAGACAGGCCTGAGGTGAGGAGAGAGCCTCCCCCAGGGCTGGCCCTCGTAGTTCAGCTCGTAAAGAATCTGCCTGCCATGTGGGAGACCTGGGTTTGATCCCGGGGTTGGGAAGATCCCCTGAAGAAGGGCATGGCAATCCACCCCAGTATACTTGCCTGAAGAATCCCATGGACAGAGGAGCCTGGTGGGCTACAGTCCATGGGGTTGCAAAGAGTCAGACGCGAATGAGAGACCAAGCACCAGAGCGGTTCCACCCAGAAGACTGGAACGTGCCCATACACCTGTGCAAGGGGAGTGAGGTGGAGGGGTCCCTGCACTGTCCAGGATGCTAACGTGGGTCCCCGAGTCCTGAACCCTACAGTGCTTGGTCCCCACCTCCAGTAGACACAGGTTCTGTTTGGCCAGTGTGACTGGGACCACAGAGAAATGGGTCCCAGTGTGGCCCCCACGCTCTCCAGGAGGGGCAGGTAGACAGACGACCTGAGCTTAGAAACCAAGGCCTGCCCCGAGTGCCAGAGCTGAGAAGTGGTCAGGTGAACAACATGGAATTCCTCTGGTTCTGGGATTCAGTTCAGTTCAGTCGCTCAGTTGTGTCCGACTCTTTGCGACCCCATGAATCACAGCATGCCAGGCCTCCCTGTCCATCACCAACTTCCGGAGTTCACTCAGACTCACGTCCATTGAGTCAGTGATGCCATCCAGCCATCTCATCCTCTGTCGTCCCCTTCTCCTCCTGCCCCCAATCCCTCCCAGCATCAGAGTCTTTCCAATGAGTCAACTCTTCGCATGAGGTGGCCAAAGTACTGGAGTTTCAGCTTTAGCATCATTCCTTCCAAAGAAATCCCAGGGCTGATCTCCTTCAGAATGGACTGGTTGGATCTCCCTGCAGTCCAAGGGACTCTCAAGAGTCTTCTCCAACACCACAGTTCATAGCATCAATTCTTCGGTGCTCAGCTTTCTTCACAGTCCAACTCTCATGTCCATACATGACCACTGGAAAAACCATAGCCTTGACTAGATGGACCTCTGTTGGCAAAGTAATGTCTATTTTTTCAATATGCTATCTAGGTTGGTCATAACTTTTCTTCTGGGATTAGCCAACTGTATTCGGCAGAGCCATTACTACCCAAGTTTGTTTGTTTATTCTTTCTTTCAAGTGACCACCTGCTTGAAAAGACTTAAGATTCTTTACTCTTTAATTCAGCCAACACTTCACAGGCCTCTCCATGAAGGCCACTCACTGCCCTGGTCCCTCCCCTCAGGGAGCTGCAGATGAAGGCAAGGCTCACACTTGAGAAAAACTTACAAAAGATACTCGGCAAAACCCAAGGAGACCTGTGATGGCAGGTGCTCCGGGTGAGAGAAGGGTCGGTCTGTGGGTGGGGGCCTTGGGAAGTCTTCGAGGACCGGGTGAGCCCTAGGTAGGCCCTGCAAAGTGAGCTGGGGTTCCAGGACTGGAACTAAGAATCACTAGGAGGAAAGAACTGTGGTCAAGGGCCCAGCTGCCCCAGGCAGGCCGGCAGCTCCTGGAAGGCCGGGGTAGTGCCGAGGGTCAGTCTCTCCGCGGCCCCAGGCAGCACATCAAGTATCAGCTGACAAAGTGATACTCCAGGCGGGAGCTCTGCCCGCAGCCCGTGGGCCCTGCTTCAGGGAGCAGCACCCCAGGCCCCAAGATGGATGTCTGGGAGGTGTCCCAGAGCCATCTCTGCCCCTAAACCCTGATCTGTAGGCAAGCCAAGTGAACACCATGGTTCAAAGAGCTCTCAGATCTTATCTGCTTGTCAAGGTTTAAAGTCAAGGTTCAAAGGGAAAAGTCTGGACTTGGCTGTGTGTTCCAGATCTCTTTACCACACTACACTCCAGACACCCCTGACTGTAGCTTACTCTCTTACAAACAAACCAAACCCTGCCCCCACCAAAGACCCATGCCTCTGCCTCCAAACCCTCTTTCCAGAAAATTGAGCCTCTCCTATACCTCCCTGCGGAGGGATACCCTGTCCCTCACTCTTGGGGCCCCACTGGAGAACACCTCATTGCCTGGGGGTGCAGCTCGGCCCCTAGCAGAGTGGTGCTGAACAAGCAAGTCAGTGAGGGAAGGCTTCCCACCAGCCTAACCCACCCCACAGGGCCAGAGCACAGCCTCCATCGAGAAGGCCCACACTGGCTCTCTAATGAGTGTGTCAAATATCCAGAAGAAAAAAGAAATGCTTTTCTTGAGTCACAGTCAGGTCCATGGAGCCATCTTCACAGGGGAGCCCCCATTTCCCTTCAGGCCTGCCGTCTCAGGACTGCTGGGTTTGGGACCCTGATCTGCCAGGGTTTGGGACCCTGGCAAGTCACTTGGTCCTCTGGCTGCGTCCTCAGCCAGGGGACACAGAGGTGCTCGAGCTAGGTTTGCAGCCCTGGCGCTGAGTACGATGACCACACACGGGTGAGGGCTCGACCAGGTGGGCACAGGGCGCATACAAAGCACACACTACAGATGGAACCTCCCTCCTGTTGCCTCCCCAGCCGGCAAGGCTGCTGCTCTTACTGTTAACTTTAACTGTGACAACCATCTCACTTCTTCCTGAAGTGATAACAGGCTGGGATTCTCCTCAAACCCCACCCAGGGCAACTCTTCCACCCTTCCCTACCTACTTCCACTTGCCCTGGCCTGTTTTCTCCTTGAAGGAAAGACACAGACAACAAAGCAGATTTGAGTTTGGACTGAATCAAAATTTACTGGACATGTCAACTACAAATTGGCACTTACCAAGAGCACTGCCAACGAGGGAACAACAAAGGCGTTTGCCATCTGCCTCTACTGAGACTGAACCCCATGCTGCTACATGCTGCTACCTTCAACAACCCCTGAGGAGTTCAGGGCAGAGTGAGGTATTCTGTGCTCCAGGGAATCTGGTGGGACACCTCTTTAGATAGTTGCTTGTTTTCTGGAACAGACTTTATGACCTCAATCCTTGCATCTCCTCATATCTAGAGAAGCATTAAATCCCTACATGGTGACATCAGATCCTTATGACTAACAAAAAACCTTTTGTAAATTGAGTGCTTCATGGTGTTGAACTCCCCCTTCACCAAAACCTTATATATTGCCTTTCCCCCACTGCTTTGGAGCAGTCTCTCAGAGCTATCTGAGATGCTGCCTCCCGGGCTTCAGTCCTCATTTTGCCCCAAATAAAACTTAACTCACAACTCTCAAATTGCACATCTTTTTTTTCAGTCGACAGACACAACATGGACTCAGCACGTTCACAGCTCTTCCTGGCCCCTCATGACACCTCCTTGGGGGTAAGAATGGATGGTCTGGACCACCCAGAGGACAGACCACGTGAGAGCTCATAGCACCCACAGATCGGGAGCACCAGAAAAAGTGATGAGACACGTTTTCTGGAAAAATGAAGCTCTGGAAAGGCAGATGCTTTGTTGCACAGCTTGAAAGTGACAAAAAGGCCTCCAGTGTGGGCTATGGAGTCCAGGCAGTGCTGGTCCCAGGACCCCAGCGTTGTCACCGGAGACTGATGACCAGAGAAGGAGAGGGAGTAGGTCCACAGGCTCAGGAGCTGACAGATCCTGCATGTCCTCACGTGGGTGGCCCTTCCAGGGGGAGAGGCTCTGCCTACCAGAGGTCCCCAGCCAGGTGCCCCCTGCCCTCTGCAGCACTAAGTTGCACCACAGCCTCTATCATCTTCAGGGGAGATGTGTCTTGGAGGATCCAGTCTATGCAGGGAGGAGGAGACCGCAGGCCTTTGTGGGATCCTAGAAACCGGCCCATTTCCATGCTGTGCACTCTACTTCCAAGTCTCTTTGTGGGGGCACAATAAGCCTCGCGCCACCACTGCCAGCCTGGCTCTCCCCTTCTCTCCTCCCCGCTGAGGGCCAGTGTCCTTTGCGGTGCTCCCACAGCATGCTGGCTGCTCACTGGCACAGCTGCCTCCCTCCTCATGAGGGCAGAGACATCAAAATACGATGCCATGACTTTAACTGGCACGCCTCCCTGTGTCCTATAGGAGTAAAACTATGTCTGTGCCCTTTCAGTAGTGTTTCTGAGAGTGGAGATGAATTTTCCCAGGCCCTGTCTCTTCTCTCCCCTTCAGATCACTGAAGAGAGAGGGTTAGAGTTGGTGTCTATGGCTGTGGAATTGTTAGGTAGGTAGAATAGGGAAAAGGAGTCCAAAATGGCAGTGGCTAAAAGACAAGGAAAGTCAAAGGAGGACCAGAGTGAAGACTTCAGGCAGAACAAACAGCACTCCTGGCTAAGCCCAATTTGCATAGGGCAGGCCCAGGTGGAGGAAAAAACATATAAAAGGAGGAGCCAAAGTGCTTTCTCACGGACTCTCTCTCCCGCGTGCCTGCGTGCGCTCTTTTCTTTCTCTGTCTCTCTCTCTCCCCTGCTATCTTCTAAATAAAATAGAGCTGTAACACTGATTTGCCTAAGAACTGTAGCACAATTTGTCCAAGACCCGAGAGCTGTGACACGCCGAGGGCTTTAATGTCCATTGCTCCAAATCTTTGTTGTGACGAGACAAAGAACCGAGGAACATACACTCGCGTGACAGAATAAAGTACCTGGACCCAAGGGACTCAGAGCTTAACTGGGCTATGCAGCCCTGTGCCCCTTAAGCATTAGGAAACACACCAAACCAGCAGGTTCAAATGGAGCAAGAAAGCAGGAATGGCTTCCAAGCTGACCACCTGCATCAGTTCCTAACAACTCTATCTGAGGGACAACCTGGCCATAAGGACACCTTCCATTAGCTCCCTTCGAAACAGTTCTGTTTCCTGAAGTAGCATTCGCACAGTTCATGCGTTCGCCCTTAGGGTGATTCTAGAACCACAACTGCCTGCTGTTTTTTTCAGATCTTTGCAAGAGCACATATGAAGTTCTGTCCTGGTTCCAGAGGCCTATCCAGAGTCCTCAGGTCTTCAGGGATGGGAAAGAGAAAGACTTCCAAGTATGCGGACAGTTAAAAAACAAAGGGAAGAATTCTACGACTACTGAATGCTATGCATGTTTAACCATCTGGGAGGGAAACAGACAGATAACCTCAATTCACCCTGATGCGGCGGGATGGTTAGAATGGTGATAAAGTATAATAAAATATTGGACATTTCTAGATGGTGTTCTATGGGCGGTCACTGTAAAATTTCTTCAACTTTCCCGTACATTTGGAATTTTTCAATATTAAACGTCTGCCAAGGCAGAGCTGGTGGGTCTCTCCCCATCCAACTCTTATCTTAGATCAGCCCTGAGGAAAGGAACAAAGCAGTAGAAGCAAGGTCACACTTGCCAGGCACTGCCCTGCCCAGCAGCCCACAGGAAACACACAAAACTTGTGAAGACACTATCCTTAAGGTCCTCCACCCTCCTCACTCTAAGACAAAGGTTCTCAACCCCAGAGGAGCCCGAGAATTATCTGGGGAACTTATTAAGTAGAGTCCTGGGGCACATCTCATAGCTGCTATATCTGAACCTCTGGGGGTGGGTCCCCCTAATCAGCCTTTTGAACAAGGGCCCCAGTGACTGACGCAGAGGACTTTAGGCCCACAATGGAGAAACTTACAGCCCCTTGCTCCTTACCTGACACCTGTTGAGACGATCCCTGGGAATATTTATAAGAAAGCAAAAACATGCCTACCCTTGAGTCAAGGGTCCAAACCTGGACTCGCATGATGCTGTGAGTTCAACTACAACAAGGTCTTCAATGGCATGAGGCTGGGCCCAAAGCCAGGTCAGGTCACTGCCTCCACCCCTCCACCCCACCCCCACCCCCACCCCCACCCCCACCCCCCCACCCCAACCCCCGGGCCCTAGCACCAGCATGTGTGGCCGAAAGCGGGCACAGAGATTTACAGATGTAAGCGGGCCGGGGAGGGCGGGGGAGGCAGAGACGCGCGAGGCCCAGCGGGCCTGCCAAGGTCACCACGGAGCCCAGCAGAGGCTTCTTTGTCACCGAGACCCTCCGCCCGAGCCCCTCTCCTTGAGGGAACAGCCCCTGCAAAAAACTGGGGGTGGTACTTCCCCAAGCTTGCCTGCAAGGATGTGGGAGACATGATGGCGGGACCCCAGGGTCGGGCCGGCAGCCCCTGGTGCACCAAGCCCGCCGCCCGTCCGGGCCTGGCTAAAGGTGTCACCGCAGCCCCGCGGGTGGCCGGCCAGCCTAACGACGGTACGACGTCAAAACCCCAAAGCCGCTCTGGATCGCTTCGGCGTCCTGGGAGGAGGCTACAGGCCCGCTGCGCCGCCCCCGGGGTCCCTTTACCTCGACAAGCCGGCCAGCCCAGGTCGAGAGAACGCAGAGACAGCCCGGGTCCAGAATGTCTGTCTCGGAGGACAAGACCCTCAGCTCCGCGGGGCTTTGCGCGCGCAACGCACCCCCCCCTTCCAACCAAAGGCCTCTGGGAGATGTAGTCCGTTCCAGGCCCTTGAGACGCGCTCTGCGGGCCAGCGGGGACCACGGTGCCCGGCGTGCACCGCGCGGGTGCCGCGGGAGGGGGCGGAGAGGTGGCTTCGCGGCCGGAGGTCGTCCCTCTCCCTGCGAGGGCCGTGAGCGCCCAGCCCTGCTCCCGAGGGACTCCACGGGAAGCCGTCTAGAATGGTCGGGGCGACTCACCGTCGCCGCGGCACCAGCGGCAGCCGCAATACCAAGAACGACCACCTCCGCAGCTCGCAGTCGGGCGTCTGTCAGAAGGAGGCGGGTAGGCTTTGGAGCAGGGCCGAGGCCCGAGGCGTCACGGCGAGGGGCGGGGCCGTGAGGTCAGCTCGGGGGCGTGGCCGCACGGCCGCACAGGACTATCCCTGCGGGCCTCAGGCGAGCGCGAGCATTTCGGCCCAGGCGAGGCACATAGCGGGACCTAGGGGTTGTCAGATGAGGTGACTTTGTCAGGTGAGGTGACTGGAAAATCACGGGAGGTTTACCTCCCGGTGCACCAGTCCCCGCCCCTACACTACCCCCCCAACTCCCGTATCTGCCAAAGCAAAACGCACCTCCTGCCCTTCAGGCACGTTTGTTCCTTTATTCCACAAGTATTTATTGTGTAGGCAATGGGCGTTATGAGGACAAACCCGGGTGGGAACGATGGTGGTTGCGTGATATGGAGATTCGAAGCAGAGCTTCGACAACAGTCCGTCTTCTCCTTTCAGCTCTCATACCGTTAAGTGTTTTGTTATTGTTCAGCGTGTTAGTAGGCATTTTTTTAATTAAAAAAATTTTTTTTGGTGGCCCTGTGAGGCGTGTGGGATGTTAGTTCCCTGACCAGGGATCCAACTGCTGCCCCTGCATTGGAACCGTGGAGTCCCAACCACTGGACCGCCAGGGAAGTTCTGCTGCTGCTGCTGCTAAGTCGATTCAGTCATGTCCGACTCTGTGCGACCCCATGGACGGCGGCCCACCCGGCTCTGCTGTCCCTGGGATTCTCCAGGCAAGAACACTGGAGTGGGTTGCCATTTCCTTCTCCAATGCATGAAAGTGAAAAGTGAAAGTGAAGTCACTCAGTGGTACCCGACTCTTAGCGACCCCATGGACTGCAGCCTACCAGGCTTCTCTGTCCATGCGATTTTCCAGGCAAGAGTACTGGAGTGGGTTGCCATTGACTTTTCCAGGGAAGTTCTAGAGGGCATATTTAATGCCATATTCACATTTTTATGCTTTTGATTGGTTCTGCTGTTTAAAATGGCCCCCGAGCACTGGTGCATTCAGTTTTTCTGAGTACCAGAAGATCTTACACAAAAAATACTTACGTTAGGTCAGCTGTGCAGACATGAGTTATAGTGTTGTTGGCCTTGAGTTCAATGTTATTGAGTGAAATATATATTAAAGTATTTTTAAACAGAAATACTCAAAACACGGTTATGTGTTAATTAGTTGATGCAAATATTATGACAAATAGCTGACAGGAATCTTATCCTGCATTTCCCTGGGAGCAGTGGTTCAGTACAGTAAGTCCCCTACATACAAACAAGTTCCATTCTGAGAATGAGTTTGTAAGTCCAATTTGTTCCTTAAGTCCAACAAAGTTAGCCTAGGTACCCAACTGACACGATTGGCTATATAATACTGTACTCTAATAGGTTTATAATACTTTCATACAAATAATAGATGAAAAACACAAAACACATGTTTAATCTTACAGGATAAGTAGTTTGAAAAGCACTGTGAAAGTGAAGTCACTCAGTCGTGTCCGACTCTTTGCGACCCCGTGAACTGTAGCCCACCAGGCTCCTCCATCCATGGGATTCTCCAGGCAAGAATACTGGAGTGGGTTGCCATTTCCTTCTCCAGGGGATCTGCCCGACCCAGGGATCTGCCCAACCCAGGGATCGAACCCAGGTCTCCTGCATTGCGGGCAGACGCTTTAACCACTGAGCCACCAGGGAAGCACTGTAGTATACTATTTAACAGCTGGCATACAGGGGCCGGCATCGAGTGAACAGGCAAGAAGAGTTACTGACTGGAGAAGGGAGGAGGGTGGGCAGAGGGTGAGCAGAGCTGATGGGTCATCAGCAATAGGAGACGGAGGACAAGCTGCAGTTTCACTCACACCTGACATAGATGGCACAGGTTCTGGTTCCTTGCCAGATTCAATTCTATCTACCCTCCTTAGAAAACAATCTAGTGATGTCTGGGTAGAAACTCTTTTTTTGTCATCATAGATGACAGGTAGCACTGGATTGCATTCTGAATGACTGCTGCAACCTTTGTGTACCTTTCTGTGTTCAGGTCCTGTGCCTCAAACCCGAACAGTGCTTCCTCAAATAAGAAAATCCCCATACCATTTCCTGCATCATGACCCTCTCCTGTTCTTCAGTTACTTCTTCCTCCTGTCGATCCACTCAATTATTTTCACTTTTGTTTCCATCATCATCACTTGGTGCTTCTTAGCAGTAACAGCTACATCACTGCTGCTTTTGCACTTGCTTTTGGACATCCTGGGCTTGAGATAAAGCTGCTGTACTACTGTGCTCTATACTGTACAGTAAAGCACAGCCACGTGTAGAGCATGCAGGCATGTGACAATGTTTGCCAGACACGTAAACTGACGTACATGACTGAACATGCAAACACACGTTGACATCTTTGAAAGTTCAAAACTTGAATTTTCATATGTAGGGGACTTACTGTATTCACTATTTCAGTATTTACAGTGACTTTTTTAAGAATAATTTTTATTTTCTTTTTTTCTTAATCAGGTAATTAGGGATTTAGATATAGTTTATTGTTAATATCTAAGTCTTTGGTCATTTTTAATTTACCCAGATGATGTTCCTGCTTTCTTTTTTTTCCCACTCCGAATGGCTTGCAGAATCTTAGTTCCCGGACCAGGGATTGAACCGGGACCCTGGCAGAGAAAGCACTGATCCTAACCACTGAACCACCAGGGAATTCCCACGACTTTTTAAAAAAATTGACGTATAGTTGATTTACAAGGTTGTTTTCATTTCTGATGTATAGCAAAGTGATTCAGTTATACAATATATTCTTTTTCATATTCTTTTCCATTATGGTTTACTACAAGATATTGAATGTAGTTCCCTGTGCTATACCATGCTGCTAAGTCGCTTCAGTCGTGTCTGACTCTGTGCAACCCCATAGACGGCAGCCTACCAGGCTCCCCTGTCCCTGGGATTCTCCAGACAAGAAAACGAGTGGGTTGCCATTTCCTTCTCCAATGCATGAAAGTGAAAAGTGAAAATGAAGTCGCTCAGTCGTGACTGACCCTTAGCGACCCCATGGACTGCAGCCTACCAGGCTCCTCCGTCCATGGGATTTTCCAGGCAAGAGTATTGGAGTGGGGTGCCATTGCCTTCTCTGGTGCTATACCATAGGACCTTGTTATTTATATGTTTTATATATAGTACTTGTGCATCGTCGCGGGCGGCTACAATGGCGCACAAGCGCGGCTGAGAGGAGCTAACCCACGTCCGAGGTCAGGGGCAGAAGCCAGGAGGACCCCATGCCCGAGCGGCAGCGGCCCAGAGGAGCTACCCCACGTCCAAGGTCAGAGGCAGCGGCCCAGAGTGCCAGGCTGTGACGGCGCAGGCAGGAACGGCGGAGAGGAGCTACCCCACGTCCAAGGTCAGGGGCGGCGGCCGAGAGTGCCAGGCTGCGACAGCACAGGAGCAGCCGAGAGGAGCTACCCCAGGTCCAAGGTCAGGGGCTGCGGCTGGGAGGAGCTACCTCTGCCCGAGGCCAGGGGTGGCGGCTGGGAGGAGCTACCCCTCATCCGAGGTCAGGGGCGGTGACTGAGAGGAGTAACCCCAGTCCATGGAGCAGTGGCTGCACAGGCGCGGGAGGGCCTAGAGGAGCTACTCACGTTCAAGGTCAGGAGGGGCGGCAGTGAGAAGATACCCCTCATCCAGGGTAAGAAGCAGCGGCTGCGCTTTACTGGAGCAGCCATGAAGAGATACCCCACGTCCAAGGTAAGAGAAACCCAAGTAAGACGGTAGGTGTTGCAAGAGGACATCAGAGGGCAGACACACTGAAACCATAATCACAGAAAACTAGTCAATCTAATCACATGGACCACAGCCTTGTCTAACTCAGTGAAACTAAGCCATGCCCTGTGGGGCCACCCAAGATGGGCAGGTCATGGTGGAGAGGTCTGACAGAATGTGGTCCACTGGAGAAGGGAATGGCAAACCACTTCAGTATTCTTGCCTTGAGAACCCCATGAACAGTATGAAAAGGCAAAATGATAGGATAATGAAAGAGGAACTCCCCAGGTCGGTAGGTGCCCAGTATGCTACTGGAGATCAGTGGAGAAATAACTCCAGAAAGAAGGGATGGAGCCAAAGCAAAAACAATACCCAACTGTGTGATTGGTGATAGAAGCAAGGTCTGATGCTGTAAAGAGCAGTATTGCATAGGAATCTGGAATGTCAGGTGCATGAATCAAGGCAAATTGAAAGTGGTCAAACAGGAGATTGCAAGAGTGAACATCAACATTCCAGGAATCAGCGAACTAAAATGGACTGGAATGGGTGAATTTAACTCAGATGACCATTATATCTACTACTGTGGGCAGGAATCCCTTAGAAGAAATGGAGTAGCCATCATGGTCAACAAAAGAGTCTGAAATGCAGTACTTGGATGCAATCTCAAAAACGACAGAATGATCTCTGTTCGTTTCCAAGGTAAACCATTCAATATCACAGTAATCCAAGTCTGTGCCCCAACCAGTAACGCTGAAGAAGCTGAAGTTGAACGGTTCTATGAAGACCTACAAGACCTTTTAGAACTAACACCCCAAAAAGATGTTCTTTTCATTATAGGGGACTGGAATGCAAAAAAATTTGGCCTTGGAATATGGAATGAAGCAGGGCAAAGGCTAATAGAATTTTGCCAAGAGAACGCACTGGTCATAGCAAACACCCTCTTCCAACAACACAAGAGAAGACTCTACATGGACATCACTAGATGGTCAACACTGAAATCAGATTGATTATATTCTTTGCAGCCAAAGATGGAGAAGCTCTATACAGTCGGCAAAAACAAGACCGGGAGCTGACTGTGGCTCAGATCATGAGCTCCTTATTGCCAAATTCGGACTTAAATTGAAGAAAGTACAGAAAACCACTAGACCATTCAGGTATGACCTAAATCAAATCCCTTATGATTATACAGTGGAAGTGAGAAATAGATTTAAGCGACTAGATCTGATAGATAGAGTGCCTGATGAACTATGGACGGAGGTTCGTGACATTGTACAGGAGACAGGGATCAAGACCATCCCCATGGAAAATAAATGCAGAAAAGCAAAATGGCTGTCTGGGGAGGCCTCACAAATAGCTGTGAAAAGAAGAGAAGCGAAAGCAGAGGAAAAAAGGAAAGATATAAGCATCTGAATGCAGAGTTCCAAAGAATAGCAAGAAGAGATAAGAAAGCCTTCCTCAGCGATCAATGCAAAGAAATAGAGGAAAACAACAGAATGGGAAAGACTAGAGATCTCTTCAAGAAAATTAGAGATACCAAGGGAACATTTCATGCAAAGATGGGCTCAATAAAGGACAGAAATGGTATGGACCTAAAAGAAGCAGAAGATATTAAGAAGAGCTGGCAAGAATACACAGAAGAACTGTACAAAAAAGATCTTCATGACCAAGATAATCACGATGGTGTGATCACTCACCTAGAGCCAGACATCCTGGAATGTGAAGTCAAGTGGGCCTTAGAAAGCATCACTACGAACAAAGCTAGTGGAGGCGATGGAATTCCAGTTGAGCTATTTCAAATCCTGAAAGACAATGCTGTGAAAGTGCTGCACTCAATATGCCAGCACAATTGGAAAACTCAGCAGTGGCCACAGGACTGGAAAAGGTCAGTTTTCATTCCAATCCCAAAGAAAGGCAATGCCAAAGAATGCTCAAACTACCGCACAATTGCACTCATCTCACACGCTAGTAAAGTAATGCTCAAAATTCTCCAAGCCAGGCTTCAGCAATATGTGAACCATGAACTTCCAGATGTTCAAGCTGGTTTTAGAAAAGGCAGAGGAACCAGAGATCAAATTGCCAACATCTGCTGGATCATGGAAAAAGCAATAGAGTTCCAGAAAAACATGTGTTTCTGCTTTATTGACTATGCCAAAGCCTTTGACTGTGTGGATCACAATAAACTGTGGAAAATTCTGAAGGAGATGGGAATACCAGACCACCTGACTGGCCTCTTGAGAAACCTATATGCAGGTCAGGAAGCAACAGTTAGAACTGGACATGGAACAACAGACTGGTTCCAAATAGGAAAAGGAGTACATCAAGGCTGTATATTGTCACCCTGCTTATTTAACTTATATGCATCATGAGAAACGCTGGGCTGGAAGAAGCACAAGCTGGAATCAAGATTGCCGGGAGAAATATCAATAACCTCAGATATGCAGATGACACCACCCTTATGGCAGAAAGTGAAGAGGAACTAAAAAGCCTCTTGATGAAAGTGAAAGAGGAGAGTGAAAAAGTTGGCTTAAAGCTCAACATTCAGAAAACAAAGATCATGGCATTGGTCCCATCACTTCATAGCAAATAGATGGGGAAACAGTGTCAGACTTTATTTTTTGGGGCTCCAAAATCACTGCAGATGGTGACTGCAGCCATGAAATTCAGATCAGATCAGATCAGATCAGTCGCTCAGTCGTGTCCAACTCTTTGCCACCCCATGAATTGCAGCACACCAGGCCTCCCTGTCCATCACCAACTCCCGGAGTTCACTCAGACTCAGGTCCATCGAGTCAGTGATGCAATCCAGCCATCTCATCCTCTGTCGTCCCCTTCTCCTCCTGCCCCCAATCCCTCCCAGCATCAGAGGCTTTTCCAATGAGTCAACTCTTCACATGAGGTGGCCACAGTACTGGATTTTCAGCTTCAGCATCATTCCTTCCAAAGAAATCCCAGGACTGATCTCCTTCAGAATGGACTGGTTGGATCTCCTTGCAGTCCAAGGGACTTGCAAGAGTCTTCTCCAACACCACAGTTCAACAGCATCAATTCTTCGGCACTCAGCCTTCTTCACAGTCCAACTCTCACATCCATACATGACCACAGGAAAAACCATAGCATTGACTGGACAGACCTTTGTTGGCAAAGTAATGTCTCTGCTTTTGAATATGCTATCTAGGTTGGTCATAACTTTCCTTCCAAGGAGTAAGCGTCTTTTAATTTCATGGCTGCAGTCACCATCTGTAGTGATTTTGGAGCCCAGAAAAATAAAGTCTGACACTGTTTCCCCATCTATTTCCCATGAAGTGATGGGACCGGATGCCATGATCTTGGTTTTCTGAATGTTGAGCTTTAAGCCAACTTTTTCACTCTCCACTTTCACTTTCATCAAGAGGCTATTTAGTTCCTCTTCACTTTCTACCATAAGGGTGGTGTCATCTGCATATCTGAGGTTATTGATATTTCTCCCGGCAATCTTGACTCCAGCTTGTGTTTCTTCCAGCCCAGTGTTTCTCATGATGTACTCTGCATAGAAGTTAAATAAACAGGGTGACAATATACAGCCTTGACGAACTCCTTTTCCTAGTTGGAACCAGTCTGTTGTTCCATGTCCAGTTCTAACTGTTGCTTCCTGACGTGCATACAGATTTCTTAAGAGGCAGATCAGGTGTTCTGGTATTCCCATCTCTTTCAGAATTTTCCACAGCCATGAAATTAAAAGACGCTTACTCCTTGGAAGAAAAGTTATGACCAACCTAGATAGCATATTCAAAAGCAGAGACATTACTTTGCCAACAAAGGTCTGTCCAGTCAAGGCTATGGTTTTTCCAGTAGTCATGTATGGATGTGAGAGTTGAACTGTGAAGAAAGCTGAGTGCCGACGAATTGATACTTTTGAACTGTGGTGTTGGAGAAGACTCTTGAGAGTCTCTTGGACTGCAAGAGATCCAACCAGTCCATCCTAAATGAGATCAGCCCTGGGATTTCTTTGGAAGGACTGATGCTAAAGCTGAAACTCCAGTACTTTGGCCACCTCATGTGAAGAGTTGACTCATTGGAAAAGACTCTGATGCTGGGAAGGATTGGGGGCAGGAGGAGAAGGGAACGACAGAGGATGAGATGGCTGGATGGCATCATCGACTCAATGGACTCGAGTTTGAGTGAACTCCGGGAGTTGGTGATGGACAGGGTGCCTGGCGTGCTGCAATTCATGGGGTCGCAAAGAGTCGGACACGACTGAGTGACTGAACTGAAATGAACTGAACTGATATATAGTACTTTGTTTCTGCTAATCCCAACTTCCTAATTTATATTCCCCACCCTCTTTCCCCTTTAGTAACCATGAGCCTGTGAGTTTTCTGTTTATTTTACGTTTAAATTTTTTGTTTATGGCTGGGCCTCATAACTTGCTGGATCTTAGTTCACTGACCAGGGATTTAATGCACACCATTGGCAGTGAAAGCATGGAGTCCTAATTCTCTGGACCGCCAAGGAATTCCCAATTTGTGTCATATTTTAGATTCCACATATAAGTAATATCGTATGATATTTGTTTTTCTTTTTTAAAAAAATGTTTATTAATTTATTTGGCCAGGTCTTGTGTGGCATGTGGGATCTTTGATCTTCATCGTAACACGTAGGATCTAGTTCCCTGACCAGGGATCAAACCCAGGCCCCCTGCATTGGGAGTGGGGAGTCCTCGCCACTGGACCACCAGGGAAGTCCCTAATATTTGTTTTTCTAACTTATTTAATATGATCATCCCTAGGTCTCTCCATGTTTCTGCAAATGGCATTATTTCATTCCTTTTTATGGCTGGGAAGTTGCAGCGGCTATAGAACATAAATACCACTAACAATGAGACTCAACTCCATATGATTTGATTGACTTTTTAAAAAATTATTCTGATTGTTGTGAGGAGCATGGTTTAGACCGAGAAGCAATTAGGAAGTTGGGAGACCAGCACACATGTAGTTTTTAAAGTCTCTACTAATTATGTTTAAAAGGTAAAAAGAAACAGATGAGATTAACTCTATTTAACCTAATATGCAAAATATTGGGCTTCCCAGGTGGCTCGGTGGTAAAGAATCCGCCTGCCAATGAAGGAGACACAAGAAATTTGATCCCTGGGTCAGGAAGATCCCCTGGAGTAGGAGGAAATAGTATTCTTGCCTGGGAAATTCTATGGACAGAGGAGCCTGGTGGGCTACAGCCCATAGGGTCGCAAAGAGTTGGACACGACTGAGCACACACACACAACACAGTGCAAAATATTATTGTTTCAATATTTAATCAACATAAAAAATTATCAATGAGATATTTTGCATTCTTATTTTTCTCACACCAAGTCTTCAAAATCCAGTGTATTTTATACTTATTTTACACATCTCAGATTGGTTCAGCTGCATCTCATAGGCTCAATAGCCACATGCAGCTTGTAGCTATTGTATGAGATAGTGCAGATATCAAACATTTATTCATTTACTCATTCAACCAAGCAAGATCTTGTTCCAGGCCTGGAAATACACAGAATGGAATAAAGCCCAGTCTCTGTTCTTGAAGTGCACAGTCCAGCTAGGGAGGCTAATATAGTAGTTTGTGTTGAAGACTGCAAGACCAAGTGCTTTGCGAAGTCAGGGAGGAAGCACTCAAATGGAGAAAGCTTCAGAGGAGACAGACATTGAAGTTGGGATTTGACAGATGTGTGACAGATCCCCAGGTGGAAGAAGTGGGGAAGGGCACTCAGGCAGTGAGAACTGCTCCTGCAAAGTCCCAGAGAAGTGACGCCAAGACTCTCTGGGAAAATGCAAGCAGTTCTTCACAGGATATTAAATGGGAGGGTGCTGGTCAAGGAAAGACTGGTCTTCTGGACCTGTCTATGACAAGTAGCACTGATCCTGTTTTGTGGTAGTGGGGAATGGTGAGGATTTAAAGCTGAGTGATGTGACCAGATCTGTGCTTTGGACAGACCATTCTGGCAGTGAGGAAGGGGCAGAGACTGGAGGCAGGAAGACCCATTAGGAAGGGAGAGGGCTCTAGAATGGATCCAGAGGGAAGACTTGTGGAGACTGAGAAGGGTCAGAGAGGAGGGAGGTCAAGGGTGGTCCAGAGCGTCCCATGCAGTAGAAGAGTACAGGCAAACTTTACTATGCCAGAGGCTGGTGGGGATTTGCTGATGCTCCAGAGTCCACCAAACGGCAGAGGGAGACCCAGGTTTGATCCCTGGGTCGGGAAGATACCCTGGAGAAGGAAATGGCAACCCACTCCAGTATTCTTCCCTAGAGAATTCCATGGACAGAAGAGCCTGGCGGGCTACAATTTATAGCAGCACAGAGTCTGACATGATTGAGCAACTAACACTTTTGCTTTCACCTTGAGCACCACTGAAAGCCTAAGTTCATTAAGACGGAACTGGGTTCAAGTCTTGGACTGTACAGCTGTGTGGCCTCATTCAAAGTACTTAATTTTTCCAGCCACAAGATGGGATTGAATATAAGACCAGCTTCGTGGGGCTGTTGTGAGGATGGACTGGCTTACTGCAGTTAGGCCACTTTGCATGGATCTTGGCACTTACTGACACTCGATACAAATGGAAGTGTTAGTATCTGCTGTCCTTTCAATGCCCTGGGCCTCCATTCCTTCACTTACAAAAATGAAATCGCCATTTCCCTCTTGCTATTTAAGGAATCCAGAAATAAATGAGACAATTGAGTTGTATCTGACTTAGAACTAAAGGCAAATGTTCATCAAAAGATTAAATATAGGGTTACTCGCAATTATACCCCTAAGAATATACCCAAGAGAAATGAAAAATACGTCCACACAAAAACCCATACACTAATGTCCATAGCATTTGTTCATACTCATAGCATGAACGTTCATGTTCACTGTAGGCAAAAGAGTAGAAACGACCCATCAACTAATAGAGGGTTTCACTGATGGTCCAATGGCTAAGATTCTGTGCTCCCAGTGCAGGGCGCCTGGGTTCAGTCCCTGGTCAGGGAACTAGATCCCACGTGCCTCAACTAAAGAGTTTGCATGGCGCAACTAAGATCCGGTACAGCCAAATAAATAAATAAATATTTTTTAAAAAAATATACAAAAAGCAATGAGGACAGGATCACTTAAACCAATAAACAGCAAAAAAGCTTTCAGCCAGGAAAAAAAATTCAGATACATAGAAAAGTGACAAGACGAGAATCATGAACCCCGATACACCCACCTTGTAGATTTATTCATTATTAACATGTTGCTACATCCGACCATCCCAGGAATTGGCAAGAGCTGTCATTAGCTGTCCTGCAGGATATCTGCCTGTCTCACCCTCTCCTGGGGAGCATTCACTTTCTGCAGACCCCTCCCTCCTCCCTAACGCACCCAAACCTACCTTCTTCTCCACCTGCCACCGACCTCATACCTGAACTTCGAAGCCATCCGCCCTTTATTTTTAGTCCTGATTTTACCCTAACTGGGGCAGCTGGGATCCTAAAGGAAATCAGTCCTGAATATTCATCGGAAGGATAATTCTGAAGCTGATACTCCAATAATTTGGCCACTTCATGTGAAGAACTGACTCATTTGAAAAGACCCTGATGCTGGGAAAGATTGGAGGCAGGAGGAGAAGGGGACAACAGAGGATGAGATGGTTGGATGGCATCACCAACTTGATGGACATGAGTTTGAGTAAGCTCCGAGAGTTGGTGATGGACAGGGAAGCCTGGCGTGCTGTAATCCATGGGTTTGCAAAGAGTTGGACACAACTGAGCGACTGAACTGAAGTGAACTGGGGCAGCTGGAGTGCCTCAGGGCCAGCACACCTTCGGCCATGGGTGCCTTTCAGCCCCTGCCATTAGGTCATCCTGCCTCTAGACGAACCCCTGTAGGCCTTCAACTGGGTGGCCCATGGGATTCCAGATAACTTTCCTGTTTGCTTCCCAGGTTGTGCAGAAAATAGCCCATAGTGGGGAAAATCAGAGCACCTCCATCCTCTCTAAACTACTGCCCTCTGCTGGCAAAACGGTGACACACGTGGGGAAGCAGCTTCCTCCGTGGCCTGTCCTTCCTGACTTGGAGCCTGTATTATAGAACAAGGGGGCCAGGGTAGTGTTTGGCCTTCTTTGTTTAGTTCTCTTAGGCCAGAGCTAAAATTGGGCCCGATTCTGACGCTGAGACCCAAAGGAAAGGTGACCATCTTAAGTATCGAGCTTGATGCATTTTCACAGACCTCACTCAAGACACAGAGCGTGACCTCTTCTCCCCAGCAGCCTCCCTGTGCCCTCGTCCACTCACTGTCACCCCGCAGGAGGAAGCCACCAGTCCAGCTTCTATGAATAGATTCATCTTGCCTGTTTTTGTATCTTCTGTTACAGGTTGGAGGCAACTGGAGTGAACTGAGTACAGCTGTGTAATCTAACACTCCAGGTAAGGAGGGTTACCTGGAGGGTTCGGCTCATTGGAGCAGAGCCTGAGCCCCTGTGGGTGCCTCTCTCCTCCCACAGTCCTCCGCATCCTCCTTACCACCCGGCCTCCACCCACCAGGCTGACGCACACTGGCTTGAAAGCCTCAAACACAATCTTGTGATCATCCCGAGAGACACAACTGACAGCACTGAGGGCCTCCTTTGCACCAGGTACCATGCTAAGCTCTTTTGGCCACAACACACGGCTTGTGGGGTCTTAGTTGCCTGACTAGGGATCGAACCTTGGCCCCCTGCCTTGGAAGATCAGTCTTTTTTTTTTTTTTAAGATGTATTTATTTTTTTGGTAAATTTTTTGGCTGTGGTGGGTCTTCATGCACAAAATTTCTCCAGTTTTGGGGAATGGGGGCTACTGTTCGTTGTGGTGCTCAGGCTTCTCTTGTCGTGGAGCGTGGGCTCTAGGCATGCAGGCTGCAGCTTCCTGGCTCAGGAGCGCTGGCTGAGTAGTTGTGACGCACTGGTTTTGTTGCTCCACAGCATGTGGATTCTTCCCAGACCAGGGATCGAACTGATGTTCCTTGCATTGCAAGGCAGATTCTTAGCCACCAGACCACCAGGGAAGTCCCCAGACTAAGCTCTTTATGCACATTCCTCCCTCCATCCTCGCAGGGATCCTGTGCGGATCCTCAACTTTACTTAAGTTGAGCAGAGAGGTGGTGTACTCGGAGTTTCGGAGCCAGTGGCCAACAGACCCAGCTCCTGTGGCTCTAGGCTGATCCCCCAGCACCCTTGCCTCCCTCCACAGGTAATGAGAGCCAGCACGAAGGGGCGAGAGAGGAAGCCGTCAGACGCAGGCCCCTGGTTTGCACAGGACAGGAGGGGAACCTGCCACCCCTGTGGGAGCTACACTGTTGGGTGATTGATTTGTTTGAATCGTTGCCGGTTCCCAGACCTTTGACACAGATAAGAACAGGGTGCAGCATGATGCACTCCCACAAACCAAACATGCCAATGGGCCCACCTCCCAGCGACCTGACTTGCACTCCCTTCCAAACACAAGGTCACCCTGGGGTCACCATGCTCCTGATTTGTAGCAGCAAAGATTAGCTTTCTTCCTTTCTGTAGTTTTTATAGAAATGGATTCATGTAGTATGAACTCTTGACTGTGGCTTCTGTGGCCCAGTCTTGCACCCGTGAGTCATCCATATTGCTGTACACAGTTGTCAGTGGTCATTCTCACAGTCATGCGATGCTCCATTGCGTGAATAGACCCAAGTTTCTCTGTTTTGCTGCTCACGGGCATCCAGGTAATTCCCAGGTGGGAATTTTTGGCTATTCTCATAGTGCTGTCACAAGCTTTCCAGTGCATGGCATGAGCGTAATTCTGTCAGGTGCCCAGGGAAGGGGAGAGGCTGGCTCATAGGGCGCTCCTTTGTTCAGCTTTGTAGATCCTGGCACAAGGTTTCCCAAAGTCCTGCCAGCGCACACTCCCCCAGAGCATCAGGGCTCTGCTGCTCATATCCTCGAGAACACTTGGTATTGCTAGACCTTCGAATCTAAATGCTAAAGATCCTAAATGGACACATGAATGATTTCAATGTTAACATCTATTTTGTTACATTTCTGTCATTAATATGGCCCATGGGAGCTAACAGCTCTTTTTCACATGTCATCCGCTTTGCATCTGTCATCCAGTTTAGCAAGCACCCACCTGTCTACTCTAGTAGTGGGTGTGCATGTGTGCTCAGTCGTGTCCCACTCTTTGCCATCCCATGGACTATACCCCATCAGGCTCCTCTGTCCATGGAACTTCCCAGACAAGAATATGGAGCAAATTGCCATTTCCTCCTTCAGGGGATCTTCTTGACCCAGGGATCGAACCCACATCTCTTATGTCTCTTGAACTGGCAGGCAAACTCTTTACCACTAGCGCTCTGGGCCTCAGTTTCTTTATCTGTCGAATAGCTAGCTGGCCATTTGTCGAAAACCATGCTAGGCATTTAATAAATACCATTTGATTCCTTTAGTAACCCTTCTTTTATATTGCTGTTCCACTGCCCAGCCCCAACCCCATCCACTGGACGGATGAGGAAACCAAGGCTCAAACCCAGAGGGAAGTTAAAGGCTCACCCAAGTTCACCTGGCCATCTGACTCCCTGATTCATCCCCTGTGCTGATCCCAGGCTAAGACACAGAGAACAGGCCCTGGTGCAAGGAAGTGACTACTCATTTTTATGACCAGGGAAGCTCACAGGGCAGATCTAGAGTTCAGTCCTCTGATTGCCAACCTTCTGATCCAGTGGCTCCTCTATCACACTGTGTCCCAGTCCCTCTCCTCAAGGGTTTGGTCTCTGGCAATGAAGAGAGTTGGGAGAGCAAGAATAGAAGCCTTAAGAAGATAACAGCAAATTACTGATGCTTGATTAAAGGGGACAAGAGCTGGTTTTACTAGAAGGAAGAAATGGCAACCCACTCCAGTACTCTTGCCTGGAGAATCCCATGGACAAAGGAGCCTGGTAGGCTACAGACTAAGGGGTCTCGAAGAGTCGGACACGACTGAGCAACTTCAGTTTCAGTTTCTTTTCCGGTGTTTGGAGTCCGCCTGCCAATGCAGGGGACAAAGGTTTGATCCCTGGCCCAGGAAGATCCCACAGGCTGCAGAGCAACTAAGCCACGCACCACAACTACTGAACCCTTGCACCGGAACTAGAGAGTCTGTGGTGCTGGAAAGATCCCGCGTGACACAACAAACAGCTAAAGTCCCCCAACTAAGACCCACTGAGCCAAATAAATAAAAATATTATAAAAGAAGACATACAGATGGCTAACAACATGCATGTGGAAAGATGCTCAACATCCCTAATTGTTGTTGTTCAGTAGCCAAGTCCTATCTGACTCTCTGAGACCCCATGAACAGCAGCAAGCCAGGCTTTCCTGTCCTTCACTATCTCCCTGAGTTTGCTCATTAGGGAAATACAAAGTCAAAACTGCGATGAGATATTACCTCTCATGTATTAGAATGGCTGGGCTTCCCAGGTGGCTCTAGTGGTAAAGAACCCGCCTGCTAACGCAGGAGACACAGGAGATGTACTTTCGATCCCTGGGTTGGGAACATGCCCTGGAGGGAAAGCATGACAACCCACTCCAGTATTCCTGCCTGGAGAATCCCATGGAGAGAGGAGCCTGGCAGGCTGCAGTCCATGGGGTCGCAAAGAGTCGGGGATGACTGAAGCGACTCAGCAGCAGCAGCACTAGAATGGTTATAATCAGAAAAGCAGAAAATGGCATGTTGTGGTGTGGATGCAGAGAAATCGGAACCTTTGTGTATTGCTGCTGGGGATGTAAGATGATGCACCGCAGTATGGCAGTTCCTCAAAAAATCAGCCATGCAATTACTATATGACTCAGCACCTCCGTTTTTGGGTATATACCCAAGAGAAGTGACAGCAGAAACTTAAACAGGTATTTCAAATACACCTATGGTCACAGAAGCATTAATCACCATAGCCAAAATGTGGAAACAGCCCAAGTGTCTGTTGTCCATCAGGGGATGGGTGGATAAGCAATGCGTGGCTTACATATACGGTGGAATATTATTCAGCCTTAAGAAGGAAGGACGGTGTTCCCTGGTGGCTCCGTGGTAAAGAATCCACCTGCCAATGCAGGAGATACAGGTTCGATCCCTGATCCAAGAAGACTCCAAATGCCTTAGAGCAACTCAGCCTGTGCACCACAACTATCAAGCCCGTGTTCTAGAGCCCTCAACTTCTGGGCCCACGTGCCTCAACTGCTGAAGCCCGCGGGTCCCAGAGCCTGTGCTCCACAACAAGAGAAGCCACCCCAATGAGAAGTCCACGTCCCATGGCGATGGGAGCCGCCCCCGCTCGCCACAGCTAGAGCAAAGCTTGTGAAGCAACGCAGACCCAGCACAGCCAGAAATTAATTCATTCATTAATTTTTAAAAAAGAAGGAAGGAAATTCTGACACATGCTACCGTCTGGATAAACCTTGAGGACTTTATTATGCTCAGTGAAACAAGCCAGTGACAAAAGAACAGATACTGTATGAAGTACCTCAATTCCTCAAACTGACAGATACAGAAAGTAAAAGGGTAGTTGCCAGGGCCTGGAGAAGAAAGGATGAGGAGTTACTTGATTGTTTACTGGGGGTAGAGTTACATTTGGGGGGACGAGAAAAGTTCTAGAGATGAATGATGGTAATGATGGTTACACGACAGTGTGAAGGTACTTAATGCCACTGAAAGTGAAAGTCGTTCAGTCGTGTCGGACTCTTTGTGACCCCATGGACGATACAGTCCGTGGAATTCTGCAGGCAAGAATACCGGAGCACATAGCCATTCCCTTCTCCAGGGGATCTTCCCAACCCAGGGATTGAACCCAGGTCTCCTACATTGCAGGGGGATTCTTTACCAGCTGAGCCACCAGGGAACTGTGTACTTAAAATGCTAAGTTTAATGTTATGTGTATTTTATAACAATTGAAAAAAAAAGAAAAAATTAATGTGCTGTAATCAGAGAACAGAGAGAGCTGCTACGTGTGGAGGCCAAAGAGGTAAGGATAGGGAGAACTCCCTGGCGGTTTAGTGATTAGGACTAACCACGCTTCTACTGCAGGGGGCACAGGTTCGATCCCTGGTGGGGGGACTAAGATCCCTCATGCCACGTGGTGTGGCAAAAAGAAAAGACCCTTGAATCCAGCCTTGAACCCTGTGGACCAGTGGTCCCCAACCTTTTTAGCACCAGGGACCAGTTTCATGGAAAGACAATTTTTCCATGGACGGGGTAGTAGGTCAGGGATGGTTTGGGGCTGATTCAAGCATTACATTTATTTTACACTTTATTTCTGTCATTATTACTTCAGCTCCACCTCAGATCATCAGGCATGAGATCCTGGAGGTCGAGGGGACCGTGTCAAGTGCTTTGGTCTTTGTCCTAAATGTAGGACTGCAGGGCTGGCCACGAACAAGGAGGGAAGTGGATGGAACTGGGAGATATTGAGGAAGGAACGTCAGCAGGGCTTGATGAAGGACGTGAGCTGGATGGCTGGCGGGGTGCTGGGAGGGGATTGCATCTGGAAGGCCTCTGGGCTCCTGTCTCACATCCTGGGAAGCCTCTCTGCGGTATTGCTAAGAGAGCTGGACTGTGCCTTGTCCAAGCCCCAGTGCACAAATGTGCACTCATATTTTACCTCCCCCAAGCAGATACGTGGACCCTGCAGCCCCTGCTCCCTGCTCGACACGCTTTTCTGCATCAGGGCATCCTGAGACCCAGCAAGTGCAGGCTTGGATCGGCTGTGGCCTCCCCTGGACACCCAGCTGCCCCTCACCACCAGGTTCCACTTGTAGTTTCCTTATGTTCAGCCAGCCTCACAAATGAGCACTTAAGACCAGTTGGAGGTTCTTAGTTGCAAGCAACAGAAACTGACGCACATTACGTAAGCAGAAAAAGGTTTGATTGGAAGGTCACGGTCACTTATGAACCTATGTTCCTGGCTGGGAACCCAGCTTGAATGAGAACCAGGAAGCTGGGCCTGGCCAAAATGCCACCCCAGACAGCCTGGCGAGGGAGCTCAGCTTGCCATTACCCGGTGACCCAGCCACTGGACCTTCACCTACAGTGCAGTGTCCCTGAACAGAATCCCTTGCCCTGTCCATTGGCCCTTCATCCTGGTGAGATGAGGAGGAGATGAGAAAGCTGAGGCTCAGGGAGGTGAGTGGCCTCCCAACATGGTTAGGAGGGGCGGAGTCACTGCAATCCCACAGACCATCCCAGATCAGTGCTTTGCCCACAGCTTCCTGTAGGTTAGGCCGGAGCCGATTTACAGTGAAAGAGGTTTTTTAAAACATTGGGATCGTGGACTTCCCTGGTGGTCCAGTGGGAAAGAATCTGCCTGCCAATGCAGGGGACGTGGGTTCAATCCCTGGTCCAGGAAGATTCCACATGCTGAGGGGCAACTAAGCCCGTGTACCACAACTACTGAAGCCCACAGCACCTAGAGCCTGTGCTCCATGGGCAGTGAGAAGCCAGGGCATAGCAACTAGAGAAAGCCTGCGGGCAGCAATGAACACCCAGTGCAGCAAAAATTTTTAAAAATAAGTAAATATTAAATGAAATATTGGTATCAAAATTCAGAACCAGAGACAGCAGTTGCCTTGTTGATTTCTCCCATCTAACTACAAAGTCGACCTCAGTGAGTGGAGTGGAATCTCCAGTGCTTTTTTTTTTCTTTTGCTGCACCCTGCGACTTGCAGGATCTCAATTTTTTTTACCAGGGGCTGAACCTGGGCCATGGCAGTGAAAGCCCTGAATCCTAATCACTAAGCCACCAGGGAAGTCCCAGACCTTCAGCTTCTGAGCAGGGGGCAGCTCGCCTGCACCTGTCCTGAGATCCCCCACCTTCCTCCCACCCCTAATAAACAGAATGTCCAGATATCCAGCAGCCAGAAAGTGCAGACATTCACCACAAGCTCTAATCCTCCACCAGTGACCCAAGTCTTTCCTCCTTTGGGTTCTTTCCAGAGCAAGAGAGGAAAGGAACATTATAGATAAGACTAGTTACCATTCTTATCTGTTTATCCAGTGAGAAAAATGGTTTGTCTGGGCAAAGCAGAAGAACGAAACTTTACAGAACTGATTTAATCATTGACCTCAATTTATTTGGGAGGCAAAAAATGTTCCTGTTTGATTCCAATCATATTGACTGGCTTCTGGCTCTGACCAGCCACTCAGAGAATGTCTCAGTGAGAAGTCTGTACCAAAATTGTCTGAGTTCGGGTTCTGCCACCAAAACTGAGTGGTGCCAGCTCACAGCGGCTATCTGCTGACCTAAGGGTAGTGTCCCTCTCGGGTAGGGTCCCTGGGGACAGCAGACCCTCCAGGAAGCTGAGAGCACCCTGTGAAGTGGCCTCTTCCCCACCAGCAGCCATGTCTTCGAGTCTTTCATTTTTAAAACAAATGTTATATTTTCAGACCAAAAATGACACGATTTTTAAAACATTTTATTGACGTATAGTTGATCTACAATGTTGTGCTGATTTCTGCAGTACAGCAAAGTGATTTGGTTATACATATGCATAGTGTTCTTTTTCGTGTTCTTTTCCATTCTGGTTTATCACAGGATGTCGAGTATAGTTCCCTGTGGTCTACAGTAGGACTTGTTTATCCATCCTATATAGAGCAGTTTGCATCTGCTAATCCCAAACGCCCAGTCCTTCCCTCCGCCACCACCCTCTTTGAAAACCACCAGTCTGTTGCCTATGTCTGTGAGTCTGTCTGTTTTGTCAATAAGTTCAGTTGTGTCATATTTTAGATTCCACCTATGAGTGATATCATATGGTATTTAACTTACTTCACTTAGTATGATAATCTCTAGGTCCATCCATGTTGTTGCAAATGGCATTATTTCATTCTTTTGGGACTGAGTAATATTCCATTGTATATATGTACTTCAGCGTGTCCATCCATCCATCTTTCAATGGACATTTAGGCTGTTTCCTTGTCTTGACTGTTGTGAATAGTGTTGCTATGAGCATAGGGGTGCATGTATCTTTTCAGATTATAGTTTTGTCCAGACATATGCCCAGGAGCGGAATTGCTGGATCATTTGGCAACTTTATTTTTCATTTTTTGAGGAACCTCCGCGCTGTTTGCCAAGTGGCTGTATCAGCTTACATTCCCACCAGCAGTGTATGAGAGTTCTATTTTCTCCACACCCTCTTCATTTATTATTTGTAGACTTTTTGATGTTAGCCGTTTTGTCCAGTGTGGTACGTCATTGTGGTTTTAATTTAGAATTATCTGATAATTAGCAATGTTGAGCATCTTTTCATTGTGCCTAGTGGACATTTGTACGTCTTCTTTGGAAAAATGTCTATTTAGGTATTCTGCCCATTTTTCACTTGGGTTGGTTTTTTGTTCTTGAGTTGTGTAAGCTGTTTGTATGTTTTGGAAATTAAGCCGTTGTCGGTTGCATCATTTTCAGATATTTTCTCCCAGTCCATAGGTTGTCTTTTCCTTTTGTTTATGGTTTCCTTTGCTGTGCAAAATTTTTTAAGTTTGATTAGGTCCCATTTGTATATTTTTGTTTTTATTTCTATTGCTTTGGGAGACTGATCTAAGAAAACATTGCTGTGATTTATGTCAGAGAATGTTTTGCCCATGTTCTCTTCTAGGAATCTTATGGTGAATGACATGATTTTTATTTTATTTTCAATATTCATTATTTATTTGGCTGCGCCAGGTCTTAGTTGCAGCATGCAGGATCTTTGATCTCTGTTCTGGCTTGCAGGATCTTTAGTTGTAGTACGGGAGTTTTAGTTACAGCAGGTGAACTCTTAGGTGGGCTTGTCTGAATAATTTCACGGGCTGGTAGGGAATTGAGGACCCTCAGGTTGAGGGTGGGCTGGAGTGCAGCTGGTCTGACTCAAGGGGGATCTATCACGGTGAGGGGGTGCTTTCCTGCTGAGTGGAGATATGTCTGATGAGAGCAGGGGAAACCAAGGGAGCCTGTAAGACCAAGGATGTCAAGGTAAGTAGCACCTGAACTGTTAGTCTACGGGGAGTTCCCTGGTGGTCCAGTGGTTAGGATTCGGTGCTTTCACTGCCATGGCCCAGGTTCAATCCCTGGTTGGAGGACTGAGATCCCATCAGCTGCACACATGGCCAAAATAAATAGAAATCTTGGTCTAACCTCACAGTGGGGACCCTTGGGGCATCTCACAGGAGGGCTAAGGCAGAAGGACTTGTTCTGGGACTCAGCCCTTGTCGGGCGATGTGGGGAGTGTTGTGATTGCATTGGGGTGGGCTGGTGTGGTTGGGAAGCAGGGAGTTCTGTGACTGGTGTTCTAACCAGTCTTACTGTGAAGGCTGGAGGAACAAAGCCAGTCTAACGGTCTAACTGGTCAAGAAGCGGCCACTCGGCTCAGCCAGGACAGGGGCCGTGTGGTTGTTCCCGAGCCCAAGCTCTTTCTGCTCAGTAAATCAGGAGCTGAGTTGTTGGAACGAGGAATGATGACTTAAATTGGAAACCTAGCAGACAGAGGGCCTTCCCAGGTGGTGCCAGTGCTGTAGAACCTGCCTGCCAATGCGGGAGACATAAGAGACGCAGGTTTGATCCCTGGGTCGCGAAGATGCTGGAGGAGGGCATGGCAACCCGCTCCAGTGTTCTTGCCTTAGAGAATCCCATGGACAGAGGAGCCTGATGGGCTATAGCCCATAGGGTTGCAAAGCGCTGGACACAACTGAGCGAATGAGCACATGCAGCAGACTGAGAAGATGGCAGACTGGTGTCTCAAAAACACCATCTTCCCTCAGTGGAAATCCGGCTCCTGTTATATACAGGAGGGGGTGGGGCCCACTGTGGCACCAGCCAGTGGCTGAGCAGGACCACTAATGGCTGCTGGTGGACAGTTGCTCAATATCGAGTAGCTTACTTGGGGGAGGGGCCCACTGCAGCACCAACCAATGGCTGAGCAGGCTGCTAGGGTGGCTCAAGCCTGGTGGATATTACACCCTGAGCAGAAAGGTGCTGCACCAAAAAGAGGCCAGGTCTGAAGAAGTACCAGCCAGATATCGTGGTGGCCACTCGGAGGCAGCTGAACCCACCATTACTGGGACCTCTGTCTGAGGTGGCAGGCGCCATGGGCTCAGCCCGCTGCTGGCTTCAAGGATCAGTTCTTGACTGATGAGGTGGCCTGGGAGCTGGAGTCCCCAGAGTGCAGCTCCTGCCTGCCTGTTTATGCAGTGTGTGGAGCGGGGGGAGGCCCGGTGGGCTGGGCGAGGCCGGCCCTGTGAGGAGAGGTTCAGTGGAGTGGCCCCTGGCTTAAGGGCATGTGGCCCCTGCCATCGAGGGAGGAGGCCTCCCTCCGGTTGGGACCGGGGAGGCCGCTGTTACACATGGTCATGTTTGTAGTTTAGACGACGTTCTGTTCTTGGCTGAGTTCAGGCATGACCGGGACTGGTCTTGTTAGGTCTTGAGCTCATCACGGGGCACAGCAGCCTTGTCAGTCAGGGCTCCTGGGAAGTTACCATCACAGGAGTGAACTCCTGCCTAGCAGGGTCAGTTCCCTGTCCAAGCTGCCTCTCTCCTCTTTTGCACCCCCTTGTAGCTGAGGGTGGCTGGAGTCAACCCCAGGATGCTCATCTCAGTATCTAGAGAGAAGCGTGCGGGGCAGGATGTCATTAGCTGGACTGTGTGTGGTTAGACCTCCCGCTTTCGTACACGTGAGTTGTCCGGTCCTCTCACTGAGCAGGCCCTGCACTTCAGGCTTTGGACAGCGGACATCACCCGCCACAATGCAAGTGGTTGTCAGAAACAAAATGGGCCATGGTTCTAGTACCAGATCCTGAAGATAGAGACCTTGATTGCCAAACCCAGACCATGAAAACCACCCCAGAGTCAGACTGGTCTTTCCCTAGAGACTCCATTGACTTTTTTTTGGAGGCCCATCATGAACTGCATACTTGATCGATGGTTTATGTGAAATTTACACTGATGCTACAAAAAGTGTCTGCTCCAACATGAATTCTCTTCAGTTACACAAGGAGAAATTCAGGGCTTGCTTCGGTATCTGCTAGTGAACTGACATTTACTCAGTTTGTTGGGCTCCCAGAGCAGGAACCTAGGGTTTCCTAACTCCAAGGAGGAGTCCTGATTCTAGAGGCTTCTGAGAAGTGAGCTGCTTCTCTGTCACCCCCCTGCCTGCTTCCCAGAAGGGGTCATTGGCTCTTACATAACTGAAGGACTTGAATTAAGTCAGCCTGGGGACTTCCCTGGAGGTCCAGTGGTTAAGAATCTGCCTCCCAAAGCAGGGGACACAGGTTCCATCCCAGGTCAGGGAACCGAGATCCCACATGCCACAAGGGCAACTAAGCCCGCCCGCCACAACTACCAAACCTCCGCATCTCAACTGGAGAGAAGCCCCAAGCGACTTAGCATGCACAGCGTATTTATAAAAGATGGCCCATGGGTCTGTCGGAACATTCCTCAGTGACTAACTGAGCAGCTACTCTGCCCACCCTAGGCTCTCGGAAGCTCACCCACTCGCCCATGTTCTCTGGTGTCCTAGCAACTGGAAAGTGATCTGAGCTCCGACCAGGGCAGAAGCCATTCTCTCCCTGACCACTGTGTCTTGCAGGCTCCCCAGGAGCCTGAGGACCTGTCCGTGCCACCCAAGGGCCCACTGAAAGCCACCACTTGTCCCCACGCACGCCCAGAAGGCCGACTGGGGACAGCCCATGACCCTGGCAAAATGAGCTTCTCGCTCAAGTTCTCGGAGCTGGTCAACATCGCCATCCCGCAGTGCGGGGTGGTGAACTTCAAGGCCCTGCACTTCCTGCTCCACGGCATCCTGGAGCACATCCACATGGCGGAGCTCGAGAAGGACCTCTCAGGGGATGAGGACTTCCTCCAAGCCTCTGTGTCAGTCACATTCCCGCCACGGGAAGGGGACGCCCAACCCACCCTCAGCCCCCTGAAGAGGCTCGGCAACATCTTCGACCACCTGGTGAGCCGCGTGGACATGCTGGAGAGCCAGCTGGCCGTGCTGAGGGACATGCCGTCCACCGCCCAGCTGCTGGAGAGCAGCCAGGGCACCAGGCAGCCTGCCCAGGAGCTGTGGAACCTGATCAGGCTCCGGAAGAAGGTGGAGGGCAACGAGGAGGCTGTGGCCAAGGTAAGCCACCCAGCCTCCAGACATGGCCCTTCACCTTGACTCTCCTGCCCGGCATTCACCGCTACCCACCCCCCACCCCCCCCACCCCCCCCACCCCGATGAGAGGCCCTTCCCTTAAACGGGGAGGGATTCGGCTTTGGACTCAGGTGGAACCTGAGTTTGCAACCTGAGTGGCCAGGTTTGCATCCTTCATCAGCGTAGAGGTAAGAAGGCCACAGTGTCTGGAGGGGGCACATACACAGAGACAGAAAGCTGAAAAAAAAAAAAAAGAAAGCTGATGAGTGGCTGCCAGGGGCTGGAGGGAGCGGGGGGTGGGAGGGACTGCCTAGTGGTTACGGGGCTTGCTTTCAGGGGTGATGACGAGGTTTTGGAACCACATAGAGCTGATGATTGTACCGCATTGTCAATGCTTTAAATGCATTCACTGAACCATACACTTTCAAACAGTATGTTATGTGAATCTCACCTCAGTGGAAAAAAAAAATAAAATAATCAAAGACCTATAGGATCTGCAGGTGAAGAAACTAGTGTTAGTTGCTCAGTCATATCTGACTCTTTGTGACCCCATGGACTGTAGCCCCCAGGCTCCTCTGTCCACAGGATTCTCCAGGCAAGAATACTGGAGTGGGTTGCCATTTCCTTCTCTGGGGATCTTTCCAACCCAGGGATCAAACCCTGGTCTCCACAATCACTGGCAGATTCTTTACCATCTGAGCCCCCTGGGAATCATAGGACCTACAGGCGAGGAAACTGACAGCCAGAAACGTTCATGGATTGGCTGAGGGTGCAGAGCCCATGACGGTGGAACAGGCAGTGAGCCGAGGCCTCCTGTTTCAGGACCCACCTTGGACCACTCGCTCGCCTGCCCCCCATGCCGCACAGTTATCCATCTGGAGCTGCAGCCTCAGGGAAGAGTTGGATCTTGGGGAATAAATACCCTGGCTCCTCTCTCCTGCCTTCCTCCCATGGCCACACAGTAGGGCCAGAAGTCAGAGCACCCCGGGGTGTGGAGGGCACAGCCTGCCAGCAGCTCCTGGGGGCACTGAGTGGGGGCAGAGGATGGGCGTGCGGGGGCGCCAGAGGACATCCATCACACGGAGGGACCATTTCACGACGTCTTAGGTTAACTCTCTTGTGTTTAAATTTATTTTTATTTTTAAAATATTTTTATTTGTTTGGTTGCTCGGGTCTTAGTTGCGGCATGTGGGATCTAGTCCCCTGTGACCCAGAGATGGAACCTGGGCCCCCTGCATAGGGAGCATGGAGTCTTAGCCACTGGACCACCAGGGAACTCCCCAACACTCTTCTTTTTTAAATTGAGGTGCAAGTCACATAGCATAAAGCGAACAACCGCATGGCATTTTGGCTCATTGATAATGTAATACGAGCACCACCCCTGTCCCCTTCTAAACCGTTTCCGTGGCTCCAAAAGGAACCCTGTGTCCATGTCACTCCCCACCCCACCCCCTGACAAGACCCAACTGCTCTCTGGCTCTGAAGATTTACCATATCTGGGCATTTTGCATAAATGGAATCGTGCAATATGTGGCCTTTTATGTCTGGCTTCTCTCTCTGAGCACCAGATTTCCCAGGTTCACCCACATTGTAGCCTGGGTCTGTGCTTCACCCCCTTTTATGGCTGAATAGTATTTTGTTGTAGGGACAGACAACATCGGGTTTAACCACTCAGCTGTTGACGGGCATTTGGGTTGAGACTCTTTTTAAACAAAGGAGTGTATTCTTTGAAGGACGCAGGGGTTTCTCAGCAGCAGCAAAAAAGGAAGAAAGTAGGTGGGCGGGCCTGATAGGGTGAAAGCCTTCACTTCAACCTGCATCTTGAATATGGCTTTAACCTGTCTCAGCTTCCAGCCGCCAGTCTCCAGGTTTTCTGATTATAATTTTTAGGTAAGAGAATGAGACAGCATACCTGGGGTCAGGCGTCCACGCCTAGCCGGACAGGCAGGGTGGTACCTAAGAATTAGAGCCCCCTGGGGCCTGTTCCCGCTGCCTCGACTAGCAGGCACCCCAGACGGTATCCACACACAGGGGCCACCAGGCTTTACGTCTAAGCTGAGAAAGGTGGGAGCCCCGGTGCCAGGGTTTTGTAGAGATATCAGACAAGCCTAACTCCCTTCCTAGAACCCAGAGTCACTGGGCCACAAGAAGGACAGGCCAGAGTCTACCAGTCTGACTTTGCTGGGTCTCATGCCCCTTCTCTTAATTTCCCTTTCGCCCTAGCTCCCCGACTGGGCCCATCCCCGGGGGAGTGATCTTGAGAATAAGAGCTCACTGCGTGCCAGGTGAGCCGGGCGCTACATCTGTTCCTCCGTCAATCTTCTTAGTGACTCTTAAGGGGCAGGTGCTGTCATTATCCCAAGCTTACACATGAGGAAACAGAGGTGCAGAGAGGTCAGGGTTAGAAAACAGGGAGCCAGACTCAGCCTGTGCTGAGTGGGCAAGCGGAAGGCATAGGAATGTGGACGCTGAGATGCCCCGCCACTTATCACCCGGAAGGGTGAGGGGCGGCCGTGGCTTCCTCCTTCCAAGATTGTTACAACAATTAAGCAAGATAAAGCGTGGGAACTGCTCAGCACAGAGCTGGATGTCTGTTCTGGCCAAGGTGGCCTGATGAGATGAGGGGCAAAGCGGCACAGTGTGAACCGTAAATCCCTGTGCTCAGCGAGAGCCTCTGGGCACAGAGGACTGCACTGTGCATGATTCTGTTCACAGGCAATCTGCCCAGAATAGGCCCGTCCATAGTGACAGAAAGTGGCGGTTGCCAGGGGCTGGGGGTTGAGTCCTGGTGGGAACGGGCTTTCTTTTGGAGGTGATGAAAATGTTCTGGAACACTAAACAGTGGTGATGGTCATACACACGTGAATGTGCCGATCGCCGCCAAGCTATGCACTTTAGTATTGCTTTGTGTGTTTTACCACATGCACAAAAAGCAGGGGTTGGCAGAAGCAATTAAAAGAAAGAAAAAAAAAATCATCTAACCCATATGCTGTCTCCAAGAGACACACTTTGATTCAAAGACAAACAGGTTGGAAATAAAAGGATAGAAAAAGACATTGCACACGAGTAACAGCCAGAAGAGAGCCAGAGTGACTGTACTAACCACAGACAGATAGACCTTAAGACAAGAATTGTTACTAGACACACAGCAGGCTGCAGGGGTGGCTGAGAGCAGGTTACGCAGGCCGTGGAGCTGGATGGTGTCTGAGGTGTCAGCCCCTCCAGAGCAGCCTGCCTTGATGGATGAAGGCTTTTAGAAATCACGATTACCCGGAATGTCCCAGCCAGCTCACACAGTGGACTGGTGGACAGGTTCGGAACTGGTCACGCCGCCCTCAGAGGACTGCTTGTACACCTAGGAATATCCCCACCACCGTTACAGAATGTCACCAAGTCCCAGCCTGGCTGAGGATGCTGGGGTTACCACGGTGACCCATTGTTAGGGTTGCCATGGTAGCTGGTTCTAGTGCGGTACAGGCTGTTTAGCTAAGAGTCTGCAACCTACCCCCACCATCCCCCCCACCTCCGCCTGCATCAGTCAGTCTGGCAGACCAAATGCCACCCTTTATGGGGAAAGACAAGCCTGCCAGCCCCAGCATCCATCCCAGACAGGGTGAATGGTGTCCTGGAGACTAAGGCAGGCACCCAGGGGACGTCTGGAGAGATGGCTTGGAAGGACCTACAGGCATGGCATGAGGGTTGGTGCTCCTGGTCAGCACACTGCCGGGTTTGGGCGCTCAGGGACGGGACAGCAGGGCCTCACTAAGCAGGCTTAGATTGCCGTTTCTAACCCTCAGCATGGTTGACATCTGGGGCCAGAGGCTTCTCTGTGGTGGAGAGTGTCCCGTGCACTGAGGACACTAAGCATCCTTGGCCTCCAGCCACTAGAGGACAGGGCACCCCTTAGTCATGACAACCAGAAATGTCTCCAGACTTGGCCAAATGCCCGCTGGGGGCCAGGCTGCCCCATTGAGAACTGCTGAGTTAGAAAGCATGGGCTCCTGGCTCATGTACATCGTCTCCATAACTTCCATGGGGGTGCCAACCCAGACTTTGAGCGCCAGGGAGTCTTCCAGAATCACAGGTTCCCAGGCAGCCCTGACCAGGAGCTCTAGAAAGTTGTTCAGAAGACCCTGCCTGTCTCCTTGAGGCCTCGGTTATCTCATCTGTGATGATAACTCCTGCTGGCCAGCCGCCACCGGCCTCACGGGGGAAAATGAAGGACCATTGTTTGTTATTTAATATTAAGATTGTTCGGGCTCACCCTGTTTCTATAAATACACTCATAGGTCCCACTGTGCATGCTAAGTTGCTTCAGTCATTTCCAACTCTTCGTGACACTAAGAACTTTAGCCCACCAGGCTCCTCTGTCGCTGGGAGTCTCTAGGCAAGGATACTGGAGTGGGTTGCCATGCCCTCCTCTAGGGGATCTTCCCAATGCAAAGATCGAACCCGCGTCTCCTGAGTCTCCTGAGGTAATTCTTTACCGCTGAGCCTTTGAAACCAGCGCCTCTTGAGAAGAGTCTTCCTCCTCTCTGGTGCAGCCCTTGCCCTCAGGGCAGCCAGGCCATTTTTCCTGGGTTTTCCCTGCACTTCCCCATGGGAGGGAGGTTGATACCTGCTCAGGTAACTCGGTCCTCCTGGTTACACCTGGAGAGACAAGGGGAGGGGGAGGAGTCCTACGTGGATGGGGGACCTGGTCCTTGTAGATTTCTCTGAAAAGCATTTTTTCACCTACAGCAGATAAGGCCTTGGAAAACTGGTCTCTTCATACCATTATCACTCCCAGAAAAATTAACAATGACTCATAAATACTATCCAATAGACAGTGTTGACAGTTTCCCCCAGGTAAAACAAAAATGCTATTTTTTAAAGCTTTATTGAGATGTATTCCACATAACAGAGAGTTCATCCATTTAAAGTGTATAGCAATGTTATATACCAATTATACTCAATTTAAGTTTTTTTTTTAATGTGGACCATTTTTAAAGTCCTTACTGAAGTTGTTACCAAATTGCTTCAGTTTTATGTTTTGGTTTTTTTGGCTGCAAGGCAGGTGGGATCTTAGCTCCCAGGACAGGGATCAAACCTGCACCCACACTGCATTGAAAGGTGAGGAGGTCTTAAGTACAGGACTGCCACAGAAGTCCCTATACCTCAATTTAAAATGCAGTGGGCTTCCCATGTGGTTCTTGTTGTAAAGAACCTGCCTGCCAATGCAGGAGACATAAGAGACATGGGTTCAATCCCTGGATGTGGACGATCCCCTGGAGGAGGGCATGGCAACCCACTTCAGTTATTCTTGCCTGGAGAACCCTGTGGACAGGGGAGCCCAGTGGGCTACAGTCCATGGGGTCACAAAGAGTCGGACATGACTGAAATGACTTAGCACACACACACGTAGAATGCAGTGATTTTAGTATATTCACACGTGTGCAACTTTCACAGTCAGTTTTAGGACATTATCAACAGCCCAGAAAGAACCCCCTTAAACCATTAGCTGTCATTCTCCATTCCTGTGCTTCCTTGAGCCCCATTCCTCACTTACCATAATATCTTTAGGTTTATCTGTAGCATGTATCAGTAATTTTTTTTTTTTTGCTAAATAATTGTATTTATCAATTGTATGGGCTGCAGCCCATGGGGTTGCAAAGAGTCAGACACGACTGAGGGACTATCACTAATGATGTTGAGCACCTTTTCGTGTGCTTATTGGTCATTTGTATATCATCTTTGGAGAAATGTCTGTTCAGATCTTTGCCCATTTTTAATTGGATTGTTTGTCTTCTATGTTTATGGATTCAGGTTGCTAGCATTTTGTTGAGTTTTGTATCCATATTATAGTTTTCCTGTGGTGTCTTTGATTTTTATCAGTGCAATACTGGCCTTATAGAATGAGTTTGGAATTCTTCTGTTTTTTGGGAAAGTTTGGGGTTGTTTTTTTTTCTTACCAGATCTATTATTTATTTATTCATTCTTAGCTGCACTACATCTTCATTGCTATGTACAGACTTTCTCCAGTTGCAGTGAGTGGGGGCTACTCTTCCCTCTGGTGTGTGGGCTGCTCGTTGCGGCAGCTTCGCTCGTTGCTGAGCACGGGCTCAAGGCGAGTGGTCCTCAGTACTTGTGGCGCGTGGGCTTTGTTGCTGTGTGGCATGTGGGGTCTTCCTGGACCTGGGATCAAACCTGAGTGCCCTCCATTGGCAGGTGGATTCTTAACCACCGGACCACCAGGGAAGTCCCTGGAGAAGTTTGTTAACACATTACTGATCTGGGGATTTTTGCAGAAATGAACACCGGTAGTGTTAATACATCTCTAGTCAATAATGTGTTAAGAGTTGGTGTTAATTCTCCTTTAAAGGTTTGATAAAAGTCACTGGTGAAGCCACCCGGGCTTGGCCTTTTTTCATGTGTTTTTTTTGTTTTGATAATTCAATCATTTTACTAGTTTCAGGTCTATTCAGATTATCTATTTTTTTCTTGAGTCAGCTTTGGAAGTTTATGTCTCTCTAGGAATTTGTCCATCTTATCCAACTTATCTAATTTGTTGGCATACAGCTGTTCATAGTATTCCTTCATAATTCTTTTTATTTCTGTAGGGTCAGTAGCGGTATTCCCTATTTCATTTCTCATTCTAGTAATTTGAATCTTCTCTTTTTCTCTTGGTCAATCTAGCAGAAGGTTTATTGTTGATCTTTTCAAAGAACCAGCTTTTAGTTTCATTGATTCCCTGTGTTATTCTTCATTTTCTCTTTCATTGGTTTCCACTCTAATCTTTATCATTTCATTTTTCCTATCCCCTTGAAGTTTATTTTGATCTACTTTCCCCAGTGTCTTAAGGTTGACGGCTAGACTGTTGATTTGAGATCTTTCTTCTTTGTTAATATAGTCACTTCCAGCTAAAATTTCTCTTTAAGCACTGTGTTAGCTACATCCCATAAGTTTTGGTGTGTTTGTGTTTTCATTTTATTTATTTTTTAAAAGCTTATTTATCTATTTGTTTGGCTGTACTGGGTCTTAGTTGCTGCACACAGGATCTTCGGTTGTGGCGTGCAGACTCATAGTTGCAGCATATGGGCTCTAGTTCCAAGACCAGGGAACAAACCCAGGCCTCCTGCGTTGGGAGCAGGGAGTCTTAACAACTGGATCTCTAGGGAAATCCTAGCATTTTCATTTTAATTCATCTCAAAGTGTTTCTAATTTCCTTTGCAATTTCTTCTTTGACCCCTTGTTTAGTTAGGACAGGGCTTTTTAATTTCCATATATTTGTGAACTTTCAAATTCCAAATCAAATGCTACTGATTTCTAATTTAATTCCATTGTTATATGTTTTTGTTATACATAAATCATAATTTTGTATGACTTCAATCTTTTTAAATGTATTGAGTTATGTTTTACGGCCTTGGTATAGGCTATCCTGTAGAATGCCCTGTGTGTGTCATGCCACTGTTGAGGGGCGTGTCCTGCAGATGTCTGCTACATCCAGTTGGTCTATAGTGATGTTCAAATCTCCTGTTTTCTTGATGATTTTCTGTCTAGTTGTTTTATCCATTATTGAAAATGGCATATTGAAGTCATATTTCTCCTTTCCATTCTCTCAGATTTTGCCGCATATGTTTTTAGGGCTTCACTACTAGGTGTATATATGTTTATAATTATTATATCTTAGGACTTCACTGATGTCCAGTGGCTGAGACTTTCTGCACTCCCAATGCAGAGGGCCCAGGTTCAATCTCTGGTCAGGGAACTAGATCCCACATGGCACAACTAAGGATCCGGCACGCCACAACTAAAAGATCCCTAGTTGGAGAACTAAGATCCCACATACTGCACAGCACAGCCTAATAAATAGATAATAAAACGTGTCTCTTATAGATAGTATGAGGTTGGATCATATTTTCTTATCTATTCTGCCAATCTGTGCCTTTTAATGTTTAAATTTACATTTAATGTAATTCAGTTTCAACCATTTACATTTAATGTAATTACCCATGGACAGAGGAGCCTGGCAGGTTGTAGTCCATGGGGTCGCAAGAATCAGACATGACTTAGCAGCTAAACCGCCACCACTGCCACCACAGATAAGAAGGACTTCTGCCATTTCACCATTTGTTATTTTTGTTATCTGAATGCTTAACTATGCACTATACCCTCTATATACATTATCACATTTTTTCTTACCCATTTAATGATTGAGGACTTCAAAATCTAGGAAAATGCAGTAACAGCCCCAGTCATCGGTGGAGCTGAGCTATAAGATGAGTACTGCACACATTAGCACTTGCTTTGAAGTCTCCCCCCTCCTCCTCTGGCTTTTCCCCTTACCCTCCCAGGGTGAATCTACACATGCAGCCATAAGGACCCTTTAAAAATGTAAATCCAGTAACTGCCTTGTTGATCCTCCAATGGTTCTCACTAAAGGGCATGAGATGCTTCATGATGAATGACTCCTGCTTACTGAACACATTCACACCCAGGGTTGCCCCCTTCCCACTTAGGCCCCCTGAGAGCTCAGAGCACGACTGACGTCAGTGTCTTTTATAACCTGTGAATATGTTCCAATCTCGGCCTTGGAAGAGTCAAGAAGACTTCTAGAACCATGACCATCACCAGAGAGCTTCCACACTTTACCTGTCTTTTCTGCTAACTACATTCTACTTCACATTTTCCTTTCCTCTTCCCTCTTCAGTCCATAAGAACCCTGCAGGATCTGCTCACAGACATTTATGCACTCAAGGTCTCCGTTGAAACCCTCGGGAAGGAGGTGGCCATGCTGAAAGACGTGTTTGAGAAGGTAGACCCTCCCCAGCATCCCTCATAGTGGTCCTGCTGCTTGAACCTCTGGCGGCTGGGGTGACCAGATAAATCCAAGAAGCCTATTCTTAGTCAACGAACATAGCTATGGGGGCAAGAGAAGGGGACTGACATGGCCCAGCCACTTGGCCCATCCCACTGAACTCTCTGCAGTTTCCACCATGACCCTCACCCTACTGTGAAAAGACATTTGTGAGTGACAGAAACCTAATTCATTCTGCCTTAGGCAAAATAATTTATTGTCTCGTTTACTAAAAATGTCAGGAATGCTGTCAGGTACAGCCAGATGAAGGTGCTCATACCACATCAAGGTTTCTCCTTCAGTGGTACTTTCCTCCGGGTTGGCTTCATTCTCAAGTCCTAGAAGCTCCAGACTTAAAGTCCATCAACTTAGCAGAAAGAGAATACTTATTCTTTGTCTGGGAAACTTTGTTCACACTGAAAAGTAGAGTAAACCTTGCATAGGCATATGTTCTAGCTCCTGTAGCCGTAAGGATATCAACCCAGACATCACCATGATGTGAAAGGATATGGAATCCCTGAAATGTAAGGTCACAGCCGGTGAGTCAGATCTGGGCTCGAAAGCCAGGCCTCCACACCCTCCAGCTAGTTTTGTGGCTGAGGTTTTACAACTTGCCCCCAAATAACATTATTTACCTTATCATCCCTAATGTACAGGTCAGTGTACACGTTTGGTCATCATGGCAACTCTGAGAACTTCATTCTTGGGCTGGGTAGCTCCCCTCTGTAGCAGCAAGGGAACTGTCAGGAAACTGTGTTATGAAATGCTAAATAGGATCCTTGGTCAAATCTGTTTGACAACAATGCCTTCTCAGCCTGCTTCTTGGAGATTCTTAATGCACTTTGGTCACTGAAGGCTCTACAATGTCCTACAGTACAGAAACCCCTTACATGATTTTTAAGCCTAGCATTTCCCATCTGCCCAAGGAACCCTTTCCCACTCTGTGAGAAACACTTGCTTTGGAAACTGTTCTTCCCTCTCGGTTTCTCAGTCTAAGGCCTTGCATTTGCACTAGGGAAGAACCTGGGCTGGGACCAGACCCTGCACACTCTGGCTCACAGGCTTGGCTCATTTGACAGATCAGTCCACAAAGAATAGACACCTTCTCAGAAGATTTGAGAGGGCAGAACCGGAAGATGAGTGCACTGCAGCAGGAAGTGGTGAGGGTCTGGCCCCATCCTCCCACCCCAGATCCACGCCCTCCAGGCCCAGGGGTGCGCGGCGGCAGGGACGGGGGAAGAGGAGAACAGTCTGGAAAGGCCCCTCTATTTGCAAGTGTGGAGGAAGAAGCCACTGAGAGCACCGTACCCTCTGGGTTCACAATCCTTGTTCCCCACCTCCTTCCCCATCCCACCTGCAGACTTCTCTCCAGAGCAAGGTGACTGCCATCCCCAAACCCGAGGACCTGGTGCTCTGGAGCAGTCTCCATGAGGCCATGTTCATCCCAGTAAGTGAAGGACATGGCGGAGGGGGACTGGGGTCGGGGAGGGACGGGTGACAGGGTCGGGGGCAGGGTAACCATGACCTGGTCCAGAGCAGCCCCATCAGCCCAGCCCCACATCCCACAGGGAGCTGCTCCACAACTGCTGGGAGACTCCGACCTGTGGCAGATTGCGGAGCTCGCCTCGGAGACCGCCGTTGCCCAGACAGCCGAGGACCGTGGAGGAGGGCGTCCCAGCCACTTCTCCGAGGCCATCCAGCACCCCAGGTTCCTGGAGACCGTCTGGCAGTACCAGGCGCCAGGGCAGCTGCTGGAGGAGGAGCCTGCCCAAGCAGCTTTGCTCCTTGGGGCCGAGGGGCCAGACCAGCCCCAGGTGCCAGAGCCTGGGCCTGGGCCTGGGCCTGTGTTGGGACCCAGGCCTGCACCTGGACCTGGGCCTTCATCTGGACCTGGGCCTGTGCCTGGACCTGGGCCTTTATCTGGACCTGGGCCTGTGTTCGGACCCAGGCCTGCTCTTGGGCCTGGGCCTGCGTTCAGACCCGGGCCTGCCCCTGAATTGGAACCTGCGCTGGGCCTTCAACCCACACCATCAGGATCCTGGACTGTACCACCACAAGGCTGGCCTCCTCCCAGAGGCTTTCCCGGGACCAGCCCTGGGCCTTTCTGGGGCTTCCAGCCTGGCCTAGGCCCAATGGGCTTCCCGCCTGCCAGGTTCCGGGGCTTCAGGGCCCCACCCCTAGCCATGGAGCTGGGCTCAGCTTGGCCTCGTTCACAGCAGTCCGTGTACTACCCGGGAGACATGTCCAAGCTCTCTGCTCTCTCAGAAAAGGAGGAAGAATACTCCTCCGTGGAAAGGGAGGACCCTCGGGACAGAGCCCCGAGGGCTGAGGTCCCGCCAGGAGGCCTCCCTAAGGGATTCCGGTCTGCCGTTCAGCAGATGAAACCCAGCGCTGCCCTCACGGCCACGGCCGCTGCCTCCTACACCTCTGATGTGGCCACATCAGCAGCCCGGGCGGCCAAGGCCGCTGCCAAGCTGATCAGGGACGCCCCCGCCACCAAATTGGCCACTGTAGCAACAGCCGCAGCCACAGCCGGGCCCTTAGGGGTCCTTGCAGAATTTCTGGGAGCGGGGCCCTCGCGCGGGGCCTTCCCCGGGGGCGAGGTGGAGGATTTGCTGGAGGTGGAGGATGAGGACTTGCTCTCTCCTGCATACTCTTCTGCCTTTGTCCCTCCCGACACGGCCCTGTCCCAGGCCATGCTGGCTGCTAAACATGCCACGACCCCCGAAGACAAGAAGAAGGCCGTCAGGTATTCCATGAGCCACATAGCCCAGATGCCTGTCAGACATGACACCCTGAAAGAAGAGTTTGCCCAGCTGTCATCTAACCTGCAGCAGCGTATGACTTATCTAGGTAGGCCCGGCCTGACTCCTGGAAGGGTAACGAGGGCTCAGGCCCTCCCTGTGGCCTTTGAGAGGCACCTCCTCTCCATTGAGCTACCCCAACAAAATGTTACCATTTGGCTAATACCACCATTAGCCAACATTACTTTGGCTTAAGCATTAATCTCTTACTAGTCTATTCTCTTACAATGAAGGTACAGTGAGGTCTTATCTTAAGGGAGAGGGGTGGTTACAGTCTAAAGTTGGTGCCTAAGGAGGAAAAACACGAGTCAGAATTACTCTTGGAAATTCCCTTTCAATTGTCCATAAAACAGTACTGCCGTACAGTGTTTCGATAAGTTCAGATCACCCAGAGTTTCTAGGCGCACTGAACAGACCCTGGATGATGTGGTCAGTTTGGGATTAGGAACAATAGCTGGGTAAACATATATTTCCTTAAAGGCCAGTCATGTTCTAGGGGGCAGTAGGACCAATAGGGGGCTTCCTAGGTGGTGCTGGTGGTAAAGACCCCGCTTGCCGGTACAGGAGGCGCAAGAGCCACAGGTTCCATCCCTGGGTCAGGAAGATCCTTGGGAATAGGAAATGGCAACCCACTCCAGTATCCTTACCTGGAGAATCCCCATGGACAGAAGAGCCTGGTGGGCTACAGTCCACGGGGCTGCAGAGTTGGACACGACTGAGCACACAGGACCGATAGATTTATGCTCCCAGTTCACGCACACCATGAGCATATGTTCACTGTGGGAAATGGAGGGTGGGGAGTGGCCTACCCTAGAAGTTCTGAACCTTAAACTTGCCTCAGAATCCCTGGGGGTCTTGGTGAGTCACAGACTGCTGGGGCCAGCCCCACATCTGGCTTGTTGATGTGGGTAGGACCCTGGACTTTCTTTTTATAACCCATTCCAGGGGATGCTGCTTACACTGCTGGTGACCCAGGGAACCCACTTTAAGATCCACTGTCCTCACCTGTTTGAATCCTTATCTTGCTTTTGTGCTCTCTGCGAAGTGTAATAGTTGAATTAGCTCAAGTCGAATCCATATGTGGCACCACACTTGGTGGGCAGGTGCCGTCCCACAGATCCTGAAAAAGTAGAACTTCAAGCAGCCAAAAAGATCCACGTCAATTTCTGAATCCTGGGCCACAGCTCAGGTTATGATAGTCATGAATTTAAATATAAAACATAAAGTCGAAGTAGCCCAAACTCTACCTCTGACCAGCTGCCACTTTTGTTGAGAACACTAAAGATAGCTTGTAAATGTGTCCTGGCTGCAGCTTCTCATACCCTCCTAGCTGTGCCCTGGACATCACTTTTTGGCCTCGCCTCTGAAACTGGATATGGGTACTTTCTGTCACCCCACTCCTTTCTTGTTAAACCTGTCTTTGCATCTTGTTGTGTGATAATACATTTCATGAACTCCCAGAAGTAAACACTCCATAGTTTTACTCAGGACCATTTCTGGAAGGGCACTAAATTCCAGAGAGATTTCCCTAGGCCTGCGCTATCTAGTAGGATACCACAAGACTGTCAAATATCTGAAATGGGGCAAGTTCACGTTCTCATGTGATCCAAATACAAAGTGCACACCAGGGACTTCTCTGTGGTCCAGTGGTTAAGACTTGGCCTTCCAATGCAGGGGGCACAGGTTTGATCCCTGGTCAGGAAGCTAAGACCCCACATACCTCGTGGCCAAAAAAACAAAAACAATACAGAAGCAACATTGTATGAAATTCAATGAAGACTTTAAAAATGGTACACATTAAAAAAAAAATCTAAAAGTGCACATTGGATATTGAGGACTTACTACAAAAACAAAAATATGAAATATTGTTAATCATTTTGTTGATCCCATGTTAAAAATGATGCTTTTTTTTTTTTTTTTTTGGCCCTGCAGCTCCTGGGACCTTCATTCCCCATCCATGGATTGAACCCATGCCCTCAGCAATGAATGCATGGAATCCTAACCACTGGACTGCCAGGGAATTCCCAAAATGATACTATTTTGGATTCAGTTTAGTTCAGTTCAGTTGCTCAGTCATGTCTGACTCTTTGCAACCCCATGGACTGCAGCACACTAGGCTTCCTTGTCCATCATAAACTCCTGGAGCGTACTCAAACTCATGTCCACTGAGTCGGTGATGCCATCCAACCATCTCATCCTCTGTTGTCCCCTTCTCCTCCTGCCTTCAATCTTTCCCAGCATCAGGGTCTTTTCAAATGAGTCAATTCTTCGCATCAGGTGGCCAAAGTACTGGAGCTTCAGCTTCAGCATCAATCCTTCCAATGAATATTCAGGACTGATTTCCTTTAGGATGGACTGGTTGGATCTCCTTGCAGTCCTAGGGACTCTCGAGAGTCTTCTCCGCTACCATAGTTCAAAAGCATCAATTCTTCGGTGCTCAGCTCTCTTTATAGTCCAACTCTCACATCCATACACGACTACTGGAAAAACCAAAGCTTTGACTAGACGGACCTTTGTTGGCAAAGTAATGTCTCTGCTTTTTAATATGCTGTCTAGGTTGGTCATAACTTTCCTTCCAAGGAGCAAGCGTCTTTTAATTTCATGGCTGCAATCACCATCTGCAGTGATTTCGGAGCCCAGAAAAATAAAGTTTGTCACTGTTTCCACTGTTTCCCCATCTATTTGCCATGAAGTGATGGGACCAGATGCCATGATCTTGGTTTTCTGAATGTTGAGTTTTAAGCCAACTTTTTCACTCTTCTCTTTCACTTTCATCAAGAGGCTCATTAGTTCCTCTTCACCCTCTGCCATAAGTGTGGTGTCATCTGCATATCTGAGGTTATTAATATTTCTCCCAGCAAACTTGATTCCAGCTTGTGCTTCATCCAGCCCAGCATTTCTCATGATGTACTCTGCATATAAGTTAAATAAGCAGGGTGACAATATACAGCCTTGACGTACTCCTTTTCCGATTTGGAACCAGTTTGTTGTTCCATGTCTAGTTCTAACTGTTGCTCCTTGACCTCCATACAGATTTCTCAGGAGGCAGGTCAGGTGGTCTCGTATTCCCATCTTTTTAAGAATTTTCCAGTTTGTTGTGATCCACACAGTCAAAGGCTTTGGCATAGTCAATAAAGCAGAAGTAGATGTTTTTCTGGAACTCTCTTGCTTTTTCCATGATCCAGCGGATGTTGGCAATTTGACCTCTGGTTCCTCTGCCTTTTCTAAAACCAGCTTGAACATCTGGAAGTTCACAGTTCACATACTGTTGAAGCCTGGCTTGGAGAATTTTGGGCATTACTTTTCCAGTGTGTGAGACAAGTGCAATTGTGTGGTAGTTTGAGCATTCTTTGGCATTGCCTCTTTGGGATTGGAATGAAAACTGACTTTTTGCAGTCCTGTGGCCACTGCTGAGTTTTCCAAATTTGCCTGCATATTGAGTGCAGCACTTTCACAGCATCATCTTTTAGGACTTGAAATAGCTCAACTGGAATTCCATCACCTCCACTAGCTTTGTTCGTAGTGATGCTTCTAAGGCCCACTTGACTTCGCATTGCAGGATGTCTGGCTCTAGGTGAGTGATCACACCACCATGATTATCTGAGTTGTGAAGATCTTTTTTATACAGTTCTTCTGTGTATTCCTGCCACCTCTTCTCAATATCTTCTGCTTCTGTTAGGCCCATACCATTTCTGTCCTTTATTGTGTCCATCTTTGCGTGAAATGTTCCCTTGGTATCTCTAATTTTCTTGAAGAGATCTCTAGTCTTTCCCATTCTATTGTTTTCCTCTATTTCTTTGCATTGATCATTGAGAAAGGCTTGCTTATCTCTTCCTGCTATTTGGAACTCTGCATTCAAATGGGTATATCTTTCCTTTTCTCCTTTGTCTTTCACTTCTCTTCTTTTCTCAGCTATTTGTAAGGTCTCCTCAGATAACCATTTTGCCTTTTTGCATTTGTTTTTCTTGGAGATGGTCTTGATCACTGCCTCCTGTACAATTTTGGATTAGAGTGGGTTAAAAAGACTTTTTAAATTAATTTCACCTGCTAATTTTTAGATTTTTCTTTTAAAAGATGTCACTAGAAAATTTTAGATGACCTCAAAGGCCCCCAAGCTCACAGCTTCCTTCTATTGGAAGACATCATCTTAGATACTTCGTAACAGAAGCAGATAGAGCTCTAGAAGCATTTTTCCCCATCCATGTCCCTGACAGCCACCCCCTCCTTTGCTTTCAGCTAACATGGGAGCCTCTTCCAAGCTTGGGTCAACATTGGACATCTTGCAGGAAAAGATTGGCAACCTCCAGAAATCCAGGATGAAGGTTAGTGTCCTGGCCAGAAAAGGCATTGAGAAGATGATGGTTTGAGGTGACTGCAGAGTCCGTGGCCAGAGCCAGGGCAGGTCCTGCCCTTCCAGACGAAGAAGCACCATCTGTCCTGGAGCCGAAAGGAAGCCGATCTGCTCCATCTGGGGCGGGGCTCCCAAGGGTGGGCGGCTGTATGGTTCCCCTGACAGGGTTTAGGAGGCTGTGGGCTGGAAGCTACCCCAGGCTAGTACCCTCTTCAAGTCCCTTCCCTGCCATGGCAACCTCAAGAGAAGAGGCCTCAGATGTCTGTGTCTCCTGTGTAGGAGGAGGAACTTGAGAGAGTTTGGGGCCACCAGATCGAGATGATAAAGGACCACCACATCGTGCTGGACAGGGCAGTGAACAGGCTCCAGATTCGCCTGGATGAGTTAAAGGTCCGGAGGTCTGGGAGGCCCAGAGTGGGGAGGATTCCTCATCGGGACGTTGAGACTCTTTCCAGAGGTTTCACAGATAGCCCAAAGGCAGGGGAACCAGGGACACTCTCCTGGCATTTCACTGTGTGTGAAGTAGACAGCCACAAAAAGCAAACCAACCCCGCCACCCCACCCCCACATATACACCAGAGCACCTGAACACGGTCTTTCTCGTTCACCACTGGGGTCACCCACCTGGCACCGAGTGAACGAATCAATGAATGAATAGGAGGATTTCTGGCACCAGCTGTGCATGTCTCTAACCTTTCGCCTAAACTGGCTTATTGTCTGAGTGCTCACGCCACAGGGACTGGATGGAACAGCGGCGTCTGACATGAGAAATGTGAGGACCCTGAAAAGCACCTCCCAGGGGTCACTCAGCCAGACACCTCCTCCTGTGGGCTGGCTGGGCTGCCCTGACCACCCCAGCCTGATGGTCCTCGGGACCATTCCGATCGGAGCCTTGTCCTGGAGGCATCCCAGATCTTCAGAGAAAAGATCACCGTCCTTCCCAGTGGGGAGGAGGTGACCTTTTCTCCCGGGGGTGTAATGAGACAAAATCCCAAACAGAGCCACCTGAGGTGGTTCCTGTGGGGGCTTTCCATTCCAAGTCAGGGGCTGTTGGTGGGACGCCCTAGGATGGGAGCCAGAAGGGAGGGCAGAGCTCCCCTCCCAAGGTCATCACACGGAGTGACCAAGCCAGCCTGCACAGGGCAAGTTGGACGGGAGGAAAGCTTATCCAAGGAGAGCTGATGCCCAGCCTGAGCGGAGAGGAAGGGAGCGCCAGGGCCGTGTGTGGGCACAGGATACACAGTCTTGGGCCGAGACACTTGTGAGTACCAGGATCAGGAAGTGCGCCGTCTCTTGCCAACCCTGGGCTCTTGTTTAGCCACTGCTTTTCAGAAAGGCTGGGATGCTGTGTCCTAGGGACTACTGGAACCCTTCCTGGTTGGAGACCAGGGCCAGTTCATCCGGCATGTCTGATGTGGGTCCAGTACTACATCCCACTCCGCTCGGGGTAGGAGAAGGGGGGCTCAGAATCTGCCTCCAGAAAGCCATCACTGGTCCCTCGTTGAGAGAAGCTCAAGAGGAGTTTGGCCCAACAGGCTGAATGGACCAAGTCAGCCTTTGTCCAGACTTCCTTCCTGCCCCTCGTGCCAACAAGAGCTAATTGCTTCTAAAAGTGGACCCCGGAAGGATCTGGAGCAGGGCTTTGTATATAGCACACTTCATCAAATAGTTCTTAAATGAACACAGGCTGCGGATCATCAGCAGCCCCATGGAGCCCTTCCAGCAGAGAGAGGAGGGAGGCAGACACCCTCCCCGGTTCTGTTGCAGCAGCGGGGCTAGTGAAGAAACGCCGCCAACACTGCCTTCTACCTGGAAAGCTGGGAGAAAACGTTCTGGACGTAACAAGTGGCACGAGAAACCCCATCACCCCTGCGTCATTCGGCCCACGTGACTGAGCCTTCACTCCGCACCAGGCGCCCTTCCAGGGCCCCGCGATACAGCGGTGAAGAAGACGGACAACGCCCGGGCCCTTCTGTGTTTCTCGCGGGGGAGTGATAGCATTTGTTTGTCTTTAATCGAAGCATGATTTACACACAGTAAAATGCCCAGGCTTGAAGCATAGCCGCTTGACTCATTTTTGCCTCTTTGTGCAGCCATGTCAGCACCATCCAGATGGAAGCATTTCCATCACCTCAGACTGCTGCTTTGGGAGTGTTTCTCACAAAGGATGCAGCAGGAAAGGGAATGAGAACAGAACTCTTTCTGACTCAGTATGGAAATGTGAACACACTATCTGCCCTTTGCAAACAGGCAGGCATCTTTTATAAGCTACAGGCTACATTCCAGGACCTCTTTTTTTTTTTTGATGTGGACCATTTTTTAAGTCTTTATTGAATTTGTTACAGTATTGCTTGTTTTATGTTTTGGTTTTTTGGCCAAGAAGCATATGGGACCATTAGCTCCCCAACCAGGGATCAAACCACACTCCCCTGCTTTGGAACGTGAAGTCTTAACCATGGGATCAACAGGGAAATGCCCAAAACCATTCTTTTTATTTTCTTATTTTAAATTCCTATCGGAGTACAGTTGATTTATAATATTGTGTTAGTTTCTGCCGTACAGCCAAGTGAATCAGTTATATACATCCAAAGCCGTTCTTGGAACAATCAGTGATATCCAGGGCTCTGGCTGGGTGCAGGAGAGGACTGATACGAGAGGTGACATGTATCGAATGCTAACTCTTCTAGGAAGATGCCATTTCTAGTCCCCTCGGCTTCCTCGGAGCAGGAGTGATATTAATGCCATTTGAGCAAGGAGGAAACAGATTCAGGCAGAGTAACCAGCTGGTTGGGAGGCGGCCTTCCGTTTGTGGTTAGATAGGCCTGGGTTTCAATCCCGATTCTGCCACTTACTGGGCATTTCTGTGGCTGCTGTAACATATAACCACAAACCATGTGACTTAAAACTAGAGACATGTACTCTTCCCAATTCTTGGAGGCTGAAAGCCCTGAACCAAGGTCCTGGCGGGCCCTCGCGCTGTCTGAAGGCTTCAGAGGGGATCCTTCTTGGCCTCTCCTAGCTTCTAGCGGCTCCAGGTGTTCCTTGGTTTGTAGACGCATCACTCGAGTCTCTGCCTCCATTGTCACGTGACCTTCTTCTTTGTGTCTTCACGTGGCCTCCTCATCCATGTGTGAGCACATCTTAACTGATTTCACCTGCTAAGAGCCATTTCCAAATAAGGCCACGTTCACAGGTTCTGGGAAGGTGTGAATTCTGGGAAGGACCTTAGTCTACCCCTTGCACGGGTAACCCTGGCAGTGGAAGTTAGAGGTCCCATCTTCTCTATATTTCTAGATTTTAATTAGAATCAGCCAAATGGGGCTCTAAGTGTTCTTGTCGGGCCTGATGACTCCAAAAGGTCAGCTCCCCGCTAACGTGGGGTTGGAGGAAAAAGCCTGTCTCCAGGCAGGGGCAGGAGCTCCTGTCCCCACCTCCACCACCTGTACTAGACCTTGAGACCCACCTGGGTGCAAGGTGGATGTGAAGAAGCTTTGCGTTAATTAAAATTAGGTTTGTCTTCAAATAACATAAAACCCCCAAATAGCTGGCTTAAGTCATAAGTGTATTTCTCTTTTGTTTTTTGTTGTTGTTAGTCGCTCAGTCATGTCTGACTGTTTGCGACCCCAGTGGACTGTAGCCCACCAAGTTCCTCTGTTCATGGCATTCCCCAGGCAAGAATATTGGAGTGGATTGCCATTTCCTTCTCTAGGGGATCTTCTGACCCAGGGATGGAGCCTGCCTGTCCTGCCTCAGCAGGCAGGTTCTTTACCACTGAACTACCAGGGAAACCCCGTATTTCTCTTTTATGTTCAAGAAACTCAGAGCTGGTATAGAGCTCCTTGGTGTGTGACTTCCGTTCACAAGGTCACCTCATGGTCCAAGACAGCTGCTGGTGCTCCAGTGATTTAACTCTGTGTCTAAGCCAGCAGTGAAGAGAACAGCTACCCACTTCCATTTATACTTCAGTGGTCACATCAAGCTATAAAGGAGGCTGTGAAATACAGTCATGATTCTGGGTGGCCAGATGCCAGCTGAAAGATGGGGGTTCTGTTTCTGAGAGTGAAAGGGAGACCACATATGAAGGGAGAAGTAGAAGCCTGTTTCCAGTTTTGGAGGGAGAGTGACCTCCCCACTGCTGAGGACATGGCCCAGTAGATTGAGGCTCTTCCCAACAGGGAAGCTGGCTGCTCCTGTCGTGCTGAGGGTCCAGTCAGTGGAGATAGGGCAGAATTGATGCAGGGAATTGGTTCTTTGTGGAGTCATGGGGGTGGGAAGTGAGGGTTTTCGCCTGACACGGGGCACAGTGCGTGTCACATGTAAGTGCTTGTTTGATGTAGAGACTCCATTACAGATCAGAAGAGATGCGCTTGCCTCAAACATCTAGGGACCCAAAGCATCAGCTCTGGTTTGTGCGTTCCTTCTTCCAGTCTTCCTTCCTTTCCTGTGTCACAAAGTTCTATGATGCCATCCCCAAGGGGACAGCTTGTCCCGAGCCCCCGTTCCTTCCCTTTTGATCTGGAAACCTGGAGCCCAAGCCTTTCACTGTGCCAGCCCACCTGCTGTCCACCCCGCCCCACTGCTCCCTTCCTAGGGCAGAGGCTGAAGGCAGAGGCTGTCCTCAGGACCCCCGAGGACGACTGACATCCCTCCACCTCTGTTCTTAGGTTGTCTATGCTCAACTAAGAAACCTAGAAATGTACAAGGCAGACCGAAATGAGATGGAGCAGGAGTTGAAAGAGGTGAGTGAGCAGAGACTCCTCTCCCCCACCCCATCCCTGACCCCGAGCCCGGCTCTCCCACTGAGGGAAACTGAATCATCCAGCCAGCACGAAGCCAGGCACACAGACTTCCCAAGCTTCCTTCCACCTTTATCATGTAGAAAGTCCGGGGGAAGTTCTCAAAAGTTGTCCCACCAATTCTAATTGTCAGCGACTCAGGATTAGTGACAGTTTTTTAAACTGAAGTATAGTTGTTTTACAATGTTAATTACTGCTGTACAGCAAAGCGATGCACACAGTGAAAGTGTTAGACACTCAGTCATGTCTGTCTCTTTGTGACTCCGTGGACTGTAGCCCACCAGGCTCCTCTGTCCATGGGATTCTCCAGGCAAGAATGTTGGAGTGGGTTCCCATTCCCTTCTGCAAGGGATCCTCCCAACCCAGGGACTGATCCCAGGCCTCCTGCATTGCAGGCGAATTCTTTACCATCTAAGTCAGGGAAGCCCAATGTACATGGTATATATACATGTATATGCATTCTTTTTTAAATATTCCTTTCCATTATGATTTATCCCAGGATATTGAATATAGTTCTCTGTGCTATATGGTAGAGCCTTGTTGTTTATCCGTCCTGTGTATAAAAGCTTACATCTGCTAACTCCAACCTCAAACTCCGTCTTTCTCCCGACCCCATACCCCAGCAACCACGAGTCTTTTCCTGGGTCTGTGATTCTGTTTCTGTTTCACAGACAGGTTCATTCGTGTCATGTTTCAGATTCCACATGTAAATGATATCATGTGGTACCTGTCCTTCTCTTTCTGGCTTAATTCACTTAGTATGCTGATCTCTAGCTGCATCCATGTTGCTGCAAATGGCATTATTTTGTTCTTCTTTATGGCCAAGTCATATTCCATGCCACACACACCACATCTTTATCCATTCATCTGTCGATTTTGGTTGTTCATTTTAGTTGTTTCTATGTCTTGGCTATTGTGAATAGCACTGCTATGAACACAGGCCTGCATGTATCTTTCTGAATTATAGTTTGTGTCAATTTGTTAAGTGAACTTAAAAACCATACCTCAACTTCTCCATCACAGGAAAACCCTGGCTTTGATCTAATAGCTGTGTTTGAGCCGGACCCCAAGGTTGAATTTGAGCCAAGGCTGGGTATCCAGGGTCCCAAACTAGAACAACTGACCAAAGTGATCTGACCTCCCCAAGATCCCCTCTGCTCCCACCCCCGCAGCCCTGCCTCCCTGAGTCCCATGTCTCCCCAGAAGGCCGACAAGAGCTCCCTGGCAGGCAAGGCAAGCCGGGCTGACCTGGACACAGTGGCCATGCAGCTGAATGAAATGATTCAGGGCATGCTCTTCAGGGTGGTTGCCAATGAGGATGACTGGAAGAAGGCTGTGGAGCAGTTGGACAAAGACGTACGTACCAAGGTGAGGAGCTCTGTATTAATCACCACCTCCTGCATAACAAACCACCCTGAAATTTAGTGCCTTAAGACAGCAAAGTTCGAAGTTTCTGAGGGTCAGGAATTTGGGAGCAGCTTACGGGGTGGCTCAGGGCCTCCCACAAGGCTGCAGTCAGGGTGTTGTCCAGGGCCCGCGTCATCCAGAGGCTTGACTGGGGCTGGAAGAGCCACTTCCAAGATAGCGCCCTCACATAGCTGTGAGCAAAACTTGGCACTTCCTCATCACACGGTGGCCTCCTTAGGGCTGCTTGAGCAGCCTCACAACACGGCAACGAGTGTTCCCCCCACCAGGAGCACATGATCCAAGAGAGCAAGACAGAAGCTGCAATGTCTTCTCTGACTTAGCCACAGAAGTCACACTCCATCACTTCTGCAATATCCTGTTGGTTACACAGGTCAGCCCTGTTCAGTGTGATAGTCGGGGAGCGTGTGGGACGTTGACCACCATAGTACTCCTCTCTGGACAAGCAAAGGGATGTGTCGGGCAGAGGGGGCATCCTGCTGGTCATTTATTTATCCATTCATCATTTAATGACCACCTGTGTTGAGCCAGACCCTGGGGAAATGTTGATAAGGAGTCATAGCCTTCATTTGTACCGTCCAATAGAGAGACAAGATAAGTCAGGCCAACCCCTTCCATGCTGTGTGGTTCCTGCAGCTGGTGTGACTGGTGTGGATAAAAGCACTGGGGTTTAGAATCAGGCATTTGGGGTCTGAGTCCCAGCCCTGCCGTGATCAGCATTGTGCCCTGAGGTACAGAACCTGTTCAAGTCTTGGTTTTCTTATCTGTAAAGTGAGGATTTATTCACTCATCATCCACCTATTGGGTACCTCTGGTTAATGAGGATATGACGATAAGCAAAACAGATACGGGACACACTTGTCATACAAATCAATGCAGAATTACAGCTGAAGTAACTCAGTTATCTGCAGAACCACTGACGTGTTTTTCTCCCATAATTCCATGGCAGGGTGAAAAAAAGTGGGACAGAAACTGCTCTAGATTAAAAGAGTCTCAGGAGTCACAACAACCAAATGCAATACATGAGGAGACTTCCCATGTTTCAGTTGCTCCAACTCTGAAAATTGGCTGGAAATTAGATCAAATTCAGGCATGAGTGCTCATTATGTTAGGTGGGATAATGGTATTGCAGTCATATAAGAAAATCACTAAAATATTTGGGTGGAATGTTGTGATTTCTATAACTTAAAAAAAAACCCCAACACTGCATCAATTCCTTGGAGGTCCAGGGTTAGGACTCTGCACTTCCACTGTAGGGGTTTGATCCCTGGTCTGGGGACTAAGATCCGGCAAGCTGCACAGCACAGCTGAATAGAGAGGGAGAAAAAAAAAGGCAGATGGAGCAATATGTTAATAACGATTAAATCTACATAGTGGATATTTCAGGGTTCATGATTCTAGTCTTTTCTCCTCTCTATGTGTCTAAATTTTTTTCCTGATTGAAAGCTTTTTTGTTGTTTGTTGGTGTAAGTGGCCCTGTCCTCACTGCTCTCCTTTTCTTTGTGTATTTTTCATTGTGGGAACATTCACATGACATAAAATCAACCACTGACAGTTTTCAGGGGATGAATCCCGTGGCATTTGTTACAGTGTTGTGTTAGCACCGCCTCTCTCTGGTTCTGGCGCATTTCCATCCCCCCAGAAGGAGACCCCAGACCCGTGAGGCAGTCACCCCTCACCTCCCCTTCCCCCAGCCCCTGGCAGCCACTAATATACTCTCTGGATTGGCCAATTTGGGACACTTCATATAAATGAGTCACACAGCATGTGACCTTTAGTGTCTGGTTTCTTGCACTCAGCATCATGTTTTCAAGGTTCACCATGTTGCAACATGTGTTTCCCTGATGGCTTAGATGGTAAAGAACCTGCCTGCTATGCCAGAGACCCGGGTTTGATCCCAGGATCGGGAAGATGCCCTGGAGAAGGGAATGGCAACCCACTCCAGTATTCTTGCCTGGAGAATCCCATACACAGAGGCGCCTTGCAGGCTACAGTCCATGGGGTTGCAAAGAGTTAGACATGACTGAGTAACTAACGTACACATGTTGTCACATAAATCAGAAGTTTATTTTTTCCCATGACTGAATAACATGGTCAGACAGATGGACCACATTTTGTTTGTTCATCTGCTGACGGACACTTGGGTTATTTCCACCTTTGGACTCTTGTGAATAATGCTGCTATGAACATTCATGAGCAAGTTTTTTGTTTGAAGACCTGTTTCCCGTGATTTTGGGTAGATACCCAGGAGTGGTCATTTATTTATCCATTCATCATTTAATGATCACCTGTGTTCATTTAGTGACCACCAGGAGTGGAATTGCTGGGTCGTATGGTAATTCCATGTTTAGCTTTTTGTAGGGGTAATATATTGTGATGTCTGTGATTATTCTCACATGATTCAGAAAACAAACACATACATATGGACAGATAAAGAAGACATTGTGAAATGTTAAGAATTGGTGAATTTAAGTGGATATAGGAGTGTCCTTTGGACTGTTCTTGCAACTTGTGTGTAGTTTTGGTCTGTGTGTGTGTGTAGTTTTAAAAGACTGTAGTTGGTCTTGGTTGCAGCACTCAGGATTTTCATCACATCATATGAGATCTTTCATTGCGGTGCACAGATTCTCTAGGTGTGGCTTGCAGGCTTAGTTGCTTAGCTGCCCCATGGCATGCGGGATCTTAGTTCCCTGACCAGGGATCGAACCTGCATCCCCTGCATTGCAAGGCGGATTCTTAACCACTGGACCACTAGGGAAGTCCACAACCACCTCACTTTTCTTGGTCAATCTTGCTTCTTGTTGTTTAGTTGCTAAGTTGTGTCCAACTCTTTTGGGACCCCGTGGACTGTATCCCTCCAGGCTCCTCTGTCCGTGGGATTTCCCAGGCAGGACTACTGGAATGGGTTGCCATCAATCTTGTTACTCTCTCTATAACTTTGCAGGTTGCTGGAGGGAGGCGGAGTGTTTACTTAATTGACTAAACACTCTTCCCTTTGGCTTTTGGCAGCTGGTTCCCAGCGATTTGGATGATCTGAAGAAAGACATGGACGAGGTCTGGAAAGTTGTCAGGAAGCTGCTGATTGAAGGCTTCCATTTTGACCCCGACAATGCTGCCGGCTTTAGGAGGTGAGTTCCTCCGGGGGCGGGGTTCCCTGCAGCCCTTGCAGCTCCCAGAGGCTGCACGGCCCTCCCTCCAGAGAGGAAATGAGAGAGGTTTCTCAGCAGATTCTGGACTCTGGGAGGAAGGACTCAGACCTGTAAACCCGGGGAGGGGGGACATGGGGCTTCCCAGTGGAGGGAGAGATGAGGCAGAGAGCACCAGAGCTCGGAGGTGGGCCGCCCTGGCCTGGGCTCCACATTCTTTCATGAGGAAACAGAGGGTCAGAGAGGGAGGGGGCCCCTGTGAGGCCACTCAGGGAGCTTGGGCAGACCTGGAACTAGAGCCAGGCCCCCACCCCATCCAGACAGAGCCCCCGGCAGAGGGACCCAATCTTCCTGGGGGGCTCCTGTCCTCAGATCACCCCTCACGCCCTCCAGTGCCCCACCATGAAGGGTAGCTCTCCACAGTTAAGAAGGCCTCCATTGTGTTTGGGGCGGGGAGAGAAACTACGCCCACTTTTATCCCCCACTGAGGCCCCAAGTGGCCCCACGTGACGGTCAGCTGGGGCCAGTGGAGCTGAGCTGAGCCAGGCCAGGCCAGAAGGAGTGGGATCTGGGGGGAAGCCCTGGCCCTGAGGCACGGACGGACCTGCAGCCTCCCCCAAGCACTGCCCGGGGCAGGGGTGGCCTCACGGGGCCCAGCCAGGGGGGCAGCTGACGGAGCGGGGTGTCTTCCAGGAAACTGTTTGAGCGGGTGAAATGCATCTCCTGCGACCGGCCCGTGGAGATGATGACCAGCCCGTGAGTACTGCAGGGGTGGTCGGGGACGGGAACATCCATGCACACCGTTCTGTGCACACAATCCCATTAGCTCCCTGGGCAGTACTGTGCCCCTCCCTTCTCCAGTCCCGTCTGCTGCCCGCTGTGTCCAGGAACAGGGTGGACTCCAGAGGAAAAGGGTAAGAGGAAACTTGGGGAAAGCTGAACCCTGTAGGACTTCCCTGCACATGTTTTTATAGTCTAATACTTTATGTATTGAGGTGAAATTCACATACAAAATCAGCCATTTTAAAGTGGAAAACTCAGTGGCATTTAGTGCACGTGTGTGCATGCTAAGTGGCTTCAGTCATGTCCGATTCTTTGCGACCCTATGGACTGTAACCTGCCAAGGTCTTCTGTCCTTGGAAAATCCTCTGGGATTTTCTAGGCAAGAATACTGGAGTGGGTTACCATTCTCTCCTCCAGAGGATCTTCCCAACCCAGGGATCTAACCCTGGTCTCTTATGTCTCCTGCATTGGTAGGTGGGTTCTTCACCACTAGCGCCACCTGGGAAACCCCAAATAAAAGTGTAAGTCTCTCAGTCGTGTCTGACTCTGACCACATGGACTGTAGCCCCCCAGGCTCCTCTGTCCATCGAATTCTACAGGCAAGAATACTGGAGTGGGTAGCCATTCCCTTCTCCAGGGAATCTTCCTGACCCAGGGATCAAACTGGGGTCTCCTGCATTGCAGGAGGATTCTTTACCATCTGAGGGAAGCCCATTCACCTCAAATTCCAAAATATTTTCATTTCCCCACCACTCAGATCAAGATGTAGAACAGTTCCAGCTCCTCAGAAGGCTGATGCTTTAATTTTTTGTGATGAGGTCAAATACGCATAATATAAGTTAACCGTTTTAAAGTGAACAGTTCAGGGACTTCCCTGGCTATCCAGTGGTTAAGATTCCTTGCTTCCATTACAGGGAATGGTCACAAATTTGATCCCAGGTCAAGGAATTAAGATCCCACATGCTGGGTGTTGTGGCCTAAAAAAAAAAAAGGAAAGTGAACAGTTCAGGGACGTTTAGTACATTGACAATATGGCCCAACCCCAAAAGGAAACCCCGTGCTCATCAGCAGTCACTCTCCATTCTCCTCCGCCGAGCCCATGGCACCCTCCAACCCACGTCCCATTTCTAGGACTCACCCATTCTGAGTTTTCCTTTTATCATCAGAACAGTTGTTCTCAATGACCTACGAAGAGGATGGTGGCCCCATGCTGTGGATCTTTCTGGAGGAAAGGCCACGTTTGAGGGCAGGCTTCCAGGAGGAGGTGGGAGCTGGGCCCTCTGCTGGCCACGTGCACCCCCCCTTTGCTCTTGTCCTCCACAGGCAACTCATCACCATTCGCAACACCCACCTGCTGCCATGGCTGCGGCCGGCCAGCGCCAACAGCTACGAGTACCTGCAGCGCCAACAGATGAGGTGAGCAGGTGGGGGTCCGGGCGCAAACTGCAGTCCCGAGACGCAGACTGTCCAGGGCACCGCAGCCATCTGTGAGGGACACTGTCCCGGGTGGTGGGGCTGCAGATGGTCACGTGAGGTACTCACGGGGAGAGGAACGAACAGGTTCTCAGGTGTCTGTTGTGGACTAAGAACTGTTAGGTGAGGGCGGGTCTCAAACCTCACACGCCCCTGTGAGTGAGGTTGACAGACTGGCTTCCTGCTGGAAGAAGTGAGTCATGACCCCTCAGGGTCCTCGGGGGGCTTCCCGTGATTGGGCAGGCTCTGTGCCAAGTGCTCTGACAGTTCGGACCTCATTGAAACCTTACACTTTCCCTTTGAGGTCATTCTGCTATCATCCTATTTCACAGTTGAAGAAACTGAGGCTCAGAGAGTTTCAGCAACTGGCCTGAGGTCACAGCTAGCGTATGGCAGGCCTGGCACCTCAACCTTCATGTTTCTCTGCCCCCCGGCCCGCCCCCTAGCCCCAGCCCCGCTCCTCAGCCCCTGACCCCCCCTGGCTTCATGAGTGCTTCCGACACCTGGGCCCCTAGGCTCGAGGGTGGGGAGTGATAGCTGAACAGCAGCCACGGCCACGTGAAGGTGAGGGACCTGGGGGCCTGTGCCTGATGCCCCCCTCCCTCGCCTGACTCTTTTGAGATGAGAGGTTAAGAGGGACGGGTGGTCCAGTGATTAAGACTTAGCCCTTCCAATGCCGGGGGCTTGGGTTTGATCCCTGGTCCAGGAACAAAGATCCCACCTGCCCCACGGTGTGATCAAAAAAAAAAAAAAAGAGAGGTTAAGAGCCTGCTCTTGGCAGGCCAGACCAGGGCCCCAGGTCTCGGGGAACACGGCTCTCAATTTCTGCTCTCTGCCCCAACGGTGTCTGTCTGTCCAGAGTTCCCCGGCTACTGGCCAGGCCCTGGGACCCAACCTGAGGCTCCTCTGGGGCGGAGGTGCCTCCAGGTAGCTGCTGACCCCCCTGTTCTGCCCCCAGGGAACAACAGCAGCTGCAGAAACTGCAGAACCTCGGAGTCCCTGAGAGGAGCCTGGACTCACTGGGCCCCCCACAGGACTGGGGTGATGGCCCCAGAAATGACACCAACCTCGAGTTCAAGCCATACAGCTTGTCGACAGTCTACCCCTATGGGGACCCTGAGTTCTTGGACTATGACTCTGTGAGTCAGGCCACAGCCCCTGGAGGTGGGTGACCCCCGGGGAGGCAGGCCCTGCTGCCCCTGTGGACACTCCCTGAACTGGGGCCTGGGCTGCCTTAACCAGGCCGAGGTGGACCTCCTGGGAGTGGATGGGATCCTGTACAAGGGCCGAATGACCAGCAAGGACAAGGCGCGGCCGCTGACCAGTGCGGAGAAGGAGCTGGCAGGTGAGGAGCGTCAGCCTGCCTGGGCACCCCGCCTGGGGTCTGCCTTTGCTGGGCAGCGTGAGGCCCCGTGTGAGACAGGTGGGACCCAAAGCTGGCAACACCTGTGACAGGGGCTCCTCACACAGCTGCTGGCAAATGTGGCTCTGTGTGCCAGGCATAGTACTGGGGAGCAGCTGGGGAGGGGCACCAGAGGGCCTCCCTGGAGTGCTGGGCGCGATGGGAGAGTCGTGACAGGGACACTGGTCCAAGGGAGAGGTCCCAGGCTGTTGTCCCGAGGCCTCAGAAAAGGGAAGAGGGCTTCGCTGAATGAAGGAATCAGCTGGGAGGAGAGTGCTCTGGGGAGGGGGTGTGGGCAATAGCAGGCGCAAAGGAGCTGTGCTGGGTGCGAGGCAGGCCTGGCTGGGAACTCAGGAAGGTGACTCTACCTGGGCCCGGGTCGGGTGTGATGAGGAGGAGACAAGGACAGGCCGGGAGGCCCGTGTTCCGACTGTCACAGGTCAGGGAGGGCTGAGCCCAAGGGAGATGGGGAATGAGTCACTCCGGTTGCTACACTGTTGTGGCTCTGGCTCCAGCTGGCTCCGGCTGGGGACCGCGGGGACTCAGCTCCAGCACTGGGCCAGAAGCACCCAAAGAGGCACCTCTCTGTGCCTTTGAGGTTCCCCTGTGTGGGAAGAGGGGCTCCACACACTGCCCTAGTGGGGTTGGTCCAGGAGCCACAGAGTCCCGGCTATGGTGTCCCCCATCACCCCGTTTGCCTCCACTGACTTGAGAACAAGCATGAGACACCTAAGCCCTGGTGTGCGGGAGAAGACTGCGGCCTGCTTTAGTGCCCTGGGGCCGCAACAGACGACCACCAGCTGGGCGCCTGGAGAGGACAGCAGTGAGCTCTCTCAGTTCAGGAGGCCAGAAATCCCAAATCAAGGTGTGGGCAGGGCCGTGCGCCCTCCTAAGGCCCCAGTGGAGGATCCCTCCTACCTCTTCCAGCTTCTGGGGGCCCCAGGCATTCCTGGGCTTGTGGCTGCATCACTCCCATCTCTGCCTCCATCTTTGAGTGGCTTCTCCCCATGTCTCTTCCTCTTCTGGTCTCTTAACTCAGATGGCCTCACCTCAAGAAGTGTGTGTGCTCAGTTGCTCAGTCACATCCGTCCGACTCTTTGCAACCCTCTCCAGGCTCCTCTGTCCATGGGATTTTCCAGGCAAGAATACTGGAGTGGGTTGCCATTTCCTCCTCCCATCTCAAGATCCTTCACTTATTTACATCTGCAGGCACCTTTTCTTCAAACAAGGTCACATTCACAGGTTCCGGGGGCCATGTCTTTTGGGGGGCTGCCATTCAACCCACCACAGGCCCCTGCCCTGATCCAGCAGGGCAGGACACATCTCGAGCCCTTTATTTCCCCAGACCACACATGTCACCCTTGCAGTGTTAACAGCTCCATGTGGACAAGGTTTGGCTGCTCCAGGCCCCGGGAGAGGGAAAGAGACTATCAGAGGGAGACTCAGGCCAGGCCTCTAGGACCACCAGACAGGATGACAGCAACGGTGGCGAACACTGAATGGGCTCAACTTCTTTCTTTTTAAAAATATTTTTATTTATTCTGTTTGGTCACGCCACATGGCGTGCGGGATCTTAGTTCCCCGACCATGGATCAAACCCGCGCCTCCTGCAGTGGAAGCGCAGAGTCTTAACCACTGAACTGCCAGGGAAGTCTCTAATGGATCCAACTCCTTGCCACGCCCTGCACTGCCTCCTTTCACTCTGCAAGAGCCAGGGAGGCATTGCACAAACGAGCGGGTGAGGGCTGCTTGCCTGGAGTGCACCTTTGGTGGAGGGGCCAGAGTAACATACAGACCCCACCCTCGTCCCCCATCATTGGTCAGACGGTGACCCCCTCCACCCAGCTGCCCCAGACTGTCACCCGGAGCAAGGGGCTTTTCTCCCCTCCAGTTCCACGCAACAAAGCAGGACTGAACCAGGACGCCTCATTGCTTTATCTTGCTTGGGGGCCACAAAGTCTAACTGGCAATTGGGATCACTTTAAAACCTGCCTGTGGCTGGATTTTTTTGACCAGGTTGTCTTATTGCTTGTTTGTTACTTTAAAGAATATTTGGGCATGCTGAGTCGCTTCAGTCTTGTCTAACTGTGCGACCCTATGGACTGTAGCCCACCAGGGTCCTCTGTCCATGGTATTCCACAGCCAGGAATACTGGAGTGGGTTGCCATTTCCTCCTCCAGGGGATCTTCCCGACCCAGGATCAAATCCGTGTCTCTCACATCTCCTGCATTAGCAGGCAGGTTCTTTACCACTAGCGCCGCCTGGGAAGCCCAACCCAAGACACCCAGTATCTAAACCTAAACTAGCTGACTTGAACCCTGCCCAGGGCCAGCCTGGTCTCATGCGTCCATCTGTCCTTTGCCCGCAGGGCCACTGAGGGCCGTCCCGCCAGCCTGTGCCCTCCCCTCCGATGCCCACGCTGTGGCCAGGATCTCAGGCGGGCCAGAGGAACCCCTGGTGCCTAGTGAACAGTGCCCCCAGCAGGAGGCTGGACTTCCGGAGAAGTCTCAGTGCAGGGAGGGCTGAGAATAGGCAGGGCCAAGGTAGGCAGAGGCGGCTGGGCCACAGATGGAGGCGGAGGCGCCTCACCAGTCTGGCTGCCGTCCTCACCAGCCCTGGGTGGATGGCCGTCGTTGACTCCTCCTCACCCCCTCATCCTTCCAGCACCTTCACTCTCACGGCCTCTTCCCTGCACGTTCCCACCTCATGCACTGGCCTTTGGGCTGGGAGGCCAGCCGTGGAGATTCTTGACTGGACCCCCATCCAGAAAGGGTGAAGGATGGAGCCAGACCCCAAAGGCCATGTATTGTGCAACGCCCTCCTATGAAGTGTCCAGAACAGGCAGGTCTCGAGATGGAAAGCAGGTTCGTGGTCACCAGAGCTCGGGGGAGGGGAGAACAGGGGTGACTCACTCATGGGTATCAACCTCTTTTGGGGGTGATGAGATGTTCGAGAACTGGATGGGTATGGCAGCCACACAGCCTTGTGAATGAACTTGATGCTACTGAAGTGTTCACTTTGAATAATGAATTTTACCTCAAAAAAGGGTTTCCCAGGTAGCACTGGTGGTAAAGAATCCACCTGCAATGCAGGAGACCTAAGAGATGTGGGTTTGATCCCTGGGTCTGAAAGATGTCCTGGAGGAGGAAACGGCAACCCACTGCAGTATTCTTGCCTGGAGAATCCCATGGTCAGAGGTGCCTGGCGGGCTATTTCCATGGGGTTGCAAAGAGTTGGACATGGCTGAAGTGACTCAGCACATACATACCTTTAAAAAAAAGTGCTCACAGAGAAGATGAAGGACAGGGAGGTGGAGCGGGGCACTGCGGTGGCCGGCCCTGGTGGGAGTCGCTGAGAACTAGCAGCCTGCATCTGTCTATGCTAGAATAAGGGCTCTCTCCTCCCTGGCCTTGAGTTACTTTCAGAAAGGGTTTTCCTAACATCTCCGCCTTGAGAAGGGGAGGCGGGGAGGGAGGAAGGGGCTTCCCTGCATGAGTAGGTGGGGTTTGGGTGTGTGAAGAGGCGGGGTAGGGGCAGCAGGGCAGGTCCCATTAGAGTGAAGGGCCTTTGCGGGCACCAGAGGACGGGATGTGGGCCTCCAGGTGGGCAGAGCCCTGGGGGCGCCCCCACCCACGCTTGTCTCTTCCCCTTTCTTCTCTGCTAAGCTGTGAAGGTCCCACATCCCCCGGCCCGAAGCCCGCATGAGGGTGCCCGCCTGAGTGCCCTATTTGGTGCCATCTCCTCTGGTGAGTAGCTGCCCCCCAGCTCCCTGGCCCAGCTGGGATTCCAGTAGCGTGTCTGGGCCCCCATTCCCAGCCTCAGGCTTTCCAGCCCCACCTCACCCATCTCTCCCCTGGCCAGACCCAGAGGGCCAGAGAAGGTCCCTCGAGCAACTGCCTCCTGGCACCCAGTGCCCTGAGCAGGGGCTCCCAGCCATCCAGGGCTCCAGCTGCACCCTCCAGTCAGGCCTCCTGGTCCAGGCGCCATCCCTGGGGCCCAGGGCTGGTGTCTGTATTCCCGGAGTCCAGCTGGCTGCAGGGCTGGGATAAGGGCGCCCATTCATTCCTTCGGGCCTCTCCGCTGGGGGCCCGAGAGCTGAGTCAGGGGGGCGGTGGGGCGGGGGGCAGCTGAGGTCACGACTCCTCGGGTCTCATCACCAACCTGAGCGCGTTTTACAGCACACAGCACACAGAGCACTTCCTCCCCTCTCACCTCACCCCGTCCTTATCTCATCTACTGTCCTGTCCTTATTTCATCTACTGTCCCGGCTGGGGAGGCCGCTACAGTAGGGGAGCTGAGGCACAGCGACCTTGAACGGGGGAATCCCAGCCTCCAAGCCCCGTTTTCTCTAGGCTGCCCTGCTCCATGTCCTCGTCCACCTCTGGTTTCATCTATCTTGGATGGATAGATGAAACTACCATCCCCCAGGATGGATACTCCTACCCCCACCCAGGAAGTGTCAGATGCCTGGGCTGGTGATCAGAGGTGAACACTTCCAGTCTTGGGGCTTCTCTTTTCCTTAGTGGGGATGGCCCCGTCGGGCCAGCCTCTCTCCAGAATGTTCTTGGGATACATCGTGGGTCTCTCCTGCCCCTCCCGCCCACTGCAGCCCTGCCCCCCCGCGCCAGCATGGGCTCAGCCGCCTCGGGCCCTCCACCAACGATGCCCGCTCGGCCTCCGTCTCTCCCACCCGTGCTGCTGCTGCCACCACTGACACCATCTCTGCAGGACACCCAGCCGGCCCCCCAGCCGGCCCCAGGGGCTGCCAGGCACCCACGGTCCCTGCGCCTCGAGTCCCGAGCCAGCCTGCAGTTCGCCAAGGAGCCCAGCAACCCGTGAGCCCTGCGCCCGCCCCCTCCCCACCAGCATCTCCACCCTCCCCCGCAAGGCAGAGACACTGCCCTGGGCAAGGTGCGGGGGTCCTGGGCTTAAGGGAGGGGTCTCCACAAGGGACTCATTTTGACCCAGTAGCTGCTTTTAACTTGGCTATGGATACACACGACACAATCCATCTCATGCTACGTTTCATGGAGAACACAGCTTTCTTGCTAGACTGAATTTTCCACTAAACCAATTTAATTCCTTGACGCATTTTCAATACAGCACAGTTACAGTGGTTTTAAAAAACAATCACTTTCCTTTTTATTTTGCTGAAATGATTTCATCAGAATGCATTCCAATCACAGCCGATACCGCTGTCCATTTTCTTTAGTGAGCGTTATTTCTACCAGGACCGGTTTTCTCATGGGAACCAGGTTTTACTGCAGGCGTGCTTTTTTACTGTCTGTTGATTGTTTCCACCAGTAATCACTGTTATGAGTTGGGTGTTTAAAGAATCTGATTGTTTGTATTTACTTCTGGCTAATCCACGAGGCACTTGGAGCAAAAGCCCTGGAATCCTCTAGGACCGCTCCATCCTGTTTGGCGTCTTGCTGGTTCTTTGGGTCACGTGCTCACTGTCTGTGTGCTTGGTGGACTGACCAGCAAAGCATGCTCATCTGGGGTTCCGTGACTGGCCCCGGGGCAAAGAGCAGAGCACTCATACCTGCCTGATGGGTCCCTCAGCCCATGTGGTTTCTGTCCCTGGTATGGTTTTGTGAGTGTGTGACCGCACCACAGGGCTTGGGAAATCTTAGTTACCCGACCAGGGATCGAACCCCTGCCCCCTGCATTGGAAGCGCAGAGTCTTAACCACTGGACCACCAGGGAAGTTCCTGGGTGGTTTATCGGTCCCCCTTCTCCCTCTCGGGCTTCCCTGGTGGTTCAGCAGTAAAGATTCCACCTGCAAGGCAGGGGATGTATGAGACACAAGTTCGATGCCTGGGTTGGGAAGATCCCTTGCAGGAGGGCATGGCAACCCACTCTAGTATTCTTGCCTGGAGAGTCCCATGGACAGAGGAGCCTGGCTGGCTACAGTCCAGAGGGTTGCACAGAGTTGGACGCGACTGAAGCGACTGAGCACGCACGCTTCTTCATCTCAGTTTGGCTGTTTCTCCCTTTCCACCCCTAGGTTGTCCAGTTGCACCCTCCACCCTTTGTATGCTTCCTGACACTTCTGTCACATTCCACAAAGACTAAAAAAAAGCTTCCTTCTGCCTGGTTTTGGGGCACACCTCCCCCTAGCATCCACCAGAGGCTCCTAGGGTGGTGGAGCGAGTCTGGGAGTTGGGTGGGGGGTGGCGAGCTGCCCTGGGGATCCCCCCTGGGGGCGTCAGGGCGCTGGCATGGCAGAGGATCCTCTGGACCGGTGGCCAAAGGCATCCTGGGTGCTGAGTGCCTACCCCCCCGACCCCCAGTGGTCCCCCAGCCCTGCCTCCCCTCCCACGCACCCCCTCCTGGACCTGACTTCTCTTTTCTTTCTCCAAGGACTGCGTCCAAATGAAGCCGAGCGCTTCCTGAGCCCCGTGACCTACGCTGCCTTGGGGGACATCAGCCAGTGCAGCCCTGGCCCCACCCCCGTAGCAGAGATGAGTATTTTTATCAACTTCTCCCCAGAATAAAACCTTTTACTTTTCTGACTGTGGATGAGGGTGACTGGCCCATGCCCTCTGCAGTGGCTGGCCTTGCCCATCCCACATGGGTGGGTGGGCCTGTCAGCCCCGCGCCGGCCACCACCCCACCAGGGCTGAATCTCCACAGAGAATCATGACAACCCTCCCCTGCCCCATCACACACGCCCCCACGGCACAGTGCCCTGTGCAGCCCCGGCCCTGAGTGGTGGGCCTTACCCAGGCTCGCACGGTAAGGTGTGACTTACCCAGGAGGCCGTGGTGTGACTTACCCAGGTTCACATGGTAAGGCCTCAGCTCTCCAGCCACCTGCCCAGGAGGCCATGTTTCCTGGGTGCCAGACACTGGTGTGAGGAGTCCAACTTCCAATACCTCTCCCGTGTGGCCTGGGCTTGGGCCAGAGAAGAGGTGGGGGCCCCAGGGAAGCGCCCCTGCCAGGCGCGGTCAGGCTTGTATTCTGCCGCCTCGACATGTGGGGACTCACAGCAGCCAAGCCCTGCTCTCTCAGCCCCTGGTAGCTGCCTTCCAGCCCGTTTTTTCGATTTACAGATGGAGTCAGTGCTTGAGTGGGCTCCTGAAGCCCGGGGATGGAGGGGTGAGCCAGGTAGGACCCTGGGTAACTGTTTGCCCAGGGACAGGTCTCCTGGGTGCTTGGGAAGGAGGGGGGTGGTGAGCCCACCTGCAGCCAGCCAGGAGCAGTCTTGAAGATGACAGTTCTGTCCCCCATGGGGGCTGGTGGGGAAGCCAGCTTTTGGCCTGATTGCAGGCAGGAGCTGGAGGCAGAATCCTTGCCAAGGAGAAGGGCAGAACCCCCCCTGCCCTGTTCCAGATCCCAGGGGCGGGGGACCTGCTGGCCTTGGCAGCTGGGAGGGTGGTGCTGCACCTCCTCCTGTCGGGCTGAGGGGGGTGGGGTGGGGTGGGGGGGGGCCAATGCTCAGCAGGGTGCCCACCCCCCAGCAGGGGAAGGTGCTTCGGGATTGGGTGAAACCAGGGGTGGGGTCAGTAGAGGGGGCACTTTTGAAGGCCCTGGGTCCCACCTCCTCCTCTGCTGGGGGACCACAGTTCCTGGCTGGGCCAGGCTGGACAAGGAGTAGCGTGACCAACTGTCCTGGTCTGCCTTCGAGTGAAGAGGGATCCCTGGAACTTTCTGTTTTAAGGCTCAGATGAGGGGATTCCCTGGTGGGCCAGTGGTTAGGACTCCAGGCTTTCACTGCCAAAGTTTCCAGGTTCAATCCCTGGTCGGAGAACTAAGATCCCACAAGCCATGTGGTGCAGCCAAAAAAAAAAAATTCTTTATAAAAACATTTGCTAGGTTTCAATATTGCAGGAATGCAAATTCCCCATAATGGCTATTTTGATGGTGTTGTTGCTGTGAAAAAAGCACATTAAAACTTGCCTCCCTGGAGGTCCAGTGGTTAGGACTCCAGGCTTTCACTGCCAGAGGTTCCAGGTTCAATCTCTGGTCGGGGAACTAAGATCCCCAAAGCCTTGAGGTGCAGCCAAAAGAAAAAAGACTGAGATGAATCAGCCCTGTGGAGAGGGAGGTACGCAGGCTGGCCTGGCATGAGGGGCACAGATGAGATGGCTGTGGCCAAGCAGAGGATCCTACCTCGGGGTGTTGCATGGTGACTGCTCTGCACCCCAAACCCAGCCCCACAACCCACCAATGCAAATGAAAGGGTCACTGAAGGTTCTCTTCCTTTCAAAGACCACAGACTCATTAACCTTAAGGTGTGCGCCATTGACGACAGCAAGCCTGTGTCCCAAAACAGATGATGCCTTGGAGAAGGCACCACGGGACCCCACCTTGTGGCTCGCCTGCAACGTGGGAGACCTGGGTTTGATTCCTGGGTTGGGAAGATCCCCTGGAGAAGGGAACGGCTACCCACTCCAGTGTTCTGGCCTGGAGAATTCCATGGACTGTATAGTCCGTGGGGTCGCAGAGTCAGACATGCCTGAGGGATTTTCACTTTCAGGACCCCAAAGCAGGCCGCCAGGGGGCACCAGAGGGAAGGCCTTCTGTGCAGGGACGTCTTAGGGGCACATGGGTCTCCCTGGCACCACTCCCTTGGCTGACTTGAGCCCTGACTTTCCATGGATTCGAGAGTTCTAAGCAGAGACCTTCCAAATACACACAACCTCCAGAGAAGGGCTTCTCTTCTCTCTCCCCTTCCTCTTGCTCTCAACTTTTCCTAGATCCATAGAAAAGGAGCCCCCCCCCCCAGCAATATTTGCACCTCATATTTCCCAGGAGATGAGAAAGGGCCAGAAAGCTGAGCAGAACTCTGCCAGCAGGCTCCTGGTGCCTCATGCTGGGCTGGCCTCAGCCATCCAGGGAATGGGCCCTCCCCTACCCTCCCCAGCAGGACCCAGCACCCTTACACCCCTAAAAGAGCTGTGTTCTTCTAAGACTTACTTGAAATACATATATTTCCCAAACATCAACTGTGGCTAAGCAACCGGAGACCTTTCCAAATGCAGGAACTGGAAATAGCCCTTGCCTCAAAAGATCTCCTTTTGGCCAACCCGGGTGGCCTCCCCAACACAGACACCAGGAGGAACTGGAGTCAAAGCCCTCATCTGTCCTTAGAGGAGTCCGGCTATGAAAAGACCCTCAGAGACCTCCAGGGCCACAGCAGCCCCGCCGGCCGCCGGGCTGTGGGGGGCAGTCTTGGGAGCCGCGTGGTTTTCTGCTTCGGCTACAGTGTTCTCAGGGGCCCTGAGTGTCTGCCTCCATCCAGGGGAATCTCAGAACAAGCCTTTCTCTTCACAGCTCTGAAGGAGGCATCCTGCCTGCCCGCAGAAAGCATTTCAGAGCCTCCTTTCACCCCTCCGGTCCCCCCTCCCCTGACAGAGCAGGACATCTACTTTCACAGATGCTCCTGGGGAAGAGCAAATTTCTTTCAGAGACGCCAGCTGACTTGAGGTGTGAGGCAGACACAGCCACCATGGTGGCCAGAGGAGTGGCTGGCCAGCCAGGGCCAGGCTGGGAGGCCTCCCGCTGTGATGGGTCAACTTCAACCAGCTGTGGCCTTAAGGGAACTTGGGCCAGATGTGACAAACGTCCAAGGTAAGCTGGAAGTGGAGCTTTTCATGTAAACTGATTTTAGAGTGCTGGCCAACAAATTGAGCCCAACGGCACACACCAGGGGCCTCCGAGTCTGAAAACCCTTAAGATAGCCATGCCCGATCATTTAACGGGCTTCCCAGGAGGCGCTATTGATAAAGAACCCGCCTACCAATGCAGGAGACATGAGTGACGCAGATTTGATCCCTCAGTTGGAAGATCCCCTGGAGGAAGGCATGGCAACCCACTCCAGTATTCTTGCCTGGAGAATCCCATGGACAGAGGAGCCTGGTGGGCTAGAGTCCATGGGGTCGCAGAGTCGGACACGACCGAAGTGACTTTGCACACATGCACAATCATTGAACAACAGGGCCCACCCATGTCAAGTCACATGGGGAGGCTAGGCCTCCATGTCCATCTGCAGTCGTGTCCCCTCGTCAGAAAGGAAGGCTCCAATCACATTCTTCCCGGAACCTCTGGGATGTAAATGGTGTTTTCAGAGTGGAATTTTTGGAAACAAAGTGATGGAGCTCAAGTCTGGTGATCAGGTGGGTGGTGATGAAGCCCAGAGGCTGGTCTTCATGTGTTGTTGAGGAGGCTCCAGGAAGTGCCGAAACGGACAGCTAAGAATGGCTGTAAATATGACTGTTCCGTTTGTACCTCATCTTTGCATTTTAGCCAGTTTGCACTTGAACATGTGGTGGGAGGTGGTTACTGACTCCTCTGGTCTTGCTTCTGAGCCTCCAAGCTTGGGGAAGTTGAAGTTCCAGGTTCCGTGTTGCCCTTGAGTTCCGTCCAGAGTGCTTGACATCTATGTGGGCCCGCCTCTGCCTCCCCTAGTGTCTCCCACCCCCTTTTGCAGCCCTTTGCCTGTCTGGGAGGTGCTCAGCGGAGGAGGAGGGAGGGTGTGCGTGGGGCTTCCAGCAAACCTGGCAGGGTCCGGGCACTGGTGGAAAGCTCCAGCCCCACCCTCCGCTCCCTCCTGCTCTGGTTCCCAGCGTGCTCAGGGCCCTCGTTAGAAATCAGATTCCTGGGCCCTCCTCCTCGAGCACCCAGGGGACACTTGTGCTCTACAGGCTGGAGGGTCACGAGTCTAGTGGGCTCCCGCTTGGCACGAGGGGCTTGTGTTCCATCAGTCATTTTCCATCAGTCACCTGGAAGCTGCTTCAAGAACAGCTATGACATAAGTGAGTGCCGTAGTTTACCCTTTTAAAATGTATGATTGAGTGGTTTCTAGTACATTCACAAGTTGATCACTAATGCCCTGGGGAAATGTTTAAAACTGTATTGTCAGGACCCCACCCCAGAGACCAACGCTGTGGGCCCCCAAGGGGCTCCCCGGAGGCCCTGCGGCTCTCCACTGGGGTGACTTTGCCTGCAGACACTTGTAGTTGTCCTAACTGGGCGCTGCTACTGGTTTGAACTCATGGAAAGGGGTCGGGGTGCTGCACAGGACACCCCAGTGTCTGGAGTGCCCACAGTGGAAAAGCTGCCATCTACAGGAAACTTAAGTCCTTCCAGGACCTCCTCCTGGGGCCTCCAGGCCCGGCCCCTGGTGGCCTCTGGAGACAGAAGTGGGCTTGGTCAGGTTGGGATTCTCACCCTTGAATGTCCACGGGGCACCTGAGGATCCTGTTCAAAGCAGATTCTGACTCAGGAGGTCTGGGCTGGGGTTAGAGAGAGGTCGTTCCGCATCTCTGACAAGCTCCCGGGGGATCCAGCTGGTCTGGTGACCACACTTTTGAGGAGTGAGGGTATAGTTCCCACAGGCCACCCTGAGGCCAGCGTGGGGGTGGGGAGCCTGAGTGGACATTCTGGACCGTGCAGCCTCTTGCGTGGCTCCAGTGGGTATGGCCACCTCAGTCGTCTGGCCACTGGGGAGCTCACATTCACCCACAGAAGCACTTCCTTGCCTCTACACGTTTTTCCTACACTCGGAAGGGGGTGTGGCAGCTTCCTGAGAACTGCTGCTAAGTCACTTCAGTCATGTCTGACTGTGTGTGACCCCATAGATGGCAGCCCACCAGGCTCCCCTGTCCCTGGGATTCTCCAGGCAAGAACACTGGAGTGGGTTGCCATTTCCTTCTCCAAGGCATGAAAGTGAAAAGTGAAAGTGAAGTCACTCAGTCTTGTCCTACCCTCAGCAACCTGAGAACTGTCTTCCCTCCAAAAGGATGAAAGAGCTGCAGCGAACGTTCAGGAGCTCGGGACAGCCTCCTCTCTCCCCCCACAGGCACCCGAGGCAGAGCTGTGCCCCTGCCCCTGAAGGCCATTAGAAGGGTGGGCTTCAAGGTGAGGACATGAGCAAGAGCTGCAGTGGGGGTGCTGCAGTCAGTCCTGTGACCAGTGGGGGCCTCTAGTGATCCAGAGGCTGTCCAGCCCCCAACAGGGCAGCAACGGGCTGCGTGGTGACCCCAGGGAGTGGCAGCGGGGCCGCCGCTGGCAGGTGCTGAGGCGCCTGCCAGCCAGATATTCTGGAACATTACTCTCCACCCCCAGGCACCGTCCAATGGGTTGAGTGGGGTAGGCCTCCTGACTAGGGAGTCAGGCCACTGGTGACCATCTGCAGGGGCCCATGCACCCTTACTCCAAGTTCCAGCCTCACCAAGGGGTGCAAGGTCTAGGCTGCCTTCTCCCAAAGCTGCCCCAGGGATGCCCACCCTTCCCTGGTACAGGCTGCCCAGGGCAGAGTCGTGCCCAGCTTCTCCCTTAGAGGAGTAGGTGCCTGCCCAGCCTGGCGTGGGAGCAGCTGGGGATCCACTGTCTGTTGCCCCTGAGTGGTTTGTCTCCTTGGCAACCAAAGGTCTGAGCTGCAGCTTGGACTCTGCCCAGCCTCATCCAGTCGCTGTTGCTGGCCCATGGGCTCTGCATCCATGCCTGCTATCTTACCATGGGGGCTGTGGCCTGCGCCTCCCCCAAGAAGGGCCCTGCCCCACCCAGCGTGGCTACTGGAGGTGGGGCTGAGGGTCCAGCCTGCAACTGGCCATTGGGGCCCTAAAGACAGCAAGAAAAGTCCTTGTGTGAAACCCAGGCAGACCGGAAGGCAGCTGTTAGCCCTAGAGGTCGGAATCTGTCCAGTCGGACAGGGGGAAGGGTGAGCAGACAGAGGCAGGGGTTCTGGGAACACAGGGAAGGAACTAACTTCATGGGAAAAGCCTGGGGTGGGCAGGAAGATTCCAGAGCACGTTGTGGTTGAAAAGACAGCGACAGAGAGGAGCAGTGTGGAGCGAGGCGGGACTCGGGGGTTGGCCTCTGCTCTGGGCTGGGCTGGCACCCTCCCCCTCCACGTGGAGCCAGCTGGCAGCAAAGCTTAGGATATGAGGCACGACCACAGAGCCTGGTGGTGGTTTGGAACTCTTTCTTCTCCTTTGTTAAAAGGGGGAAAGGAACTGGGGATGGGGTACCCCCGGGCTCTGGGGAGGCATGCAGGCAGCCCCAGCAGGCAGGCGCTGGGGGATGGGTGGGAAGAGTCCTGGAGTTTCCCACAATCCTTTTCTCTGCAGGGAAGAGCAAGGCTGGCTGCCCAGGGAGCAGCGGAGAGGGGCAGGGCCCTGGGGGGAGGGGCGGCGGGCGAGGGGGGCTCACTCTAACATGCAAAGTCCAGCTGCCCCATAAACTAGGTTGCTTCTCGAAGAGCGACATACGTATAAATACACAGACACAGCTACACGCACACATGCGGAGAAGGCTCTGCGTTCCGGAGGGTGGGGATCTAGGCCCGCCGGCCCCAGGGAGCTCCAAGGCAAGAGCCAGCCCCGTCTCCGGCGTGGCGATGCTCCGCTGCCCCCGGGGTCGGCGGGGCAGGGCGGGCGAGTCCTCTGGGGAAGGCTGCTTGTTCTCCGAGCTTCTGTCCATCAGCACCCAGGTGACTCGAAACCAAATCCATGGAAGCGGGGCGCCGCAGGCCTGTGCCGCAGGGCACGCGTGCGGGCAGCCTGTGGGCTGGCTCGAGGGTCCGGTCTCTCCCTTCCAGGGCTCCGGGGAAAAGGGGTGCAGACAGAGGGTGAAGGGGGCCCGCAGAGACGTCCTCTCCCCCGCCCCACGGGGTCCTGGCCTCCGGGAGGGGGGAGGGGCCTCCCTTATCTCTCGGCCTCCATGGCGGGGTGGGCCCTGGGTTCCGAGGCGGCCTGTTGGGGGGCCAGGGGCGGCCAGTCTGACGCCGGGGAAGGGGGGGCCGGAGTCCACAGGGGCGGCTGCGGCGGCTGGTGGTGCTGTGCGCCCCCTGGGGGTGAGGCCGCGGCCGGCCAGCCGGGCGCCGCGAAGCTGCCGGTGGCGGTGAGCGGGAAGTGTGGCGGCGGCGACGTGGCCGTGGCGGCCATCGGGCTGCCGCTACCTCCGCTGTGGAAGCTCTCGGAGGCCTTGAGGCGGGAGAACATGGTGAGGGCGTCGGGGAAGTTGGGGGGCGTGGCGGGGGTGTTGGCAGGAGTGCACATCTGTAGGGGGAAGAGGGAGGCGGGTGAGTGCCCCTTCCAGAAGGGCCCCTTCCCCAGTGCACCCCAACCCCACCCCGGGCGGTCCCCCAGCCCGGAGCTCACAGGGGAGCGGAGCGGTGCCCACGTGGACAGGCCCACGCAGCCTGCTGCCCGGCTACCAGGAGTCCCTCCCAGCGGCTCCTTCCTCAGGCCTGGGCAGCTACCCCCGACCCTCCCCGCCCCCCCCTCCCCGCACTGGTAGAGTCCCGGAGGGATGCCCCTGGGGCTGCAGGGAACACTTACCATCTGGTGGTGATGGTGGCTGTACGGGATGTTGGTCTCTTGGAAAAAGGCGCTGAGGGCCGTCTGTAGGAAAAAAGGCCCATGCTTAACCTCAGGACCCCAGTGGCCCTGGCCCAGCCTTCCTTGACTCTCACCACCACCTAGAGAGGTGCTGTGGAGCCCTGGGCTGGTGGGCAGGGAGGACCCTCAGGACACTGCCTGCAAGCTGGCTGCCAGGTGCTTCCAGCTTACCTGGTTTTGTCACCATGAGTGACGTGAGGGCCTGTCTCATGGGGAAAGGGCTCCAGGAGACTCTGGCCCTATGGTCACCAACTCTATGGGTGGCAAGTCCTTACTCCTCCCTGAGTTTCACTTTCCTTGTCTATGAACCAGAGGATGGCAAAGGCACCCAGATGTTGAAAGCCTGTAACTGCTCCTCTCCTGGGCTAGCCAAGGGACCCTGCCCTGCCTCTCGGTTTCTCCTTCTGCACCAAAGGGACACTGGACTAGGAGTCTGGCAGCCATCCTCCCACAAACTGGTGGAGCAAGAGGAAGGTTGCAGTGGGGTTCGCACCCAGGACTGTGAGAAGCGGGTGGGAAAGGGGGTGGCAGCGGCTCCGGGTCAAAGCAGCTCCTCGAGTGGCCCTGGGGGGCTGGGGGGAGGGGCCCCCCAGGCGGTGGCCTCTGGTACTGGTGTGTCCTGGTTCGGCCCCTTGCAGGACAGGCATCCAGGAAAATAAGGGAACCAGCTGCTCTTGCGAAAGTGCAGGGTGAGGGAGCCCGTCAAGTATGTGAAGGGTCTGCGGGCAGCTCTGCCCTCCACACCGCCCCCCTTGGGCTCCCCGCCCACTGCGGCCCAGGGCTGTCAGCCCCCTCCCCCACTCCCAACACACCCAGAAACCCAGCCTGGCTCCCAGGCTTACCCTAGGGGTTTTATTACTAGAGTAAATTCAAATGAATTATTCTGGGAATTTCCTGCTGGAGACGCCCTACCCCAACGTCCCAACGTCCCCAAACAGGGGTGTGGGAGCTGGGGGCGGGGGCAGAATGCCTCGGTCTCTAAGCACCTCCTTGTGACACCTCCTGGACCAGGAGCCCCAAGGGACACCAACCCATTCCTCCCCCAGCAGCAGCCCCATAGGCAGCTGCAGTGTGCGAGTATTCCAGGGAGAGGCGGTTGCCCTTTTCCTGCCTTCCTAGAGCACCCCCAAACTTAAAGCACAGAGGTCCCCCTCCCCCAGCAGCCTTCTGTCCCCATTAACACCTGAATCACAGAGAATATGACCCCAAAAGAGGCCTCCTGCTGGGCCAGCCCTCAGCCCAAGTGGCTGCCAGCTGGGGGTAGAGGCAAGGAACCCCACTCACTCCCAGGAAGACCTAAGGGCTGGATGTTCACACCCCATTTTTACCCTAAGAACCTCCCTACTAACCACGTCCCCACTTTACACACAGTGAAGCTGAGATTCGGGGAGCCCAGGATGTGTACCATGGGGGCCATCAAAGCTCCCCAGTCTGCAAGCTGTTCCTGCCCGTCCTGAGGTCAGAGTTTCCCCAGGCATTTTAATCTTCAAAGATACATTTTCAATTCCAGTGACCAGGAGACACCAACCCAGAGGGACTGCCAGCCTGTGCCAGGCTCTGTGGGCAGGGCTGCTTCCCACCGGACACCTGCCCGCCCAGCCCGAGGGGGGGGACGTGTATGCAGATGTGGGACTCCAGCAAACTACCATGAATGTGGTTTTGCAAGTTTTGCCACATCCAGCTCTAGATTAGGAAGCTTCCTGCAGGGTGGGGCTGCCGGGCTGGGAAGGGGGGCTGCCCATGCACTCCTCAGAGGTCAGCTCACAGCTCACAGCCCCCAGGTACAGCGATGGAAACTGAGGCCACAGGGTGGGACCTGCCCAGAGAGAGCGAGCAGTGTCCCATCTTGTGATTTGAGGACCACCCCCAGATTAGCTCTCAGGTCCCCCTGAGATCTCTGGTGGGAAAGTGAACAAGGATTCCTTTGAGTGGACAGGCCACTGCCTCCCCAGACTGTCCCAACCTTGGGGCAGGAATTATGATCTCTGTCCCACCCCCCAGGAAGCTAAACACAGCCCCCAGGCTCCCTGTCCCTCCTCTGGCCCGGAGTACCTTCCCTGAGCTGGCTTCCCAGCCCAGGCTGGGCACGGACTCTACAGAGAACTCTACAGACCGAGACTGTGACCTTACACCTGTGAGGGGTGGGGCTCAAGGGGCTCTGGCCTCCTCCCTAGATACCATCCCGGGTTATTTCTGGGGCAGCCGAGTTGGGAAGGCCAGGTGGCCTTTTGGCAAGCCCTGGGCACTAGTGCTCTATGGGTCAGGGAGGCTGGGGCAGCCCCACCTCCTGCCCAGCTGGCCGAAAGCCACTGAACCGTGTACACCAAGCCGTGCGCTGTGCAGGCAGATTCGGCAGCCAGCACAGGAGGGCACCTGGATACGCCTCCGGCGCGGGGTACACAGATCACACCCTTAGCTGTCGTATGGGGCTCTGACACACCACCTGGACACCCATGTGTGCACACGCCTGAGTACCGTCTGCAAAACGGTGACCTGTGCGTACACGGAGCGCACACAGCCCGCACCCGCGCCGCGGGCTGGACTGAGTGTTTACACACACAGACGCCAACATGCCCACACGTAGCGTGGCGCGTGCGTAAATACAAATGCACAAGTACGTGGACACGCGCCGCCGAGCTGCCCACCGGGCACGCAGACCCTCAGACCCACACACACCGGAGGCTCCACCCGCGGGCTCAGGGCTTCCAAGGCGGGGGCGGCGCGGGCCCAGTTCGGCCCAGGCCACGGGCGTCCTCCTTCCGGCTGCCGGGCCGACTGTCCGTCGGGGCCTCAGCGCCGCCCCGCCCTGGCCGTTACCGAACAAAAAAGGGGGTCCCCGGAACCCGATCACCTGAGGAATCTGGGGGGTGGGGGAGGGCGGGAATTCCGGACCCGGCGAGGGCAGGCCGCCCCTCCCTCCCACCCCGCGCGGGCGGCGTTTCCGGGGGCCGCGTACTCGGGGCCGCGCCGCTGGGCCTGACCCGCACGCCGCGTGTGCGCGCCGGGGCTCGGACGCCGGGGCGCGCGGCCGCCGGGACACCGGGGCCGAGAGCGCGGGCCCGGCCCCGGCGGAGCGCGCCGCGGCACGTGTCCACACCCGCCCGCACACGCCCCACAGCAAGCGCCGCCACGCGGGACGGACACCCCGCGCCCGGGGCCCCGGGCCCCGGTCCCCAGGCCGGCCCCGGCCGCCTACCTCGAACTGCCAGTGGGCCGCCTGCAGCAACTGCTTCGCCTGGTCGGCCGCGCAGCCGGCCGTCAGCACGAACTGGTTGATCATGACCTGGTGCTTGAGCTCGTCCATGTTCACGGACATGGCGCCGCCGCCGCCTGCCCGCTCCAGCCTCCCGCCACGGCGCTCTCCTCCGCCTCACGCGTCCACCATTAGCGAGCCGGCTCCGGCTAATACAAATATTTACTGTGCGGCTCTGACTCACCGAGCCTCGCCTCGCTCCGGGCCGCGGGCGGCATGCTGGGAGATGTAGTCCCGCGCCGCTTCCGCCGCGCTCGGCCGGGCCGGGCCCGAGGGTGTGTCCTGAGTGTTAGGCGCCTACTTAGTGTGCAGAAGTTGGACGGGCGCGTGCCCAGGCCGTGACTGCACCGATTTGGGGGGGTGGGGGGGTGGTCAGGAGGCGGGGGCTACAGACCGTGCACGGACGCAAACGCTGGTGGTTGGCCAAGACCCCAGGATCCCGAACCCCAGTGTGGTTGGCATCCCCCGTGTTGACTAGGCGCCTTATTTTTGCACAAATCATCAACACGAGGGCCGTAAGGCACCGAAAGCCTGGCACACTCAGTTCAGTCGCTCAGTCGTGTCCGACTCTGAGACCCCACGGACTACAGCATGCCAGGCCTCCCTGTCCATCAGGCGCCTACAACTACTTGTTCAGTGAATGAATCAATCTGCCTTTTAGGGTTCTACTTCGAGTCACCGCCTCCAGGGAGCCTTCCAAGCCTTCCCCAACACCCGTGGACTGGAAGCCTGCATCTCCCACTTGTGACGCTGGTCCCTCCCTCCCTGGCCCGATGCTGGACCAGGCACAGGAGGCCTGAAGAATCTGGAGGAAGGGCTGAGGGCTGGGACTGACAAGGGAGGTCCGCAGTCTCTGGAGCCCCGGGGTACCCCTCCGCGCGACGCTCTCACTTTCCCACGCAAAATCTCGTGCGCTTGGCCGGAAATCTCGACTCTTAGTGTGCGGGCGCTAGGACCGCTCGGAGCCAGTTCCGGGGCGGCCCCCGAACTTCCACTCCCAGGATGCCCCGGTTTATTTGCATCTTTCAGTCCCGAGTGACGTAAAGTGAGTGAGGCCGCTCCTTGGCCAATGGATGGCCGCGAGGTGTTAGGACCTGGCCATATAAGGTAAACAAAGCTGGCTGCCCAATGAGGCAGCGGCGGGGGCGGGCACTGGGTAGGGGCAGGCGGGGGCGCATCACGTGGAGGGCGGGGGCGGGGCTGAAAAGCGCGTGGGGGTGGGGGTGGGGGTGGGTTGCGGGCTGTGTTTACAGCTCCACACACGCCGTTTCCGGTTGAGGTCGCAGGTCGGGTGTGCGGGGAGCCTGGAAGGGCCCACCGTATTTGGAGCTGGGGCTCGGGGCTCGGTTGCCCCGGCTCTGATTGACCTTATTCCGGTTCCCCGCGCTGCCTGGACCCGTTTCATTAGTTGAGCAACTCTTTATTGGGCCCTTACTCTGTGTCTGGCTCTCACCTGGCCCCAAGCATGCAGAGAACAAATTCTAGTAGAAGGGTTGGATGGTGCCTAGGGTGGAGTGTGACGTGTGTCAAAAGTCCCTAGGACAGGTGTAGAATTTGCCAGTGTGGAAAGTGTCTTCAGGAAGCAGGAGGCCCTGGAGAGATGGCGGGTTAAAGGCCATTGAGGGGTTTTGGTACATCTGATCCGTTATCCGCGTTAGAATCACTGTGGCTGAACAGTACGGAGACCAAATGGTGGTAGAGAGGTTCAGTACTGTTAGGCGATGTTCTGGGTATTATCTGGTTCCAGGGGAGCCCGTCCCTGCCCAGGGCCTTGTTGCAGAATTGGCTCTGAACTTAAGTTTCCTGATTTGTAGAATCCTCATAGCTCTCCCAGGACTGCTCTGGGGCATTAATGCCTGTGGTGCTTAGAACGCCGTTTCTAGCACCTCTGTGCTTCCATCTGGACAACTGTAGGGAACTCAAGCCCCATTTTAGAGATAAGGAAACTGAGGCTGGGATCCAGACCTCCTTACACTCTTGACAGTGTTCAGAGCCAGTGGAAAAGACCAGGCACCAGTGGGCCAGCAAGGTGTGTTCCTGGCACAGGAGGGTGGGCGCTGTCCTGGCAGGGCCCACTGGGGACTTTTCTTGCTTAGAAAGGCAGGAAATACCTCCCTGTGCGTCCTTCACCCTCATTGGAGCACCATTCGGGTACCTGCCCAGACTTGCCCAGCCCAGAAGGCACTTTTCCAAGCCAGCCCGCTGGCTGGTGGGGCAGGTGGGGACAGCAGGAGCAAAGGTCACCCTTCTGCCCCCTGTGGCCCCCGCTTCTGCCTGCTGTGGCCCCCCAGCCAACTTGTTGTCCAAGGGGCTGTGGGGAAGGGAAAAAACAACCTTGTTTTCAGCCAGGATCAGACTGGCTAGAGAGTGGACTTTGGATTTCTTAGCAGGCTCAGATGGGGCCTGACAGCTGGGGTCAGTAGATGGGGGGAGGGCGGTATAAAGGGCATTTCCGGCAGTGCCTTCTTTTTACCTGAGGTCCAGGGAGGTTGAGGCCCTTGGGAAAGTTGGCACTGCCAGTTTATGGAAGGCCCGGGATCCCAGCCTCCTTCTCTCTAAGTTCATTTTTTCAATCACTCCACAGATGTATTTATCAGACATCCACAGGGTGCCTAGAATTAGTCAGGGATCGTGCACCCTTGGAAGGCTTGAGAAGTCTAAGGGCTTGAGGGACTTACACTCTGAGGCCCTGAGTGTGGCTGGGGTCTTTCTTTGTGTTTCAAAGGACCGGATGCTGCCTAAATAAAAGTGAAAGTGACTCAGTTGTGTCCAACTCTTTGAGAATACTACAGTGGGTAGCGGTTTCCTTCTCCAGGGGATCTTCCCAACGCAGGGATCAAATGCAGGCCTCCCACATTGCAGGCGGGTTCTTTACCAGCTGAGCCACCAAGGAAGCCCAAGAATACTGGAGTGAGGGTAGCCTATCCCTTCTCCAGTGGATCTTCCTGACCCAGGAATCAAACTGGGGTCTCCTGCATTGCAGGTGGATTCTTTACCAGTTGAGCTACCAGGAAATCCCTGAATAACTGAGGGGCCTTAAGATGTGACCACCGCCTGACCTCTGATCCCTGTCCCTGAACTCTCCATGCCTACTAGGTTCTAGTTGCACTGGCCTTTGAGCTCATCGATCTCACTCAGCTTCTCAGGGCCTGCTGCCTCGGGGCCGTTGCACAGGTGGTTATCCTTGCCTGGAATCTGGGCTGACCCACTCCCTCAGAGTTTGCCTGGTTGGCTCTTCCTTGTATTTCAAGTCCTAGCTTAAATATCACCTCCTCAGAGAAATCTTCCCTGACTCCCCTAGCAATAGTAGGTCTCTCCTAGTATTTCACTGCACCTCAGGCCACTCCCCTATAGCACCCGCTGTGTTTTACTTACATACTTGCTCACCTTTAGTGTCTGTTTCCTCACTAGATGTTCCCTATCTGGTGGTTTCACCATTTAATCTCTATTGCCTGGCTCTTTGCCTGGCTCACTGCTTTTCATATAGTAGCTGCATGATAAATATTTGTTGAGTAAATAAATGAATCAGCCAAGATGTTGATAGTAGAACCAGTATCAAATCAGGAAGTGCCCGTCTCCCACTGGGGCATGGATAAGCACAGAAAAATATACCTGAAGTCCAAAGCTCTATTGAGAGGAGTGTTTTAATTGATCCAATATCAGCCCATGGAAATGACTGCCCTGGCCACGATCTGTAGGGAGGACATTCTTTTAGAATTATTTGTCAGTGGGAACATCTGGAACCACAATACCCTCCTTCCCTCCCCGCAAGCAGGGAGACCGATCAATTGAATGCTGTGTTGGTATTATCTGTTTGTGTATATAAACAAACAGATATAACAGCGTTATGTGATTCAACAAAAAGAAATTTGAAGTGAAGAAAGAATGGTCGCATGGGGTGGAGGTATCTAGGAGCAAGAGACAAGAAATCTGGTACTGGAGCATTCCTGTGTCTGGGTGATGGGGGCTGGGGGTGGCAGGGGAATGTGACATTAAAAGGAGTGGCCTGGTTCAAATTCCAGCTTTATTACCACTTATCTACTAAGCAAACTGAGTGGGATACTTCACTTCTGCCAGCCTCTTTCCTGTTCCTGTTTCTGTTTTCTTGGGAATGAAAACAGAACCTACAGCAGAGAATTTGTGGATAGGGTTCAACACCAACGTCTGGCACAGAGTAGCTGCTCAGTAAACGGGGTTCTTGCTTGCACGGCAGAGAGGTTAGTTAGATCAGGCTCCCCCAAGACCTGCACTCTCCCTTACAATCACACAAGTCCTTCACTTCCTTTGACTTTTGGCTTCCCAGGCCCCATGAAAATAGGAAGGTAGGATTCTGGAGTCCTGAAAGGTGTTAAGACTCACTTTAATGTGGACAGTGGTGAATTTACCATCTAAGACTCCTAGCCAGCCTCTGCCCTCCTTAGCTCCTTTATACATATACATATAACTTATTTGTTTGGCTGCGCAGGGTCTTGGTTGTGGCACACAGGATCTTTCAGTCTACACTGAGGCATGTGTAGTGTTTTAGTTGAGGCATGCAAACTCTTAGTTGCACTATGTGGGATCCAGTTTCCTGACCAGGGATGGAACCCAGGCCCCCTGCATTGGGACCACAGCGTCTTAGGCACCAGACCACCAGAGAAGTCCCCCAGCTCCTTTCTTAATAGAACAGACTTGTCTTGGGAAGCCACTTTCTTCTCAGAAGAGCCGTTTCTCAACTGAAAAGTTGGTAAAAACAGATCCTCACTTGCCTGCTTACAGAGTTTTGCGCGAATCAAAAGCCAGGAAAGTACCTTACAACCTGTGAGGAGGCTTTAACTCTAACCCTGATTCTTTTTGTTTATTTATAAATATTTATTCAAATGGAAAGTTGGGGAATTCCCTGGCGGTTCAGTTAGGGTCTAACCTGGATTCTTTGAACTTGGCTTAAGCACCCTTAAGCCCTCTCTTCTTTGTGCTTCAGTTTCCCTGTCTTTAAAATGGGGAGAGGTTTACTGCCTCTGCGGGGGACTTGATGTCTTCAAAATAATTGTCCTGGACGTGGAGACGGTGAGATGCCTTGAGTTCTGGAAAAGGTGCTTCGCTTCCCATGTGGGCACTCCTCCAAGCAACCTTGGGTTCCACCCCCAGCTCTTCTATGCCGGGTGGCAGGTGAGGGTCTGCCCTCTGCTGGCCGGGCCAGGAGATCAAACCCTGGGAAGTGGGGAGAACCATGGTAGCTCAGGGAGGTATTTCAAAGAGTAAATGGAATGCGTTGGTTCCTCGAAAGGTGTATGTACGAACAAACTGTTAAAAAGCCAAAGACTTATTATGTTAGTCTCGCGCTTTGGAATGCAAAGGGCTGTATACTTTGCAGGATACTTTGATGGTCTCTCCCCTCTGGACTCAGGTCCATTTGGTTTGTCCCGGAGGGTTTGTCAACAGCTTCGGAGAACCCGGGCGCGGAGCTTCCTGGGAAGTGTAGTTCCCAGTTGGGCTTTCCACGCCGCCGCTCGGCCCCCACTGCGACGAGGGGACTCCATTTCCCGAGGTGCTTCGCGCCCCGGTGGGGCGGAGGGCTGCCGTGGCGTCGGGCCCCGGGCCGAGCCGGGGGTGGGGGCTTGGGGAGGCCGTGCGCCCGCGGCCGTGGGCGAGCGTCCGTGCGGCCTGGTCCGGGCAATGTCCGCGTGAGGACGCCGCCGCCGCCGCCGCCGCTGCCCCAGCCTCGGCCCGGCCCGCCGCCCACCATGGGCTCCATCCTGAGCCGCCGCATCGCGGGCGTGGAGGACATCGATATCCAAGCGAACTCGGCCTATCGCTACCCCCCAAAGTCCGGTGAGTGGCCGCCCCGACTCCAGCCCCGGCCCCGCCCCGGGCTCCTGCCCCTGGCGCGGACGGCGAGGCGCGCGGGCTGGAGCGCGCGGGCAGCGGGCGGCGGGGCCTTGCCGCGGGGCCCCGCGGCGGAGGGTGGGCTGGGGGCTCTGCTCGGCCCCGCGGCCCTTCCTGCAGCTTCCCTGTCTGGGGCTCCACGAGCCCTCCACCCGGACCCTGGGGCGATGGTCGGCCCGGCGCTGACTGCCGCGGCCCGGCCGGGTGACCTTGGGTCAGTCAGTTCGCCCCTGCGCGCTGCACGCTCCCACGGCTGCACACCCGGGAGACACTTGATAGGAAACCTCCCCAAAGACCGGGGTGAGGTTTTGGGGCGCGCAGCTGGCAAGGGCTTAACCCCGCGCCCGGCTCTTTGCTTGCGCTTACAAAGTGGTCATTGTCAAAGGGATCGACATAACTCCATCTCCAGTTTCGCCTTCTTCGGTGGCTCGGTGTGGAGACCCGGCCAGGGTTCTGTACGGTCCCCTCTCTGTCCCGTCTGGACAGAGGTTTAGCTCTCCCGTGGCCTGGCGCGTGTGTTTAGTGGGTGGGTGGGAAGGCGCTGGGAGTGGGCCTGGGCCTGGGCCCAAGGAGGCATTACTGTCCTTGGGAGAGGAGCTGGGAGTCGCTGCTGAAGAACCAGGGGATAGTTGGAGGGGACCTACCAGGTTCTCCAGCCAACCGTTTTTGTGCCTGAGAGATGTGGGCCACCAGGGAGGAAGTGACTTTCCCAGGGTCTCAGAGCTGGACCAGGAGTTCGACTCCCAGGCCAGCTGTCCCCCTCCCCCCAGAACCTCCCCCCCCCCCCACAGACACACACACACACACACACACACACACACTGTTCTCCTGCCTCTGATGGTGAGAGTGGCCTGACCTGGAGGTTTAGCTCGGGTTCCTCATGCTCCATCTCCCATCTGGTCGTTTGCCTGGTAGGAGGATAGGGTATTTGGGCCTCGTGGGGACTTTCAGACTGGGGCCTTTGATTCTGGCTTCTGCAGCATTGCATCCCGTTGATGGTTTCTTGGCCTCTCAGTTGGCCTGTGGGCATCCCCCAGGCCAGGTTTCCCCTGAGTATGGTCCAGGACCATGGGGAAGCTTGTTTAAGGTGCGTTCCTTAGGCCCTGTCTCAGATTTCCTGGGGGTCTGCTGGGGGCCTAGGAACCTGCATCTAAAACCCATTGTCAGGGTGAGTTGACTGTCCACTCAAATTTGAGAACTGCTCTGCTCTCATTTTGGAAGGGGAAAGAAGGCAAGTGTCTGGGACCAGCAGAAATAAACAGGGTGGGGACTAGCACAGTTGGGGTCAGTCAGAGCTGGGCCAGAGAGCCCTGTTCCCTGATAGGCGTGGGAGATCTCCATGCCTTCTTGGTCCCTGGCCCAAGGACAGGGAAGCCCCGGCTGGTGTGGGGATCCCCTGGAGGCTGACATCCCAGACCTGATGGAGCAGTTATTTGAAGTCATCCTCTGCCATCTCTGATGTTCTTCCTGATCGCCTTTGGCTGAATCTTCCTAGTCTTAGACAAGCCACCTAGCCCGCTGGGTCACAGTTTCCTCATCTGTAAAATGGGCTGATCCTCGTACAGTGCTTAGCACCCAAGACGTCTTCACAAGTTGTTAGCTGCCGTGTTGGCTTATAGAGGAAATTAGGTGATCCATTCAGACTCTAATAGCAGTTAGCTGTGGCTTGGCAGAGACAGCAGTAAGTTTAAGGTGGTCACCTGGGACCAGAGCAAACCTCATGTCCCTTCAGTTGGGCACTTGGAGAAGAAATCACAAATGCAAGGCACTTAGAGCCCTGCTTTTGCATTCTGCGTGGCTGACCTTGTTAATCAGTCCAGACACCCCTACCGATCCTGGACGCCCGAGTCAGCCACAGCTGATCGACTGGGGCTGGCACCCAGGTGAGTGCCATGTGCACCTCAGTTTTGCTGCCAGCGAGATTAGAGCCCTCCTGGGCCTGTCCAGTCCAAAGGCTGCTCTTTCTGCTTCCTTCTCTCTCGGGCCACCTTGTTCTGGGAGGCAGTCGACTCGAGCAGGACTTGAGTATGTTTCCTCAAGAGTGGGCTGGGGATGGAAGGGGGGGGGTTGATATGATTTTAGGGACCTCTGGACTATACAATCAGTTTATGAGAAAGTTGTTATCTTTTCAGGTCTCTGCCAATTTTGTTGATTCTGTTATGGACAAGAATCATTGGGAGCTAGAATTTGCTTGAGATCTTTTAAAAAAATGTTATTTATTAATTTATTTTTGGCTGAGCTGGGTCTTTGTTGCTGCGTGGGCTTTTCTCTAGTTGCAGCGAGTGGGGGATACTCTCAAGTTGGAGGACTCAGGCTTCTCACTGCAGTGGCCCTCTTGTTGCAGAGCACCGGCTCTAAGCATGCCCAGGCTTCAGTACTTGGGGTTCCCAGGCGCAGTAGTTGTGGCGTATGGGCTCAGTTGGGCTTCCCTGGTGGCTCAGCCGTAAAGAAGCAGCCTGCCAATGCAGGAGACACCAGGGATGTGGGTTCGATCCCTGGGTTGGGAAGATCCCCTGGAGGAGGACACGGCAACCCACTTCAGGGTTCTTGCCTGGAAAGTCCTATGGACAGAGGAGCCTGGCTGGCTGCAGTCCACAGCGTGAACCTATGTCTCCTACATTGGCAGATGGATTCTTTACTACTGAGCCACCCAAGAACCCCTGCTAATATTTATTTTTAACACGTCTGTAACACTGTCCAATTTTTTTCTGACTTTATTGAGATATAATTGACACATTGCATAACTTTTAAGTGTATAGTGCAATGATTTGATATGGGTGTGTATATATATATATATATATATATATATATCAGGGAAATGATTATTGCAATAAGGTTACCTGTGTGTGTGGGGGGTGGGGTTGGGTGGGGTGAGGACTTTTAAAAATCTCCTGTCCAATTTTCTTTGACTTCAAAACTTTCAGCGCACACTGTAATACTACGTTCGTAGCTTGAATTGAACCGCATTCACTTTGTTTTCATTGTATTTACTTATTTCACTCGTAACAGCTTTATTGCAGTATCAGTCCTGTGCCGTACAACTCATTCTGTGTAAAGCTGTGGTCTGGTGACTTCCTGTAAGCTTACAGAATCCTGACGCCGTCAGCAGAGTCAGTTTCAGACCTTCCCATCACCCCTCAACGTCTCCTTGCCTCGTGCGGTTCACGGGCGTTCACGGGCGCTCTCCGCCGTCACCCCCACCCCCGCCCCATCCCTGATCTGTGTTCTGTCTTCAAAGTTAGTCCTCCCTGGACATTTCGGATGCTGGAATCAGCCTTTTGTGTGTGTGTCTGGCTTCTTCCACTTAGCATGACGTTTTTGAGGCTCACCCACGTTGTGCTTTGCGGTGTGGCTGTAGTGCATTTTGTTTATCTGTTCACCAGCTAATGTACACTTGAGGTGTTTTCACCTTGTGGCTGTTAGGAATAATGCCGCTGTCAACATTCGTGGACATTTGTGTGGTGTGTTCAGTTCTGTTTGGTGTACACCGGGGAGTGGAAGTGTTGGGTCATCTGTTTAACCTTTTGAGGAACTGCCAAACTGTTTTCCATAATATAATGGTTGCCTCATTTATTCCCATCAGCAGTGTGTGAGGGTTCCAAATTCCCGGCATTCTTGTCAACCCTTGTTATTGTCTACCTTTTTAATTAGAGTCGTCTTAGTGGGTGTGAAGTGGTATCTCGTGGTTTTGATTTGCATTTTCCTGGTGACTAATGCTGTTGAGGTCTTCTCCTGTGCTTATTGGCCTTTGTATATCCTTTGTGTGCGGGGTTGGGGGGCAGGTTAGGGATGGGGTGGGCGTGGCTCTACTAGGCTAGTTCACTTTTCAGAAGTTGCATTGTCTTATTATTGAATGGTGAGAGTTCTTTATGGGTTCTGGATATGATGATACAATTCATGTATCAGCTCTGTGATTTGTAAATGTTTTCCGGCAGTCTGCGGTTGTCTTTTTCATTTTCTTAATGGTGCCTTTTGAGCAGAAGTTTTAAATTTTGGTTAAGTCCAGTTTATCATGTTTCTTTTTTTTTTTTTTAGCCACACCCTGTGGCTTGTTGGATTGTTCCCCAAGGAAGGATTGAATCTGGGCCCTTGGCAGTGAGAATGTGGAGTCCTAACCACTGGACTGCCAAGGAATTCCCCAATTGTCTTAACGTTTAATGTTTTTGGAATTACACCTTAAAGATCTTTGCCTAGCTCAAGGCCACAGAGATTTTTCTCCTCTATTTTTTTTCCTTAAAATTTTATAGTTTTAGCGGAAACATTAAGGTTTGTGATCCAGTTTGAGTTAATTCTTTTAATGTATAGTTTGAGGTCAAGATCTCGGTTTTTGTGTTTTTATTTCCGGCACATGGATATTCAGTTACTTCAGCAGCATTTGTTGAAAAGCCTTCTCTTTTCCCATCAAATTGCCTTTGTACCTTCATCGGAGATCAGTTGATGGTAAATTCCTGCACGCTGTTGCCCTGCTGTCCCTTGCCCCCATCGCACAGGTGGCCGGTCCCCCGCCGAGGGCTAGAGCCGGCGTTAGACACCTGGCTGGAGCCCTGAGGGAGAAGGGTGCTGTTGCCGGGGGAGCCTGGGGCGCACAGGGCCCCACAGGAGCGCCTGGTCTTGGGCTGCTGCTCCATGGTTGGCTGTTCCTCCTCCTGGGTGACTCGCGTGTCTTTCCAGCCCTGTGCGTCTTTGCGGCCCTGCCCTGGTGTTTGAGGGAGGTCATGGCAGGGATGGGTCACCCAGGAGGAGTGTTAGGAGGGGCCGCCAGCCACCTGACCCACCAGCCCCTCAGGTGGACGTGAAATACGCCCCGGACCTGAACCTTTTGTGTATCAGGTGCGTGTCCTTTCAGAGCATTTTCACCTCCTTTATCTCATCAGAGGGACTTCCCTAGTAGCTCAGACGGTAAGGAATGTGTAACACAGGAGACCCAGGTTTGATCCCTGGGTCTGGAAGATGCCCTGGAGAAGGGAATGGCTACCCACTCCAGTATTCTTGCCTGGAGAATTCCAGGGACAGAGGAGCCTGGCGGGCTACGGCCCATGGGGTCACAAAGAGTCAGACGCGACTGAGCGACTAGCACTTTCACTATCTCGTTGGAACGTTGTCATGTCCTCATGACGCTAGACTTTTGTTCTCTTTGGCAAAGGAGCTAGAAATCAGACTGTGCTTTGTCTCCCAGCACCCGGGCCTGCACACGGCAGGTGTTTAATAAATGCTTGTGCAGCCGGCCTTGTAGAAAGCACCCCCTTCTGTAGTGTGCAGGCTGCTCACTTTTTTCTTTTTTCAAGGTTTATTTATGTGACTGCACTGGGTCTTAGTTGTGGCATGTGGGGTCTAGTTCCCTGATCAGGGGTTGAACCCAGGCCCCAGGCATTGGGAGCTCGGAGACTTAGCCACTGGACCACCAGAGAAGTCGCTGGGCTGCATCTTATTCCCGAGGTGGCAGCTGGGGGTCCATGGACTTCTGGGCCTGCCACCATGCGATGAGGGGCCCAAGGTGCGTGCCAGGAGACTTTGGGTGTGTACTTCTGTGTTGGTGGCATCTAGAGGTGTCTGCTTGTGACGGCTGCCACCTGTGTTGGGTTTGCCCTTTCTGGATGGGGCCTTGCTGACTCTGGTTAGTTGATGCCTAAAGGAAAGAACCGAGGCAGGTGTTCCAGACGAGAGAGTACTCTCTGTATCCCCCAGGGGACCCTCTGGGTCCATGGGCCCCATCAGTGTCCTGGGGGCAGTGAGCTTACATTCGGAGCCCCGAGGTTGGTGGTGGAGGGGTGGGGGTGGGGAAGGGGCTGCACCTGCCCTCGGTGGTCTCAGAGCTCTATGCCATTGTTGCTGGCATTATGCCCCCTGCACCGTTCATGTGGCAGAGCCGGTTCTGAGCTTTGGCTCACATGAACTCAGTTTGGATTTTGTCATTGAAAGAGCTGTATAAACAAGCTGTATCTCCTGAGCTTCGGTTGTTAACATTTTTTGTTACACAGCAACAACAAACCTTTCTGCTTTAGGTAGAAGCGGAAACAAAAACCCTTGCAGGTGGTGGTGGGCATGCGAGGACCTGTCTCCCTGAGGGAGAAGCCGTGGGTCGCTCGGATTTAGACACCTCAGCGGTGGATGCTTGTCCCCTGTGCCCACTGGGGCTGCAGTTCGTCGTGGCGCTTGCCCTCGGGGTTCTGGGGGTCCGTGCATCCTTTATGTGGCTCCTGGGCTCTGCTGTGTTGCCCTCTCAGCTGGCACCAGGGGAGGAAGCCCGGGCTTGTGCTGGGCAGGCCGGCTGACCAGTGGGCTTTTCATCCCGTGCCTGGAGGTTGGCTGTGGCGTGGAGGGTCCGGCTACCCAGGGTCAAAGGGGTGCGGGTGTGCACTTCCCCACGGTTGGGGTCGCCTAGTTGTGCTGACCACACGCACCGGGTGGGCACAGGCGGAGCTCGGCCCAGCCTTGGGAGAGGGAGTCACCTCCTGCCTCTGGAGCTGTGGCAGGAGGGGCCCTGGATTCAGGGTCCAGAGGCCCTGCGCCCTGAGCTGCCCCGTGACCTTGGGCCGGTTGCCTGGGCCCCTCATTCCAGACTCTGCGAGTCCACAGGAGCTGGCGGGTGGGACCCAGCCTCGGCCTGAGTGTTCCCAGGCCTGGCAGCTTCCTGGGAAAGTCCTGCACTTCCTGGATGACCTGCCGGGCGGTGACCACCGCCGCCCGCCTCACCCCCCAGCTGGGGGCCGGCGGCCAGACGCCGGCATGGGGCCGTTCCTGTGTGTTTCCGTGTGGTCTGGTATAGGCGTTGGGCCTCACGTTTCCGTGTTATTTTGTGAAACGAAGGGCAGTGGGGCCTTGCATGCCGCCCCCGCAGCGTTGGGCGCAGGCTGTGAACAGCAGTGGAATCGCTCAGGTCTGCCAACTGTCTTGGCATCTGCTCGGCTCCTGGGAGCTGGGGAAGCCTGGCCTGCACCCCGCCCGTCTGCAGACGAGTTGATGGTGTGGAGCGGAGTGGGGGTCCCTCGCTGTCTAGAGATCACTGGCCGGCTGTCCCTGAGCTGGGAGCAAGGGCACGGCTGGGGAACGGTGGTTTCTCATCCTTTCATCCCACGCGGTGTTGGCTTGGTCCTGGGTGCCCAGTGCCTGAGATGTTGGCCTCCAGAGAGGGTGCTGGGTCCCCCCGGTCAGCCCTGGGGTCCACTGTTAGATAGCCTCCACTTTCTGTTAGCCGGGGGTCCTGTCCCTGCAATCCTGCGGTGGCCCTGAGTGACCGGGTGCCCTCGGTGCTTTAGGAGGACCCGAAAGGAGGAACTGTGTTCAGTTCGGTGCTGCAGAAACATGCAGTGTGTACACACGTATGTCCATGTGCACACGTATGTCCGCAGTCACAGTGTCACATACTTGGGAGACGCACAGGGCAGGGGCTTCCATATGCTGGGCCATCACCCGGCGGGCGGGCTGGTGGACTCGAGCAGCCGCGGCCCCTGAAGCCCCCGGTGCCCCTCCCCAGTCTCTGCCCCTCCTCCCTGGGAGGCTCCAGCGGAGGTGAGTCGTGCCTGCTCCTGAACTTGGTGTAAATGGAAGCAGACGCTCTTGGCTGCATGTTGGGCGATGCGAAGGCTGAGGCTGTGGGCGGGCGGCAACGTTTCCTGTCTCTGCCACGTGATGCCCCCGCGTCTGTGGGTGCCGCTGTGTGTGCAGCTGTGAGCTCGCGTGGAGGGCGCTGCGGGGGTTCTAGTTCATGCTCACGAGTAATGCTGCTGAGGACACTCTTGTGACTGGCTTCTGTGCCCACCAGTCTGATTTCCTTGGGTGCCCTTGGCTTTTTCACTTTTTAAAATAATTGCGGTGAATTCCACGTGACAATTACCATCCTGCCCATTTTAAGTGTGTAGTTCCGAGGCATTCAGCACGCATCCACGGCCGTGTGGCCAGCCCCACCGTCGCCCTCCTGCGGAGCTGAAACTCCGTCCCGTTGCTGCCTCCCCCAGCCCCTGGCAGCTGCCACGCTGCTTTCTGTGTCTGTCCCGACAGCCCTGAACGCCCGTCCCTCGGGCTGTTTTCATTCCTGGCCGTGGGTCTGGCCCTCTCGGGTGTGTGTGTGCAGAGTCCGAAGCTTTTGTAGTGTGGTGGGGGCCTGTTCACACCCCCACCAGAGCTGCAGGGGTTCTGCATTCTCACCTGTGCGTGTGTGTGTGTGTGTGTGTGCGTGTTCTGTTATGTCGCTCTTCTTTTTGATACTAGCCATGGATATCTTGTGGTAGTTTTAGTTTATTTATTTATTTTTAGTTAGACTGGGTATGTTTTTATATATAAATTGCCATTCACTTCTCTTCCTCTTTTTGTGAGATCTTTTGCATATTTAAAAAAGAAATAATACTGGATTTCCTCTGTCTCCTCACTCAGTGGCAGGAGCGTTTTCCTAAGTGCTGTTTATTTCGTTGTGAGTTCTTTGGACACTGGCGCTTACACCAGCTCTCCCAGCGGAACATGCGCTGACAGCCCGGCGGGGGTGGGGGCGGTCTCCGGAACCCAGGATGGGGAACCCGGCACGGGAAGCCAGGAGGAGACCATGGAGCCCCAGCCGCCTGGGCCTCAGTGTCGCCCTGCTGTGACGGGCACAGAGCTGGCTTCACCCTCAGGGACCAAGTCCCGCGGTCCTGGGCCAGCTCCCAGGGCTGGGGGCAGAATCTGGGAACGGCCCGGCACGGTCAGGTGACGACTGCAGCCCCCCAGCTGTGTCAGCGGCTGGGACTTGAGTGTGCTGGTGGCCGCCGGGGCCCAGCTCCGTGTGTGGAGGACTTGTCCACCAAAGAAGTGTGTGTGTGTGACCTCTCCCCCCGAAAGAGGTGGGGATTCACCAAAGCAGAGGCTTTGCTCGGTCAGAACCCTTCTCAACTCAATGTTCTTCCCTCCATGGAGGGTGGGTGAGAGCTTTTCACTTACGCTGTCCACTCTGGTACGGCTTTCACGTGGCAGGGAGGCCAGGAAGCACTGGTGTTTATCAGGTGTCTCCTCACCCACGCAAAGCTCCTTTGCATAATCAGCTCCTCCTGTCCTCAGGGCATTCCCAGCAGCCCTCCTCTGAAGCCGGTGTTGTTGACCGAGGCCTCATGTTACTGGGGACGCCAAGGCCCCAGGAGGTTGGGCTGCACCGAGTTCCCCAGCCTGAACATGGGGAGTGGAGGAGCTGTTCCGTGCATATGTGTGACTGTGACCCTGGGGAATCCCTGAGCAGGCCAATCGCGGTGGGTGGGCCCCGGGGTTTGGCTCCTCTGAGTTTTGGGGCACAGGCTCGTAGTCCGAGGGGCTGTCTCCCACCTGGCGGGTGATCTCATGGCCCTGGAGAGGCTTTCTGTGGTCAGCCCTCTCTGCGGACAGTGCTTTCCTGACCCCTGGGGTGCAGGCCCAGCTAGAGTGTGACGGCAGCGGGTGTCAGCAAGCCAGGAACTTCTGTGCGGTGGTAAAGCGAAAAGGATTTTCAGCCAGGGGAATGGATGGACTGTTCCCGGCCTTCTCGCCTTTCCTACTCCCCTCCGTCCAGACACCTGGGCGGCCGAGTGAAGCCCACACGTGGCCGCCCAGGTTCCAGGGCAGCTGCGTTTCTTAGCAGGGCCCCTGGGTGTCTCAGTCCATATCACAGTTTACCTGGCAGGGGCATCGTGATTTGTAATAAGAAATATACATTTGGTCTTCACCTGTTTCTGGCACAGAATTCCTCAAACCCTTGAAATTTCCTTGGGGAAGAGTGATACCGTGTAATGGGTGTCTTTTAATCTTCTTAACATACCCTTTGCAACCACACCCGAGTTTATATTAATGAAATGACCTTTGGAAAGTGTGACTGAGCGGCTGAGCACGCGCACACATGAGTCCGGACATCTGGACACTCTGGCTCTGGGGTCTGTCCTTGTCCCCTGGGGCTGCCGGAACGCAGCATGCTGGCAGATTCCTTGTCTGGGGGCCCTCTTCCTGGTTCATAGACGGCTGCCTTCTGTGTCCCCACATGGCGGGAGGGGTGGGGGGCTCTGTGGGGCCTCATTTGCAAGGGCACTGACCCCGTTCATCAGAGCGCCTCATGACATGATCACTTCCTGAAAGCCTCACGTCCTGACACCATCATGCTGGGGCTTGGGTTTCAACATGTGAATTCAGGGGGGGACACAAACACTCACTCTGCAGTGGGGTCTCAGACTCTGGTCTCCTGATCAACTTGGGTTTTGATAGCACTGTGGGTGCACAGCCAATGTTTTGGGGAGAACATAGAGGGGGGTGGTTTACGTTCCCGCTCTCTGCACCTCCTCGAAGATGCCTGACTGTGTGGTGTGGATCCTGCCCACCCCTTTCATTCCACTTGAGTCGGGCTCGCTCACCACGCTGACCAGCACTTTGCCTTTTGACTCTGATCCCAAGGAGATCTTTGCATGTCCTGGCACCTAGCTACTTAGCAGGGTTAGTTCGTTTAAGAAACTAAAATGTTTCCAGTTTTCTTTTGTAAATGATGGTCACACACGTGTGTACAGCCAGACGTGTGAAAGTGAATACATAATGCAGAAAGGAACCCCAGAAGCCCGCTGCCTGCCTCCATGGGTTGTCATGGAAACAGCCATGATTTTCCTCATCCTGGAAGACGATGAACATGGGTAGGCTTTACAGCTGACCTGTCCTTCCACGGCTGACGTGTGTAAAGGAAAACAGCCGCAGGCAGGGGTGCTGGGAGCCTCCCAGGAAGGCACGCTCGGTCTCTGTTTTGGTGGCTGTTTATTTTGTCACCCAGGTCACTGGGATGCCCGTAAGTAGGGCAAAGTCTGAGTCCCTCAGGCAGAGGTGGGGCGAGCCGTCCGAGGCCGACTGTCCCTCAGCCATGCAGCAGAGAGGGGGCAGAGGCGTGGATTTGTTTTAGCCATAATTTTAAAAACTATAGTTGATATCCTATAGTTGAATTTCATGAACTGTACAGCCCTTGGGGTCGCAGAGAGTCGGACATGACTGAGTGACTTTCACACATAGTTGATATAACAACAGAGGCTGGAGAGGGTGTGGAGAAAAGGGAAACTTCTTACATTGTTGGTAGGAATGCAAGAGACCTGGGTTCTATCTCTGGGTCGTGAAGATCCCCTGGAGAAGGAAATGGCAACTCAATCCAGTATTCTTGTCTGGAGACTTCTGTGGACAGAGGAGCCTGGGGGGGCTAGAGTCTACGGGATCACGAAGAGTTGAACATGACGAGTGAGCACGCACATATGATGCTCCATGAAATCAGGGGTGTTATGTTTATTTAACTTGTCACCACTGTATTCCTTTTCTCTTACTGTGGTTTGCTCTGGTTTTTGGTCCACATGTGGGCTGGGAGTACACCGTGGCCTCATACGTCCTGTCTGTGTTCTCTGCCAGCTGGAGCCACCAGGCTGGACTCCTGGTTCTGAGCCTTCCGGCCTAGGCAACCTTGGCCATGTCCCCTGTATCCAAGGCTGCGTTTCTTAGGAGGGACACTGGGATCCATGCAGAGCACCCAGCAGAGCTCGAGGGCCCACAGTTCCCTCTAGCTCACACTCCACAGGGCCCTGTGGCCACCCTGCCTATCTCTGTGCCAGAGAGAAAAGGGGGACAGTGGGCAGGTATCAGATCAGAGAGCTTGGGGGAGGTGGTACTCTCAGCGTTTCCCCCAGTGAGGCTGTGAGCTCAGTCCTTTGAAGCTGACCCATGTCCGAGGCCCCATCCATCTATTTTTATAAGAAATGTGGATTTAGTGCTTAGATACTCATGGCAACCCACTCCACTATTCTTGTCTGGAGAATCCCAGGGACAGAGGAGCCTGGTGGGCTGCCATCAGCGGGGTCACACAGAGTCAGACATGACTGAAGCGACTTAGCATGCGTGCATGCATTCTGGGGGTATATAGCCTCAGGTCTGCAGGGAGTTGGTAGGAACGAGATAACTCAGGTCCACACAGTTTAAATTGTGGTCGGTGCCGAGATAAAAAAGGTCCTTGGGGTTCAGATTTGAGGTGGAGGGGGGTGCTGACTTAGTCTGGGGGTCAGAGAAGGTGTCATTTCCTGGGGGGGTGTGTGTGTGAGTCACTCAGTCGTGTCTGACTCCTTGCGACCCCATGGACTGCAGCCTACCAGGCTCCTCTATCCACCGGATTCTCTAGGCAAGAATACGGGAGTGGGTTGCCGTTTCCTTCTCCAGGGGATCTTCCTGACCCAGGGATCGGATCCTGGTCTCCTGCACTGCAGGCAGATTCTTCACCGTCTAAGCCACCAGGGAAGCCCATTCGTTTCCTATGGCTGCTGTAATGAGGTGCCTCAGACTGGGTGATTTAAAACAGCAGAATTTATGTTCACTGCTCTGGAGGCCAGAGATCCTAAATCGAGTGTCCACAGGGTTGGTTTTTTCTGAAGGCTCTGCAGAAGGCTCCTTCCTCGTCCCCCAGCTTCCGGCAGCTCCAGGCTTCCTTGCCTTGTGGCTCCCTCGCTCCAGCCTCTGCTCCGTCCTCACAGGGCCTGCCCCGCTCTGTGTCTGTGTCCACCTCGCCCTCTTTCTCTTAGAGACCGGTGTCTCTGGGTTTAGGACCCCCGTCCTGTCTGACCTCCTCTGAACTTACTTACATCTGCACGTATCTCCATACAAGGTCAGGCACACACATGCCAGGGGTTGGGGCTGGGACATGTCCTTGCCGGGCACAGAGCTCAACCTGCTGCAGAAGGAAGTGGTGAAGGAGCGGGGCGAGTCCCTGAGCGGGGCGGGGGCGCCCGGGCCGGTGGAGGGGCCGAGGCCGTGTGTGGAGCGGCCCCTCTCAGGCGGAGCTGCTGGGCCGCGAGATGCTCCCAGTGGGCCGCGCTGGGCCTCATTGTCTACAGCCACGTCTCCTTTTTTTTTTTAACCAGGAAACTACTTCGCATCGCACTTTTTCATGGGAGGTGAGAAATTCGACACCCCTCACCCTGAAGGTTACCTCTTTGGAGAGAACATGGACCTGAACTTCCTGGGCAATCGCCCGGTCCAGGTGGGTCTCGGGGGGGCTGGGCACGTGGGCGTGTGGCAAGGCCACTGGCTCCCAGCGGGCACCAGGTCTCCCCCCTCACGGGACAGAGGTGCCGTCAAGACGTGTGCGTTAGGCCCGGGTCCCCGGAGGCCGCACGGCCGAGACTCAGAGAGTCTTATCTGAGACTCATCCCAGGCCCCACGGGTGATTGTCTTTAAAGAGAAAAAAGGAGGTCCATGTTCTGTAGAGCAGTGGGTGAGAGACAAGACCCAAACAGAAACGCAGAAAGATGGCCAGCACCATTTCTGCAAGTCCCCCACGAGCCCCCAGAGAAATGACTTCTCACGCTGTTGTCCCTTCCTTCTCCGCCCTTGGGCACCTGCCATGTGCCCAGGACTCTCCCAGGGGCTGGAGGCAGGGGACAGACCCTGCCCCGTTTAGCAGAAGGGGTGCAGACGATAAAGAAGGGAGTGTTCAGTGGATGGAGAGTAGAAAGTGAGAGAATGAGGGCTGTGGGGGGTTGCTGAGCAGGGACCTGCCCTTGGGTTTGCGTCCTGAGATGATGGTCCCCAGTACCAGCGAGGGGTCAGGCGGTGGGGCCCTCTCTCAGGAGTCGTGACTCAGCCCCTAAGGCTGCTGAGTTGTGGGCTGTTTAGCCGTGGAGCCGCCTTTGGTTGACACAGAATCTTGATTCTTTTAACTGATGGGGGGCGAGGGCCCGGGACCCGGAGCGCCGGCCCCCCACTCACAGAGCCGGCAGGCCTCCACGCCCTGCTGAGCTGCCCACCCCCGCCCCCCGCATCCATGACAGCAGGCAGGACCTGCCTCTGTGTCTGCAGCCTCAGCTCTGACCCAGGGCCTGGCCCGCAGGCCTCCTGCAGACCCGTTCTCGTATGACTTTCATCTCGAGACCACCGTAGCATCACCTGCGCTAATGCAGAAATGCTGGGTGCCTGTTACCTGACCTCCCAGTGACAGCATTTCCCAAGACTCAGTGTATTGTCACCAAGACTGACCTCACTCCCACGCCTTCCAGAGACTGCCAGTCTTACAGCACGTGTGTGTGTGTGTGTGTGTGTGTGAGAGAGAGAGAGAGAGAGAGCACGTGTCCCCACCAGAATCTGTACTGACCATTGTCCTGGCCCCAGCCCTAACCTCTGCCTGGGGGACTCAGCGGAGGGTCCTTCCTGGAACTGGGGACCCAGACACCTCGGGGTGGTTCTGGTTCCAGCTGTGCCCCGTGCTGGCCGTGTCCCCTGTGGTTTCGTCAGATGCGGATGAGGGTGGCGCTGTCCTGTGGTCAGCGTGAGGGCCCAGGGGTGACCAGGCAGGGCTGGCCGTCGCCTCGATGAAGCCCTGTTTTCTGTCCTCTGCTGAGCCCTGGACTCCCCTGCAATTCCCTTTCCCTCCTAGTTCCCTTACGTCACACCTGCGCCCCACGAGCCCGTGAAGACGCTGAGGAGCCTGGTGAACATCCGCAAAGACTCCCTCCGGCTTGTGAGGTGGGCCCCCCCACCCCGCCCGACCCCAGGGGTGCCCTATGTCTGGGAGAGAGTGGTTCCCGGCCCGCCCACCCGCGTGCAGAATCAGGCCTGGAATCCAGAGCTGCCCCGGCTGAGGATGGGGCGAGGCCACCAGGTTCAGCCTGGGGCGCTGCAGCCTGTAACCCAGAGTCTCAGCTGGCCACTGTGCCCCAGGGCTGTGGGCCAGGTCTGGGCACAGTCTTGGTTGTCACAACTGGGGCTGGTGGGGGGCGGTCCTGCTGGCCCCTGGCAAGCAGGAATCGGGGTTGCTGCTCAGCACCCCACAGCTCACAGGACACCCCCACTGCCCTGGGCAGTGCAGCCCGGATCTCAGGGGGCTTAGAAACTGCCTCCAACCTGGGAGACCAGAGACGCCTGGGCCGTCCCCAAACCACGAGGATGCATCAGCTTCCCTTTCTGGGGCAGGAGGCAAGGGAAGGGGGACCCTGTGACGCTGGGCCTCGTCGTCCAAACCCAGCATGGCCTCCACGTTCCCTGAAAGGTGGGCGCAGCCAGGCCCCTGCCTCCAGGGCCCCCGGGGAAGGGGAGTCCTGTCCCCTGCAGGGTGGGGATGCCCCAGAGGCGTGGCCGCTCACCTGCCCTGTCCCTCTGCGTCCCCCACAGGTATAAGGATGGTGCTGACAGCCCCACTGAGGACGGCGAGAAGCCCCGCGTCCTCTACAGCCTGGAGTTCACCTTCGACGCTGACGCCCGGGTGGCCATCACCGTCTACTGCCAGGCGGTGGAGGAGTTCATGAACGGGACTGCTGCGTGAGTCCCCCCGCAGTTCCAGGCCCAGGCGCTCTGCTCTGTGTCCTGTGCTTGAGCTGTCAGAGGTTTTATTTGAAATAAGGGTCCTGCTGGCCCCGAGAGTCCAAAGTCTGCAACTTCAGCAGCGCTGCCTCCAGGCGGCAGGGCCAGCAGACACATACCCACCCCCGTCCTGCTGGAGGAGTCCCCTCGGAGGCCGATGTGGTCGGGGGCAGAGTGGTCAGTGCTGACAGCCTACCTTTGAGTCCCTGATCACATAACAGCAGCCTCTCCGCCCCACCCCCACCCCAGGGCCAGTGTCAGAGCAGATGCACCGAGACCCTTGAGAGTGTCCTTTGTCATGGAGATGGAGCGAGGCCCTGGGGACCGCAGCTGTGGGTGGGGCGGAGGGAGGCAGGTGAGGGTCATGTGTGGGACCCCTGCAGAGGGGGAAGCCAGGGTTCTATTAGGATGGGAAGAGTGTGTGCTGCCTGAGCCGGCTGTTCCTTTCCTGGGAGTTTATCTGGGGAAAGTGCTTGCACACATGGTCAAGATGTTGGAATAGTAAGATGCTGGTGACTCCTGGTGTCCACCAGCGGGGGTCTGATCCTGTCAATCAGAGTAGAACAGCGGTGGAGCCCACGCAGGGTCCTGAGCACACGGCATCTGCGTCTGTGATATCTGTGGGACAGCCTCGGGCACATGAGCAGAGTGCAGGTGGACTGCAGCCTGAGTGTTAAAAAATAGTCCCTGCACCTACAGGTGTGATTATGCCTTGACATCCCCAGTGGCAGACAGAGCAGAGAAGCAGGTGGCTCAGAGCAAGCGTGAGGCGGGGACGGGGGTCACTGTGTACTTTTGTCCCCCATTCATTCAGAAAAGCACACAGACCATGAAAGCTGCCTGCAGAGGTGCAGCCCGGCCTGGGAAGGCGGCAGGTGTGGGCTCGGGGCCGGGCAGCGCGTCTCACCGTCCTTTCTCATGCGGCCCCTTCAGGTACAGCCCCAAGAGCCCAGCCCTGCAGTCGGAGACCGTCCACTACAAGCGTGGTGTGAGCCAGCAGTTCTCGCTGCCCTCCTTCAAGATCGACTTTTCGGAGTGGAAGGACGACGAGGTAACAAGCCTCCCGGCTGGGCCCCGCATTCCTGCCCTGGGAGGGGGCCCAGTGCAGTGGCCTGTTGCTCAGATTCCTCAGTGGTCGGTAAGCGTCAGCTGTGGCTGCTTACCGGGGTCTGGACCCCGCCGGGTGCCTGGACCGTGGAGCACGGTCGGTCTGGGCGTTGGCGGGACCGGAAGGTTGTGGCGGTGAGAGGCTGTGGGTGTTGGCGGGACCGGATGGTTGCGGCGGTGAGAGGCTGCATGCCAAGCCGGCCTTGAGTGCTCCCCGGGGCCGCCCCCTTTTCCTCTCTCGAGGCGTCGGAAAACCACATCCCTGGCCTGTCAACGTGTGGCCTGGCGGGTCCAAGGCGTGGACACTCGGCCTGTCCAGCGCTGCTATCCTGGGACTCTGCCCTCATCTCTCCTTTTCTGATCATTGTCTCAGCTAACACGTTCCTGAAATCGGCTCAATTTTTCTTACATGTGGGTTTTTGTTTGTTTGCTTTGGTCACGCTGTGCAGCATGTGGGATCTTGGTTTCCTGACCAGGGATCGAACCTGTGTCCCCTCCATTGGAAGTGCAGAGTCTTAACTGCTGGACCGCCAGGCAGGGCTCTTGGCACACATTTTTTACCATGATAAAATCCACACAGCATAGGCTTACGTCAGTGACAGACAGTTCACAGGGCATGACCGTGGGGCAGTTCTGGGACATTCTCATCACCTGGAGGGAAGCCCTGCACCTGCTCGCAGTCACGTCCATGCCTCCTTCTGTTACGTGTATTATTTTTAAGTGGAAATTTCATCATCATCACTGTAGCTGGGAAACGGCTCAGCTCTGCCATAAATAGAAGGTTCCAGAAGTTAGGCTGTATGGGGAACAGAGCCATGCTGTCACGTCCTGGCGTGACGTCCTTGCCTGCTGAGGGCGTGGAAGGGAGCGTTGGCAGGTGTTAGGGACGTGACAGGTACTCTGGCACCAAACCCGGGCTTCTCCTTTGTGCCGGGGTTTCTCGGCCTCGGTGCTGTTGACGTTTGGGTTCTGGTGGGGACTCCGCTCCGGGCCCCGCTCGCCGGGGGTCAGCAGCGCCCCGCTGCAGTAGCGACACACGGTGCCTCCAGACGCAGCCAGACGTGCCCTCGGCTGCGAGCACCGTGGCGTCAGGGCCCTGCCGTCCTCCCTTTTTTAAGCCATTTTCCCCCAGGTTTGCTTCTTTAAAGATTATAACAATGTTCATGTGCGCTACGTCGCTTCAGTCGTGTCTGACTCTTGGCGACCCCATGGACTGTAGCCCGCCAGGCTCCTCTGTGCATGGGATTCTCCAGACAAGAACACTGGAGTGGGTGGCCATGCCCTCCTCCAGGGGATCTTCCTGACCTAGGGATCGAACTCGCATCTCTTTACGTCTCCTGCATTGGCAGGCTGGCTCTTTACCACTAGCGCCGCCTGGGAAGCTTGTGTACAGTTGGGTGGAATTTACTGCCTTCACAGACTTGTGTGGCCGTCGTCACTGCCTTATTGGCTCCAGAACATGATTGTCACCCCCAAGAGAAACCCTGTGCCCATTAGCAGTCCCGCCTCGTTCCTCCTCCAGCCCCCAGCATCCACTCATCCACTTTCTGTCTCTTTGGATTTGTCTGTCCTGGACATTTCTTGTGAATGCAGTTGTACATGATGTGACCTTTGGTGTCTGCTTCTGTCACTCAGTGTCACGTCTTCAAGGCTCGTCCACGTGGTATGCACGTTGTGGCATATATCGGTCCTGCGTCCCTTTGTGTGCCCGCATAGCGTCCTGCTGGATGGACGCGACCTTGTTTTGTTTCTCCATTCACTGGCTGGTGATGGATATGTGGGTTGCTTCCACCTTTTGGCTGCCATGAATAATGCTGCCGTGAATGTTTGCATGCAAGTCTTTAGATGTGTGTTTTCATTTATCTTTGTTTTAGTTTGTTTTTTAAAGGCTTTTTTAGAGTGATTTTAGGTTAACAAAATTAAGAGGAAGGTATGGAGATTTCCCACGTGGCCGCCGGCCACACATGCCTGTCGTTGTGTTTTATTTCTGCACCTCGATGTGGTCTTTCCAAGTCGGTACCTATAGGTCTCCTTGTGGCTGGTGGCGCTTCTTCAAAGTTTCCCCACCAGCCCCTCGTGGGCCTCCGTTTACTTCAGTCACAGCCACGTCCCCGCCTCCCCAGCCCCTTGCCTTCCCACGTTTCCCCGTGTCCGTCTGGCCTGGGGCTTGCAGACCCTTGTCTGGTGGCTCCTCTGTGACAGCAGAGTCTAGCAGGACTGCCTCTGGTGTTAGTTGCTGCTCCAGCTCCTAACCTGGCCCCCATTTTCCCTAAGAAAGCCTCGCCCCCTGCATTAAAAATCCGCATCTCCCTGGACTTCCCTGGTGGTCCAGTGGTTAAGACTCTGTGCTTCCACCGCAGGGGGTGCGGGTTCCATCCCTGGTTGGGGAACTAAGATCCCACATGCCGTTTGGCACGACAAAAAAGCATTTTAAGAAAAGAACAATCTCCCGCAGACCCTCTGGGTGGGCGGGTGTCTCTGTCCTCTCCCTGCAGGCCTGGCTCTGGCTCTGGGTCGTGGCTCGTGCTGAGCTCTGGGGAGCAGGAGTTTCAGGGGAGGTGGTCCTTGCTCTCTGGGTGCCCATGCTCCCTGGGTCCCCCCCAGCCAGGTCCTGATGTCTCGGGCGGCGGGGTCGAGGTGCCCTGTCGTCACCGCCCCAGTCCTCGGGCTTAGCCCCGGGCCAGCCAGTGTAGTCACCCTCGGGGTTTGCAGGGTCCATTTGTTGGACAGACGTCCCATGTTGGGCGCTGCCCTGCGCTCTGGGCACTGAGTGCTCACAGGAGCACTAGGGAGGCTGCAGGGGCCTTCAAAGCCGGGTTTGTGTTGGGGCTTCTTTGTTCATAAGTGGCAGAAGCACCTCAGTCTGGCTTAAGAAAATCAGGAACCTACTGGCATCGATCATGAAAAGCTGGATGGCTGCGTGCCGGGTCCCATGTCGTCAGGACAGGTGTGCCCCTGCTGAGCTGACCACGCTCTCAGCTGGCGCCTGACACTAGGCGAGATGTGTGGTCCCAGCCTGTGTCCCAGGGTGCTCGGGGACGTGCCATCCTCCGGCCGTGGCCCGCTTGCCCTCCCAGCTCACAGTCTTTGGGTCAGGACTCGGACCAGAGGCTCGCACTGCAGAGCCAGACCCGAACCTGGCCGTGCTATCTGCCCCGTCCCAACACTGGCTCCCCCCACCCCCCTGCAGCTGGGGACCCGCCGGGCACCCCCCTGAGGCAGGCGCGTTCACTGAGTGCCTCTGCCCCGCGGGCTCCGTGTGACGCCCCGCCGGCTCTGGGTGATGCCCCACGGGCTTCATGTGATGCCCCACGGGCTCCGTGTGACGCCCCGCTGGCGCACAGATGCAGGGCCACACCGGGTGGACATGTGGGTGGAGCGTGCTCGGCAGCGGGAGGGCAGTGGGGATCGCAGGCGGGTTTAAGCTGGAGGGGAGGGACGTTGAGGGGAGCCCCTTCTGCAAGCCCAGACAGCCACACGGGCTCCTCTACTCTGCGTCCGTCTCTGCTGGGCCAGGCGGGAGCTGTTCTTCCCAAGGTTAGACACGGGGTCGCCATGGCACCCGGTGCCTGGAGGTGCACCGGGCAGGGTCAGGCAGAGGCCGGCCCACACAGCCCGGCGTCCGTGAGCAGGTCCAGGAGACGGTGCGGCCTGGCTGGGCCTCCCTGGGCGGCGGCCGCGCCATGACAACGCTGCTGTGTCAGGGCCCGCCCGCCGCAGGGGGCCGGCGCGAGCGCTTGTGTTTCCGGGACTGTCCAGGGTTGGGGGGGGCCGCACGTGGGCAGCGTGGAGGTCACGGGGCTGGGAGGGCAGGTGAGGACATTCTGGAAAAGGTGGCACAGACGTGCCCCGTGGCCCCAAGTTACGCGCAGAGCACAGGTGCGCCCTTTTACTCCATTTCCCGCAGAGAAGAACAGGCGTCTGCGTGCTTTGGCCCCACCGCCACAACGCCCCCACTCAGGGCACCCACTCCTCCAGCTTTCTCTGACCACTGTTCCCTCCTTCCCTCCTCAGCTGAACTTTGACCTGGACCGGGGCGTGTTTCCAGTGGTCATCCAGGCCGTGGTGGATGAGGGGGACGGTGAGTGGCATCTCCCCTCAACACCCTTTCCAGGCACGAGGACCTTCTCACCCCATCCGTCGGGGGCGGGGGGGTTCAATCCAGAGACAGTGCCCATGTGGCTTAGCAGGCTGAGGGTTCCAGGTGCCCCGTTGCCTGTGGGCGGTGCCGACCCCGCTCCCCCGGTGTGGAGCCCAAGGCAGACAGGCCAGCGGCCCTGGCGTCCACCCTGCGGGGGAGCTGCAAAGGCCGTCAGCACCCAGACCGTGCCGACCGCCACCTCCCGCTGCTGTGGGCCGCGGGGTCCCCGGTGGGGCGGGCTCCACGTGCAGGCTGCGAGCTGGGGAAGCACCATCTGGAGAGAAGAAGCCCAGGGCTGGGGCTCGGGCGGCGGAGGCCGGCTCTGACCACCCTTCTCTCTCCCGGGCAGTCGTGGAAGTGACCGGCCATGCCCACGTGCTCTTGGCCGCCTTTGAAAAGGTAAGTCCCGTCCTGCTCCTCACTGCCCTGCTGACCTCTCTTTACTGTCGTGTCCTGCACACAGTAGGTGCCCAGTGAATGCTGGTGGGGTGGCCGAGGGTCTGTTGTCTGCCTGGCATGGCCCTAGATGTGAGGCTTACGCCCTCCTGGGGGCCCTGAGTTGGGGGTGCCCCACATAGAAAGAGACCATTTACACAGAAGGATTCACTTACTGGCGTTACACATGTTTGAGCTTAGGTGTTTGCCGCTTTCTTCCCACCCAGACCTGAGTCCAGGCCCTGGCTGTTCACGTGTTTAGTGTGTGGTGGGGGTACGTATTACGGTCACCTTCACCGCCGACTCTGCACGAGGGAGTCTCGGGGTCTCAGGATGGTCCTCTCGCTGGCTCTGTTGTTCCTGGGGGCCAGGCAGTTCTGTGTATCCATGCACACAGTGAGTGAGGGCTTGGCGGTGTTGTGACAGGGTGCCTGCTCACCGAGAGCTGTGCTGGAAGTCGTGGGGCGTGGCCCGTTTGCAGAGGCCACGGCCGACCCCCACCTCCTGTGGACATCGGCCAGCACCGGGCAGATTTCAGCATCAGCCTGTGGCCCAGGTGGCTGAGGAGCAGGACCCGACGAGGACACTGGGCTCAGACCTGCACGTCCTGTGGGACCCTGGCTCCCTCAGCTGTGTGTCCAGCCCTGAGAGCCTCCTGTGTAAGCCGGGCTCCTCCCTGTGATCCGGGCCTTTCCTGTTGCCCCCGGAGAGTCAGTCAGCCAGCCTGAGGCCCCTCTAGTGAGGGGCAGGGGCAGCCCTCTCCCTCTCTGGGCCCCCCGGCTACACTCCCCCGGCTGGCCTGGTCGGAAGGGACGGTGACTGTTTCCCCATCTGTGTGCTCTGGCCGGCGATGGGCAGTCGCTGGCAGACGTTCCGTTCTGTGCTTTGCTTTTAGAGCCCCGTGAGAAATGGCCTTATTTTTGGGGTGCAGTGTACTAGAAACTTCGCTCAGAACCTGCCAGGCTTACAGAAAAGTCCGGGTGCTGGTCTCGGTGGACTCAGAAGGGGTGTTTGGGGAGCAGGAGCTCAGATCAGGTTCTGTGATTGATTAACCGTGGGCTCGGAGCAATGTGGCTCCCCAGATCCCGCCCGACCCGCTTGTCCTCATGGTTCTGAGCGTCGGGCTTCCCTGCTGGTGCGGGCATGTGACGCCTTCGGGCTGTCCTCGCGATTAGACCAGGTTTCTGAGGGCTGGAGCCACCCGTCTTAGTTCTTGCTGTCCAAGTGCTGCTTCTCGCCCTAGGGAGGCACCATCGTCGGGACTAGGCTGATGGTGGTGAACTTGAGCCTACTGGAGAACTTAACTACCCAGGGAGAGCTGGGTTTTGTAGATCAGGGTGGAACCCAGGTGGCAGTATATTTAGAAGATTGTCTGAGTAGTTTCGAAGCCAGGTCAGAGGGTTGATTTGAGGATCCCTGGCCTGGCTCTTGAGTCTTCATGGGGTCCTTTTTTCACCCGGGGACGTGGGTTGACTGAGGGTGGGCCTGAGCACGGCCGGGTTAACGTCTGGGTCTTTCTCCCCCACAGCATGTGGACGGCAGCTTCTCCGTGAAGCCTTTAAAGCAGAAGCAAATCGTAAGTCCGTCAGAGGGAGCACTGGGAGCTCTTTTGATTTGAGACTTGTGCACACACGTGACCCTGTGGTCTCTGTGGGTTATTCTGCGAGGCCACCATGGCTGCTGCGGAATTAGCTGGTGACACGGCTGCAGTGGGCCCCGGGCTCCAGAAGGTCAGGGTCAGAGTCACTGGGTGTGTCTGCGTGTACTGCGTACCCACCACATACCTGCATTGACCACTGTAGTCCTGAGTCTTGTCCAGCTTAAACTTAGCGTTGTGTAAATGTTAGCTGAACATGTGAGTGGACAGAAGGAAAGCAGGGAGGGAGGGAGGGAAGGAAGGAAGAAGTTAGGAAAGAAACACTGCAGTTTTCCTCCTTCATCCTTCCAACTTGCTGACATGACCTCCATGTTGAATAAAGACTTGAATTGACTTGATCCATATTTAAGGCAAGGATGGAATCTCTTGGAACCCATGGGAGCTGTAGACCAGTACGGCCTCTCTTTGGAGTCAGCAACTCCATTTTCCAGCCCCAGGAAGAATTACCCCTGGTGGTCTCCTGCTTCAGTACGTCCTGTGAGGATTTAGAGGCCGGGGCCCCCTGAGCCAAGCCTAGAGGCTGGTTTAACCATGGCCCCGCTGGGGTCTTTCTCCAGAGCTGTGGTGATCAGGTTGTCCTTGTGCACCTCTGCTCACATGTCAGCCACGGCCCGGGGCTGGCAGTGGTCAGTTTTTTAAGAGAGGGCTTGAGAGAACCCTGGGAGGGCCAACGCCTGGAGGTGGCTGGAGGGCAGGAGACCCCAGTGGTGGTCCAGGCACGGGTTTCAGGAGAGCTGACTGGCACACCATGGCTCTCAGGAGGGTCTTGGTTGTCCCTGTGGTGGGAAATGCAGCAACTCAGGGCACTTTGAAACGTAGTCAGCTCAAGGCCTGACTCTGGTCCGTCTTGGAGCAGGGAGGGTGACAGGAGGGTCTGGAGTCGTTTTCCTGTGGGGTTGGGCCTGATAAGGTGAGCAGAAGGTGTGGTCACCGGCCCCAGTAGAGCTTGGCTCCATGCCCTCCGGGCTGCTCAGGGCCTGGCGAGCCCAGTGTCCATGCTTCCGGTGGGCACCTCGCCCTGCCCGTCTCCAGCAGTATCTGCTCCCTGCTGGGGCGGGGGTGGGGGTGGGGGTGGGGGGTGAGCTGGACAGAGTAGACGCCCAGGCCTGCCCCCAGGACCCGAGCCCGGCCCCTGGGAGGGGGTGTCGGGCCGGGGGTTGCAGAGGAGCTCTTGTGGGGGCGAGTGCCCAGAGGCCGCTCTGCCCTGCAGGTGGACCGGGTTAGCTACTTGCTGCAGGAGATCTACGGCATCGAGAACAAGAACAACCAGGAGACCAAGGTGCGTGCTCGCGACCCCGCAGGCGGGCCAGGCCACGTGCCCTCCGTGCTCCGCTGGCTGCTAGGAGGTGGTGACCTGCCTGGGTCCCCCATCCTGGCCAGGGCCCTGACATGCCTTCCCCTGGAGGCCCCAGGACCCCAGGCTCCATCACTTTTCCTTCATTCTTGAGTTATCAGAGTCTGTGGGACGTTTTGTCCTTTTTCCAGCAAATGTGCTGCCTCCTTCCCATCACTGGGCTCCGGCTGTCAGGGCAGTCTGGGATGCCGGGCCTGCTCCTGCCCCCATGCCTTGCCCAAGTGGCCCTGGCCTTTCCCCCCCACGGCAGTGGCTCAGCTTGCAGTGCGACATCCGTGAGGGGAGCCTGGCGGCCCACAGAGCCCGGGTGTGGGGGCACAGACCCCCTTAATTGTGGGGAACAGGAAACTGAGTCCTCTCGATTTAGGGGGTGGATGGGGGGGCGCCCTGCTCCTCGGTGACCTTCCTCTGCCCCCAAGGGCTTCCCTTGGCCCCCATAGCCCCTGACCTCTGGCCTCAGGAGCCACTGACCCTGGGTGCCTCGTGTCCCCCCAGCCCTCAGACGAGGAGAACAGCGACAACAGCAACGAGTGCGTGGTGTGCCTGTCTGACCTGCGGGACACGCTGATCCTGCCCTGCCGCCACCTCTGCCTCTGCAACTCCTGTGCGGACACGCTGCGCTACCAGGCCAGCAACTGCCCCATCTGCCGGCTGCGTGAGTGGGGCGGGTGGTGGAGGGGGGCACAGGCAGGGCCCCCGTGGTCACGGCCGGCACCTCCAGGCAGGTCAGACCCGGTCCAGGAGGGACTGGCGGCCAGGGTGTGCAGGGAGCTGCCCAGACGCGATCAGCGACTCAGCTTCTGAAGGAGTGTGTGGGACAGACTCGGAGCAGTTCAGTTCAGTTCAGCCGCTTAGTCGTGTCCGACTCTTTGCGACCCCCATGGACCGCAGCACGCCAGGCCTCCGTCACCAACTCCTGGAGCTTATTCAAACTTATGTCCATCGAGTTGGTGATGGCATCCAACCATCTCATCCTCTGTCCTTTTTTCCGCCGTCAATCTTTCCCAGCATCAGGGTCTTTTCAAATGCATCTGATAAGACATGACAATAAAGTGGAAAATGTGCTGAGTGTAAACGATCATGGAGTTTAGTTTGGTTTCCTGGAGCATCTGGAGGAAGTTGTCATATCAGGCTGAATTCTGAGTAAAACATCCATCCTCCAGCAGAGAAGGAACGTCCTCAGGGGGTGGGTCCTGCTGGTGTCTCTGTGGTCCTGGCCGGGTCCCAGTGGATGCTGGGTGTGGGCAGCGAGGGCGCCCTCATGTGGCCGCTGCGGGACATTCTCTCTGAATAAATAAAGGATGGCTTTTTTTTTTTTCCAGTCATAGGGGGCTGTCAGGTGCATTGTTGCTTTCAGAAGCAATGCATTGGTAGATTTGAAATTTGGGTCGTAAAAGCATGTTTTTATTGCTGTGTTTAGTTCTTTGGACAGTGACTGTTCACTGTAAAGCTCTTTTGATGGATGGTTTACAGCTACGTTAAAATCATGCTTCAGAGCAGTTAATCAATATTCATGGCCTTGGGAAACCCTGGCAGAGAAAAAGAAAGTGTGATTTACAAATAGCAAAGCTCAGGGAGTTCCCTGGTAGCCTAGTGGTTAGAGCTGCAGGCTTTCACTGCTGTGACCCAGGTTTAATCCCTGGTGGGGACTGAGATCCTACAAGCTGGTCCCCTGAAGCCTAATAAAAAACCCAAAAAGTCCAGGGGTTTTTTTGTTTTTTGTGTTTTTTTTTTAATGCAAATTGGTCTTTGTAACTAAGTGCTTTTTGCCCTATGAATAGCATATTCAAAAACCTAACTTACATTCAGTATCAATAACATGTCATTTTACTTTGTTTCCCAATTGAATTTACTTTTGTTTTTAGTGAATTGCGTTCCAGCTTAAAGGCGTTCAGTTGTTTGTATATACAGTCAGGAGACCAAGGCAGGGCATTTTGAAGGCTTTTGTTGTGATTAAACCGTTTGTTTCGTTTTCAATAACAAGTATTATTTCATGACTACCGTACTTTTCACAAAACAAATTCTTCATCCACCTGAAAACTAAAATAGAATGGTGGTCATCTGTTTCATCGGCTGTATTGGACTGACTGAAACTCCTCGTGTCTGAGAATCATGGTCCTTAGGAATTCATTCTTATATTCGATTCCAAGAAGGTGGCATGTTTCCCTGGAGCCTCTGGCTTTCTACGGGGAGGAATCTACTTATATTCTTTCCCTTCTTCTTTTTTTTTTTCTCCTTTAACCTTAACCCGGGCCTCTTCTGGGATCACTGCAGGGTGCGTGGTCCTCAGGGTCAGCGAAACTCGGCAGGGTCTCAGGGTGCCGCCCCCACCTGACCTGAACCCATCCCTTCCCCGCAGCGTTCCGGGCTCTTCTGCAGATCCGGGCGGTGCGCAAGAAGCCGGGGGCCCTGTCCCCCATCTCCTTCAGCCCCGTTTTGGCCCAGAGCATGGACCACGACGAGCATTCTGTGAGTGCATCTTCCTTTCTGTGTCGGAGCTGGAGAGGGTGGAGCTGGAGCGGGCAGGGTGGGGCCTGGGAGAAGCCCCGCCCACTGTAAGGCCCCGCCCTCACGTTCCGACAGCGAGGACAGTGGGGCTGGTGGGTCAGCAGGGGACTGCCCAGGCTCTGCCCTTAGGGCTGTGCCCTGCCAGCTTTCGGGGCCCCTGGCTCACCTGCCTGGTCCCAGGGGGCAGCTGTGAGGCTGAGTGGGGGGGTCGGCCCCGGCCCTGGCCCCGTGAGCGCCGGCTGCCCCGAGGACATTGCTTCTTCCAATAGCAAGGTTCTGAGATGCAGGTGATCTTTGGCTGAGTCTGAGTCGTGGTGTCGGTCACCTCTGCTCCGTCACACCAGACAGCCAGGGGCATTGTGTGCTCTTAGGAAGAGAATTCTCTCCAAAGGGTGGCAGTGGCGTGTCCTCGCCTGCTCCCTGCCCTCCCAGCCCCTGCCCAGGCACACAGGAGGGCACCTGCAGCCGTCCGCTGGACCTGCTCCCAAGGAACCGTGGGTCAGACCTTGCTGCAGCGGATGAGGGGAGTTAGATCAGGCTTCAGGGACCTCGAGAGACGGGGAGGGAGACAGACACAAACGCAGACATCGGCGGATGGGGATGAAGGTTGACAGGACGGTGCTGAGAGAAGGGCAGGAGGAGAAGCAGAAGGAATATGGAGAGACGGGGCAGGGGTTCGGGGGTCGCCGAGGTGGGCAGAAGGGCAGAAGATGGAGGATGGACGTGGGGCAGGCCCGGCTCTCGGATCCCCGCTGGCTTCGAGCGTTGTCGGCCTGTGAGCCTGTTTTCTTGGCTCTCGATTGAGTTGTTTGGATCCCGTGATTCTCAGAGGCCCTGCCAACGCTCTAAAAGGGAGACGAGCCAACACTGCCCAGCCTGGCATCCCCACAGACGGTGCCTGCCCTGGGCCAGCAGGTGTGATGAGTTCTGCCCCAGTGTTTGAGAACTGGGCCAGTGTTTAAGTCTGAGAATCCTCCCAGAGACTCAGCTTTCTGGCTTCTCTTTCAGTATCTGAAGGTGCTGTGTGCCCCTGGATGAAGGGCAAGGATGCCCCATGTGGGGGGTACCCATCTCCCCACTTCTCCTGAGCCAGCCACACTGTTTATCCTGCGAGGCCTGTGGGCACCAGGGCTTCTAGCTCTGAAACCAGGCCCTCGGTCGTTTACCGGTGGACTTTCTTTCAGAGCAGTGAGCACTTTCTCCAGCGCTGCCCATGTTTCTGGTGGAGAGAACTGTGCTGGGGTTCCCACCCCGAGGCAGGAGTCTGGCTGCTCCACGGAGGGTGGGCTCGGGCAGTGGGTTCTTACTGCCACCGCTCCCAGTTTCTGCCCTGGTGTCCGAGGGTCAGGTGGGACCCTCCCGTGTTTGTCCCTCTCGTCTGGAGGGCTGAGGCGCCTCCCACAGTGCAGGGCAGCCCGGGGCACGGATGGTTAACGTCGCACACTCCCGAGGGCCAGTGCCACCCTCTCTGGAGGTTATGATCCCAAGTAAGTGGCCCTCGTTCTCCACCACATTCCCTGCAGGAGCAGTTTCCACGAAGCACCAGAGCCCACGTGAGCCATTTTCTGCGGTGAATCTTAAGATCAGCACCAAATGGGAGCGATCAGGGGTTTTAACTCCATCTTTAGGAGTCAGGCTTGGCAATGAGTCGACCAGGCTGTGTTGGGGCCTCCAGGTCCCTTCTCTGTGCCCATCTGGGCCCCTTCGTGGGGCGTGCTTGGCCACTGTTATGCCCGCCCCAGCCAGGACCTGCTGCTCAGCTAGGGGTGGGGGGTAGCCCAGACCAGGAGTGGCCGCTGGGGACAGGGACTGGCTCCTCCAGTGCCAATAGGACGCAGAGGCCCAGCCTACCCAGGCCCCGAGGTAGAACCTGTGCTCGGCCAGCTCCCCGTGGCTCAGAGGCTGGTAGAGTTTGCAAAGCGCTGGCTCCCGGCCTGCCCGGAGGCCAGAAGGCCAGGGAGACCCCGTCCAGCCCGCTTGGCGCCGCACGGGGGGTGGCAGCGGTAAAACCTATGATTTTTATCTTGACAGTGTCCCTTTAAAAAATCAAAGTCGCACCCCGCCTCACTGGCCAGCAAGAAACCTAAAGGGGAAACAGTAAGTGTGTCTGGCCCCGTGGCTTCGTCTCTGCCCCGTGCCCCGATGACTGCAGTGACGGGAGCGGGCATGCACTTTCACCCAGGCCAGTGTGTCCAGTTCCTTTAACCTGTCAGACCCACTCTCCCCAGTCCCGGCGTGCCCGCCCAGGAAGGGAGTTTTGTGGAACAAGCAGAACACAAGGTCTGTCGGCACGAAGCCCCGGCACCCCTCTCGCCAGCTCTGCTTCCTCCCGAGTGTTCTGTTTCCCTTTTTTTTCTTGCTGGCAGTGGAATGACGTCGGAGGTGGAACTAAGGCTGCCGCTCTTGTTGCAAACGTCCCTCACGCTTGCTCGCCCTGCACCCCTGCCCTGCGGGCCGACACTCATATTTCTCTCGTTTTCCCTGCATCTCGGGGTGGGGGCAGGCAGGGGCCAGCTAGTGAGTAGCTGCCGGGCCGGGCCTCTGCCTGGACCCCCCTTGGTAAAAGGCAGAGAGTCGGGGTCCCCAAGGGTCAGCTTAGACACAGAGATTGCCTTTTCTTCCCCCTGTTCCAAGGGGCGAGGGAGATCAGAGTAATAACATGAACCTGCAGGCAGCCTGGGAGCAGATGCAGGCGCCGTGGTCCCAGGTGGCCCAGAGGTACCGGCTGAGGACAGGAAGCCCCAGCCGGCCCCTCTGCCCGCCCGGCCCCCAGGGTCACCCTGTCACCTCCTGCAGGCCAGCGGGGCAGGCAGGGCTTCCGAGGAGAGCGCGCTGCCCTTCACCTCGCTCACAAGCTGATGGCAGGTGGCCGTCCCACCCGCGGCCCTGGTGGCCCAACTAACACCCTTGGTGCCTGGCCTCCCGCTCCCTTCGCCTTTAGCCCTGAACTTAGCCCGTTGGGTGGATCCTCCCTGCGTGGGCAGTACCAGTCTTGGGCCCATTAGACTCCCGGGAGCCCGTGTCGGCCCAGCAGTGCTTGCGCAGCCCCAGAGGGTCTCCAGGCCCGACCCCTGTGTCGGGCGGGTCCTCTTGGCCTGGACCGCGTGCTCCCAGCGGCTTCTCCCATGGCTTTGCTGCCCTCCTGCTCCGGCCCTTCCTCTTACTAACTGCGCCCCCCCACTCTCTGTGCCCACCGGGCAGGAGCAGAAAGCCAGGCAGCGGCTGGCTGAGGCCGGGGCGGGCGGCCTTCTGGACGCCTTCTCTGCCTCCATCCTGGGCGCCACACGGACGGACACTTGGATGTCCAGGGCCGTGGCTGATGGCCGAGGCCTCCCTGGGCAGGGGTGCCCCCCGAGGGCGGGGGATGAGACCCTGGAAGGTGGAGTGGACAGGGGACGTCAGAAAGCAGGCTCTGGGGAGCAGACCGTCTTGGGGGCGCCGTGGGCAGTGGGCGGGCGCCTAGCCGGCTGGCCCCTCACCCCCCTCCGTCCGCAGAGCGCCGACAGCATCCCGCCCGGCTACGAGCCCGTCTCCTTGCTTGAGGCACTCAACGGCCTTCGGGCGGTGCCCCCTGCCATCCCCCCAGCCGTCCCCACGGCTCCCCTCTATGAGGAGATCACCTACTCGGGCGTCTCAGATGGCCTGTCGCAGGCCAGCTGTCCACTTGCCGGGATCGATCGGATGGTGGAAAGTAGCCTGCAGAAGGGCAAGCCCCGGAACAAGTCCCCCGACAGGTGAGCCCGGCACCGGCAGCCCCCTGCGGCAGCGTGCAGCCCTGCCAGCTGCACCTCCCCCACCCCGTCCGCCCCCCATGAGCTGGGGGCCACGTGCCTGGGGTCTGGCCACAGGTCAGTCATGAGTCCTCCGGGCCGCCGTTGGAGGTGCTGGTGACCAGCCCTGCTGGGCTGTTTTTCTCAGACACTCACGGGGTTTCTAGAACAGTATAAAGGAGGCACAGGTTCTGTAGAACTCCCACGGCCTCGCCGCCTTCTGCGTGTTAGAGTGGCTCCAAAGATGGGGAGGCCCCGGGCTTGTCCTTTCGCCACCTGCGCTCCCCCCGGGCTTTGCCACTGCGGCTCCCTTCCCTTCTGTGAGGGCCCTGGGGGCCTCCTGCCACACACTCCTTGGCCTGGTGCACCTGTGCTGGCCCCTCCCCGGGTTTTGGGGCCCCTGGGGCTGGCTTGGTTGAGCTCACCCGCCTGTCCTCTGCCTGCTCTGTCCCCAGCACCCTCCGGTCCCCGTCGTCCCCCATCCACGAGGAGGATGACTCAGAGGCTCTGCCCGCGCTGGGTGGGGCGGGGCTGGCGCTGAGCAGCTCCCCCGAGGTGAGGCCCCCTCCCTGTCCGTCTGTCCCCGCCTCCTGCCTTTTGGCCTCCCAGCCCCCACTGCTGGTGGGTGAAGGCCGTGGGGGCCCCCGTGTCCAGGGCCCGGATGTCAGCACCAGGGTCCAAGCACGTCTCTTGTGTCTTAGAGCTTCATGACGGAGACAGTGGATGAGACTTCGTCGCTGAAGCAAGGTGAGTGCTCCCCGGCCTGAGCCCTGCCATGCTCCGCCCCTGCTCCTCTGAGGGTTCTCTGAGCCGTGCTGGCCGACCACACGCCGCGGTTCCTGCACGTCTCCCGGAGGACAGCCCTTGGCCACCCGGTTTCCCTCCTTGCCTGTCCTTTAGTGGCAACAGCCGTTTGTTCTCTTCCCCCCTGGACGGTTCTGCTCCGGTTGGTGCCCCATGCTCTTGGCCTGGGGCTCTGCCTGTCCCACCACGGCGGGGTCCCACCGGGGCCTCTGGGACTCGGGCCTGGTGTGGCCAATGGCCGGAGGGCGTGCACAGCTCAGCCAGCCCCTCCCCTGTGTGTCCCCCGTCCAGGGGTCCTGGCACCCTTCCTGAGCAGAGGGTTTCATTAGCACTCGGTGGCCCCTGGGGTCCAGTCCTGGCTACCGCTGCCAGGCACTGGCTCTGGGTGGGGCGGGGACCCCCCAAGCCACGGCGGGGCCTCAAGGGAGGTGATGCGACGTGGAGACGCCATCCCTCTGCCGTCCCGGTGGTGCCTCCCCGCATTAGACAGGGAGACAGAGGCTCACCAGGCTTGGTGTTGGGGGAGGCCCAGGTGTGGTCAAGATCCCCCGAGCACCCTGCCGTCTCTGGCGTCATGAGCCCTCCCAGCTGCATGGCCCCTGGCCCCAAGAGTCACGGGGTGACCACGGCCTGCAGGCCCGTTGGGGTGTCCCCCTGGGAGTCCAGTGCTGTTGCTTCCTGCTCACCGTGCAGGCAGGCCCCTCTGCCCCTCAGGCCTCAGCTTCACCCTCTGGTGGCGGCAGCTCCTTCCTGCCTGCACACTGCGCCAGGACCGGGGGCCTCCAGGGCCCTGTCGCGGGATGTAGGCTCCTCTGAGGGCCCCAGAAGTGCAGGGCAGGTCCCAGCTGAGGTCTGACATGTAAAGAGGAGGATCCACCCCCCATGTGAACGCCCTGCTGTGGGCCTGGAGCTGTGTGCCCACCTGCCCGTTCTGGAAGACAGCAGATGTTCTTTTCAATACGGGCATGGGATGTCTTTCTAATAAAAACAAAACAGAGCCCCATGCTGGGAGGGGTGTGGGGAGCAGGAGAAAAGGAAAAAGGAAGAAAATATAATAGACCGTCTGCCTCAGTCCCAGGAGAACGGGGGAGTCAGGGTAGGGCCTGGGCTCGGGGGGACGGCTGGACCACCTCCTGCCTGCAGGCCCCCCACCTGCCCCATCCCCCGCAGGGAGCCGCGTGCCATCCATCGAGAATGTCCTGCAGGACGGCAGCCCCGAGCCCTGCGGCCGCAGCCAGCCTAGTGCACCTGCCGACGTCTACCTGCCAGGTAAGGACGGCACACCTGAGGTTCTGGAGTCGAGACGAGCAGCCTCATTGCCCTCAGAGCCTGGTTCCCTCCTGGTGGCGGGGAAGACCTTCCTCTCTGCCCCCGCCTGCCCCGGGAGCCACACCACCTTGAACTATGGCCGGGCACTGGGGGGCTGAGACGGGCTTCAGTGTGGAAGGGTCTCTTGTCCCTGGGCTTCTGGTTGAGCAGCAGAGCCTGTGCAAACAGGGGGCTTGGAGGTCGGGGTCTGGCGTGAGGAAGCAGGGCAGCAGGTGGCTCACTGGCAGACACAGGCCCCCCCAGAGGAACCCACCGGCAAAGCTCTGTTAGAGCGACTCGGGACTCCAGAGAACCTGGTGTTTCCTGAGGATGAAAACCTGGTCAGGTGGGGTGGGGTGGAGGGGTCAGGAGAGGCTCCACTTCCCGGAGCCTTGAGCGAATCCTGATGCTGCCGACGGCCTCTCGCCCTGGCCCCTGGGTGCCACTGGGGGGCACCCCGAGCACACTCAGCCAGTACAGGGCCGCCCCCCCCACTTCTCACCCCTCGAGCGGCCCACAGAGCGTCCAGGCATCTGCAGGGCTGGACCAGCCCATCAGTGGGCCCGGGACCTCTGGCGGTCGGGACCCCCAGCGTGTCTCAGACCTCCTATGGATCTTGGCCAGCTGCGGGGTGGGGAGAGTGGCAGAGGCCACTGGTTGGCCCTGGTGTGCGTTTGGACAGTGGGGTGGGCTTGGTTCTAGATGCCAGAGTGGAGTGGGGGCCACGCTGGGCTGTCCTGCACCCGCTTCCCCCCAGCTTGGCTGCCTGCTCCTGGGGGCGGGCCGGGGCCCTCAGGGACCCACTGCCTCTGTGACCCCCCACCCCCATGCCGCCACCTCTGTCCCCTAGGCTTCCTCCTTCAGCAGAGACCCTGAGCATCTCCCGCGGCACTGTGTGGCTTTAAGAACGCAGGCCCCCACACGTTGGGTGTGCCTTCTTTTCAGCAACTGCACGGTGTCCTCTGGGTGGAGGGAGCGTGATTTAATGGATCTTAGTGTAACCTGCCAGATGGGATAAAGGGGGGGCGGGCAAATCCGTAAAACGGAGAGACCCATGATGCCCAGTGCCCCAGCAGCCCCGCGGGCTGGAGGCCCTTGCTGGGCCCCGCCGCGCCCAGCCCCTCGTCCCTGCCGGCTGCCCGTGTCCTTCCCCGGCCTGGCGTCCTCTGCCTTAGCACCAGGCCCGGGCACGCTCTCGGGAAAGGCACTCGGCACCCCTCTTGTGCGTCAGCCTGTCTGTGTGTGTGTGGCGTTTGTTCCTATCACACCCTGCCCCCGCGCCTGCACCTCAGTCCACCGCCGGCGCTTCTGCCGGCGCCTCTGCCTGGAGCGTGCGGCCCCTCTGAGTGCCCTGCTAACTGAGCTTCCATCTCTCTCCTCCTCTGGCAGCCCTGGGGCCCGGCTCCTGCTCCGCTGGTTTAGAGGAGTAAGCCGGTACGTGACGCCTTCGCACACGGGGCGGGGGGCTGCTTCCCCATATAGGGAAGTCTTCTCTGGAGCCCTGGATTCTGAATCCAGAGGCTTCTGAAGGCCACAGCAGGGGTGCTCCAGAGAGGTGGTCCTTGCGGGAGGGGTCCAACCAGCCTTTGGAACCGGAGGACTTTCCCTCTGGACTGGGCAGCCCAGTCAGGCTCTTGTAGCCTCAAGGGTCCCAGGATCAGTGACTCAGCGCCAGCCAGGACCCCACTGTTGCTGACAGCTAGCCTGTCCCCCACCTCTGGAACCTCCTGGAACACCAGCATGCTGTGGGGTCAGTCTGTGAGTGGTCCCCGGACAGCCAAACGGACATCTTACTGAAAGCCATTCCGAGAGCACCCCCAAAGAGGGGGACGCACTGGGGGAACCCCTGCCCCTCCTCCAGGCAACCTCAGCCTGCTGGGAAGTCTGGAGAGAAGGAACCTGGCGCCTTCGATACCCCAGGGTTTCTAGATGAATGTGGTGGGGTCCCGCCCCCAGCTGTCGGCCTTGGAGGACTTGGCCCCCCTCCCGGTCAGCCGTGCTGCCCGACCACGGGGTCTGCCACCAACGATGTTCCTCCCACAGACCTCTCCTATCTTCCTTGGTCGCTTTTTGTGACAACGCTTAGCTTCAACTGAAATAGGACCTGGCACTTTTATGACGTTGGCCCCAGCCTCACCCTTGGAAGATAGTGTTGCCACTTGGGTAAAACTTCCAGAAGTGGGAAATGGCTCAGACCTGGCTGCAGAGAACCGTGTTTGTCTTGTGGGCTGCATGGCAGAGCTGGCTTCCCGTGTGCAGCCTCAGCTCCTAAGAAGACAGTCCCCTCGCTGGGTCCCCCAGGGTCTGTCGCTGGCCCCAGGGGCACCTGGGTTTGCCCCTGAAGCTGCCTGGGGCCTACGTGGTGTGGCGCCCCAGGGCACCGGTGCCCCGGGGTGGCCTGAGCACAGGGGTAGTTCACAGCACCCTGGGGGTGCCTCCCGGGGTGCCCCGGGCCCCGCTGCGTGTGCCCCTCTGCCGGGGGTGCCGAGTTCCAGCTGAACCCAGTGGTGACGGGACAGTGGCCCGGCAGAAGCAGAAAGCTCAGCGCGGGCGTGGGCAGGGGCCAGTGGCGGGCACCCCTCGGCTGGCCGGGGTCGCCATGCCCGCCGTGTGCCCTGCTGCTGACATGCTAGGCGGCTGTGGGAGCCCAGAGCCCGCAGGCCGCCCGCTGACCCTCGCTCTCTGGCCCCACAGGATGGTCCACCTCCATGGAGACTCCCCGCAGCCTCCACATCGCTGGGCACCCCCGGCCCCCACTTGGCGGCCCCAGCCCCGACCCCAGGGCCGCTGAGCTGACCCCGCTCTGAGAGCCTGGCCCAGCTGGCAGCACGGAGCCCCCACCTCCGCCGAGATCCCAGCACGACCCTGGACCCTCCAGTCTGCACAGCGGTGTTGTCTCCGGCTCCAAGGGGCCATGTGACCCTCCGTCCGAGAGGACAGCTGGCCGTCGCCTCCGCCCACCCCTTTTTCTGTGGTCGACGTGTTTGCTGATGGTACACGATGAAGGACGGCGGCTTTCTGCCCGGGGCGCCGAGCTCTGGGGTGCCCCCCGCACACCCCGGGAGGCTGGTCGCCCACGAGAATCCTGGATGGGCCTCCACAGCCCCCAAGCTCGTGGGGCCCGTTGGCACCAGTGAACGCAGCAGAGCGGAGAATTCAGCTGTGAACCAAGTGCAGCCTCGACAGTAAACGACGCAGGACTCTGGGAGGGCAGGAGGCGGGGTCCGAGTCTCAGCCAATGAAGGAAACAGTGCCTGTGCCCCACTGTGCGTGTGGCCGCCCCCTCCCCACTGGCCCCGTGGGGCACCTCCCTCAGCTCGGCCGGCCGGGCAGCCGTTCTTCCCGTGGGCCCGGCCGCTGGCAGTGGTTCTGTCCGGGCCCTTCTCTGAGTCTGGCACCTTCTCAGAGGCAGCCTCGCCCACCTTACCGGACCCTCCAGGCGGGGGTTCCGCTTGCCAGTGGCACTGCTGTCCCCCTGGGGGTGTGACGGGCCTCTGGGCTCCTCTGCCCTCTCTTTGCCATGTAGACGTGACTCACCATCCCTCCTTGATTCCTTCGGTTTGGGGCTCCTGGGGTGGGACCTGCCTGGGGGTTGTGGGTCCCATTTGAGGTGACCTCGTCTTTTAAAGATACATTTTCTGGGCAGCAGAAAGGCCGAGGGGGCGCTTGGCCTTGGTGCCCCGGACCGGCTGCCCGTGCAGGGCCTTGAGCCTGGCGGGTGGGTCTCAGCACCCAGGAGCCGGCCCTTGGCCAGCGAGAGAGGGCCCGGCTCCCTGCAGAGCTGCCCCAGGGAGCACGGTCCCGGGGCGGCTGGCAGCCCTGCCCCAGGGCACTCAGGGTGGACGCCATTTCTCTCCGGTCAAGCCTGTGAGCAGAGGCCACAGCCAGGGCAGCCTGCCCCAGCCCCTTGGCTCCCTGCGTGCCCTCCCCTCTCAGCCACCATGTGCTTCTGGGTGCACACGTGGCAATGCACACACGCACACCTGCACACACAGGCGGGGAGGCCGTGTCCCACTGCTCACTCCGCGCGGTCAGCACCCCAACCTCTCACCACCTGTGTTGGTGTCAGTGATTCTGCAGGACAGGGTGCAGACTGGCCTGTCTTGGACTCACATGTGCTGTCATTTGACTTACTCTGATTGGCTAATTTTTGTTCGTTTTTACTGTATATTTATAGTAATAAAACCACGCAGCAGTATCCTGCCCACTCCCTCCGTGCCCAGCTCCGCCGGGCTCGGGTTCCCTCCTGGGAGGCCAGGTGGTGTGGGAGTCCGCTCATGGCTGCAGCCCCGGTTCCCTCGAGTCTAAGATGCCAGCGACTTCCAGCTTCCACGAGGCCGTGAGGACGGCTGTTGTTCCTCTTCCAGCCGTCACCATGCTGACTGTGGGCCTGGAGCAAAGAGGGGAGGGACCCTTGGACCTCGGCCCTGCCTCCTGAGTGGCTGGTGGAGCCCCGGGCCCCCAGGTGTGCCAGTGACATCAGTGTACCCGTCGCCGGTTCATCCTGCTACCGTGAACAAAGTGCCTGCTGTGCCAGCAGAGGGCGAAACGGGCAAGGCCCCCCAGGAGCCTGCCTTCTGTCAGCAAGACGTCACACAAGTCATCCAAGCCTTTCCCAGGTCTGGGGACCGTTAGGAAGCGAGTCGGCAGGTCATGAGACGGAGCGGGTCTAACCCGTGGCTGGGGAGGGCTTCACCGAGGAGACATTCCAGCTGAGCCCTGAAGGCTGCCACCCGGCGGATGGCCCAGCAGGGACACAGGCCTGGAGAGTGGGCCTGGCGTGTCTGCTTTGAGTGACCAAAGCATCAGAGTTGGGGGTGTGGGGTGCAGTTTCAGTCTGGGAGCAATCAGAGGCTTCTCGGCAAGGGAGCAGGTTTCTCCAGCCATCCTGTGGGGAGCAAATTAAGAGGGGCAGGTTTGGCTACCAGGATGCTTGCATCCAGCCGGAACCCCCTGCCTGGCCTCGGCTCCCCTGACTACCAAGCCTCCCAGTAGGGGAAGGCTGGGCCGTGGCATACCCACCACCAGAACCACCTGTCAGGTGGGCCCTGGCTCCTCTGCACACGGTTCCGAGTGGCTCCCCTGGGCCCTCTGAGTCCGGCAGCCTGTCCCTGCTCCAGGCAAGGCTGCCACCCTCGGCTGTGCCTGGTCGGGTGTGATCCCCGTGTGGGAGGATGCTCGCTGTAACACGGGTTCCTGCATGGGCTGCACTGATGCCCCTGCACACTGACCCCAGACGAGCCCGCCTCCTTTGTTAACGTGTGTGTGGCCTGGAGGCAGCGTCCTCTCTGAATTGGCCCCTCCCCTTGATGAGCTCTCCCTTCGAACCCAGTAAGCTGCCCCATCCAGGCCCTGACCCCGGCAGAGGGCCTCGGTGGGGGAGAGCCTCTCTGTTGCTGTTCAGTCGCTAAGTCAGGTCTGCTCTGTGCGACCCCATGGACTGCCGCGCGCCAGGCCTCCCTGTCCCTCGCTGTCTGCCGAAGCCTCTCTGTTGGGTCCCCACCCCCGATATCTCCCTATGGAAGCCCACTGTGGACTCAATGCAAGTGAGTTTCTGGTGGATCCTGCCAACCCTCACCTGCCCTCTGGCCCTCTCCTGCTCAGCCCTGCCCAGGGCAGCCTTCGCTGTGCCCGGGGCTTGCCCTCACCGCACAGCTCTCCCGAGCCTGTGCCACAGCGCGCCTGTTCTGAGTGCAGGCTGGGGTGCAAATCGGTGTCCACCATGGGAGAAAAATGAAGCTGGGCCAACTGGTGGAGTGCGTGGCCCCACAAGCTCCAGGGGAGCCCCATTGATGCTGCTGAGCCCTGGCGACCTCCTCTTCCAGTACTAACACCAGGTAAGCAACTCGGGCCCGCTCCGCAGGTTTTCTGTTGTGGACACTGGGTGGGAGACGGTGGGAGTCTAGGGTGGGACCCTGGCTCTCACTGACTGCCGGGTGCCCTCAGACAAACCCCCTTCATTGGAGCCCCAGGTCCCCCCTTGGATGGGGGAGACCCTGTTTCCTCGAACAGTGCTTGGCATTGTGGTTTCTGACTTGGAAGGCACTTGGTGTGCTGGGCTTGTTGCAGGAAAAGGGGGACCCCTTCCAGGGCCCACAAGTGGGTTCTTGTGTGACACTCGGAAATGAATTGTCTGAGGAGACACTCCTGCTGACAAAGCAAGAGACTACTGGGAAGGGGCGCCTGGGTGGAGAGCAGGAGGGTAAGGGAAGCCAGGAGAACTGCTCTGCCATGTGGCTCGCAGTCTCGGGTTTTATGGTGATGGGATTAGTTTCTGGGTTGTCTTTGGCCAATTGTTCTGACTCAGGGTCCTTCCTGGTGGCGCACATGTTGTTCAGACAGGACGAATGCCTAAATTACTATCAGTTCAGTTCAGTCGCTTAGTCGTGTCCGACTCTTTGCGACCCCATGAATTGCAGCACGCCAGGCCTCCCTGTCCATCACCAACTCCCGGAGTTCACTCAGACTCAAATCCATCGAGTCAGTGATGCCATCCAGCCATCTCATCCTCTGGCATCCCCTTCTCCTGCCCTCAATCCCTCCCAGCATCAGAGTCTTTTCCAATGAGTCAGCTCTTCACATGAGGTGGCCAAAGTACTGGAGTTTCAGCTTTAGCATCATTCCCTCCAAAGAAATCCCAGGGCTCATCTCCTTCAGAATGGACTGGTTGGATCTCCTTGCAGTCCAAGGGACTCTCAAGAGTCTTCTCCAACACCACAGTTCAAAAGCATCAATTCTTCGGCGCTCAGCCTTCTTCACAGTCCAACTCTCACATCCATACATGACCACTGGAAAAACCATAGCCTTGAGTAGACGGACCTTTGTTAGCAAAGTAATGTCTCTGCTTTTGAATATGCTATCTAGGTTGGTCATAACTTTCCTTCCAAGGAGTAAGCGTCTTTTAATTTCATGGCTGCAGTCACTATCTGCAGTGATTCTGGAGCCCCCAAAAATAAAGTCTGACACTGTTTCCAGTTTCCCCATCTATTTCTCTTGAAGTGATGGGACCGGATGCCATGATCTCTGTTTTCTGAATGTTGAGCTTTAAGCCAACTTTTTCACTCTCCACTTTCACTTTCATCAAGAGGCTTTTTAGTTCCTCTTCACTTTCTGCCATAAGGAGGGTGACAATATACAGCCTTGACGAACTCCTTTTCCTATTTGGAACCAGTCTGTTGTTACCATGTCCAGTTCTAACTGTTGCTTCCTGACCTGTATACAAATTTCTCAAGAGGCAGATCAGGTGGTCTGGTATTCCCATCTCCTTCAGAATTTTCCAGTTTATTGTGATCCACACAGTCAAAGGCTTTGGCATAGTCAATAAAGCAGAAATAGATGTTTTTCTGGAACTCTCTTGCTTTTTCCATGATCCACTGGATGTTGGCAATTTGATCTCTGGTTCCTCTGCCTTTTCTAAAACCAGCTTCAACATCAGGAAGTTCACAGTTCACATATTGCTGAAGCCTGGCTTGGAGAATTTTGAGCATTACTTTACTAGTGTGTGAGATGAGTGCAATTGTGCGGTAGTTTGAGCATTCTTTGGCATTGCCTCTCTTTGGGATTGGAATGAAAACTGCCCTTTTCCAGTCCTGTGGCCACTGCAGAGTTTTCCAAATGTGCTGGCATATTGAGTGCAGCACTTTCACAGCATCATCTTTCAGGCTTTGAAATAGCTCAACTGGAATTCCATCACCTCCACTAGCTTTGTTCGTAGTGATGCTTTCTAAGGCCCACTTGACTTCACATTCCAGGATGTCTGGCTCTAGGTGAGTGATCACACCATTGTGATTATCTGGGTCGTGAAGATCTTTTTTGTACAGTTCTTCTGTGTATTCTTGCCACCTGTTCTTAATATCTTCTGCTTCTGTTAGGTCCATACCACTTCTGTCCTTTATTGAGCCCATCTTTGCATGAAATGTTCCCTTGGTATCTCTAATTTTCTTGAAGAGATCTCTAGTCTTTCCCATTCTGTTGTTTTCCTCTATTTCTTTGTATTGATCACTGAGGAAGGCTTTCCTATCTCTTCTTGCCATTCTTTGGAACTCTGCATTCAGATGCTTATATTTTTCCTTTTCTCCTTTGCTTTTCGCTTCTCTTCTTTTCACAGCTATTTGTAAGGCCTCCCCAGCCATTTTGCTTTTCTGCATTTATTTTCCATGGGGATGGTCTTGATCCCTGTCTCCTGTACAATGTCACGAACCTCATTCCATAGCTCATCAGGCACTCTATCTATCAGATCTAGTCACTTAAATCTATTTCTCACTTCCACTGTATAATCATAAGGGATGTGATTTAGGTCATACCTGAATGGTCTAGTGGTTTTCCCTACTCTCTTCAATTTAAATCTAAATTTGGTAATAAGGATTTCATGATCTGATCCACAGTCAGCTCCCAGTCTTGTTTTTGTTGACTGTATAGAGCTTCTCCATCTTTGGCTGGAAAGAACATAATCAATCTGATTTTGGTGTTGACCATCTGGTGATGTCCATGTGTAGAGTCTTCTCTTGTGTTGTTGAAAGAGGGTGTTTGCTATGACCAGTGCATTTTCTTGGCAAAACTCTCTTAGCCTTTGCCCTGCTTCATTCCGTATTCCAAGGCCAAATTTGCCTGTTACTCCAGATGTTTCTTGACTTCCTACTTTTGCATTCCAGTCCCCTATAATGAAAAGGACATCTTTCTTGGGTGTTAATTCTAAAAGGTCTTGTAGCCTGGTGTTATCTATATAAATCCATCCCATAATTGCAGGAGATTTTTTTTCCTTCACTGAAACTTTGCTTGTTGCTTTAATTGAACAATAAACTCAACATTTATGTAAAACAACAGAATGGGAAAGACTAGAGATCTCTTCAAGAAAATTAGAGATACTAAGGGAACATTTCATGCAAAGATGGGCTCAATAAAGGACAGAAATGGCATGGACCTAACAGAAGCAGAAGATATTAAGAACAGGTGGCAAGAATACGCAGAAGAACTGTACAAAAAAGATCTTCACAACCCAGATAATCAATGGTGTGATCACTCACCTAGAGCCAGACATCCTGGAATGTGAAGTCAAGTGGGCCTTAGAAAGCATCACTACGAACAAAGCTAGTGGAGGTGATGGAATTCCAGTTGAGCTATTTCAAAGCCTGAAAGATGATGCTGTGAAAGTGCTGCACTCAATATGCCAGCACATTTGGAAAACTCAGCAGTGGCCACAGGACTGGAAAAGGGCAGTTTTCATTCCAATCCCAAAGAGAGGCAATGCCAAAGAATGCTCAAACTACCGCACAATTGCACTCATCTCACATGCTAGTAAAGTAGTGCTCAAAATACTCCAAGCCAGGCTTCAGCAGTATGTGAACCGTGAACTTCCTGATGTTCAAGCTGGTTTTAGAAAAGGCAGAGGAATCAGAGATCAAATTGCCAACATCCAGTGGATCATGGAAAAAGCAAGAGAATTCCAGAAAAACATCTATTTCTGCTTTATTGACTATGCCAAAGCCTTTGACTGTGTGGATCACAATAAACTGTGGAAAATTCTGAAGGAGATGGGAATACCAGACCACCTGATCTGCCTCTTGAGAAATTTGTATGCAGGTCAGGAAGCAACAGTTAGAACTGGACATGGAACAACAGACTGGTTCCAAATAGGAAAAGGAGTACATCAAGGCTGTATATTGTCACCCTGCTTATTTAAATTATATGCAGAGTACATCATGAGAAATGCTGGACTGGAAGAAGCACAAGCTGGAATCAAGATTGCTGGGAGAAATAGCAATAACGTCAGATATGCAGATGACACCACCCTTATGGCAGAAAGTGAAGAGGAACTAAAAAGCCTCTTGATGAAAGTAGAGAGTGAAAAAGTTGGCTTAAAGCTCAACATTCAGAAAACAAAGATCATGGCATCCAGTCCCATCACTTCATGGCAAATAGATGGGGAAACTGGAAACAGTGGCAGACTTTATTTTTTGGGGCTCCAGAATCACTGCAGATGGTGACTGCAGCCATGAAATTAAAAGACGCTTACTCCTTGGAAGGAAAGTTATGACCAACCTAGATAGCATATTCAAAAGCGGAGACATGACTTTGCCAACAAAGGTTCGTCTAGTCAGGGCTATGGTTTTTCCAGTGGTCATGCATGGATGTGAGAGTTGGACTGTGAAGAAGGCTGAGCGCCGAAGAATTGATGCTTTTGAACTGTGGTGTTGGAGAAGACTCTTGAGAGTCCCTTGGACTGCAAGGAGATCCAACCAGTCCATTCTGAAGGAGATGAGCCCTGGGATTTCTTTGGAGGGAATGATGCTAAAGCTGAAACTCCAGTACTTTGGCCACTTCATGTGAAGAGTTGACTCATTGGAAAAGACTCTGATGCTGGGAGGGATTGGGGGCAGGAGGAGAAGGCGATGCCAGAGGATGAGATGGCTGGATGGCATCGCTGACTCGATGGACGTCAGTCTGAGTGAACTCCGGGAGTTGGTGATGGACAGGGAGGCCTGGCGTGCTGCGATTCATGGGGTCGCAAAGAGTCGGACATGACCGAGCGACTGAACTGAACTGAACATAAACTCATGGCCAGGGTCACAGCAGGCATCATTAATTGGCCAGGTGAGGGGATCCTATCTAGTGATTATCAAGTGACCTGGATCTGACTATAATAATTTTTCTTTTCTTTTAAAGTCAACCAGTCTTTTCTCAGGGTCAACCAGTTAGCGCCTTGGAGTAGAGAAATTCACCAGGGTAACCCAGAACTAGACACAGGTAATTGGCCACAAACCCAACAACCGGATTGTTTCTAAAACTAGCATGGGATCAGGCCTATGATAGAAAAGCATTTGATTTATATGCAAAGGTCTAAGAAGTCAAGAAAACATTTTAAATGATCATACTAGTCAGGTCCAGCATCTTGGGCAAGCTGTCTTATCTCTGATGTCATCTTCTTGTCCTGGGTATTGCAGTTTCTCCTCTGTTTGAGCATCGTTTTAAGGTGACATCAGGTCAGCTGTCCTCTCTATAGACCAGTCCACTGTAGGCGCCTTTGAAAGTGGGAATTAGTTAGTCTGAGTCAATTTCCCTTCAATTTCACTGTGCATGAACTAGTTAAGAGTACCTGATAAAAAGGTCCTTCCATCCAGGTTGGAGACAGTTCCTTAAACTATGTCCTTCTTCAGTCCTGGTTGCAGCTCATGAGACATCTGATCTTTATCCAAAGACAGATGACTGAGGTAAGTTTCAGAAACAGACTTAGGGTGTTCTTTAGGAATTCAATTAAATTTTACATTAATATCACATAACAGCAAAGAACTATCCAGGAAATGAGTCTTACTAGATACAGACCTCCATTAACAAACTGAGATTTAACATTTATCAAAACATCTTTTTCTCCCTAAAGTTACCCTCATTTTTATCAAATATAACCAAATTAAGGCTAGTTTGTTTGCAAAATAGTTATGCTCTCAAAAATTTGGCCTAACCTGGTTTACATAACCAATTGATCGTAGACTTTTTACTTTGCTGTTAAAGTCTCAGACTGAACTTTTAAAATAAAACCTTTCAGGACTGGGAAAGTCATGCCAAAAGCTTATTATAGATTTCACCTAACAAAGCTAGGTGAATTCTTCCGTTTTCAAGGTCTTAAAAATTCCTTGAGATTTCTGTACCTGTTAGTGAGATAACTTCCGTAACTCATCTGATAAAGTTACTAGAAAGCAAGTGTCCAATCTCTGGAGGAGTCGGATAGAAATATAATTGTTATTTGTTTGTAACATCTGACTTGACCAAATTCTTGTCATAATTAGTTTGAGGGGAAGGTTTTCCCTACTCCCCCAAAACACAGATTCAAACCTGTGATTTTTTCAGATAGAAACCATAAAAGTTAAATGCATATTTGCTGGTTCATTCAGTCCTTTTGTTAACTTTTGTGAAGTCATCAGGCTTCTCATTAGAATTCTAGGACATATCAGAATGTTAGGAACTCCATATAATGTCTAGGATATCTATATTAGTAATATTTACCATACATTATAACCTGCGAGGATTTATCACTCATTTGATAATATTTCCCATGTAATTTAACCAACCAAATAAACACAATTAGTTTAATACCTCTATATGGGATGTTTCAGGGGTGTTCTAAAGCACCATAAAATTAACTAGAGATCAAAAGAACTTCAACAGAATTTGATTTAGGAAGTTTTGTCAAAAAAATCAATCAAAAGGGTTTAGAACATTTGGTCAGATTCAGTCAGTGCTGATGGGTGTATCATTTAGTTTGCTGATATGTCACAATAGGTGTATATACCAAGGCTCAAGGGCTAGTGAAAGTTGACTCCGTCATACTGGACCTAGTTGGCTCTAACCATTTTTCCTATGGCTGTGTCATTCCTAACAAAATCCATTTATCCAACTAATTGTGATCCAATTTTAGAAAATCCTGATCATGCTTAACTCTTTTCAGTATTTTCATACCTTCTACTGAAAACACATCTTAGTTTCCCTAAAGTATTTTCCACAATCAGGTACATTTCTTGTTGACAAATTGTATCAGAATAGTCTTCTTTGACCTCTAAACCTATAGGAAGCTCCAGTACTTTGGCCACCTGATGCGAAGAACTGACTCACTGGAAGAGACCCTGATGCCAGGAAAGATTGAAGGCAGGAGGAGAAGGGGACAACAGAGGATGAGGCGATTGAATGGCATCACCGACTCAATGGACATGAGTTTGAGCAAGCTCCAGGAGTTGGTGATGGACAGGGAAGCCTGGCGTGCTGTAGTCCATGGGGCTGCAAAGATTCGGACATGACTGAGCAACTAAACCGACTGAAACCTAGGTACAACAGAAGTATTATACATATTGATGGATGTCTGTGTTACCAGGTATTAATTTAATACTGAATATTTCCCACTTCACGTGAACCTGGAATTCATTTAGTTTAATTTAGAATTATCTGATATGTAAGCTGCTTACTTTTATTTAAGTCAATTAAATAGAGGTCATTTACAAATTAATTTCAAAAATGTTATCCAGAAACAAAGACATACCAAGACATACACATATTCAGACAGATACAAGGCAAGATCTAGGTTCATTTTCTAAACTTAGTCATGAATTAGACATTAAGATATAAAATTCACTAGTTATAAATAACAGTTGGAATATATAAATTTTTAAAAGACTTCTTCCCATTTTCCCTCAGTCTCAGGAGTTAGAGATGATCTAGATAAGTGTTCCTGAGAACCCTGGTCTCAAGGCACAGGGAAAGAAAATCAAGTTCTAACAAAATGGCAGCAGGTCTAAACCAAATGGTAACCACACAAAGCAAAATGGGCATCATAAATCAGAACACAGAACATAAAACACACACGTAGACCTGGAAGTTCTCATAAGACACTCCCTTAAGTACAAGATTACAGTTTCTAAGAAAACCTCCTATAGAGACACAGAACTTCAGATCCAAGTACTAACAGAGTAAATGAAAATATCTCAGGTCTTCAAAGATTTCAAAGGGAGGAAAGGAAGCCAGGTTGAAAGAAGAGGGGGGAGGAGGTGGGAGAGAAGGGCCAAAGGACGTCTCTTGCCACCTGCAGATACCCAGGCCTTACGGGATTTTACCCTGGGCTTCCAGAGAGGGGGGGACTGGAGCTTGGCCTTAACACAAACCAGACCAGAATCAGAATTCGAGTTCTCTGCCAAGAGGAGGTGATCAGTCTCAAATCCTCAGCTTAGGTTGCGGCCCTTCGACCAGATTCCTGCTTCCAGGACCAGGAGCCTAGAAAAAAAAGAGGAGGGTAGGAAGGGTTAAGGAGAGGAAAGAGAGAGCAAAGGGGAGAAAGGTCAGTAAAGTCTCTTGTTCCCTAACCCGTCAGGGCACTCTGGCCAGTTGTCCGTGTCAAGGGCAGAGCAGGGACAAAAAGGTCCCAGTTGTGGCCGCTGGGTCTGGTCCATCGGCAGGCAAGCTGGTCCCTCAGTACCCCAAGTGGTCAGGATGTCAGTCGCAGCAAAGAAGAGTCCCCTCCAGAGTTGTTATTTGTTGCAGGAAGGGAAACCCCTTCCAGGGCCCAAAAGTGGGCTCTTGTGTAACACTTGGAAATGAATTGTCCAAGGAGACATTCCTGCTGACAAAGCAAGAGACTTTATTAGGAAGGGGCACCTGAGCAGAGAGCAGGCGAGTAAGGGAAGCCAGGATAGACTGCACTGCCTTGGTGCTCGCAGTCTCGGGTTTTATGGTGATGGGATTAGTTTCCGGGTTGTCTTTGGCCAATTGTTCTGACTCAGGGTCCTTCCTGGTGGCACACGCCTTGTTCAGCCAAGATGGATGCCAGTGAGATGGATTCTGAGAGGTGGTTGGACATGGTGGTGTCACTTTTTGACCTTTCCCGAACTCTCCCAGTTGGTGGTGGCCTATTAGTTTCCTGTTCCTTACCAGGACCTCCTGTCCTAAAACCACTAACGCAAATAGCAACTTTAGTGCCTGGCCAGGGTGGGCAGTTTCAGTCAGTGTGCTTCCCCTGCCAAGCTGGGAAGCTCCCTGCCCCGGGATTTCAATCACTTCTGCCCCAACAGCTGGGCTTAGGGAGCCCCAGGACTCCTCAGCATGCACCCCCACCCAGTTCGCGCTGAGAGTGGACTGGGACCATGGGCCCCGCTGTCCTGCCCTTCTAGAGGCAGGCCGACGGCAGCAACCTTGGATTCCAGTGCTCAGCCGGTGGCAGAACGATGGCGCTGGCATGCCTGCAGGGGAGGATTCGCCCTGTGGTGCCAAGGCTCAGCTGAGCCCCCAGAGGCCGGCGCCAGTCGAGCCTGGAGCTGGCGGCGGGAACCCCGCAGGGCGGCGCTGCCGGGGGCGCTGGGGGAAGCCCCGGCGCAAAGTGATCTTGGGACTTCTTTCCTCTTAGGGCGGGTAGGCTGAGCCTGGACTCCGCGGGCGCCGCCCCCGCGTCGGGGACCCGGCGTCCGCGTTCCATTCGGGTGCTCTCGGGCCGTCGGGCCCCCGGGGCCCTTGGTCCGCTCGGGCCGTGGGCGGGGCACGCTCTGGGCGCGCGGCTATTGGGCGACGGCTGGGGCGCGCGCCGCCGCTCCCCCGCGCACGCTCCTTGCGCCTCGCAACGACGCGCCGGGGCGCCGCTACGGCTGTGCCGCGACGCGCGCCGGCGATTGGTGGAGGGGCGGGGGCCGGGGCGCGGCTGCCCGCGGATTGGCCGCGCCGAGCGGGGGCGGGCCGCGCACGCACTTAAGGGGCGGTGTCCGGGCCGCGGGCGCTGGTGCCAAGATGTCGGCTGCGGCGGTCCCGGAGCTGAAGCGGATCAGTCGGGTGGAAGCGATGCGCCTGGGCCCCGGCTGGAGCCACTCGTGCCACGCCATGCTGTACGCCGCGAACCCGGGTCAGCTCTTCGGCCGCATCCCCATGCGCTTCTCGGTGCTGGTGAGGACGCGGGCGTGCGGGCGGCCAGGGAACGGGGCACCGCCGCTCGGACCCGCGCCCGTGACCCGGCGCTCCGTTGCAGATGCAGATGCGCTTCGACGGGCTGCTGGGCTTCCCCGGGGGCTTCGTGGACCGGCGCTTCTGGTCGCTGGAGGACGGACTGAACCGGGTGCTGGGCCTGGGCTTGGGCTGCCTCCGCCTCACGGAGGCTGACTACTTGAGCTCGCACCTAACCGAGGGCCCGCACCGCGTCGTGGCGCACCTGTACGCGCGGCAGCTGACGCTGGAGCAGCTGCACGCCGTGGAGATCAGCGCGGTGCACTCGCGGGACCATGGCCTGGAGGTGGGGCCGCCGCCCGGGCCCCGGGCCCCGCCCCCGCCCCGGGATTTGGCTCTGGCCCCGCGGAAGGCACCGATGGGTAACACGTCCCCCTAAGGGTTCCCTGGCCGGGCTGGGAGGGTGACGCTGTCTCAGCTTCGGGGTGGGGAGAGGGACCAGGGGCCGGGCAGGGTGGGAGGCGGGCCGGGGCGCCCTCGGGGCTGTGTTCCATCTGCCTTGCTGCCTGCCATTGCCAATCCTGGGAGTGGGGGCGTGGGATCGGTGGGAGGCTGGGAAGGGGCGGTGCCTGCTCCGGGGGGTGTGAACTGCAGAGTACAGAGGTCTGGGTTCTCGTGGTGGGGGCACGACGGCTGTTTCTAGTTGTGGGTTTCATCGCCTAGAGGGCCTGGGAGTGACATTTGGGGTGTTCGGGATTCATCAGGTGGAAGAGGGAGCATGGGGTCTGGACTGGGGGCTTCCTGCCAGGGACTGAGGCCTGGGACTTGGGGGCGGGGTACGTGCATGGGGGCGGGGGTTGAAACTCGCTGGGGGAAGGGAGGGGCTGCACTTTCCCGAGGGAGCCGGTTGCCCGCCATTGTCCTGGGCAACCTGGCTGCCCTACCCCCAGCCTAGTGGCTCACCAGCTCCTCCTGCAACGGCCCTGCCGTCCCCAGGGTCCTGGTCCCAACCCTAGTCTCCTGTCCACAGGTACTGGGACTTGTCCGTGTCCCTCTGTACACCCAGAAGGACCGAGTCGGGGGCTTTCCCAACTTCCTGAGCAACGCCTTCATCAGTACGGCCAAGTACCAGCTCCTGTTCGCCCTCAAGGTGCTCAACATGATGCCAGAGGAGAAGCTGGCTGAGGCTCTGGCCGCTGCCACAGAGAAACAGAAGAAAGCCCTGGAGAAGCTGCTCCCGTCTTCCTCCTGAGGTGCTCCTGTGCCCTTTTGCCCCTGCCCCCCCTTCCCCAGCTCTCTGCCTGTGGGCTGTGTTCCTGCGGGCATGTCTTCTAGCATGTGCTATGTTTGCCCCACCTGACTGGGGGAGTGGGCACCTTGTCATTTCCAGTGCCCCGAGCAGTTACTGGGGGGTGGCCTGGGCACACCCATGCTGAGGCTCACTCCACACATCTCATTGTGGACTGGTGGGGGGCGGGGGGTGGCCAGAGGCTGTCTGACAGCCCGTGGGTGCATGCACAGGGCCCTGGAGAAGCTGGTTTGTTCTCAGGGCAGTTTTGTTCTTGAGGAGGCCACTGATGGGTTGACTTTTTCCTGCATCCTGCCCTGAGCCAGCCCCAGCCTGAGCTAGGAGGTGACACTGAATTCTGGTTGTTAGCTTTACTTGTGGTGAGTTTTCAGAGCATCTGTACCTCCTTGGGTTTGGTCCCTGTGGACTGGCAGGGCCATGGGGCCCAGGTGTAGACAGAGCTCCTGGAGGGACAGGGAAGCTGTGTGTTCTTTGGTCCTGGCTGCAGGTCCGGGGTAGATGCAGAAGTGTCCCTTCCCTGCTTCCCAGGGACTGAGGGCTGGGGCTGAGCCTGAGTGGGGCTCTGGGCCCTTCAGCGTGGAGCCCAGGCTGCCTGCCCCTCCCAGGCAGGGTGCGGCCACCTCCCTGTGGTTACTGTGGCCCTGCCCGCCGTGGACGCTGGGCCATGAGCCTGATACGGTGGTTTCTCCATGGAGACTGACAGGCCTTCTCCCCCTTTCCCGGTCTGGGTGGCTCTGCTCTGGCCTGCTTTGAGAGTCTCCCCCTCTGTTGGCAGCACGCTATGCAGGGCCCCAGGAGACGGTCCGGCAGCACCAGCCGAGTGCGCAGTGACAACAGCGGAGCCGCCCAGGTCAGGAGGGTCGCCGCTGGCGGTCTCCTAGGTACGGGAAGACTTCTCAGTGAAGCTGATGGTTTCCGTGGTACCGGCCTGGCTGGTAAGGACAGCAGGTTCCTGGCCCAGCCTGGGCACCCGCCTTGGAGCCTTGGTGCAGCGCTGGCACATGTGGGCAGGAGCACTGGCTCCGTAATAAAACACCTGAACCTCGTTCCTCTGATTCTCTGGGGCGCGCTTCACTTGCTAGGTAGCTCTGTACACAGGTGGTCCTGCCACAGGGCCAGGGATGGGGCAGCAGAGGTCACCCGGGCGCTGCCCTCCCCTCACTGTGCCTCATCAGCCAGGACCGCAGGCCAGCACCGAACCCGCACCACCGGAGTGTAAGTTTTATTTTCCCACAAATGACCTACGCTGCCTAGGGGCCTCAGGCCGCCCCACCTGGGCAAACCTCAGCGTGGCATGGGGACGCTCGCCGCGGCCCTGCCGGCTCCGGGCTTCAGCCCGGGTCTGACGAGATGACAAGAGGCCCTGTCCCGCCTCGCTGCCCTGCACTGGCCCTGGCCTGCCCGCCTGCTGCTGCTCCTCTGGCCGCCGCAGCTGCCCGCTCGCTGCCCTCCTGTCCTCGGGCACACAGCTTCAGGGTGGATCAGTCACCCCACGTCCGGTTCTGAGAAGGGAAAAGGCAGACTGGAGGGGGCTCCCTTAGCCGTCCCGCCGACCCTGTTCTCTGGACCTGTGGCTGCTGGACACTCACCATCCCCCGGCTACGGCTCCCGCCAGCTCTCTTTCCCGCTCAGCGCCTGCAGCTTCTCCAGGCTCTGCGTCACCAAGCACAGGACTCGCCCTGAGGACGGGAGCGCAGTCATGGCTTCACGAGCTGGGGCGTAGGCAGGGCGGACCTCAGGGCTAGTGGGCTGCAGCCCCTGGACTCACCCATCTCCTGGACTCGCTCCTCCAGGGCTCCCGACAGCTCCGGGAGGCTCAGGGCCTGCAAGGAGGCCTGCCAGCCTTTGGGGTCTGTGGAGCAGAGAGCCAGGTGGGCGTGGGTTCTGGGCACCCTGAACCACTACAACAGGACTGGCCCTCTAGAGCCACATGTCCCCGCGGCATGTCAGCGTGTTCTCTGCCCGCTTGTGAAGCAGAGCGCTGCCGGCCAGTAGGGACCTGTCCCCAGGGCTGAGTGTGCCAGGGCCCGGCCTGCTGGGCTGTGGCATCTTGGACAGTGCCGGCAGCCAAGGCCTCCTGGGAAAGACTGAGAGGACGTGGGTGTGGAGCGCGAGGGGACCGGGGAGGCGTCCACGTGACAAGCGCAGAGACAGGTGGCGAGACCCGGCCTGGGAGGCATCCCACCCTCATCCGTCTGCCCCACGGCCAGGACACCGCCCTCCTTACCTGCTGCAGGGAGGCCTGGGCACAGGGGAGCCTCACGCAGGAACTCGTCCCGCCTCACTCGGGCTGACAGCTCGGCCTGACAGGCTCTGCCGGACAGGACACCAAGCAGCAGTGAGGGGCGAGGCCAGGGGGCCTCCTCTGAGCCTCTGCCAGGGATGCCCACAGGGGCCCCTCTGCTGCCTGTGGGGAGGGACAGCCTGGGGTGGCAGCTACTCCAGGAGGCCCTGAAAACCATCCACTGGTGGGAAATTCAGAGGAGACAGAGACAGAGAGCCTGGCGCTGGCTGGGGGCAGCCGGACACCCACTCACCGCAGCTGGTCCAGGACAAGCGCGGCATCCTGGGCAAGGGCCCAGGTCTCCTGCAGCTGTGCATGCACATCCTTGCGGGCACTGTCCTGCTCCAAGAGGCAGCTCTCCACCACGGCCCGCAGCTCCTGCTCCTGGGACACCAGGCCCCGCATGGCCTCCACCTCCTCGCAGCGCTGCGGCCGGCGGGAGAGCGCCTCAGGCTGGGTCCCCCGCCCTGGCCTCCACGCCTGCCGCCGCCCCCTCCAGTCTGGGGGCCCATCGCCTTCAGCCCTGCCCCAGCCCTACAGTGTGCTTCATGTGCCCGCCCTCCTGGGCGCCCCCTCCTGCCCCCAAGCTGTCATGGGCCCGGCTGCTGCTCTCTGCTGCCCTCTGCCCCACCCTCACCTTGTGCAGCTGGATGGCAAGCTCCTGCATCTCGGCCTCCAGCCTGTCAGCGTAGGCCAGCTCCAGGGCGTCACTGGGGGGGCGGGCGCTGCTGTGCCAGCGGGCGATGGCGGACGTCATCTTCCTCTTGGGCCCAAACAACCTGCATCAGGGAGGACACTGCTCAGCACCTGCCGTACATGGAGGCTCTGTGGGCCATCCTGCCAAGACCGTCCGCTACAGAGACCCCAGCCTTGAAGGGGGCGGGGAGCCCCCAGGATCCTGGGGAGAGGACCGAAGTGTCCCAGGGAGTCATGACCCCTCGCCCTGCCCGGCTCTCAGCACGGGGAGCCGGGTTGCTCAGATGCTCTCAGGGTCGAGGTGGGAAGTGTCTGGTGCTCTGAGCATAGCGGTGTCCGCTGGGCCAGCTCGGGCCTCGGGACCAAGACCGCCGGCATCCGAGCCGGGAGCGGCCGCTGGAGTGGATGGAGGGCAGCTGACGGCAGGGAGAAGCCGGCCTCGATAGGGTGACCCCGCCCCGCCGCTGGGAGCCGCGACCTCTGCTGGCCACAGAGGCCCACGCTCACGTGATGCCGATTTCCTTCAGGTCGCTCTCGGTGAGGGTCAGGAAGATGCGGAGGTCCACATCCTGCTCCTCAAACACCTGCAAGTACTTGAGACAGCCGATCTGCTCCAGCAGCGTGGCGAGGTCCTGGGGGCGAGCAGGCCACGTCAGGACGGGTGGCCATGAAGACGTGGGCGGGACAAGGACCACCCTGCACGTGGGGCCCCCGTCCTCCCGCTCAGCACCCGGCCCATCCTGAGCCTGCTGACCCCCAGGCGTGGCAGGGAGCCCAGGCCGTCCACTCTGTGTCCTCAGCTGCGTCCTCAGGGTGTCCAGGGACACGGTCAGCCCATCAGTGTTCCCAGGCCAGCCTCGTCAGTTCAGCAGGAAGCACAGCCCTGCAGGCTGCGGCAGTGGCCCTCAGTCTCTGCCGCCTGGGACTGTCCCCACGTCCCCTTTGCTCTGGGGGAGAGGCTTCGCAGGATGTTGTGTCCCTGGTTAACACGTCACCCCGTGTTTTCTGGGCCCCGCGGACACTGATGAGAAATACACTGTTAAACCGTCTGGAGGTCCCCGTGTCTGTGCTGAGCCACTAGGCTCTTGCTCCAGGACTGTTTCTGACATTGATGGTGATGTGTCCAGGTCACACATCGATGTGGCTCGAGTTTAACCAACTTAAGAGTTGATTTGGCTTCTTGGACGTGCAGATGCGTTTTTTGATCAAACTGGGAAGATCTGGCTTTTCCCAGGAAGGATGGCCCCGATGCTCTGCTGGGACCAGTGCATGGCTTCTACCTGGCTGATTCCGTTTGGCCCCAGTGCCGCCTGTACTGCTTCTCGTCTGTGGTGTCGAAACCCAGCCTCCCCAGCATCACTGAGGTCCAGGCCTCAAGTACCAATGCCTGGTGTTTGATGCATGAGTGCTTGGATCCCAAAACCAAAGTGTCCAGGGTCTCAGAGGTTATTTTTTCTTCCCTCGCACCCCTGCAGCTGTAGCCTTCCTGCAGGGTTTCTTCTGCGGCGGCCCCAGTGACCCTCAGTGGACAGTCCTGAGTGTCACCTTGTCTCTGCCTCTCGTGCAGCTTGTCCCTGTTGCCTGACATCAGTGCTGATGCTGGTCCAGCGTTTCTCCTCCCCAGGCTCAGGGAGGCTGAGATAAGCATGGAAACCAGGGAGCGAGACAGGAACCTCGGTGGAGGCAAGATACCTGGCCCCTCTCCCCAGCGAGAACCCTCTCAGCCTGAATATTCTAGGTCGTGTGGAGAATCCCGCCCCACCCTTCTCAACAGTGCCAGCCCACAGGAAGTACCAATAAACGCCTCAGCAATCCAAGAGCGCCTGCGGCTTTACCTGGGGTCCTGAATACGGGGGCCTGTCAGCCTGGGGGCTCGCTCCCGGGGCGCAGGATGTCACGGCGCTGGGAGCCCACTGGCTGTCACCGCTGCTGTAACGGCTCTTGGTCTTCACGTAACTTTTAGTTTGTTTGCGAACTGAGCTTCTCCGCACGTGATCCGAATCCTGGGTGAGAGGTGTGTGTTTACAGTGGCTCTGGGCTGGCCCCTCCAGGCCCCGCTCCCCGCTTCGCCGCCAGTGTCTGGCCCCTTCACCAAAGCCCCGCCTGCCACCGCGGCCCCACGGAGCTCCAGGTGCCTCTGAGACAGCCTGCCAGCCCCGCTCACCTGGCTGAGCCATCAGGCGCCCCCACAACGCTGGGCAAGGAGGGGAGGGGAGGGCAGGGCAGGGTCACCTCGTTGCTCTCCAGGGAGGCCTCGCTGCTGAGTCCCGGGGCCCGGGCCAGGCCCTCGCTGCTGCTGCTCCGCGCAACAGGGTTGGCAGAGAAGGCCTGCTCCTCTGAGGGAGGGGAGATGAGGGCGCCTGACCACAGGCCTGGCCGTGGCAACGCCCAGCCCAGCCCAGCCCCCGCCCTCCCTGCCTCCATGCTGACTGCTTGGGCCGCATGCCCTCTGCGCACAGCAGGGCTTGTCTGCCTTTTCTCGGGGAGACCCAGGCGTCACGCAGAGCGGGCGGCGCAGGAACACGCACACACTCCCGAGGACTCGCCACTCCAGGGGTGAGACCTGTCTGCACCGACCCCCGGACCTGCTCAGAGACCGTGGCCCCAAGCCAGACCCCTCAGGAGCGCCCTCCCTCTCCCCTGCCCTGCCGGCTAGGGGAGCGCACCTCGGCTGCTGCTGCTGCTGCTCTCCACATCCCGCTCGTTGATGGGTGAGGTGACGTCCCTGTAGCACAGGCCGCCCCCCTCCAGGGGGTGCTCGTCGCTGCTGTTGAAGCTGACGTAGCCCTGCGGAGGCACCTGCTCTGTGGGCAGAACAGGGCACGTAAACCCCCCGCACACGAAAGGCAGGAAGCATTTTTCCTCCCGCATGTGACCACCTCCTCCTCAGGGCCTCGGGCCCCAGGATGGCACTGTCCTGACAAGCCGCGCCATCAACAGGCTCCAAGGGGTCCCCGACAAGTGTGTGCCCAACGGGCGGCGCATGGCCACCTCTCCCTCCGGCCACAATGACGCCTTGCCGAGAGGAGGAGCCCGTAAAGCTGTGTTTACAGATTGCTGGGCCAAAGAACTGTGCCGCAAAGCATTCCTGTAGCTGGAAACACACACCCCTGGCCAAACGACCTGGCTGAGCAGGAAGCTGAGGAGCTCTGGCTAAATGTTAACAGCGAGCCGGTGAAGTATAACTTGTGAGTGTATCTGCCTGTGAGAAAACGAGGGGGAGAGGCGAGACACAAACCCAAGCATTTAACCCCTACTTTGCCCCTCCCTGCGCTTCCCTGGTGGCTCAGCTGGTAAAGAACCCACCTGCAATGCAGGAGACCTGGGTTCGATCCCTGGGTTGGGAAGATCCCCTGGAGAACTCCATGGACTGTATAGTCCATAGGGTCGCAAAGAGTCGGACACGACTGAGCCACTCTCACCTCACTTCCCCCTCCCCACAGGAAGTGTGTGTGTGCACGAGAGCGCCTGGCTGGTGGGACCAGGGTAACTTAATTCCTTTTTATACCTTTATCATTCAAAAATGTTTTTTAACTGCTGGGGAAGAGAATATACGTGCTTACAAAAAGTTAAACTATCACACAGTGTAAGACGAAAGCAATCTCCTGACAGGCCACAGCTAAGAGACTGGGGGGCACTCCCTCCGTCAACCCCACCCCACCCCACCCCCACCACAGTGCAGGCAGGGCAGGTGGCCTGGGCACCCCCGAAGGAACAGACGTCATCCCAGGGTCCTGTGCTCCCAGCCGCCAGGACTACCGCCCGCACCCTCGCCTGAGGCACCAGCTCTTGGTCAACCCCCGGCCCTGGGAGGAGGCGGGCCTGAAGCTTCCAGCCAGCGCCAGGACCCCTACCCAAGGGTCTGAGAAGGGAATCAAGTCCTCACGTGGTCTCCTGGCTGGGATGGTCTCCTGGCTGGGATGGTCTCCTGGCTGGGAGGGAGTTCCCAGGGTGGCCTGGTCACTGATGAGCAAGACACCACACCTAAATCTGGTCACACGGCCAGACCAGCACGAGAGTGTCAACCCCGACGTGCCCCAAGAACTCAGCATCCGCGCTCCTCACGAGCACTGCGCGCAACACTCGGGAGCAGACGCTCTGACAAAGCTCGGGGATCTGGACACTGGGGTCTGAGGTTCTGGCCCACCACGTGCGTTTACCTTCTGACAGTTCTCACCCCCGCGAGACCCACCCCCTTGAGGAACGGATCTAAGCTCAGCAACACTTCTCCAGGAGAGAGAGTTCTATTTGTAATTCTACCTGACAGAAAGGAAGTTTAAAGGACAGCCCAAAGAGCCAGCCGGGGCCTGGCGTGCCTCCGTCCCTGTGACCCATTCTGAGTCCTCAAGCGGCTGCCCCCACCTGGCTTCCTGGGGGCCCCATGTCATGAGCCTGAGCGCTCATTCTCTGGGACGGGATCCCGGACTCCAGGGCCGTGGGGCGCTCACCGTAGCAAGGCTGCTGCGCCCGGCCCCCGAGTCCGATGGCTGTGATGCGGGCCAGGGCTCGTGGCCCCTCGTGGATGCTGAGCCCCTTCTTGCGGCAGGGCCTCTGTCGCTGAGGGACAGGGACACACTCGTCTGAAGAACTCAGATCTTCGTATTTTTCTGTGGGTCAAACACCAAGATTCAGACAGCCTGATCAGTGATGGACTAAACTAATCTTCATAATGAGCTAGAAGAAAAATCATCGTAACTGACTTTCCTAAATTAAGCAAAGTGTTCCCGGGCTGTCACCTGTAAGAAATGCCATAGTGGGGGGGTCCAGTGCTCAGGGGGCCACAGGGATGTAGGGGGAGGGGGGTCACAAGACTGCTGAGCATCACGGGGGTCCAGCCCATCCTCCTCTCAAGTGTGTATTCTCAACCTCAACAATGTACTGGGAAACAACGGCCACGTGAGGGCTCATGTGCTGTTTCACTGAATTTTTCAAATCACCACCCGTCTGAGCCGAAGAGCTCAATGTGCCCACAGTCGTCAGCACTTTATAGCTTTTCATCATTCCCCAAACATCGTGATGCTTAGAGGGCACAATTCAGCGGCTTATTGGTAGAAGCTCCCGTTGGGGAGGGTCGCACTCTGCAGCCGGAGGACTGGGGCAGAGACAGAAGCCCCTGGTGACCACCGCATCCCCGGGCCGTGTGCACTGTCTAGACAGGAGGGGAGCAGCTCACTGAGCCGTGAACTGCAGGCTCAGCCGGCCACTGCCTGAGCGCCCCCAAGCTGGGACAGTGGCCCTGAATGGATCCATGCCTCCAGGAGGACGCTGGGGCCGTCCAGGCAGAGGGCGAAGGAGCCACAAAACATGAACGTTCAGGGAGGGGAGCCAAGGCAGTGGTGGCTGCACGACGCTGAGCTGCCGCAACCCTGTCCTTCGATGGAAGAGACAGAACCAGGCGAAGCCCACGCCCCGTGCGGTCCAGGGGGCAGGGAGGAGCCGGCAGCCACTCCCTGAGTGCAGGGGCCCAGCGCACCCCATTCACTGCACAGAGACTACTGGGTCTTCAAGAAAACCACACAAGAGAAACGAGGGCAAAGGCCAGGCCCGGAGAGGGTCCCCGGAGAGTCCTTCAAGGACCATGTGGGACCAACGCTACGTACACCATTCTAGGGCACAGAAAGGAAGGGGGGCTTCCAGTTCTGCTTACGAAGCAAGTTCAATACTGAGACCTAGAGCTGGTAAAGACAGAACAAAAGAGAATCACAGACCAGTATCAGTTATGAATACCCGCACAGAATTAAAAAGATACTTGCAAAGCCACATTAAGAAAATAAGGGACTTCCCTGGTGGTCCAGTGGCTAAGACTCTGTGCCCCCAATGCAGGGGGCCTGGGTTTGATCCCTGGTCAGGGAACTAGATCCCACATGCCGCAAGTAAGACTGGGCACAGCCAAATAAAAATAATTTTAAAACATTATAATATGCCAAGTAGGATTTATGCCAAGAATGTAAAGTTGATTCACTTTTACAAAATTCATTAATATACTGTGCTAACAGGTCTAAGAAGAAAATTCACAATCCTCTCCATAGATGTTAAAAAAAACACCCTTGACAAAGTTTGGCATGTATAAAGACATTCAGGAATTGAGGAAACGATGGAACCTTCCTAACGTGACAACATATATGCGAACTTCACTCTGCAAGCCAGCGTATTACCTAACGCTGCATTTCTGCTAAGATTAGGGCCAAAGTGAAAGTCCACTCACTACCTCCACCTCATTCAACAGGGAACTAGAGGCGTGAGTGAGTGTGATGAAAGCCAAGAAATCAGAGGTTATAAGAACCACGGAAAAAAGTAGTAAATTTTTTCTCTATGTGCAGGTTTTATGGTAGTGTACCTGGAAAAAAAACTAGAGAATCAATAAATAAAACCATTATAAACTCCCAACAATGACAGAATCCAGTCAGGCAGCAGAACTCAGCACGGTGGACAGACATCGACCTCCTTCCTCTGTCTAAGCAGTTCTAGGCGATACGACGCTGATGAACTTGACACATAACTAAAGCATCTGCGTGGCAACAAATGCCACAGCAGAGTCAAGGAACAAAACCAGAGCCACCCCGTCTGAGCTGCCCTCCTCCCGCCTGCCCGCCTATCCTCAGCTGGGCGGTCCCTCCTGCCTCGGCCCAGGGGGAGGAGGGGCGCCAGCAGAGGCTGGGCTACAGACACAGGTACCTGGGCTCCGGTAGAGGCTCTTGGGCAGAGACGGTGAGTGGGCGTCGATCAGTCCCACGATCTTCATGTGTCCGTACTGCTTGGCCAGCATCCGGGCTGTGGCTCCACTGTGGTCTCTCGTGTCCACTTTGACTCCCTGGGACAGTTTGCAGAAGGAGAGTTAGGAGCCTCACCCACAGAGCAGCCTCGCTCCTGGCTGCAGACTCTGGAGAAGAAGGTTGAGACGAGCGAGCCCCATCCACACGCACCACACTGCGCTGAGTGACAGAGTCATCGCATAAACAAGCATGTATTTATATATATAAATCTTTAAAATGTGTAAAACAAGTCTGCACACAGCACGTGAGGAGACTATAAAGTCAGGGGAGCGTGGTTACCTCTGGATCTATGGGGGTTATATTGGTGTTACCGTTCTGTCTGTTTAAAGTGCTTCACTGTTCACAGTGGTTCTCACTGCCGTGAACAGGGTTCAGGGTGGTACGACCTGCTCTCTGCATAGCAGTCTGGCCGCATCCAAGTGAAGGCTGTCCTTAGGCTACATCCAAAACTCCTGCTTTCAGATGTGGTCACACACGTGCGTGATGCATGTGCACAGACCTCCTGCAGGGCGCTGAGTGACGGCAGACACGACCTGATGCCATCTGCAGGCCAGGGCTGGAGAACCTAATTCAACCCGACAAGGGAGCACTACGCTGCCACGCACGAGAGGAGAGAGCTTTATGTCCACTGGTGAAGAACAAGCTAGGACAGACCAGTTTAAAATAAACAAGCTGGGGAGCAGCCGTGCGGAGAGCATGGAGACGGAGACTGAGGCGGAGGCAGAGGCAGGCTCATGTGCGCCTTCTGTCTCGTCCAGATTTTTACATGTGCAGGTACTGTCCCCAAATTCTTTTTTAGAAAGAGCATGTTAACATTTTATGATGCAAAAAGTCCCAGGGATTTCCCTGGTGGTCCAGCGGCTAAGACTCCATGCTCCCAATGCAGGCACCCCACCTGGGTTTGATCCCTAGTCAGGGAACTAAGACCCCACATGGCCCAACTAAGACCCAACACAGCTTAATAAATAAATAAAATCACACACACACACACACACACAAACATATACATATATAAAAGAGGAACCCATTCCAGTATTCTTGCCTGGAGAATCCCATGAACAGAGGAGCCTAGTGGGCTACAGTCCATGGGGTCACAAAGAGTCGGACATAACTGAGCATGACAACAGGCAGAAAACCAATACAACATTGTAAAGCAGTTATCCTCCAATTAAAAATAAATTAAAAAAAATGTATAAAAACAGAAATACAGCATACAGAAATAACTGCATGCATGCTAAAGCTGTGTGTGCCAAGATATTTCCTGGAGCACTGCCTGTAATTGCATAATGTTGGAAACCTCAATTCCACTAATAAGGAACTGATTTAACTAACTATGGCATGGATACTGTATGGAATACCATAAAAGGGCACAATGTCTATGTAACATTAAGTTATTTTTCAGAAGCTAGAGAGCAAACATGCAGTAGAATCCCACTTCGTTCAATGGATAAAGCCATGTGTCTGCAGGTGTCTATAGACATCATCTTTTATCAACCCAGTGGGCATCCTGAGGAACAGGGGTGGCCTCCTGATTCTGTACAAATTTTGTAAGTGATGGGATGATGAGTGCTATTCACTGTTTTAAAATTTTTTCCACACTTTTCAAATAGCAGTATTTTTGAAGTTATTATAAGAATAGGTTTCTATACTGACTCATGACTGTACCCCTAATGCCTAAAGTGGCACTCAGCACTGGGTATCCACAGACACTCAGTGAAAAATGTGCTGAATAAACGGATGCAGAGCCGTTATTTCTGTGTAGGAGAAAGTTCTCCTACAGTTTATAGTTTGGTGATAAGATGCTTCAGCTGCTGTGATGGAATTACAAGCTAATAAACAGGGTCACTCACATGATTCAGAAAATACTGCACGATGATCTCATGGCCGGCGGCCGCAGCTTCCATCAGCGGAGTGAATCCATACACCGGCTCCCTGCATGGGGACCTCGGTCAGACAAAACCTCGGCGACAGCGACACCTTCCCCCACTGCCAAGCCTGGAGGGCTCCCTTGGCTTCTACCCCCAGCACTAGTCTTTTGTTCCAAAGACAATCCACCTCCCATCTCTGCTCCTTCGCAGCTGCTTCCGCTTGCTGTGATCTGAACCTCCACTTGACCACAGCAAAAAGCAGCTGTCACCCCTCACTGCTCACAGATGGTGAGCTCCTCCTCTCCACCTCTCCAGATACCCCACCTTGCAGATCAAGACCCTACAGGAACCCTCCCGGGACTCCAGGACTAAGAACCGACGCTGCCCTCACCATATGTTGCTGGTGCTTGCTTACGCTTAACTCGGAGCTGACCTGCACCAGGCGCATGCTCACTTCTTCAGAGTGCCCCTGGCTCTGACTAGTGTCGCCCTGTCTAGGAGACAGGAAGCGAGCCAACCACTGGTTTTCATGTTCGGAGACACAGAGCTTTCAGGTTTTAGCATCACTGAAGTCAGAATGTCAATAAACGAGTTGCAATTTAATGAGAAGCCCTTTTTTTCTTACTTAATGGGCTGGAAACCTACAGTGTGTGACCCCGGCTGACACCAGCCAGGATGTGCAGAGTCAGGTGGATGCTGGGTTGAAAGAGGATTATCATGGTGACACGCTTTAGACAGCACCACTACTTCCAGCTTAAAAAACTCAAGAGTGCTTTCGAAGTATCACTTCACGCTGTATGTGGAACGATATATACATATACACATACAGAAGACAAGAAAGAGAAAGGGACTGGCATTTAACACGTGTCAGTTAAGCGCCACTCACTGTTAGGCCCCTGGCATATGACGGGACGTGTAATTCTTCTAATAACGCCGTGACATAGGCACTACCATCCTCTTTTCAGATAAAGAAAACAAGGCACACAGAGCTCAAAGTGCTGCACCGAGTGTCGACACTCTGTCGGGTCGACAGATAGGCCAGAAAGCCAGGAGGCTCCCTGTGCCTCTGCCCTGGGCGGCACTGTCCCCACCACCCCAGGTCTTGAGCCTGTCACACCGAGGCAGGGGCTCCCACACTCTGGCCTCTAGCTGCCCTCCTCAGAGTCAGACGTGACCACCCGACTCCCACAGCTGCTGACGACCTGGTAATGACCTCACGTTGGCGTTCGCACCACTGTCCAAAAGGAACTTGACCATCTGCTGGTGCCCAGCACTGGTGCAGTGGAAGAGGGCAGTCCAGCCCTGAATGTCCTTCATTTCCAGCTCAGCACCTTGCTTCAAGAGAACAGAGAATGCCCGTTAAGGCTGCGTCTCCTCCGCACAGGGCGGGCACCCTCTAGGCCATCACACTGAAAGAATCGAAGTGATTACCCAAGCGCGCTGCGTGGTTCCCTCTCTGCCGAGCGGCCTGAGGCCCTCGCAGCTCACCTGGAGAAGAAAATAGGCGATGCTCTCGTTGCCACAGCTGGAAGCCAGCATCAGTGGAGTCTGCCCTTCCGGGGTCGGCACATTCACACTGACCCCCGCCTCGAGCAGGAGGTGCACGATGGTATCGTGTCCAATGTAGGAGGCATACATCAGCGGGGTCCAGCCACCACCGTTCTTCTTATTCAAATCTAACTCTCTCCTAAACAAATGCAAGACATGCTAGACACGCCAGGCATCGCACATGTGGGATTTACCAAACCCAGTGGCCAGGCCAGGCCAAGAGAAAGAGTGGGGAGTGCTGGCAGGAAGCAGAGTCAACTGCCACCCTGGACATCACAGGGTTCCGGGGTGACTCCACTTTCTGGACCATTGCCTCTGCACACTACCTTGAGTTTGCCTCTGTGCTCCAACTTCTTGTTCTCATCTGTGCCCTCTTCCTACCCCAAAGTCAGCTCTTCCTTCCTCCCACCAGCCACAGAGACAGTCCTCGACCAGGTGAGGTTCTGCCCCCAAAGGACGGTTGGCAAAGCCTAAAGACATTTTTTGACTGTCATAACTGTGAAGGGAAAGGCTACTGGCGTCCAGGGGCGGAGGGAGGCCGGGCGTGCTGCTCTGCATCTGCTGCTGCTGCTAAGTCACTTCAGTCGTGTCCGACTCTGTGCGACCCCATAGACGGAAGCCTACCAGGCTCCCCCCGTCCCTGGGATTCTCCAGGCAAGAACACTGGTGTGGGTTGCCATTTCCTTCTCCAATGCATGAAAGTGAAAAGTGAAAGTGAAGTCACTCAGTCATGCCCAACTCTTAGCGACCCCCCCCATGGACTGCAGCCCACCAGGCTGCTCCGTCCATGGGATTTTCCAGGCAAGAGTACTGGAGTGGGGTGCCATTGCCTTCTCTGGCTCTGCATCTGGAGGTGCACAAAACACCCCACAGAGCAAAGGAGGAGCTGGCCCAGCTCGTCAGCAACGCCAAAATCGAGACACTACTGATTATATACCACTATTCAAAACTGCCTTCCTCACTGGTGCCCAGCATAAACCATCCCTGACAACTGCCTGAGAGAACAGTTAATCTGACATGAAATGAAGGCACTCAGTCATGTCCGACTTTTTGTGACCCCATGGACTGTAGCCTACCAGGCTCCTCTGTCCATGGGATTTTTCAGGCAAGAATACTGGAGTGGGTTACCATTTCCTTCTCCAGATCTTCCCCGACCCAGGGAGTGAACCTGGGTCTCCCGCATTGTAGGCAGACACTTTACCATCTGAGCCACCAGGGAAGTCCATAATCTACCCATGGGTTAAATGTCTACAGCTGTGGACCAGGCCTCACTAGTCTCCTGATGACTCCACCTGGGCCACGGTGCTCAAACATCCAAGAGGAAGGAATGCCTCCCAAGACCTCTTACCGCTGCACACACTCCTTCACCACCTCGTACTGGCCGATGGAAGCCGCTGTGTGAAGATCCAGGGGGACAGCTAGCTCCTCCCGGCCGACCTGCGTGCCCAGCCCATGCCACATGGACAAGCTGCGGTTCAGCAGCTCTGGCTCACTGGCTTCATCGCTGAGCTCCGACATCGCTGTGGAGGCGGATGCTGGGGTCGGTTGGGTCTTTCCTTCCTGGTAGTTCCAGGGGATGAAACGTGATGGTCACACTCCTGCCGCAGCAGACTGCCGCCCACAGCAGCTGAACGATCCTGGCCGCTGAACCTGAACAAGAATCCAAATCAGCTGAGTGTCAGTTCTGCGCTCCTTTCAGAACACCCCTTCAGCCTTCTTTGGGGGTGTCTCTTCTACTCCAAATGCCTCCTCCCGGGTAGGACCCACATTCTCTTTTATTGGAGGCTCGCTCAGTTAGTAAAGAATCCACCTTAATGCAGGAGACCCCGGTTTGATTTCTGGGTCAGGAATATGAGCTGGAGAAGGGATAGGCTACCCACTCCAGTATTCTTAGGCTTCCCTTGTGGGTCAGCTGGTAAAAAATCCGTCCACAGTGCGGGAGACCTGGGTTCAGAAAATCCCCTGGAGAAGAAAAGGCTACTTACTCCAGTATTCTGGCCTAGAGAATTCCATGGACAGTCCATGAGGTCTGTCAGACCCCATGAGTCAGACACGATTGAGCGACTTTCACTTTCAACTGTCTGAAACCCGGCACAACGCTGAGGGGCTATCAGAATCATGGAAGGAGAACGCGGATGCCCAGGGACCATAAAGCTGCTTTATCACCCTGCTCCATACCAGACGCTCTAAAACGACGGGGTATTCCTTAGGAACAAAGTCATATCCAGGTATATATCACGTATACTTGTCGAAAATCTTTTGCTTATCGCTTCTAGAATTTATCTCCAGGAGGTAGCACTGGGAATGAGATCTTTTAATTTTCCTTCCACCTTTGCGTTGTGTCCATTCGGTAAAATGCTAAGTATCTGTTACTTTTAAAGCACACCAAAGTAGTAAATAACAACAACAAATGACGTTAGTGGTGACCGCCACGCCCACAGGGAGGTCTGTAAAAGCCCGAGGGCACCGCGTCCTGCCCCGGGGCGTGGGCCTTCCGCTGCCTCCAGACATCCCCACCTCGTTCTCGGGCCCCGGGGAGGGTAACCTAGGGAACTACCCAAGCGCCGACGCCTTCTCCCAGTAACCTTACCCCACACGTGGCTTTCCGTCCCGGCTCCTCAGCTGCGAAGAGGACGCTCGGAGCTGTAAACTCCGCGGCGAACCAGCGGCAGGGCTGGGACGCCCCACGAACGGGCAGCAGGTGCGAGCAGCAGGCAGGGGCCGGGCCGCCGCGGAGCCTCCCCGCGCTGGGCCTCGGGCCCCGGGCAGCCCTGGGGCCGACGCTCTCCGCCGCGCTCCCTCGGCCGCGCCCGCTCGGGTTCCCTCCGCGCCGGTCGCCGCCACAGCGCGCGGACCCAGCGGCCTGCTCCCGCCCCGGAAGTGGTTGCGGGAGGAGCGGAGCACGCCGGGACGCTCGCGGGTCCCTCTCGGCCTCTCCCGGCGCTGTGGATTTCTCGTCCGTCCCGCACCCGGACCTTCCGGTCAGCTAGCCCGGCTTGCTGTGTGACGCCCCCAGCAGCCAATGAGCAGGGGGAGTCCGCCTTGCTCCGCCCCTCCGCTGGCCAGGGGAACCAATCGTGTTTCAGGAGCGGCAGGACGCGCCAAGTCCCGAAAGACGAGCGGGGGGGTGGGTGCTGGCCGTCCAGTGATGTAAGACTGCTGAGCCGGGATTCCGAAGGCGGCAACGGCCTCAATAATCGCGCCGCTGCCCAAGCGGGAGAACACGACCGAAGAGGCGCGGCGGGCCGTTTTCGTCCTTGTCGAGGCCGGGAAGAGAGGCGGAGACCGAGGCCGCAGCTGCGGAGATAAATGTTGGGTGGTGGACGGGGTGGGGGCTGGGGAAACGAGCTGGGGAATCGGTGGGAGGACGCGCGATGGTTTCCTGTTTCCGAACTTTAGAATTTAAAAGCCCCACCCGAGTGGACGGTGGCGTCCAGTTGTCATAACAACCCGCGGTCCGGCGGTGGGCGGGGCTAACGGGCTGCAGCCAAGAAACGGACGTGGAGGAACTGTCAGGATTCTGCCGGACTGGGGCTGCTGCTTCGCGTAGCCTTCGGCAGTCCGTTCGGTGAGCGACGCTCCTCAACCTGGCGTTCAGGACCCTTCACGGTCTGGTCCGTTTGCACCGCAAACTCCAGCAACTGAAAATTTCTTTCCCCAACACGTTGGGTACTTTTCACTCCTCTGAGCTCTTAGGTGCTCTTGCTGCAGCCTGTAATGCCTTTTCTTCCTCTGTTACCTTGTCCTCCTGGAGAACTTAAGAGTCTCTGGTTGTCCCCTTCAACCAGGTGATTCTGTTGCCCTCTGATCTGCCCTGCAGCCGGAGAACATCCTGTGATGTATATACCAGACCTGCCCTGCTGTTCCCAGATCAGGGTACAACAAGCTCCTGCCTCACTCTTGTGAGCACAGAAAAAGCAAAAAGCCCCCATTCACCTCGCCTGCTGCTTCCCTTGTTGGGTGCCAGGGCTGGGGCAGGAGTGTTCTCTTCCCATTTTATAGTGACAGAGGCCTCTCAGGCTGCAAGTCCTCTCAAGACGCCAGCTCTAAAGTGCCATCACCCCACATTTCTAAGCCTCCTTGACCCCTGAAGGGGCTCTGTTAAGACTCTGGGATACAAAAGGGGTGTGTTGGCCAAGTGCCTGATAATTTGAGTGTCAACTCCAAAAAAAGTGTTCTGGGGACTCCAAAATGTCTATTCTGTTCCTTTGTAAGGGGGCAGTAAAAAGTAGTGGCTTGAAATCCCCTCTGACTTTGATACAAATTCTGTCTGTAGATAATAATAGTATCTATGTTATATTGGACATATATGGTTTACATATATCTATATGTATTATATAGCTATCATATATCTATACATATATCTATCATTCTGTACATCATATCCATATACCCACATATCAAGTACATATATCTACATATTATTGTAAACTATCACCATATCCATTCATCTGTGGCTCCATCCTGCATTGTGCGTGCGGACATACACACACAGCACAGTGCCTGGCACTCAGTAACAGGAGCCTGCCAACTAGAAGGGAGACGGGGTATGTGGTCCCCCAATCTGTTTTCACCTCCCAAGGCAAGGGATGGTATGTGTATGCTTTGAAAAGTCAGCACCCTAAACTCTGGACCCTTGTCTCTGGGACCCCCTCACCTCACTCCATGTCCTCTGCAAGGTTCCTTGGATGATGGTACGCTGAGAGGCACCCCATGGCATCTCCTGATGAAGATGGGCGGCCCTCACTGCCCAACCCCTGGGATGCCATCCTTGAGGCCGTCAAGCACCAGCTCCCGTCTCTGGACTCGGATTCCTCCGTGGTAAGCAAGCACCTTCTTCCAACATCTTCCTAGGCCCCCACTGTCCTTTCCTCCCATGACAGACACGATGCTAACCGGAGAGCTCTGTGTCATGTAAGTGAAGTACCAAGCCGTCACCTCACTGCCCTGCTCATTCTGTGCCAGGCATTAACTGGGCTTAGCCGGTGGCAGGTAACCCAGAACTGGGTGCCCTGGATCTCACCTCCACCAGGTGGTGCTGCTGAGCCTATTTCTAAGTCAGTCTCTGAAATCAGTGTCAGCAAGGCCCTTGGGAAGAGAACTGGTCCCCCCAGACAGTCGGAGAGCCCGGGGCAGGGCAGGTGGGTGGAAGCTGAGGCCCTCCTGGCTCTGCCTCCGGCCGTTTAACCCAAAGCCTTCTCATCTGTCCACAGTCAGACTGCGAGGACGAGGAGCTGTTCATCTTCCAGCGAAATCAAACTGTCCTGATTCCAGACTTGTCAGAGGAACTGGCTGACGACCCTGCTGGGGCCTGGGTCACTTCCTCTGGGTCTCCTCCTGAGGTCTGTTAAATGCAGGCTCCAGGGGTCCATGAACCCGGGACCATCCCGTCAGAATAGGGTGTGGGTGCTCCTGGCCCTCACTGGGCTCTAAAGCAGTGTGGTTCTAAAGAGGTTAACGCCTCCGGTCTACCATCACCCGGGCCTTTCTCCGGGTACAGCCCAAGGAGTTCACACACCAGACATCTACTGGCCTTGTGCACGTCATGCTCCCAGGAGCCCAGAACGCTTAGAGCTGGGGGTAGGGACATGATTTTCTATCTGACTGTACCCCCTGCTCTTCCCTTTGACCCCTCACCACACACAGTCCTGAGCGCAAGCACCGACCCAGGGTCATCATATGGAGCCAGGGCATGTCCACACCAGAAGTCACCCACACCCCCAGCCAGGCCTAGAAATGCACCTGAAATAACTCTAAACAGGAACACTGCCAAGCGCCCTGGTTAGTTCAGTTGGAACCATGTCCACTTCACTTAATTTTGTGTTTTTTCCATTTCTACAATTACCTCGGCAGTTACTCTTCCAGACAATTATGGTTTAACCTGGGATGGAAAAGCCTGTACCGGCTCAAGGGGGTTGAGGCCTGGGTGTTGTCTTTTCTACCTCTAACCACTTGCACCTGTGCACACTGGCCAAAAGGGTGGAACAACCCGTGTCCATCAATAGACAAAATGGATAAACAATTGGATAAACAGACAATATGGATACAATGAAGTGTATCCATACCACAGAATAGAATTCATCTGTGAAAAGGAATGCAGTCCTGACACACAGCACAACACTGGAGCCTTGGAAACACGAAGCCAAGTGGAAAGACACACAAGACAAATACTGTGTGATTCCGTGCCTGTGAAATGTCTGGACCAGGCAAATACAGAGACAGGAAGTAGATGAGAGCTCACCAGGGGCTGGGGGAGGGGAGGACAGGGTTTCTGTTCCAGGTGATGAAAAACCTTTGGAAGTAGACAGTGGGGATGGTTTGTACAGCATTAGGAATAGAGTCAATGCCATGGAACTGTACATTTAAAAATGGTTGACATGGCAGATTTTATGTTCCTTGCGCATCTTACCACACACACCGCCCACCCCCCCCAACCCCCGCCGAGGGATGTTTGGAGGCTGCTAACCAGGGACACCTGTTTCCTGCCTAGCTAGCTGCGGTGCCTGTAGAATCTGCCGTGGAGCCCTGGGGCGAGTGGAATGCATGGCCCCAGCCCCAAGAGTCGGCCCCTCTGGAAGGAAGGGCCCCCGGCAAGAGCAGCTCTCTTCTCAGGATGTCTGCAGAGACCCCCCCACGGCAGAATGATGATGCAGGTGGGACCCTCAACACCAGTGTGTCACAGAGTCCTCACCAGGGGCCTCAGGGAGAGGCCACCTGCTCCCGTCAGGAAGCAGGCCTACAGACAGAGCCCCTGGGCGCAGCCTCACAGGCCCAGGAAGGCTCAGACGCAGCCAGCCGCAAAGCCCTGCGGAGGGAGAGGAGGAAGATGATCGAGAAAGACATCCTCCACAAAGTCACCTGGGACGGCCGCGACCCAGCCTGCCCTGATGCGAGCCGAGGGAAGGAGAAGGCCTGCAACACTGTGGAGGTGCCTTCAGAGGGGCCCCCAGGGTGTCTGCCCGTGCTTTCCCTCCAGGTAGGCGTGCCCCCAGCCCAGGCTTCCTCGAGGTGGTGGTCCTCCCCGCTACATCTGTCTTAGTCTCTTTGGGCTGTGATAACAAAAGTCCCATAGACTTGGGCAGGAGGCTTAAACAACAGAAACTAATTTTTCAGTCTGAAATCTGGAGGTCCAAGGTCAAGGCTCCATCACGTTTGGTGTCTAGTTGAGAGCATGCTTCCTGGTTCATTTGGAATGAGGGGGGAGCTCTCTGGAGTCTCCTTTTAAGGGCACCAATCCCATTCATGAGGGCTCCACCCCCATAACCTCATCACCTTCAAATACTATCACACTGGGGATTAGGAGTTCAACACATGAATTTTGGAGGGACACAGAGATTCAGTTCGTAGCAATGACCTCAGGCCCACGGCACCAGGCCTACCGTCAGGCAGGCAGGTCCTACCTGCCAGACAGACAATCCTCAGAGTTACAGTGAACAGGGAGGAGCAGGTAGTCCCCAGCTTTCTTAAAATAGAAAGAAAGAAAAAACTCATCCCAAGCATCATCGTGAAGACATAGAAGATAGAGCAGACTGTGACAAAGCAGCATCTGAAAATGTTCAAGCCCTTGTTCTCATACAAATAGTGAGCCCCCATTAACGCTATTATTTAGATCATCCACGAGAACCAGCAAGATGACAAAGCCGGTTCAAAGAGATCATGAGAAACGGATTTTGTTCAACAGGGGAGTGGGGAATGTGGAGATTAAATTGGTACACTAAGTACAGTAGGCTCAATGGGGCAACAGAACTTTGGGCTTAGCTGCTCCAATGGAGGGAAAAGAAAACCCTTGCATTTCTCAGTTTTACAAAGTTGTCAAACAGGTGAGCCCTGGTCAGTCAAACCAGCCCTCCCCGAGAAAGATGGGCTCATTAGAAGATGCCCCCATATGACATAGAAACATCACAAAATTATCTTTGTTGCCTTATTTGACAGATTTTCGTAACAACCTAGAGAAAACTGGCATCGAGTGTACCTGGAGGTCACTTTCACCAATTCTCTCCTGTCAATTCCATTCTTTCCTCGGCCCCTGTGGGAGGCGCTCGAGGCCTTAACAGGACACGCTTACTCCTGATTAACATCTCTGTGCCCACTGCATCACCGCCTCCACAGCCCTCTTCCAAGCCCTCCAATCCCAACAGCTGCTGTGTTTCTTAAAGGAGCAAAACGTTCTAACCTCCCAACATTCTAAACCTGTCTGAACCTAAATAGTTTTAAAATGACACTGAGCTTCCTCCAAGCCAGACAGTGTCTTTGTGCCAGAAATAGAAGTACTGCCCCAAAAAAGGCATAGGAAAGGGGGTGGCAAGAAAGGCAGGCCCCACCCACCTTCACGGGGGTGGTTCATTCTGTAAAGCCTATGTGTGGGGTGGGTGAGCCGGGGTGGGTGAGTGAGCCGCCTCATCTCAACCCTGGTTTCTGCCCCGGCCATCCCGGGACAGCCTCCTTGGATCCAGAATTCCTGTTCCTGGGACCCCGAGGCAGCCTCGTCATCACTGCTTTAATTATTTCAGGAACTTGAAGAGTGGGATTTGGATCAAGTCCTTCTGAGTCTGACTGGGCGAGAAGAGGACCGGGGAGATGGTGCTCCTGGAGCTGCGTGGTGGGCGGCTGGCCGCCTCCAGGGCCAAGGTTTGAGCTTGAGCACCGGGGGTGGGGTGGGGGGCCAGTACATCTCCACAAGCGGCTCCTTCCAGGGCTTCCCAGTGAAACGGGGGGACGGGCTGGGCAGGGTCACCTCAGCAGCTTGCCATGCCTCTGTGCTGCTCAGGCCTCACCTTCCCACACACACAAGACGCTGGACTTCATCCACCCATCCATCCATCCTTTCATTCACTCACCAACTCACCCATTCATCCACCCGCTATATATGTGACTGCCTTTTCCTTCCTCCCCACCTCCTCAGACCTTCCTCTTTCCCTCTGGAAGCCAAGTAATCCTGCATTTTGTGCCCCCTTCAGCCAGCTCCTAAACAGAATCCTGCTTCCACTGCCTCTCTGTTTACAAACAAAGCCAGGGGTAACTCCTGGGCTTTGTGGCCTGGCTCTGGGCAGTTTCCTAAAAGAGTTTCCCATCCCTCTTGGACACTCTGGCCCATAAAAGCGAGTGGAAGCAGGCCTGAGTTAAAGAAGGTGCAATTTCCAGCCCCTGGTTCCAGAGCAAAGGCTCCTTTTAAAAAGGGTTTTGTTTGTAATTTGACGCCTTAGAGCCCGACATGGAGAAACTCTCCGGGGCAGGGTTGAGGGCCGGTGGCTGCCTGCGGGGGCGGCAGTGTAGCGGGGTCTGTTATCCGCCTGTGTGCTGTGTGCGCAGCCTGTCACTCCTGCTCTACTCTCTGCAGCCCCCTGGACTGCAGCCCGCCAGGCTCTTCTGACCATGGAATTTTCCAGGCAACAATACTAGAGTCGGTTTCCACTATGCTCCAGGGGATCTTCTTGACCCAGGGATCTCCTGCATTGGCAGGTGGATTCTTTACCACTCCCCCGTTCTTCATTTAAAGGCACACAAGCCTTTAATTAAGCTATTCCACTTCTACAATCTATCCTCACACATCTATGTCAACACAGAAGGATATAAAGTACATTCAGTGAAAAAAAGTCTATAGAGGGGGACTTTCCTAGTGGTTCAGAGGTTAAGAATCCACGCTTGCACTGCATGGGGGCATGGGTTCCATCCTTGGTCAGGGAACTAAGATCCCACATCCCGCCTGCTGCTGCTGCTGCTGCTGCTGCTGCTGCTGCTAAGTTGCTTCAGTCGTGTCTGACTCTGTGCGACCCCATAGACAGCAGCCCACCAGGCTCCCCTGTCCCTGGGATTCTCCAGGCAAGAACACTGGAGCGGATTGCCATTTCCTTCTCCAAAGCATGAAAGTGAAAAGTGAAAGTGAAGTTGCTCAGTCTTGTCCCACCAAGTGAGGCAAAAATAACAACAAAAAAAACCTATAGAGGATGATCCTGTTGCCATTTAAAAATTTTTTTTAAGATTTTTCTTGGATGTGGGCTGGTTTTATAGAATTTGTTACAATTTTGTTTCTGTTTTGGGTTTGTTTGCATTTTTTATTTCTTATGTTTTTGGTTTTTTGGCCAGGAGGCATGTGGATCTTAGCTTCCTGACCAGGGATTGAACCTGCACCCCTGCATTGGAAGGCTAACTACTGCACCACCAGGGAAACTCCCCGTTGTTATTTAAAAAAAAAAAAAAAGGAAAAAACACAAACTGTTAAGCATGGTTCCCTCTGACAAGTGAGACAGGAGCCAGGAAGTGGACTACTTTGTGAACAGGTGGTCACCTCTGCTTCCCAGGGTGCACACAGCTCCCTGCTTGTGAAAGAAGGGGCCCCTCACCCTGCTGAGCTGGAGGGGGCCGCACTAAGGTTGTGAGCCGCAGAGGGTGGGCTGGGCCCCTGGCACTTCTCTGTGCATAATCCCAGCACGTCCATGCGAGGAGTCCTGAGGCTCAGGCTGCAGTGGGTCAAAGTGGGGGCCGTGTCCCCACCAAGCTGCCTTCGCCCTCTCTGCAGACCACACCGAGCCCAGCACCCAGGACCGGCTCATGGAACGCCTGAGCCTCCTGTGTGCCAGGCAGTCCAGAGCTGCCGCCTCTGCTTGGAGAGTGCCTGCTGATACACCCCAGGAAGCCCGGCCACGGGAAACCGGAAGCAGGTGGGCTTTGTCGACCCCTGGCCCCATCCTCCCTAGTAGTAGCTTCTTTCAGCGTTTATGGTGCCTTGATTTAAAGGCGGGGCACTTGATGTGTATTTCTCTTCATCTCAAGAATATGATCAGGTCATATTACTATTACCCCCCATTTTACAGAGGGGGAAACAGGCTGAGAGGTTGACTTGCCCAGGACATAAGTGGCAGAGCTGGGACTCAAGCCCCAAAGCACCTGCTCTTTCCCACACCATGGGAATCCTCGCTAGAGGAGGACCCTCTCCCTCTGGCCACTGTTGATTGGGCTAGCCCCAAGCACCTGTCCCCAGCCAGGTCAGCTGGGGGGTGGGGTGGGCAGAGGTAGGGACAGGGCCCTGGGGTCCCTTAAGGCCCAGCTGCATCCCAACTTCCGACACTCTGGTGGTCCCACCCTTTTTAGAAGTCTGAGAGCCAGGAATTCCCTTTCTTGCCTGAGCTAGCTGAAGCAGGCTTCTGTCCCTGACAACCCATGTGTCCGGTAGAAAGGACTTTGCACTGTCCAGTCAGTAGCCACTGGCTACACATGGCTAGTGCAGCTGAGGAACGGGATTTCTAACTTTTATTAGCTTAAATGCAAGTTTAAATAGCTTTTGGTGAGTGTCTACCACACTGGAAAGTGCAGACACAAAACATCTAGGCGCCACTCAGAGTTCCACTGGACAGCGCTGGCCTGAATCTTGAGGGCTGTTCTCAGGGTCCTGCACGGGGGTGCCCAGCCCAGCACGGGCAGGTCACAGTGACCACCAGGAAGTGACTCAGCCACCCCCACCCCCAAGATGTGCTTCCAGGGAGCTGGGCTTCCAGGCGCCAGCCCAGGACATGCAGCTGAGGAACCCGGCAGAGCCTCCCCCCATATTCACTGACCTGCGGCCAACGAAGACTTCAGACCAGGGGCCCTTGGAGAGGTACAGGAAGCGCTGACAGCTGTGCGGCGGGAGGAAGGGGACTTGGACAGCAGGTCCTGGGAGCTCTGCTCACTGGAGGGCTTTCAGCCAGGAACTGAGCCTGGCCCACAGTCCCACGGGGCCCCAGCCACAGGCCCTCCCTGCAGGGAGTGGGGAAGCTGGGGCACAGGGGGCTCACTCAGCCGAGGCTGGGGTACCCGGCCCTGGCTGCACCCCTCCACCACCTGCAGGAAGCTCACTGGCCCTGCGGCTTTGGCTGGCTGCCCATCTTCCTGCCTTGTGTCACACAGGAGCCCTGGGTGCTCCAAGTCCCTGGCGGGAGCCACGCCTGGCCAGAGTAGACTGGGCGGTTCCAGAGGAACCCACCTCTTGTCTGCCCGCAGCTCCAGCTCCTACTCCAGCTCCTCTGACAGCGAGGAGGCGGAAGAGACAGCAGCTCAGAGAGACCCGCAGGGCCCAGCCAGGCTACGGTAACCGCATGGGGCGCTCCTCACCGTCACAGGAGGGGATGCTCACCTGGTCCCAGCTCGCATTTCTAACATTGTTGCACTCAGCATCTTGCACATACAGAGCTTGCACAGGAGGGTGTGGGCTGCTCTAGGAGGCTGGCAGGGTAGCCCAGCCTGACCTGCTCCCCTCCAGACAACCCCCAGGATGCCTTAGCTTGGTTTCAAGAAGGGATTACATTTTCTTTCTGAAAAATAGCTCCGCAAATTGACTTGCTCCCTGCCAGTGATGGCAACAGAGGTGAAGAGATATTGTAGGGATGGGACTACGTGATTGGCTAACGGCCAGAGAGGAAAGGCTCAGGTCAACTAAGTGAAACGTCAGATTCAGGGAAGGCTCGGGTCTCTGAGGAGCGGAGACCACCCCAGGGCTGTGGGGTGAATTTGTACTACGCGCTCTGGCAGTCTCTGTCGCTTTTGGACTTCCAGACCTTGCAGATTCTGCCCTTTGGGAATGTCAGAGTCTACTGCAGCTTTCTTCCCACGTGGTGTGTGGCTGGACATCCAAGGCACAAAAAGGGGAGACGAACTGGGGTTGAGAAGTGCCACACAGGTGTCCTCCCAGAGGCCTTTAACGTGCTGACGTGCTGTGTGACAGTACGGGCTGGGAGGCCGCAGTCTGATTTCTTTAGTGTCTTGAGAGCCAGGCACACACTCCAGAAGCACCCTGGCTTCCCTCTGCTGGTGTCCTGTTTTGGGCACAGTACCCCAATATTGTGGCACAGCATTGGGAGGTTGGCTCCACTTAGCACTGATGGCGGTCACGCCTCCCGTGTCACAGGGACTGCACGGGGAAGAGTCGGCTCCTCCAGCAGCTCAGGGCATCTCGGGAGGCATCTGCTCGGCCTCAGCCGCCTGCCGGCAAGAGTCCTGTCAGTCAGAAGGCTCGGGCCCCTGGAGATCCGGCCGGGTCCAGCCCTGGGGTGAAGCAACACGTAACGCTCTGGGCTGAGAGGGGCACACAGGCCAGACCCGCAGGGGGACGTCCCAGCGACAGCCCGGGAGGCCTGGTGCCTCCTCGGGGTCAACTGCAGATGCCTCAGGTCTGAGGAGGTGAGCAGGTGATCTGACTTGCCTTCGACACCAACACCAAGGCATTGGTGGTCCCCTCACTCTCCTGTTTCCATCTGCAGCACGGGGACCCCCCCAGCTGGGGCTCTGCTGCCAGCCCTCTGCTGGAAATCAGTCAGAACATCTTCACACACTCACAGCAAGGACACCAGTGCAGACCTGTACATACAGCAGACGTGTCACATGGCCCCACACCCTCCAAAAAGCAGCCGGAGGGAACACCACGGAGACAACGGATTTGTTCTGACAGTGGGACTAGGGCGCTTTTTCAGCTTTTTTCATTTCTGCATTTTTTTTCCTCTTTAATGTGCATTTATTGATTTCCATGATACAAGGATTTTTTTGTTGTTTTTCTTGTAACTACAAAACTTAAGTAAAACTTCTTTAGAGAATTTCAGGGCTGAAAAGGTCTTGGAAAACTTAGCTTGATTTTCTGGGTCCTTGATGTTTGCTGTTTTGAACAAACCACAACACACACACACAGATGTCTGGATGGAAGGGTGGACTGAAATTTGCTTTTTTTTCTTTAACCAAGACACAAAGGCGGCACGTATATAATCATGTTCTAGGGTCCTTCCAAAGTAAAGGTGGGTTGACTTTTAAACACAGAACATGAATGTTCTAACGCTGGAAACTGTCACCCATGCCTACCCTCGTGGACGACCAGCAAGAGCTGAGGAGGCTCTGCCATCTCCCTCACCAACCCTTTCTAGCATTACTCCCGACCGCCACCAATTTTCAGTCCTTTCGTCAGTTCTTGGCCCAGCTGCTCCCCACAGGCTGAAGCCCTACTCTGTGACAACTCTGTTCTGGCTCCAACTTGTTTTCAAGGTCTCAGCGCCCCTCTGCCCTGTCTGCCCCATGGGAAGAGCAGAGCGGTCAGCTTGGACCCCCTGTGCCAAGGCTTCAGGCAGCCCAGCACAACCCTTGGCCTCTGGGCATGTGTTCCAGCATTCAGCTGAGGTCACCACTGGCTGCCGGGCCCTGAGGGTGGGCAAGGGCCCCCTTCCCACCCAGCCCCCCATAAGATAGAGCAGGCCCTGCCCAGCCACAGGCAGCCAAGATCGGGGCCAGACTCCACTTGATCTCACCACGGGGGCCTCACCGGCAGCCCCCATTCTCGACAACAAGGAGCATTTTTATTACAAGTCAGATGTGAGCTGGCTTCCGAGGCCACAGGAGGCCTCGGGGAGCCTGTCCTGCAGGGACTGGAGCCAGACTACTATCACCGGGGGCCCCCAGGCCCTCTCCTCACTGCAGAGGCCCCCGCCCTCCACTCCAAGGCGCACACAGCACGGTCAGAGCTCCGGCACCAGGCACACAGCCTCCACCAGTCACTAGCTCTCAAGAGCAAGAACTACTGGGGCAGGGGTGGGGGTGGGGGTGGAGGCAGAAGGCCAGACCATGCAGTGAGCATCTTGGTTCCCCAACCAGGGATCAAACCTGTGCCCCCTGCAGTGAAAGCATGCAGTCTTAACCACTAGACTTCCAGGGAAGTCCTGCAATGGCTGTTTTTAAAATTCCATTTCCCCTACTCTCTCTACCCTCTTCAATGGCAGTAAGTTCACTCAAGATGTTTCCCTCACAGTGACAGGAAACAAAAATCTTTGTCCCAGGTTCAACTCTGCTAACTGCTGAAGCAGCAGGCCAGGAGGGTGAGGGTTGAGAGTGGGTCCTGCCCCTTGGACAAGGTGCTTCAAGCTCCCAGGTCTGAGTCTTCATCTAGAACGTGAAGTCCTGTTACAGGACAGAGAACGTCAGGGAACAGGCACTGGACTGGCCCAGCTCTCAGGCCTGGCAGAGGGCAGCTACCTCCAGCAGCAGACGGGATGTGAGAAGTGAGTCTGTGAGGGGCAGGTGGGTGGGCCGTTGGCAACACTGATGTGGCTGGATCTGGGTGGACGCTACCTGCCCCACAAGCTGGCCCAGAAGGGAGAAGCCATCCCTCAACTGGGTGGCCCCAGTGAACACGCAGGACAGAGCCCAGGTGCCAGGATGACTGACAGACGCTGTTTATTAAGGGAACAGAGCAGAGCAGCTCACACCCCCGGGGTGTGTGGAAAAATAACAGTATGTCTAGTGATTGGATGGGACATCCTGAAACCCAGAGGTTTCAGAGCTGCCCCACCACTTCACTTGTGACAACAGCAAACAAGGCCTCTTATTGCGCCACTCAGCCATACGTGAGGCAACCGATGGGAACCGATCAGAGGCAGGACCACATCAGAAAGACAAAGTGGGGCAACCAAGGCCAGCCTGCATCCTGGGACATGGCCACCTGGGCCGGAACGATGGCAGCCCTGGCACCTCTCCTGGGGAAACCCCCAGACTTCCTGGCAAGCAGGGGAGGTTAGAAGGAAGGGTCCTCAGGGAAGCATTCCCGCATCAGCCGTCCATCCAACAGAACAGCTGTGGATCCAACAGAACAGCCATGGATCTGTGAGGGGAACCCCCAACCACTGTGTTGCTGGAGAACCCCCACGGGCTACACCTGGCAAGCGTGGCGAGGTTGGAAGGAAAGAGAAACCCTGGGAGGATGGGGACACGTAAAGCTGCAAGAGGCCACAGCCACCAAGGCTTCCCCCCAAGTGGGCTGAAGGGTGTCCCCCAAGTCAACAGTCAGAGCCTTAGTGGGGACCCCACTTGGAAACAGGTCCTTGCAGATGTAATGAGCTAAGATGAGGTCGTTCTGGACTGAGTGTGCCCTAAATCCAATGACGGCGCCCTTACAAGACAGGAGCACACATGGAGACACGCAGAAGGGGCTGGGGAGGTGGTGGCAGAGCCCTGTGGCCATAAGCCCGGAGGAGAGCGCGGGACGGACCCCACCCAAGCCTCCTGAAGGAGCAGCCCGCAAGCACCTTGACTTCAGACTCTGGCCCCTGACCTGAGAATTCCCGCTGCCGTGCTCCTCCGTGCGTGTTCTTCGTGGTAGCCCCGGACCCCGATCCACCTGCAGGGCCCGGCTTCCTGCTCACACTGGGCCCACGGGAACAAACAGAGTCTGAAGACGCCCGGAGATGGGGGAGCTGACTCCGGGAATGAAACGACCCTGCAGCTCCCCGAATGATCAGGCCCAGGCCCCGGGCGTGTCCTGGAGCCCTGGGGGTCTGCGCGGCGGCTGCTCCCCACCATGTGTGCGCTGGTGCTTGCGGAGGTCGGTGCCCCGGCGGAAGCCCCTGCCGCAGGCTGGGCAGGTGTGGGGCTTCTCGCCCGTGTGCGTCCTGCGGTGTGCGCTGAAGTGCGAGCTGTTGTTGAAGCGCTTCCCGCACAGCTGGCACTGGTAGGGCCGCTCGCCCGTGTGCGTCCTGCGGTGGATGACCAGGCTGGAGCTCTGGCTGAAGCGCTTGCCGCACTCGGCACAGGCATAGGGCTTCTCGCCCGTGTGCACCCGCTGGTGCGTGCTGCAGTTGGACCGGTCGCCGAAGCGCTTCCCGCACACCTGGCACTGGTAGGGCCGCTCGCCCGTGTGCGTGCGCTGGTGCTTGGTCAGGTGCGACGTCTTGCGGAAGGCCTTGCCGCACTCGGGGCACGTGTGTGGCTTCCGGACCCCGAGGGGCCCCGCTCTGTCCTGAGGCCGCTGGGATCTGGCCTGGCCAGGCCCCGGACCCAGATCTGGGAGCGCCTGGGCCCACGCTGTGCTCAGTGACGCGTCCTCCCCGGAGTCCTCGCCATCCTCCAATCGCCTCCCACGCTCTGAGACAGAGAGAGCACAGTGGCTGAGGCTCCACGGGGAGGGTAGGAGGGACAGGGACGCTTGGAGAAGGCGGGCAGGGGCGGGGCGGCCCATGTGAGGTGGATGATAGCAGTGCCTTAAAGTGCCCTTCCACACCTTCGTCGGGCACACAACACTCAGAGCTTGATTCCAGGAACTAAAATCACGGGCAGACACTCAGAAGCACACAGTAACTCATTAAGGCCTGTGAGGTGGGGCTGTGACGGTCCCATCCACACTTGAGGACACAGAAGCCCACGACTCAACAGGGGAGGGACAGGCCCTCCGAGAAACATCCGCGCCCCCCACCCCCACCTGTGCCCCTCCTGTTTCCACAATGGCTCATCGGGGAAGCCAAGCGTGGGCTGGAGCTCACGTTCACCTTGTCTGTACAACTGAGACATGACAGAACCACAGCCCTGGCCTTTGGGGAGAGCTTTTACAGAGAACTGAGTCTGGCAGCTCCTCAGATGGTCACACCAAGTGACCACATGACTGTGCAATTCCACCCCCAGTGTAGGCCCCAGAGAGTGAGCTCTGCTGGCTGGGCGACACTCGGCCCCTCCTGTCTTCGCTGGACCAGGCTCCCCGTCGCACCTGCGTGCGGCACACTGTCCCAGCTGAGCTGGCAGGACTCCCTCCTGCGACCCTGAGGGCGTGCCTCTCGAGCCCCTGAAGCCCGCCTCCCCTCGCCTTCCCTTCAGGCGGGGCTCAGTCTGTCTTTGCAAGCGAAGTTTCACACACACGCCCGTGTCTTTTTATACCATCTGTGGCTGCTTTTGCACCAGGACGGTGGAGCTGAGGCATCGATGGCAAGGGAGACTGCATGGTCCCTAAAACCTGTTCACTTCTGGCCCTTTTTGGAAAAAGCCTGCCAACACTTGCTCTAAGCCCTTGAGCTTGAAGCCCACAGACACAGTCACCAAGGTCTCAACCCAGGAGAAGGGAGATTTTCATCTGGGATCCCATCTCCTCGCAGATGCCTTACCTGAACTGGCTCCACCAGAGACCTCCCTTGGCCCCGAGGCTGCTCGAGCTGGGTCCCGCGGGTCTTCTCCTTGCCCCTGCAGGGCGGTCAGACAGGGCCTGGGCGTGGGGAGTCCTGTTTGCGGAGAAAGAGAAGAGAGGATGTGAGTGTGGCCGGGACAGAACACAGGACTGCAACAACCTCCTCCTCATGAGGGCAAAGGGCTGTCAGGGGTGACCTGAGGACAAGCTCAATACCTTGAAAGACAGAGAGGGAGGCGCTCTGCTTCTGTGCAGACTGGCTGCTCGGAGAGGAGGAAGTGAGTGAGGAAACAGGGCCAACGGCTCTCCCTGACTCTGGGAGGGAAACCAGGTGCCCCGAGGTGTCAGGGTGTCACCATGACCAAGGGAAAACAGCCAAGAGTTACAAAACACGCAGGAGGCAGGCACAGCACAGAGGCAGAGAGAGGTGGGGCAGCAAGCTGCACACCCAGCAGACCAGCGTTCTCGGCAATGGACAAGTTTCATCTCTACTCGTTGTGTACACAGTTAGTTTGGGAAAAGTGAGGATATAAATGAAAGTATGTGATCATTAATTTTCTGTGCCAACCCAGCCAGGCTATGGTGTCACCGTCTGGTTATATAGCAAGCTTTTTTTTTTCCCTGGCCATGGGGCTTGCAGGATCTTAGTTCCCCAACCAGGGACTGTTGGCAGTGAAAGCACAGAGCCCTAACCACATTGGCCACCAGAGAATTCCCTAAATACCAGTCTAGATGTTGCTATGGAGATTATTTTGTAGACATAATTAATATCTACAATCAGATGACTGCAAATAGAGCAGATTACCCTCCACACTGAGGGTGGGCCTCACCAAATCAGCTGAAGGCCTTAAGAGCAAAACTTGAGGTTTCCTGGAGAAGAAATTCTGCCTCCAGATGGCAGCCTAGAAGTCCTACCTGGGTTTCCAGCCAGCTGGCTTGCTGTACAAATTTCAGACTTGCCAGCCACCACAATCATGAGAGCCAATTCCTTAAAATAAATCTCTCCATACACACACATCCTAATAGTTCTTTCTCTCTGGAGAACTCCAACTGATAACAAAGCAGGGTCTCAACTCCTTTAGAAAACATCTCAGGAAGAAAACAAGTGTCAAGAGCAGCAGGGCAAGCTGAGAAGGGACAGCATGGGGTGGGGAGAAAAGGCCGTGGACAGCCAGAGCCTGGTCAAGAGAAGCCCTGCCCACAGGGGCCAAGGGTGGCACAGAGGCTGAACTGACACTGGACAAGCTGTGTGGCGGAGGAGGAAAAGAAGGCACCCAGGGCGGCTCTGGGCATCTGCCTGAGATGGGGCAAGCGCCATGCTGCCCTCGATGCAGGCAGGGCGCCAACAGGACACCTGGTGGCCCTGGCAGTGCAGGCTGCATGCAGCGGCTGCTTAGCAGACTCGCCAGGGAGCAGTCCTGACTCACGCAGCCATCCCCTGGGCACAAGGCCCACGAGTCCCTACTGTTCACAGCCTCTCCAGGGATTCTTCAGGCCACTAAAGTTTGAGAACTGCCGGAGCAGCTCCTAAAGGTGGTGGGAGCCAGGGAAAGTGCTGAACAGGCAGGTGGCCAGGGGCCTCGGGTCCTGGAGACCAACATACACCCTCAGCGAGCCTGAAGGAAGCGGCACCCTCCCAGAGACTCGCCCACTCTGGGACACAGCGCGGCGTCTGACAGCGTCTCCCCACGGCACCTGCATCCTCCAGCAGCACGTCGCAGCTGTGGTCCTGCTGAGCCAGGTCCAGGCAGCCCCACTCCTCCTGGGACAGGTACACGGCCACGTCCTCCAAGGTCACCGGCACCTGCGGGAACGCAGCTTGCTGAGCCAATGCCCCTGCTCCTGCAGGCGGGGCCAGCCTGGTGGGCTCGCCCGTCCCCTCCTCTCGTGTGATGACGGAAGGTCCTGCTTCCCCCGCCTTTTTCCCTTCCCACCCTTTCCCTTTCCGCATGCTGTTATCCACTCCCTCCTCCGAAGCGCAGCTCAGGCACGGCTGGACGCTGCTTTTCAGGACACTGTCGCCACTAAGCTCCGTGCCAGTGCCGCAGGGCCAGGGACCACGAACAGACATGCTGTGGGGAGCAGCTGCGTCTGCTGAGATCTCACCCACTCGAGCCGACACTATTCGGGTTCCCAAGTTAGCCCGCCCTGCCTCAGCTCAAGCCAGCCCCGAGACCCGAATGGGGTGACCTGGGGACTTCAGGATGCCTCTAGACCAGTGGTACCCAAGTCTAGCACCAGAGTTACCTGGAAGCACAATTAACACCCAAGCAAACAAGATCCACAAGAGGCAAATGCACAGAGAGACTGGGGGCTGCCAGGGGCTAAGGGAGAGGAAATGGGGAGTGACTGCTAATGGGTGGGGGGTATTTTGGGGAGGTGATTAAAATGTTCTAAAACTTGATTGTGTAAATATACTAAACACTGTATACTTTAAATGGGTGAATTGCATGGTATGTGAATTATACCTCAACAGAGCTGTTACTGAAACAAAGGAGATTAGGACGTCAGGCCAGGTCTGGGGGAAAATTCTCTAATTTTACCCTGATCCTAGGAGATTTTAACATACAGCTGGTTTGAGGCGGTTGCCCAAGCTTACCACTGGGACTGCAGAATCCTCCAGCACAAACCTGATACTCAGGTGGCATCTGAGAGCAGGTAAGACTTCCCAGGGGGTGAAGGTCCGCCTCGAAAACCCACAGACCTGACCACTTGAGAGAAGCGTGCCTGTAACAAGGGTGTGGGATGCATGGGGATGCTGCAGAGTGGGAAGCTGTTCACCTGGGACCAGGCTGAAAGGAAGGATGTGGCCAGGGCTGCTGTCTCCTGATGCTGTGAAGCTGCAGGGCCTGGGGAGAGAGTACAGAGTCACCCACCCGTGGCCACAGCAGTGAAGGCGGGACAGGTCCAGCCACCCCTCATGGACGCTCACCTGCAGGGAGCCCGCCCACCCCACAGGCACACAGTTCTGACCAGCCATGGTCCTTCCCCTTTCCCTTCCTGGGTGCAGGGCTCCACTTTCCTCGAGAGGGGCAGCTACTCACCCCTGTTTGGCCAGAGCGAGGGGCCTCCTCTTGGCCTGTGGCTCAGCTGGGCTGGGGGTGGCTGGCTGGAGTGCTGAGCCCCTTCCCCCAGGGAGAGCTCCTCTGGCTGGGCTTCCACCTGGTGTTTTGAGAACCACTCCTCTGTCCCATGGGACAGTGCATCATTAGGGAGTAACTCTGGATCCTACAACAGACAGAGATCTGCCCACCAGCTCCCAGGAGGCTGGGGGTGCCCACAGGTGCCCCACCCTTCATCGTGGGCACCCTGGTCCCAGGCTCTGCTTCATCACTGGGCCGCCTTGTTCATTCTGACGGCCTCTGCAACCATCCATGTGCTGCCCTTCAGCCAGCCCCCAGGGAGAAGGCCAGTGACCCAGGAAGAGGTCAGACTTCCAAGCTGGGGAAGGGGAGGCCTGCTCCACTCCTGAAACTCTGCATCTCGCTCCATCACACCATATCACACTCTCACCCTTCCTCCCTTCCGTGAGTGTTCCCGAAAGGACTGAACCAGGAAGGCCCCTAATCAGCTTTCATCTTGGAAGTCTGAGTTACTGCACTTGTTCCACTTCTTAAGGTTATCTCCAAGCCTTCTGGAACCATCTACCTCCTAATTCCAAGGAAGGTGAATCAGACGAACTTGGGTCTCAGAGTGCACTGACCTCCGTAACCGTACCAAGGACAAGAGACATCCCTGGGGAACTGTGAAACCAGCGCCAGGGACCCTGTCCCAGGCTTAACATTTCACAGCCCTGTCACCCGGAGGTGACGGTGCACAGTGGCAGAGGAAAGCCCGTGCCAGGGACCCCAAGAGCCCAGGCTGCCGGGGGTCTGAGAAGGGCTCCTGGATTCCTGCTGGCCATCTCAAAGCAGGATTTGCTTATTGCATTCGACTCACCTTGTGGTCAGGGTTTGTTTTTTTTTTTTGGTGGTGGGGTGGGTGCTGCTCTCTTTTGACAGATGCAAAAGAACAGCAGTGTGCAGCCAATGGCACTGCCACGGGAAGAAAGGTGACCTGCAGAGTTTGCCAAGTATCTAGTCAGAAGGAATCAATCTGACTCAAGCAGAAGAGATTTGTTAAGAGACTCCCCACTGCTCCCCAAATTTGCTGAGGAGGAGGAGAGTGCTCAAGAGTGGTGCTCTCTGGAGAATGTTCCATGATGATGGAAGTGTCCCATATCTGTGCTATCCTTGTCCAGCAAGTAGCACTTGGCCACATGTGACAACTGAGCCTCTGGAAGGTGGTAAAGTACAACCTATGAATTTATTTTATATTTTATTTAACTATGAGAAAAACCACACATGGCGGCTACTGTATTGAATGGTACGGCTCTGGAGAGACTGGGGCTCCAACCAGGGCACCCATCAGCACCTGGTCTTTCTTCCCAGGGCTCCTCCCTCTTTGGGAATCTTTTCAACTCTCAAGGTCCAGCCTTAAAAGGCCTCCAGCCTCCCTCCCATCAAAACCTGTGTGTGTTGGGATGGTGTTAAGGAACCGAACCATAGAGCTCAGAAAGGGCGACTGGGACAATACTGGTGAAACAACAGATGCATACACACTAGCCACGGCTGGGAAACTGCAGCTACCTTCTTCAGGGTCAGCCCAGAGCGCATGGGACCTACAAATGCAGACCTCAGGAGCAGGGCCCCGATTCCTCACCTCAGGGCCCAAATGCCCCCCACCTCACCCGCGGCCTCTGCTTCCTGGGCTCCCGCTGCAGCCCTTCCACGAGGACCACGGCCTCCTCACCACTCTCTGGCTGCTGCTCCCGCACCCGGGCCTGGATCTCCCCCGGAAGCACCGTCAGGAACTGCTCCAGCACCAGCAGCTCCAGGATCTGCTCCTTGGTGCGCAGCTCGGGCCTCAGCCAGCGGCAGCAGAGCTCCCAGAGGCGGCTCAGGGCCTCCCGAGGTCCCGCCACCTCCTGGTAGCAGAACAGCCTGAAGAGCTGGCGGAAGGTTTCAGGGCTGGGGTCTTCCGCCTCCAGGGAGGGCTCCTCTTCCCAGCAGTAGTCGTCCTCCACTTTGACAACGAGGATGTCACCCTCATCCTGCTCCAGGGGAGCCAGAGGCTGGGGGCCGGGAGAGGTCGCCATTGCTCCTGGCGGCCCTTGCCCTTTCTCCGGCCTGGAGATAACGCCTGTCTCTCCCTGCACCTCTGGCCAGACACTGGGAAAGATGTTTTCAGGTCTCTGTGGAGAGACAGTTAAACTCATATGGGGTGCAGCACAGAGGCTGGATAAGCGTCTGCGCCCATAAGCCCCTGCCGTGGCCCCAAGGCCAACTCTCCCTTATTGGCAAAAGAAAAAGTTAAAGTAGATCAACCTGTCTTCACTACTAACCCCATAATTCCCAGGAGAATTTCTTAATCTCTGGGCCTCAGTTCTTCAAGTGAAAGAGGAGGTTGCTGAGAGGACAAAACAGGCTGTTTTAAAAGGGTTTTCTTTAACACAGAGCCTGGAACGCGGTCAGAATTCGAGAAACGCTGAGTTTTCATTTTCACAGTTTGCCATTTTTGGACGAGGTCCTTTGAAAATGTAATGAGAATCTGGGACATCTCTGCCCAGGCGGGCTTAGATTGTATCCCAACCTGAACCCGGATTTCGGGCTCCACGAGCCCCACCACAGCCCCTCTCCCTCCAGTGTCTCGACAGGGTCAGGGCTCCCTGGCCGACCCGCTTTCCCGTCTCGCCCCTTCAGCAAGAGGGACAGCTAGGACAGAGGCCGAACACGAACCACGCTCCATCAAGCGCCGCGGACAGAGAAGCTCGAGCGGGGACCCTGCGTCCGCACTCACCGACAGCGCTGCGACTCGTGGGGAGCTCGCGGCGAGCCGGTGCTGCGGGGTGGAACCGGAGTGGAACAGTGGGTACGGAGGTCTAGGCGGTCCAGAAACTAGGACCAGCATCCGTGCATCACAGACCCGGACGCTCGGAAGCGACCATTGGCTGAGCCGCGCGTCGAGCTGGAGAGCAAGGCCGCGAGGGCCGCCCACGGGAAGCATTCTGGGTAACGTAGTCCTTGCTCGTTCCAGCCCGCTGTTGAATGGGAATGGGTCTTGGAGGGCGGGCCAAAGGGAGGCATTTTCGGTAACGCGGCCCTTTCACTATTGGCTGAACCGACTTTCACGCAAAGAAACGAACTACGTAGCGACTCTGCTCCGCGAGGTGGGACCCGCTCAGTTCAGAGAAACCTGGCGGTCGGCGATCCACTGGGGTCGCAGAGTCGGAGACAACTGAACTGAACTGAGGCCCCGCGGGATGCACTGTGGGTAATGTAGTCCTCCCCCGGGTAAGCCACGCCCTGGGTTAGAATGGTCCTGCGAGGCGCTGTGGGCTTCCCTGGTAGCTCAGCTGGTCAAGAATCCGCCTGCACTGCAGGGAACCCCGGTTCCTGGGTCCACTGGAGAAGGGATAGGCTATCCACTCCAGTAGGCATTGTAACAGCCTTGCACCTTCAGTGCGCATGTGTGAGTGCTCCAGAGGCTACCCACCTACTTGGCCATCCTCCCAGCTTTCGTTCTACCACTGCCCCCGACCTGAGAAAGTCTCGAGGTGGAGGGGACCCTGGAAATTTACTGTTTTACTTACACAGTACAATGTATATGCCAGGCTCTGTTCTAAACGCTTTGTAATTATTAAATCGGTTCCTCTTTGAAACAAAGGTGGTTTTATTATCCCTGTTTTATAAGGTCAGTAAACAGAGGTGCAGGGCTTCCCTGGTGGCAAGAATGGTAAAGAACCTGCTGCAATGCAGGGGACCTGGGTTTGATCCCTGGGTCGGGAAGATCCCCTGGAGGAGAAAATGGGAACCCACTCCAATATTCTTGCCTGGGAAAACCCACAGACAGAGGAGCCTGGAGGGCTACAGTCCATGGGGTCGCCAAAGAGTTGGACACAACTTAGCCAACTTAGCAACTAAACAGCAACAACACACACAGGTGCAGAGGTTCAGTGACCTGCCCAAAGACACACACAACCAGTAGGTGCAGAGCTGGGGTGAGGCTGGAACTCAGGTATCTTAGTTCAACCCCAATTTTAGAGGCTGGAAGATGAAGACTGACAAAATTACTTGTTTGGTGCATCTTGGTTATCAACTGCTTATTTCTTCATTTGTTAATTTGATCAACAAATATGTATTTATTGGGCTCTGCTCTGCAGGCACCATGAACAGGAGGTGAACTGGACAGTCACCTGTGTCCCTGTGGAGCTTGGAGGAGGGAGGTGTAGGCAGATAGGGAGCTCTGAGCAGGTAGAGGATCACGGTGAGGCTTGTGTGCCTGGCGGTGAGTAGTAAGAGCTCCATAAAATCATTGACTAACCACCAGACGACCCTGAGTCCTTCAGCACTGGCATCCCCAGGCCTAGCACCTTCCACTGGCTTCCTTCTTTCCATCCACTTCATTCTCGCATTTTCCATTTTCGCTCACGTTCCACTTCCCCCGCTACAACCAACATCCATTTTTTCTTGTGAGCACGCAGGCAGAACAAGACGCTGGGCTGCCCACCCCCTGGCTTCTGGGGACCACCCCTGCATAGTGGGACGCATCTTTAAGGGAAGACACCAGATTTCAGGGCAGCCTCGTGGTGGGGCTTCAAGCAAGGCAGGACCAGATGTGCTGCATTTTCCCCTTACAATCTTGGACTGCTGGTCAGGAAAGCCAGGCTCTTGGAGGGAACCAGAACCAAGGTGTGGGGCGGTCCAGAGCACTGGCACTCGAGCTGAGCACAAGCAGCCTGCCATTCTGTCAGCCTCAGCGGGGAGTGGAAAGGGGAAATTTGAACAAGTCACAGAGGTATGTAGCAGGGGAGGAAGAGAGAACAGGGAAAAGGGGCAAAACAGAAGAGACACACTGGGCTCTGTCTGGAGGGGCAGACGGGTGGGGACACCACCATCCTCAACGTTGCCCCACACCTTCCAGTTTCTAATGGCCTCCTGCTTAGCTGCGGGGCCCTGGCCTTGTGTCTTGTATCATCTCCTCAGGGCCAGATACACACAAGTCAGCAAAGTCCATGTGGTGACCACGGCCTGACTGACATAGTCCTGGTCCTCTCTTCTCTGGGCAGTTTTCAGTGACTGCAGCCAACAGAGTTTTAAAGGATACATTTCTACTTTGCCCAGGATGTCTTTCTTAAATCTATTTTGAGGGGGACACACATTCACTCCATAACCAATGCACAACAGTACACCAGTATGAATTTGGACCTACACTGACATACACCCAAACCAGTGCTTCAGATCCTGGCTCTACCACTTAGTAACTGGGTAAGCCTTACCTTTTACCTCATCTGTAAAATGGGGATTGTTATAGCTCCAGTTTCTGAGAGCTGACAGATGGGATTCGATGAGATTGAGCTTGTAAAGGCCCTCTGATGATGTCTAGCATGTAACAGATGCTCCATAAACACCAGCTCATGACCTGCAACCATACTGGGATGAAGCTTGCAGGCCTCCAGATCTGTGGATCTCAGATGCCTGGGGCCGTGGTGTTCCTATAAGAGGTTCACAATTGATTAAAGTGCCAAGCACCATGTAGAGTCTGAAGGAAAAGTATTTATTGCTGTACATGTATCTATAATCACATGTAACTATTTACACTTATAAATGTAGCTTGTTTTCGTACCATTTATGGAGTTTACAAAACAGTTCGATTTAAAATGGGAGCCATAGGACTTCTCTTGTAGTCCAGTGGCTAAGACTCTGCCCTTCCAATGCAGGGGCCCTGGGTTCAGTTCCTGGTGAGGGAACTAGATCCCACACGCCACACCTAAGACCCAGCATAGCCGAATAAATAAATAGATATTAAAAATAAAGAAATAAAATGGCAGCCTCACACTCGTGGAAGCAGGCCAACAACATGTGAGGTACATACACGTGAGAGGCACACACATCCTTCTCTGAAGACAGAGGGGAAGGTCATCTTCCGACAGATGGCACACAGTCCATAATCACATACTGGGCACTGGTTCAGCTCACACTTACTCCTACGACTTAATTATGGCTGGGAAGGGATGGTCTATGATCCAGCACTCTGTAAGTCTGAGTCATCTGTGGTAGCAATTTCCCAAAGCCCAAATAACTAAGGGCCAACAATTCAGTACAAGTCAAACAGTTTACCTAATTCTACTGAATTATCTCAGAGTCATCAGAGAACTACAGTTTTCAAAACTTGATACGTGATGGGTGTTTTTTTATGGGCTTCCCTGGTAGCTCAGATGGTAAAGAATCTGCATGCAATGCAAGAGACCCCAGTTTGATTCCTGGATTGGGAAGATCCACTGGAGAAGGGATTGGATACCCACTGCAGTATTCCTGGGCTTCCCTGGTGGCTCAAACAGTAAAGAATTCACCTGCAATGCGGGAGACCTGGGGTCCATCCCTGGGCTGGGAGGATCCCCTGGAGAAGGGAACGGCTACCCACTCCAGTATTCTGACCTGGAGAATTCCATGTACAGAGGAGCCTGGCAGGCTACAGTCCATAATTCAACTATATCAGATAGTCAACAGAGAACCACAGTTTTCCAAAACTGATATGTAATTGGTGTTTTGTTATACTTTTTCTAAGGCCTTTGCAAGCTAACAATAAAAGCTAACGTTTTTTAAGTACTTCCTAAGTCCATGGAGCTCATGTTTTTACTTACTTAAATCCTCACAATGACAATCATGTAAACATCATTGTGACCCACATTTTAGTTAAGTCAACTGAGGCTCAGAGAGGTGCAGAGCCCTGCCTAAGGCCACACAGCTAGGAAAGTGTAAGAGCCAAGACAAACTCGGGCAAGTGTGCTTCAGACTCTGCTCCTTAGAACACTCTTGTAAAGGTAAACTTGAATGCCACCCAGGTAATTGAAGCTGTGACTCAGAGTACATATGCAAGCTATTTCTTGGAAGACTCTAGTCTTGTCCCAAGATTCTCCTTTGAGCTGCCCAAGCAGGGCCCCTCTAGTTTTCTCAACACACTAAATAGATCTGCTTGGCATATACTAATGGTAGAGGCTCAGTAACTCTTTGCTGAGAAATCAAATAAGTGGGTGGAATCTGTTCTTTAGACACTGAACTCTGTTGCCCAACCTCATCACAAACTTGATTCCAGGACTTCCCTGATGGTCCAGCGGTTAAGAATTTGCCTGCCAATGCAGGGGACACAGGTTCGAAACCTGGTCTGGTAAGATTCCACATGACGTGAGGCAACTAAGCCTGTGGGCTGCAACCACTAAACCCACGTGCCTGGAGCTGGTGCTCCGTACCAGAAGCCACTGCGATGAGAAGCCCTTGAGCTGCAATGAAGAGTAACCCTTGCTCGCCCCAACTAGAGAAAACCTGTGCCCAGCCACAAAGACCCAGCACAGCCAAAAAAAAAAAAACACCCTTAATTCTGACAATACTACAAATGGGGGTTAATGGTACCTATTAAATGGGAGTATTTCTTAGAGGATACTTACTATAATAGAATTAAATGACAGAGTACATTAAAATATTTTGCCCTAGACTGAAACACAGGAGCACTCAGTGAACAGCAAATGTTTTGTTATTATCTTCATTAACAGAAAGGATGAAGAATAAGAGTACTTGCTGTGCAATACTATGAAATCTCTCCTTGGAGTCTGGCTGTTTTGGTTCCATCGTTAAATTTTAGACACAAAAGAGGATTCATCAGTTAACAGGGAGGCTGCTGCTGCTGCTAAGTTGCTTCAGTTGTGTCTGACTCTTAGTGACCCCATGGACTGCAGCCCTCCAGGCTCCTCCGTCCATGGGATTTTCCAGGCAAGAGTACTGGAGTGGGGTGCCATTGCCTTCTCCGTAACAGGAAGGCAGGAGATACCATTTACACCTCGAACCACCCAGCATTTGAAACTGTCTTTTCCCCGAAGTCAGCAAGTTAAATGAGAAGCAAATGAGTGACAACAGGTGTGCAAAGCATGAAGGATGCAAAGGATGCAGATTCATGGAGAAAGGCTGGAGTCTGGAGGAAGGGACTCAAGGACCACCAGGCGTGCTTGGAAATCCTCACCCGTGGAGATGTAAAGTCAAGTCTGGAAAGTCTCCTGTTCAAGGTCGGCTCAGTTGTGGCTCAGGACAGGGTGATGATTCACATGCTTCTCTTGGGAAAAACACAGTGTTAGAATCTGCTGGGCTGCCATAACAGAATACCAGAGACGGGGGGCTTAACCAACAGACATTTATATCTCACAATTCTGGAGGTGGGAAGTCCAAGATTAAGGTGCCAGCAGATTCGGTTCCTGGTGAAGACCCTCCTCCTGGCTCATGGATGGTGCCTCCTCTGTGCCCTCACTTGGTGGGAAGAAACGGTGCTCTCTCTCTCTTCTTTTCATATTAATTACCTTCTATAGACCCTGTCTAGTCAAGGCTATGGTTTTTCCTGTGGTCATGTATGGACATGAGACTTGGACTGTGAAGAAGGCTGAGAGCCAAAGAATTGATGCTTTTGAACTGTGGTGTTGGAGAAGACTCTTGAGAGTCCCTTGGACTGCAAGGAGATCCAACCAGTCCATTCTAAAGGAGATCAGCCCTGGGATTTCTTTGGAAGGACTGATGCTGAAGCTGAAACTCCAGTACTTTGGCCACCTCATGCGAAGAGTTGACTCATTGGAAAAGACCCTGATGCTGGGAGGGATTGGGGGCAGGAGGAGAAGGGGACGACAGAGGATGAGATGGCTGGATGGCAACACTAACTCAATGGACGTGAGTCTGAGTGAACTCTGGGAGTTGGTGATGGACAGGGAGGCCTGGCGTGCCACGATTCATGGGGTCACAAAGAGTCAGACATGACTGAACAACTGAACTGAACTGACTGCATACTTAATAGACTACAGTATAATATAAACCTGACTTTTATATGCACTGGAAAACCAAAAATTTATGTGACTTACTTTATGGTGATAGCCTCGTTTTGCAGTGGTCTAGAACCAAACTGGCAGTATCTCCAAGGTATGCCTGTGTGTGTTAGTCCCTGTGTGTGTTAGTCGCTCAGTCATGTCCAACTCTGCAAGCCCATGGACCGTAGCCCGCCAGGCTCCTCTGTTCATGGAATTCTCCAGGCAAGAATACTGGAGTGGGCAGCCACATTCCCTTCTCCAGGGGATCTTTTCAACCCAGGGACTGAACCTGTGTCTCCTGCATTGGAGGCAGATTCCTTGCCATCTGAGCCACCAGTAAGTCTATACACAGACAAAAAAATGATGCAGGTGATGATACTGCTTTGCAGAAAAACACACCAGGGGGAAGGGAAAGAGCAATGCAGCTGCTCTTTTAGGTAGAAAATATTCAGACAAAGGACCATTCATTCATCTGGCCTCCACTTCAGGAAGGGAAGCCAGCCACCTCCTTGGCTTCAGTATTTTCTCCAAAGGCTTCCTTAAAAGGGCAGGAGGCCAGAGCTAGGGAAGAGAAATAGAGGTAAAATGTCTAGCTTCCCTCCAAGAATCTGCTGCAGGCTGAAGCCAACCACAAAGAGGAAAGCCAGTCTCTGAGAGACTGACACGCAGAGAGCCACAGCTGAGGAATGGAGCTTCTTAAGCCACTTCTAAGAAAAGAAATTATTGATGCCACTTGTTAGGGACCACTGCTGTTACCGAGTCCAAGCTTGTACTGCTCGCCACACAACTGGCCCATAAATTGAGGTGAATTGTTGGGGCAAGAACAGCAACTTGATTCGAAAAGCTGGCAGACTGAGAAGATGGCAGACTTGTGTCCTGAATAACCACCTTGCCTTAGTTAGAATTGAGGCTTCTTTTATACTAAAAAGGGGAGGGTGTAAAATCAAACATTTCCTGGTTCTGGTCAGCCTCCTGAGCGTATGTGTTAATTTCTTGCAGTCATTCACACGTGGGTCTGGTAAAGATATTTCTAGTGAGCTAAACAAAGGTGCCTGTGTGCTTAGTCCTCAGTCATATCCAACTCTCTGTGACCCCATGGACTGTAGCCAACCAGGCTCCTCTGTCCATGGGATTTTTCGGGCAAGAATACTACAGTGGATTGCCATTTCCTCCTCCGGGGGAACCTTCTGGACCCAGGAATTGAACCAGCCTCTCTTGCATCTCCTGCATTGACATGGGGATTCTTTTACCACTGAGTTGCCTGGGAAGCCCTAAACAAAGCTATTTGAGCTTAATGCTCCTTACTTGGAAGGCAGCATTCCCAGAGATGGGTCATTATGGATAATTTAAGCTTATAGGCAACATCCCTAGATGCAGTCTAGCATCTCTAGACTGCAATAGACTACAAAGGTTCTTCCCTATTATGCTGCAATGGAGAGATCAAGTCCAACTCCTAATACAAGGAAAGGTGGGAACTTACAACCAAGGTGCAGCGCTGGGGACTGAGGTTGTGGGGGTGGGTGGTAGTGGATGGAAAATTAGTAAAAGGAAACGTAAGGGGTAAGAAGGGTTTCTTGCTGAAGGAAAGTCATGATGACGAGACATCACCTGGAGGATGCTGAAGGATAAGGAACCCAATTTATTTGGGGGAGGCGGGTGGTTCTGGCTAAAGTGGCCACAAGCAAACAATGAAGAAATAAACACAGAAGCCCAGAAATCAGGGCCTAGCTGAGAAGAGAGTTCAGAGGAGCCCAAGTAGAGTCTGGTCAAGAAGAGACCCTTTGCCAACTGGTCCAGGGTAACCCGCCTCCCTATCCCTGACAGAGAAGACTGCTTTGGAGAAAAAAGTAACCTTTGGAGCAAAGTGGCCTCTGGAGACTCTCTTTTCCAAAGGCCCAAGTTATTCAGGCTAAGCCTCTGAAAGAGATGTCAAGTGCTTTTGCCTACCCTCTGCCGGGGAGACAACAGCCTCCGGAGTCAAGACCCACCCTCCTCAAGACCCCAACAACTTCCAACCCCAATTCCTTGTCCTGCCTGCTTCTTCTCCCCGATACAAGAATAATAAAGGCCACCAATTTCTCAGCACGGGGCAATACCCATTTCCACTGTTTGTTCCTAAGTTACTAACGCCAAAGGTGCTGTATCTCTATTTTACATGTTAAAAATAATAATAATAACCCTGAAGCTCCACGAGTTTTAGGTATAGAGCCCACGGAGGATAATATGGTTGTGAAGTGATAGCAATGAGACTGGAACACAAATTTTTGATTCGAGAACTCCAGTTCATAAGTAAGTAAGTGAAGTCGCTCAGTCGTGTCCGACTCTTTGCGACCCCATGGACTGTAGCCTACCAGGCTCCTCTGCCCATGGGATTTTCCAGGCAGTAGTACTGGAGTGGATTGCCATTTCCTTCTCCAGGGGATCTCCAGACCCAGGGATCGAACCCGGGGCTCCCGCCTTGTAGACAGACGTTTTACAGTCTGAGCCACCAGGGAAGTCATAAGTCCCGGGCTAATCCACTGTAGCCCGAAATAACAACGCTGACAACCTGAAACCTGACTCAGTTTACCACCCTTGACTCTGACTGAACTCGCTCTGAGGCGCGGCCTGGACCTCACCGGCAAGAGAGGCCAGCAAGAGGAGGCACTCCAGGTTCGACTCCCGCCTCTGCCCTAACGGCTGCGACCGCACGGAACTCACCTCTGCCCTAACGGCTGCGCCCGGGAAGGAGCCGCAGCGCACAACTAAAGGAGACAGTACCTCGCTACACAGCGAAGGCCAGCGCGCCCGGTGCAGCAACTCAGACGCAAGGCTGGTGCCCGCGGGAAGCGGAAGTCGCGGACGCCGGAATCGGGGCGACAACTAGACTACATTTCCCAGAGTGCGCCGCGCGGCGCCGTTCAGGCAGATGCCGAGAGGGCTACCTGCGGCCAGGCGCGGGGTCGTGTTGCTCTAAGGGTCTTTCCTGGAGGTGACCCGGTGAGGGGCGGGCGAAAAGGGGAATCAGCCTCTGGGCGCCACATTGTCGTTGCCGGTCCCTTGCGTGCTCCTATTCTCCGTTTCCACATCCGTGAATGGGGGACATTAATTCGTTCAAAATCCTTTCATCCATTCATACATATATTTTTTAAAGCCGCCAGTTGAGCGATCCTATCCGCCAGCTCTGCTAGGCGCTGGGGTTTCGGCGATGATGCTCAAGTGTTTTCTTTCATAAAACTTACATTCTACCAAGAAAAAGGTATACACTGGACAAATAATTGCCCAAATAATTGTTTAGTCACCTCTTTGGTAAATGCTGCCAAAGCAGTAGAGGAGAGGGGACCTGACCTTCTTAGGGTGAATGTGTCAGAGGGAAGGAAACTTAGAGTTAGCCTGGGGATTTGTGGGGAAAGAGCCCACACAGAAGGAACCGCAAGTGTGAAGATCCTGAGGCCCGAGAGATCAGAGTGCATTTGCAGGACAGAAAGGAGACCAATGTGGTCCCGGTGCAGGGGGCCAACCTTGGGAGACAAGGCTGAAGAGGTGGAACCAATCAGGGGTCTCTGGAAGGCTCCCAGGAGGATTGAACGTTATATCCCAAGAGCCAGGAGAAAGGAGTAGTTTGGGCTTTTAAGCAGGATAGTGTCCTGATAGGAGAGGACGCTTGGTGGAATACAGATGTCAGGGAGTCCAGAGGGGAGCAGTGAGACCAGCTGGAAGCTCCTGAGTCTGAAAGTGAAAGTGTTAGTCACTCCGTTCTGTCCAGCTCTTTTGAACCCCCATGGACTGTAGCTGGCCAGGCTCCTCTGTCCATGGGATTCTCCAGGCAAGAATTTTGAGTGGGTAGCCATTCCCTTTTCCAGGGGATCTTCCCGATCCAGGGATTGAACCCAGGTCTCCAATAGATTCTTTACCATCTGAACTATGAGGGAAGCCCTGAGGTCTGAAATGAAGTAATACTAATACTGGTGATGGTGGTAGTCACTCAGGGAGGGATCTGATCCAGATTCCTGAAGCAGTCCCCAGGCCCCTGGGAGTGATTGGGTTGGGGTGAAGGAGGGAGAAGACAAGAATAACACATTAGTAAAATGAGAATAGTAACACCCGGGGTAGGTAACCTTGTGATTTAAATATGCAATAAAGTGCCTAATACATAATAAAGGCTTGTGCTAAATCACTTCAGTCGTGTCCGATTCTGTGCCACCCTGTGGACTGTAGCCCACCAGGCTCCTCTGTTCATGGGATTCTCCAGGCGTGAGTGCTGGAGTGGGTTGCCATGCCTTCCTCCAGGGGATCTTCCCAACCCAAGGATTGAAACCACATTTCTTATGTCTCCTGCACTGTAGGTGGAGCCTTTACAGCTGAACCACCGGTGAAGCCCAATAAAGGCTTAATATATAGCTTAATACATTCTAATTTTTAAAATAATAAAAACTGCTTCTGTGTTTAGAGCAATGTTTGTAATGATAAAAACCTGAAAACAATCTCAGTGTCGATCAACAGAATGATGGATGGATAAATCTCACAGAGATTATGTTGAGCTAAAAAGCAAGTGACAGAATGAAATCATTCCCATGAATTATAAGAACCCACAGAACGATGCTGTGTTTGATTTAGGAATATATACATGTGTGGTATCCCTAAATGTATATTGGCCATGACTTAGTGATTAAACAACAACATAGGTGGTAGAGGGTAAAGAAAGGTGGAATTTGGGTAAACACCTAATTCAAGATGATGTTTATCCCTGGTTATGGGGCAGGGTCTGGAGAGAGATGTGATAGGGGAAGAGTGCAGGTGGCATAAAATGCAAGTTTTTGTTTGCCTTTTTTTTTTTTTGGCTGTGCTGAGCAAGCAGCTTGTGGAATCTCAGTTCCCCGACCAGGGATTGAACCCGGGCCATGGCAGTGAAAGTGCTGAATCCTAACCACTAGGCCACCAGGGAAGCCCATATATGTGTACATATATCCTTCTTTTTTGGATTTCCTTCCCATTTAGGTCACCACAGAGCACTGAGTCGACTTCCCTGAGCCATTTAGTAGGTTCTCATTAGTTAGTATATTTTATACATAGTATCAATAGTGTATATATGTCAATCCCAATCTCCCAGTTCATCCCACCCACCCCACTTTCCCCCTTGGTAACCACCCACTCCAGTGTTCTTGCCTGGAGAATCCCAGGGATGGGGGAGCTTGATGGGCTGCCGTCTATGGGGTCGCACAGAGTCGGACACGACTGAAGCGACTTAGCAGCAGCAACCATACACTTGGTCTCTACCTCTTCGTCTCTTTCTGCTTTGCAACTAACTTCATCTGTGATTCCCTGTTTTTAAAAAGGCCCACTATTGTTAGTTATTGAGCTTCCCTGGTGGCTCAGTGGTTAAAAAAAAAAAAATGTGCCTGTCAGTGCAGGAGACCAGGGTTTGATCCCTGGGTTGGGAAGATCCCCTGGAGAAGGAAATGGCAACCAGCTCCAGTATTCTTGCCTGGGCAATCCCATGGATGAGGAGCCTGGTGGGCTACAGTCCGTGCTGTTGCAAAAGAGTCAGACGTGACTTAGGGGCTAAACAACAAAATTGTTAGTTGATACTATGACTTTATCATTATAACATGGACCTGATTAGCATGCAGCACAACGGAAACCCCCCATGCCTATAAAATGGAACAAAATATTCAGATAAATGGTGCCTTATGGGATCTAGGCATCTGTGAGCAGGCTTGTCTTCACACACCCTGGGAGAGTAGGTTGGGGGTAGTGTCCCTGTTTTCTGCAGGAGGAAGTGGAATCTAGGTTGTCAGGTGACTTGCTAAAGTCCCAAAGTCCTTCAGTTAAAAAGGAGCAGAGCTGGACGTGTCATCCACACTTGCTCGGCCTGGGGAATCCCGAGATGTGTCAGCTGAAGCCCCACTCCCACCCCACCCTCACCCAGCTGATACAGGTCAGGAAATGCAGAAGAAGTCTGTGTACAGTCATTACTGTTACTGGGCCCACAGTTGAGTCTATGCCAGGCATGCACTGCAGCATCTCTGTGGGCATGGCAAGAGCTTCCAGAACTGGAGGGAAAGTCGTCAGCAGAGAACAAGACCACTGTCCCTGTGAAACGGAGCTGGACCCTGTGGTCCTTACCCTCCATGTCCTCTGCCTGCCTCTGTCCATGGAAAACTTTAGTCAAAAAACAAGTTTAATCAGAGAAATGAGAAATGCAGAAACAAAGGAAAACGGTTAAAGGAGACCAAATAATAATGATGTAGTCATTAAGCATAGTCAAGGACCGTTCGTTCTTTCTCAAGAGCTATAGATAATATTCTGAGCCACATCCTGAGAGCTGTCTTGAAAAGTGAAGTCACCCAGTCAGGTCCGACTCTTTGCGACCCTGTGAGCTATAGCCTACCAGGCTCCTCCGTCCATGGGATTTTCCAGGCAAGAGTACTGGAGTGGGTTGCCAAGCTGTCTTATAGATACTGAATCACCAGGTGGAGAAGTTAACTACATGATGACCAGACTGCACCCACCACAGAAGCTGCCACAATTGTGAAAATTAGCCTCAAAGAAATGGGAACAAATGGACCCTGAAACTGAAGATTAACTGTACCTAAAACAACCAAGATGACACTGGTCAGACCACCAGTGACCAATCTGAAGATGACTGTCAGAGCTGACTGTTGTTTCTGCATGTAGCCCCCTCCATCTGTCGAGAAAAGCTCAGTCCCACTGGAGGCCAGTGGGTGGGGGTGGGGTGGGGAGAGTCAGCCTTTGGACAGACATCCGCCCTCCCCCAGCCCCAGTTACTGGCATCTGAAATACAGCACACTTTCCTTTCTATCCGCCTGGCTGGTATTGGCTTTTGAGTGGTGAGCAGCCGGACACACCTCTTCTTTCAGTAACACTTGGAATACTTACCCCCCACCCCAAGAAAAATTGCCCCGGTGATGAGGAGTGCTCAGACCAGCAGCTGGGACACCACTGATGCTCCCCAGGGTCACTTTCTGGTGCTCACCCCAGCCCGTGCCCTGGGGGAGCTCAGGTGTACCGTGAGGACTTCGGTGAAGTCCATTTCCTTTGCAGGGATCCCGAGAGCCCTGGCAAGTGCTCACACATCCTATGGGGCACAGCCTTTTCCCTGGACTGGTGGTATGTGCTATCCCGTCGCCTCTGAGAACTGTTTCTCCTAGGTGGCAACCACATTCCCTGAGTCACTTCATTTTATCTGCACAGCAGCACTGTAGTGTGGGGATAGTCTCATCCCCATTTTGTAGATGAGGAAACTGAGGCCCACCAGAGGAAGCAGCTTGCTCCAGGTCACATCTTTTGACGCCTCTGTGGGAGGGAGGCATTGTGACCGAGGGCAGTGCCTGATCTGGACCTTGACCCCGGTTCTGGGCAGAAGAGGGGGCGGGTTGTCCAAGATAAGCCCTCCCAGGTCTTCAAGACTCCCGAGGGCCTGGGGTCTCACACTGTTACTTTAGAAAGAACCATACTTTTATTGGAGGATAGCTCAAAGAAGTCATTTACAAAATGCCTCATGTTTTCAAAGCACAGCTTTTCATAAAAAGCAATGTCCACCTTTAATACATGCTCGAGTACACAGCTGCGTGTTGGGGGGCCACCCAGCACTCATTTAGAAATCCTCATCTGAGTTGTCCTCGGCCCACCGGCACATCTTCGCAGGCCCGGGACTGGCCCGGGTGCCCGTGGGGGCAGGGGATGGGGCAGGGGCCAGGTTCACCCAGCCGGGCCCTTGGGGCAGTGCGTGGCTTTCTTTCAGTCTGATGATGCGGTAGTTCTCATAGTGGACATTGTGGGTGATATCCTTCAGGTCTTGGAGGTGGGAGCTGGGAGATGGGCGGCAGATCAGTGGGGCGGGCTGTGGGCGTCCCCGGGGGCCCCCACAGCCTCCCGGGTTCCCCACTGGCTCACCGGATAAGCAGGTCTCTCAGGAGGGGGAACTCACAGTGGGCCATGTTCTCCACTGCAAGACACGGCACCAAACCCTGAGTGTGGGCTGTATGCTGCACCCCTCCACCCCCTGCCGCTGCTTGCCCCTCCCCACATTTCTCCCTGTGTTAACCCCCCTCCCATTCATTCATTCATTGCTGTGTCCCCAGCCCTTAGTACAGGTGGCTCCTATAAACGGCTGTTGAGTCACAGGACTTTCTCTGCTCCTTCAGGTGCCCCCCCGACCCCACACATTTCCTTCTCTGTGCATCCCCACCTGTCCTTGTCTGGCCACCTCTGTGGGCACAAGGACCTTGTTGGTCCCACTTTCACTGTATCCCTTCACGTACTGCACCCGGCACATAGTAGGCCCACAATAAATTCTGGTGAATGAATAGGGTGCCTCCTGGGTGCCAGGTTTCAATGCAAAGTGGTGGTTCTTCCCCCTCCACCCATCCTGTGAGGCTGAAGATTTCATGATACCCGTTTGATTGTGTGGAAACTGAGGGAGTTGGGTATCTTGCCCAGGGCCACCCAGAAGCACAAAGGAACTTGATCCCAGGTCTGCCTGTTTTCCGGCTCTGGGCTTAAACCCCAACCCGGCTCTCTGGTGGGTGTAAGGATGGCAAGGGCAAGAGGCTGAGCCTCACTTTTCAATCTGTTCTCCCTTGAGCCCTCCCTAGGGTCCCTGAACTGACCTTCAATGATGCCCCACTTCGTCTTCCGGCCCAGGACACACCTCCCGTTCACCATGTGCTCTCGGTCGGCCCCGACCACAGCGAAGGGGATCCGCTCCTGCAGGGAGGAGACAAGATGGGAGGGTTGGCCCCACTGGGGACGTGGAGAAAAAGGTATGAACCCTCAGGATGCTGCCCTTTGTGGGGACAGAAAGTGGCAGGAGGAGCACAGATGTCTGAAGTCGGAGGGCACAGACTCTGATCGGTGCTTTGGTTTCCTCATCTGTAAAATGGGAGACGCGATAGCACCGATGCAGGGCTCTGAATATTTGGGAAGGGCTTAGCATGATGAAAGGCTTAGCAGAACAAGTCTTGGAAAGCAAGTGTTACTCAGAGTACATTAGTGATGTCAATTCCGTTCACGTCCTATCTCTTACCTGTGAAACAGGAAAAGTGATCACCTTTAACCATTAGTATAAGGTTAAAAGAGACAATTTTGCACTATAATTTGAGGATGCATACACCCCTATGTTCATGGCACCACTGTTTACAATAGCCAAGACATGGAACCAGCCTAACACCCTTTGACAGATGAATGGATAAAGACGATGTGGGGTGTGTACACACACACACACACACACACACACTCACACATGCACAGTGGAATATCACTCAGGCATAAAAAGAATGAAGCAATGCCATATCATACTAAATGAAGTAAGTCGGAAAGAGAAAGACAAATACCATGTGAAATCACTTATATGTGGAATCCAAAATATGACACAAATGAACCTACGTAGGAAACAGACTCACAGACGTGGAGCACAGAGCTGTGGTTACCAAGGGGAAGGAGGGTGGGGGAGGGTGGGTTGGGAGTTTGGATTAGCAGATGCAAACTATTATATATAGAATGGATAAAAACAAGGTCCTACTGTATACCACAGGGAACTGTATTCAATATCCTGTAACCATAATGGAAAATTTTATATGTAACTGAATCATTTTACTGTAAGCCAGAAATTAACACAACACTGTAAATAAACAATACTTCAATAAAAGAAATTTGAAAGAGAGAGAGAACATTGTAAGCCAGGGGCTGGCAGCCTATGGCTTTTGGACCAAAGCAGTCAATTTCATGGGCATACAGCCCTGGCCATTCATTTACTCTTGTCTATTTTGCTTTCATACTACTTTGGAAGAGCTGAGTAATTGCAGCAAAGTCTAAAATACCATTGTCTGGCCCTTCACCAAAAAAAAAAAAAAGGTTTGCTAAGCCCTTTTGTAAATTCCAGTTTCTTACTTGTTCATGGCTAGAAAGTGAAAGTGAAAGTCGCTCAGTCATGTCCGACTCTTTGCAATCCCATGGACTATACAGTCCATGAAATTCTCCAGGCCAGAATACTGGAGTGGGTAGCCTTTCCCTTCTCCAGGGGATCTTCCCAACCCAGGGATCAAACTCAGGTCTCCCGCATTGTGGGCAGATTCTTAACCAGCTGAGCCACGAGGGAAGCCCAAGAATACTGGAGTGGGTAGCCTATCCCTTCTCCAGTGGATCTTTCCAACCCAGAAATCGAACCGGGGTCTCCTGCATTGCAGGTATATTCTTTACCAACTGAGCTACTGGGGAAGCCCATTCATGGCTGCAAGTGGAGATTAGGCTCTCAAGTGCAGAATGGGGGTTTGTTTTTATTTTTAAGAATTAGGCTGCGATGGGAATAAATTGATGCTAATAATAATAACTGCCGGGAGCCAGCACGGGAGTTCCCACCCATGACAAGGTCATGCGGGAGAGCCCTGACGGGCAAGGCGAGTCAGGGCTCGAGAGGCCCCCTGGACCTGCCCGAGCATCTACCCCAAAACCAGAATTTGTCTGTTTTACTATTTTATGACTTTTACCAATTCCTCTGACATTAACTGGGGGCTATCCCCGACCACCTTTCTCTGTAAGAAAATCAACTTAAAACTCTAGTTAATAAGTCTCCTGGGCTTAATAGGTGTTTCAATTCAAACCCCTCTGATGACTTTCTAGCTTGCCTGACAGGTTTGTTCGGACTCCTGCAGCTACGCATGTGATTGCTCACAGCCTCCCAACCACGAGAGGCACGGGAAGCTTAAGATATTCTAACAATGCAGAGCTTCTCAGAGAGTTAAAATTGCTAGAATAGAACTAGTAGAGGATTTCTTTGTTGAGCTAATGCTTGCTGCCAAGTTTCTATATCCCTTACCTACTGTGTCCCTGGGAGTGTATTGATTAATATAGTTGGTATATAGAATTGTAAGTAGTAGCTTTAATGTTTGTAACCTTGGACCCTTGAGTTAATTCTTTTCTTGTTATAGCCCACCACACTTTTGCCCTATAGGAATGCAGCTTTATCTAATGCTTTCAGAGGGTGGCGCCTGATTTTAGAATAATCATCTTTAGAGAAAAATAAGTTTTCTGAAGAAAGGGTCATAAAATGTTAACAGGCCTCCTGGCCAGAAGATGATGTAAATCACCTAAAGCTTTTGCATATGATAAGTTTGCAGAAAGAAAGCCTGGCTTCAATAAGGATCAAGGACTGCTGACCTTGCTTGACTCTACCCTCCCCCACCATTATCCTCTATGCACAAATTAAGGTATAAAAACTACTTTAGAAAATAAAGTGTGGGCCATGCTCATCAGGCTTGGTCTCCCCATGTCGTTCTTTCTCTTTCCTTTTCCTTTTCAGTCTAATTCCCTGGAGCTCAGGGGCCCCTCTGCGTTCACTTTCCTGCCTGGGCTTATAAGACCCACTCGAGAAGGTGCCTAAGGTGGGGCACCTTCAGCTATTCAAGAGGGCGCCTGAGGCCTACGTGAACAGAGCAAGTCCCGTGCTGTGCTGGGGCTTTATTGGCTTTCTGCGTAAACCAAGGAATATCAGCCTCTTTTCTCTCCTCTATCTTCTTAACTGCAAAATTCTTTCCTTATCTCTTTCTCTATTTCTCTCAGTCACCGACGCCGTCCTCCCAAGGGAATCCCTGGATCCAAACGGGCTGGACCCCGGCAAATAACTATGTGTTGGGCACTTCCCTGGTGGTCCAGGGGCTGAGATTCCAAGCTGTCAATGCAGGGGACCGGATTTGATGCCTGGCTTGGGAATTAGATCCCATATGCCCCAACTAGGAGTTTCTGTGAGGCATCTAAGACCCGGTATTATTAAACAAATATTAAAAAAATAGCTATCTGTTGCACACTTATTAGGCACCAGCCAGTATTCGACCCTCAACAGATGTTATATGTCTGGATGATTTATTGAGAGGTTAATTTGAAAAACTTTTTTTATTCCCCCAGCTCTAATCCAGTTGTGACCAGGCTGCTGTCTTTGCTGGCCTTGGGACAGAAAGCAGAAGGTCAAAGCTCTTTGAATCTTTCACAGGAAATATTGTTCATTGCTCCAGTGGGGAGCGGAAAGAGAGACTGTGTGGAGGAACTGGGGGCCAGACAGGAAGCAAGGCTTCCATGTACAGATGTGCATTTTGTGCACTGCACAAAGCCAACCCGCCACGAGGCTGTGTAGGGCTGAATCCCATGCACGTTCCTGTCTGTGGAGGCTGCTACTGCCTTTTTCTAATCCGAGCAAAAGTGCTGTGTAAGTTAGTGGGGTCCCTCAGGGAGGCAGTGGAGGCCAGGTGTCTATGGACAAACAATCCCAGGCCTCACCCAGGTGCTTTTTAGGAACAAGACAGACTTTGAATGTACCACAAGGACAGGGAGACTGGGGCTTGGACGTGGAATTCAGTTGCTTCAGGGAAAATGAAGATATGAGTTATTTCCTTCCTTCCTTCCATCCCTTTCTTTCTTTCTCTCTCCCTCTCTCTCTTTCTTTCTACAACTTTATTGAGATATAATTTACACACTATAACATTCTTCTCTTTAGCAATTCACTTCAGTATATTCACAAGATTGTGCAACCCACCACAATCTAACTCCAGGGCGCTTTCTTCACCCCAAATGAAAGCCTGAACCCTTTAGCAGTCACTCCCCATCTCGCCGTAAACCTCCCAGCCCCTGGAAACCACAAGTCTATTTTCTATCTCTGTAGATTTGCCCATCCTGGACATTTCATGTAACAGAATCACATAACACATGGCGTTTGTGTCTGACTTCTTTCATTTAACATCACGTTTTCAAGGTTTATCCACATGGTAGAATGAATCTATCAGAACTTTATTCCGTTTGATGGCTAAGGAATATTCCCTTGTATGGATAGACCACATTTGTCTGTCCATTCACAGGTTAATGGACATTTAGATTGTCTCCACTTTTTGTTACAGAGCATTCTAAATGTTCTGTTATGTGAACATTTGTGTATGAGTTTTTATACCAAAATAGGTTTTCATTTATTTATTTTTTTCTTTTTGGTCTTAAAATGCCATAAGGTTTCCATTTCTTTTGAGAGTGGAATTGTTGGGCCATATCGTAACAGTGTTTAACCTTTGAAGAACTGCCAGACCATTTTCCGAAGTGGCTGCACCGTTTGACATTCCCACAAGCAGTGTGTGAAAGTTCTGGTCTCTCCACACCCTCACTAACGCTTGTCATTGTCTTTTTCTTTTGCCATGCCTTGTGGGATCTTAGTTCCCTGACCAGGGGTTGAACCCACGTCCCCTGAATCAGAAACATGAGTCTTAACCAATGGATGGCGAGGGAAGTCTCTGTCCATTTTGACTTCTCTTGTGGCGCACAGGCTCTAGGGTCAGCAGGCTTCAGTAGTTGTGGAACTTGGGCTCTGTAGTTGCGGCTCCCGGGCTCTAAGTGCAGACTCGGTAGTTGTGGCACATGGGCTTGCTCCGTGGTATGTGGGATCTTCCTAGACCAGGGATTGAATCCGAGTCTCCTGCATTGGTAGGCAGCTTCTTTACCCCTGAGCCACCAGGGAAACTCCTTGTCCATTTTTAAATTGAGCTATTTGTCTTTTATTGTTGGCTTGTCAGAGTTCTTTTTTTTGGTGATTTATTTCTGCACTGGGTCTTTGTTGCTTTGCGCCAGCTTTCTCTAGTTGGGGCAAGCAGGGGCTGCTCTCTCGTTGTGGTGCACGGGCTTCTGATTGCTGTGGCTTCTCTTGCTGCAGAGCTCAGGCTCTGGGACATGCAGGCTTCAGTGGTTGTGGCTCATGGGCTCAAGGTCTGTGACTCGTGGGCCCAGTACTTGCGGTGCACGGGCTTAGTTGCCCCGGGGGTGGGGTGGGGCATGTGGAATCGTCCCAGACCAGGGATCGAACCCACGTCCCCTGCATTGCAAGGCAGATTCTCAACCACTGAACCACCAGGGAAGTCCCACCTGTCTTTTAGTGTTGATCTGTAACAGTTCTTTTTATATTCAAGATACACGTCCCTTATCAAATATATCATTTGAGCACATTTTCTTCCATTCTGGGTGTTGTTGATATGACCAATTTCTTGCTCACCTTGTTTGCGAGTGGAGATTTGTGTCTGCCAGAAATCTATGACCTTTCCCCAAGTTGCAGAGAGACAAATCTTCAGATGGAAAGAATGAATGGGGAGAGGGAGAGGGTGGGATGATTTGGGAGAATGGCATTGAAATACGTATACTATTATATAGGGAACGAGTCGCCAGTCCAGGTTCGATGCACGATACTGGATGCTTGGGGCTGGTGCACTGGGACGACCCAGACGGATGGTATGGGGAGGGAGGAGGGAGGAGGGTTCAGGATGGGGAACACATGTATACCTGTGGAGGATTCATTTCGATATTTGTCAAAACCAATACAATATTGTAAAGTATAAAAATAAAATAAAATAAAATAAAGAATGAATGGACAGTGCATCACCCAGACACAGTCCCACCAGCCTCCCCACCTCAGATGGCCTCCTACCCGGATCTTGCTGTTGAGGATCTTGTCATTGACATCCTCGTCAAAGGACTTCTGAGGGTACACCTCGATGCTGTGAGTCTTCAGGTCATCCTGGATCTGTGGACCACACACAGGTGACCTCAGCCCACTCTAAGGTGAACTCTGCCCCCTCCACACCCCCACCGACCCCAGACTCGTTCCCAGGCGCCCAGATCACCCTGTGCCTGAAGGCCTCTCGCTCCTCAATGGTCAGGCTGTCGGCCCGGGCTATCACGGGCACCACGTTCACAGCCCGGCAGAGCCGCTGCAGGAACTCAAGATCCAGGGGCCTCAGGCTGCTCAGGTGGGGCGGCAATGGTGGTGAGGGCACGATGAGCGGGTGCCAGCCCACAGCCCATGCCAGGGTCCCTTCCTCCTCCGCCCGCTGGCTCAGCCACCTCACCAGTGCCCGGTGGGCGGCACAAAGTATATGCAGCAGTGCACTCGCGTGTCGGGGATGTGTCGCTGGCGGGTGATGAGGATCTCCTCTTGCAGGTACCGCTCGTACTGCTCATTGATGTAGCCCAGGATGGGGTCCCAGCTGGGGCGGGAGATGGCCCAGCCTCCGAAACTTGCCGGGAGTCCCCACCAGCACCCCCCAGGTCCTCTGGGTGTTCTGCCCTTACAGGGCTTCCCTGTACAGATGTGCAGTTTGCGCACTGCATAAAGGCAACCCGCCATGAGGCTGTGTAGGGATGAATCCCATGCAGGCTCCTGTCTGTGAAGGATGCTACTGCCTTTTTCTAATTCAAGCAAAAGAGCTGTGTAGGTTAGCAGGGTCCCTTGGGGAAGGGGTGGAGGCCAGGTGTCTATGGATGAAGAATCCCAGGCCTCACCCAGGTGCTTCTGTGAGTGTGTTTCATCTCCTTGAGAGCCTAAAACAACTCTGGACAGGGGATGTCGTCACCCCCAAGTTACAAAAAAGGAAGCCGAGGCTCAGAGAGCATCTGCAGCCTGGCCCAGGCTGTACACCCGGCAAGTACTTTAACCCAGGGGTCCTGATTCTGGAGTGTGGGCTTCTATTGCCTTGCCATACTCATCAGCGATGCCTTCATCAGCAAGCTAAGAGCAAGCTAAGACCTTTACATACTTAAATCCCTATGATCCTGGGAGGACGGCTGTACACACCCATTGTACAGGTGAATAAACTGAGCCTCAAAGATGCCACATCCAGGTGGCTCCAGGCCTGATGTTTCCTGGAGACTGGAGGGGCAGGGGCCGGGGCAGCCAGGGCTTGGCCCTCCCTTCCTCCCCTGAGGACTTACCACTTGTCATTGTTGATTTGGTCCCCAAAGCCAGGTGTGTCGGTCACGGTCAGTTTAAGCTTCACGCCATTCTCCTCGATGACTGTGGGGAAGAGTGGAGAGGAAGAGTGGGCCTGGGTGGGTGGGGTGGGGGTGGGGTGACGGGGGCTCACTCACCGTGAGTCACAGAGTGCAGCTGCAGCGTCTGGGGCATGGGCACCCTCAGACCTGGCATCGTGGACTTCCATATCTTGGACTTGAAGAGCGTGTTCACCATGGTGGACTTGCCCAGCCCGCTCTGTCCTGCGAGTAACCACAGGGCAGCAACAATGGCAGAAGGGCTAGGCATGTTTCTGAAACTCTCAAATAAACTCAGAAAGTCAACCATTTTTTAAGTATAACATAAACACAGAAAAGCGTGTATTATCCTAAGTCTCCAGCTCAATGCCTTCCCCATTTTCCATTGAGGCAGAAATAAAATAAAACATTATTTTTAAATAAAATATAAAATATAAATAAATAAAAATTATTTTACACATATAATAAAAATTAACATTTAACCACTGAAAGTGTACAGTTCAGGGGCATTGAGTGCATTCACAGTGCTGTGCAAACACCATCTCTCTCTAGCACCAAAACATTTTCATCAACCCAACAAAAACTCTACATCCATTAGTCACACACTCCCCAGTCACTAATCTGCTTTCTATCCATGGATTTGCCTATTGTGTACATACTTCTTTTTTTCCCTTTTTCTTCTGGCCATGCTGTGCAGCTTGTGGAATCTTATTTCCCCAACTAGGACTCGAACCCATGCCCTCGTCACTGAAACCACTGAGTCCTAACCACAGGCCCTGCAGGGAATTCCCTGGATGTTTCATAGAAATGGGATCATGCAATACTTGTCCTTTTGTATCTGGTTGCTCCCACTCAGCATAATGCTTTCAGGCTCATCCACACTGTAGCATGCACCATAACCTCATACATTTTCATGGCTGAGTAATACTCCACCAGATGGGTAGACCACACTGTGTTTATCAATTCCTCTGCAGATGGGCAGGTCAGTGCCTTTTTACAGATGAAACAACTGATAGATGCAGCACCAGGTGAAGAGACAGAACACGTGGTTCTACCCAAGACCACTCCAGTCACATCTCTGTTAACAGCCACTCTCCTGACTTGCACCATCAAGGAGCAGCTCTGCCCACCCACCCTCTACTTGGGAATCACACAGCATGTGCTCTTTCGTCTCTGGCTTCTCTTGGTGAGATTCCCTCATGCTGAATATTCCCTGACTATTCATTGGAAGGACTGATGTTGAAGCTCCAATACTTTGGCCACCTGATGCAAAGAGCCAGCTTGTTGGAAAAGACCCTGATGCTGGGAAAGATTGAGGGCAAGAGGAGAAGGGAGTGACAGAGGATGACATGGTTGGATGGCATCACCGACTCAATGGACACGAGTGTGAGCAAACTCCGGGAGGTAGTGAAGGACAGGGAAGCCAGGCGTCCTGCAGTCCATGGGGTTGCAAAGAGTCAAACATGACTGAGTGACTGAAAAACGACAATCTCCATGCTGTCTGTACTTGTAGATGGTCCCTTCTCCCTGCTGTGCTGGCTTCTCAAGTCCACGGACCTTGTCTCGCAGTAGGAAACATCCTACATCACAGGGCAGGATGCACGTTTGTATCTGTAGCTGAAATTGCCCTTTGGGCTTCGATATTCAGAGTGGGAGCCACCCTTGGCTATTGTTATCGCAATACGGTCACGCGCCAATCTGCACCAAGATGCACTGCCGGTGTAAAGGAATAAACCGTATTTTGCAAACTTGATATGATAACAAGAATGCAAACAATCTCGTGGATAATGTTTTCTATGTATTATATGTCAAGATGATAGTATTTTTGGAACGTATTGGGTTAAGTAAAAGAGATGATTAAAATCAATCTCTCCCGTTTCTCTTTTTTTAAAGGAAGCTACTAGGAAATTTAAAATTATGGATGTGACTCTCATAACATTTCTATTGGGTGCCCCCTCCTTAGAATAATACGCCTGGTTGGTACTATACATCTGACATTTCATGTTCCATTGCGTCCAGTTTATTTTGTGAGAAGTGTAGTTTTCTTTTTTAACTGATGTCTTTTTTTTTTAAAATATTGATTTACTTTTTTGGCTGCGCTGTGTGGCAACTGGGATCTTAGTTCCCCAACCAGGAATGGAACGTGGGCCCCTTGCATTGGGAGCTTGGAGTCTTAACCACTGGGCCACCAGGGAAGTCAGAGAAGTGTAGCTTTTGACCTACCAAATTTTGCAGGTATAAAAATGCAATTCCAGGTCAGCTGACCCATGGGGAGCCTCCTAGATGGCAGGCACTATGCTAAACCCCATGAGGAAACTGAGGCAGCGAGGAGTCAGGGGCCCAGGTCACACACTGGTAGGCATTAAATCCTGGGACCAGCATCTAAGTCTGGGTGTCCCCACTTCCTGCCACACAAGCCTCCCCTTTTCATGTTCTGGTTGGGTTTAGTCAGGGGCTTCCTTGGGTGATTTGTCTTTTGGGGCTTTTTGTCTTTTCATGAGTCAGCATTTCCCACTTCTCCACCTACCACACCCCTTTGAGGTACAACTGTCAGGACCACTTTACAGATGGGGAGACTGAGGCTCCGAGAGGTGACACGTCCAGGCCCACAGGGTGGTGTCTGTGGCTCAGTCCTCCTGTGAGCCCCGAACCCTCACTCACCCACCACCATGATGTTGAACTCAAACCCCATCTTCATGGCCTTGATCTTGAGTTGGTCCAGCACAGCCTCGATGCCCACATAACCAAGCCTCTCACAGGAGAGGGTCCTTGGGCTGGAGGCCCGTGATGAACTGGGTGAGGGAGACTGCCTCAAGGGATCCATGGGGCCAAGGAACAACGATGCCTGTCATCTGGGTCAGGGTGGGAAGAAGGGGGTCGCTGGGGCTCCAGAGGGGGACCATCTGAATTCTCATCTCTGAACCCTGACTCCTGAGACCTGCTCCCAGACATTCCCACGCTTCACATCCCCTGACCTATGTACCTCGCTAAGTCCCCATGGCCCATGGAGCTTGGCAAGGGGTGCCTGGGGGCGTTGCCTCTCAAGGGAGACTGAACCCCTTTTCTGAGATGCACCAGCCCCAGGAATCTGTCCCTCCCCCACCCTTGGCCCTGGCAGGCTCCCACAGCTGTGTGGCCCGTCTGGCAAAAGCCAGGGGCTGGACCCACGGGGGGGACACAGATGGAGAGAGGCAGCCTTGTGTGGCACCTGGTGGCCTTGGGTCCCTGTGGGAGCCTTGGGGGGCTGCCTGTCCTGGCAGACCCTGGTGTGTTTGGTGAGGGGGAGGGGACAGGTGACAGTTAACTGAACAATCTGAGCTCCACCTGCTTCCCCTGAACCCCGCCCCCCCCCCCCCCCCCCGCTGCAGCAGGGGGCTGGGGACAGGGACAGGTAAGCCACGCCTCCGGGCCCTTTCGGGCCAGTACCCTGCTGTAACCCTCACAATGACACCAGCCTGGTTCTATAGATAGGAAGCCAGGGCCCCGGGGCAACTCCCTTGCTTAAGGTCACTGGTAAGAGGCACAGCGGGACTGCCCCGGGTTCCTCTGGCTTCCATGCCCTTAAACCACTCTGTCAGGGAAGGAAATCTGTGACCAGAAAAGACAGCGGAAAGCACACCTGTGTGTGTGTTTTCTTTGGTTCGTCCATTGCTGGTGTCATTCTGTCAACACGCTCTGTGTTGTGTCTGTGTTAACAACTGTTCTAGGAGCCTTAGGATGTTAACCTGTCAATGGTCTTCATGGGAGTAAGTGGTGTTACTAGACCTGAGTGTGTTGTCGCTTCAGTTGTGTCTGACTTGGCGACCCTAAGGACTGTAGCCCATCGCTCCTCTGTCCGTGGGATTCTCCGGGCAAGAACACTGGAGTGGGTTGCCCTGTCCTCCTCCAGGGGGTCTTGCCGAACCAGGGACTGAACGTGCTCATCTCTTATGTCTCCTGCATTGGCAGGCAGGCAGGTTCTTTACCAGTAGTGCCACCTGGGAAGCCCCAGCTTACATAAGGGTCCAGAGAGTGGTTCAAGGTCACACAGTGAGGAAGTGGCAGAACTGGGAGCTGTGTCCACATGCTCACCTCTACAGTCTCTTTTCTTGTTCACATCAATGTCTAGATTTCTGGTATATCTCACCGACCGACAGACCGACACATCACCAACTCAATGGACATGAGTTTGAGCAAGCTCCGGGGGATGAAGGACAGGGAAGCCTGGTGTGCTGCAGTCCATGGGGTCACAAAGATTTGGATACGACTTAGCGACTGAACAGCAAAGAGATTTATAATCCCTGGCAACTCTGGGTCCAGCCTACAGCTGACTCAAGCTGCCCTCTTTATTATTTTATTTATTTATTTATTTTTTGGCCATGCTGCATGGCTTGCAGGATCTTAGTTCCATGACCGGGGATTGAATCCAGGTCCTGGCAATGAAAGTGCTGAGTCCTAACCACTGGACCTCCAGGGAAGTCCCTCGCCGCCCTCTTTAGATGGGCTACATGCTCTCCACTTTGCCACAGTCCTCACCTCTCCCTAATGCCTCCTCAATAAGATCCTTCTCATAATAAGTCTGCCTCACTAAGTTCTTTCTTGCCTGTTTCCTGGCACCTGAGTCTCTAAGCCACAAGCAATCTTCTGTCTCAGATGTATGCAAATGTTTTCTGTAAAAAGCCAGAGAGTATAGATTTTAAGTTCTGCCCATCATAAGATCTCTGTTGCAACTGCTCTTCGACTCCACTGTCGCGGTGCAACAGCGGCCACAGCAGAGGGTCAGGCGTGGATGCGTGCCAGTCAGAGCATTTCCAGGAGCAGGTGGTGGCTTGTCGTGCCCATTCTTCTCACTGAGACTCAGCCCCTCTGCCCGACCCACTGGCCTCCACTGTCCTGAGCCTCAGCAACCTCTGTCCCTGCCTGCCTGCCTTGTCTTCTGCTCCCCTACCATCCACACATCTAAAGACAGAGGCTTAAATGTCACCTTCAGGGCCTGGAGGACAGGAGTGGGGCTTGTTGGAGCCTGGGGCAGAGCCTGCCCAGAACACGACGCTGCTCCTGCTGGAGAACTCCCTCAAGCTACGACGGACGCCACAGCTAGAGGGACTCGGCGAGCCTGGCCTCCTCCTCCATGCAGAGGAGGATGATCTGTGCGGATGACCCAACAGCGCCGCTGACATGGGGATCCACCTGGCACGGGAGAAGGATCTGCCTCTGGGAATAAGGAAATCAGCGCCTCTGCCCAGAAAACACTTTCTGTGGCAGTGTCACATGTGAGTGATGTGGGATTCTGGTGGGAAGACGCCCACAGGGACCATTCAAGGCACTGGGCCTTGTCGACTGGGGAAAAAATGTTAGTCGTTCAGTCGTGTCTGTCTCCCTGCGACCCTGTGGACTGCAGCCCGCCAGGTGCCTCTGTCCATGGAATTCTCCAGGTAAGAATACTGGAATGGGTAGACATTCCCTCCTCCAGGGGGTCTTTCCCACTCGGGGATCGAACATCGCATTGCAGGCAGATTCTTTACCATCTGGGCCACCAGGGAAGCCCCAGAGGGACTGGGGAAAGCTGAGGGCAAAGTGATCAGAGCAGACGGCAGAGGGCAGGTGAGCCCAGAGTATCCAAAGAACCAAGACTGGAGGGGATCGCACGCACAGGTGGGGTGAGTGACACATGGCCATTTAGTGTGCGTTTTCTACTGCGGTCATTGTGCCAAGGGAACATCTGTATTGATTACTGCATTCAACCCTCACAGAGGCCTGAGGGGGGAGATCTCCACACACACATTTAAGATGAGGAAACTGAGGCAGAGAGGGGTTGGGGCTGGGTCTCCGGTCACACACGGGTGGGTGTTAGGGCTGGGAACAGGACCCCAGTCCGGGGTCTGACCGGTTAGAAATGTGTCCTGCTGTGGCCTGTCCCCCATCATCGCTCTGCTTGGATCTTGGTGGGGGGTGGGGGTTGTACCGGTAATTTTTCATCTTTTGATGACTCAAGAGTACCTTGGATTTTCTTTAATGAAAATAAACAAATTAAGCACCTGGAGGTCTAGACAGGAAGACCGAGGGTCAGCGGGGAGAGAAGAAGACAGTAGCCCCTGCCTAACTGGCCAGGCCGAGGGGTGGGCAGGGACCACAGTTGTTAACCTCCCCTCCTTGCTTTTTCTTTTCAATTGAGGTAAAATCCACAGAACATAAAGTTAATCGCTAGCCATTTTAACACGCACGGATCTGTGGTATTTGCCGCATTCACAATGCTGCAGAGCTACCACCCCTATCCAACTCCATGACATGCTCACCACCCCAAAAGGGAATTCCATCACCACTAAGCAACCCCTTCCCAACCCCTGCCCTAGACCTTGGCAAACAGTACTTTCTGTCTCTATGGATTCCCTTCCTCTGGACATTTCCTATAAACGTAATCATGGCCTTTTCTGTCTGGCTTCTTTCACCCGTCTTTCCAATGTTCCTCCACTTTGTAGTGTGTGTTGGTTGATGCCTCATTCCTTTGCAGGGCCGAATAATATTAAATTACACGGAGAGACCCTGGCTGCATGTTCAGTCGCTTCAGTCGTGTCCGACTCTTTGCGACCCTATGGACTGCAGCCCGTCAGGCTCCTCTGTCCATGGGATTCTCCGGGTAATTATACTGGAGTGAGTTGCAATGCCCTCCTCCAGGGGATTTTCCTGACCCAGGGATCAAACTCGAGTCTGCCTGTATTTCCTGCATTGCAGGCAGATTCTTTACCCAATGAGCCACCTTCCCACTCCATGTGAAGCCCATGGAGTGACCACGTTGTGTTTATTCATTCATCAGTTAACAGATATTTTGGGGGTGTTTCCACTTTTGGGCTACTGTGAAAAATGATGCTGTGAACATTTGCACACAAGTTCCTGTGTGGACGTGGAGTGGAGTGGAACTGTCAGGTCCTGACAACTCCATGCGTAACTTTTCAAGGAACCGCCAGAAACTGGTTTCTACAGTGGCTGCATCCCTTCCGTTTTGCACTGGAACAGTCATTTCAAAGCTACCGCTCCTGGGCAACACCAATCTGAGATCTCAGAATGGGATGGGCGGGGGTGGGGGTGGGGGATGGAGGGTTTAAGACAAGGATCCCAGCACAGGAGACTCTGTTACGGTGGTCAAGGGCTCCGGGGTTTGAATGCCTGGGTTTGGGTTCTGAGTTCCCTGCTCGCTGGGTGTGATCAGAAGAATCATGGTGCCCAAAGACATTCTCATCTGAACTCCTAAATATGTTACCTTACATGGCAAAAGGGACTTTGCAGATGTGACTAAGGATTTTGATGGGGAGATGATCCTATGAACCAATCACAGGGATGCTTATGAGAGGGAGGCAGGAAGGGCAGAGCCAGAGGTGTGAGGATGGGGATGGGGTACAAACCAAGTAACAGGGGTGCGAGGCCTCTAGAAGCGGGAAAAGCCAAGGAATGGACTCTCCCCTGGGGGTCTACAGGAGGAAAGCTGTCCTACTCAGTCATTTTAGACCTTCACCTCCAGAACTGTAAGATGATACACTTGCATTATGTCACTAAGTTGTGTACAGTAGTATGTCACAGCAACAACAGGAAATGAACACATTACATGTATGACCTGAACTAGCTGGTGAACTTCTCAAGACCTCAGTGTACACATCTGTAAAATGGGACTAGCAAATATACCTGCTTGAGGACTGCCGTGAGGAATAAACTGGGTAATGTACGTACAGCCATTCTTCTCAGTTCAAGACCACTACGATAAAGCAAGTGTTAGTCTCTCAGTCATGTCCGACTTTTTGCAGCCCCATGGATTGTAGCCCGCCAGACTCCTCTGTCCATGGGATTCTCCAGGCAAGAATTCTGGAGTGGGAATCTCGCGATAAAGCAAATATTACGATAAAATGATTCTCATGGATTTTTTGGTTTCCCAGGGCACATAAAACTGCACCACACTGTAGTCTATTAAGTGTGCAACAGCATTGTGTCTAAATGTACAAATTTTAACTAAAAAATACTTTGCTGAAAAATGCCAAAACAACATCGAAGACCACTAATCACAGATTGCCCTAACAAATATAGTAGTGATAAAAATGTTTCCAAATGCTGCTGGAAAAATGCTACCAATAAGACTCACTCAACTCAAGCCGGCACAAACCTTCAATCTGTCAAAAAAACACACCATCTGTGAAAGTGCAGTAAACAAAGGTGAACCCATGTAGGGTCAGGCAGAGCCTAATGCTAGCCAACATGTTTTCCCAGCAAGACTGTAAACCCAAGGGACACGCAGGTGTGTCCACCTGGTTTACAGCCAGTCCCAAGTGCTGACATGGCCTGGCCCCTGCTATGGGGGCAGGGGGGCGGTGAGAGCTGCCTCCAGCTGCTGTGTCAGGGGCCCCCAGGCCCCAGTTTCTGGGGAGAGAGCTCATGCAAGCGACCTTAACTATCATCTTGCGGGGTCATCATGAGGGTCAGAACGGCGAGACCCTGGAGGCTACAGCTGTGCCACCAGGCACAAGACGGCTGCCCAGGCATGGGTGGTGGACAGGTAACTGCTTCTCTCTCCCCTCACCTCCTTGTCTCCATTTTTACCTCCCTCTATCCCTCTAACCGGAGAAGGCAATGGCACCCCATTCCAGTACTCTTGCCTGGAAAATCCCACGGATGGAGGAGCCTGGTAGGCTGCAGTCCATGGGTTCACTAAGAGTCAGACGCAACTGAGCGACTTCACTTTCACTTTTCACTTTCATGCATTGGAGCAGGAAATGGCAACCCACTCCAGTGTTCTTGCCTAGAGAATCCCGGGGACGGGGGAGCCTGGTGGGCTGTCATCTGTGGGATCACACAGAGTCGGACACGACTGAAGTGACTTAGCAGCAGCAGCATCCCTCTAACCCATGAAATTAAAAGACGCTTACTCCTTAGAAGGAAAGTTATGACCAACCTAGACAGCATGTTAAAAAGTAGAGACATTACTTTGCCAACAAAGGTCCATCTAGTCAAGGCTATGGTTTGTCCAGTGGTCATGTATAGATGTGAGTTGGACTGTAAAGAAAGCTGAGCGCTGAAGAATTGATGCTTTTGAACTGTGGTGTTGGAGAAGACTCTTGAGAGTCCCTAGGACTGCAAGGAGATCCAAAGAGTTCATCCTAAAGGAGATCAATCCTGGGTGTTCACTGGAAGGACTGATGTTGAAGGTGAAACTCCAATAATTTGACCACCTGATGCAAAGAAGTGACTCATTGGAAAAGACGCTGGGAAAGATTGAGGACAGGAGGAGAAGGGGATGACAGAGGATGAGATGGTTGGATGGTATCACCGACGCAATGGACATGAGTTTGGGTAAACTCCGGGAGTTGGTGATGGACAGGGAGGCCTGACGTGCTGCAGTCCATGGGCTCGCAGAGTTGGACACAACTGAGCTACTGAACTGAACTGATCCCTCCAACCCACCACTGTCTTTTTGTGTCTTTTTTTCACCTGTGAAGCCAAGAGGCTGAAGGCCTGGCTGTCCCAGGTTGCTACTCTGGTCTTTTGCGAAAAAGTGACCCAGAGTAAAGAGGCCGCCAGGCCTGTGGCCTCTTGCCTGCTCCCGCAGCACTCGCGCGGAGGTTCAGAGGCACAAAGCACAGCTGTGGGGCACAGGGCCCGCCGCCTCTTGAGCTCCTGGCGGGTGGGGTTGTGCTGGGGGAGTGGTGGGAGGCGGGGCAGGTTGCTAAGGCCTCAGGTCCTGCGGACCTGGAAGCTGGAGGCAATCCGTGCTCCCTGGACCTAGGAGCCAGGTTGGGTAGGTGGTGGGGGTCCGGGGATGGGGTTGCTTTGGGGGGCAGGTGGGAAGGGGGTTGCCTAGGCCAGGGTCAGGGGAGGTGCAGGAGAGAGGCAGGGTAGGGGTGAGGCTCCAGGGGACGGTGTGGGAGGACAGTGCAAGGGCTGGCCTGCAGCAGCCCCAGTGAAGCCAAGATTCTGAGGGGCCCTCTGTTGGGGGGGTCTGGAGCAGGTGGCAGCCAGGACCTCCCAGCTGAGATGGAGTGGACGATCCTGCTCTTCCACTCCAAGTGGACCATCGCCTTTGTCTTTGGCCTCGGTGAGTGCGGCTCAGCTCCGGCCCCTATCAGCCTCCCAGGCCCAGGGCCTTATCTGGACCCCCGTCCTGCCCACAGTGGTCGTGTTGCTCCTGCTGCTATTTGTCATCAACTCCAGCTGTGGCGGCTGTATTCCCGGCTGTGGCGGCTGTATTCCCGGCTGTGGCGGCTGTATTCCCGGCTGTGGCAGCTGTATTCCCTGTGGCAGCTGTATTCCCTGCTGTGGCAGCTGTATTCCCTGCTGTGGCAGCTGTATTCCCGGCTGTGGCAGCTGTATTCCCTGCACGCCCTGCTGACAAAGCTGCTCCTCTAGGTCCCAGAAGGTGAGTTCCAAGCACCAGGGCCGGGCGGGCACTGGGGCAGCGAGGAGCTGCAGTAGGTTGGGCAGGGGGCCAAGGAGTGAAGTCACTGGCCCCCCTGTGCCTCTCTTGCAGGAATCCACCCCTACCCCAGGGATTTGATAACTTCGCCTGGACCCTTAATGCGGACAGTCCCTGCCTCCCTGTCTTTGCCCTGCTGGAGAGTAATAACAAAACCTCGTTCAGCCAAAGCCTGAGTCTAGAGCTCGTCCCGTCAGGGTGAGCAGTGCAGGTCCTTACGGCTTCACTGAGATGCCTACTGGGTTCTCCAGCCTTCAGCTGGCATGGCTGTTACCAGGAGACCTTAGGTGACATGCTGTAGCCACCCAGCCACTGTCTGTTCACCAGCCCACTCAGCCCCTCAGTACCTGGGAGGCCAAATCTCTGGGTACTCGGCCTGGCTAACTATCAGGGGCCCTTGGCCAGGTCCCCACCCAGACAGACAGAAGGGCTCCAGGCAAAGTCGGACAATCTTTATTTCTTGGACACCCCACCAGGGCTGCTAAGTGAATGCAGTCAAGGACACTATAGCTTGTGGTGGGGGGCTTCTGTCCTTATTCTCTCCCAGCCCACCCCTCAGGCTCAAGCGGGAGGGGGTGTGTGGCTGCCCCTCGCCCTCCTAGGGGTGGGGCCAGGCAGGAGGTGAAGGGGGAAGGAAGGAGAGCCTGGCTCCAGCCCAAGTCCAAAGGCTTTTGCCCTGTCGGGAGGCCAGGGTGTGGACTGGAGGCCACTTTGTGCCTCCTCACCTCCCCCATCCAAAACAAAAAGCCCATCGGCGTCCCTTCCTCCCAGCAGATCGTGTTCCATCCTGTCTGTGCAGGGGTGACAGGCAAGGTCATGTGAAGGAGGAAATAAATAGCCTGCAGAGCCCGGCCCTGGCCGGCACTCTGGGGTGGGAGTGTGTGTAGGGAGGATGGACGTCCTGGGCTCCACTCCCAGGGGACAGGCTCTTGGGCGCTCTGTTCAGAAAGGCCTGCAGCTCCAGTAGCTGGAGAACACAGAGATCTGGGGAGGAGGGAGACGGAGGACGTGATGAGGGGTCGGCCCGGGGATCTGCCCTGCTGCAGCCTGTCACCCAAGGGCCAAGCGGCCGGAAGAAGACAGTGTTGCTGAGTGACATCATGGCCCACCCCCGACTGGTGTGCGCAGAGAGTGTAACAGATCTTAAGATCAGGGGTTGCTTTGGAGACACACAAGGAGCCCTTGGCATCCCCGCCCCCACCCCAAAAGAAGGGGCTGAATGGCCCGTGGACTGGCTGGCCTCCTCGGGGTGAGGTCCAGCCCGGCCCTGACCCTGTGTTCCCACCTTATCCTTGAGCTGCTGGCAGAGCTGCAGGGAGACAGTGAAGAAGACCAGGGCGTCGTTGAGCCAGGGGATCACTGACTCCACCTTGTGCACGTGGCTCACCTCCAGGCGCTGCGTGCCCCACTCGCTGAGGGGAGACGAGAGGGGCCCTGAGGGCGGCCCAGAGGGCCAGGGCCCCACCCTAGGAGGGGCGGGGGTGCTCCTGAGACCCCTCTCAGGTAGCATACTTACAACATGGCCCCGGGGCTGTGCAGTACGGCGCCTCCGGCTGGCCGGAAGTTCTAAACAAGAAAGCATCAGGTGGGGTCAGGCCTGGGACCACGGGGTGGGCGAGGGCAGGCTGGGTGGGGGCTCACCTTGGTGGAATTGGGCTGCAGGGCGTGCAGCTGGTACACGGTGAGGCAGAGCTTGTTGAGGTTGATGTAGACATTGACCAGGAGGTCAGAAGGCAGGGTGGGGGCGAACATCCGCTGTTGGGGGAGGGCCGGGCATCCAGGGGGGATGAGGGCCAGCAGGCACGTCCCACCCCCGCCCCTCCAACCACTATGGGGGGAATTCCAGTCCCCAGCCCGTGGACTGGGGCCTTCTGATTCTTGCCAGGTGCTCCGGGTAACTTACTGCACCACTGGGCTTGGACACCAGTGACCCGGTCCGAGGGGTGGGGGGAGATATATTTTGGGGATTCAGAATGGAAGCCAAAGACCCAATCCAAGAAAACCGCACAGAGAACTCTGTCAACAATCTGGGGCCTGCAGGATGCCCTGGCACCCCTGTGTCCCTCCCGCCTCTCCTGGAGCTGGGGTGGGCCTGAGGCACTGACCGTGAGGCCGCTGGCAGCAATCTCCGGCAGAGTGAGGGTGGCCGGAGTGGTGAGCCGGTTGCGGGCTCTGGTCAGCTGCAACATCACGGCGTCCATCAGCTGGGGGAGGAGAGCTGGTCACAGAGGCTGCCAGGGCAGCCCCATCAGGAGAAACCAAGTTAGGGGAGCTCCCAATTCCTTCCCTAGGGCTCACAGACTCAGGCCCTGAACCCCTGCAGCAGGGGGCTTGTTAAGATGTGGGTGATTGGGCTCCAGCTGGGGGCGGGGGCAGGACATCTGTGCTGCTGACCACCCATCCGGAAGGTTCTATTGTCTGGGACCCGGGGTCCTGGTCCAATTGGGGTGGAGGAGCCCTGAAGTCAGTCCCAGAGGGCCAAGGGCTTTGAGGATGAGGGTTCAGGCAGTGAAGGAGCTTACAAGGAGGGACCCTAACTCAGCTTGGGTGTAAGGAGTCAGGGAGGGCTTCCTTGAGGAGTCACTGGGATGGGTGAGTTGAGGCCTTAAGGTGGACAGGAGCCCTGTTTTCACAGGTGAAGGAAACTGAAGTTCCATAGGTCCAAGGCCGCACGGCTGGGGAATGGTGGAACCTTTGGAGACTCATCCCCTCCCTCTGTGTGGGAGCAAAGCTCGCAGAGCCCCAGCGCCCACTGCTTCCAGCTCTTCACCCAGCTGCTGCTGTGGGCGCTGGGGTCACCTGGCTCCTGGGAAAGGCAGAATTACTGGGCTGCACATTACACCCCAAAGGACACTCACAGTTCTGAAAGGGACTTTGGTCCATCTGGTTTCGAGTTTTCATATCAGGCCCAGAGATGGCATGCAAACCACCCGAGGACACACAGCAAGCTGGAGGCAGGGCTAAAGTGTGAACTCAGGGAACCTGAGCTCATCTTGTCCCTTCACACCACGTGGACTCACTTTGTTAATTACAGAAGCTTTTCTGTTGCTGACAGTAATACCTGCAGCTCCCATCTACTGGGTGCTTACTAGAGGCAACGTCACCCGCGTTGTCATGATGGCAGGCACGACAGCTTGTCCCCCCCTTTTATCAGGTGAGGGTACTGAGGCACAGAATGGCTAAGTAAGGGATCTGAGGTGGCCTGGCTCATAGTGCAGGCCCTGGGATCAGAACCCACATCTGTTTCTGGGGCCTGGGCCGTGAGCCATTCAACTGGCTGGAAGGACATGGTGTACACCGAGAGGTGAAGGGTCGACGCTCAGCTTCACCTGAGGGTGGGGGCAGAGCTTCCCAGGGGATCGATCGGTGGTCAGGGAACCGGGCTCTCCCACTCCTGAGGTGGCTCACCTTGAGGACCTCTGCTCCTGTCCTGAACTGGTAGCTCTCATCTCGGTTGGCGAGGAGGTAAATGGCTTGGCTCACGTGGTTCCTGGCATCTTGGATCTAAAAGCAGGGCCCACTGGGCGGTCAGTGGGCTGGGCCTCGGCAGGGAAAGGTGCCAGCCTCAGAACACCCATGGTTTCTGGGGGCCCAACCTATGGATCCCCACCCTGAGGGGGCCTATCTTCCTAGTAGGGCTGGGGTGGGTGCTGCCTGCCGGGCCTGGCGGGTGCAGTGAGGCGGCCTCAGTCCCCAGTTCCTTGCAGCTCACTTTCCAAAGGAGGACAGAGGGTAACAGAGGAAAGGCACAAGATAATAGATTGTTCAGCTTTCACAAGGAAACAAGGTGATTGGGGGGTGGGCGGCGGCGAGGGAAGGCAACTCTTAAGCTGAAGCTTGTGCAGTGGCAAAAGTTGGGGAAGTGGACTCCAGGCAGAGGGACAAGCCCAAGCAAAGGCCGTGAAGTGGAAACAGCTGGTGGCCAGTGAGAGGGGAGAGGGAGGTGGCAGAAGCCAGACCCAATTACAGGACAGACTAGGAGACCAGGCACTGCCCACCCCAGCTGCACTGCTAGGAAACATCTTTGTAAGCCTGCTGCAGCCACAAGGCCCCGCAGCGGCCAGCCCTGGAGGCCTCAGCGCTGCAAGGGCCTGTTCCTGCCTGCCCTTGTGCCCTGGGCCCCGGCCAGGGAAGGGCCCAGTTACCTGCTGCAGTTTCCACTGCTTGTCCTCCCGGAAGGCAAAGTGCAGCAGCTGGTTGTTCCTGGGCATCTTCAGGTTCACGTCCTGCCAGGCAAGGGTGGGCTAAGCCGGGCAGAAGGATGTCCTCCTGCCGCTGGCCACTCTGAGCCCTTGAGCCAGGGGGCAGAAACAGAGTGTGTGTGTGGTGGCTCGAGCCTGAGCCACTCCATGTGGGAGAGGGGGAAGAACATGGCCATTTGGGCTGGGGCAAACAGGGAACAGGAAACAGGAACTCAGGCCAAGAGGAACCACAAAGAAATGAAAGGGAAAACAGCCGCGAAAGGGGAAGGTGGCTTCTGCTGGGAGGGAGGAGGTGAGTGGTTGTGGGCATATGGAGAACATTTGCAGGTGCCAAAGGACGTAACGCCCACCCGAGGAGGAGGACCTTCCCCCAGGCCTTGGCACCTGCTACAGGATCAAGTGCAGAGAGAGTTAAGATGTTGATCTGGGGCCAGCCTAACCCCGGGGCCAGGCTATAGGTAGTGCCGTGTGCAAAGCACCACCCACCACCCACCTCTCAATGGAGTAACACACCAATCTCAGAAGCAGGTTACGGGGGTTGCTGTCATTTTCAAACAAGGAAACCGAGGCCCAGAGAGGTCAAGGATCCTGCCCAGAGTCACACAGCTAGTGGGTGGCAGAGCTGAGCTAAAGCAGGGGGCCTCCCCCCACCCCCCGACTCTGGCCCGCTGGCTGCTCTGGTGGCATGGGAAGGGGCCAGGGGCCGGGGGACTCACCGCCTGGCTCAGCGCATCTCCCTGCAGAGTCAGCACGCCCTTCACCTGGTCTGTGCTACAACACGTGGGGGTCAGAGCAGCACCTGCAGCTGCCCCACCACCCCAGCCTCTCTGGGCTGTCACAGGATAGTCCAGCCTGTCCCACTGCACGCCCTCTGGACGCTGGAGCTGAAATCAGTCTGCAGGGCTGGGCCGTGGCCACACCACCAGTCCTAGAGGGTATCCCCAAGGGTCCCTCCTCCCAGAAGTCCACCGCGCAACCCCACCCCGGTTTCCACCCAGCCCAGGCTCACCCACAGCTGCCCAAGACGAAGTTCTCCTGCTTCGTGGGCCCCTCAGTGCCTGAGCCTGGCAGAGTGAAGCGGAGCGAGGCCTCCTGGGGGGCAAAGGGGAGCGGGGTAAATAAAGATCACCGACTCCAGCCCGGCCTTTGCTCCATAAGCTCCGCTCCCAGGGCCCCTCCCCCACGGCCAGTTTCAGTTCCTACCTGAACCCATACCTGCTCCTTCTACATTCCCTGGGGGTCTACCGTGTGTCCCATACAGGATAGAGGACTCAGAGACACCCTCCCCGTTTGGTTGACGAGCTTGGAAGTGGGGAGCAAAGTCTGAGAAGACAGTAGTCATGGCAACCGGTAATTCCGGCCTTATCAGGCACCGCCTGGACATTTTTTTGTATTTCCATTGGCTGTTTTTTTTAATCTTCACAACAGCCCTGAGGGCGGTACTGCTATCTCCCTTTTGCAAAGGGGAGGCCCAGAGAGATCGAGGACTTGGCTGAGGTCAAAATGCTGGGTCCTTCAGATAGGAAGTTAAACGTCAATTTCAAAGAGTAGCTTCCCCGACTCCGGGGCTCAATCCAGGTCCGCAGCCCTGGCAGGACGGCTTGTGGAACTGGGTAATTATCTGCTGGCGCCCCGGGGTAGACGCTTTTTAAGTCCTAGGACTGAGTCCGGGGCCTGAGGGCAGGGCCTGGTCTGAACACCGCGCGTCGGGTACGCAGCAGCCTCAGGAGGCCGAGGAGGAAGCCGCGCTGGGGGAGGGTGGGGAGGGTGGGCGCCCGCACAGGTCCTCGAGGTTACCTTGAGGATGTCCTGCAGTTGCCTCAGCACGGCATGCACCTCGTCGTGTAACAGCCAGCGAAACTCCTCCTCCTGCGGGGATAGGCCCGCTGTCAGCCGTCCCGGCCCACGACCGCCTCCCTCCCGGCCCGGCCCGGCCCGCGCGCCTCACCAGCACCGCCCGCTCCGCCGCCGTCGCTGCCATCACGGTCGCCATCGCCGCCGCTCGCTGCTCACAGCGACCGTCGCGGGTGCGCGGTCAGCCGGTGGCTCCCGGGCCCACCCTCGCCGCCGATTGGCTGCGCGGGCGCCCGCCACGCCCCCAGCTCGCAACGCCGCGAGCGCCGCGGACCTGCCCCCGCCGGCTCGCTCCGAACACGGCGGCGCTGCGATCTCTGGCTGCAGCATCCGCAGCCGTTCACCGGCCTGGGCGCGGCGCTCGCTCGTCCCGCCCCTCCTCGGCTCTGATAGGACGCCCTGCACTGGGCACGCTCGGGGATTGGCCAGCGGTATGGCTAGCTCTCGTCGCACCCGGCGGCTGGCCGCCTGGGTAGCCTGTTCCAGCCCGGTCTCGTCTCCTAGCTCCGTTGGTCCCGGAGGGACAACCCCCCTCCTCTCCCGCGTGGTGCTTGGTGTCAGGGCGCAGACCACCCCACCAAGGTCACAGTTGTGTTACCAAGAAACGTTTTTATTTTGCTTGCAGTAGCTTTTTGTTAATTGCACAAAATCATGTTTTTGCCATTTAAACATTATCACACAATCCTATTCTGAAAGACAAATGTTCATTAAAAACAAAGCAAAAATAAAAATTCACAACCTTAATTACCTAGATTTGTCATTTAAAGGTTTAAAGGAAAAAAAAGGGAGTGGTGGACGAGGGGCTTTCTTACAAGCTTTTCACAAGTGTCACATTTTCTCCTTTAAGAGGGAAGGATCTCAAAACAAAGGTGAAATAGCTTAAACAGAAATATTCATAAAAAGGAACTTTACAGAATTGTCAACAATATTAAGACAACATTGACTAACCAGTTTCATTACAGCATCTTCCCCCACCCCCACCCCCGTGTCCCGCTAGGACTAGAACAGGCTTTGTGTTCATACAGAATTCAAAATCCCAGTGAAATTAACAACTGTGTCAAAAACCACAGGCATCTCCCCTGCCCTCCCCACCCCCATGTTTTCTGAGATCCCCTATCCTGGGTTCTGATCAGTGGAAAAGGGCCAAAGCTGCGAGGGGGAGGGGCACACACCAGCGTGGCCACCTCAAATTGTGTTTATCACTATATATTCACTACAAATGCTGAACTTCCGCACAGCCTGACTTTGGAGAATCCAACCCATGCAGGGGGAGAGAACACTGACATCCTTTGGGTGACTTCTCCTTGTTCTCATGCCACGTTCCAAGCCCCTCTGGTCCCCTATCCAAGGAGAAATGCTCAGATTCACCTCTGAGGGTCAGTGAGCTCTGGTAACGTCAAGCCTAGATCTCCTCTTCTCTCCCGACAGACCCCAGGGCCCTGAAAGCACCGAAGACCAAGCTGCTGGCTTAAGTGAAGACACTCATTTCTGTTTCAAGAGCAGAGCCTAAGAAATGGTCGTCATTGGTCAGGCTGGGTATGGACCAACGGAGGAACAGACAGAATGAAATACTGTCTCCATGGGAGGAAAGGGGGAAGGGAGGCGAATGGAGAGAGGTGGGCACACAGAGGACTTGTGCAGGGACAGGCTGGAAAAGGGGGGACTGCTGTGAGGGGACCTGGGTCAGAGTGGCTCTTCAGAACCAGGTGGAAGGTCTGTGGCATAACGGAAACAGGAAGGAAGCCCCTTCCCCCATTCACTCCTCAGTGGTTGCCCTCAGGACCCCTTCCTAAGGGCTGGAATGCAAATCCAAATACTACAACAGCCTGGTGAGGAAGTCGGATCCCAGCCCAGGCTCCACAGTGACAGTGACTTCTGGGACAGGTGCGCAAAAGCAGTGAGGAGAGCAGGCTTCCAGGAGGTTTGCCTAGGGTGGGCTGTTTGTCGCTTTCCCTGGAAAGCCAGAGGCCTGTCTTTGCTTGACTGTGTCCATCTCTTTTCAGCTCACAAAGGCATTTATGGAGAGTTGGTTGCACACTGGTAGCTTAAACGTGACAATCCTCATCAGCGGGTCACCTGAGGTTGGAGGGGCCATGCGACCCTCTGCTTAAGAGTCTTGCTGGCTCATCGTAGCCTAGAGCTCCTCTCCGCGTGGAATCCAGTGGGGGACAGTGGACAGAACCACAGCCTCTTCGCTCTGAGGGAAGCAGTGGGAAACCTTCCAGTTCTCACTGCTGACTTGAGTTCCTCAACTGGAAGGGTCGGAGATAAGACAGCTCGGAAGAAGGGAAAACAAAAAAGCCAGGCAGCAGTTTCTGGGCAGCTTCTATCCTGGGGCAAGAGCCAGTGTGGTGTTCGTGTGTTTGTGTGTGGGGTGTGTGTGTGTGAGAACACACAGCCACCTAGTCCATGGCCAGTGCCCAGCTCAAGAGCCTCCCCACAGGCCACTCCTGCTGATACCCCTCCTCTCTCCAGGACCTCCAGGGGAGGAGCGATGCTGTGTGCTGTGCTCATGGCAAGTCTCAAAGTCTGTATAAAAGGAGATGGAGACAGGTGGACTGGTCCAGAGTTAAGTCCCAGGACCCCAACTCCGTGTGAGGAAGAGGGGGTCATAGGGAAGACAGGGGTGGGTTGGGGTCAAGGACTTAGTGTATATAGGCTCGGTACACGGCAGACATGTCATTGTCAGACTGGTCCAGTGCCTTGGCTCTTTTGTACACCTGGAAAAAAAAAACACAGGTTTAGTCTGGCCACAGAGCTGACTTACAGACAGACCTGCTTCCTAGAGGGGTTCTAGGTGCGGTTAGGTGGGTAGGTTCTGGACCCCAGGCTGTCTGGGTGTGACTCCTGGATCTCCCAGATCTGGCCTGACCTTGGACTAAGTACCTCAGTTTCTCTGTGCCTCCAGCACTGCTTCTTGATTTCATGGGGAGGCTAACAGGGTTACAGTGAAGGTTAAATGGACTGAGGGATGTAAAGTGCTCAGGGCTCAACACTGGTTAGTAGTTACAATCACATCCCTTCCATCTGAAGATGCTCCGAGGCCTTCCCCATTCTCTCTGGGCTGCTGCCCCTGTCCTGCCCCGTCAGCTCCAGGGCCTTCCCCGTCATCCATCTGAAGTACCAGGTGCGCCACTTTACTCGACCACCTCCATCCCTTTACTCTGTTCCATTTTATTCACAATTCTAACCTTCTGGAATTCTTCCTTGTTGAAACATTTATGTGCTTACCTTGTGCCTCCTTCCATTAGAATGTAACCTCTACAAGGAAGAGAAGGGGCTGTACTATGTCCCCAGAGCCTAGAATGGTCCTTGGCAATTAACAAACAGCCACTCCAAAGGTACCAGGTGAATATGAAAGAGTGTGAGAAAACTTAAAAAAGCCATCATTCAATAAGGGCAGGGCAATGTCCAGTCATGTTGAAAAAATGCAGCTGGACACAGGTGTATTTTTTTTCTATTTTTAAACATAGTTCAGTTGGAGCCATCATGATTGATGTCCATTACAGCTCGGGTATAGCTGTGAACTCAGAACAAAGGCTAAATAAAGACCTTTTTCAGATAAAAGAGAACTAATTGTTGCCAGCAGACCTGTGTTCAGGAAATGCTAAAGCAAGTTCTTCCAGCTGAACGAAAAACAATACCAGAGAGAAATTCAATTCTTCAGAAAGGAAAGGAAAGAACTGGAAATGGTAGAGAAACAGAAACTTATCTTTTCTCTGAATATCTTAGAATTCATATGATTACTAAAGCGAGACACTCCAACAATGGTGGGCTTAAAATAAAAGCAAACATAAAATATAGGACACTTGTACACTAAAGCAAGGGTTCTCAACCTGGGGTCCTTTTGCTCCCCACCTGGAGCGACATTTGGTAACGTCTGGAGACATCTCCTATCAGCCAAGGGGGTGCAGTCACATCCAGCGGGTAGAGGACAGGGATGCCACAATGCACTGGACAGCTCCCACAGCAAGTATCAGCGGTGCCCAGGCCGAGGAACAATGCTTCCAAGGATGAGAGGGAGGAAGTGGCAAATGGATACACATTTTACGTAGAGGGCCAATCTAGGACGTGAAGTTAAGATGCATACAGTAATCCCGAGAGGAAAGACAAAATAAAGATGATGCACTTGTTAAAAAAAAGCCATAAAAAAAGCCAATAGATAAAAAATGGGATCCTAAAAAACATTCAAATGTTCCAAATGAAAGGAGAAAGAGACAGACAAAAGCCAGGGGGACAAATGGCAATCAAATGATAAAACACTAGCTCCAAATTCAACCACACACCAACAGACTTCAAGACAAAGTCTAAATGTTAATGGACTACTTAGCCTTAAGATCCTGAACTCCAAAACAGTGGAAAACCTAAATTCACAACATCGAAATGGCCAGAAACCACCATGCTCCACTGAGAAATGAACCAAAATGTCTGTTTCCAAGTCCATGAATCCTGTAGAGTCAGGGAGGGGCAAGTGGAAATCACCTGGCAGAGAAGTGCTCCCAACACAAGATACCACAGAACCCTTCAGAAGTAACCAGTTACAGATAAACTCATCAACGAAAAACCATACAACAGCCAGGAACTTCACTGCCAAGAGAGAACCTGAAGGTAAGACAAGAGGAACCAGAAATTGTACTGCAGCCCGGGGGGGTGAAGTAAGTACTCAGATGTTCAGACAGACAAGGAAGAGAGAGACACAGAATTCAAGGACAGAAGATTAGTCAACTATGAAAAGGCAGGTTACTGTGTATTTTTTACTGATTTTTGGCTGCACTGCTCAGCTTGTGGGACCTTAGTCCCCCAACCAGGGATCAAACCGAGGCCCCCACCAGTGGGAGCACAGAGTCCTGACCACTGGACCCTCAGGGAGCTCCCCAATACTGTGTATCTGCATTTCTTTGCCTCTACAGGAAAAGCCACTAGAGACCTCTATTTAACTTGGATAAAAATGTATACAGCTTATAGCACTTGAAAGAGAGAACTTCTAAAATGAATCCACATGATTTATATATGTATGTGTCTCACAAAATGTGGTTCTTACTGCAATTCAAAGATAAATATTGCTCAGCTGTTGTACTTCTATCAGATTGAAATAAAAGATGTAACACACGGAAACTGTAAACCTGAGAAGGCTATAGTGGCCATATGAAAGTCTGACAACAAACTTCAAGACAAAGATCAAGATGGACACTTCTTAATAACAAAAGGGCAAATTCATCAGGAAGGCAGTACAACCATAAACGGCTAAGAGCCCAATAACAAAAACTTCCAAAGATACTAAGTGAAATGGACAAAATTAAAAGGGAAACGAATAATCCCACAATGATAGTTGGAGATTTTAACATCCCTTTCTTGGCAATTAAAAGAACTGGATAAAAAGGTTAGTAATGATGATCTGAAAAAATACTACTAGCTATCTCGACCTAACTGATACATGCAAAACAGTCTTCTTAAGTGAATACGGCACACCCACCAAGACAGACCATCTGCTAGGCCACAAAACAAGTCTGAATCGATGCAGAGTTAAAAGCCATACGGAGTGTATTTTTTGACCACGAAGATACATTAGAAATCAATAACCATTTGATATCTAGGAAATCCTTTAGGATTTTTATTCATATTTGACACACTTTTAAGTAACCCACAGGTCAAAGAATTTCCAGAGAAGTCAGCATGGATTGGAGGAGACACACAAGCCTAAAACCAACAACCTAAGACTCCCCCTGGAGAGGTCAGACACAGCCAAGCCAAGGCAAAGTCGCAGAGGGGCAGTGCAAGGGAGACAAGGGAAGTCTGCAGGCCCCACCCACAGCCTCCTGCAGTTACCTCATTGGCTGCAGCAGCCATGGGGGTCGGATGGTTGACGGCATCACCTAGCGCAATGGCTAAACGGAGATCCTTCTGAATGTATTTCAGGTAGAAATCGGGCTTAAAGTTTCCTTGCAGGATATCTGAGGAGGGAAAGGCATCCACCAGAAGAATTAAAAGGATCCTAAATAAGAAAACATCTGGAGCACTGTCAGGGCTCAACACCTAGCATTTCCTCCTCCTCAGACACCCAAGAGACAAGTTCCCAGCTTGCACCCCCAAATCCTACGGGGCTTCCCTCAGAGCTCAGCCGGTAAAGAATCTGCCTGCAATGCAGGAGACCCTGGTTCATTTTCGGGGTCAGGAAGATCCGCTGGAGAAAGGATAGGCTACCCATTCCAGTATTCTTGGGCTTCCCTTGTGGCTCAACTGGTAAAGAATTCGCCTGCAGTGAGGGAGACCTGGGTTCAATCCCTGGGTTGGGAAGATCCCCTGGAGAAAGGAAAGGCATCCCACCCCAGTATTCTAGCCTGAAGAATTCCATGGATTGTATAGTCCATGAGGTCGCAAAGAGTCAGACGCGACTGAGCAACCTTCACTTCACTTTGACTGGGGGCCAGACTGACTGGAGAGGATGTGTCATTCACACAGAAGGAGCTCCCCAAGAAGACACTGCTCTGTGATGGCTGCTCGACCCAGCTCCCCAGCTAGAACCAAAACTAAAACGCAACAAGAGCGGTCAAAGGCAACTTACTTTGGCACTTCTGGTCCAGGAAGATGCTGGCCAACTGTCCCTGATTGAGGATGTCCAAGAGTGTCTGCTGGGACTGGCCTGTGACTTGGGCCAGGGTGAGCCCCTCTGCAATGGTGGCCATGAAGCTCCCCTGGACCATGTTCACAATCAGCATCATCTTAGCTGCGTTGCCAACCTCACCTGCCCAGGGCAAAGAACTGTGGTCACGTCCCAGGAATCCCATGCGGAGGGACTTTCTGCCCACCCTCACCCCTGCTCGGACCCACCTCTACACCCAGGGGAGGCCCCATTCACCTGCCCCTGACAGAACTGGCTCTGACCCTTCTGGCTCTTCCTCCTTGCAGGCACTGACTGTGCAAGTCAAAGAAACCTTCCCACGGGGGCCCCAGGCAGAGAGGCCGTGCGGGACTGACGCTGTCCTCAGGGTGGTCTAGAGGGGATGTGGCCCACCCAGCCTCCAGGCCTGCAGTGGCCTGATGGGTGGGCAGGCGTGTTACCTAGAAAGAAGGAGGTCTTCCCCATTGCCTGGAAGCAGCTGCTGCAGTCCTCATACAAGCCCCTGTCTCCGGCCGCTAAGATCACCAACATCCCATCATTAGACAGCTGCTGATTCCCTGAGACCGGGGCTTCCAGAAAGCGGCCCCCCCTGGACACAATCACCTGGAAAGGAAAGTCACAGCTTCTGGAGGCTGTGCCTCTCACGAGGGTCTTGGGCAGGAAGCAAGGAGCACGCAGGGGCTGGAGCACTAGGCCCTCCACGCTGAGCCCCATAGCGGACATGTGTACCAAGGTGCTGGGCTGATGTTGGGGGAGGGCCAGCAGACTGTCCTCCACCAGATGCTCGAATCCCATGCAGGAGACAGCGAGGAGCTGGGGGTCCTCAGAGGCTCCCATTACAAAGATATCAGCAACACGACCACACTACGGCTTGGCCGACCACCCTTTCTAGGACAGACACGGCCCTTCTTTGATTTCAGCTGCTCTTTGAACACACGTGGGCCACAAGTCACCACCACCTCCTCACCTTGGCCCAGAGGCTCAGGGTGGGGGGATATCCTGCTAGGATCAACTGCAGAAAGCTATTTAAACCACAAAGACCCTGCTGGCAGACTGGACTGCTTCCAACTGAGAGGCTAGCAGCCACGGGACCTGACGCCTCTCCCAGCTAAGAAGCACTTCTCCTGTCTCAGCCATGCAGACTAACTGTAGACTTGAAGGCAGAGAGTGAAAACAGGCTAGAATCCCATAGTCTCTGCTGTGGCTCTGGAGTAACTATGTGGCCCACACTGGGGTGCGGTGAGCCTGGGTCTTGGGCTCCAACTGAAAGGACGCTGGAGGGCCAGCCTGAATGAGGCTGCTACCTGGGCCAGCTCGGTGACTGTGTCAGCGTCCACCGTTGACATGTCCACGTAGCACTTCCCGGGGCGGATCCCCTGAAGCACTCCACTGGGGCCCAGCACCAGCTGTGGGGACACAAGGGAGAAGCAATAGCCCAGGCTCCCAGCCAGACACCCAGGTGACCCTCAGACCTAAGGTCAATGTCCTGCTGATTTTTTCTGGCTCATTTCCCAAACAGAAGCTATTAAAGCTCAAAAGAGAAGAGCATGTAAATAAGCAAAGGAAACAGAAGAATTTATGCTATGTTCCCATTTACCATCAAAAAGAATATATGTGTATTTCTTTTTAATAAAAGCCTCCCATTGAAAAGATGAAAGGTCAGTATTTATTTTTTGGCTTCTTTGAATTTACCTGGATTAGTTTAGTCACGAGTTCAACAAGATAACTACTGCACTTGAACTTTTAAAGCATACAAATACAGTGACAGCTAAATATAGGAACTTGGCACATGGACCAAAGGCACACTCAGCCTCAAAGCTTCCAGCTCACCAGGAACACATGAGCTTGTCAGGAACCATTTCAGCACAGACCTCAGGGACCCCAGTCAGTGTCATTCTTTGTTCTGAATTAAAGGAAGTCTTGTGTTCAGTCTACGCAAACACCCTTCACAATGGGAGATGGCCCCCAAATGGGACACCCAACCCCCCACATGCAGACACTCACTCGGTGTGCAGGGGACAAGGGGAGGAGGCCAGCCAGCGTTCCTGGCCACAACCTGAGATGCTGGGGGGAGGGAGGGATCCTTACGTCCTTGGCTGCCTTTGGGTCCGACACGCAGGCAAAGGTGATGTCACAAGTTGAAACGACTTCAGCGGGGGTTCTTCCTAGGCGGGCCCCCTCCTGGATGAACAAATCACACTGCAAAAGTCACAGATCCTAATGTGAGCTGCAGGCAGTGCACAACACACACACTAGCCAGGCCAGAGACACAGCGCCCAGTGCTCCTGCGTGGCCTCCCAAGGCAGGCGGTCTGACTGCTCAAGGGGAAGTGGACGGGAGCCCCTTAAGGACAGTCTTGTGTGTCTGCAAACTTGGTGCCGAGGATGCATGTTCTACATTCTGCTCCATAGGAAGCACAAAACAAGTGTCTGCTGGAGGCTTCCTGAACCAAGAATGGGACATGAAAATTAATTGTCCACAGCTCTCTGTGGCTGTCTCGGCTGTGGTGAAATCTGCCCAGTGCTGTGTGAGCCAGGGAAGCAGGGCTAGGGCCAACAGGCTGCCACTTCCTACTGAATTGCTTCGGGTCGGGGTTGGGGGGGCATGGAGCAAAAAGCACTAACTCTTCTTTTTAAAAAAATAAAATCACCTGAACTATCTCATAACAAAATATATCGTTAACATTTTGGTCTATTTCCTTGTTCTATGGGCACTAAAAAAAGTATTTAGAATAATTTGGACCTATGATTTTGTATCTTATTTGCCCCACTGAGAGACATATCTGAATTTACCTAATGGCTATCCTGGCCCAATTATAAATGACCCCAACAAATACATGTAAAGGACTTCCCAGGTGGTTCAGTGGTAAAGAATCCACCTGCTAATGCAGGAGATGCAGGTTCAATCCCTGGGTCTGGAAGATCCCCTGGAGAAGGAAGTGACAATCCACTCCAGAACTCTTGCCTGGAAAATTCCATGGATGGAGGAGCCTGGTGGGCTCTAGTTCATAGTTTTGCAAAAGAGTGGGGCATGACTTAATGACTAAAACAACAAGAAGGGTAAAACTTCTTGCAGGTGAAGAAGCAACAGTTAGAACCAGATATGGAACAACAGACTGGTTCCAAATTGGGAAAGGAGTACGTCAAGGCTGTATTTGTATTGTCAACTAGCTTATTTAACTTCCATGCAGAGTACATCATGCAAAATGCCGGGCAGGATGAAGCACAATCTGGAATCAAGATTGCTGGGAGAAATATCAATAACCTCAGATATGCAAATGACATCACCTTTATGGCAGAAAGCAAAGAGGAACTGAAGAGCCTCTTGATGAAAGTGAAAGAGGAGAGTGAAAAAGCTGGCTTGAAAGTCAACATTAAAAAAACTAAGATCATGGCATCTGGTCCCATCACTTCATGGCAAATAAATGGGGAAACAATGGAAACAGTGACAGACTATTTTCTTGGGCTCCAAAATCACTGCAGGTGATTGCAGATGGTGATTCAACGCTTGCTCCTTGAAAGAAAAGCTATGACCAACCTAGACAGCATATTGAAAAGGAGAGATATTACTTTGCCAACAAGGTCCATCTAGTCAAGGCTATGGTTTTTCCAGTGGTCATGTATGGATGTGGGAGTTGGACTGTGAAGAAAGCTGAGCAGTGAAGAATTGATGCTTTTGAATGGTGGTGTTGGAGAAGACTCTTGAGAGTCCCTTGGACTGTAAGATTAAACCAGTCCATCCTAAAGGAAATCAGTCCTGAATATTCTTTGGAAGGACTGATGCTGAAGCTGAAGCTCCAATACTCTGACCACCTGATGTGAAGCAAGGAATCATTGGAAAAGACCCTGATGCTGGGAAAGATTGAAGGCAGGAGGAGAAGGGTATGCCAGAGGATGAGATGGTTGGATGGCATCACCAACTCAATGGACATCAGCTTGAACAAACTCCGGAAGTTGGTGATGGACAGGGAAGCCTGGCGTGCTGCAGTCCACAGGGTTGCAAAGAGTTGGACACAATCGAGCAACTGAACTGAACCGAGGGTAAAAAACAGGCTCTGAAAATGGTTTTATCAGATCAGCAGCATGGAATACATTATTTAAAAACAACACAGTTCCCATAAATATATTAACGTTTTGTCCTACTTGATTTAACAAGCCAAAAATAGCAACTTCTTTGTGTGATACATTTTGATTATTTCTAAGCACAAAATATCTAATACCTTTGTTGACTGTCTCCTTGTGACCTATTTAAAAATCTTTATATCATTATTAAACTATTTGTTTAATAAGAAATTCCACTCCTGGTTTTATATCTAAAGAAAATAAAAACACTAATTTGCCTGCATCCCCCATGTTCAAAGCAGCACTACAAAAGCCAAAATATGGAAGCAACCTCAGTGCCCATCAACAGATGAGGGGATGAACATGCATTCATACTATGTGTGTATACATACACACATAGGAATATTAGCCATAAAAAAAAAAGGAGTTCTGCCATGGGCAACAACGTGGATGGACCTAGAGAATACTATTATGCTTAGTGAAATAAGTCAGACAGAGACAGACAAATACTCTACACCTGCACTTATGTGTGTGTGTTAGTCGCTCAGTCGTGTCCGACTTTTTGAGACCCCATGGATGTAGCCCACCAGGCTCCTTAGTCCATAGAATTCTCCAGGCAAGAATACTGGAGTGGGTTGCCATTTCCTTCTCCAGCACTTATATATGGAACCTAAAAAGTAAAACAAATGAATGAATATAACAAAAAAGAAACAGATTTAGAACAAACTACCAGTGAAGAAAGGGAATCAGGGAGAGGCAAGACAGGAGTAGGGGATAGTACAAGCTGTTACGTATAAAATAAATAAGCTACGAGGACATATATTGCAGCACAGAAAAACAGTCATTATTTCATAGTAACTTTCAATGCAGCATAACTTGTACAAATACTGAATCACTGTGCTGTACACCTGAAACTAACGTACTATTGTAAATCAACTGTACTTCAATAAAAACACACATACACACAGAAAAACTAGGGAAAAACACAAAAATTATTAGGATAGTGGGAAAATTTTAAGAATACAAAACCTTGTTTTCAAGTTTTCTTTTTTGTTGTTGTGGGAAGTAGTATCAAAACCTATTCATCTTTTTCTTTGGTAACTCTTTTAGACTTCTAAAAAGATCTATATTAATATTAAATTTTGTTTTCTTCTGGTTTTTTCTTTTGAAGAAACAGGGTAACAGCTGATCCCAAACTCACATTCGTAACTGCTTTGCTCTACATCCTTCTCATAAATTAATCTGAAAGGCGTAGCCATATTTATAACAGGCTTTCCAATCAAGGAAACAGGCTGACCAGAAGCACTTCTATCAAATGGGAACATACACTTGGAGTTTCCCAATGTCCTTCAACTGTGTGTCTAGATTTCCTGGTTGCCTTGGCCTTGAATCACAAAGTATCTGCCAACAGGGTCTCCGGGATTTCACTCCTGACCCAGGTCCCGCAACGCCTACCTCACGCTCAGCACTTGAAGCCCACATCTCTTAGAACAGCCTTCAGTGCCCTTTCTCCCAGGCTCCACCTACTCTCCAACCAGTTCCTTGTTATTCTTAAAAAAGGGCTGTTTCAACCAAGTGAACTGCTTACCTCGCCTAGAACATTTTTGTTAATCCAAATCCATCAGCTCTACCATCTCCCTTCACTCCAGCTCTCCCTGTGCTGCATACATGGGATGCTCACCCATCACTTCACAAACACACGCTCAGCTACACCTTGTTCCTCAAGAGGCTGGTTCTTTCTTAAAGATTTAGAACAAACTACCAGTGAGGAAAGGGAATCAGAGAGAGGCAAGACAGTGCCTGGCAAGCACAGTGAATTATTTTTCTGGTACTTAGATTATGGTTCTTCACCTTTTCCTGGATGAGAACTTGAGGGGAGCCATGACCTCTCTCCATTACACAAGACTTGGAATTCCATTTCAGAGTATGCACAGGCCCCGTGAAGCCACGCACCACCTTAGATGAAGAATTCCTGAACCTGTTCTGTCCAATGCGGTAGCCACTAGCCACTAGGACTGCTTAATTTTAAGTGAAATAATCTTAAAATTCCATTCTTCAGTCCATGAGCCATGAATCCAAGTATTTCAGAGCCACATGAGGTCACTGGCTCTCATAGAGGCCAGTGCAGATACAGCACAGCTCCTTCACCGCAGAATGTTCTGTGGTACAGGGTTGTTAACTCATTCCAAACACAACAGAGCATGGCCATTAACTCAGATGAAGCAGATCTGCTGAGGCACTCTCCATATCAATGAATTCATCACACACACACACACACACGGAAAAACCTGACAGGTTTTTTTCTCTATTACCTTCTGTTACCTATTTCAGGTAATGGCAGAGACGGGTAAATTTCTGTTTCATGTTATACCCCTGGGTATTTTCAATATTTAGTTTTTATGATCGCATCCTATGCTGGCTTATCTGCATCCTCCCCTGCCTGGACTAGGAGCTTGGCTTCTACTCCATGCACACAGAATGTGGAGCAGAGACAGCAGGGCGACTCCTATCCTCAGCTGCCCCAACTCCAAGGCCCAGGCCCCATCACACCCAAGAAGTGCCACCATGAATGCTTACTTTCTCTGCAGTCCGGTTCCAGACAGTCACCGTGTGGCCCATTTTTAGCAAGTTGGAGACAATGCCACTTCCCATGAGGCCAAGGCCCAAAAATCCTATCCTAGAAAGACAGACTGGTCAGTTCAGAGTGGGAAACGGGGTGGAGGGGAGGACAGGGTGGGATTATGAATACTACCCTGGCTCTGTTCCTCTTAAACCTGGGGAACCTCACCTCAGTCCACCACGCACGCTGCTCTGCAGTGTGCTGATACCACGACCGCAGAGCCAGCAGGAGGGCTGGCAGAGCGCGCCTTTTCTCACTCTGGCCGTGTTCAGAAGTGCTCATAAGTTTACACAAGCATTTCTAAACCATCAACTGCCACTGCAAGAAGTATGACTCATACAGGTTACGGCAAATCTTCCCAACCATTTCCTTGTTGCTTTGATGGAGGGGCTGAGCTTACAACTCCATTGCAGTGAGAAGCCAGACATTTATCTTCAGCGCACGCAACAGTTCCTCACCAGCCACCTCAGGTGCAAGGCCCTGAGGTGCCAACTTCTAGTACCCTGGGATCCATGACACGTAACAGGCGCCACACGTGCGGAGCCCCCACCGTCCTCGCCTGCTCAAGCCGACGTCCTGGTGCTCACCTCCCCTTCCTGGCTTCAGGCTCTGCACCACCTTTGCTCTCTTCATGCAGTCAGCAGGGATGGGCTTCGCTACGCCTCTTCAAAGCCTCGCCTGCTCTTTGGAGTCAGTCTTCCCCAGTACGTGGAGTCTTCTCCTGAACCTCTTTCCCCCATATTGCTCAACCTGGGCCCGTCCTCCTCTACTCTCCCCACGCCTTCTAACTGCAAGCCCGTTATGCTCCTTCTGTGACTAAAACTCAGGTGGTCAGTACGTGCTGCTTACCTGCACTTGCTACAGCTCGCCTGCTCTTTCCTGCAGCCCCAGAACTTGGGGCTCATAGCTGCCACATGGTTCAATGGATGATTTTATCTTGCTCAAATGGCTCTTCTTGGTTCCTACAATTCTTTATCTCTCCTTGCACAAGACATGGTTAAGCAACGACTCTTTCTTCATTTACTACCTCATGGTCTTGTTTCCAGCTTGTCTCTCTCTCAGCTCTAATGTTGTCTGCAGCTTCTCCACTCTGACCGGTGTTATCCTTCAGTATTTTCAGTCTCCTGGGAGCCATATCTGCAGCCACCTCTGCTAACGGGCTCAAAGGTTCCCCAATCCTTGTGGGAATACAACACTCTCATGTTTCTCATGTTCTCCGTCTATCCTGCTCTAAATCATCTGAATTAAATGCTGAAAATGGAACCCACCACTCTCCTCACCAAAGGTATAATCTGTTATTCACAGCTATCTGGGTGGGTGGCAACCAGTTTTCTCTAGGATTGTAAATCATGACAGACTAATTCTCTTTCCTTTGTTCAGTGTTCCAGGACACCCGGAAGCCCCGGGGACAAAGTTCATGCATTTGTACACTGACAGTTGCTCACGGTGTCCTTGAGGCGAGGAAAATGTGGGCCAGGTGCACTGGGTGCGAGGCAGCTCATCTGCTCAGTAGCTGGCTTTACACTCATAATAAAAAAGGATTTGAGTGATGGCAGAGAACACTGGACTCTGTCCTCAGCCTAGAGTTGGATTTTTAAAAAAATAAGCCAACACATTCCTTGTTGATTTAATGGGCAACACCCATTCCTCCTTTAATTAGCATATGCCTCAAGCTCCTTCACACCACAATGGAAGTTCACCAAATATATCTGGTTGAACAAGTGACTTCAACAGCACAAAAAAAGTGTTTTTAGTCTGAGAAAGAACCGCACAGAAGACTCAGATGGGAGATTCAGACGTTCTTTAGGAGAATGCTCCTTCCTTAAGAGCCCTTATCATCACGACTCAGAAGCACAAGGGGGCATCAGAATAGAGGCAAAGGCGAGGGTGGATGCCAGCTAAGGCCTGGGGATCGCAGTCAAGGCTCCCCACTTGTCTGGGTGGGGCGGAGGGCAGCCGGCAGGTACACTGGGAGGACTGGGGAAGGCAGGACAACAGGCTGCCTTCATCTCTTGCTCCCACCTGCCCCCACCAGGGCCAAGGTGAGGAGTTCTTCAAGTGTGGTCTCCTGATGAGCAGCCACTTATCTGGGAACTGGTCCACCTGAGACTGACTGATCCAGAAACTCTAGGGGTGCAGCCCAGCAACTGGTGCTTTACGAAGGGTCTTCCAGGTGGTTCAGAAAGGTCTGAGAACCACTGACCCAAGTGTTCCCTGCTTAGGAGACTCACTAGTGAGCAAATTCATAGTACATTCACAGGGCAATTTCTGTCTCCCGCAAGTCAAGTTACTCCCAGGCAAATCGTTAAGAATTACAATTTTCCCTTTCTCTTTCCACTTAGTCCCAGCAACGGCTGGGACACAACCCTTAAGAAGCTGCCTTGAAGTCACCCCCAGCCCCACAGAACCAGAGCCCAAGGAAGCCCTCCCCCGAAGGCCCTACTTTTTGTCTGTGGGTGTGACGCTGCCATTCACCGCCGTGCTGTCTGCGGCCTGGATGGAGGTGGACCCCGTCTCCTGGGGGAGGAAACACAGGTCGTCAGGCCGGCCTGTCCGTGCCAGGCCCTGGTGAGAATACAAGTGAGGAGGCGTAGAACTTACGTACCTCTTCACATATTTTCAACTTCTTTGTGATTGCCTGGTAACAGACAGCTGGCTAATAAAGAGGGAGTGAAAAACAATCACTTATTAAACTGAACATTTAACTGGTCTTAGTTACTATTTCCCTACTGAGGTGAGACCCAAAACAGAAAGTTAAGATCAAAACTTATTTGGTGTCCAACTTTGCTGAACTCCAACACATGAAAACTTAACTTGCATTACTCCATTCAGTTCTCATGCTGCTCTACAAGCTGCTTTTTGCTGGTGATGATGCTGAAAATCAGAGGTTTATATGTCCAAAATTATAGGCGTGGTCAGTGTACCCAGCCTTGGAATCCTGATGTGTCAACTCCAAGGTCACACACCATAAGCAGATCCTATCAGGGCTCAGCCTAACTGACAGCCCTGGGGAGACACCTGGGGAAACCGCCCCCGACCCCCAGGGCTCATGGAAGACTGCCTTCATCCAGCAGCACTGGCCACCCGTGGGTGGATGCCGGCTCCTGAGGTTGGCTTTCTGTCCTAGACTCTGAGGGCGACCACAAATGTCTCAAGCACACAGCCACTAAGTTTTAAAAGCTTCTTTGGGTTCCTTTTAAATCTTAACAATGCCTGATTCATGAGTGGTCCTCTATGTGATTTAAATTTAACTAGTTGCTCTGGACAGAGTACAAGGCAGCAGACTAGGGTGAGGCTCCAGCGAAGCAGCACTCTCCCCTCAGGCTAGCTCCTAAGGGAGGATCAAGAGCCTCAAGGAACAAGCTTACCTTCTCAGTTTGGCTGAGCAGGAAGTGATGGAAATGAGGGTCTGCATCTTTAACAGGCTGAAATCAGAAAATGATTGAATAAAACAAATTATCTTCCACCAGAGGTCACCTCCTACTGATAACCAGTCTCTCCCCTGGCTGACACACCTTTGGGAGCTGAGCTTACAACTACCTGGGAGCTCGTTTCCCACTCTGGTTCTAAGCCTTTCATAAACAATGCCCATTCCAACTGGAGGAAAACTGGCTTCAGGTGGAAAAGAATGGATGTTTCTGCCAGGCTGGTGTATAAATTACTCCCAAACACTGTGGAAAAATAATTAAAAAGTGTACCAGTGATTTTTAAATCCAGCATTCACCAGTCACTTCAGATGACCCAGCAGACCAAGCCAAATTCTCAGGCTCCTCCAGTCATAGGATTTTGGCCCCCTCGTACCTGGCGCCAAATGCTCACAGAGGGTTAATATTAACAGGAAGGAGGAAGCAACGACTGCAAGGCTTTCAAGGGCTTTTCACACGCAGGCCCAGCAGCAGGGGAGCAGCGGGCGCACCCACACCAAGGATAAGGCAGCGTGCAGGCGACCAAACATCACAGTCGTACACGTGACCAAGGTGTGTCTACAAAGTACCAAGTGGGGAAAACTGCAGAATGATCCCACTTTTGTAAAAATCAACACTACTCCCCAAAGCGAAAACCTGTAACATGGATATGTGATTATATACCTGATGGTTAAGTGGGTATGCCAAACGGTCTGGAGTGAGTTAAATCAAACTTGACAAAAGCCTGCACCAGGGTGGACTTGCACACTTCTGTATTCATTGGCAATTAAAAAGTGTCGGGAAAAGCACACCACACAGTCAGGCTGGGAAACCAGCTCTGAGGCTGGGCTTGTCATGGCCCAAGGGAGGGGTCATTACCTCACTCACGTTCGGCTGCCATTTAAACGTGGCCATGGGTCCAGCCATCATCCCCTTCACAGTACTAGACTCAGGGATGCTGAGGTCCTACAGAGGGAAAGACAGGTGGTCACAGCACTGTGGCACCTCAGGAGCAGGTGTCTTCCTCCCTCAATCGGGGCCCCTCTTCACTGCTTTGCTTCCTTTAGTCACACTCTGTCCCAAACTACCCTAGCCAGCTCCATGGTCTCCCCAGGCACAGCTCTGATGACTGTCTTATTGGGAGAAACAGGGCAAGTCCTTGTCAACACAGAGGGAAGCTTTCTTTTCTCTGGTCCAGAATGACAAATGTGTTCCTGGGCTAAAATTCCTCAAGGATGGAGGTAACCTGAAAGACCAACTGTGGTCTGCAGTGTGATCAGCGGGTCACAGGGAAAACTCCTTATTGCAAATAACGAGCATTAGGAAAACAGTACTGGCTTCAAAAGGAATCCATCGTATCTCAAAAGAAACTAAGGAAGCCACGTGGTGCAGTGAGGAGATTGGCCCAACATTTTACAGCCACTAAGTGACGAAGCCAGAATTAGATCCTGGGGCAGTCAGGATCCAGGAGTCCATTCTCCCCCCAGACAGAAGGCAGGAGCCGTGGGGGCAGGCAGTTAAGAGCTCAGTGCAGCAGGTCAAGCTCTCCACTAGATAGCTGAGGTGAAGTGTCAGGAGGGCCACTGAGGCTGGGAGACAGCAAATGGGGACAGGGACACGAGGTAACCCGGGCAGAGGGGCAGGAGCAGACGAGCTGTACAGCTTTATCCCTAGATCTCCAGAACAGCGTGGAGATGTGCAAAACGAAACAAAGCAGCCCAGAGCAGTGCTGCCCCAGAGAAGCTGCAGTCATGATGGACGTGTTCTGTATCCGCTCGGTCTAGGCACGTGTTACTATGGAGCACCTGTCATGTGGCCAGTGTGACCTGAGTAACTGGATTTTAATTTGTGTTGAATGTAAATTAATTTAAATGTAAACAGTCACTAGCCTAGTGACTACAACAGAACAAGAGTAAGTCAGGAACACAGCTGTCCACCCAACACTGAGCAAAGGCCTCCACCCCTGGCTCCCTGCCCGAGTCTGGATTTTTAGGAGAGCCACAGGATAATTCTGTTTTGCCCTGTGGTCCGTGCCCAGAGTCCCAGTTCTCCGCTCAGGACTCAAGCCCCAGAGAGAGGGTGAGTGTGCACCCCCCGAGCATGGCTCCCCCGTGCAGCTGGACACAAACCCAGCCTTGGCCTTCCCACACGTAATCAACACCCCTGTCGTCAAGCTCAGCCTTTTCCGTTAATCCTCACGGGACAGAGGATTATAGCTCAGAACAGCACTCATCTGGGGCTCTGCCTAGCTAGACTGCTGCACTCTGCTTCAGTGAGGAGCTCGCCAGCCAAATGACAATCACTATAGCAACACACACGCTTGTGTGAGAAGAGTCCCTCCACGTAAGCCTGGCAGTAGCCCCCAGGAGTGCACTACAACCACCACACTCTCACCACACAAAGGCTACTGCTGAAAAATAATAAATGTGCAATGTTTGTCAAGTGTATAGTGTTGCAGGCACTGTCTTATGTGCTTGGCTTGTTACTCATTTAATTCTTAAAACAAACCTAAGAGGCACTGTTATCTTCGATGACGAGACAAGGAAACTGAGGTGAAGGGAGCTGGCCACGGTCGCACAGCTGTAGCAGGTCATGGAGACCCCAGGGCCTCCTCCTTACCTCTCCTTCATACTTCCCTTTACCCGCCAAAGAAGCTGTTTCTCTTCAGGGTGAGCACAGGAGGTGGTGAGATCCATGGTGTGAGATGCTGGACACCATGCATTTGGAGAACAGATAAAACCCGACAGCCCAGATTTCTGTGGGTCCCCAGGAAATCAACTCAACCGGATCAATCCAGATCACATCTCCTGGAAGTCCTTCATGCCCCACACCCAGCAGTTTCTAAGCTCCCCTCACTCTGGCCAGAGGTCCCCACCGCTCAGCCGCTCTCATCTATCGTGTCTTAGGTCACTGAGCAGCCAGAAGGGCCCGCTCTAACACAGAGGTTGTACTGCGGCAGCCGACAAGCTGAATGTAGTCCAGAGTGATGCTCCTTTGTCCTTAGAAGCGTTGTAAAAATTTGAACGAGCTTCTAATACTTAAAACAGGAACATTTCACTTAAAATCTGTATTTCCAGCTTCTCTTGAGAAAAACCAAAGGATCTGGCAAAAGTTGGCTGGGAGCCCGAGGGTGGGGCATGGCCTCGCCAGACGGCAGCTGCTGCCACCCTAACACCTTCGGCTCAGTCTCCTGCTTAAGCACCCTCTTCCCGTCCCTGCCTGGTCTCGCTGGTGTCTCAACCTGTGCGTCTCCATCTGACATCCAGAGTTTCATCACGGCCCCATCATCCCAGGTCTGTGCCGGCCATCTGGCTTTCGGTCTCCGTTCCTGCTCTAACAATCTTCCCCTGGGTGCTGACAGACTACCTGCTCTGCCTCAAATCTTCCTCTTTTGGCTCCCAAGACCCACACAGATCTTTCTGGAAAGGTGAGAGGTATGTTACTTCTGCCTCACTTCCCTTCGTCGGCTCCACCCACTTCTTCCAGCCTTGAGCTGTGGGCATGCTCTCTGCAAAGCCAACTTCTTCCCTCCCCTCGCCTCTCTCCTGGCTTTCCCTCAAGACAACCACAATCAGGGCTCTGGGATCTAATGTCCTCTCTAGATATTCGCTCCCCCACACCAACATTTCCATCCTACGTTCCTGGAAGCCTCCCTGGTAGTCTAGACATCCCTCAATGTCATTACACACAGAAGCGGTCCTCTCACCCCAAAAGCCAGCTCCTCTGCTCAGAAGAAAGGCAAGTTTCTCCAGGTACAGACTTGAAATCATCTCCCTTCCCCTTTTCTCATCATCCCCTAGATATAACCAGTTACCAAATCTTATCAACTCCTCCTCTGAAGTGCTTCTCACATAGCTCCTTTCAGTATTTGCTAACGCCCCCCTCCCCTTGCCCAAGGAAATCCTACTATGAATGCACACCTGACGTTACCCTTCTCATTGGCTTTGAGCCTTCCTTCACTGCCAGCTGTGACCCGTAACACACAGCCTGGCGCACACCGCCACCTCCACGTCCAGCTCTAACACCTTCATGCCACCCTACTGACTCCATGGCAGTACAACACTGCTTAAGCAGACCTGGAGGCTCTCCACGACCTAGTGACAAGCTGCCTTTACCCGTCTGTCCTCCTCCTCGTCCTGTACTAGGACTGAGACTATGCCCGCCAACATCAAGCCCATGTGGGCTGTGCCCTTTGTCCATGGAAGCCCTTCCCTTCTTTCCTGCTCAGCCCTTGCACGCTGGATCGGTAGCCCTTCTATTCCTGACCATGTGTCTGGTCGAATGCCTGAGTTCTGTGTTCCTATTTCACGCCTGTGAGTCCAGGCAGTGCCTTTTCCCTGTCTGCAGAATTCTTTAGGGCAGCACAGAGCAGGGGGCCCTACGTCCGTTCAGGGAGCTGAAGCACACAGGAGAGCTCGACTCTGCCCTGTACGAAGGACAGTCACCAGTCCCAGAAGCTACAGAGAGAGAACCAACCTTCTCGTCCTTGGGGGGCCGACCCCGCTTCCGGGGACTCTGCTCCTGGGCTCTCTTCAGAGGGGACTTGGAGCCTCGCTCTGAGGAGCCTGAAGGCACCCTCTTCTTTCCTTCTCCCATGTTCTTCTTCACCTTCCCTTCAGACAGGCTAAGCTTGCGCTTCTCATCACCTGAGACTGGCCTACTTCTCTCCTCACTGGAATTACGCCGATTCTTGTCATCAGCAGAACTGTGGGATGATGTCTGTAAGTTTAATAATAATAGTGATAACCACCACAATGGCTGCTACCATCTCGACCCCTACTTGCACGGGCCACGCCCGGCGGTGAGCACTTTCTGTGCGTGCGTTACCACATGAGAATCCTATGAAGTAGGCGCTGCTGTCATCTCTGCTTACGTTTGGGCAAGTAGAGTAAAATAAAATTCAAGTCATTTGCCCACAGTCCCCAAACTGGATTTACATTCAGGCAGTGGACAGGTCCCAGAAGCATGCTCCTAACCTCCATAAAAGGGAGAAGGCCTGTGCTGTACTCAAAAGCTGAGGGACTTCTGCTGGGTCCAAACGACTTTCCTGAGGGCAACAATCTATTCCAGAAAGGTCAACCAGATGCATGGAGTTTCAATCTGACCAGCAAAATGCTGACGCCTTAGACCTGAAGTAGCTCTCTCCCCACTGGCATTTCATGAGAATAGAGTTTCAGGTTCGGGCGATATTTAATCTGTTAGTTTCTATGCAAAAAATAACCAGTCCAGAGTCGGCACAAAGTGAGAATCATGGGGCCTCTCACCTGGTCCTTCCCTTTGGCTCTCCTGAGGAACTCCTCCACAGCGTCCACAGCTTGCTGGAATCGCTTCCCCTTGTTGATCTTGATCATTTCCTCCTTATGTGCATGATAGGGCTTGAGCTGTTCCACTTTGATCCAGGCACTGGCAGAAAACATACAGAGCAAGGACATGATCCACACTGCTTGTGCCACAAGTATCCAAGTCCTCATCCCAGCAGAGTGCAAGTATCCACTCAGTTTAACTGGTCTTTGAAACAGGCCTGCCATGTTTTCCAAACATACTACTGCCCACCCCCTAGACTCTTGAGCCTAAAAGTATGTTTTCTGGGAACAAGTCAAACCACCACCACCACCAAAATCAGCGTCCTCCAAATGAAGTCACTGTTGTGGGTCATTTCCACTATCATCCACCAGCCTTCCATGCTGAAACACACACACCCTGCCACTAGCTCAGGACAAAGGAAACCTGGAGATGCACCCCCACCCTCACTAACACAGCACACATGGCTCCATGTGGATCCCAGGAAATCAGGGCTCTTGGCGCTATCAACCACAGCAGCATCACTGCCAGTCAAAAACCTCAGTCAGACCGATGATCTGTCAATCCCAAGACTCAGGAATGCTCCGAGAGCTAAAGAAAGGTAACAGCTTCAAAAACCTGCTGCTCCTGCAGATGTCTGCAGTCTCGGAGCTTGTATTTGTTCATGAATGATTGTACCTGCGGCTATTGAACCACACAAAACAGGTGACACACAGTTCAGAACAAGAGCAGCAGCCACAAAAGGAGGCTTTCAGAAACAAAACTCTGCCTGTGATTAAAGGGAGAGGAACATACTCTTCAGATTTTGATTCCCACCACCAATGCATAACATGTGAGAATGAAAAGAGCCATCAACCCTGGAATAACTGGCCTGCCACACTAACCTGCATGAATCTGCCCCCACTGGCTTCTGTGGTTTCCTTAAATGATGGTCAGTTTCCAAAACACCGTACAATGGAGAGAATTATAGGCTTGGCAAGGTTAAGAGTTTATTTACATATTTTACCCTGTAAAACTCAAGAGGTTTCATAGAATAACCTTCAGAAAAATGGGTCAGGTCAAGGATATAGAAATGGGGCTATTACAGGCACTTAGGCTTCTTTCCTTTAGAGAAAGCTAGAGAATACTCACTAATAATAGTCGAAGTGCTAACCTCTGCACATAAAAATACTGCTATCAACCCAGCAACAGCCACCTGCGCTTCAAGTGTTGTGCTAATGGTTTTAATAATGGGCCTGTATAAACACAACCTCTGGAACCATCAGTCTGCAAACCAAGACTAGGCATATTATCTGTGAGTAAACAAGACAAGTGAGAACAAAACAGTGAATGGGGACCCGGACGTTGGTCTCACTGCAGATTTCCAAAAAGACGAGGTAAGCAGGTACCTTCCAAGTGACCAACTCATCCTGAAGTCTGAAACTGGACACAATGGACCTATGGGTCCAATCTATAAGGAGGAAAAATGGAATTAAATTGACCCCGTATTATTCAGCAAGTGTGTTTACAGCGTTAAGGCCAAACCACCAGCACAATCAGATGAAAAGCAAGTCAAACTTTCAGATTAACTGGGAACTCTGAGGTGACAAATACTCAGTATCAGTGATCTTAAGAGACCTACAGTCCTCAAAGAGACCTCCTCCCTCTCCCAGCTTCAGGTCAGATGCTGAGACCTGCTCGCATTCCTAGCATAAGACGGACAGGGTGGTTTTAATCAAGCCTCCCTGAGAAAGGACTGTAAGAATCCTAAGAGGGATTCCTAAATCCCTCTTCTCCAATCTCATCACAGTAAAGCAGGACTCAGAGTAAGTGGAAAGGTGAGGATATTTGTGGAGGAAGCCCCAATGAACCCAGGCCTATCTTCTGTGGAAGCATTTTAAGTGGATTACTAAGTTCTGCCAAGAGAACAGTAACAGTCAAAGCTCATTCATCCTAAATAAAGACTAGCATTTGAGATACTAAAATGATGTTTTCCTCTCTTATGACCATCTTTGAAAAGTGAAAATAAGTTTGCTGCAAGAAGCGACAGTGTAAGTATGACTTCAAGAGAAATGCTAATCTAAGAAATCACCTCCTGCTGGAGAAACATCCTGTCATCTCGGAAAAACAGTAAATAAAACACGAGCCCAGCAGAGCCCTAGGAGGATTATCTCCTGAAAGCACGATGAACTGAAATTCACTTTGGCCATTTCACTAATTTTTTCTCCAAAGGCTATATTGCAAAACTCTGTCTCCTTAAAAAGGGTGTGCTTTTCAGCTGGAGCTTCAGTAAGGCCCTACTGAGGCCAGCCAGGCAGGGATTGGCATGCAACTGGTGCTCAGTAATTACTCAGTAAATGAAATCTTCCAGGCATGTCAGGGAGGCTGGACTGCTGGCCTCTGGGCTATACAGGCTTTTTGTGGTTGTTGCTGTTGTTTATGTGTTTTTAAAGCGAGCATTCTGTTTCTTTGCTTCATTTAAGCTGTAAGTTTTGATTTCCCTCAGTTTGCTCCCAATGCCTAGATGGAGCTGCACTTTTTCCAACCAATTTGCTGTGGGCTGAGAAGTCAAAAAAAAAAAAAAAAATCACGCTTAGTCAAGTTGTGCCTAATGAACTGGCTTTGCTTCTGTATTCAAGGAAGTTAATTACACATTGTTTGTAGAAGTAAATGCCCGAAAACAAGCTAACTGGCAATCAGTGAGGTCACTATAAAGAATGAAATGGAAGGTCCTTTAAGATACTCGGCTAAGTGGAAAATGGCAAGATACAGAGCAGTGTGTGTAGTACACGAGCACTTGCACTAAGAAAAGGAAAAAGGGACATGCAACTTCCTGATGAGGCGCTCAGTGTCTCGAGGCCCTCTCGTAAGAAACTAGCATAACTAGATGCCTGTGGGCCAGAGACTTGAGGGGAAGAGGAGGAATGGAACTGTCTCAACAGTTTAAAGCTTGATTTGGGGAGAAACCGTAAGTATCTATTAATCTTAAAAAAACAACAAATCATGGACTTCCCTGGTAGTCCGGTGGCTAAGACTCTGCACACTCAGTGCAGGGGGCCTGGGTTTGATTCCTGGTGGGGCAACTAAGATCCCACAACAAAGATCCGGCACAGCCAAATGAAAAAATAAATATTAAAAATCTGCATAAATGAAATAAAATATCCCTCAACAGATCAACAACAAGGGCCCATGCTGCAGCACATGAGCTATTTCTACTGAGAAGGGGGCTCTCCTCATGACTTCCTTGTGTAGGTCTGCTCAGGTGGGTGACTACTGCCTGGCTGCCGCTGTAACTGTACCTGTAACACAGCCAAGAGCAAACTTACCCTGGTAATCTGATACACCTCCTACAAATACTTTTCGTTTGAGAACAGAACACTTCCCCTAAGCCACCCTCTGATTTTACACTCAAAATGAATGTAAAAATCTCACATTTTCAGGCTTCTCTGGTGGCTCAGTGGTAAAGAATCCTCCTGCCAATGCAGGAGACATGGGTTCAATCCCTGGCCACATGCTGTGGAGCAACTAAGCCCGTGTGTCACCACTACTGAAGTCCTGGCAACAAGAGAAGCCACCACAGTGAGAAGCCCTCGCACCACAACCAGAGAAAAGCCTGCACAGCAACAGAGACCCAAAAGCCAAAACTAAACAAACATTAAAAAAAAACCCTCACATTTTCAAACACTTCCATAATTCTGACCCACCTTCCTCTTGATTAAAACTAGACTGTATAGATATCATAGGGAAGAAGCCAGTCTATGAATGATCTCAAACACCCACATATATCTCAGACTCCCGGAAACAGTGACCTGAGAGGGGAGAGAGCATACACGCAGAGGCCACAGGTGAGAACAAGTACACGGTCAGACAGGTATGTTTGCCCTCCATCTGGATTTGGTGAGAAGTACTTAGTAAATAACTCTCGGCCCCCCTCCCCCCAGCTTAAAGCAGTCACAGAGGCTGAGGATTACTGAATTGTTACAGGTCCAAGTCTAAACTATTCAGAAACCAAGACACCTCCCCTCAAATGCAAATCAAAAGACCAAAAAGGTCACAAAACAGGTAACAGTTTCAGTTAATTACAAGCAATGACTATCATACAGATGTCAACAAAGGCTTGCCTATAACATACAGAAAATTTTTGTTTCCAAAACTGGACAACATTCCCCAGTGCTGGATAAGGCGCTCAAGCTGCACCACCGACATGGCCAGCCACTGCTTTCCACGCCCGTCTCCACGAGGGGCCTGCCCCCTGCCCCCGGGCGCCCTGCTGCAGCCGTGGAGGGCGTCTCACCTGAAGGGCCGGAGCCGCTGCCAGCGCTCTCGAGGATCGCGGCTGTCCAGCTCTGGCAGAAGGACACTGCTAGCTCAGTTCAAACAGCGGGGCAGCGGCTCTTACTCCCTGCCCGGCTCAATCCTTCCACCATTACATGGTGTTGGAGGCAGGGAAAGTGGGTCAGTCAGGCGACAAGTGAAAGGGGGATGCTCAGATGGGTCCAACCTGCCGTGCCCCTAATTACGAGGCACAGATTTTTCTACAAGTTACTGATACTTCAGCACTCACTTAGACACCTCACAACCGGCCTGTCCCACCTTATATCTAGCTTGATGTAAAAAGAACTTCAGGCTGGGACCTCGGACATATTATCACTTAAGTCCTTAAGTTTCCTGCCTCTCAGTTTCTGTATCTGTTGAAAAATAAGAACCGGAACAACTACCTTGTTTCCTGAAAGGGCTGTTGTGAGGATCAGATGTGAAGGCTGCTATAGAAAGAGCTGTTACGGACTTACACAGTTTGCCCACAGTATTCTTTGAACTGGTTTGTTTTCCGTGGGTTTTGCACACCTGCAAGCTGAATGAACTCCCTCCATTCTGCCATCCATGGCCACTGAAGAAACTTTGAAACCCTGAGCTCAGTTTCTGCTCTGACGGGCAACCACCTGTTCAAGGTGGGCCCTCATGCACCAGAGATTTAATCCTGGGCTGTGGTCACATGGTGGAGTTATCTTCCCCTCTGCATTTTCATGAAACAGAAAAGGGCTGTGGGCAGTTCCCATGTAGCGACCCAGGCTCAGAGAGCGCAATCCGGCCATCTTGTTAAGTCCTTCCTGTCACAGGGGAGGCTGGCTGGGAAGGTCTAATCCTCTCTTCCTTTTTGTGAGGGGGGAGCAAAGTCAGGAATGAACTCTGTTGCCATCCTGGTGACATCACTCTCAGGTCCTCTCTTCTTGGTTCTCTCTTTCAGTGGGAGAGAAACACAATTTTCTAGGTTTTGGAAGGAAGAATAGAAAAAAAAAATCAGGTTTCTAAAAGATAGGAACATGTCCACCGAGGTCAGGACACGGTGACCAACAGAGCCTCCAGGATGTGCAGGAGCAGGCCTTAAAGTGGAGGTAGAGCCCGGCTTCTGCCATAGCCACTCACAGCTCTGTCCATCACAAAGCAGTTCTCACCCCTGAAGTCCACTTGCACTTCCTGTCTGGACTGTATCTCACACAGCCCTCCTTACACACAGTCCTAAACACAGCCCTCCTAAACAGTCACACAATGTTTATTCTACTCACGGTGCCCTTTGTCAAAACACCTGAGGATTTATGGTCAAGTCAGTGTTTATCTCCTTAAGGTCAATTATTTCATCAATTCTGCTCAGGTTCTTTCCTCAGTTTTTGCTTTTTCACATTAAAGACTTCTCTTTCTCACCTGACTTAGTCCCCTTTCCTGATATTAATTCCATCAGATTGTATCAGGAGCACAGACTAGACAGCACACAGTATCCCTGTCTGGGACCAATGTAGTTTTTCTATAAAGGTGAAACAATGTAAAAATAAGAAACAAAGAATAACAAAACAAAACATCAGCCAAACAAAAAAAGGTGGCACAATGTATCATTTTGTGTTCAAAGCCTTTAAGGTCACAGACCACCCGTCTCAAACAGATCCTCCACATCCTACCCTACCATGGGCAGGGTCCTTTTCTCTCTCGTATTTTCTTTACTTAAAGCCACCTGTTTCTCATCAACTTTTTTTTTTGTAACAGATCTAACCCTAACCCAATGTTTGTTGAACACCTGCTCTATGCCAACCAATACAATGAGTAAGTGATGCTACTTTCTCATAACTGTCGGGTAGATTGTTGTCCCCACATGTGGACAAGGACCCAGAGGCTTAAAAGTCAAACAGCCCAAATCACAGAGCAGGTGAAACTGGTATCTGAATATACATCAGGCCCTCTGTCACCAAAGTAATCTGCTACTAAGAAACAATCTGGAGATTTCGCCTTCAGAAGATACAAAGATTCTAAACTCTGCCTCAATGCTGACAGCTAGTTAACTCTTCTCTGGTTAGAGAAGTGCTGGAGATCCTTCCTTTGTTTCCTTTCACTAAGGCAACTGCTTAGCCACAAAAAGTCAACATGTTAGTCCCCTCTTAACTTAATGGCTTTTTAGGAAGAACAGTATCAAGGAAGTTTAGAAGGCTAAAGATACTGTATCTAGCCACTGCTGTGTATGGTGTGTCCGCTTGCTTATGAGTCTCCTCAAAGAACTTCTTAACATCATCACCATCACTAACATGCTATTTTCGTGTCCAGAAAGCACATCCTTTTCACTGGCTTCACTGGTCTGCCTGGCTGAGTGCTTGAGTGCTGAGATACACTCAGCTCCCATTTTCTGTGTCCTATTTATACACAGGGACAGTTTATTTTTCTAGACTTTCAGCATGTTAAAAATTATCATAAAAACACAACGGCTTTCAGGTCCCCTGTAAGCTGTTTAACTCTCCACCTTCTATGAGTTTCCATTTGTGTTCCAGACTGGTGACTTCTTAATTTAGCTAATCAAGGTAGGCCAACAATATTGCCCTGCTCTCCTCAAGCACAGGTTCTTTACCTTTGGGAGGAAGTCTTTCTCTGTCCACATGTTCAACTTATCTCCCAGTGGTTTATGGTATCCTCACTGCCTGGAATGCCCCTACTATTCCTTTCCAAATTCTACCCATCCTCCAGAGTTTGATCCAAATCCTGTCTCTTCAAGAAGACTCTTTCGACCCCTGTCCAAATTTCTCCCTGCTGTTCTCCATTTCTCCTTGTTCTAGAATCCTTTAATAATTCCACTCCTTCTACACTTGGTCCCATCTGAAGTGTTTATGTCTTGTTACCTCAGTTCCCGGAAGACAGGGACCATGGCGTTTGCTTTCCCAGAAGTTCTCTTTGGTGTCTGGCTACGCATTCAGTACTCGTTTTATGCACCCAGATGATCTTTCTCATGACGTGCGCGGCACTAGCAGAACATTCCCTCTTCCAGACTGTCTCTGGCTCTCACAGCTCTGGGCCAGTGACTCCCTTGAAATATTGCCACCAAAAGGCTGCTAAGTTGGTTTGAGACAAGCACTGGGGCTGGGTATGTTGGTACATGTGTGTATGGTGAATGCAGACATGCCATGCAAACTCTAAACCAGGATGAGCACTCTGACACAAAAACTTGCTAGTGAAGAATACCATTTATAAGAGATTTTCCTATGGAATATCATATATCACTTTCTACAAGCATATATTTTTCTTCAAACCCAAAGCTACATTTTCCTGTAAAAACCACATATACAAACACAATTACTTAGAGAAATTAAACCATCTAGCTAGAACCAGGCAATCAACTTGATGGAGTGATGAGAAAGCTAAACAAGTCACTGGAAACACGAAAACACATTCCTCCCTTCGTTGTGATTTATTATATGGCCTATCAAAGAATCTCAAATTAACAGTCCTGATTTCAACCCTAGAACACATCTGGTTAAAAAGCTTTACTGTTACAATGCTAGATCAAATCATCTAGTTTTACAAGAACAAGGCTAAACAACTACTTTTATTAAGACAAAAGAAATTTTAGCTTTCACTGTATAACTCATGCCCGAACCACAATGATAAACAGCCATTAAAAGAGAACCAGACAAAAACAAAAGGATCTGCCTGGAGGGGAGAGGTGTTGAGTAAAGAGATGGGAGAACCTATCTCAAAGAGGTGATCACATCTAGAAGGCATTGCCCTATTTTTCAACTGATGTGTGGGAGATAAGAATAACACCTTTTATTTAGGCAGAAACCAGAAGTATATGCCATTTTCATAGACCATGATAAGACTGAATTAGGAGTCCGAATTAGAATATTCACAAAACAGCTTCAACCCAGGGAAACTCCCAAACATAGGGAAAGTGAAACTCTTCGTGAGCACTACTCACTGATCTTCTGTTCCAAAAAACTTTACAAAGAAGCATTTCTTCCCACGTGGTTTCTTTAAGTCCTTGGGTGGGTTAACAATCTAGAGGATGAAAGAGGAAAACAAAAAGTTTTCTTCCACAGTGATAAGTTGGTAAGAAAAAACATGAAATAAAAGAAATATGTCTTAAAAAACAAAACTAAACACAGGGCCTAGTTTATGTCCAAACCTGGTGCTTTTCTACTGAGATACGTGGAAATCTGCAAATATTCCAGGGGTTCCCAACATCTACTAAAGATACAATATCTCTTTAACTAAAATGACCCTATTGTAAAAGTATTACTCCCTGCAACATGACCCTGTCATCACTGAAGAAATATACAGGACACTCCTGAAAATTCTTTTGTACAAAAGAGTTGAGACAGGTGACAACAACAGTGACGAATAAATAAGGCACTGCAAATGCCATATTGCAAAGACACAGTCTAAAGACATTTCCTGGGCTCCAAGCAGGAATATAAATACAGAACATTTGGAAAGCTATGAGGATCGCCTCATGCAAAATGTGGAATGCCAACTTCTGCAAAGATGCACTGGAGCAGCACATATGGTAAAATGGAAGAAGATTTAAACTTAGTTGGGACAAAAATACTTTGACTTTTCACTAACCTACATTTAGATTTTTTTTCTTCCCGTAAAGTTTATTTTTTTCTCCTTTTGTTCGATTTATGCAAAGCTAAATTCAAGTCATAATGGATTTTCAGGATTAAAAGACTTTATCAAAAACCACTTCTGAGTCAAGAAATAATAATTCACTGCAGATTAAAAGATCTGGTTTATGTATACTGCCTTTTCTAAATAAACTGATACTAAAGAAAAAAAAAGAAAAACAAAAAACCCGTGTGTTACTTAAATAAGCCCAGTTTAACTCAATGCTAGAGTCTGTGGGGAATTCCATCTTACATGCTCCCCCTTCTCAAAGTCAACTTCAGACGTTCTTCCTTCAATAGCAAGACACTCACCTTTCCCGGCCAAGGAGGATACCGGCCGAGTTTCCCCCTAGAGAAAACACAGAGAGTCAGCATTTGCTCTGGAAAAGCATCTCCAGCTCCTTCAACACACTCAACATGCAATTTATTTTTCCTAAACCTCCACCTTCACCCTCCACTGCCAGACTAAAAGCTGGCAACAAGGAATTCTTAAACGTGGCTTCCACAGCTGGGCCCAAGATGCCCAAATTCCTCAGAAACGCAATGCAAACAAACAAACAAAAAAAGAAATCGAAGACTTCGGTGCGCCGGGTATGTGCATCCTTCTGGTGACGAGGAATACAGAAAAGCCAAAACAAAACCACCGAGAGCCGTCTAGAGCCTGCCCGTGATGTGACGGGGGTGGGGGGCAGCTCGCTCTGTAAACACAAGACTTCCCCTTCGCAAAGTCTGGTTTAATTCACCAGTGTGGCTTTGACAAAACGCTAAGAGAAGCCCTTCCTCCGGGTCGAAGAGACGAGCTGCGCAGCTCGAGGGAGGCGGCTCCCGTCTCGGTCCGGGCGGTTGTCCGGGACACAGAAGCTGACAACGAGAGGCACCGGTCACTGCCAAGCCTTCGGTTGTAATGGAGAAGTGTCCCCTTCATTTCTTCAAAGCGCAGCGCCGGCAGTCAGCTTTCGACACCCCCGGGCCGAGCCGCCCGCACAGGTGGGTTCCGTCGCGCAACGCGGGTGTCGAAGCGCTTTACCCAGACGAGACGGCCCCGCGGGCTCCCAGGCTCTCCTGCTCTTCCTGGGAGCCCCCCAGCCCAGACCCCGGGGCGAGGAATCGGACGTCCGTGGAAGCCGCGCGGCGCCGGGCACTCTCCTCACAGTGGGCCGCCACGCGTCCGGGTCTGGAGCGCTGCTCTCCCCGGGCGGCCTCGGTGCTCGGAGCTGGGCCCACCGCGGCCACCCTCGGCCTCAGTCCCCCGGGGCCAGGCTGCCCCTTCCGCCCGGCTTCACTCCCAGCGCCGGCACCTCATCTCGACCTTTCTCCACGACCTGGAGCGCGTAGAAAGGCCGCCTCGGGGCGGGCCACACACCCCACGCCCGGGGAAGCAGCTCCCCAGCGCACCGCTCTTGGCCCCGGCCGCCCGGACTCACCACACCAAATCGCCGAGCCGCAGACTCACAGCCGCCATCTTACCACCCAACCACCGCCGACGCACGGGCGGTCGGGAACATCAGGTCGCTCCGGCGCCGCCCATTGGAGTGAGGCGGGCCACGTGATAGGGGCCGGCCGTCCCCCCGGCCACGCCGCTGCTCTGACGTCACCGCGCCCGTCGGGGCTTATTGGCCGGCCGAGCGGCACGTGACCTGGGCGCCGCGGTCTCCGCGCGCCGGATCTCCGAGACTCCCGGCTCCTTTCCCCCTCCCTCCGGCTCGTGACAACGAAGCGCCGCGGTCTGAGGCGGCGGCGGCGGCGGCGGCGGCAGTAACGGTGCGGCCGGCGGAACGAGCGAGGGAGCCGGCCGTGCGGCCCGCCCCGCCCCCGGGCCCTGGCCTCCGGCGCCCGCCCCGACAGCGCTTCCGTTACGGCCGTTAGTCCGGCGCGGGCCCCGGGGCCGGCCGCGTCGGCGCGCCGGTAGCTGCCTTGACGGACTTTGGCGCGGCCTGGAAGCCAGCGCTCCGCCCGCGCCCGGGGCCCCGCGCCCGCCGGGCTCTGCGTGGTCGCTCCCGCGGGACGGACTGGTCCTTCGGGGCGCGCTCTCTAACGGCCGGCGTCTTGCGGGAGCCGCTCCGAGCTTGCTTCCGCGCCGCAAGTTCTCCCCGGGGCGCAGCGCTGCCCGCCGCGAGGTTCCGAGTTGCCCGGCCGACGTGGAGCCGGCGTCTCTCCGCTTCCTCCTGGGCCGGCATAGCCGGCGATCCGCCCCCTCCTCGCTCCGCTCACTACCCCGGGCGTGCGGGGGGACCCGGCCATGGGCCGCGGCGCGGGTCGGCCGCCCGCCGGGAGGCATGGCTCGGGGGCCGGCCGCTAGCGGCGCCGCCGCCCGGGCTCTCGGGCCGGCATGAAGACGGCCGCGGGGGGCACGAAAGCGACCCGCGGGGCCGTAGGCTGCGTTGCGCCGGGGACAAAGGTGCGTGTCTTTGTCGGGTTCGGGCTCTCATGTCAGTCTTGTTGTAGTTTGACACTTTTGGGGGAAGTTGGGAGCAGGATGTTTTTTGACAGCAGGAAGGCAGCAGATGCTAAGGCGTAGTTTATCAGTGAGTTAAGACTAAGCCGTTCAATGGGGAAGTGGGGACAGCAGTTGAGCACAGGCGTGTGCCTACACGTCAACAGCCCAGGTAGAAAATAAAAAATTTTTAAGATCCCCAGTTCTAGTTGTAGAGCCCAAAGAATTCAAGGTCGATGTTGACTTAACTTAGAATCGGACTTTTATTGAGCCATCCTATGCTCAAAAAAAAGGTGGCAGGTCTACACTCTGTCTCCCAAAGGTATATTGGTTGTAAGAAGGGGGTTTTAGCGAACTCGCGGCCCGGTTTCTCTTTACAGTCAGCTTCCTCTAAGTACTAGTTTCAGGACAGCTAGTTTCAGGAGCTGTCATTCACTGGTAACTATTTCATGTTGTTTTAGAGACTAGACCGATCTTTTTTAAAGCATATTTAAGTTTCTAGGAAATAAGAAAATTAAACACATCTTCCTAGTTTAAGAACTCAATTTTTGAGAAATTAAAGAATACTTTTTAATGACTTAGTGAAATTTACGAATCGTACATCAGTATCAGACTGAACCCTAAGGACATTTGCGATAGAGCCGGGAACATGGTAATGAGTAAATATATTGTCTAATATTATCTTGGTAGTTCTAGCCAATGCAATAAGACATGAAACAAAAATAGAACATTATTTTTCAGAAAGGAGGAGACAAAATTATTATTTCTGTGATAGGATAGCCTATTTTGAAAAACAGAATTAAGGGAAAACCATTAAAATAGTTAGGAATTCATTGAAGAGACTAATTACAAAATTAGCATTCAATATTTGGTGGATTTTTCTAAATTTCACCAATAATCAGTTTGAAAATATGATTGAGAGGTTATATAGAAACAACAAAAAGTACCATTCCTTGGAATAATCTGAGATACAAAAGGAGGCTTGAATTTCTTGGATAACCTGCGTTGAGGTTTTTTAAGAGGGGTGCTTCCATTTGTAGAATACTGTGCTTTTATTTAGAATTAAGAGTCAACTCTTACAATTGAGTATTTAAATACTTAAGCCTCTTAAGCTTTTTAAACAAATCTTGTTTATAAATCTAAGAATGTATACATAAAAATAAACATTTTAGATTTTTTCAAATATTTGAAAAAAAAATTTGACTTTTGACAGTTTCAATTAAAGCACTAGTTTAATAGATTCAGTTCAGTTCAGTTGTTCAGTCGTGTCTGACTCTCTGCGATCCCATGAACCGCAGCACGCCAGGCCTCCCTGTCCGTCACCAACTCCCGGAGTTTACCCAAACTCATGTCCATTGAGTCAATGATGCCATCTAACCGTCTCATCCTCTGTTGTCTCCTTCTCCTGCCTTCAATCTTTCCCAACATCAGGGTCTTTTCAAATGAGTCAGCTCTTCACATCAGGTGGCCAAAATATTGGCGTTTCAGCTTCAACATCAGTCCTTCCAGTGAACACCCAGGACTGATTTCCTTTAGGATGGAGTGGTTGGATCTCCTTGCAGTCCAAGGGATTCTCAAGAGTCTTCTCCAACACCACAGTTCAAGTTTAATACATTAAATTCTCATAAACAATGAACTTTTTAAAAAATAAAATTTCTTTGAGTGTTTTAAACTGCATTTAAAGTTCTATATGCTTGTTCTCCCAAGTACCTAAAACTTCTAAAACAGTGAACTTGTAAACCTAAAGTTAAATCTTTCCAAGGCTTAACTCTTGTAAGTCTAATAAACTTATAGATGTAAGTCAGGTCTTTTAAAAACACACTTTCAATTTTATATTTTTCTAAGGATTTCAAATTAATAACCACGAGATGCATTTTTTACCATTGGTTGACTGAGGTCATACTATCTAAAATTTGGGCCAAGATAAGGTTACATTTTTAAATTACCTACTGGTCAGGCAGGGACCTAGTTAGCACTTCTATTTGACCTTTCTACATCCTCCATTGGTTAATGTGCAGATTCTCTTCATATGGTGGGACTTTGCCTTGCTTTTATGAGTGGGTACTTTTATGTCTTCACCTTGAGTTTGTTTCTATAATCCAATGCATCACAGATGTCGTGGGGGCCTTGAAGTTTCTTTTAGGGGAATTTTTTTGACATCTTAGTGCGTGGTGGTTTTTTTCTGCCAAAAACCAACCTGTTTTGCTGCCAGTTGCTTTTCTTCCTAATTAGAATTTTAAGTCTTCATTTTTAGATATTTTATTCCCTTAGCTGGTTTTATAGGTCACAATTTTATGGTCACAAAGTGAATATTGCATGTATACACATACACATAATGTGTACGGATACTGTGTGCATGCTCAGTCGTTCTGACTCTTTGTGACCCCATGGACTGTGGCCTGCCAGGTTCCTCTGTCCATGGGATTTTCTAGCCAAGGATACTGGAGTGGGTTGCCATTTCCTTCTCCAAGGGATCTTCCCCAATCAGGGATCAAACCGTATCTCTTGCATCTCCTGTATTAGCAGGCAGATTCTTTACCAGTAGTGCCACTGGGGAAGCCCCTGGAAGCTCTTTGGCCTGTGATATTTTGTCACTTTGCTGAGGCCCAAGTTTGGGTAGTGACAGACTGGTATGAGGAAGTGAGTCCAGCCACACTGCTCTTGAGACAGTGGCCTTAAACTTATCCTGGGGCGGGCAGAGCTTCTATGAACTGATGAAAACTTTGTCGTTGTGAAGAATGGCCCTACATGAAAGTAAACCGCTGGTGCTGAAAATAAAGAGGTTTTAAGAAGGAGATTATTGTCAGTCCGAAGTTTTAAAAAAAGTATATTGGATAAATTAAATGAAAACCAGTTTTCTTTACGTACCTTTGCAATTCTGAGGATTCTTTAAGGCTGTATCAGCATGGGTTCTCTCGTGTCAAGGATCTAGTGAATATGCATTGGACAAAATAAACAGTGATTATCTCTGAGTATAGGATTTGGGATGCTTTTCATATCTATATGAAGTTTTTTATATTTAAAGTAAATAGTATTTAGACAGAAAAAAGCAGTAAACGGTAATTAAGATAAATTTAACGATTCTTGACAGTGAATTTTTTTTTTTAAATTTAAATCTGTAAAACTGAACAGGAAAAAAAATCACCATTTTTATCATCTTGGTTTGACCTGGCTCTTGTTTTCAATGTTAACAGAAGCCATGCAGTGACACCCGCTAAGACTTGTTGGTAGCCATGTCGGAGCCCCACAGGGTCCAGTTCACCTCTCTCCCAGGTTCTTTGAATCCTGCGTTTTTGAAGAAATCCCGGAAAGAGGAAGTTGGGGGAGCAGAGCAGCATCAGGACTCGGAGCCGGCTGCGGCCGCTGTTCGGATCACACTCACCCTCTTTGAGCCGGATCACAAACGTTGCCCAGAGTTCTTCTACCCAGAGCTGGTGAAGAACTTACGAGGGAAGGTGAAAGGACTTCAGCCCGCAGACAAGGTACACCATACCCGCTCTGCGGGTCTAATGCTCAGGGTAGTGTGCCAGAAGGGCTCCGGAGGGCAGAAGCAGCATACAGAGGCTTGGCCTCCCCCACAAAGCAAGCTCACGCACGGTCTGCCAGTTTTGCCTCTGGAGGGAAGGGTTAGAATTCTTTCTAGAACCATTTTCCTTATTTAGGCTAGAGAAAATGTATGGCACATCCAAGGCTAACTTGTATTATGGCTAATTAATACGAATAAACACCAGATTTTTTCATGCCAAGGCTATAAATTGTTGCATCGTAGTGTGACTAGCCCCTGCCTTTTCCAGAGCTGGAATTTCATGCTGGGCATTACTCTTTTCCAAGGGAATCTCATTGTGCCTAATACAAAGGCAGACAAAAAAAGATACAGACTGCTCCTCTCTTCTAAGCACAGTAATATTCTGGACAGTTTCTTTACTTGGATGGATAGAAACCTATTTTTGTGGGTTTTGTTTTTGTTGGGAGTTTTGAAGTTTTTTTTCCCCCTGCCAGAAATGGGCAGCTTTTATGGCTTTTGATAATCAGCTTGATTTCTTAAAATGTTTTTTAAATGATCTGTTTATTTTCCTAGCAGACTTGTTTTACGTTTTTAGTATGCAGCGTTGCAAACGTGTACAGTGTGGAGAGAATAATATAATAAGCCCCCATGTACCCATTACCCAGCTTCAGTTATTACTGATGTTTTGGCAATTCATTAACATTGCACAATTTTTTATAAACTTTTTAACTGAATTATGTACATAATGAAAGTGCAAATGTGATAAACACACAACTTGATGGACTTTCCACGAATACCCCTGTAACCTGCACCTAGATTACAAAATACCACATTTTTGGGGCTAATAGAAACCCTCCTTCTTCCCTCCCAGAATATTACCTCAGCCCTCAAGGGTGACAACTGTCCTGATTTCTAATAGCTGAGATCAGTTTTGCATGTTTCTGTATTTCATGTCAATGGAACCATGCAGTTTGAGTAGGAGCTGGGTCATGAGCATTTATTTTAAGCACTTGGTGTAAGCCTGTGTGCTCTGCCAGCCTCTGTGGGAAAGGTGAGCAGGGTCCTGTGCTGGCAGCGTTCCAGTCTCTAGACTGGCTCCAGGGACATGGGGGTTAGGCTGGCATGGCTCACAGTGTCTGTCTGGGGTTGAAGAAATCATGCAGGTGCCTGACTCCTATGGGCCATGTTCCTTCAGTCTGATCTGTGGTTGTGCTCTTTGGGCTGCCTTTGGTCCGAAGGACTATCCACTTTTTTTAGATAAAAATGTGTTTCGTTAATAAAGATCTGATTGACTGAATGAAAGCCATTTCAGTCTGTGCCAGGTTGTATGAGGGCCAGTAGGTAGGCTGAGAAAAAGTAATTTCACATCCATTCATCAACTCTTCTCCAAAGTAGGAACAGTATCCTCTTCCTTGAGAGGAAGAGAAAGTAGCAGGAATTGGTGATTTATTTATGGGCTCAAACTAAATCAGTAGGTCAACTGAGATTAGAACTCCAGTGCTCTGATTTCACCTTTTGTGGGGTTCAGATGCCCTCCTCAACTGCAGAAAAATGCGTGGGACTTACACAGAGAACTTCAGATCCAATTTCAGGGGATTCACTTCTGGCATCAGGTTCAGAACTCCTAAATTACCCTGTCTACTCTGCAGCGTTCAAAGCACAATGTAATCTGACACATTTATATATTAACTCACTTAGCACGTGTGTCTTAGAATGTTAAGGCCCTGTGCTAGAATGCTGAGGACGAGTAAAGGTGGGGAGGCTGCTGTCCCCAAAGGAATGTCAAAGGAACTTTGCACTCTTGGAGATGTTTTAGGAGAATTACACCTACACAAGTAACAGGAATCACAGTGTGGTAATTGTTAAGTCTGGTACGAATACAGGCCCTGGAGGGCTTGGACAGAAAGGAGCTTACATTCCAGATGCTGTGTTTAGACAGAGGCAGACCTTCATGCATTCAGGAAATAGTGGATGACTACTGCTTGCAGGGCGTTAAGGAGTAAACATTAAATCCAGTGCTGCTCCAGATGAGTGGGGTTTCTTAAGATTATTTGAACCACTTAGGTTATATGTGATCATTGTAGAAGAAGTAAAAGTCCAGTCTTAGTGTTTTTGGACTCCAAAGTCTTAAGTGTATTTGATACAGAAGTCTTTTATTAAAATTAAGATTCCTTGCCATGGAAGCTTAAGGTCCAACTCTGTAAAATTTGAGAAAAAATAGTAAGGTTTATGGAGTATAAACTTTGGAAAACTACTTGAAAATATCTGGAGATAGTATTGAGATTGGGAGGGAAGGGAGATTATTGATCCTTCAAGATAGGCTTCCAAGGAAAAGTAATGGCACAAACTTGGGTTTGACTATTGATAGCACTGAGAGAAGAATAAGTTCATGCCACTCTTCTAACCACTAAGGTTGAATAGCTGTCAGGAGCTTGTGCTCAGTGGGTTCTTAACCTTTCTGAGCCAGTGGCTGCTTTGCAAGTCTGGTTGAAGCCTTTGGACCTTTTCTTAGAATAATGTTTTTAAATGCATAAAATGATTTTTAGTATTACAAAGGAAACCAGTTATATTCGAACACAGTTTTACACGGGGTGAGCATCCCCCGACTAAACTCCCTTTGCCATATTTGGAACACTATAGGACCTAGTACTGGGAGAAGGCAATGGCACCCCACTCCAGTACTTTGCCTGGAAAATCCCATGGACAGAGGAGCCTGGTAGGCTGCAGTCCATGGGGTCACTAATAGTCGGACACAACTGAGCGACTTCACTTTCACTTTTCACTTTCATGCATTGGAGAAGGAAATGGCAACCCACTTCAGTGTTCTTGCCTGGAGAATCCCAGGGACGAGGGAGCCTGGTGGGCTGCCGTCTATGGGGTCGCACAGAGTCGGACACGACTGAAGCGACTTAGCAGCAGTAGCAGCAGCAGCAGGACCTAGTACTGCAGTGGGTGACTGTAGGTATTTAATCAAGTTCTGTTGAGTCTCATGAATGGGAATTTTACTTTCAAACAAGTAAGGTAAACACGGATGAGGAGGTAATATGTATTTTACCTTGTCTTTTCTGAAAAAGTTGTTTTTATTATACAGTTTATCGGTGTGGAATCAATGAAGGTACAATGAATAGCTTTGTGGGAACTTTTTTGTGAATCTTATTTTTGTGGAATGGTCTCTTTACAGAAGAAAGATCTCTTGGATCCTTTCAATGATGAAGAAAAGGAAAGGCATAAAGTGGAGGCCCTTGCTAGGAAATTTGAAGAAAAATATGTAAGATTTCTCTCTTGGGCAACAGAACAACCTTGTCGGGTGGGAGAGGTTTTCAGACATTTTCATATTCCTTTAGTGGTTTATCTAATCAACACTAATGTGAAACGAGTATAGAGCTTGGAGAGAACAGAATGAAGTTATTAAACAAATACATTAAGGTACAGAAAGTGCATATGGCAGGAACTCGTGTGGCACTAAATGGATAAATAAACATAGAGAGGCTTTTACCCTTAGAATTTATCCTGAGAATAAGTATATTGATGCAAGGCATATGAGGCCATTTAGTTCTTTCTTCAGTCTTAGGCCACTTTATGCATTTACAAATCTGTTCTATTTTGAAAGGTCTTCAGGGAACAAGGTTTTGGGGGATGTGTAAGAGACTGGTCCAGTGTTTTATAACCTTTAGTCATTAGCTGTTAGAGTTCAAGGCAACAATTAATTCTCTGTATTAAAAAAGTCCTGTGACCCTGGGCCTAAAAATTTGTTTAAAGTTTAGATCTTGTGTTGTATGTTCCTATCACAAGTATAAAAACAAGCATGTGATCTATTTTAAATTTTAGGGTGGAAAGAAACGTAGAAAAGACCGAATACAGGACTTGATTGATATGGGTTATGGTTATGATGAATCCGATTCCTTCATTGATAACTCTGAGGCGGTGAGTACTTAGTGAGACCACTGAAACCACCAGAAGTGGGGCACCCAGGCCCCTACTGACAGTGCTGGAGCTGGGGGTGGGTCAGTGGGGGTGCCCATGCAGTGGAGAGAGCTGCTCTGAAGGGACAGGAAGTGACTCCTTGATCTGGGCCTCTGGTGATCAGATCTGTGCAACACACCTCCTAACTTGGACATTGGTGACTGACCGGAAGCATACCTTCGTATGCTGTCTGAAAAGTGACAGAGGAACATCTGTTCTGTCAAGATGCAGTCCACACCTGTCGCCGTAGCACAGGCCTTGGAGCTGACCCACGTTTGTTTCCCTTCAGTATGATGAGCTTGTTCCTGCTTCTTTGACTACAAAGTATGGAGGATTTTATATCAACTCGGGGACCCTGCAGTTTAGACAAGCGTCAGAATCTGAGGATGACTTCATTAAGGAAAAGAAGAAAAAATCTCCCAAGGTTAGACCATTGCTTGGTTTTGGACTTCAGAAGTGCTTTTTGACATGCCTTTATGAGATCAGTAGGTGACTTGCCCGAATCTGTGCGGTTTAGGATGGCTCAGGAGAGTGGCGGAGAGGCACCAGCTGTGCCGAGGTTGGCGGTTCCCTTCTCACACGTGTGCCGTGACCCTGGAGGCTCAGTCATGGTGTCCGGGCCTGTGTCCCAGCAGGCTTGGCGGGGACTCGCTCCTTGAGGTGGCCCCAGGGCGGGGACGAGGGCTTTGATGGGTGTGGAGTGAGGGACGTGTGCACCAGCTCACTGTGTCTCATCTGTGGACATTAGAGGACTTCACCCCAACGAAAATGAGTTAGCCCTAAGATAAGCTTATTTTGAAGGCTATCTGTGACTGCCTGGGTGTTTAAAATGCGAGGTAGGCCCCCACACAGCTCATTTTAAAACAGAAATGGTTCAGGCTGCCGAAGGGCCTCTGTTGCCTCTGGCCCGGGTTTCCTAGGAGCCGCTGTCAGTGGGAATGCTGTCCTGACCTGCAGGTCTGTGGTCCAAGGACTGAGCTGAAATCGTGTGTTCGTGGAGGAAGTAAGACAGCTCTCAGGATGTTCCCCGGGCGGAGAAGGCCAGTGCTGCGTGGTGCACTTGCTCCCGGAGCTCGGGAGCCGTGTAACTGTGCCTTGTCTTTAATTCTCAGAAGCGGAAGTTGAAGGAAGGTGGTGAGAAGATAAAGAAGAAGAAAAAAGATGACACTTATGACAAGGAGAAGAAATCGAAAAAGTCCAAGTTTTCCAAAGCCGGGTGAGAGGCAGCAGCTTCTTTGCTAGGAGGACTCTGCACCGTCAGGGCCGCCGGGCCGCACACCCACCTCCTCACAGCCTCGCGGGGCCGCGGGTCATAGTGCCACGCGGCCTTGTCGGGGCCCTCACGTCTGTGTGTCGGGCATCAGAGTGCGCTCTGTCCCGCGTCAGTGTTGGCGGGTCTCTCTGTCACTGTGTGGCTGCTGACGTTCCTGTTCTGAGCACCCTCCTCTGCCCCCGGTCTCCTCTGTCTCTGTCCCCTTTGTCTTCTTTAGTCCTGCTTCCTCAGCCTCCGTCTCACCCCAGCCGCCCTCCAAGTTGCTGCTGCTCCTGCTTTCTCCCTTTAAATGTCTTTCTTGCCCCTCCTGTTTTTCCAACCTTTTGTTTCAGCCTGGCAGTGGTTTTAAAAAACCCATCGGATGTTTAGCATTTTGTGTTACTTTTTGCTAACCTGTATTCAGTCTCAAGCTTTGGTCCCAGCAAGGAGGAGCTCCGTGTGCCAAGAGGAGGGTGAGGAGTGACGGGGTGGACTTGTGGCTGAGGTTCCCGGAGACCTTTGTTCTGGGAGCGGGGCTGAAGCCCCTCTGGAAATTTCCCTTGCGAGGGGTCCTGCAGTCTTAGTAACCGACTTCTCCCTTTTACTTCCAGCTTTACAGCCCTCAATGCCAGTAAGGAGAAGAAGAAAAAGAAGTATTCTGGGGCTTTGAGTGTTAAAGAGATGCTGAAGAAATTCCAAAAGGAGAAAGAGGCTCAGAGAAAGAGGGACGAAGAGCATAAGCCCATAGCAGTGTCATCAGCGGAAGCTCAGGGCTTGCGGGAATTGGAAGGCGCCTCCGACCCTTTGCTCTCGCTCTTCGGCTCGGCCTCTGACAATGACTTGCTGCAGGCAGCCACTGCCATGGACTCGCTGACGGATTTGGACTTGGAGCAGCTGCTCAGTGAGTCTCCAGAAGGAAGCCCCTTCCGCGATATGGATGATGAAAGCGATTCCCTTGGGGTGGGACTGGACCAGGAATTCAGGCAGCCCTCTTCCCTTCCCGAAGGCCTGCCTGCACCCCTGGAGAAGCGCGTTAAGGAGCTGGCTCAGGTATGGTGACATGGAGTGGCTGGGCTCTCCTGGAAGCGATCGGGCGGATCGTTGCTGGTCCTGAACCACTTGCAGCTCACGGCCCAGAGCAGCCCTTAGCCAGTGGGCACTCCCAGTGTCTGCTTTTCTGGGCTTTCTTCCCACCCCAAGCAAGGGCACAGGGTCAGCTCTGCCTGTCCTTTTGTGATTCCTTCACGTTGGAAAATTTACTTTCTTCTGGAGAGATTTTTCTCTCCTCCTTCGTGCCTATCAGACTATCCTTCCTTTTGTGTGACAGATACTCATGTTGGCAGCAGGCAGCTGAGGCAGAGATACATCTCTTTAGTAATCTTCTAAGGTTTTGAATATTCATAGACGTTTGCAGACATGTTGGGCGTGGGGCATATGCTTAGTTGCCACTGGGTTTAGTGTTAGGTAGTGATTATAGGCGGAGAAGGCAATGGCACCCCACTCCAGTACTCTTGCCTGGAAAATCCCATGGATGGAGGAGCCTGGTAGGCTGCAGTCCATGGGGTCACACAGAGTCGGACACGACTGAGCGACTTCACTTTCACTTTTCACCTTCATACATTGGAGAAGGAAATGGCAACCCACTCCAGTGTTCTTGCCTGGAGAATCCCAGGGACGGGGGAGCCTGGTGGGCTGCTGTTTCTGGGGTCGCACAGAGTCAGACATGACTGAAGGGACTTAGCAGCAGCAGCAGCAGCAGCAGTGATTATAGGAATCTGGAATTGTGATAAGTAAGAAGGGCTGAACCGTAAGTGCTGTCCAACAGCCCCAGGTTAAAAACAGTAATGGTCTTTGGAAAATAGCGGACATTCCGCCTGTTTTCCCCCTGGGGATGGGGAGTTGATCTAGTACTAGAGCACTAAGGACTGTAGATTCCGTGATCCATGAATACTGATGATAAGCCAAGCACGGGTCATTAGTTACAGTGTGTTTTAGTTAAAATACCATTTCACCTTGGACATCATGACTTGTGACAACCCTGGGGGCACTTACACTCTAGAGCTTAAGTTTTAAACCAGTGACTCTCAGTGTTTCAGAATCTCTGTTGTGTATATTAGTCCTCATATACACTAGGACCAGGGCAGGATAAAATGTTAACCACTTCTGCAAATGATTTTCTCATTTGCAAAAAATACTTGAACATGGCATGTGAAATAATTCAGACGTCTTATTCAGAGCTCTGTTCATCCTTATGGAATGAGCACAGTGTTGTTTGAATGTACCCATTTAAATGAATTATGCCCTGTCAGGATTCAGGATTTGTCTTAACAGGATGTTAAGGGAGAAATAGTTAAATCTGAACTTGGTGTGTATGAGTTTACTGTCCTATGGTTGCTCTCAGAATATATGTTAAAAAAAAAAATTATCTCTCCTTTTCAATCTTGTGGTTTGTAATCAGATTATCCTGTAGCTTCTGAAAGCCTTGAGTCAAGTCAGATGTGTGTGGCAGAGGCCAGTCATTCCTTAGAGGAAAGTTAAAGTGGCTCTGGATGTGTCTCTGCTTCTACCGCAGGGGGTATCCTAGTCTGATAACTGAGAATCATTATTGCATTTTCTTGGGAAGGATGGAAAAGTCTGGTGGAAACAAAGCGGCATCATGTGGAACAGCGTTGGGTCGTGATGTGAGAAAACCTTCCTTTTTGGAGTCCGTCAGGTGGACGCCGAGCAGGCTCTCCTTCCTCAGGAAGTGCCGAGTCTCGGTTGTCTCTCAGGCGTGATGGAGACAGGTCAGGAGCCCATAGGTAAGGCAGGCTCAGGTCCTGGTGAGGAGGTGGTGACGAGACGTCACTGTACTGGCTTGAACGTATGTTCACGTGTGAAACTGTTACTTCAGTCATCACCTGGCCCTTCGATGCCAGCATTAAGAAACTTGGGAAATTGGGAAAATCCTGCCACTCTGAAAACTATTTTCAACTCACTCTCTTTTCTCACCTCTGTGTATATGTTTTTATGCAGTTGTAATTATAGTTGTGAATAATTGTTTTCTGCTCTTTTCACTTAATAAATATTATTATAAAGCCCTCATTTTTAATGATTGCATGACAAAGAAGGCTTATTTTAGAAAGTGACTTAACGCTGCTGTGAAGGCTCCCGGCGCTGGGGCACCTGGCGCCGCCGGCACATGCGCACGGGCGCTCTACCCCCAGCCCTGCCGTGAGAGTCCGCTGGCAGAGGGTCCTCCCAGGGAAAGACGCCTGTGTACACAGAAATTACACATGATTTTCAAAAGTCACGTGTGGATCTTTGGATCATTAATAAGAAGCCCTGTCCTAGATCTTGAAGTGGACATTATTTTTTTTTTAAATTTAAATTAAACTTGGTGTGTATAACTAACATGGGCAGTGTTTATGTTTCTCACTTTATTTTTCACTCCCTTCTTTTTCTTTTTCTCTCCTTGCTTTGTTTTTGTGATACTTTGTTGAGATTTTAAATCTTGGCCCTAGGGGGTACATGTATCAGTTTCTACTGTGTCTAAACCCACCCTACCCCACCCCACAAATGTGGTGGCTTTCGGGGCTGCCTTCAGCTGGTAAGATAGCTGGGCGTTGGGACAGCAGGACAACAGGGCCTCTCCCGTCTCTCGTTCTGGGCAGGACAGTCTCGGGGTAGTATCTCCAGAAGGTGAAGGTGGAAGCCAGCAGACCCTCAGGTCCTAGCCTTGGAGGTAGTGTGCACCTCTGCTACACTGTGCTAGGAAAGTAAGTCACCAGCCAGCGGCCCCTCCCCTGGGGACCCCCGTCTCGGGACGGGAGAACCTGTGGGCCTGTGTGCGGTCCCCCGTGGTGCTGAAGCAGATTCCAGCGTGATGTGCGTCAGTCTCCCAGGGAAAAATATTTTGCGGTTGGAAGCAAAAATAAGATTTGTCTTCTAACTAGATGTTATTCTTAAAACTTCAAAAAATATATTTGAAAATGTACATGTGTGAAAGAGATATTCTGAGAGGGAGCACACCAGCACTGTTAGCCCACTTTCCACTTCCTACTCCCCTGTGCTGTGCCTGTTTATGGGCCCCAGGGAGCCCAGTGGTTTAACCTGACGGCCTTGACCCTGTCTGTCTTCTCCTAATATGTGTTGGTTGCGTCTTTTGTCTTGGTTGTTGGAAAGCTCAGATAACGTTGCCCCTTGATAGGTAACTGTCTTGATAGAGTTTGGCAGCTACTCACCCTGCTCCGTGCAGATGACCCGTGTCTGTTTCCTCTTCATTCAAGCATAAAATGGAAAGGATAGTGATACTAAAAATAGAAAAGAAATGGAGACACATGTTGCCGACCCTTCTACCTGCTCACTGCTTACCCTCCTGTACAGTTAGAACCCTTGCATTGCAAAACTAGAGAGACACGGATTCATGGAGAATAAGATAGAAAAAAAAAACTTTATTTGAGACCTCCCTTGTGGTCCAGTGGTTAAGACTGCACTTCCAGTACAGGGGGCACAGGTTGGATCCCTGGTCAGGGAACTAAAATCCTGCATGCGTCACGTTGCAACCTAAAAACAAACAAACTGGTTTGGTCTTTGTAAAGAAAATCATATCAGATTTCACTCTATTCAGCAAAAGCAGGTACAGTATATAAAGTTGTGATCTAGGTGCTGAAAGGCTAGAAGTGGCTCTTCTTAATAATGAATAAAGATCTCATTAAAAGGCTATTGGAAATATTGTAAATCAGCACAATCTGGCTGTCTGGTTTTATTTCATTTCCTAGCTAATCTCGGAGTGATTGATTTAACTGATTCATACAACGCCTCCGGCAAGGGTGTTTCTCATTAGGGTTGAGGGATCTCAGTTCTTTCTGGCAAACTAGCAACTACATAGTCAGTGGCTTTTTTATTTAGATTTATTTAAAAATGCAGCCCTTGACTACTAGAGCATAAAGCCAGATCCTCAGAGATACTGTTCTGCATGATTCAGAAGGCATCAGGAAAAACAAAAATTATATAGCCAGAAGGCTTCTGAAATGGCTGATATCTAAAAACTTGATTGGAGAGAATTCCCTTGCGGCTCAGTGGTTAGGACACCTTGCTTTCACTGTCAGGGGCCTGGGTTCAGTCCCCGGTCAGGGAACGAGGATCCCACCAGCCGCACAGAAACAAACAAAACTTGGAAGCCTGAGGTGGTGTTGGGTCTGATAAACAGGCCTTTGAAGTGCATGTTAATTAGGTTGAATTAATCTAAAGGCGCTTCTGCACCTTATAACCATCAGTGTGCTAAGTCCCGTCAGTCGTGTCTGACTCTTTGCGACCGTGTGCCCAGCACACAGGGACTGCAGCCCGCCAGGCTCCTCTGTCCACGGGATTCTCCATGCAAGAATACTGGAGTGGGTTGCTGTGCCCTCCTCCAGGGGATCTTCCTGACCCAGGGATCGAACCCATGTCTCTTACGTCTCCTGCAGGTGGGTTCTTTACCCCTAGCGCCACCTGAGAAGCCCTGTAACCAGCAGTCTCTAAGTTGAAAGAATGACTCCATTTTGTTTTCTTGCAAACTGAACTCACAATCCCAGTACATTAAATGTGCCACAGGGGAATTCCAAACTCCCGACAGCATAAGGCGTAACAGGAGACATTAATGTTGCCCTCTCTTCCTTCCCTCTCTGCCAGCCATCTCCGGCCTCTGCCCCTCCCCAGCCGAGCTAAATTTTCACATCCTCTTCAAGTTTTGTCTGGTACTGAACTTTCCTTCCTCTTAGTTTTCATCCTTGCAGCGATAATCTGTTCATTTGTGTGTTTATTCATCACCCACTCAGCTGACTTTTCCTCAGTAGCTGTTAGGTGATGGGCCGCTGTGGGAAACATGTTGATGAGTGAGATTCAGTTCACGTTTCTCCATGAGCTTGTTGTACAAACAGACTGATAGCCATGTAAACAGCGGGCTGTGGGACAGAGCAGGGTGAAATAAGTCATGATTGGATGGCCAACAGGATGGGCCAGTGGACCGCCAAACTTGAGGAAGGGAAAGAGGGGCCCTTGGGGGTCCATAGGGATAGGACTGGAAGCAGCAGGCTTGGCCAGCCTCTCGGGTGACGTGGCCTTCTGGTAAGCCAGGGCACAGGGCTGAGAACAGGCAACATGTTGGATAATAGGGACTCCTGGTATGTGGTGGGAGGTGGGGGCTGGACAGGATGGTGAGGCCATGTCCTGGAGAACCCTGACTGCCAGGTGGAGGAGTTTGGGTTTGATTCTAGGCTCAGGAAGGCCTCCCGAAGCGTTCTTAATAAAAGTGAGAGGATTTAAGAAGGGTGAGGTGCTGTTGTTAGAAGTAGGGACTTGGGAGGAAGAGCAGAAAGGAGTGGTTTAGATTTTGGACAAGTTGATTTGTATACTCCAGGGTCTTTCATTCAGGGAGATAATTGACAGTTCTGGTTCAGAGCTGAGGATAGAGGTTTAGGTTGTGTTTGTTATTTTGTGCATATGTATTATTTTGAAGCTGAGGGGGAGACATTGTTGGGTGAAGAGGTCTCTCAATGGAACTTGGGAGCGTGCCTGCAGCTAAGAGCTAGTGGAGGAGACAGGATAGAGCTAGGAGGTCAGGACAGGACCCAGAGGATGTGGTGAGGGGAAGGCCTAAGGGGCTAGAGAAAGGTAGGTGTTCCCAGGGGTTGATCAGGATTGATCATTTCACTGTAGACAATCACCTTACTGTCTCTGTTTACCATCAGTATTAATATGTCAAGCCTGACGTTTTATTTTGCCTAAAGCCTTTGGACCAGTGAGCTTCCTTGGTGGCTCAGACAGTAAAGAATCTGCCTGTGATGCAGGAGACCCAGGTTCAATCCCTGGGTCAGGAAGGTCCCCTGGAGAAGGGAATGGCAGCCCACTCCAGTGTTCTTGCCTGGAGAATCCCATGGACAGAGGAGCTGGGTGGGCTGCTGTCCATGGGGTCACAAAGAGTTGGACACGACTGAGCAACTGACTTTGAACCAGGAACCTCTTGGGTGTAGGTCAGTGGTTCTCAATCCTCTACATGCTCGTCACCAGAGTTCTTTTGGCGGGTCCTAATCTTGGGGCCTCTTTTAAGGAACACAGGCTTTCCCGGGAGATTCCGATGGGATGCGTTTAGAGTGCAGAAGGCCGCTCTGTGCATGCGGCCAAGTAGAGAACCCCTGGTCCAGACCTTTGTGAGCTGCTTTCCTCCCTTGTGCTTTTGGTGGCTTGGCTGCTTCCTGTGATTGCTTCAGGGGTCTCCAGGGTGGCCAGCATCTTGTTAACTGTGCTCTCATGGAGGCACAGTGCCATAGCGGCCTGCTGTATCTGTGTTAGTAGGTAGTCAGGTGGGTTAGTCATTCCAGTGGTCTGAGTAATAGAGTTTGTGATAACAACATACCCTAAATAGATTATGAATTTTCAAAGAATTATGGTTTTTAAATGCTGAAGCAGCACATTATCATTGTTACTAATATTATTTTGGTGAATAAAGGCCTTCAAATATGGCAGGTTTGTTAAAGTTCTTGATTGTTTTGTGCTGTAGATGGTATGGAAAACACAACTCGCCATTTAGATGATAGAGTGCTGGGCAGAGGAACTCGCTCGCTGACTGAATCAGATTCACGAGTCCCTTGACTCTTAATTTTCTTCACATAAGACTCAACCCTCTCACATGACTGTTGTGTCAAGTCCTGGGAAGAATGGACTGTCTGTCCGTAGATGCTGCAGCAGCCTGTGAAGAGAGCTGGATGCGCCACTTTGGGAGCATGCAGTGGTCATAGGTGAACTGAGTCTGGGTTAGGATCGAGCGGGGCAGGGCTCAGTGACGGTTTGGTCATCTGGCGTTCTCGAGGCCTGTGGGTGAGCGTGCGGGCGGTGGGAGCCAGGGCACTAACGGCTGTTCTGTCTGCCGTGAACCAGGCTGCCAGAGCTGTGGAGGGAGAGAGCAGACAGAAGTTCTTCACCCAGGATGTTAACGGCATCCTCCTAGAGTGAGTATCTTTTGTGTCTTTGCATCTGCTGTTACCATGCAGGGGTTCAGCAGGCCCGGGGAAGTGGGAGTACAACTGAGGGAAAAGAAAGCCCTGATGAGATTTTTAAAAATTGGTTTCTATTGCTTTATTGTGGTTTTTTAAAATAGAGGTCGGGGCGGGGACATCAGATGTTTGTCTCTAGGAACTGCTAGACCATCCTCACCTGAGGCAGCAGACGTTGTTGGGACTCTTGTGTCTTCGTCCTGGCACGCTGGGGAGGGTGTTGTGCCGCCTGTGAGGTGAGAGCAGAGAGCAGGCGCTGCCTGCCTGTCTCTGAGGAGAGGGAGAGACGGCTCGGTGCAGGCCCGGGCCCTGCCCTCGGGGGCACTCCTCGGCGAGCCTGGTCCTTCTCCTCCTAGTCGCACTTGTGCTCCGAGGCCAGTGCTCACCCTCCCACTCCCCATCTCACACACGCCAGCCTCTAGGACACCCTACTGTCTGAATTGGATTAAAAAGAAAAAAAAAAGCCCAAACCCACACGTACAAATCCGAGCCAGATTCTTTGTATCTGGCCCTCCAGCTTTGCCAGTTTCTTTCCTGGTTGCATCGTGTACCAGAGGAAGCTGATTACACAACTTCTGAGGGTTTTGCATGTGTGAAACCAGTGGTCAAGACCAGGGGATATTCTAGCGAAGGACCTTGCCTGGCCAGGACAGAGGGAGATTGGCCATTTGGGTCAGGGAGCACCTGAGGGTCTGCACAGGTGAGGGGTTTGTGCCCTGGAGTGTGCCAGATCCAGAGAGCTCAAGGGATGGAAGACAGACTGCATTCTGCTCGTCTTAGTGGGGACGCTGCAGGCGTGAGGATTTCCTTGACCACGTAGTCAGGGACAGAACTTGGAACTGTAGGGGAAAAAAGGGGAAGCTCTGCTGGAACCCTAAGCAACTTGATTACTTCCCAGCTTGAAAGCATTTATGCTTTCTTTGTTTATGAAACTTAGAACTTCAGAGCTTGTACTCTTGGAGACTCGGTTTTCTTGACACCTTTGACTCGGTCTTGTCTTTGACCTGAGAACCTTAGTGCACTCTGCCTAGCTAAGTTCGTCGGGTTTGTTGTGCTGGCCGCTCCGTGATGCTGTGTGAATGGCGAGATAAGGCTTGGCCCACTCTTGGCTCCTGCAGACAAGGGGTGCTGCAGTGGGTGACTCTGCTCTGTTCTTCAGCATAGAGGCACAGACCCGGGAGCTGAGCAGCCAGACCCGTTCTGGAGTGTATGCCTACCTTGCTTCCTTCCTGCCCTGCAGCAAAGACACCTTGGTCAAGCGTGCACGGAAACTGCACCTCTGTGAGCAGGTGGGTAACCTTGCAGTGGAGCCCTGTGGCTTCGGGCCCAGCGGAGAGGGTGGCACATGCTCACAGGTGCCGCAGCTGTTGCTGCACGGCCTCCGTGCGGTTGGTTATGCTTAGAGTGTGTCCTCAGCCTAAAAAGTGACGTGTAAACCAGACTCATGACTGGTCTTGCTCTTAGCAGGGTGGGCGTCTGAAGGAGCCGCTGCAGAAACTTAAGGAAGCCATCGGCAGGGCCATGCCTGAGCAGATGGCCAAGTACCAGGACGAGTGCCAGGCCCACACGCAAGCCAAGGTCGCCAAGTAAGTGCATCCCCTTGCTGCCTTCAGCATCCTCACCTCTTCTGAGAAGTCATGGGGGGTGGGGGCGGGGGCGGTGGGCAGGAGGAAGCGGGTCTGTGGTGACCTTAGGGTCCTGCCTAATTCTTCCCACTCTCTAGGATGCTGGAAGAGGAGAAGGACAAGGAGCAGAGAGAACGGGTCTGTTCTGATGAGGAGGAAGATGAAGAGAAAGGGGGCCGGAGGATAATGGGACCCCGGAAGAAGTTCCAGTGGAGTGATGAAATCAGGTGTGCCCAAACTGGGACCTTGCCTCAGTGGAGGGTTTGTGGGGCCAGTGTCTGAGCATGTTCCTGTGTTTCTAATGAAGGTTAGAATCTTTTTCTTTAATTAGGGCTGCTGAAAGCACATGATTGAAACCTTGAAGAAGCGTTTGGGTGGTTTAAAGGTTGTGACTTCTGCCCACTCTGCAGGGAGCTGCTCTGTCAAGTGGTGAAGATAAAACTGGAGAGCTTTGACCTGGAGAAGAACAAGGCCCAGTCCTGGGAGGACTACGTGAAGGCATTTCTGGATGCTGAGGTCAAACCTCTCTGGCCCAAAGGCTGGATGCAGGCCAGGTGAGGGCCCGTGGGCAGCCAGTGTAGTCAGTGTGACCTTAGGGTGGAGCGTTTTTGCAGACCATGGAATTCTCCAGGCCAGAATTCTGGAGTGGATAGCCTTTCCCTTTTCCAGGGGATCTTCCCAACCCAGGGATCGAACCCAGGTCTCCCGCATTGCAGGTGGATTCTTGACCAGCTGAGCCACAAGGAAAGCCTATTCTTGTAAAGAGATGTTGTGAGTGATTCTTCTGTGTCAGGCCACCAGAGCCCCACCCTCAGAGTCACAGGCTGGTGGATTGGACTCTCATCTCACCTGAGAAACTAGGGGCTTCTCTGTCTCCCTGGGAAGAGGGAGTTATTTGTGGGATTTTGTCTTTGTCATTCTTTATCCCACTTAGTTCTGTGGCCGTATGCCCTTTTCTGCTGTGACATGATGGCACCTACTGGAAGCTGGGAGGCAGGTGCATGTCAGGAACATTTTAATTTTCTGAACAGAATTCTTATTTGAAACTGGAAAGAGTGACTACTTCTTAGAGCCAAGTGCCAGACTCTTCTAACAGGCTACTTTGTGTTACATAGCTTTCTATGAGGTGGATCGTATCTGCAATACACAGAGAAAGTTTCCTATAACTGCTGCTGCCATTGCTGCTAAGTTGCTTCAGTCGTGTCCGACTCTATGCGACCCCATTGAAGGCAGCCCACCAGGCTCCTATAACTAGTGCTCTTTAAAAAAATTTTGGAGGGGGAATATACTTAATGTAAACTTTAGCATCTTTCAGGGCACAGTTCAGTGGTGTTAGATACACTCACATGTTTGTGCAGCAGCACCAACTCTGCATTTCCCCTCCCCACAGACCTGGAGGCCACCATTCTACTCTGTGGTTTTGACTGCTTTAAATACCTTGTATCAGTGGACTCATACAAAGTGTTTGTCTTTGTGTCTGGCTTACTCCACTCAGCATAATGTCTTCAAGGTTCATCAATTATAGAATGGATCAGAACTAACTTCCTTTTTAAAGCTGAATAATAATGTCCTATATATATACATTTTGCTTATCCATTCATCTATCGATGGTACTTGGTGTTGCTTCCACATTTACGCTATTGTGAATAATGCTGCTGTGAACGTGGACGTACAAACATCTCTGTGAGACCCTGCTTTCACTTCTTTTTCATGTGCACTTAGAACTGGAATTTGGAGAAGGCAATGGCACCCCACTCCAGTACTCTTGCCTGGAAAATCCCATGGACAGAGGAGCCTGGTGGGCTGCAGTCCATGGGGTCGCTAAGAGTCAGACACGACTGAGCGACTTCACTTTTACTTTTCACTTTCATGCATTGGAGAAGGAAATGGCAACCCACTCCAGTGTTCTTGCCTGGAGAATCCCAGGGACGGGGGAGCCTGGTGGGCTGCCGTCTCTGGGGTCGCACAGAGTCGGATACGACTGAAGCGACTTAGCAGCAGAACTGGAATTGCTGGATCGTATGATGATGTGTTTAACTTTTGAAGTACCACCTTAATGTTTTTCATGGTAGCTGTTATCTTTTTACATTTCCACCAGCAGTGCACAAGGTTCTAGTTTCTCCACATCCCCACCAACAGTCGTTGGTTTGTTTTTTTTTTGGTAGTAATCATCCTGATGGATATGAGGTGGTGCCCCATAGTTCACTTTGCTAGTGATTAGTGATATCGAGCATCTTTTCACGTACTAAATGTACATTTGTATATCTTCTTTGGAGATGTGTTTATTCAAGTCTTTTGCCCATTTTTAAATTGGTGTGCTTTTTTGTGTTAAGTTTTAAGAGTTCACTATGTATTCTGGATATTAATCCCTTATCAGATCATAATTTCCCAATATTTCTTTGTTCTCTGGGTTGCCTTTTTACTCTATGGATAGTGTCTTTCAACATAGATGAAATGGACAAGTTTCTAGAAACACAAAACTTACCAAGACTAAATCAGAAAAAAATAGGAAGTCTAAATAGGCCTATAATTGTTTATTGTTTATTCTCTATTTTCCTTATTTTTTCTCTAATCTTTATTATTAATATATCTTTCATTCTGCTGGCTTTAAGTTTAGTTCTTTTTTCTGTTCCTTATAAAATCGGGTTGTTGATTCAAGACCTTCCTTGTTTCTTAATGTAAACAGTTGTACCTAAAAATTTCCTCTCTTAGCACCGCTTTTCACTTTGTCCTATAGATTTTGGTATGTTGTGTTTTCATTTTCATTTGTTTTTTTAAGTATTTTCTAATTGTCTTTGTGATTTCTTCTTTGATCCATTGATCGTTTAAAAGTATGTTGTTAAAAGTTGTTTTGTCTAATGTATCTGCCTTTTTTTCCTTACAATTTTGTTTTCCAGTTTTCCTTTTGTTACTGATTTCTAACTTCATTCCGTTGTGATCAGAGAAGATACTTTGTATGGTATCTGTCTTTTAAAATCTACCGAGAGTTCATTTGTGGCGTAACATATGGTCTCTCCTAGAAAATGTCCCATGTGCACTTGAGAAAGTGTATTCTGTTGTTGGGTACAATGTCTTGTGTCTCTCTGTTATGTCTAATTGGTTTATTGTGTGAAGTCCTCTGTTGGTTTATCTTCTGTCTGATTATTCTCTCTCGTGACGGGTACTGAAATCTCCAGCTTTTATTGTGAAGCTGTTTACTCGTCTCTTCCGTTCCATCACTTTTGTTTCGTATGTTTGAAAGGTTTGTCAGGTGCATGAGTGTTTACAATCGCTGTATCTTCTTGCTGTATTGAGCCTTTTATTAATATGTAATAGCTTTCTGTATCTTTTGTACCCTTTCTTGAGTTCAATACAGCTGCCTCTGCTCTCTTGGTTATTTTTGCATGGAGTACCTTTTTCAGTCCTTCTATTTTCAGTCTGTTCTTGTCTTTGGCTCTTGTAGCTTGCCTGGAAATCGCACGTACAGGGGAGCCTGGTGGGCTACAGTCCCTGGGGTCGCACCAGGTGGACACGATTGAGCGTAGCGCCGCAGCAGCAACGGACAGCATACAGTTAGATCGGGTCATGTCTTTTATTTATTCTGCCAGTCTCTGTCTTTTGATTAGAGTGTTGAATTGTTATTTTTTAAAGTAGTTACTAATACTTCTGTAAGTTGATTAACATCTTAAAACTCTGCTCCCATACAGCTCTGCTGCTGTCACAGAAGTACATTTTTATGTATTGTGTGCCCCAAAACATAAACTAGTAGTTTTAAAAATGCCTCTTAAATTATGTAGAAGACAAGATTTAGAGTTACCAACCAAAGTCATAATAATATTTACTAGCTTTTAAATTAGTATTAGTCTCTTAAATCATACTTTAAAAAGTACGATTACAAACCACTGTTAGAATGACGCTGGCTTCTCTAGTGGTCTCGTATATTCACCTTTCTGAGATCTTTACTTGTGCGTGTAACTTTGAGGTGCTGTCTTTTCGTTTCACCCTCAGGACCCGTGAGCATTTTTTACAGGATAGGTTTTTTGACCATGAACACCTTCAACTTTTATCTTATCTGGGGATATCCTCCACTCTTTGATTGAAGTATAGTTGATTTACATCTCCCCCACTCTTGAGGGTCAGTTTCGTCAGATACAGGGTTCTTGGTTGACACTATTTTTACTTTAGACTTTGAATGTATCAGCCCACACTCTTTTGGCCTCCAAAGTTTCTGATGAGAAATCTGCTGATAATTTTATTGAGGATCCCTCGTGTGTAATGATTCAATAGTCTCTGGATGCTTTCAATATTCTGTCTTTGTCTCTGGCTTTTGAGAGTTTGATTTTCATGTGTTTGGTGTGGGTCTCTCGATTTCATCTTAGGAGTTCTTTGCACTTCTTGGATATTTATATTCATATATTTACGCTTACGTGGTCTGTTTTCACATTTGGAAAGTTTCAGCCGTTATTTCTTCACTCTTCTGGGCCCCTTTCTCTGTCCTCTGGGGACGTCTGTGCTGTGAGGGTGCGTGCGTGCTTGATGGTCCCGTGGGTCCTTCAGACTCTGATTACTTTTCTTCAGTCTTTTCTTTCTGCTCCTCAGTCTCGATCATCTTCATTGTCCTGTTTCAGGTTCTTTGTTTTTTTTCTGCCTGCTCAAATCTGCCTTTGAATCTCTACTGAATTTTTCATTTGTTACTGTCCTTTTCGGTTCTAGAATTTCTTTTTGGTTTCTTTTCAGGTTTCTTATCTCTTTATTGATGTTTTTTCACATTATTTTCTTTCTCCACATCTTCCTTTAGTTCTTTGTCCACCTTTAGGACAGTTGTTTTTGTCTGGTGTATCTGCCATTTGGACTTTTCTCAGAGACAGTTTCTGTTGATTTGTGTTTTCCTTTGAATGGGCCATATTTCCTGTTTCTTTATGTACCTTGTGTTTTTTTTTGTTGTTGTTGTTGAACAGCAGACATTTGAATCTAATAATGTGATAACTCCGAAAATCAGATTCTCCCCTTTCCCTGGAGTTTGCTTGTTTTGTGTTTTGTCTTTAGTATAGGCTGTCTCTATGTCAAGGATCAGCCTGAGGTGTGAACTTAACGTGTTATTCTTACGTCTTTTCCAAGCTTTTCCCTAGCACACGCAGTCACTGTCTGATTTCTCCCACATACGTAGTTTTTTTTTTTTAATGCTCTAGTCTTTAACGTCTAACTTCCAAAGGGGGGAAAAATGATAAAAAGGAAGAGGTTAAAGGGGATCCTCGGAGAAGGCAGTGGCACCCCACTCCAGTACTCTTGCCTGGAAAATCCCATGGACAGAGGAGCCTGGTGGGCTGCAGTCCATGGGGTCGCTAAGAGTCAGACACGACTGAGCGACTTCACTTTCACTTTTCACTTTCATGCACTGGAGAAGGAAATGGCAACCCACTCCAGTGTTCTTGCCTGGAGAATCCCAGGGACGGGGAAGCCTGGTGGGCTGCCGTCTATGGGGTCGCACAGAGTTGGACACGACTGAAGCGACGCAGCAGCAGCAGCAGCAGCAAAGGGGGTGCTGGCCCTTTAAGTCCCCTGGCAGTTGCTTCAGCCAGTAGTGCGACAGCAATGGGCTGCCGCCCTGTGTGCACCTCCCACCCCCACGATCAGAAGCAGCGATTGGCCATCAGAGCACAGGTCCCTGGTCTTTGGAGACAAGGTCCTTTTTCCCACGCTGGTTCCCTCAAGCTGTGTGCAAGCTGCTCCAGGAACACTTGCAGCTGCGGGCCACCAGGTGCGGGGTGGGTGGCTGCTCCTGTGCTGAGAGCCAGGATGAACCACAGTTCACTCGTCTGAGTCCTCCCCTGGAAGCGGCAAGCTTGACCAGCCTCTGAAATTATAGAGTGGTTCCATCAGATGGGCTCGGCTAGCGTAGTGTAGTTGTCCAGGTGGGAGATCACACCTGGTGCTTCCTGCTCAGCGTCTTCCTAGGACCCTCCCCGTGGAGCTAGGGAGTGTTCTCGGTCACGTAGGCCTTCTCTTAGAGTCCCTTCAAGTGGAATTGCTCTTCTCACTGTAGATTGGACTCCCGATGGTACGTAGGGAAGGGCATAAAGAAAATTCTGTTGAGCTTCTCTGGGAAAAGTTGTGCATTTGAAGGGGGATGAGAACAGGTAGTAAGGAGAGTGCTCCTGCCCTTAGGGGAAGAATCACTCTGAGAGGTCTGGGGGCAGAGTCCTCGCTTTTTGTGGGGAATCCTAGCTCTGTGGCTTTCGGGTGGCCAGGCAGCTACGTAAGGCCCCCTCAGCAGCCCCCTGACATTAATGGGTGACAGTCCCTTCATACCAGGGAGGTGGGGAGGCTCGGGGGGCAGACTGCTTTCAGGGGCTCGTGGGGACTTCCCCGTGTCTCTTTGTTCCAGGACTCTGTTTAAGGAGAGCAGACGAGGCCACGGGCACCTGACATCAATTCTGTGAGTGTCTCAGTGTTTTCACTTGTCAGGACTACTGGCATTTTTATCTCTGAGGATCTTCTCTGAATCTTTCCTGTGTTCTTCCTTTGCACAGGGCCAAGAAGAAAGTAATGGCCTCTTGTAAAATGAAGGTGAAGGTGAGTCAGCCTGCCCAGTGATGTGCCACCTGTTCTGAGCTCTCTGCAGCCATGCTTCTGGCAGCTCATGGAGCTTTGCTGGTCTGGGGACAGCTCTTCAGGATGAGGTTGTACCAGGAGGCAGCCTGGCCCACAGGAGGGGCCTGGGGTCCGCAGGACTGAGACCTGACCTGGGCCACTAGTGCCCTCCAGCCCCAGGTCTAGGAAGCATCACCTACCTGGCCAGTTCCTGGGGTTGTTGTGGAGTTAAATGAGGTCTTCTTGGTGAATTGTCCTTTTACGGAAGAGCGCCCCCGAGCCAAGTGCAGGTGGGCCTGGATTGGCATCGGGCAGCAGGAGGCTTTGTCCAGCTGACTGACAGGCGCAGAGGGGAGTGCGATGGCTGGAGACTGAAGACTGCAAAATGACTTTGATGTTGCAGAGCTCTCTCGATGTAGTAAAATTGCCGTTTCACCAAAATTTTTGCCAATTCCTGAGGCTCTGTAGCTCCCCTCACTGTCCCTGAACAGCCCGAGGGAAGGAGCGTGCAGATCAGTTACTCCCAAGTGTCTGTTGATCTCCTCTGATGTCCCTAAGACTCACTGCACCAGGTGCTGGGGAGGTGGGAGTGACAGGACAGACTGTGAGCCCAGAGGGGAGTTAGGTGCTGGCGAAACCAAGGAGGGAGAGAGCGAAAGCAGTCCCCTTTCATCCTGACCGCGGCTGGGAGCTGAGGTGGGGTGAGGGCCGGAAGGGAGCACATCTTGTTGTTCAAGTCGTACAGTTTTTCAGAAACAACGGTTTCCTTGAGTGTGTTGCGGTGGCAGAATGCCTGGGTCAGCCCCGCCCACCCAGCTGTGGCCAGAGGGTGGTGGGGTTGCAGCATTTCCGAATCCACGCAGGCCTCCTGCTCCTTTCGTCCCTGGCTTCGCGATCACCCTGGAAGGCCCGCTGCCTGTATGTTTTCTCATGCTCGAGTCCCTTCAGCAGGGCCAGGGTTGGCATCTTTGGACATTTGTAAACACAAGCCTTTATGCTTGCCTCTAGGAATCATCTGCTAAGCCAGATAAGAAGGTGTCCGTCTCATCAGGCCAGACGGGCAGCCCCCTGGCTTTGCCTTCAGAGCACCTGGGAGGAGGCCTGGGCGTGGGGGCTGCAAGCAGGGAGCCCTCGTCCCAGGCATCTGGCAGCCTCGCTCACCCTGCTCCTGTCAACCTGGAGGACTCGTTGGATGGAGACTTGGTCCATAATTCTGCCTCCTCGTTGGAGGCAGTGTCCAAGGAACTGGCTGTATTGCACAGCAGGGCTGGTGGGGGCTCAGAGTTCCCGCTGCCCACACACGTGAAAGTGCCTGCAGAGAAGCTCGCGGGTGTTCTATGTCCAGAAGAAAAAAGGAACTTTCCAAAGCCCAGCCCTTCTTCTGCCCCTCCACCCTCTAGCTCTCTGCAGTCACCCCTCAATTTTCTGGCTGAACAGGCTCTGGCCCTGGGGCAGTCCTCTCAGGAGAAAAAAACAGAGAGTTCTGGCTACAAAGAGCTGTCCTGTCAGGCTGCTCTTGGCAAGGGCCCGCCGGAAGGGCAGCAGCTAAAAGCCAAGCACCACGGCTTGCCGCGGACGTCTCACGCACCCCCGGCGGGCACCGCCATGCCCGGCCCCCAGGTCAAGGTCTTTCATGCCGGCACGCAGCCACAGAAGAGCTTCACCCCTCCGGCTCCATTCATCAATAAGCTTCAGGGCCCGAAGCCTGGCTCCCCTCAGTGTCACCGATCCCTCCTGCAGCTTGTCAAGACAGCGACCAAAAGCCAGAGCTTTCATGCTTCCATGCCAGCCTCCTCAGGCACGCCAGCCTCCAGCAGCAGCTCTCATAAGACCCCAGCTTCATGCTCTGCTGCCGTGAGCCATCCAGCAAAACCACACTCAGCCAGCTCTTCAGGACCACCCTACAAGACCAGTCCCTTCCTGGGCTCTGCCTCCAAACATGGGGTGTCGTCCGGCAGCCCCTCATCTGGAGGAACGCCAGTCCAGAGCCCTGCTTCTGGGAACCTGCTCCCCACGGCGCAGCCTCCCTCCACAGGACAGTCCACCAGCCGACCTGTCCCTGGCCCTGCAGTGAAGAAGCCGCCTGTACCCCAGAAGTTGACCCTGGTGGCCCCTCCCGGTGGTCCCAATGGAGATTCTAGTGGGGGGACCCAGGGTGTGGCCAAGTTACTGACCTCCTCCCTGAAGCCCAGCGCGGTGAGCAGCGTGACATCGTCTACCTCCCTGCCAGTGAGTGTCCTGCTGCAGCCCGCCGCCCTCGTGGGCCTTGTGGGCGGGGCCACTGGCCTCGCCCTGGTCTGAGAGTGAGAGCTGATGCTCACGGTCAGGTAGGAGCAGCGAGCCCGCCAGTTGGAAAGAGGACCGGGCTTCCTGTTTTCAGGCCTTTACTTTTCTGGTGGCCAGACTCCCAGGAAAGCCTGAAAAGTCTCCCGGGGAGGATGAGTAGGGCAGGACTGGGCAGCACTGCATGTGCAGGGAGGCTGTGGATCCGGATGGCCAGAGGGAGTCCGGAAACTCGCCCTGCACAGCCTCCTGCCTGTCCTCTCTCCAAGCGAGCATGTGAAGCGAGTCCTGCCCTCAGGTGTCAGTTACAGGGATGTCATGACCAGGAAGACCGTCCTCAGGATGATTATGTTGGGTTTGGGGAGACTCCACATGTGAGACAAAGGTGCCGTGACCCAGCCCCTGGTTACTGAGGCTCACCTCGGGTGATTAATTACAAGAGGTTTGCATGAAGGTTGGGGATTGAGAGCTTCTTTTCCCCTCCGTTTTTCCCATATATAAGAGCGTGTGGTTGCAAAGAGCAAACATGTAGAAAGGTGTGTTTAGCAAAGCTTCACTCGCCTCTGTCTGCCTTCCCCAGCCCTTGTAACTGCCTTCCTTAGTTTCTAGGTTTTTTCTGTTTCTTTGTAAAAACCAAAGGTAAATGCCTCTGTGTGTGTGTGTGTGTGAGATGGAGGGAAGTATACAGCCATTGCTATATCCCTGTATTGGTGGGTATCCATGTATGATACTCTCTCATTCCTTTCTTGCACAAAGGAGGCATAATTAATAGCTGTTTGTAAAGTGAACGCTGCTCGGGAAGCCCTTCTGTGCTGGTTCTCTGCGATGGTCCTTCCTCGGGGCTGCAGTGGAGGGGCGGCTGATGTGCATGTAACCCTCTCCAACCCACCCCCAGTGCGGTGCCAGCTTTGGTTTGTGAGTGGGCTTGGATGGGGCTGGACTCCTGACCCCTCTCTGTGCTTCTTCCCCAGAAAGGAGCGAGTGGGGCTGTGCTGTTGACTGGCTCCTCATCCTTGAACCTGCTGTCTTCAACCTACAAGGCTGGCAGTCCCAAGCTCCCTGGGGCCTTGAACTCGAGCCCCTTGGGGATTATCTCCCAGCTTCCCCTCCACGTGATCTCCTTCAGTGCTGACTCCTCTGCTAAAGCGGGGGTCTCCAAGGATGCCATCGTCACTGGCCCTGCCCCCGGGACGTTCCACCATGGCCTCGGCCACAGTAAGTGCCTCCCTTCCTCATACTGGAGCACAGGAGGGACCCCTGGGCCTCTGTGCTGGCGGGTTCTGCTCTGCTGTGCTGGGTTCCTGTGTGTGTCTGGTGTGTGAGCGTGGACAGCCTCCCTGGCGCTGTGCTGAGCCCTCCCACCCTGGGGTTTGCACCCGGGACCAGGCTGCTCCCCCGTCTCAGTGTGTTTTGTTCCCTCTCTCTCTTGTCTCCTCTCAGGTCTCCTGGCCGGCGTGCACTCCAGCCCGCCTCGTGCCGCGCCTCTCCCGCACACTGCTGTGTCTACCCACCTCCCACAGAGCCTGCCAGGTAATTTCCAGGTGGTCAAGAGTGCCACGTGCACTGCGGGCCATTCCCCTCCATCAGAGGCCTTCTCTGCTGCCAAGGACAACGTCTCCCCCTGCCGTCACTGTGTCGTCTGGGTTCATCGTGGGAGGCTCGAGCATCTTTGTGGTACTTGGCACGAGGGATGCAGTCTCTCCCACACTGACACCTGCCTTGCCCTGTGCGATCACGGAGGCGCAGTGGCCTGAGTACTCGGCTCAGGACTTCCTTGCCCTCAGCTCAGTGTTTCCTCTTCAGTGTAACCAAGACTGGAAGGGTGATGGTGTTGATTTCCCAGGGGCTAGCTGGGGCACTGCAGGCCTTTCGGTTCACACTGCCACCCCTTCCAGGTGGGACCAGCTAACAGGACTCCACCTTAGTGTAAGTGAAAGGGGAAGTCTGGTCGCAGTGGTGGGTGACAGTGGCAGGGCTTCAGGCGGGACCCTGACCCCTCATGGAGCGTGTGTCCAGGAGAGGAGCAGCGTGCGCTTCAGTCCGGGGTGATGCGGGGGCTTGGGAGCACGGCAGGACTGAGCAGCGTCCTTCTTCCCTGCGTCTGCCCTGCACACAGCAGTGGCTGCAGAAGGGGCCAGCCTGCAAGCCCTGGCTCACAGCGCAAGGAGTGGGCACATGCGCCCTGAGCCAGCGCCTGCCCAGTGGGCAGTCTGCCTAGCCCCGTCCCGGGACCGTGGCTCTCGGTGCACGTAGTGCAGGGCCGGCTGCTCCCAGCTGCTCCGCACCTGCTCCCGGCTGCTCCACACCTGCTCCAGGCACGGCCTGGGGGCTGCGCTGCTCAGCGTCCTGAGGCTGATGCTTAACAGTGAATGCCAGAGGCCATCTGTGTGCAAGGGTGGACTGCAAGTCTCTCAGACAGAAACATGCTTTCTTCAGAGAAAGAAACTGGGGCTAAGCCTTGTCAGCAGTTACTCCCTGTTCTATGGAGAAAGCAGGGACTTGTTCCACAAACTGGTGGTCTCCGAGCCATCCAGGTGAGAGCGGGTGACATTTGAAAGACTGCACTGCCTCTGTTTGCTTTTGGTAACACTCTCAAACAGAAAATAATTGGAGTACTATTGGAAACGTGACTACTGATGTGTGGAATTTTCAGGAAAAAAGGGAAAAGTGTTGTCTTGTACCATTTCTTTCCTGTTTTTCCTCTGGGAGTTAAAAGGCTGTCTGAAAAGCATCTGGGCTGTAAGAGACCACTTGACTGTCTCTCTTGTGACACTCGTCGTGTTGTAGGATTACACTGAGTGGTCATCGGTGAGAAGCCTTCTGCTGTCTCAGCTCTGACTCGAGTCTGCTTTGCTTTCTTCCCCGTGTGGGCTCAGAACATGAGCGCCTGTGAGCTTGCCCTTCAGGCCCCAGGTCTGCAGTGGAGAGGTGCTCACTGCGTCTGACAGGCCTCACGAGGAGCCGGGCTCTGCCCTGGGATGGCAGCTGTGGCTGGCAGCGGGAGCAGCCCTTGCGGCACAGGCGGTGCTCAGCCAGCGGCCGCCCTCCCAGCGCCGGCGCACCGCCCGTGCCGCAGATAACCTGCCAGCGCGTCCGGCTCCTTTGAGCCCCAGAACACTCGGTGTTCGGGGACTTGTGCTATTTCAGAAGTGGTCCCCTTGAGGTTTGGTTACTGCTGCCTTCAAGGAGATCCTGAGACTCTTTGTGTTCTGTTTTTGCTTACTGTTTTTCAGATGCTTCTCAGCTTCATGGGAAAGGGCCCAGTGTACCAAGGAAATTGTGATTTTCAGGGCAAAGGCTGGAAGCTGCACAAGGAGGTCTCAGAAGTTGGATGATAACTACGCTCTGCCATTGGTTTTCTTCTGGAGAAGGCGTGAGTGCTAAGTGGAGCGTCTCTTGGCACGTGTGATGTGCCTTCAGTTCAGGGAGCAGCTCTGTGCTTCTCTGGGGGCCCCGGCCAGCCTGGTGCTCAGCGCCTCGTGGCTCTGTTGCAGACAGTCGTTGGAGGGGCAGCGCTAGGCCAAGGAGCATGCCAGCTCGTGCTGGGCGCTCTGGTGGCAGGGCAGAGGAGGTGGCCCAGCTCCTCGCATTTGGCCAGAGTACCTCAGCGCAGCCTACTGGTCGGGGGCTCCTTCTGCCCACAGTGGGCTCCCTGGTTGGTCAGAGTGTCCGTCCATCCTCCCGGCTCACACCCCAGCTGGGAGAGGTACCTTGTTCTCTGAAAAATACTCAGAACACCCAACGTGTGCTCATCGTGGGGGCCATTCTCTCCACTGAACATGACAATGAAGCTCTTTTAGAGAAAAGACCTTTGTAGATTCAACAATTATGGTAGGATTTTTAAAGACACTTATTTTTGGCTCAGTTTTGATCCTTACCATTAAATGCATTGGATAGAATTGGACTGTTCTCCGCACTTCATGTTGTTCCTAGAAAGACATAATTCCAGTGCCTTTATGGTGGAGCAGGACTGGACACGTCCACTCGGCCCTCTGAGTGGGTCTCAGATGAAGACCTTTTTAAAGACATGTCTGTATCTAAGACAGAACCAGCTTATTTGAGTTTTCTATGGTTGCACATCACAACCTGGGCCATCCTGACTGGAAGGTCACCTGGGCCCTGCCTCAGGTCCCAGCTCAGCCAGGGCCCCTCACTTTGTTTCTCCCAAGTTCATGCAGGTGGGCTGCAGAGCCCCGAATTCCTTCTTCGTCTCTTTGAGGGCTGAGGATGTGAGGAGTTCCAGGCTGCAGGTAGACATTCCAGTTTATCGTAAAACCATGCTCAGGCAGAGCTGCGGGAACAGGCCCCTAGGAAGTGTGTGCCGTGCAGAAGCTGGCCTTGAGGTCCATGCTCTCCAGACAGCAGGCTCTGCCTTCACTGGGAGGTGGACAAGGCTGTGCCCCTCTCAGCCAGCGGCTGCTTCTCAAGGATTTTTCGGGCGCTTGCCTGTCCTGTGAAGTCTGAACCGACTGTTCCAGCTAAGTCATTTCCCTTATGTTAAGAGTAAATAGCCTCCTCAGAATGTGCGCCTGCCTACGTGGAGACATGGGCAGGTCCTTTTGGGTCCTGACTCCCAGGATATGACTCTTGGTGTCTCTCGATTTCTCAGAGGCGGTCCGGCTGCCCAGGGAGCAAGACTGCGGTTGGCCAGCCAGCCAGCCAGGCCTCTGCTTGACTTTTTTTTAACAGAAAAACCAACACGTGTGTCACATGGGGCCACGTGGAATCCTCCTCCCTTTACTCTATTTTTTGCAACTTGGGTTTCCAGTTTACAGACTAGTCTTAGGTAGTAGCAAAAGAGCCAAAGAAGAGATTGGTATTGCTGAGCTCAGAGCGGCGCAGAGGCCGTCCGTCCAAGAGCGCTGAGCGGCGGGAGGACACCAGGTGCCCCACCCACCGTGCCCCCACCTCCCGGCACCACCCAGCTTTCGGCCGGAGCAGGATGCCCTCCTCCTTAGGAATCTAGCGATGCCTCTTGCCTCAGGGAAACGTTTCTTTGATGGGGAGTTGATGAGGTTTCTTTTCCTTGTTGATGCTTTATTTGTGGTAACGGAAGAGTGAGTGACTTGAGCCACGGCAAGGAGGGCTGCAGGCGGAGGCGTCCCGGCCACCATGCTGTGGGCTCCCCTTGCTGGCAATTCTTGGGTGTGAAAGGGCTGTGGCTTTTGTGCAGCGACTATGTTGGTGTTGGGGGTGGTGTGGAAATTGTTAATCTTGTATAAAGCAACACAATAAATTGTTTCAAGGTTTCCAGAACATCGTTTCTTTTGCGTTTCTTTTTACCGTATTTGCAAGTAATTCTCTCTCCCTTAGGAGCTGGTAGTTGGGGAACATTCATTCTGGCTGAAAGCCAAGCAGGCCCTGGGGAATCAGCCTCACTCACAAGAGAGGAAGAAACACACTTTCCATGAAATTAGAATCAAGCCAGCAGGTGTTTATTTTCACGCTATAAATAGAGTTCCCTCTTACTTCCCATTTTCTTACATGATACATGAGATACAGAGAACCCAAATTTCATTTGATAAAAAAATCAACTGTGGAGTCTTAAGTGGCAGTGAAAGAATAAGCAGGACCAGGCACCGAATCCAAGGCCGACAGCGACAGTCCACTAGGAAGGTACTTCAGTTACAGAACCACGACACATCCTCTGACGGTGCATTCTCTTGGGACAGTCTGGCTCGACAGTTAAGCTTCACCCAAGCACCAGGGCCAGACGCTGTTCTGGTTTCTTTGCGCCTCCTTTGGCCTAGCGCCCAGATCGGTTTCCCCAGGAGGCCTCGATGGCAAGTCATCTGAGCTGGAATCCGGAGGGCTGTGAATGCAGGTGGCGGCCCCCGGGGGCTGGGGCTTTGCTGAATGGAGCCCTCCTTGCCTTGAGTTTCCCCGGCTGGGGTGTGGAGGCCAGTGCGGTGCGGAGCAGGCTGGCCCATGGGGCTGCTGCCTGTCTTGCGCTTTAGTGGTAGACGACAGTGCTTCCAGGTGTCCCAGGGGGAGTCTGCTGATAGAGGAGTGTAGGAGAGGCGGGGAGGAAGACGGGCACTGCAGGCGAGAACGATCGGGGGACAAGTGGGTCGCTGTCCAGGCTGAGGGACAGACAGCTCAGCGGGGGCCAGTCCCACCTGTGCTTGGGCCCAGCAGCTGGTGGCGGCACACGGGGCTCTGAGCAGACTGGGAGCTGTGCGGGGGCCCGGGAGAGACGACCCGGGGGAGCGTTCCGGGCAGGGCGAGCCAGCGGCAGCTTCCCCAGGGGCGGGGGCGGGCCTACTGCTGCCCCGACACCAGGACGGCCAGCTCCTGGATGGACATGCTCTTGTTGACGTAGCGGTCATACTGCGCGGGGGTCAGCCGCCCGCTCTGCAGGGCCTCTTCAATGGAGAACTTCCTGCCGGACTTCCTGTCATGGATCACGGAGGACTCGCCTCCGGGGCCCTTGACGGAGATCTCCTCCCAGTCGCATTCCTGGCTCCTGAGCTTCACAAACATGTTCCAGTCGATGAGGCCGGCGCGGTGGGCCTCCTCGGGGGACAGCTCGCGGCCCGAGTCAGGGTCGATGACCACGATGGAGCGCCGCAGGTGGTTCTCCCTCTGCTCCCGCTTGACGGCCACGGATCCCAGGCGCCGCTGCAGCTCCTCGATCTCCTGGTCTTTGTCCCTGGAGAGCCTCCTGAGGTCGTCCAGCTCCCGCTCCAGGGACCGCAGGCGTGAGTCGAGCTGCGCCCCGGGGTCGGATCCAGCCGTCGCGGGCAGGCTTCTTAGGCTCTGTGCCTCAGCCGCGGCCATCTCGATCTCCGACTGCAGCCTGCGGGCCTCGAGCTGCAGGCTCTGCCGCTCCAGCTGCAGCTTGTGGTTCTCCTCCCTCAGGAAGTCCAGCTCCTTGGATGACTTGGAGTTGCAGAACTCCAGCTCCGACAGCTTGGCCTCCAGCCGGCTCACCTCAGCGTCCAGCTCCCTCTTGCCGCAGCTCTCAGCCTCCAGACTGCCCCTGAGCCTCTGAATCTCCTGCTCGGTGTCGCCTTTCTCCACCTGGACGCTCTCGGAGAAGACCACCTTCTCCTTGACCTCCATCTTCTCCAGGCGCTCCAGCTGCTGCTTCAGGGTCTCGAGCTCGCGCTCCAGGCCCTGCCGGCGGTGCCGCTCTTCCTCCAGCTGCAGGGCCAGCAGGGCGTGCTCCCGGGCCTGCTGGGGGTCCTGCTGCAGCACCACCTTCTGTGTGAGGGTCACCTTCTCGCGGGCCTCGCCCTCCTGCGCCTCCAGCTGCGCCAGCTGCTGCTTGAGGCGCTGCACCTCCAGCTCAGCCTCGCGGCGCGCCTGCCGCTCGCGCTCCAGCTCCTCCAGCTGGCGCTCCAGCTCGGCTCGCCGGCGCTGCAGCCGCCGCAGCTCGCCACGGAGGCCGTCGATCTGCCGCAGTTCCGCATCGATACTCTCGGTGAAGGCGCTCACTTCTGCCCGGAGGCCTGGCTCCTCCTCGTACCTGACCACCTCCTGCTGCACCACCACCTCCTTCCCGCGGGCCAGTTCCTCCTCCTTCTCCTGGATCTTCTCCTCCTGTGACACGCGTTCCCGTTCCAGGTCTACCTGCTTCTTGTGTTCCTCAGCCAGCCGGGCCCTCAGAGCTGCCACTTCCTCTTTGGTCTGGGGGTCTTCCTGGAACTGCAAGATCTCCTGGACCACCTCCTTGGTCTGCACCTGGGGCTTGGCCTCTTTGAGGGACTGGATCTCCTGCTTCAGCTGGTAGATCTCCAGGTCACACCTCTCGATGAGGCGGGTCTTGTCCACGATCTCCTCCCTGAGCCTCTGGAGCTCTTTCTCCGTCTCAGGGTCCGTCGTGTACTTGATGACCTCCTTGGTCACCTCCTTGACCTCTACCTGGGGGCCCCGCCTCCGAAGCGCCTCCAGCTCGCTCTGGTAGCTCTTGAGCTGCTCCTCGGCCCCCCGGTACTTGCGCTCCTGCTCTACCAGCTCCAGGCGGAGGTTGGCCACCTCACTCTCAGCCTTGGGGTCAGGCCGGACAATCTCGCGCACCTTCTCTTGCACAACCACCTTGGCGTTCTCGTCCTCCAGGGCCCAGATCTTCCGGAGCAGTTCGGCCTTCTCCCTCTGGCTGGCGCGGGCCCTGGCGGCCTCATCCTCATACTGGCGCTGGAGGGCGCCCACCTCCCGCTCGGCCGCCACGTCCTTCTCCACCGTGAGCACCTCCTTGACTGTGATCTTGCCCTCGGCCATGGCCCGCTCCTTCTCCAGCCTCTTGAGCTTGTCCTGCAGGAAGCCCAGCTCCTCCTCCTGCTTCTCCCGGAGCCCCTGCTCCCGCTGCTGGTCCTCCTGCAGCTGCCGGAACTCGGCCTCCAGCTGGGGGTCGTTGTGCACCTTGACCACCTCCTTCTCCGTGACCACCTCCCGTGCCCGCCGCTTCTCCTCAGCCAGGGCGGCCACGCGCTGCTGCAGGAGAAGTGCCTCCGCCTCGCGGGCGCCCTTCTGCCGCCGCAGCGCCTCCAGCTCCCCCCGCAGCCTCAGGACCTCGTCAGCCTGGGCCCGATCCGGCTCAATGCGCAGTACTTCCTTGACCATGTACTCCTGGCCCCCGGCCCAGGCCGCCTCCTCCAGGGCACGCAGCCGCAGCCGCAGCGCCTCCACCTCCCCCTGCAGCAGCCGGTTCTTGTGCTGCTCCTCGGCCAGGGTCTGCTGCGCCTGCTGGAAGCTCTCCTCCAGCGCCGGGTCCGGCACCTTCCTAAGCACCTCCCTGGTCACCACCGCCTCCTGCGGGCTCTGGCTCCGCAGCGCCCGGATCTCCTCCTGGGCGCTCCGGACTTCGTGCTCCAGCTGCTGCCGCCGCTCCATCTCCTCATCCAGCTCCTTCTGAATCTTCCACGTCTCTTCCGCTCCGGGGCCTGGCTTGCTCCCGGGCAGGGCCTCCTGGCTCGCACCTGCCTCCAGCTGCTGGGAAGGGGGAGACCATGCAGAGTTAGGGCTGGACTGCGCGCAGTTGGTCCCCGTCTCCCCACCCTCCAAGGCTCACAATATTTGTCTTGAGGTCCTCAAGGGATACCCCCACCCCGACACCCAGCTCAGTGTCAGGGCCGGTAGAGCCCTAGGCTTCCTTTTGAAATTAAAAACACTAGTTTAAACGCATCTGGGAAAACATCTTAAAGCCACAGAAGGGTATGATGTGAAGGCCGCCTGTCCCTTCTGGTCCTGTTCCTATAGGATGTGCTGTGCTGCTGCGCTTAGTTGCTCAATTGTGTCCGACTCTTTGTGACCCCATGGACTGCAGCCCCCCAGGCTCCTCTGTCCATGGGGATTCTCCAGGCAAGAAAACTGGAGTGGGTAGCCATGCCCTCCTCCAGGGGATCTTCCCAACCCAGGGATCGAACCCAGGTCTCCCGCATTGCAGGCGGATTCTTTACCGTCTGAGCCACCAGGGAAGCCCAGTATCCTACAGGATACAGTCACCTTTGTCACACATATATTTTTGTGTGCAGTGTGTATTTATCTTTTCCATGCTAATGGTGGCCCTCAATCTGCATGCACCCTGTTGATTGCGCTTATGAGAGGATCTGCAGTGGCCAGAGAAGACCACCTCGTCATGCGACAGTTCGTTTTCCATCGTGTGGACAGACCCTGGCTCAGTCACCGCCCCCAGGGCCCTGCCCTGGCAGCGAGGGCACATGCCCTCCGGCCACCTCTGTTTCTCTGAGGCAGAGCGAGCCTAGTGTCCGAGCTGTTGGGATAGTTTTCAGTAGGATGCCTTCCTGAGACCCATTACCTGTCTCAGGAGGGTCAGTGCAAACTCCAGGTTCTGCAGCCTCTGTCTGTTGATGGCATTAACCTCCGTGAATTTGGCAGCAAGAGCTGCTTCCTACAGGAGAGCAGACAGACAGGAATCAACAAGCTGAGCAAGGTGTTTGAGAAAAACCTGGCATTGGGGGAGAGATGCCAAAGAGAGTTGCCACTTCCTACCTGGAGTTCTGCTAGTCTCAACTGTGAGAGAGAAAACTGGATTTAGAGTCAGAAGCCTGAACCCCCAGGGACCTTGAGCAGGTCTGTCTCTGAGCCTTAAGGCGCTCATGTACGGAAAGAACAGGTTAACGTCAGCCCTCCATGTGTGTGGACCCACTCGGCGTGGAGCAAGGGGAACCGCCCAGCCACGACTCCCAGCAGGCTGTCTTTCCAGGCGTGTCACTGTCGCCGGCCCAGAATAAGTTCATCGTCTTCTCCCACTAGACTGTTGGCACCCAGGAGGGCCCCCAGCCCCGTTTACCACTGTGCGTGCCCCTCTGAGGACTGCGTGTCGTGCTCCCTGGAGGAATGGAGCCCAGGAGGCTGGGCCTGCGGAGCTCACCTCTTCTCTCACTTTGGCGGCAGGGGACTGGAGCCTGGCCCGCTTGCTCACGTGGCTGTTCCTTCCATTCTCCAAGTCAAGGAGGGACCTGAGTTTCTCTGCTTCCAACTCGTAGTCCTGGGTGAGAGACACGAGGCAAGGGGCAGACCAGAGCAGGTGAGACCAAAGTGTTCCTGTGCCCTTTCTGGCTGACCGCGGAGGTCTTCCGCTCAGCTGCACCTTGCTCTGACTACCAGGAGGTTTGGAGAACTGTCGCTCCATCAATGGCACACAACCACATCCCTGGACGACCCGCGAGACAAGAGAAAACGGGCCTGCAAACCCCTTTGTCCCCAAGGCGCACTCCCTCCTCCAGGCCACCTCTGGCCCAGAGAAGGTGGCTTCCTGCTGTCTTCATCACACTCTACACCGTAAGCTTTTTTTCATGCTGCCCTAATCCTTCTGTGGGTCAATTTGATGACTTAAACATCCATCAAGTAGCTGGATGATAATTTCCTAGCTGTCTCCACTGCTAATATTGGACATTTAGGTTACTTCTAGTTTGTCTCTTTGGCTATTGTAAATAATTTTTTATTTTATACTGATTTTGCTAATCCCACATTATCATTTTTTCGCATGTTTTCCTTTATGATAAATTCCCCCCAGTTACTGCTTTAAACAATAGAAAACCCTTCTGATATTCGATGCCTGGTACCATCTTGTTTCCCAAAGGGTGGTGCCGGTTTGCACAGCCACCTGCCATGCGTGAGGACACCCCCAGGGCCAGCCCGGGGGTTGGGGGTGGGGATGGTGGGGAAGAGGCCCTGCTGCCGGGGTGTCGCGTCTCACCTTGACAGCCTGCTGGTACTGCTGGGAGTGCGTGTGGACTTTCTGCATTTCCTCTTCCCTTCTTGCTATTTCATCTAGTAGGTTCTGTACAACAACAGAGACTTTAAAAATAAAAACTTGGAAAAAAAAAAATCCTAAACCTAGATAGAGTAGCTGAATTCCTTAGAGTCTGGAATTCTTCTGTAGCACAGGGTATAATGAGCAGCTTCCTTATTTACGTTTGTTGGTTCCAAAAGGCAGTTCTAAGGGCCTGTGAAGAAGGGCCAAGAAGCTAACGAACCTTGCCAGGAAGGCAGTGTTTACTGAGTGCATGGAGGTGTCAGGCACGGTGCTAAGGCTAAGCACGTGTCTTTCTGAGATTATCTCCCTGACTCTCCCCACATCCTTTGAGGTGAGCACCATCCTCACTTCCCGTTTAGGAGCTCCAGCGGTGCGGTGCCTGGCCTGCGGGTGCATGGCTCTGGGGGTGGGAGCAGGATCTGAGCCCAGGCTGTTGGCTTTTCCGTTCCTCGTCCTTCACCCCAAGGCCCTGCTGTCTTCTGGGGAGCCAGGGCTCTGGGCTGTGGAAATGGGTTTCCCCCCACAAGGGCTCCCCGGTGACCCTGCAGTGATCTGCTTATTTATCAGACCTGCATGGGGCGGTGGGGGGGTTCCGCTCCAGGCCAGGCCTCATGCAGGGGACCGAGGAGGGAGCGCTGAGGGGAGCCCTGTTTTCGAGCTCAGAGACGTGGGTGCTGGGAATCCACTGGTCCAGGACCATGACCAGGCGCCCATCCACAAAGGGGCTTGCTGACCCCCAGCCTGCTCACCTTCTGGTTGTTCAGCTTGGTCTCCACTTGGCTGAGGCTGTCCGTCTCCTGGGGCTCATAGCTGGGGATGTGGGACAGGAACTGAAGCAGGCGGTCACGGCCGCTGCAGAAGGCGTCATGCTCAGCCCGGGCACTCTGCAGGCTCTGGACCCTGCGGGGCAAAGCCAGCCAGGCCTTTGAGTGCTTGGGTTGCACCGAGAGCTGCCTGCTGTCGCCTTCTAGAGGTTACCAAAGGGAACTGAACTCGGAGTCAGCGCAACGTTTACCAGGAAGGGGAGTAGTCAGGTAAATTACGGAGTATTGGGTGGGAATACTGCACGGCCTCCGTTAAAGGCAGGCAGGCCCGAGTGTGCGGACCCGAGGTGATGCCCACTGTGAATCCCAGGACCTAAATAACTCCCGGATCCAAGGAGAACTCAGAAGGGAGGTGTGGAAATCTTTTGAACTCACTGAAAATAAAAACATTGTGGGAAAAAGCGAATGCAGTACTTAGCGAGATGTACTTAAATGCTTAGATTAGGGAGAAAAAAAAAAAAGCAGACTCTCAGATCAACAGTCCAAGCTTCTAACTTCAGGAAGAAAAAGAAGAGCCAACTGAACCTAATGTAAACAGCTATAGTAGGAAATAATGATGAGCAGAATTCAGTGAATCAGGAAACAGGAAAATGCAAAGATCACTGCAACCAAAGCTGTTTCATTGAAACAGTCAGTGAAGTGATCAACCCCAGACAGAATCATCAGGGGGAGAAAACAGAATAAACAAATACGACAAAAGAAGATACGACGTCAGGAATGAAAGTGAGGATGTTCCCTCAGATCTATGTCTATTCAAGGATAAGAGAATATTATGAACCATTTCATGCCAAAACGTCAACAGCTTGACGAGGTGTACAACGTGTCCTTGAAAGACACAAACTTGTGAAGCTGCTCAAGCATCAGATGACCCAGATCGTCCAATATCTAATAAAAGAGGTTGCATTTGTAGTTAAAAACCTTCTTACCAAAAAAAAAAAAAAAAAAAAAAATTGCAGGCCCAGATGGCTTCCGGGGTGAATTCTACCACGCATTTAAGGAAGTAATACCCAGTCTTCACAGACCCTCTTTCAGAAAACAGAAGAGGAGGAGGGAGCACTTCCTGACTGTTCAGGCCAGGAAAATACACGATGGGGAAATAGTAACACACACTGCGATTTCCTACCAACCCCGGCTTGCACAGGGTGGCTCTGGAAGAACTCACGATAAACTCACAGCAGGGCTGATCTTGGGGGGAACGGTTTGGTCATTACAACCCCTTTGGGTTTTTTTATTTTGTATGTGTTTTGCTTTTTCCAAAAAGCGGCAATTATTTGGAAAACAAACAGCCTTCAGCGCTGTCCACAGAAATCCCACCTGGGTGCCTCAGGCAGACTAGCTAAGCCGAGGCCGCCGAGACCACCCTCCCCAGCCCCCAGCCTCGCCCCGTGGCCCCTGACCTGAGCTCCGCCTGCTGGCAGAGGCCATCGAAGCGCTGGCACAACTTGTGCACCTCGGCCTCCTGGCGCTCCAGGTCCGGGCAGTGCTCCTGGAAGCGGCTGGCCAGCGAGCCTGAGCACTGCTTGGCGGCCTGCAGGTTCCGCTGCACCTCGCTGAGGAGGGCCTTCCGGGCCTGCAGCTCGGAGGCCATGGCCTGCAGGGTGGAGAGGCAGGTGGCGGGCGCTGTGGCCAAGGGCTCCAGGGCCCGGAGTGCTTGGGGCCACCCGCTTAGAGGGGGTGGTAGGCCCAGCCCGCTCAGAGACCAGGGCTTTGTCTCTGAGTTGGTCCTTAAACCTGAGGTCACTTCTACAATTTCTGTCTCGTGACAATGAACACCACCTGGGAAAAACAGCTTCTAAAACCCTGTGGCGCACAGTGCAGGCTGGTGACGCCGCGCATGGACTGGAAGGGCCCCCGGCGGAGGCTCTGCCCTCCGAGCCTGCTTTCTGGACTCCCAGTGAGGCTGTTGCCACAAGGCAAGGGGTCTGTGATGTGGTTCGTGGATGAGGGGCCTCCCACGGGCTCACGGACTGGCGCTTAGAGTGGCCCAGTGGCACCGTGAAGACGGCAGGTGCCGGGCGAGAGGCAGAGCTGCCTCTGCTCAGCTGACCTGCCCAGCGGGCGTCTGGGCACAGGCGGCCAGGTCTGCTCTTTCAGAGAAAGGGAGAGGGGGTGGCTACGCTGATACCTGATTTGAAGATACCAGCACCTGATTTCCGCAGGCCGCACAAACCCCTTGTGCGGCTGGGATTCCAAACCTGGAGAGACCTGCTGTCCTGGGCCTTGGGACCCTCGATTGTCCAGAGGTGGAGGGCGAACGGGAGCCCTTAGAGCCCACGCCCAGCTCAGCGAGGGGCTCCCGGGGCCCAGAGTCTGCACACTCACCGCCAGCTCCTGCCTCCTGCTGTCCAGGGCCTGGCTACTCTCGGGCACCGTGTCCTCCTGGGCCAGCTGGGTCTCATACGTGGCCAGCATCTCCCGGCCCTGCTGCAGGCTTTTCTCCAGGCGGTTGGCGATGTCGACCCTGAGGACACGTGTCAGGAGTTAGCTGAGGGGAGGAGGGTGGCCCGGCCCCTGACCACCCTGCCTGGCCTCCCCGCTGCCCGCCTGCACCCACTTCTCCTGGGCGGCTTCCAGCAGCTGCACCAGGCGCTCGTATCTGCGCTGGGTGTCCTCCACCCGCTTCCTCAGCAGGGCGGTGCTGCCACTGTCCGGGAGGGCCCGCACGAACGCCTCGCCCTCGGCCGTGCTGCGCGCCTTCTCGGGCTCAATCCGCAGCAGCTCGTTGGTGATGTTCTGTGGGGACCGGAGCCCTCGTGTTGGCCACAGCCAGCGGCCCCTCTCCCCCAGGACACCCTCCCTGGGGTGGGGGCTGCCTGGGGGTCTGGGGCACTGGCCTAGGAGTCGGGGTCTGTAGTGAGCATCCCTGGGGGTTCTGATGTACCCGACGGGGACTCAGGACTGATGAAAACCAACAGGTGACACCAAGCACTTCCGGTTCCCACTACTCCACGGGGATGGTGCTACTCATCTTTTGGGGGAACCCTGATGAGATGCATACGACTCCATGCAGCTTAGGAGTTTGCAGCCACACCCCCACCCCCGTACCAGGCCTTGGCTCAGCCCCTCCCAGCCCTGGCACGAGCCCCATCAAGGGCCACGGCGCTGCTCTGAGTCCCAAGCCTCCTCTGTTGATCGGGGAAGGTTGCACCCACGACGGAGGGGGCCGAGGATCCCTAAAACTGTGTGTGTGTGTGTGTGTGTGTGTGTGTGTGTGTAGGAGGGTATGTGTATGTGTGTGTGTAGGAGGGTGTGTGTGTGTGTGTAGGAGGGTATGTGTGTGTGTGTGTAGGAGGGGGTGTGTGTATGTAGGAAGGGGTGTGTGTGTGTGTGTGAGAAGGAGGTGAGGGGGCCGAGGACCCCAGAAACTGTGTGTGTGTGTGTGTGTGTGTGTGTGAAGGAGGTGAGCTGTGGCCAGAGTTACTGTGCTCCATCCTCCCGAGGCCCCCTGAGCGGGCAGCCAGCCCATTTTACTGAAGAAACTGAGGTCTGCGGTCAGGGCAAGGGGGCTGGCTCTGTGGGCCCAGAGCCCCTGGGCCGCGGGGCGCCCTGCCTCTCTCCCAGCTGGGTGCTGACCTGCTCGGGCCGCGGTCCTGCCGTCATCAGCTCTATCAAGAGCCCTTTCTCCTGGAGACATGTCTAGGGGCACCAGGCCTCTGGCACCTCTTCAGTTCTCAGCCTAGAACAGCGCCTCTCCCTGCGACTCAGGGCTTCCCGTTACACGTGGCAAGCGGACCCCGTGGAGCACCCAGAGCCCCCACAGGCATGAGACTGTGGGCAGGGCCCCTGGGAAGCCCAGGGGCCAGCCTGTGCCCCCAGCCCTGGGTACCTTGAGGTCCTTGGCCCGCTCTGCGCTGTCCTGCACAGCCCGGCCCTGCTCCAGCGGCGGCCGCAGGATGGCCGTGATGGCCTTCTCCTGCCGGTCCAGGTCGCTGGCCACCTTGTCCAAGCCAGCCAGCAGCTGGCGGCCCTGCAGGTCCGAGGCATCTGCTGGAGGGAGGTCAGAGTCAGGGGGTCGTGGGGGCCCTGGGGGGTGTTTAGGGGTCAGCTCAGCCTGTCCTCCCCCACCTACCGTGCTGTCCCGTCTGCTGCACAGATCCTGAATCCGGGCCCCTTCCCCGTCCCCCCAGAGCCTCAGGCAGTGGCCCTGGTACCCACCTCCAGAGCTCTCTGCCTTCAGCACCTCATGCCGCTCCTGGAGCGCCTTTCTGCTCCCGGCTGCCTTCTGCCGCAGGCTCTGGTACTGGCTGCCCAGGCTGTGACAGCAAAAAATGGGCTGGGGAGCCCGAGGCGGTCCACACCCCCACCACCCACGGAAGCAGGACCCTGGGCTCTGGCTCAACAGGCAGCCCCGAGGAGTCAGGCAGCTCCTCAAAATGCTTTGAAAAGTCAACACAACACATGCACACAGAGGATCTGCTGAAACACCGGTTTCTCTCTGCTCCCGGGTTCAGCAGGCCCCTTCCGCCTCTCCTTTCTTCCTCTCTTTTTCTTTCATAGCAAGTCTTACAACCTACAATGGTCTTGTTTGCTCATAACTTTTCCCCGCCATGATGCTTCCTCTGAGGGAGCAGTGGATAGCAGATGTTCAATACATATCTGCTAAACGAATAAATGAAGGAGTTCCTGAATCGCTCATTCAACACAGAGTTCTTTGGTGCCTGCTTTGCACCAGGTATGGGACAAGACCCTGAAAGTATACCAAATCTCAAGGAACCTCTGCCCAGTGGGATGGACACACAGACACAGAGCAGACTCATGAGAGCAGCACACAAGGTGGGAGAAGGTGCTTGGGAGCCAAGAGACGGCAGCCTTTTGTCCTGGAGCCAGAGTGGAGGACGAGGGGAGGGGGCAATCAGGGATGGCTTCACAGAATAGGTGGCCCCTGGGCTGGGGCCTTCAAGCCAAGAGGTCTGAGTCAACAAAGCGATGGGTTGACGTGCAGGTGGAGGGAGTTACGCGTGCCCAGGCCCAGGGGCACCTGCAGAGAGGCCCCTCCCTGCAGCGTGCCCAGAGCCGGACACTCACACACAAGTTGGCCAGGCCAATGGGATCTGCCGCTGTCCCACCTGAGCCTCCAAAGGGGGTGCACGTGTGGGACATAAGTGGCACCCTGAGGCTCAGCTGTGGTGCCCAGGGCTGTGAATGGGGTCTGGGAGTCCAGGGGGGTGCGGCCACACACCACACCAGCTCCTCCTCCTTTATCCCATACCTTTCAGCCAGAGCCAGGGCCTCAGGGTCAGTGGGTGGGACCATGAAGCAGACAGCCGGGGCAGTCAGCTTGTTCCCCGCGCTGTCTGTGAGGTCCCAGCTCTCCCCATTGTTCCTCTGCAGGGTGTAGCTGTAGCCCCGAGAGATCAGGCCCTGGTGGGGGACAGGCCAGTCAGGACACATGGAGAGACCTGTCACAGCTGGAGGCCGGAAGCCCAGTCACTGCCTAACTCTGGGACCTGGGGAGTCTTAGCCTGTCTCTCAGAAACTCCTCAAGATGTTTCATCAAAAAGAGAGGCTCTGCCAGCCTAACACCCACCTGGACTTCCCTCTGGGGGCCCCCCTCTGCCCATTCAGTGCCAGCCCAGGTAGTCTCCTCCCTTCATCCCCTGACTGCTCAGGGTGAACGTGTGACTCAGGTCTGGCCAATGAGAGAATGGCACTCACGGCCACAGTGATTGGTTCAGGCTGCACACATGACTCAAGAGTGGGCCAATGAGAACCTTCCCTGAGACATCTGCTGGAATAACTGGCGCCTCTAAGCTGGTGGGACAGAAGGCCAGGGCAGCAGGGACCATGTGGGGGGCGGGGCACTGGCAGAGAGTGACCCCAATGATGGAGATGAACACAGGCTCCTGAAAATGTCTGAGGTCCTACCTCCAGCCCTGTCACCCCTTAGACCTTTCAGGGAGCGGAGAAGAGGCTGATCTGGGCCCAGTCTGCCTGGGGCACCTGGAACACCTGGGCAGGGCCTCACCTGGTCACCCTCGAAGTCACAGAGTGCCTCCACGGGGATGGGCTTGAGGGGCATCTCCCGGCGGTACTTGAGGGGCACCACCTGCTGCCCTCGCTTCTGCAGCCCCCGCACCACATGCTCGTACTTGTCCAGAGCCTTCTCCTGGTCCTGGATGTGGAGGGGAGTGCCCGGGTGAGAACACGCAGCCCTCCCCAGGCAGGGAGCCGGGGAAGGGCCTACTCAGGGGGCATCACTCACGTCCAGCTCCCGCAGCAGCAGCTCAATCTGGTATCGGTCCTTGAAGTCGGGGCTGTATTTCTGGTTCAGGTCTGAGTCCACCTTGCGAAGCAGCTCCTGGGCATCCTTCATGTCTTTGTGGAACTAGGGGAGACCAGAGGGCCCCATCACGGGCGGGAGTCCACCAGGATGCCTGAGGCTCATCCTGGCTGTGACTTGAAGCCCACTCCCAGGTGGGGCTGGGCCTCCCACTCACCCTGAATCCACAGGCTTGGGGATGCCCCCAGCCCTCCCCAGGCTACCTTCCTGGGGGCTTCACAGGGAGAGACCCGGTCCCTTCTCAGCAATCCATGCAACGCCACCTCTATGACATGCTGGTTTCATGTCCATACACCAGTAACCTTAGGGTTCTCCTCTATTCCACTCCTGTCTTTGTGCTGGGAACACCCTGACTTATTCTAAGTCTCAGTACATGGAAGGCAAGCCTCCCCACTTGGTTCTGGGAAACTCTCTTGCCTGTTTTTCAGCCTATCAGCTCTGGAATCATTCACTGACAGCTGTCCCCTGGGCTGCAGCTGTGAACATGATTTTGGGATCCCTGGGAAGTCCACAGCCCAGCAGGACTGAGACACTATGACACCGAGTTAGTTATGTTAGTGTCATCTGAGTTCAAATGTCCCCAAACTGCCTGCTCATAAGAATCACGTGCAGCGGTCTTATTAAAAACACATTCCAGTGGAAATACTGCAGTATCCATCAACATTGTGAATGGAGAAACACAACGTGGTCCACGCATACAATGGAATCGATGGAATATTATTCAGCCGTGAAAAGGAATGAAGTTCCGGTTCATGATGAACCTTGAAAACGTTATGTTCAGTGAAAGAACCAAACACAAAAGGCCACAGATCATGTGAGTCCACTTCTACGAAATATCTAAAATGGGCAAATCCAAAGAGACAGAAAGTAGAGGGGTGGTTATCAGGGGTTGGAACGGGGGAGGTGACTGCTTATTAGGTACAGAAGTTCTACTTGGGGTGGTGAACACGTTTTGGAAAGACAGTGGTGATGGTTGCACAACACTGTGAATATAATCACTGCGTTGGGTTGTGCACATAAGAATGGCACCTAAAATGGCAAATTTCATATAATACATATCCCAAAACGAAAACCCCACACACCTATTCCTGCACCTGTGCCATCTTGGTGAGTTAAGACTCTCCAGTCCCAGCCCCCAGGGAAGGCAGACAAGGGCCCGGAAATCTTAGGGCACATGCATGTCCATCATGAGAACCACAGACATTGGGAGGTGTGGGAGGGCAGCTCTGAAAGGCTCCCGAGGAAGCGGTGCTGAGCCCACAAGGGAGCCAAGTGGGCGCTGGGTGCTCCCCCCGGGGGGCCCGGCTGGCAGGCACCTGGTGGTAGTCTTCCATGTACTTCAGGTGGCTCTCCTCACAGATGAGCAGGTTCAGGTATTCCTTCCAATCTGCGTGGACGGCCTCCATGTGAGCCTGCCAGGAGAAAGGGGGCATATTGCTGCTGGCCAGGTATCTGGGCCAGGGCTTCCCAGGTGGCACTAGCGATAAAGAACCTGCCTGCCATTGTAGCAGATGTAAGAGATGCGGTTCGATCCCTGGGTTGGGAAGAGCCCCTTGAGGAGAGCAAGGAAATCCATTCCAATATTCCTGCCTGGAGAATCCCACGGACAGAGGAGCCTGGCAGGCTACAGTCCATAGGGCAACAAACAGTCGGACATGACCGAAGCGATATAGCACACACACATGGAGGTATCTGGGACACTAGGGGCAGGATGGCAGGATTCCAGACCAGAAAAGGGTAGAGGAGAGGGGCATCTGGCTTCTGCATGGGTGTGACTCCCAGCCAGTTCCTGCCCAGGAGTGGGAGGAGGAGAGAGGAGATGTATTGAGGAGTCAAACAGGGCTGCCATGTTCGGGTGCACAGGTTGCGCACTGCACAAGGGACAAGTAGGGGCCATGTCTGCCCAGACCACGTGGTGCTTTAAAAAAAGCTTACAAGGTGCTCCCCAAATTCATGTCCACCAGAACTCAAAATGTGGCTTTATTTGGAATAGGACTTTTGCGGCTATAATCAGTTAAGACTATCAAGATGAAATCCTGGATTCAGGGTGCCCTTATAGGAAGAGAAGAGGACACACAGGTGAGAAGGCAATGTGGACACAGAGGTGGAGATAGGAGGTATTCGTCTAGTCAAGGCTATGGTGTTTCCAGTGGTCATGTATGGATGTGAGAGTTGGACTGTGAAGAAAGCTGAGCGCCGAAGAATTGATGCTTTTGAACTGTCGTGTTGGAGAAGACTCTTGAGAGTCCCTTGGACTGCAAGGAGATCCAACCAGTCCATCCTAAAGGAGATCAGTCCTGGGTATTCTTTGGAAGGAATGATGCTAAAGCTGAAACTCCAGTACTTTGGCCACTTCATGTGGAGAGTTAACTCATTGGAAAAGACTCTGATGCTGGTAGGGATTGGGGGCAGGAGGAGAAGGGGACGACAGAGGATGAGATGGCTGGATGGCATCACCAACTTGATGGACGTGAGTTTGAGTGAACTCCGGGAGTTGGTGATGGACAGGGAGGCCTGGCATGTTGCGATTCATGGGGTTGCAAGCAGTCGGACACGACTGAGTGACTGAACTGAACTGAACTGCAGGAAAGCCAAGGATTGCCAGCAGTCACCAGACTCAAGAAAAGAGACAAGGAAGGATTCTCCCTTATACCCCTCAGAGGAAACAAGCCTGCCAACACCTTGATTCTGAATTTCTGGCCTCCAGAACTATGAGAGAATAACTTTCCATTGTTTAAAGCCTTCAAGTTGGTGGTCATTTGTTAGAACAACAATAGGAAACTAATACAGGCACCACGTGGGCTTCAGAAGTCTAGGGACCGAGGGCCAGGGCATCGAGAGGCAGGGCCAGACAGAGGGAAGGGAGATGGCAAAGTGGAGAGACAGACAGACACTGGACACAGGACCCTGGGGCCTGCCTGAGTGCAGGGAGCCCAGAGCAGAGGTCACCTGGAGGCCAGCCTGAAGCAAGTGTCCCTTCCTGGGGCTCACGCACCTCAATGGAGTTCCTCCCGGGGTGCTCGGCGGCGAGCAGCTGCTCACCCTCGCTGTGCAGCTTGTTAATTCTCTCCTCTTTGGCCTCCAGGTTCCGGTGGATGAAATTCTGCAGCGAGGGCAGTGGAGGGGCTCAGCGCCCAGCCGGGCAGCCCCGAGCTCCTTCCGGGGCCCCCCGCCCCGCACCCCCAGAGCCCAGCACCCACCTCGTACTGGCGCCGGCGGCTGGGGTAGTTGAGGTTGCGGTCACTCCAGTCATACTGTATGCGGCCCTGGGCCTGCTGGTCCAGCCAGTACAGCTCGTTGGTGCAGCGCTGCATGTAGTCCTGCAGCGAGCTCAGGTGCCGCTGCCGCGCCTGCGACGCCGCCTGCAGGCAGGCAAGGACAGGGCTGCAGCCTCACCGGCAAGGGACTCCCTCCACACCTCCTGCCCCGCTGGACTCCCTTGGATAAGTCATCTGACCCTCCCAAACCCCTTCATTTGTTCAGCAAATGTTTATTGTGCATCTAATGAGTGCTGGGCTAATGCACAAAGAGACTTGGGTTCTATCCCTGGGTCGGGAAGATCCCCTGGAGGAGGGCATGAACCCACTCCAGTGTTCTTGCCTGGAGAATCCCATGGACAGAGGAACCTGGCAGACTACAGTCCATAGGGTCACAAAAGTCAGACACGACTAAAGCAACTTGGCATGTATGCAAGTGCTGGCCTTGCGATATAGCAGTGAGTGAGACAAAACCCTCACAGAACAGATATGCTTGTGGAGCCTCGGTTTATTCATCTGCAAAATGGGAATAACAGCACAGATCTCATAGGGCACCAAGCCTGGCATACAGTTGGTGCTCCATAAACGTAAGCAGCTACGCTTCCGCTTTTGTCTTTAACATGTCATGGTGCAAACTACCACAGGGCAGTGGGGAGCGGGTGTCTGAATTCCACTCTGCAAATGAGAACAGTGGTGAACACGTTCGGGGGAGCCCACCATGTCCCATGACTGCGCAAAGGACTTCTCCAACATCAACTCATGCAACCCTGAAAGCTTCCTGTAAACCAAGGGTGGAAGTGACTCCATTTTACACATGAGGAGACTGAGGTTCCCAGTGACTCAGCAGCTCATGCTCAAGGTCTCCCCACCTAAAGAGGGTGGAGGCAGCCCAGCTCCAGAGCCTCCTACTATGGGCTATACTGTTACTGCCCCTACATTCTCATGTCTGAGGTGTCTGTAACATCCACAACAAGAAAGCATTTACGCATCACGTGCAGTTATAAAAAAGGTTTTGAAAAGGGAAATAGAGAACTTTTGCTTATTAAGCACCTGGCATTGTACTCGGCACACAGTAGGTGCTCAACAAAAAATTAAGAAGCAAACAGTAGGATAAACTGTATCCACAGAGTCTCTTGGGGTTTCCTATGAGCAAAGGGCAATCAGGGGTGCCTCTTGGGTAGGGGCTCGGGATACTGCTTCTCCGCACTTCATCCCCCTCCATCCTGCTTGAAGTGTTAACTGCACACACGTCTTTGCTCATAGCCCGGCTTCCCATCCCCTCCCATCCTGGTCCTGGGGGTGTCTCACCAGCAGTTTCTGGTACTTGGCCTGGAGTTCACCGTTCTGCTCCTGAAGATGAGGCCGAGGACATGGGTTAGGGTGGGGGGCTGCAGGCAGGAGCCCCTGTTCCCCAGGCTCCCTTCTACCCCTCCCCCGAGGCACACACCTTGGCCAGGTGGGGCCCTATGGCCTTGACCTCATTGTGAAAGATGTTGTGTTGCTCCACCTGGTGGTCCACCAGCGGCAGTTCCGTCCCGAAGCTCTGGCTGCTCAGCTTGTCCTGGCCAGGGAGGCGGGGGGACGACACACATGGGCATGGGCCAGGGGGTCCAGGACTCGCAGGCCACCCGGTACCCATGCCCGGGGAACCTTAGCTCTCCTCCTCACAGCGCAGCCGAGGAGGCGAAGTAGCCCCGGAGGGAGGAGGGAAGAGGTTGTCACCCTGATCTCATTAATCTCACTGCAACCTCAGAGGCCCTCGCGGTTACTGTTTCCATTTCACAGATGGGAAAACAGAGGCTCGGCCTGGGGAGTCACTTGCTCGGGATCACACCAGAAGCCAGGCTTCTATGGGGTGGAGATGGGCTGGCGAGGGCACAGGAAGACCAGCGGCTGGCCAGAAACCTGGCGGCTGCCCCCAGCCGACCAGGACCCCAACGATCCTGGGAGGGTCCCAACCTCCACCACATCTGCTGTGTGACCCTGGGCTAGGCACTGCACCTCTCTGAGCCTTGCTTATCTCATCAACACAGACATCAGGAAATAACCGGGAACAGCAGGACTCCAGTGCCCATGCAATGGAGGGAGGGCTCCTGGCCCTTACACGGCCCCATCCCAGCCGAAGCCTGGGCCTTACCAGCTTTTCCTCCACCAGCGCCTCCCAGTTGACCTGCGGGTCCACCTCTTTCACCACCAGGTTGTAGATCTGCTTGTGTTTCCCACGGAGGTTGGTCACACGCTCCTTCAGCTGACGGATGCTGAGCGGGGAGGGGGAGAGACCACCCTGGTTAGCAGGGCTGGTGGGCAGGTGTAGTGCTTCTGCCCTGAGTGGGGCTCCCACCCAGGCCCCAGTCTCAGCTTTCTGCTCAGTAGCCTGGAAGGTCAGGGTCACAGTGGCCTTGTGTCCAGGCAGTCACTCCCTGCCCTGCTCCTGCCCACTTTCTTTTATCCTGCCTTCCCCCACCAACGTTTCCCCAGGGCCTGCTATGCGCCTGGAACCATAGAGGTTTCCAGAACAAACAGGCCAGTCTGCTGCTCTCTGGAGCCCACTATCCACCTGGCAGGGCCCAGGGCTGGGCTGTGAGAGGGACAGTGCTCTGTCCACGTCTGAGCTGAGGCAAGAGCCAGGAGCTCAGAAAGCCAGCCGGGCATCAGGCAGGGGACAGTGCACTCACAAGCTTGGAGGTCGGGGGCTGTGGTCAGGGGACCAGGGTACTCCAAGCCTCAATTTCCCTAGCTGTGAAATAGGTTGTTGGAAGGATCACATGAAGTGTTCAGCTAGGGCTGGCCCCGCCGTCAGCCCTCCACAAACCCCGACTCAGGTCCCTGCACACTGAGCGGCTACAGCCCCCCTGCCCTGACCCCCAGCGGCTCCCTCAGGACCGGAAGTGGAGGGGACTTACTCCTCAGTGATCATGTCCCCCTGGGGGTGCTTCATGTGCTTGGCGATGGCCGCGTCCGCCTCCAGCACGTAGAGCAGCTTCTCAGAGTTCAACACCTTCTGCAAGGCCACATCCCGGTGCTCGGGCTGCCGGCCCTCCTGCAGCCGGGCCAGGTCCTGCGAGAGGCACGAGAAAGGGGTGGGGAAGACAGAGGGCAGGGACTCAGGGGGCACATCCAGGATCGGGGGGCTCCCCTGGCCCTGCCCAGCCCCTGCTCTGAGATAGCAGGCTCGGGACACGGCTGTGCACAGAGAGACATGGCCCATCCAGCCCAGGGAGGAGGGCAGTGTGTGTGCACGCTCAGTTGTCTGACTCTTTGCAGCTCCGTGGACTGTAGCCTGCCAGGCTCCTCTGTCCATGTGATTTTCCAGGCCAGAATACTGGAGTGGGTTGCCATTTCCTCCTCCAGGGGATCTTCCCAACCCAGGCATAGAACCTGTGGCTCTTGCATCTCTTGCGTTGGCAGGCAGATTCTTTACCACTGTGCCACCAAGGGAGGAGGGAGACCCCAGGAAAGGCCTGTCAATAAATAAACCTCAGGAACCCCCCTAGCAGTCCAGTGGTTAGGACTCCACATTTCCACTGCAGGGGGAGATGGGTTCGCTCCCTGGTCAGGGAACAAAGATGACAAAGTTTGCACAGGTCGGAGTTTACCAAGGAAGCACAGCAGAGGTGGAACGTGGGGACCTGCTTGAGCTCGGGCTCTGGGATTCAGTGAGGCCCCCCCGAGGCAGTGACGCAGGCTACGAATGAAGGAAGAAGGGGAAGAGTATTGGAGGCAGAGGGAGTGGCCTGTGTGAAGGTCCTGTGGCAGGAAATGATGACTGGAAGGGACGGTCAGGGGAAGAAGCTGGGGGTGGGACAGGGCATGGTGCCACCCATCCTTAAAGGTGACTCCTCCAGGGGGTCCTCAGGGGAGCGGGTCCAAGCTAGGGGCACAGTTGGGTGTTGTGACAAGGCCCAGGCGAGAGCTGAGGGTGGCCTGTGCTGGGGTGTTGCCAGTGAAATGGCGAGAATGAACAGAGTGGGTGGACGTCTGGGAGGTACAATTGCTCAGTTGATGATGAGTCCTAGTTGTTGCTGTTCAGCCACTAAGTCATGTCTGACTCTGCAATCCCATGGATCTGCAGCACACCAGGCTTCCCTGTCCTTGACTATCTTCTGGAGTCTGCTCATGTCCATTGAGTCAGTGATGTTATTTAACCATCTCATCCTCAGCCACCCCCTTCTCCTTTTGCCCTCAATCTTTCCCAGCATCAGGGTCTCTTCCAAAGAGCTGGCTCTTTTCGTCAGATGGCCAAAGGATTGGAGCTTCAGCATCAACCTTTCTACAAATATTCAGGGTTGATGAGTCCAGGGTCTCTGATAATTTAGGGAAGAATGATGAACTGGCAGTGGGAACAACAGGTTAAACACAGCCTGTTAATCCACTTAGTGGACTTTCGTGGAGCGCAGATGGGCTCTGAGCCAGGCCCGGGGGTGGGCGGGGGGACAAGTCAGAGACTGGACTGAGCACAGGTGGGGCGGGGGGATCACACAAGGGACCTCGGAGGCCAGTTCTCTACCCCCAGCTGGGTGTCAGTGTCCCCATCTCTGCAATGGCAGTAAGAGAAACCCATGTTTCAGCAGAGGCAGCCAAGGGACCAGGGGATTGTCCCTCAGCCGCCAGAAGATGGGAGTACAGATGGGGACGACCTCAAAACCACCAAGTGAGAGGAGCCAGGCACTGAAGGCCACGCCCCTCAGGACTGGTTTACGGGAACTGCCCCAAGTAGGTGGATCCATAAAAGAGGCTAGATGGGAGCAGGAATCCGCAGTCAATGGACACAGGGGAGCTTACAAAGGGATTACAGGTTTGGAAACCGACCTGTGAGGATAGCTGCACCCCTCGGTGATGTTACTAAAAAAATCACTGCACTGTGTGCTCGAAGGGGGTACATTTTCTGATCTGTAAAACCCGCCTCAATAAAGCTGTTAAAAAAAAGAAAAAGCACAAAAGGCAGAAACAGCAAAAGGCAAAAGAAGTGAACGGAGGTGGTGTGGTGCCTGGTACAGTGTAAAATGACTCAGCTCCCTCTTGGAGAAAGAGATGGTATCCAGCCCACATTCCAGGTCTTTCCTGGGCCAACTCTGGGAGGGCTGGGCAGCGAGGGGTGGGGCTTTGGAGGTGAGACCCATGTGGCAGAAGGTCAAAGTCACTGGACCATCGCCCCACTGCGGGTAGGTCTGGCTGGTTAAAAAGTTTCAACATCATGGTTCTTGGCTTGGGTGGAATTTTATCGGCTCCATCTTCGCCAGTTGATCTGAAGCTCTGCTGGGCAATGACCGTGTCAAAGATTAATTTTGAAAAAGGAGGAAGTAAATTAATCATCTCCTAATTCCCACAGGTGCAGGGACTCGTGGGAATGCAAAACGTGTCCAGCCAAAACGAGAGAGAATATCCGGCCAAAAGATGCCACACAGGCGTTCAAGAGTCCACAGTCGGGCAAGACTAATCAATGAGGACAGGTCAGCGCTGTGGTTACCTCGGGGGTGGGGGGTGACATTGATTGCAAAGGTCCCCCAGGACCTTTCGGGAAATGTCCTTTGACTTGACCTGAGTAAAGTTTCCATGGGTACCGATTGACGCGAAAACTCACAAGTCATAGGGACCGACATATCCTGTAAATTTTGCCCACACTGACGGACAGATAATCAATAAAGCAAATCCAGGAGATGGTTACTGGTAGGATCTGTGTGGTGAGGTTACAGGTGTTCTCAAGCCGTCCGGCTTTTCTGGCATTTAAAAATTGGGATAGGTACAAAAAGAATCCTGGAGTGGGTTGCCATATCCTTCTCCAGGGGATCTGCCCAGTCCAGGGGTCAAACCAGGGTTTCCCGCATTGCAGGCAGATTCTTTACCATGTGAGCCACCAGGGAAGCTCCAGGAATACTTGACGGGGTTGGCATTCTCATCTCCAGGGGATCTTCCAGACCCAGGGATTGAACAGGGGTTTCCTGCATTGTGGGCAGATTCTTTACCATCTGAGCCACCAGGGAAAGCAGAGCAGCACACAAGGCCACACACTGTGTGATTCTGTTTCTATGAAATATCCAGAATATGTATATTCAAAGAGACAGAAGGCAGAGTCATGGGCAGATGGGCACAGGGGTTCCCTTTGGGAGGATAAAAGCACCTTGGGACCAGAAAGACGTGGTCATCGCACATCATAAATGTATGAAATGCCATGAAATTCTATACTTTAAATGCTTCACTTTATCTCATGTGAACCTCACTTCCATTTTAGAAAATAGGAAAATTAAAGAGAACTTTTGGGTTCTCTTTTAATAAAATTAATTTTAACTTACAATTGAATAGATATATTTATTTATAAATAAATTGTTTTAAATTATTATTTATAAAACATTAAATAAAATAAAATTAATAATGATGTTTTCTTCCGAAAGAAGGAAGAGAAAAGACAAAAAGATTAGCCCGTGCCATCTCCAAAATCTGGTTTAAGTTTGTTCATTTGAATTAAAACAAAGAACAAATTCAAAATGATCTTCCAAACACATACTTGCTACTTTGAGTCATGACTCTAAGCAAATACCATGAGACGAGGGCTGGGGTCTGTTCCCTCACACTCTCACAGGCCAGAAGAGGTCAGAGAGACACCGGGTGTGAGGGGATGGTGTTCCCCTCTGCTGGTGGAATCATATGCCATCTTAATTTGCTTCTTTATACTTGTTTATTGGCCCCAAAATGTTTGTCGCGAACACATATTACTTTTGTTAGGAGGAAAAAATGACACACCCCAAAAAGCTGTTTTCATTTAGGAAAGTGCACACGCCACCATGGCAATCACGAGAGTGGGGACAAAAAAAAATGCCAGAGGGACTGGGCACCAGGGCCAGGGCACGGCCAGAAGGAGGGATGCTGGAGGCCGGCTGAGGCCGGAAAGAAAGAGGGGGCACGGAGGCGGGGAGGGGGAAGGGAGGTCCTGGGGGAGGGAGACCCTAAGGGCGCAGAGCACCCTCTCGTCCACCCTGCCCCCTACTTCTCACCCGAAGAGTGTCATTCCCCCCACCCACCCCTGTCCCTCAGGGGAGTGGACACCTGGGCGGTCAGCCGAGAGGCAGCCATGTCTGGGCCTGGGGCCAGCCGTGGGGCCAGCCAGCCTCATGACCTGTCCACCCTCAATGCCCCTGCGCTCCTCTGGACCTGCCTCTTAGTCATGCCTGGAATGTGGATGAAACACAGACGCCCGTTTAAATTCAAATTTCAGGTAAACAATGGATAATTCATAATATAAGTATATCCCAAGTAGTGCGTGGGAGACACACCCACAAAAATTTGCATCCTAAACTTCAAATGGAACTGGATATCCTGTATTTTCATTTGCTAAATCTGGCAACACCCCCTCTGGGGGTGGGGGAATGGCTCTGAGGTCAGCTCTGTCACTGACACAGTCCATTCTGGCCCTCTCTGGCTACAAAGAAGGTATGAACTCAACCACTCTGGGCTGGTGGGGAGGGGTTCGAAGAGGAGGCAGCCAGCTTAGCAGCTCATAGATGTGAGCACGGCTGCAGGGCTGCCCGCGGAGCAGGATCCCTGGGAGAACCTTTGGGTTCGGGCCGGTTGTTATCCCCATTTTACAGTCCAGGAAACTGAGGCACGGAGTGGGGAGATGATTTGGCCCGCCTGCGTCTGAGTAGTGGCAGTGGTAGGGAAGTGAGGATGACGCTGCTAATCACAGGGAGCCCTGCACGGCACCCGCATACGTGCCTTGTGCTCAGTCACTCAGTCGTGCCCGACTCTGTGCAGCCCCGTGGACTGCAGCCCGCCAGGCCCCTCTGTCCATGGGATCCTCCAAACAAGAATACTGGAGTGGGTTGCCATTTCCTTCTCCAGGGCATCTTCTCGACCCAGGGATTGAACCTGGGTCTTTAAGGTCTTCCTGGGTCTTTAAGAGCTTCCCTGGTGGCTCAGATGGTAAAGTGTCTGCCTGCAATGCGGGAGACCCGTGTTCGATCCCTGGGTTGGGAAGATCTCCTGGAAAAGGAAATGGCAACCCACGCCAGTATTCTTGCCTGGAGAATCCCATGGACGGAGGAGCCTGGTAGGCTACAGTCCACGGGGTCGCCAAGAGTCGGACACGGCTGAGCGACTTCACTTTAAGGTCTATCTGCATTGGCAGGAGGGCTCTTTAACCACTAGTGCCACCTGCATAATCTCATCACATCTCTCCAGCAGCCCAGGACGCGGGGTGAGGTTTCCCCCTTTCGGGTGCACAGGGAGATAAAGTGACTTCCTCAAGGTCACACAGTAAGTGGCAAAACCAAGGTCCTAGCCAAGGCCTGGCTCCTGAGACTGCGGTTCTGCTCCAGACAGGGCCCATGGCTGCAGGAACTCGGTATCCGGGGTGGAGGAGCTGGTATTAACAGCACTAAGAAGGCTCCTCTTCAATGTGTCTCCACCTGGGCACTGGACATTTGAGGCTGAATCATTCTGTGCTCTGTAGGCTACATAGCAGCATCTCTGGCCTCCATCGCTAGATACCTGACCCCGCACTCCCCAAGGTGCGGTAGCTAAAAATGTCTCCAGACGTGACCACACGTCCCCTGGGAGCAGAATCATGCCCAGGTGAGAACCTCGGGGTCATCTGAACCCCGGGTCCCCAGGGGGCTGGCATCTCGGGGGCACCGAGTGGGAGGCGGGCACTCACGCTCTGCATCTTGGCTTCCGTGTCCACGATGTTCCTCTCCACCTGGTCGGCATTCTTCTGCAACTGCTCGATGAGCTCCGACAGCTCCTTGTTAGAGACGCTGCAGGCAGAGAGCCGGGAGGTGAGCCGCAGGGCCGGAGGGCAGGGGCGGGGTCCCGCCAGCGCCCCGGCCTCCCAGGCCATCCCCAGCCCCGGGCTCAGGGAAGCTGCCCAGTGAGCCTTGAATGGAGCTTGGCTGTCTCCCCCAGGGCAATGTCACTAAAGGCACAGAGTGAGGCAGCGCCATCCGGGAATCAGCCTCTGCTCTGGCCGTCACCCCAGTGCTTCTATTTGCCATGTTGGCAGAGCACGTGTATTCTGCTCTCCTACTTTTTTTATTGAGATATAACTCACATGTCATAAAATTCACCCCTTAAAAGTGTGCTAATTCTGGGAATCCCCTGGTGGTCCAGCGGTTAAGACCACACGCTCCCGATGCTGGCGGCCCGGCTTCGATCCCTGGCCAGGGAACGAGATGCCACTTGCTGCAACTAAGAGTTCACATCCCGCATGTCATGACTAAGACCCGGTGCAGCCAAATAAACCAATAAAAGTAAATGTAAAAAATAAAGTGCATAATTCAGGGGTTTTAGTGTATTCACAAGGTTGTATAACCATCGTTGCTATGTAATCTCAGAATATTTTCACCACCCCCAAATAGAAACCCCACCCCCTTCAGCAACTCACTCCTCACCATTCCACCCCATGGCCCCTAGCGACCACAAATCCACTTTCTGTCTCTATGGATTTGCCTACTCTGTACAACATGGGGCCTTCCGTGTCTAACTTCTTTCACTTTACAATATCTTGAGGGTCATCCGTGTTGTAGCTAGTGTGTGACCGTGCTTCATTCCTGTTTATGGCTGCATAATATTCCACGGCTTGGCTACGTCACATTTTATTTATCTGGTTATCCACTGATGGGACATTTGGGCTGTTTCCACCTTTTGGCCATGATGGCTCAGACTGCTCTGAACACTCGGGTACAAGTTTTTGTGCCAGCAGTCTTATTACTAAATACCTGATACTTTTCTTTCAATCTACTCATTCTTTATATTTAAATAAATTTCCTAAGAAAGAGGATTTGCTTCCCCATTGTAAACAGAAAACCAGAAGCCCTTGCCATAAAGAGGTAATAGCCAAAATAAATTCCACAGAAATAAAAGGACGGCATTAAGTTCTAGCTGGACACTTGGCTGCCTGCACATGTTGAAACTGAGCCCTGCCCTCTCCTGCTTAAAGGCAGAACTTGGCATGCACACCCCGCAGCCAAGCTAGAGCTCTGCTGGCACCGAGCTGAGACCTCCTGAGAGTTCTCAGAGTGTCTGGGAGAGATTTGAAATCGGAAAGGCTTTCTCATTTGGCGTTTCTTTGTTCTCTCTGGCTGTATCTGTCTGCCCTGCAAAATCACACTTCAGCCCACCCTGGCAAACACCACTGTGGGAGTGGAGGAGACCTTGGTTTTGGACTCAGATGTGCGTTGGGGCTGTGTGACTTGGCCAAGCTGCTGTCCCTCTCTGTGCCTCTGCTTCCCGCTATCAGATGGACCTTTCCCAGTTGGGTGTTAGGAATGGGAATGAGGTTATGCAGGCAAAGAGCTGGGTGCCCCATAAGCCTCATGAAGGTTCATGATTATACTTAAGGAGCCTTAATGATTATTGTCCAGCTCCTTGTTTTCTTTAAACAAAGGAAGAAACAAAGACCAGAAAGGGAAAGCAACTTGGTCACCGTCACACAGCTACCCAGCAGTGGTTGAGATTAGCACTTAGTCCTCCAATCTCCATCAAAGACCTCATATACTGACTCCAAAGATTGAGGGCAGGAGGAGAAGGGGACAGCAAAGGATGAGATGGTTGGATGGCATCACCAACTCAGTGGACATGAATTTATGCAAACTCTGGGAGATGGTGAAGGACAGGGAAGTCTGGCATGCTGCAGTCCATTGGGCTGCAAAGAGTCAGACACGACTGAGCGACTGAACAACAGGAGGGTCTGAGGCTCAACACTGCAGATACTACTGATGCTGCGGGGGAAGCCAGAGTGGTGGCAGAAACAGGCACACGAACAGAAGCTGCAAGACTGTCCAGCTCAGGCCCAAACCTTGCCTGGAGGCCTGCTTTGTACCAGGTCTGGATACACAGGCGCTAGGAGGCGAGAGGGTTAGGGTCTTGGCGAACAAGACCCAGGCCACACCCTTTGTGAAGAAAACCAAGGAGGCAGCCTTTCCCAAAGTGGGGCCCCAGGAACCCTGGTCTTGTAAATTGCTCCTGGAATGAAAGCTTTGTCACTCAGGTGATTATGAAAGCCCGATCCCTCAATAAGTCAGTAAAGGCTCTAAGAAGTCCTGTGGTGGAGAAAGCTGATATTCAGTGGAGCACCCAGGAAGGCTCAGAAGAGGGGACTGTGCATGGAGGCTCTGGGTAAGGTGGGGTGAGGCTGCCAGGCCATGGGCCAACTCCCATCACCCCCCACCTTGGCTTGGGCAGACCACATGGCGAATGTTGAACACTTCTGCCCTCAACCCAACCCCAGCCGCTGACCCCCACTGTGGCCTCAGCCGTCAGACATGGTGAGTCTCAACCCAAATATTTAACCGTGAGAGCCAGGGCCACCACTGCGATCCTGCAGTGTGGGTTAGGTGGGGGCCTCTATCCCTCTCGGGTCCAGCCCAGCCGCACCCCAGGGCACGGGGCCAGCTCCCAAACCAGGCCCCTCACTGGATGGGACAGGTTCAAGGAAAGCGCCTCCTGGACTGCACCCTGGGCAGCCCATTACTCCAGCTGAAGCCCAGCACCAGAAGGGGACACAGGGCGGTGGGGTGGGGACAGCCAGCTCCATGGACCTGGTGCTCCTGGTGGGGAACAAAGGACCGCTCGGTGGGAGCATGTGGTCAGACAGGCGTGGCTTCCAAGGCCTGCTGGACCACTTACTGCTTGGACCGTCCCAGGCAAGCACCTCAACCTCTCCGTCTGTCTTCTGGGGATGACCACGGAGTCACTGTGGTAACTTGAAACCTAGTGCACACGCCTCACCAGACATCAGACACGTCCACAGACACGGCCCCGATAGCATCCTCACCCCAGGTCTCTGGGGGAGGTGTGTGTGCCCCTTTCCAAGCAAGGAAACCAGCAATTCTACCCGATAGATATCAAGAGAAATGAAAACACAGGCCCACGTAAAAGCCTGTACACAAATGTTCACAGCAGCAGTATTTACAATAGTCAGGAAGCGGAAACAACACGAAGGTGCAACTAATGAACAGATGAACGAAATGCAGAACGTCCATACAACGGAAAATAGAAATGAAATGCTAACACAGGCTACATCATGCAGAAACCTTGAAACCACGAGGCTAAGTCACAGAAGCCAGACACAAAATGTCCACTTACACGAATTATCTAGAGTAGGTAGAAAGAGTTCATAGAAAGAGAAAGTAGGTTAATAGTCAGGAGGGGCTGGGATAGGGAGACAGAAGGGGAGTGAGTGCTAAAGGGTGTGAGTTTCTTTTTAAGGTGACGAAATGCTCTAAAATTGATAATGGTGTGCATGCGTACTAAGTCGCTTTAGTTGCATCTGATTCTCTGAGACCCCAGGGACTGTAGCCCGCCAGGCTCCTCTGTCCATGGGATTCTCCAGGCAAGAATACTGGAGTGGGTTGCCATGCTCTCCTCCAGCGGATCTTCCCAACTCAGGGATCAAACCCAAGTCTCTTACATCTCTTGTGCTGGCAGGTAGGTTCTTTACCACTAGTGCCACCTGGGAAACCCCTGATTATGGTGGTGGTCATATAATTCTGTGAATATACTCAAAACAACTGAATTGTACACTTTTAATGAGCGAACTGGGCTTCCCGGGTGGCTCAGATGGTAAAGAATCTGCCTGCAATGTGGGAGACCTGGGTTTGATCCCTACGTTGGGAATATCCCTTGGAGGAAAGCGTGGCAACCCAGGCCAGTATTCTTGCCTAGAGAATTCCCATGGACAGAAGAGCCTGGCAGGCTACAGCCCATGGGGTCGCAAAGAGTCAGACACGACTGACCACCTGGGCACAAGCACAATGAGTGAACTATATGGTATGTGAGTTATCTCTCAATAAAACTGTTATAAAAACATTGGCAAGTGCCATTTACAAGTGGCAGGGATGTGTTTCTTCTTCCCTCACCCTCTTGAATGGTCCCCAGCTTTTATCCTGTTTTCCATGGAGGCTAGGCCAGTTCTGGGTTACACCCAGCTACCTGGAAGATGCTAGTTAAAACCTCACAGAGGGTTGACCATGTGCCTGGCTGGTGCTAAGCAAATCACATCCATGTGAGCTCATTAATCCTACCACCCCCTGAAGTAGCACTGCTCTCCCATTTTACAGATGGGGAAACTGAGGCACAGAGCCATTAGCTAGCTTGGCCACAGTCTCACTGGCTAAAGCAAGGCAGAACTGGGATTCCAACCCACGTCTCTGGAGCAGTCTCAGCACTTCTGCCTTTTGGGTTTGGAGTCCCAAATGAGAGGCCCCAAAGGGTCCTGCCTTCCTCCCACCATCCAGCTGGCCATAGGAGCAGACATGTGTTCCCTTGAGAGCTGCAGAACCCCACACCAGGAGTACAGGAATGTAGGCGAGTCAGGAACCTGCAGGGGCAGGGGGTGTGAGTGTGTGGGTGGGTGGTGTGCGTATATATATGTATATATATATGTGTATATATATATATATATATATATATATATATATGCAAATCCCAAGAGGGTTGAGAACTGGCTGGGCCGGTCCAGCTTTTCGTCCAGCTTTTCATCCAGCTAATGGGCCACACTGAGGCAGCCAGACATGGCCCCTGGGGGCTGTCAGCCCAACTGATGGAGGCCCAGATACAGCTCTTCCCTACCAGACTCTTCCGAGTCCGGTCCCACTCACCGAGATGGGGATCTCTGGGCTGAGCCAGGAAAGCTGAGGTGCCCACCCCGACCCCACCAGAGAAGGGAAGGGACCAGGAAAGTGGATCTGAGTGACAGGCTGGGAGAGGGACATACCCAGCCTCCCTCCACTTACTCAGAAGTTTAACACAGACAGAGATGCTGAGGGCAATGGCCGTTGGCACTGGTAGGTGCCTCAGAAGTCATCAAGCCCCACCTGCTCATTATACAGGTGAGCAAATTGAGGCCCTCAGAAGTGCAGGCACCCGCCCAAGGTCACACAGGGAGCAGCCAGTGTCCATAGCCAGACAGGGTTCAAATCCTGACTGTGCTAACCATCCGTGTAACCTCGTAATGCAGCGCCAGGAAAGGCAAGGGACAGATCAACAAGAGGAGGCTGCGGGAGAGGTGGCGTTCCACCAGCGTGGTCAACATCCCCACCATAGAGGTGGCGCGGTGGTGAAGAACCCGCCTGCCAACGCAAGAGACGCAAGAGATGGGGGTTCGATCCCTGGGTCGGGAAGATGCCCTGGAGAAGGAAATGGCAACCCACTGTAGTATTCTTGCCTGGAGCATTCCATGGACAGAGGAGCCTGGTGGGCTACAGTCCATGGGGTCACAAAGAAACATGACTGAGCTAACTAACACTCACTTTTTCACGTCTAGATTTCCAGGTTACCCTATAGGAGCAGATCTTTCTGGGCAATGGTGTGTCTAGGATGCCCACCTTGACAAGTCGGGCAGTGGGTGCCATGGCCCGAAACCCCACCTGGTACTAATAAAGGGCAATGGGATCCAGGTCTTGGCTGTCTCCAGAAACGGTCCTCTCAGCCCAGCCCAGACTTTGGTCAGACAAGGTGAATGGGTTTCACAAGCCAGGTGGAGTCACACCCTGCAGACAGGGGTTGTTTTTCCAGAGAATCCGCCCTTGTTTTCTTTTCCAAGGCTGAGGATGCTAGAGTCTGGCGAGGGTCCAGGAGGGCCCAGGTCCCATCTGAGGCATGACAAGGGACCCCGTTTCCTTGGCCCAGTCTGCGTATGAGACTCCTGGTGCAAGGAGGGCATGGCCAGGGGGACGTCTGGGGCTGCCTCAGAGTCCTATGACTGGGTTTGAGGACACTTGGGGACAAACAATCGCTGTCTGGGTCTGAGCCTGCACGCACCAGCCTGGAACAGGCGTCTCTTTGTCCCTCAGGATGTGCTCTGGGAGTTAGAGCTGCGGGGAGATGTCCTGGGAGCCTCACGGGGCATCGGGCACCCTCACTCTGTCATCGGAGTTAGAAACTCTAGAAGCACAGCCTGGCCTGCTCTGTGGGTGGCTGCTCACAGCCCAGGAGGTCAGCTGCAGACTTGGGAGCTGGGGCTGGAACCCCGTGCTGTGAAGCCCAGGGGGGTGGGGTCTGGTCAGTGGGCCAGCAGGAAAGCCGATCAGAGAAGTGGGGACAGAGGTGGCACTCCGGGTCACCCAGACTCTGCGGATGCTCCACGTGGAGAAAGACAGAGCACCCAGGGCTTTTGCAGGACCCTCAGCTCCACCTACCGCCAATCACTCCTTCATGCTTTACTTTGGGTGGGGAGCCCCTGGCCCTTTTCCACGATAAGCCGTACTGCAGTATAACCTGGTGGTTAAGCATCTGGACCAAAGGCCGGCGACCTAGATCCGGATCCTGACTCAGTCCTTTTTAAGCTGTCAGTGACCTAACCTTCCTGAGCCTCAGGTTACCCGTCTGTCACTGGGGGTCACGTAGTCCACACCTCTCAGGGCTGGGAGAGAACAGATACAAAGTGGTGCCTTGCAGGCAGCCCAAGTTCTTTGCTTCCACCCAGAGTCACCACCCAGGGATTTGGGCTCCTTTTAAGGAGCTGATAAAAGCTGGCAGCCAAGGCCCCATGTCAGAACCCACAGGCATGGGGGAGCTGAAAAAAAAAAAGTCCCTGGGCCACCCGGGCCATCCACACCGATCTTCATGCAAGCCCAGACACACTCTGCTTCCGCCTTGTGGATGTCACCTCGCCTGGGCATGGAGAATTCACAAGTCACCTTGACATTTGGGAATGTCTCCTCCAGCTCCTGCGGGGAGGGGCCATGCACATATATGGGCAATGAGAGGGCGCAGCTCCCAGCCCCAGTCTGGAGGAACCCTCCTGGGTTTGGAGTAAGCATTAGGTCACTAGGTCTGGGATTTGACGGGTTTAGGGTGTTTCCACCATGAGTTTTGCCGTCCCTGGTCTGAAGCAGGGACACTGCAGATGTGCAGGGTGGAGAGGCTTTGTCTACCCAGTTGTTCAAGCAGAACCCCAAGACCACCCCAGACCCCTGCCTCTGCCACCCCTGACTCCACCTGGAAGAGAGCCCTGTGCCTCCATCCTCTCTCTGGCCCTAAGGCCCTCACCTTGATCAAGAGCATCACCTCTCGCCTGGACCAATGTAACGGCCACGCCCAGCCATCTCCTTGCACTCTGACCCTTGCTGCCCCCAGCCAACTTCTGCACATTTGTTGGAGAGATCTTTCAAAGACTCAACCAGATCTTGCCATTGTCCGGCCTCAGGCTTGTCGATGCTCCAAACACACTCAGAAGAGAGCTCGCTCTCCTGTCCGGGACCCGGCCCAGCCCTTCCTGCTGTCAGCTCTCCCTGCACCCACTGGTCCATTCCTCTCCATCCTGCCCGCAGGGAGGGAAACTGAGTCAGCCTGGCCCAGGGAAAGAACAGAGACTGAGAGAGCTCGGGCAGGTTCCTTAGCCTCTCTGTGCCTTAGTTTTCTCATCTGCAAAATGGGAATAAGAATCAGCCCCATCCAGAGGATGGAGACAGTTCAAAGACAGGAGCCTCGTAAAACACTTTGGACCTTGGACGTGCGTGTCACACCAGGAAGGCTCAGGATTGTTGGAATTTTGGTCTGTTTGGCTCACTGCTGTGTCCATGGTGCCCGGCACAGAGCTCGTCCCAGCAGTAATCTAATGAACAGCTGCTGGCATTTGGAATAACAACATGTGCTGTTTCACCTGCCTACCTTTAATTTCCTTGTCTGCACAATGAGGTTATTGGATCCACTGACTGGGTAGCAAACAGAAAGACATATCTGATAGGTGGAAAATGTTCCCAAGGCAGATAGGGTGGGGGCTAGGTTGATTTGCTTTCAAGGCCACTGCTGTCCAATAAAAACAGAATGTGAGCACATTTGTAGTTTAAATCTTCCTAGTAGCCATTTGAAAAACATAAAAAGAAACAGGTGAACTTAACTTTTATACACCATTTGATTTAACCTAATACAGCTAATGCTGTATTAGGCAATGGCACCCCACTCCAGTACTCTTGCCTGGAAAATCCCATGGACGGAGGAGCCTGGTAGGCTGCAGTCCATGGGGTCGCTAGGAGTCGGACACAACTGAATGACTTCACTTTCACTTTTCACTTTCATGTGTTGGAGAAGGAAATGGCAACCCACTCCAGTGTTCTTGCCTGGAGAATCCCAGGGATGGGGGAGCCTGGTGGACTGCCATCTATGGGATCGCACAGAGTCGGACACGACTGAAGCGACTTAGCAGAAGCAGTGGCAGCGGCAGCAGCTAATGCAAGAAACATAAGGGATGCAGGTTCAATCCCTGGGTTAGGAAGATCCCCTGGAGGAGGGCATGGCAACCCAGTCCAGTATTCTTGCCTGGGAAATCCATGGACAGAGGAGCCTGGCAGGCTACAGTCCACGGGATTGCAAAGAGTCAGACATGACTGAAGTGACTTAACACACACACACAGTAGAGCTAAACCATTATTCTGATAGTCAATAGAACGTTATTAAAGAGACGGTTTACATTCTCTTTTCCTCACCACTTGGCATGTGGTTTACACTTGCAGGGCACCTCAGGTTGTTCTACGCACATCTCACATGGCAAGTGGTTACCAAATACGACGGCACAGTTCTGGGTGATTCTGCAGCCCCTGGACCGCTCTGCGATAAGCCCACAATGACTGCAGCCCATCAGTTCTGCCATAATGAAGCTGGAGGAGGCTCGGAACATTAGTGCCTGGCACCTGCGTGCATCATGCATCATAAGGTAGTTATCAGCATCCGCGAGTACATGCTAAGTCACTTCAGTCATGTCTGACTCTTCATGATCCAATAGACTGTAGCCCACCAGGCTCCTCTGTCCATGGGATTCTCCAGGCAAGAATACTGGAGTGGGTTGCCAAGCCCTCCTCCAGGGGATCTTCCCGACCCAGAGATCGAACCCACATCTCTTACATCTCCTGAATTGGTAGGTGTGTTCTTTACCCTTAGTGCCCTAGGGCCACTTAATAAAAGGTCATTTCCTGGGACTTCCCTGGTGGTCCAGTGGTTAAGGATCCACCTTGCAATATAGGGGATATGGGTTCAATCCCTGGTGGGGGAACTATGATCCCACATGCCGTGGGGCCACTGAGCCTCAACTAGAAGCCTCAACAATGAAAGATACCCTGTGACACAGTGGAGATCCTGTGCCCTGCAACTAAGAACTGACACAGCCAAGTAAATTAATTAATTGGGGAAAAAAAAGGGCATTTCCTTTGCTTCGCCAGTGTCCTACCAGACCCACACAGACTGGCCAGACACCTGCCCAAGGGCAGGTCTCGTCTATGGGTCTCTGGCTGCCTGACTTCAAAACAATCCAGGGCTCCCAGCTGTGCTCAGCAGAGCGCGGTGCCTGGGTACGCAGCGCCAGAGCACACAGACCACAGCCCCACACCCTTTCCCGGGCCCCAGAGCTCCAGCGTCTCTGCCCACGGCCACGGGCCAGAGCCTGCCACGTAGCCTGCTCCAGCCATGCCACCCTCCTTCCTGGGAGAACGGCCTCTTTCCTGACCCACCTCCAGGGGGTCATACCACTACAGAGGGGCCACAGCCCTACCATAAGCCCCCACCCCAGCAGTCGCTGCCCGCCTAGAACTGTTCTGTCACCTGTTGGTCACGCCCAACTTGCTTTTTCTTTCTGGGCATCAAGATGGGAACCAGCAGGGACCGGGTGTGGCTGATGGTGATGGCCCTTCCTCCCTGGCCAGCACCACCTCACCTTCCAGGCCTGAGTCAGTCCCCACGTTCTGGTCCTTGACGATGTCCACAGTCCCTCCCTTTTGGGGTTAATTCTGTCTTAGTGGGTGCGAGCGGAGCCAGATGATCAGTCTCGGAATGTCTGGCATGCACAGGAGCCCACACCTCTCCTGGGAACCAGCCTGTCCCAGCCTCGCCCCTCCTAGAGTCCAGAGAAGGGGCCTGGCCTCCTGTTCCCCATGGTCAACCCCTTCTGGGTCCTGCCTGCCTCCAGGGCCTAAGCAGCCCTCAGAGGAACCTCCAAGTTCATCTTGGGTGCTAGGTGGCCCCCAGACCCCACCTTCTTTAAACACTGCCAGGCTAGAGAGAGCAAAGGCTTTCACTCCAGGATACCTGCCCTGTCTCTACCACAAAGGCACACACAGGAGGTGCAGGAAATGACTGAAGAAATGCACAGCCAGCCAGACACTGAGAGGACTCACTAGGTGCCTGTCACCTGCTCAGCCTATTCCTGAAACACCTCCTGACGCCTGGCAATCTTGGGAGAAACATGCCCTCATGGTAATTGGGGGTACTTTTCTTAATTCTATTAGGTGATAAACTTTTGGACAGTAAGGATTTACTCATCTTTTGGGAGGACCCTTCTGTAGCCTTTAATTCCAGGCTTTGCACAGGCTTGGGGCTCAATAAATACATGTTGAATTGAGCAGACACTTTATAGCATGTGAATAATTCTTCTCTCCTCATTTTTCAGATGAAGATAACTGAGGCTAAGAAACCTGCTCAAAGTCACACTGTTAGGAAGTGAGGGTGTCAAGATCCGAACAGGTGTTAGAGCCACCTCCTCAGAACAAAAGGGATGTCAATATTGCTGTTCAGTTGCTAAGTCGTGTCCGGCTCTTTGTGACCCCATGGACTGGAGCACACCGGGGTTCCTTGTCCTTCACCATCTCTCTGAGCTTGTTCAAACCATGTCCATTGAGTTGGAGACGCCATCCAACCATCTCATTCTCTGTTGCCCTCTTCTCCTCCTGCCCTCAATCTATCCCAGCATCAGGGTCTGTCAATACTATTCCACAAACTGATGCGGAGAGATCAAGGACATGAGACAAAGCAGAAAGGCGTTCACCACCCAGGGGAGCACAGTGACTTACATCTCGTTGGCATCTTCAGCAGTATAATTATCCCAGTTGTTGAGTAACCATCAGTGGTGGTAGGTGAGGCTGAGTCATTCATTCTCCTAAGATGCCACCACGAGGGGCTCCCAGCCTGTCCCTCTGAACAGGCCATTCAGGGCGAAGGAACTGGTATGACGGAACCCCTCCCTGGGCCATGCCCTCCCCCAGTGTCTGACATGCGTTCCTGCTTTGATCCTAACAACCCATCATCAAGCTTGGTACTATTACTGCTTCTAGTGCAGATACATAAACTGAGCCTGGGCAGGAAGGGAGACCTGCCTGGGGCCAGAAGGTTAGTGTCCATGCTGGTGACTGTTGCCACCCCCTGTCAGCTTTCCAGATCATCAAGATTTCCAGATATTCAGTAATTGCTGAATAAATTTTCACCACACCCCCAACTCCTTGTCATCTCTCTGCCCCTCTTACAGGCCCTGGGGACAGGCCCTTCTCCATCATCAAGTCCCTGGAGCTGTCCACATGCTTAAAATGTCTATTTAATTCAACACCTATTTGTTGAGCCCCCAGCCTACACAAATCCTGGAATTAAGAGCCACAGAAGAACCTCCACCAAAAGGTAAGTTAAGTCCTATTGTCCAAAAGTTTATGGTATAATAGGCAGGATTTAGAAAAGCTCTCCAATAACTGTAATTCCAGAGATTCAGACTGTTTGGGTCAGGGTATTTTCATCCACTCTGCCCACTTCAGGCCTCATATCCTAATTTAATTGTGAAAATAAAGGTCAGTCCCATAAAATGCAAGAAGAGAGCAAGAAGGAAACAAAGAGAAAGCATGATAAATAGGAAATACAAAATATATGGCAGGAGCAGGTCCAAACCCAGCAGTCAGTACAATAAATGAGAATGAGTTAAACTCAACCGCTAAAAGATAAGACTCTCAGGGGAGAATAGGAAAACAAAACAAAAGCCAGCTCTACGCCATTTTGTAAGGCACATATCTAAAATAAAATTACACAGGAAGGTTGGGACTAAAAGAATAGAGTGCGACAGACCAGGCAACTGCTGCTTTAGCTGTTTGAAAGGAAGAGCAAGGTGAAGTGGTGGCTCAGCAGTAAAGAACCTGCCGGCAAAGCAGGAGATGTGGCAAGAGCCATGGGTTTGATTCCTGGGTCTGGAAGATCCCATGGAGAAGGAAACGGCAACCCACTCCAGTATTCTTGCCTGGGAAATCCCATGGGCAGCCCATGGGGCTGCAAAAGAGTTGGACGTATCTTAGCGACTGAACAACAACAAAGGTACACGTAACTCTATGGACAAGTTACGTAAACACCGGGTTTGACGGCTGCACATCAGAAGACTGAAGTCTGGGCCCTGCCTCACTGATTTTGACCTAACTGGTCTGCCATAGGACCTGGACATCACCTGCAAGGCTCACATAATTTTTTTTTTTTTAATTTGGCTGTACCAGGTCTTAGTTGCAGCATGTGGACCTAGTTCCCCTAGCAGGGATAGAACCCGGGCCCCCTGCATTGGGAACTTGGAGTCTTAACCACTGAACTGCAAGGGAAGTCCCAAAACTTGGGTGATTCTAACGCGCTGGCAGGGCTGGGAACAAGGAAACGAACTAGAGTCATGTGCTGCAAGGTCGAGGAAGAATTCCCAGGTCTCTGCAGGAAGGAAGTCTTGTAGAGAACAGTACTCAGAAAGCATCCAAAAATTACCAGACTGACAGGTCAACTGACCGACGGGCTCCCTACTAGAAACCTCAGTGATAATTAGCTGGGTGTGGAGGATTTACTGTCTACTAATCCTGGGGAAGTAGATTCTACAGTGAGAAGGCTGCTGGTGGAGTAACTACAGCTCTGTTTCATGGTTTAATCTGCTTCCACCCGGGGAAGGCCTCCCTACCTTGGGGCCTCATGTCAGGCGTGTGCTTTTGGGCTCTCATTACAGACACACACACACACACACAAGTTCAAACCTCTTTGAGAAACACCAGGGTGTGTCTTGGAGATTTTTGCAAGATTTAAATGGGGCTCAAGCCAACTGTGACAACCCCAGTTGTTAGGACATCATTCCGGGTTCAAAACCAGTGGACTAGGAGTACTGGCCTCCAAATAGCAAGCACCTACTATGTGCCTGCTGCTTTTACTCACATCATCTCCAGTTCTCTCCGTGATTCTACACGCCTCTAATTTGTAGATTCAAAACAGACCTCTCACTGCTGCTCACTGAGCACCTACTATGTGTGAGGCATCTTTCGGGGGGTGTGGGAGTGACCACGTGGTCTGCAAAGCCCCTACCTTCATGAAGCCCACAGTGGGGCAGGAAGGTGGCCAGCAGCAGCACAGCTGACGAGAGGCACAACTGGGCCTGGAAAGCAGATCCATGGCTCCCAAACCCAGGCTCTTTCTACTCCACCTCCATCCCTGACCTCAGCCTCAGCTTCCCTCTCAGTAACATGGGGGTTTCATTGCCCAGTTTATAGTTGGGAAGAGTCAGGTTCCTGGTGCAGAGCAGCAGGACTGGATCCTCCGCTGTTCCTGGCAGCACAAACTTGGAATCCTTTCTCAACCTTCAGCTGGAACCCGAAAGTTCCCATCCCAGCGTGGAGAAGTGAAAAGCCCTCAAAACCACGAGTCTGACATCTGAGCCCCGGCTGCTGGAGCAGCAAAGAATTCTGCACAGGACTGTCTTCTTGCAGCCCCGCAGCCTTCCAGAGTCAGCAGGCCACGGGTGGGGTGGAGCCTCTGGCCAGTCAGCTGTGCATTTATAAGACCTGACAAGCCCTCTGTCCAGGAAAGGATGGGCTGGGCGACCAGAGGGGACACCCCTGCAGCCAGCTCATCTGCTCCGGGCTCAAAGCCGCTGAGACTCTAAAACATTGAGCCTCACCTGGAAAAGAGAGACGAGGGCACTGATGTCTAAGAAGGACAGTACAGTCATAATTCAGGACGGCTGCTCCTCTGCACCTCAGCCTCAGAGGCTGTCACATGTCCACACCTCTCCCAGCTCCTGGCTGTGGTTCCCTCCCGCACTTCTGAGTCTCCACATCCAGAGCCCTCCATTCTTGCTCCCCAGGCCTTGGACATCTCCCCCTGCTGAGGCCCGCTCCCTCTTCCTCCCTGCCCTCTACCTGCTGACTGGACTTGGATCCAGAACTGCAGGCTTCCCTCCAGGCTGGATCAGCTGCCAGCCCCCCTGGTCTAGCCCACCCCTCACTTTTAAAAACTGAAAACTCTTAACCTAGCTCAAATGTGCAGAAAAGTATGGAAAAGAATGCCACCAAGACTTCGCTGATGTTCCCACTCAGCCATACGTGTTTCAGATTTTTTTCAAAAACAGTGTTATTATTCAGTACCCTCTGAGCCCCCTCCTCTGGGGGAGCATAATTTTGGAGCCGCTGGTTTCTCCCTCAGTTCAGTTCAGTCGCTCAGTCGTGTCTGACTCTGCAACCCCATGGATTGCAGCACGCCAGGCTTCCCTGTCCATCAATAACTTCTGGAGCTTGCTCAAACTCATGTCCATTGAGTCAGTGATGCCATCCAACCATCTCATCCTCTGTCATCCCCTTCTCCTCCTGCCCTCAATCTTTCCCAGCATCAGGGTCTTTTCCAAGTTATTTGCATCAGGTGGCCAAAGTATTGGAGTTTCAGCTTCAACCTCAGTCCTTCCAATGAACATTCAGGACTGATATCCTTTAGGATGGATTGGTTGGATCTCCTTGCAGTCCAAGGGATTCTCAAGAGTCTTCTCCAACACTATAGTTCAAAAACATCAATTCTTCGGTGCTCAGCTTTCTTTATAGTCCAACTCTCACATCCATACATGACTACTGGAAAAATCAGTAGTTGGACCTTTGTTGGCAAAGTAATGTCTCTGCTTTTTAATACGCTGTCTAGGTTGGTCATAGCTTTTGTTCCAAGGAGCAAGCGTCTTTTAATTTCATGGTTGCAGTCACCATCTGCAGTGATTTTGGAGCCCAAGAAAATAAAGTCTGTCACTGTTTCCATTGTTTCCCCATCTATTTGCCATGAAGTGATGGGACCAGATGCCAAGATCTTAGTTTTCTGAATGTTGAGTTTTAAGCGAACTTTTTCACTCTCCTCTTTCACTTTCATCAAGAGGCTCTTTAGTTCCTCTTCACCTTCTGCCATAGGGTGGTGTCATCTGCATATCTGAGGTTATTGATATTTCTCCTGGCCATCTTGATTCCAGCTTGTGCTTGATCCAGCCCAGTATTTTGCATGATGTACTCTGCATATAAGTTAAATAAGCAGCGTGACAAGATATAGCCTTGGTGTAGTCCTTTCCCAATTTGGAACCAGTCCGTTGTTCCATGTCTGGTTCTAACTGTTGCTTCTTGACCTGCATGCAGATTTCTCAGGAGGCCGGTCGGGTGGTCTGGTATTCCCATCTCTTGAAGAATTTTCCAGTTTGTTGTGATCTACACAGGTTTCTTCCTAAGCCTGTCTTAAACTTTCACTACATATTGGCGTCTGCTTCTATAAACATACATGGAATTACTTTGTATGAATTTTTAAATTTTTTATTTTTTAAAGAGTGTTTTTGTTACTACGATCTCTCAGTTTCTTCTTCTTTTTTTAACATTTATTTATTTGAATGTGCCAAGTCTCAGGTGCAGCATGTGGGGTCTTTAGCTGCACCATGAGGAAGCTAGTTCCCTGACCAGGGATGGAACCCAGGCCCCCTGCACTGGGAGCTCAGAGTCTCAGCCACTGGACCACCAGGGAAGTCCCTGAACGAATGTTTGTAAATGCACACAAATGTGCTGTCTGTGTCCCTAGCTTGCTCTGTTCACACCATGTGATGCCTCCGCAGGCCGACGCGCGTGGACGCCCACCTCGCTGTCTCGTGACCCTTGCTGCTCCCTCTCCACCCATCCCCCTCCTTTGCCTCCACTGTCTCTGCACTTGTCACACAGCATTGTTGCAGCCTGTTTACAGAGAGCACAGAAAAAGGGGGTGGGGGCAGGGGGCCCGGGGCCCTCTGCTCAGGATCCCTTATTCTTTTCCGCTAGATAGAAGCCCCACCCGCCCACCCCGTTTCTTGGTGGGGACGAGTGCGTGCGTGCGTGTCTTGTGTGTGAGCATGTGTGTCTGCATCAGCCTGAGATGTTTCAGGAGGGGGATGCCTCTGCAGGCCCCCAGGGCCACCCTCACTCATTCATTCACTCATTCAGCACACGTGCCGCCCTGCCAGTCTCTGGGGGAGACAGACCTTCATCTCCATCAGACCACCCAACGGCCGCTGAGGTAAGAGTGACCAAGGAGATGGGGGAGACAGTGCAGGAGGTGGATCTGCCTGGGGAAAGAGAGGTTTAGGGAGGCTTCCCCAAGGAACAGAGACCAGGTGAGGAAGAGAAGTGAGCCCAGAGGGGTGGGAAGGGCATTCCAGGCGGGAGGAACAGCATGGGCAAAGGCTCAGGGGCTGGAAGGGTCATGGAAAGGAGAGGGGAATGAACTCATAGTATGCAGGGTGGCGGTTCCCAGGGCCTGAGAGCAAAGGGCAGCTTGAGGTGGGATGAACCAGCGGGGAGGGGGTGGACAGGACCAGACTGACATCTGGCAGGGAGACTCTTGAGAGTCTCTTGGACAGCAAGGAGATCAAACCAGTCAATCCTAAATATTCATTGGCAGGACTGATGCTGAAGCTCCAATACTTTGGCCCCCTGATGCGAAGAGCTGACTAGAAAAGACCCTGATGCTGGGAAAGATTGAGGGTAGGAGAAGGGGATGGCAGAGGATGAGGTTGGTTGGATGGCATCACCGATTCAATGGACATGAGTTTGAGCAAACTCTGGGAGATAGTGAAAGACAGGGAAGCCTGGTGTGCTGGAGTCCATAGGGTCACAAAGCATGGGACATGACTGAGCGACTGAACAACAACAAGAGAGAGCTCCCTGGCTGCCATCGGGAGGAGGGAGTGGGGTGATGGGGCAGAGGCAGGAATGGTGAAGCGGCTGCAGCAGGGGCGCTGGTGACAGGGCCTGGGGGCCCAGCGGGGCTGCCCACTCAGGAGGCAGGGAGCCAAGAGGCCAGGGCAGGGCTCAGTCTACCTGGAGTCAGGAAGGGGCACCGAGGGCCTCGCTGCCTAGGCTCAGGAGGACAGAAGACCCCTTAAAAGCAGAGAGAACAAAGACCAGGGGCCATTTCCGTCTCCCCATTCCTAAGACAGGTCAGGGCAGGCAGGCAGGCTGGAGAGTGGCAGGTGGCACTGGCAACACCCCACACAGCCCTGCCTGGAGCAGAGAGGAGCCAGAAATGTCTTGACAAGGAGCCTTGGACATGTTCTCAAAGGCAGCTTCTCCCCCAGCCCCCAGGGCCCTCCAGAGGCCCCTCACTCTCCTAGGAGTGTTGCCTAAAAGGTATGACTTGAGGTAAGCCTCTCCCCAGATGAGCTCCCTGACTGTGTCTGAAATGCCACCATTAGCAGCACTGTTACAGGTTCAGCTCCGTTCTGTCCTGAATCTAATTCACCAGGTCTCGTTCCCTCTGCAACAGCACTGGGCAAGTGAGGGCAAAGCCAGAGAGAGGGGAGGTGGAAAGGGTTGCTGGGCGGAGTCAGGGATACAAAACCCAGTGACTCCACCATCTGGCCTGGGGCAGTCCCCAGAGACAGCACCAGCCCCAGGTTGAGGTGGGGAGCCCTAGTTTCCTTCTCCAGGGGCCCCAACATTGGCCATGTGTGAGCCGTGAATGCAAGGCGAGTGCCTTTACTCTGGGCCTCAGTGTTCTTCTCTGTGAAATGGGACACCAGCAGCAGCCTTACAGGCTCGGTGTCAGAAGGAGATTTTATATATATACATATATATATAAAACATCCATGGCTGTGCTGGGTGCACAGCAGGTGTTGAGAAATGGCTGGGTGGATCACTCCAGTTCTGGCTACCCACGTAGTGCGAAGGGAACTTTGCTGACAGGGCCCTCCTGCAGACTGTTCGAGCCTTGCAGCTGACACTAATCAATGCATGCAGGTGTGTCTTTCCACGTGTCTTCTTAAGGTGTGTGTGGGGTCCACATGAATGCTAGGCTGAATGAATGGGAGCCAGCTGACCTCCTGTGCCCCTGGGGCAACAGCCTCCACAGCTGGAAGGAGCCCAGCTGCCTGGTCAGCTCCGTTCTTAGCACCATCCTCATCTTTGGGGCTCAGCTGGTAAAGAACCCGCTTGCAATGCAGGAGACCTGGGTTTGATCCCTGGGTTGGGAAGATCCTTTGGAGAAGGGGACGGCTACCCACTCCAGTATTCTGGCCTGGAGAATTCCATGGACTGTATAGTCCATGGGGTCACAAAGAGTCGGACACGACTAAGCGAGTTTCACTTTTCATCTTTAACAGCAGTGTGCACTCACCACTGTCTCTGCCATGACTTACTGAGCACTCACTGGGAGCTGGGCCCGTCGCATGCATTCTCTTGCTTGAGCCACTAGCGACCTCACCAGCTGATGGCTGCCGCAACACTCCCGTTTCACAGATGAGGAAACTGAGACTCAAGTGTTTTGTGACCTGCCCAAGGTCACACAGCTCAGGAGAGGCAAAGATGGGGCTTGAACCCACACCTGGATGACACGCTCTTAATCACCGAGGGGCCCAGGGTACCCCAGCTAGCTTCCAGGAGGACACACGCCCCTTTCACCAGCCTCCAAACCCTTGGGCCCTGCCTCTCCCACAGGATGTCCCCATTAGGACTGGGCCATTCTTCTAGGACTTTACCTAGGTGAGGTCAAGAACTGAGGCCAGGCTGCTGGGTGCTCACTGGGACCCAGGTCTGGGTAGAGGGGCAAAATTAGCCCCATTTTACTGAGGGGGAAGCTGAGGCTCCTAGCGAGGCCAAATTTCTTTGCCAAGCTCAAACACAGGCAGAGTTCAGTCTAACTGCAGAGCTGGGTCTAACCATCCATCCCTCGCAGACAGGTCACACACCTCCCCAGGAAGTCCTCCCCGATAATCCAGGTCTCCACCCTAACCCTGACAGATCTCACTTCAGACCGTCAGGGAGCAACAGGGCCGTCAGGCTGGAAATCTCATCTGTCCGGCTCTATGTCCCCCCAAACTCTCAGTGGTTCCCATCACCACCATGACACAGTCCTGCAACCACAGTGGAAATTAAGCAAAATTCCATCAAATGTAGAGACTGTCAACGTCTCCTCCACAGCTGCCCCTACTCCTCGGAATGGCACCCCAGGAGTTGGGGTGCGCTGCCTGTCTATTGCGGAGTTCAGCTCAATCCCAGATACATAGCAGGTGCCTATTTAAATGTATTCAACAGTTATAACTATCACAGCTGCTGTGGATCGAGGCTTCCTGTAATTCTCAACCCTTTCCCTGCATTATTTCATTTAATCCTCATGCCAACAATATCACCAGGCAGGTAGTATTTTTATGCCCATTCCACAGCTGAGAAAGCAGAGGCTCAGAGAGGCCATGCAGCTCTCCCCAGGTGGCACAGCTGGAGAGCAAGGACTGGCCAGGGCTGTACTCTCAGCATCCAAGCAGGGCGGTAGGACCAGGGCCCCTCAAGGCCCTCCCCGCTGAGCTGGACACTATCCTTGGTGACCCTGCAGCAGCAGCCTGACCCTGTCATTAGCTCAGGTGTGAACACCAGTTCCGACACCTGTCATTAGAAACCAGGGCAGCAGGAGCAGCGGAGTTCACACCCAGTTCCAGCTGCTACAAGGCTGACAAACAGGGAGGGGCAGTTTTCTCCTAAGGGGCTCTCCACGAATTTCTGTTCACTTGTGCCATCCAAAGCCTGTGACAGCGGGGTTGTGTGCAAGTCACCTGGCTCCTGAATTCCCTTTGCTGGGGGCAGGGATGCTGACCCTCACTCTGGGCACTTCTATGTGCCCAGGGCAGCGGGGGGGGGGGGGGGGGGAGCGCGGGGCGGGGCGGGGCGGGGGAAATCCTCCCCATTGTTATGTTGGCTCCTCCCAGCAACCCCACATGGAAGATATTAGTACCAGGCCTGCCTTGCAAATGAGGAAACTGAGATTCAGAGAGGTTCCTGAGCCTTTCTGGAACCAGAGGCGAGGTGTTCAACTGACCACCTCAATGCTGAATCTCACTGGCAACCCTGCCCTCCCCCAGACAGAAGAGGAAGCCCCCAGAAAACTCAGGGTGCAAGAGTAACTTGGGGGCCAGCACCCTGTGACCAGTGACCACATCTTAGAGCTATGGGTACAGAGCCAAGCACTGGGTAACACTCAAGAGGCTACCTTCGACCCTGCAATCTGTTCCATGAACTTGTCTCCACCAAAGGGAACATGCTGGGCTGGCAAGACCATGGTCACCTGGCATCTACACAGGGCTGTGACTGTGCAAGGCCACAGGGCCCAAAGGAAGAATCTCGTCCTATCTTGGGAAGAATCGGGGAGGGCTTCCTGGAGAAAGAGACCTCCAAGCTGAGATCACACATTCAGCTAGGGGCAGCGGGTGGCTGCCTTGGGCCAGCGGTATTGCGAAGTGCAGGACCCATGCCCATTAACCCTGAGTCCCCGAAGCTGTAAAGGATGTTAATTGCTTCCTTCCTGCCCTCTGCTGGGAAGGCCAAGACCCTCCCAGATTGTCCAGATTCATTATAACCTTTTGTTAGGTCCAAGCCCAGCCCTTGGGGGACTGGACGGATGAAGAGCTGGAAGAAGGGGAGGCTCAGAGGGATGAGGGAGGCGGAGAACAGGGCGGGGCTGGCCCATCTCCTGGTGTGTGGGTGTGTGCGTGTGTGTGGAGGACTGGAGGGGCCCTGATCTTGGTCAGGGGAGAACAGCACAGCCCTCCCTGGCTGGCACAGAGCGCCTGATTGTGCAACATCTGAAAGAATAGTTCAGGGACTGGATGGGACCCCAGCTGGGTTGGAGAGCCAGCTGGACCTGGCCACTGAGGAGCGGCGTGCAGAGCCCTGCCCAATCCCTGGGGTTGGGAAAGACCAGGGAGGCTTGTATGTGTGTGTGGGGGCGGGGAGATCCCGGGAGGGGAGGGAAAGAAATGCTTCTGAACTTGAAACAAGGCAGAGGGGAGAAGGGGCAGTGGGGTCACAGGGGAGTGGAGTTTCTGCAAAGCCTAGAATTCAAAGGCATGGAGGGCCCACCCTCTACGTCTCAGGTGAGGGCACCATGAGATGGCTGGATGGCATCCCTGACTCAATGGACATGAGATTGAGCAGACTCCTGGAGTTGGCAATGGACAGGGAGGCCTGGCTTGCTGCAATCAACGGGGTCACAAAGAGTTGGACACGACTGAGCTACTGAACTGACTGAATAAAGACATGGAGGGCCCACCCTCTCCATGCCATGCCCAGGGCGCCTGCACCTGTTAGACAGGTCTGCCTGGGGTGGACCACGGGGGCAGGGTGGGAGTGCAGGCCAGGGTCTCCTCGCCTTCATCCCTGACCTGGGAGGGAGTGAGGGACTGCTTCCAGGGGAGGGTGTCTCAGATGAGGGCACTTTGGGGTGGATACACTTGGGGCAGGTGGGCTCTGCAATTAGTTTCCCCACCTGCCTGAAGCCCCTTGTTGGATAAAGGCTCCCTCTCAGCTATAGCCCCTGCCTCCTTTTCCCTAGAGAGAGGCCAAGGAAGGGTCTGAGGTCTTGCCCCCTCCCTCAATCTCAGCATCTCCACTGAGGTTCCCCTAAACCGGTTATTAAGTGAATACATTAGGCTTACCAAGCGGACGTGGGCTGCCGTTTCAACGCAAACACATCTTTCAACGCAAACACATCGAGACATGTCATTCCCTTCCCAGGCGGCCCTGGGAACCGGAGGCTCTCAGAGACGCCGCCAGTTTCGGTGCTGGTTGGTGGAGGGGGGCGGCGGGTGCTAGGGGCAGCCACGCCCCTGAGAAATCACTCAGGGAGAAGGCCCCACCGCCCTCCCAGGAGCTCCGCAGACCTCGGGGTGGGGTAGCGGGTGTGGACCAGGGGTGCCTCAGCCCGGGTTCCCCCAGCCCCACACCCACGGATTCCTCCGAACCAGGCTCTGGAGCGCAGGATGGCAGGTGCCGGAAAGTTCTGCTGCAGGTGGCACGTTCCCCGCCCCCCAATTCGTCCCCTCACCTCTCGCCTCCCCGACTCCAGAAGCACCTGCGCGCCCCTCCAAGGAGCGTTGGTGAACGTCCCCAGCCACGCCCCCCGCTCCAGCTCAAATTCACCGCGTGGGTGCGCCCCTAGACGGTGCTTCTGTCCCTGCACACACCCCCGCCCCCGCCCCCGCTTTGGGTGTAGCGTCCGCCGGACACACCACTCTCCACCCAGGCGGTGCTTCCTGGCCCGCGAGGACCCCTGGCCCAAGGGCGACCGCGGGACGCGGAGAACCTCCCCACCCCCCTGTGACTCCACCTCAGTACCTTGCTCTCTAAGCGCCCAAGCCAGTACTCTCCCGGCTCCTAGAACTTTCCGGTGCCAAACAGCGTGTTTTCCTTCTGCGCCCCCGGCCCACCTCCATTCCCACCTCGGCTGTGCTTCCCAGCTCAAGGGTGGCCCTCGGGCGCCCGCGTCCCCGCGCGTCGCGCACTCCAGGCTGGGTTCCCCGCTCCGCGGGGCTCCCAGGGCGGTGCGCACCCCCTCCCAGCCGCCGCAGCCCCGGAGGCCCGGCCGTTCCCCTCACGGCCCGGGCCGCGCATCCCGGCCCAGTGCGGCCCCTCACCTGCGGGTCCGAACCGTGGGGCTATATTTGCCTTTGTTTCTCTTCCTGAAGAGCGAGTTCATGGTGGCGGCCGGGCGGGGCGGCGGGTCGCTGCGCCGGGCTGGGCACTGGGCGGCGGAGGCCCCTGCGCGCACCGAGGAGCGGGCAGCTGGCGCAGGTGAGCGGGCGGCGACGCGGGAGCCCCGAGTGTGGCGCGGCGGCGGGGGCCGGTCACTACTCGCGGGGGGCGGGGCGCCCGCAGGCCCCGGCTCCCCCCGCCGCTCCCGAGAAGGTGGCGCTTACCTTCCCGGGGGAGGGGCGCCGGGTGGGCGGGGCTTCCAGGCGCGCCCTCGGCCAGGCTGGAGCGAGCTGGGCGCCCGGCCTGGAATCTGGGTGGGGACACGGGGTCCTGGGAGGACCCGGCCTATCCCACCCCACCTCCCAGCCTGGACACTCGAGAAGCTGGGCAGGCGGGCGGAGGCGCACTGGCGGCTCTCCCGAGCGCGCTCCTCAGCCCCCTCGCCCCTGACTCCCGGCCTGGCGCACGCGCCCCAGGCTGAGGACCCTCACCCGGGCCTCGGATGCCCCTCTTGGGCACCGGGGCTCCCCTTTTTTGGCTGACACCCAGGTGGGGCCCCCAGTCAGATGGGACAGCCTGACGGATCTCTATGCCCCGATAGCTAGTCAATTACTCTCAGGTGGCAGGACAGTCGATGACAGCTGAGAAAAGGGAGCTTGGGAGTGCACCTTGATGTTGTTTAGACGCTAAGTCGTGTCCGACTCGTTGCGATCCCACGGACTGTAGCCCGCCAGGCTCCTTTTTTCCATGGGATTTCCCAGGTGAGAATACAGGAGTGGGTAGCCATTTCCTTCTCCAGGGGATCTTCCAGACCCAGGGATCGAACTTGCGTCTCTAGGATTGGCAGGTGGATTCTGAGCCACCTGGGAAGCCCCGGAGTGCGCCTGCCTGAGTTCAAATCCTGCTGTTATGAACGGTCAGCTGACTCTTCAGCAAGGCTTCTCTCTGCTCCTAGCCTCGGTTTCCTTTTTCTGTCAAACAGTGGTAACAACCGCACCCCACGCCATCGGGGATTCCTGTAGATAATTCACACAACACTTCACACAGTCCCATGTGCCAAGTTACATCTGTGCCAGCAGAGGCCAGTCACACCGGGGCCCTGCTGCGCTGTGTGTCCTCGGAGAAGGCTGCAGTTAGACAGCTGGTAACCCGGGTCTGGCCCTGAGCCAGAGTGGGGCCCTGATAGCAGGGAGCGTTCAGCATCCCTCTGGAGGGCACTGCGGGTCCTGAGCCCAGCTGGGAAGGAGGAGCACCCAGTCCTCAGGGGAGATGCCAAAGGGCTCAGATGGGGAGCAATGATGAGGGAAGGAGGCAGGCCCCCCACCCCTACACTGAGCATCCAGAGTCCTCAGGCCAGTCACTTCCCCAGCCGCTTTTTATTTAAAAAATAAGGAGGTTGATTCCTACAGGCTTTTCCTGCCCCAGACCCCAGAGCATTTGAGAACAGTGTCCTGTAGGCCATGGGGTCCCCCAACCTCCAGTATCTAATGCCTGATGATCTGTGGTGGAGATGATGTAATAATAATAGAAATAAAGTGCACAGTAAGTGTAGTAGTGGTGGTGTAGTTCAATGGTAGAGCGTGTGCTTAGCATGCACGAGGCCCCGGGTTCAATGCCTGGCACCTCCATTTAGGAGTTTCTCCTTACTGGGAGGAGAGAGTTTATTATTGTGGGGAGGGAGGGGATATATATATATATAACTGATTCATGCTGATGTATGGCAGAGACCACCACAACATTGCAAAGCAATTATCCTCCAATTAAAAAAAAAAAAAGTAATGTGGTTGAATCATCCTGGAACCATCCCCCCCCAACCCCGTCCTTGGAAAAATTGTCTTCCACGAAACCAGTCCCTGGTGCCAAAAAGTTTGGGGATGGCTGCTTTAGGTCATCTGTTGTCCCTGCCATCACAGGACTTCAGTGTTGAAGTGTTACAGAGGTTCTGGGAAAACCTTATTTGTTAGGGGGTAGCTGCGGTGGGCTTAAGGGGGTCTGCGGATCCTCCTACAGTTGCTTTCAAAATGTGTGTGTGTCCAAATGCACATTTTGAGGGCAAGGGTCTATCGCTTTCAGTGGGCTCGTTCATTGGCTCATTCCACAGATACGGGCATTCTCCCAGCCATGGCTGCCTGGTTCTGCTACGTAGATGAGGAAAGGGAAAAAAAAAAAAAAAAAAAACAGTAAAAGGCCTTTCTCTTAAGGGAGGGGGAAAGACACATGCTAATACTACTAACAATACATTGACAACTTCAAGTTGGGATCTGAAGACCTAAAAAGGATAAAGGACCCTGGGAGGAGCAGCAGCTCAGCTTCCTCGGGGGAGCTTGTAAAATGCAGATTCCGGGGTGTGACCCCCCTCCTGATTGGGGGGCCGTGTGCAGGAAGGGTCTCAGGAGTCTAAACTTTTAGCAAGTCCCCCTGGTGGTCCCTGGCCCCTCTATGAGAAACCAGGAGTGAGGGATCTTGCCTGCAGCTCTCAGATAGGGAACCCTGTACAGACCTTCCAGCCACACCTAACCCTTCTCTCCTCTTTGAACTTAGCACTGCCCTGGCTTCTCTATCAGATGCCCCTTCTAGATGGGGAGTTCCCCACCAGGCAGCTCAGTGCTTGAGCAATTCCCTCCAACCTGAAGGGACTTCCCTCCCCTAGTCTGAGGTTAGCTCCGGGGGTGGGAGTGGGGTGGGACCTAGAGTCCCACTACAAGCGTTGGGCTTCCTTGGTGGTTCAGATGGTAAAGAATCCACCTGCAATGCAGGAGACCTAGAGACTATAAGTCCAGACTACAAGTCCATTGGAAATAGGTGTCAGGGAGGAGCCCAAGGCTTCAGAACACACAGCTTGGTGGTGGTGGTGGGGGTGGGGGTGACTTGGGGTCTAGACTTGGCCTGAAGTCAGGACAAAACTTGCTCAGCCTGGACCCCTTCCTGTGCCCCCAAGTGAGCCAAAGGGCTCAGGAGGGAATACTGTCCAACCCCCTGTTTTATGGCACAACTCTGCATGGAAACTCTTTTCCTTCCTTCTCCGGATTGCCTTTCCCTTGGAGAGTAAATTGGGGTCATTCACGGCAGCACCGTTGCTAGGGAGGAGATCCTGGAAACAGCCTGATGGCCACTGGGATGGGGATCAGGTGGTTAAATAACCCAGAGCGCATCTACTCTGGAAGACTGTGCAGCTGGAAATGAATGAGATGTGGAATTCGTTGTCAGGTGCCAGGAGCAAAGTGTGAGAGAGAAACAGAGAATAAATATGCCCATATGTACAGAAAATTTCTGGAAGGATCCACAAGACTCTGTTAGCCATGAGTCCCCTCAGGAGACAAATCTGAATTTTCATTGTACGCTCTTTCATAGTGTTTGCATTTTGCTTATTTTTTAAAACTTCCTTTGGATATTATTTTTATATGTGCTTGGATTAATTTTTCAATGTCTTTTTTCAATTACTTTCTATTTTTTAGCCATGTGGCATGTGGGATCTTAATTTCCCAATCAGGGATTGAACCTGTACCCCTTGCATTGGAAATGCAGAGGTTTAACCAGTGAACCACCAGGGAAGTCTTTAGTTACTTTTAAAAGACTCATTTCAAAATGACCCAAGCCTGGCATTCCCACTTCCCAGACCCTTCCCTGCCTCCACTCCCTACTTCAGGCCCCTCTGTTAGGGTCCACTACACTCTATGGTGTTAACCTCCTTCCTTGTCAGTCTTCCTTACTGGACTGAAAGATACTGGTTGATAAGGATTATGAAAGATACAACATTTGGGCAAAATAGAACCCATGTTAAGGAAGGAAGCCTCCCTACCTTCAAGTTGCTGATAGTCTAAGGCTGGAGACAAAGAGACAGCAACTACAAAGCCAACTGGGCTGAGTCTAGGGAGATGAACCTTATCAGGGCTCCAAAGATGGGGTGGGGGCGGCAGCTCGGGGAGCCCTGGTGTTCTCACTCAATCCCTTTCAGCTGTTGCAGCTTGTACACAGGTCATTTTGTCCTTCTGAGCCTCAGTTTTCCCCATCTGTGAAATGGACACAACTATAGTATCCACCTCCTAGGTGAGATCCCATGTGTTAAGCACTTGGCATGCCCCTAGGCCCTGAGTGAGGGTCCCACAAATGGGAGGGGTTGACCTCTGCAGGTGGAGGCTCCATGCTTGTGAGGCTGAGGGTTACAAGCAATTACAGGACAATTCAGAACTCCAGACTTCTCCCAACTTCCAAATCCTCCTTCCCCACACCTAGAAAAGTGAAGTTTGGCTTCTGGGAGGGAACCAAACTAGGGACCTCCAGGTGAGCAGGCTGATAGCTCAGCTGCTGTGTAACAGCCATGACACT